>NC_069131.1:3595833-5035000 GCF_026914265.1 Mya arenaria | reverse complement strand
GCATTCACCAATCATTTAATATTTTTGCGCTTTATGTTATCAAACTCGCGGTTAAAATCTTGTAATCAGTAATTAATAGTTTCCATCAATGCATAATTGAGTAAGAAGTTAAAGTTTTATAAGACAAGATTGATCTTGTTTATGTATTGATTTTGAATAAGCGCGTCACTTTAACTATATAGTTCATTTATCAGTGCTATAATGATTTAATAATGTTTACAATTAACGTAAATAATAGTTCGATTAACATCATGCTAAACGTTTTAATACAATACGTATTGAAAAAGAAAAGGTATAGGGGTTAGAGTATTTGATACTGCACAAAAAAGAAGTCGGTAAGGTACCCTTTTCTTGATATCAGGCGTTTTGTAATAAAACATTGAATACATGTATTTAAAAAAAATCAAAAATTAAACGAGCAGTTTTTTCAAGAATTAAAGAAAGGTGCACTTTTTTCATCGAAACACGACGCCGTTTTTCCCGCGAAAAATGACTTTTTAGACGAATTTAGACGAAATAAAAATATATGTGCGTGAACGCTTTCACAAGACGCACTTGAGGTTGATATTTCATAGCGGTAAACGAAGAATTGATGAAAATATCGGTTATTGTAGCTGGAACGCAAAAATATGACAGACGTCTCAAAATTGACATCAGTGGTATATTTTGAAGAGTCGTAGTTTCAAAACTCTTCCGAGTATATGCTCTTCTATTCGTATACCAATTTTCAGACAGTAACTAGAAAATTCGTTCATAGTTGCGTTCCACCTTAAGTTTTTCTATGACATTAATGAAAGTATACGTTTAAATATGATTGTAGCATTGGTTTTCGTTGCAGAATGAAGGTGGCAAGAGTACATTGCGACACTTTGAGTTTACAGACTGGAACCAGAATGGAAATGTTCCATGCAGCCCTGTTAAATATGTTGCATTTCTGAAAGATGTCAAAATGGCATCGTCCAACGGGCCTGTTCTTGTCCACTGCAGGTAGTACAAAAACGAGCTACGAAATACATGCGTTATCGTTGGATTTTATTCCCGAACTCATTTTACATCTCTGGATTGCGAAAATAATGAATTTTATAAATACTCTTATTTTTAAAATTTAATCATTTGTCTTGTTTTAGTTTATCTGGTATAAGGGGATTTGGGACCAAGTATGTTTTTGTTAACTTACATTCATTTTAACCAATCTCATATACTATATCTTATAGGGATGGGGGTAGTAAGAGCGGGATGTTCTGTGTTATGGCATTCCTCGTGGAAAAGATGGTAGTAGAGCACGAGGTCAGTGTGGTAAATGCCGTCAGGAAGGTCAAGGCCAGGAGACCCAACGCCGTTCCCAATCAGGTACGCTAACCATTCTAATTGGTTTCGATTCTGAAATCCCAAATATATGTGCTTAATTCAATTGGGCATTTAGCCTATAAACGAAATATTCAAAATAAATAAATCCAATATATGTTTAATTTATAACGGTAATGGCTTATACGCAAAATATGTATGCGTAATACGGGATAAAATAATGTTTGGTTTTTCTTTGAAACCTTTTTTTCTCTTTTGTAAATAATAAGCGTAATTTAAGCTAAGTATTTGCAGGGAATAAGGATGACAACCCCAATATTTCCAAGTAGTGTGCGAAATAATATCTTCAACTTAATATCCTCTAGAAATAATGGAAATAACTGTGAATCATAACTTGAAGTAATGCGTGTAACCTAAGTGTCTTGATATTCTCTATTTGTAGGCACAGTTCGACTTCTGCCATGATTGTGTTCTGGAGTTTGTCCGTTCGTTCAAAACATACTCCAATATCGGCGGAAATATATAATGTGCATTTGAAATAACTACCTTGACTCCTATGATTTAAAATAGTTTACATAGGTAATCAATAAGACTATTAGCGAATATATGTCGCTTTTAATTTTAACAATGTTTTCTTCATTTTTTCCCAGTTTTAGAACAATGATGCTTTTTATTATAAAACTCTATGATCACACAGTTTTAAACCTTTTAATTTCTAAAGCAGACTGTGTGTGATGCTCATAGTTTCAAACAATGTCTGCATCGTAGTTTGAAAAACAATGCATTAGGTACTCTGAATTGTATTCCTCGGTTTCAGAAAGAGTTGGGATCTCTAAACATTGAAGTACTTGGGGTTTACCGATTAGTTAATTATTATTTGTTTAATTATTAAATTTCCTCAAGTAAAGGCATATTTTGATAAGATTTACCTTTTCCGTTCTTTTTCTTTATTCAGAATTGGTGGGATATGAGTGAGGTATGTGCACGTAAACTGGATTAAGCCCCCAGTAAATTTATATTTTACTGACCTTACCAATGCGGTGCATAACAATCCTTGATATACACCCCTAGTGTTTTTAAATATATATATATATATATATATATATATATATATATATATATATATATATATATATATATATATATATATATATATATATATGCACTGTGATGTTTGTGGAGTTTTGTGCTGTTGATCCATGATTCTTATTTGTGCTTTTTTTGTTTTTGTGTTCTATGTCTTTGGCGTTTATCATGTGCCATTAAACGGGGGTTATGTTTAATCTTTTGTCTACTGAGCTTGTTTCTGTGGTTAGTCCTATTCATTTCGTCACTTTGATATATATATTTGTTTATCTGATATTGCATACCATTATGTTAAGTAGTTGGCACTTCAAGTTAAGCGGTTCCCACGACAACATATTACCTAAAGTTCAATCAGTCAACACACTTATTAGGGCGTTCTTTAGAATATACAATTACAACAGTTATTTGGGGCTACCAATCTCAGCTGCCACTTATTCCCGAACTCAAATAATTTTAATCAACTCTGTACAAACGGGGACAGCTGAAATAGTATCTACACCAAATACTTATGTGAACAGACGTTTTGCATATCTAGTTATATCTACACGTATATAACTATGATGTATTTATGTAAAATCAAACAAATTGCTTCGTTTGTATATTATATTACTGTTTCGTATTTGGATTTTGTTAAGTTGTAGTTATGCTTCTACCAGTACAATTTATATGTTACTTCTTCCACAGATGAGATATATTCATAAAAACTTTCCTGCATTCATCAGCCTTATGCTAATTCTATAAAACTGATCGTGTTTTCTTTATGTGTAAACTTAATAGAATGTTTAAGGACTACTGCAACGTGTTTATAGGTTTATTCGTATATTGGAATAACATATTCATATCTACCCATGACGTACACAGTTTCGACTACGTCAAAGACTGGTTCCGCACATGGGAATAATAATAAGTAATGTAAAATCTGAATGTCCATAAACTGCTGTTTTTTTTTTCTCTTTTTCCTAAAAATAACATGTGCGTTTGTGGTAAAAATTCTTTGAATGAGTGTTGTATTAAATGGAAAGCTGAATATGTGTCGTTATATTTTTAAATACATCATCATGCGGACACTTGTGATGGAGTGTATGAAACCTAAAAGGAGTTATAAAATGAGTCGGTCAAACCGACCAACATAATATTTCCTTTATATTGGAAGTTTATAACAGGCGAAATATATAGGTAATAACTCGGCACCAAACGTCAACAATTTAAACACTTTCATCAGATGAATAATAAGATGATATAAGCAACTATGATTTATAACAAATACATTTTATTGCTTGTTAAAACAGTGTTTGCGGTAAGGAATGTTATAAGTAATACCCTTTGTAATGCTAAAGGAATAACATTTCGATCGTATTAGTGCGCCATTCTAACATGCAAATGAGTCGTGTCCCTTTCACGATATAGGGCTTTAAGACATACACTTGTTTTTCTTGTTTTAACAATTATTTCAATTTCGTAATATTTTGGAAAGACCTCTAAAATTATGATGATACCAAACAAGAATTCACAAGATATTTAAACAACCAAAGAACATTACTTTGACATTGTAATTATGATTAACTGAATAAACGTATTCAGTTTTGTTTACCTATGTCCAAAAATAATACTCTAAAGGAATAGTTTAAGTAATAATTGTTTATGCAATGATATCAATTATGAAGACCGCTTTAAATTATCTGATTATCACCATATACCAGTAGCAATACCATTAAAAGCACCGCAGTATTTTAAAATTTGCATGTGTTTAATATAGTGGTCAATAAACATATCTATGTACACATGTAATAGAACAATGGCTCTTATGTCAATTATTTAAATAAGAATATTTGAATTATTAAACAGTTTTAAATGTATATAAACGTTTTTACCTTACCTTTACACTGTAAACACTAATGCTACTTTTGAAAAGAAACCATTGACCAATTAATGCAATTACAAATGTATATCCAAAAAAGTACAATTCGTTGCTAATTGAGCATTGCAATAATCGTTATATGATAAATTGATCATTGCAATAATCGTTATATGATAAATTGAGCATTGCAATAATCGTTATATGATAAATTGATCATTGCAATAATCCTTATATGATAAATTAATCATTGCAATAATCGTTATATGATAATTTGAGCATTGCAATAAGCCTTATATGATAAATTGATCATGGCAATAATCGTTATATGATAATTTGAGCATTGCAATAAGCCTTATATGATAAATTGATCATGGCAATAATCGTTATATGATAATTTGAGCATTGCAATAAGCCTTATATGATAAATTGATCATGGCAATAATCGTTATATGATACATTGACCATTGCAATAACCGTTATATGATACATTGAGCATTGCAATACTCGTTATAATGATAAATTGAGCATTGCAATAATCGTTATATGATACATTGAGCAGTGCAATACTCGTTATATGATATATTGAGCATTGCAATACTCGTTATATAATACATTAAGCATTGCAATAATCTTTATATGATAAATTGAGCATTGCAATACTCGTTATAATGATAAATTTTGCATTGCAATAATCTATATATGATAAATTGAGCATTGCAATAATCGTTATATGATACATTGAGCATTGCAATAATCTTTATATGATAAATTGAGCATTGCAATACTCGTTATAATGATAAATTTTGCATTGCAATAATCGTTATATGATAAATTGAGCATTGCAATAATCGTTTTATGATATATTGAGCATATGCAATAATCGTTATGTGATTCATTGACCATTTATTTCTTCAAGCGCAAAACATACTCGATTACGGAGTCGATAGCGCCACCACTACTCGACAGCGCCACCACTTTTATAAATATGTGCATTTTTCCTTTTTAAGAAGTGCTTATCAGCTTTGTTGTGTTCCGGCATAGGTATTCTACATAACAGTTATGTTTGCATGCGTTAGAATGTCCTTACGGGGTGTGAAAGCACCGAAATGCACTTGCTATGCAGTCAGATCTCATCATATGCACAAGTCCGATTCGGGAGAAAAGTCTATTCAATACTTTAAATAATGAGACAGTAAAAACCCATAACAGCCCTTTCGGTCAAATAAAAAGCTGCAAATATTTGAACAACCATTATGTTCTTATGAATTAAATCAATTAAGCTTACTGTTATGCATAAATTTGTCAACTTTGTCCTTTTCTAGACTTTCATATATACATATATAACATTTGCTGTTAATGTCACAAGTTTGAATAATTTACACACAATCAAACATCGCAGAGGTGACTAACATCTTTATTTTCTTGAAATATGGAATTCAGGGCTGCATCTCCCGACTTCAGATTGCTCGATCTATGGCAGCTTTTTGGCACACCAGAATCTGCAAATAACATCAAAGCAATGTTTAACACATACTTAAAATACACACCCCTACTTTGAAAGTATGCAAAATGCCTGTAAACAATCATTTGAGGCATACACAACTCTATAGCTATGTAGTAATACATTTGATGAATAGTGCAGAATAAAAAGTTTTGAAGATTCAAGTTAATGAAATAAATTATTTGTTGGATATTTTACGATGAGTTTTTAACAACAAAAATTAAACTGCACTAATTGTCTACAAAGAAGAAGTTTGGTGCGTCCAAACCACATATGCTTATAATCTCCTCTAACGTACGGATCATGTTCCTTTCTCCTGAGGTATGATATTCCGGACAGGACTATTCTTTGACCAGCACAGCTTTTTGTCCTTAAAAGGTTCTCTTGAACCCAGTCAACCAGACTGGCTATAGAAAAATAAACAATACATTTGTATTTTTTACAGGAATTTGAGTGAACTTAGGTGTATGGAGGGAAAAAGCAATACGGTTGATGTTACCGAAATACTATCCCCATTTTCCTCGAGAAACCCTTAGTAATTCGATGGAATACACTGAATGTATGAAGTATTGAAATGAAAGGTATTTTCTCTTCCAAAAAGGACTATTAATGGGGGTGTTTTGCTAAAATTTACTTAAAGATCCAAACTCACATTTAAAAAGTACAGTTTTGATAAAATTTCAAAATGTGAATATGATATAATGCAATATTACCACATGATTGGGTTGGCTGGTCCGTCATCATTACCCCCGGCCTGTTCAAAACAAAAACAAAGTATATTTAGAAATTGGATAATAAATATCATCAATAATAATTAGCACAAAATACAATCATTAGAATCCTGATATACAATACGTAAGTCGCTTACACGAGTTAGTAAGTTGGTTTAACATGAAACGTAAGTCGTTTATTATTATTTGTTTTATTGATAAGTTTCCTCAAGTTAATGCATACTTCGATAAGATTTACCTTTTGCGTTTTATCTTTATTAACGATTGTTTGGATAAGAGCGAGGTTTGTGCACATAAACTGGTTTAAACCCCCAGTAAATTTACATTTTTCTGACCGTTCCAAGGTGGTACCTAACAATTCCTGATAAAGATACCTATTTTTTATATATAGTATGTATGCACTGTGCTGTTTGTGGAGTTTTGTGCTGTTCTTCTATGTTTCTTGTTTGTGATTTTATGTTCTATGTCTTTGGTGTTTACCCAGTGCCACTAAATTGGGTCTATGTTTATTTTTTTCCTACTGAGCTTGTTTCTGTAGCTTTTTGCATAAATATTGACAAGAAACGTTAGTCGTTTTCAAAGCGATGCAAAATATAAGACATACCAGCGTCAAAAAACGTCATGAAACAAATCATGAATAAATAAAACTAACATGATGAATTTACTTAAAGAACCAAAATTTCACACATTAATACAGTTTTGAAACATTTCCAAAATGTGAATGTTAAATACTTAAATATGACCACATGATGTTGTACACCAACTTCTGTTGGACAGGCTGGTTCATTATCATTTACCCCGGGCAGATAAAACAAAAACAAAGTATTTAGGAATTGGAAATAAATAAATGAACAATAATTACCACACAATACAGTCATTACAATACAAACTACATTTTCAGACAAGGAAAAGCCAGAAATGCAATAATTTAGTTCTAGGCGTAATCATTAAGAATTTTACGGGTGCTTATCATGTCCACCTAATGCCACTCAACCGATACACTATTCCAGTGTTACAGTTTACATTGACAATGTGTAAGCCAATGAGGGAGTATTCCAAGACTGTTGTATCATATGTAAAATAGAGCAAAACGTGATGGTGATATTTAAGCGGAAATTGCCTATAGAATAATAAATTTATTGGTCATGCGTTATTGTTTTTTGTAAGAAACTTGTAACTGCAAATGATAAGTTAATATTTAGTTTTCTAGACTGGTGGTTATAACAATAATGTTGATACAATAAATGTGTATCATTTTCAGAAGCAATCAATGAATTCGTGCCATGAAACGTAACTGAAACGTCTCACAAGTAAAGTCAATAATTAATTGATCGTGCGGTTTTAGAAGCTCATAACCAACTGACTGAATGGGCAAAAGAAGAAACGGGAACTGGTTCTGGGATCATTGAAGTGGTTGGTGGTGTGCTTAGTGTCTGTGGTGATATATAAATGTACCGAAAGATGATGTAAATGCAATAAGAATCGATAAATATTGTATTTTAGCAACACAGTGTACTTTTGGAGCTTATTAAAGCTTGGTCGTATTATCTTTCTGTTTAAAGCCTATACTAAACATTTTATTTACTAAAAATGATAAGGTAAGACTTTTAAGAATTAAACTACTTATATGATGAAAAAGGCAGATAGGATATAAGACAAATCGTCGATATTTTTCCCTTGGGTCTGAAATCAATACCTGTATCGACTACGCTACTGGCGACATTTTCCTCGAGAAAATTACAAGTATTAGATTATGTACTATTTTGGTAAATCATTTGATACAGTGAAGATAGCGTCATTGTAAACTTATAGCGTGTTTTATTTTTCTTCAACATTTTCAGATCGGACATTGGGAATAAATATAAAATATAACTTTTTGATTTAAATAAGCCACTGCGGAAACTGAAACAGAAGGCAGAGTCTTGCGGAAGGAGTCACATACCGGAAGAAGGAGCTGGCATGCCACGTGGCCATAGAGAGCAAGGTAGGCCCTCGGCGCACAAAGAAGATGCACAATGACACTCTTTAAAAAACATTGTAGTAATAAATGTACGTAGGATAAACTGACCATTCCTTGTTTTTAGAACACTTGAACACATGAAACATTCAATTCTGGAAAAGAAAGAAATATCTTCTCTTTGCCAAGCTGTTATTGATGGCGAGAACTTGGACACGGCCAAAGCAAAAGCTAAAGAATCAATACAGAAAATAAATTATAGAAACAAACTTGTGCGTCTAGCAGCTTCTTCTACCAGGGGCTTGGCCACTGTCAATGAGTACGAATCTCCAGACATAGGCTCAACAGCGATGATGACAAGAACATTCTCAAGACCGTGTCCTAGGCAATCAAAAACTAAAATATTATAATTCAAACACCGCCTACGGTCACCGTTACGTCAGAGACTTCTGGCCAAGGGCTACTTATCCAGTCCCACGTTCTCCAATCGAGTGACATTCATGGTCATGGGTGGGGAAAGACAACAGCTTGTTCGCCCCTACCACACTTACCAAGCCAGGTCCAACGCCATCGCAACGCCATCCGCTTCGGTTGCGGACGCAAATTGCACTTCCAGGGTGATTGCGAGTTGGTCGGCATTGATATGCATTGTTTAGACACGTACTATTCAGTTTCAGGCATACGTGTTAATGAGAATTTAATGTCACATGTCTCATTTTGTAAAACTATTGGCGCAAATCTTGTGTTTCAGACACTATAGAAATGGGTATAATTTTCCCTTTTTTGAAAAGTCCTGATGAATCATTTTCAAACAATAATCAACCGGCATTGTCTAATAAAGATTTTGTTGAGGAAACTATATGTGACATGCTCAAAAATGGCTTTATTACTAAAAGTATATCAATTCCACACGTGGTGAGTCCAAAGTGTCAATTAATTAAGTTGGAAAGAGAAGATTAACTTTAGATCTTAGAATTGTAAACAATGTACTTGGAAACAAATGACATTTGAAGATTGGAAAACAGGAATAGAATATTTTGATAAAGATTGCTTTTGTTTTAAGTTTGATTTGTCTAAACGATACTGACAATTTTCCAGAGCAACATACCTTTTTAGGCTTAAGTTTAAAGGAAATATACTATTGTTATTCAGTCGTGTCTTTTGAATTGAGCTGTGCCCTTTTTTGTTTTGCTTAAACATTACGTGAAATTGTCAAATATTGGAGATACAACGCAATTAAGGTGGCCATGTTTCTCGACTATGGATGGGGTACTAACAAGAATTTTGAATGTTTTGTGCTGTTCTATTTTTCTTATTGGTTATTTTGTATTCTATGTCTTTGGCGTTTGCCCATTGCCACTAAACCGGGTTTATGTTTAAACATTTTGCTACTGAGCATGTTTCTGTAGTTTTTTGCATAAATATTGTGGTAAATGAAGATGAGTCAGTTTGGTATCGATAACAAAGACTTGAATGGATAGGTTTACTCTGGGTCAGGGCACTTTTTTATATTTGTATTTCTGATAGGAGAATTGCAGATTTAAATGCTTGTTCCAACATGTATACATATACGAAAGTCAAATAATATGATTGTACTACCTTTGATAATTGCAATAACACTTCTTTTTCAGTTCATCCTTTATATGTCAATTATATGAATAGCTCACTGCATAGTTTAGTTGTAATGTTGATATATTTATATGTAAATCTAACACAAAAACTATAGGGTTAACGTGACTGAACTAAAATATGTTCTGTTCTGGTAAAATATTCAGTTCATTTTTGTACATTCAATAATATACTTATTACATATTTTTTTAACGTTTGGTTACGGAAATATCCGTAGTTTTTCTTTCATTTTTAGGAAGTGTCAACACCCGTTATCGTACAATTCAAATTATGTCAAAATATAGTATTTATCAGATAAGATCATTTCTGACGAATAGAACATGTTTTACTTCCATCGAGCCTGTACTCGCTTAAATTATTCACGATGCGATGTTTATTGTAACATAGACACTACCTTACCAATACCGTACTTAATGTTACATTCTAACTTCCTGGTTAACCTCGTTTGAAGTTTAAAAGACATTCGAGTTACCTTAAGCAAGGAACATATTCTGCTTTTTTCAAGATGAATCGATTCGCGATGGTTTTTATTTTTATATAATTCCTGACTTCGGATATATGCAAATCTACTGGTAAGAGTTAACGTTTTTTTACATAAAAATGCTAAATTAATTCGCTATTAAAATAATTTATTATCGTTTAATAAAATTGTCAATAATTGACTCAATAAAATTGACAGTAATTTGTTTGCCTCCCAATTCGCTACCATTCAACTACATGTGTGTATTGATTTATACTCAGTTAACCAATCTAATGTAAGAACAGTTTAATATCATTGGCAAGTTTTCAATGAATATTTGCGCTCTCCGATTTTGTCAATATATAGAGTCTTCAATATTGCAAGCTTACGTTTGATGTTATTAACAAGTATAAATTAGATTATTATTTATATAGATCTAATCGTTTAAGTGAAAAAAACGATGAAATAGTCCTCTCAAATTGATTTTTTCCAAAATCATTTGTTTATATTATATAAAAGAAGGCGGATATTACAATAATCTTTTATAAAAGAAAAATAGGGCCCCGCAAAAAATAGGTGCCGTAAAGTTGTAAACCTGTTCGTTTGTCTTGCTGTACATATGTCGGTCTGTCCACATCAGTATGTGTTTTTAAGAACTTGAAAACCGTTTAACATCGCACCCAAAACTTCACACATTTGATAACAATAACAATACAACCTTTTATAAGAAGTACCAATTGTTTTTCATAGCAACTAGAAAATGTTTGTAAGGAATTGAATAATACTTTGAGCATCAATCGATTGCTGAATTGTGTGTTATATAAGAGCCATAACTTTTGGATTAATTGTTACAAAAACGCTTCCCTTGTTATAAAAAAACAAAATGTTCATGCTCTATACGTATAGTGAAAGAAGCGAATGGAAATTTGATCAGCAATAATATTAATAAGTTAAAATTATGCACATTTTTCAACAATTACAGGGCGCAATTCCCCCAAATTGCCTCCCTTGGGATCGAAAGTTTTAGCAAATAAATTTACATCAAACTGATGAATGACATGATACACATTTTGAGAACAATAAGACTAGTTTTAACTGTGATCTATTGTTCCCTAAACTTCTCCCTTCGCGAACAAAAATGTTTGAGGTATTTTAGGCAAGTATGCAAATTTGAAATTGCTTCATGACAATATATATGTTTGAAGTCAATAGTCGAGCTAATAGTTAAAACTGTAATAGTTTTACAACGCTTGCCTCTGTTAAACATGCTTTTACCTAATATATCGTGCCATCGATAGGGATTAATATAATGATGTCATTACTTGTTTCACAATCGTTGTAAAATAAATCTGTTTAGTCCGAACATACTTTCATTCGGGTACCTTATAATTATGTGATGGCTCTTGATGGTTTCTCTTAAATGTTTAGTTTGGTAATTTATTCTTAATATTATATCATTACGTTGATCATGGTAGCAATGTTAGGAAATGCCAATGGTGGCAGGTCTGAAGAGTGTTAAACGTTATTGAAAACTGTCTGTTACACATTAATCTTTAAGAAAACTGAGAACTCATTTAAAAAGGCACAAATGGTTGCTGTATTTTCCATTCCTAATCGTGTATTAATCCGGAACGGACGTTTGGTATAATCGTAGATAAAAGTATTGTCCAGCGATTGTAAAAATATTTGAAAATATTAAGCACGCACTAATTCTGTACACATGAAATTTCGAGTAATAGAACTAAATAAAAAAAAAGACACACCAGCATTTCCCCTCTTTCGACAAGTTTTTAAACATACTTAATTGTTTTCGAGAAATCAATGGGGGTTTTTTCTTCTATTTTGATCGTTTTATTTAATGAATAGCAGGTCATTAGCTCCAGCCATGATGACAACCTCATTTTTGTCTAAAACGAAACAGATAATATTATATGTTATTAATCAAATTTTAAATATGCATTGATGCTGGTTGTTACAACTGCAAAAAAATGGAATAATTATTGGGCCAGGGTTAAGCCCGAATAGTTTAACAGTGGTTTTCTTCTGTGTATCCCCTATTTTTTGGCTACTAGGAAATGGCGGAATGTGAAGCTTGTGTAAATTGTGTAGGATATCGATCATAATGGTTTATTAGGTTAATACAGATCGGTGGCAAGCTGCTTGGTGTTATTTCCAGCAGAGGAACATTATGATAAAAACGTCTCCACATTATATTCTTTATGTAATTTTCTTTTATCTCCGTTTTACTATATTTGATTGAGCCTTCGAAAATGCAATCTTTATCGTCGAAATGTGCCATGCTATGTTATACACTTCCATTTCAAACATAAAGTTATATGTTATTTATCTCAAACTAAAGAGCAAGACGGATTATATGTGTTCTTTATTCCTGTGCTATCGTTTCCATATACCAAAAAAATCATGAAACAACTTCATCAATCAAAACGCACACAGTGAGTTCAATAGCTAATATATTGATGAATGATTATACATACCCACGAAACACGAAGGCAAACGCGCAAAGTCATACATAAAGGGTATTGGATAAATTTTGGTGTATGATCCAATTTTATTTCACCAAGAGTTCACAGAAATCTGTTTATTGAAATAGTGGCTGCATCACTCGGAAAATAAATTGTGATTTTATATAGAAATTCATTTATTTTTTTCAGAAAAATAATTAATGATAAACACAATATCATAACGTTTTTTTGTGACGTCATTAAAACATTTCACCAAGGCACGGTGAACGCCAAATTACTTTTGTTAAGCAATGCAAGAATCAAAACTTATTACATCGGTAAAGGTAACAAAACTGATCACTGCAATTGCAATAAAAGCAAGTAAAACATGATAGCTCACATAAATGTATGAATGAAAATGTATTATATTCACCATAACTTAAACAATACTCGTATTAAGTTCGCTTATTAAGAAAATTGCAGGTATTGGCTTTGGAAACAAACTAGATTATGCTTATTATTATCAATTAATATTTCACAAAAAGTTGCCCAGTGTCCTAACTATTGCCAATCGTGTACTGAGGTCGATAAAAAACCCTTATGCAACTGTGGGTCGGGAAAGTATTACTTCAAAGAAAACTGTTTGGCATGTAATACTGTGTGGGTTAACTGTATACGATGTAGCAGTGAGTCTCAGTGTGACGAATGCATACCTGGAAAATGGGATTCACGGTGTAACAAAGACTGTGAATTCAGTTATAAAGATGGAAAATGTCATATCAAGGACGGGTCGTGTACATGCATTCATGGATTTTATGGATTTGACTGCAAAAGTCAATGTTCACTCAATTTCCTGGGTAACACTTGCTTGGACAATGGTCACTGCAATTGTACACCAGGATCTTACTTACCAACGTGTACAGAAAATTGTTTCTCCGCTTGTGCAGAATGCACTAACGGCAGTTCCTGCTCCTTATGCCCGTCTGGAAAAATACGGACAGTTTGATGACCAGGAATGCCAATGCAACGGAAATGGCTGCGATATACTTAATGGTGATTGTACAGTGAAGATTTGTCCTAAAACTTGCACATCGTGTGATGACAATGAATGCTGCAATGAGTGCACTGGTGGTTGATTCGGATTAAAATGTGACTACGCGTGTCCCGATAACTGTTACGGCGGGTGTGTCCAGGCGTCTGGCGTTTGTTATGTATGTGCAGAAGGATTTACGGATTAAATTGTGACATTGGATGTATTTATTGTGATGAAAGTGGTTGTACACAAAATGGAGAATGTAACAAGTGCTACCAAGGATACTTTGGTACATATTGTAATTTAACATGTCCTTCTACATGTTCTACAAAATGTAATCAAGCAGACGGATCCTGTACAGTTGATTGTCCTGAAAACTGCTTAACCTGTTCAGATAGTAATTCATGCACTAAATGCAAAGACCATTACTACGGATATCTATGTGGTTCATTGTATAGCCCTACATGTAAAAAAGGACCCTGCGACATGCAGACAGGGCATTGTGTGGAATGCAATTCGTCATCCTACTACGGTGACTTTTGCAACACCATCTGTAGCTCCGCATGTTCAATAAATGGATGCGAAATGCAAACGGGTAGTTGTATTGGGTGCATAAATGAGAAAACGTATGGAACTCTTTGTAATGTGTCATGCAAGGCCAATTGCATGGATCAAATGTGTTCACAAATAAATGGTCACTGCACAAATGGATGTATACCTAACTATTTTGTGTCAACGTGTGAAAATGTCTGCTCTGAGTATTGTGTCAGTTCTACAATTAAATTGAAATGCGACTCAAAAGTAAAGTGCATCAGCGGATGTATTCACGGATTCATTTGCGATACGTGTACAACGGGTATGTACCTAAATTGCATTTGTGTATTAACTTGTGTGAGTCATCTATGTCTGTCAGATTTCCATTATATTCTCTATAAATACCCCATAGTAAATTAGCAGGACCCATATTCACATGATATATATAAGGAACTCCATTTTCTACCAACGAAATCAATTTTATTGATAAACTTGAAATGTTTAGTTTAAACATATTTATTATGCAAAAAAAACAACAATACAGCATTTGCTACAAACATATAAAATAAAGGATTGGAACGGTAGAATTAACTAATAAAGTTCCTTTCCTTGAATGGTTATTTGCAATAGTATTAAATACAGGTTTTACTAAATAAAGGATTAATATGATAGCTCTCAGAGTAGTAAGATGATTTTAGATAGAACGGTGGTAAAATTTCAAATTTAAAGGAATTTAATATCAGATAATGAAAAAAAAGCAAAAGAAGATAATGATAAGCTATGTTGAGATAGGAGAAGGAAAGAAGAAAGGCAGAGTAATAGTCATAGGATGGATTTAAACTGGAGACGATTAATCAAATCTTTTTGTTAAGTGAATATATTGGTGGACTGCATCAAACAGTTTGAAATTCTGTTCTTCAGTCAGAGTGTCAGCACCATACAATAGTGAACGAAGAGTTACTTCAGTCAGTGCTTCCACTGAGTCGATCAGAGAAAGTCTATGATCGGAGTAGAGAGGACATAAAAGAAGAAAATGATATGTTGTTTCTTGGCGTCCGCAAATACAGAGTGGAGAAGATACGATGTTTTTCGAATAAAGGTGATGGTTTAATGAGCTACATTCCGTTCGTAAACGAGTATGTAGGACTTGAAGCTTACGCTTCCCATAATAGAATAACTTGCTAGATTTAGAACTAACTTACTTGAGATACTCTTTGAAACCAGACACGGTATCTAAAGAAGATGCCTCAGCTGGAAGACTATTCCAGGAAGAGATAGCAGAAGGAAGGAAAGAGTTCATATACAATGATGTGCGAGTTCTAAGAATGGAAATTTTAGATGAATTTCTGAGAGATCTTGTTGATACTTGCCCTACTATTGGGGGGACCAAGTTTGAAAGATAATCAGGAGTGAACCCATTTTTCATTTTAAAGAAAAGGAGAAGTTTGTGCTTTTCACGCCTAGTTTGTAAACTTTCCCAGCCAGTTTCAACTTCGAGAAGACGTAAGGAAACCAAACGTGTACAACCAGTTACAATTCTGGCACACTCGGTCTGGATTTTATCTAATTCATTCTTTTCATGTTGGGTGCAATTACTCCAAATAACGTCTGCATATTCAAGGATTGGTCTGACAAAAGATAAATAAATAACTTCTAAAGATCGCCTGTCTAATTGAAATCTTAGCCGTTTCATCACGTTGATCCGGGCCCAAGCTTTATCTTTAATATAATCAATATGAACATGCCAACTACAATCTTCAGATATATGTATTCCGAGATGTTTATGGGATTCAACAGAGGGTATCACTGTATCAAACATTTGCAAAGGAGGATGAAGGGGCTTTAATCTTTTTTTGGTTAGTCATAGATTCGGATTTAGATGGATTAAATTTCACAAGCCACTTGTCAGCCCAATAAGACAACTTGTTGATATCGGACTGTAGTTGCTCAGCTGCAACTTGGGGTGTTTCGACTATGACAAATAGGCAAGTATCATCAGCAAATAAATTGATGTTAGAATTGACATCATTTACAATATCATTAATGTATATAAGAAACAAAAGGGGGCCTAAAATAGAGCCTTGGGGTACACCAGCCTTAATCTCAGAAAATGATGAAGAGGCTCCTGGAATAACCACTCTTTGTCGACGGTATTCCAAGTAATTTGAAAACCAAGAAAGAAGTGAACCACATATGCTTGCATGTTCGAGTTTGTACAAAAGGCCACGGTGCCAACCCTTGTCAAAAGCTTTACTTATATCAAAGAAAACAACTCTTATTTCAAGACCTTCGTCAAGGGCATGGCAGAACTTATTATAGATATATGTTAGTTGATTAACGGTAGAGTCACCGGGCATGAAACCGGATTGAAAACATGTAAAGAAGTGAGTATCACGGAGAAAGTTAAAGACATGTTTAAATATAATCCGATCAAAGACCTTTTTCATAGTATTTAAGAGTGATATTGGACGATAATTTGATGGGTCTGAAGGATCACCCTTTTTGAAAATTGCACAAACATTTGAACACTTCCAACTTGACGGCATAATAGAAGTATTTAATGAATCATTAAACAGATCACACAAAGGCTGACTGAGTTGAGCAGAGGCTTCGAGAAGAATGCGATTGCTTACTCCGTCAGGACCAGATGCTTTACCCACAACCAGGCAACTTATCGCATCTTTTACTTCAGATGGCGTAATGTGGATGTTATTAAGAATATCATGAGTAGGATTTGAATCAAGCAGAGGCAAAGTTTGACTGGAGTCGTCAATGTATGTTTGACGAACAAAAAATCGTTCAGAATATCGGCCTTATCTTGTTCGTCTGTCTCTAGTTCTCCATCAGCTGGGTTAAGGAGTGGAGGAATAGCTTTGCATGTATCCGGACTAATGAAGGATTTAAGAGTTTTCCACCAATCTTTCGAACTAATTTCGCTGGATTTGAGTTTGGAAGCAAGATTATCAAAATACAAGGATTTGGACCGACGAATCAGAGCAACAACTTCATTTCTAAGACCACGGAACTTTAACCAGTGTACTGGATTATTACTGGACCTAGCCTTTCTGAACGCCCTTTTGCGTTTTCGAATTTTTAATTTAATATCAGCATTCATCCATGGGGGATCTTTATGATTAACATTAACAACCTTGCTTGGAATACAACAGCTAGCAATATCAGTGATGGTTTTAGTAAGATTTGAAGTAAAGTCATTAACATTATTACACTTCACAGTTGACCAATCAACATCCGATAGTTTCTGTCGTAATGATTCATAATCACCATTGTCGTATTTCCATATAAGACGTCGAATTATTTTTTTAACTGGTTTATGATATCTGAATATTCCAAATATAGGACAATGAAAACGAATGTTATGGTCGATTAATGGATCACTGACACCACTATGAACTAGAGAGTTTTGATTGGATACAAATAAAAGGTCGATAATCGACGATGAATGTTCGGTAAAATGCGTTGGCTCCGAAATGACTTGCTGAAGTCCAAATTGTTGAGACAATGATTGTATTTTACGACGAGAAACATCATGAAGTGTGTTGAGATTGAAGTCGCCAGTTATAATAATATCATCGATCCCGCTTTCTCTCGCAAGCCCGATTGAATCCTCAATGAGTTTATACTAGTTGTTATTAGAATTGGGAGGGCGATAGAAAACGCCAACAAGTAAACTTTTTGTTCTACTGATCTTGACTTCTAACCAGAGACATTCAACATCAAATAACTCAAGATCATTTCTTCGGACATAACTAATACCATCTTTAATATAAGCGACAATACCACCGTACGAACCTCCATGCCGATCTCTACGAACTGGTCTAGAAAAACCATTTATGATGATGTCATCATCAGAGATGACGTCAGAAAGCCAAGTTTCAGAAAATGTAAGTATATCGAAAGAGCAAAGTTCACTGGACAGTAAGTCCAATTTCGGTACTAGACTTTGAACATTGTAATGCAAGACAGAAAAATAGCTAGGACTACTTAAAAACTTCGATAGGTTACAAGAGTTGTCCCCGACCGAACTGTCAGAAGAAGTGGTGTTTATTGAGCTTGGGCCAGGATTCGGGTGAATGTCACCGGATAATAGTAGAAGATATCCTAACCAACTAAGTGCAACAAACAGAAGTATGCTACAGGTACACTGATATGAAAATCTTGCGTTTCTACAATATGTTTCGCCTACAATATACGTCGAAGTTCCAAAAGAGATGAGGAGATGGGCATTATAGGAACTATGCAAGTTTGATTTCAATGAAAGTATACTACAGTTGTTATTAAGTATTGGTAATGCGAAGAACAGCATTAATAACAAAGGGAATCGAGTAGAAATACAGAAATGAGGCATGACAACCTCTTTTTGGCCAACACTTAATTTCGTGAAATCGTGAGTTAAAAAATACGAAACAGTATTCAGTTGACCTTTTAACTTAGAAACTTTGCGAATCGATAAATTGACAAAAAAGAAATGGATTGACTCAGTCCACCCTATGAAACTAAAATGCGAGGATGAAATAGAAGTGAGGAGAAAAGAGCATAATAATCGAAGTGAGACAAAGGAACACATGAAAATGAAATGGAGAATTAATGCTCTAAAATAGAAAGCTATCAAGTTATGAAGTATAGCATGATGCGAAAAGGTTGATATTGGTGGACACATTCTACAAAAGGGTAGGTGAGATATTTAATTTAAGGGGTGTTTTTAATTATCGAAAGCTCTGGTATATCATATAATAGAAATTGTATACATTACCATAAAGAGAGCTTAATATAGGAGCATAGACCTACGATCATTACTAGTTGATAAATACTCGCTTTAAGTAAGACTGAATGTGAGTATAAGTCTAATATATAAAAACACCAGGAACGTTAAATTTTTGGTGGTGTATGGTAAATCTAAACAAACGTAGAACAATATACAAAGATACAAACATTATGTTAGTGATTTTACAAAGCTCAAACATATGTTAATAGAGTAAAACTACATGTATAAATTGGATTTACAAAATACAATGCCATATCAACTGCATGATAATAGTTAGGTAACATAACGTATTTGTGTCATTATCCTATTTCTAAGGTCAGAGTAATGAAACTGAATATAATGCATATTCGCCCATACGAAAGAGCGCACCGCGCTTGAAAGGCATGTCAATTGGCCACATTGCCGATCTGAAAACCTTATGACATTATTAGATAGTTTCATAATAATGCAGGCTTTACCTTAAGCTAATGTAAATTTAGAATTAAACGACAAATTGAAGTATCGTAGTTATCAATATATGAAAATATTCAAGTAAGCATTGTACGTCATACATACTAAACAACTTTGGAAATACATTTGTGAAAATTGCGAATAAATTAAAACGAAAATAGGGTTTATACAACGTAGCTAGAATAATCAATACGGCGTAACAATGTCATAAGAACAGGTAAAGGTGACCGATTCGATAGACCAGTATAAACATGACTGGATTACCAGTGCACACTACACTGCCGAACAAAAGTTAGCCACGGATTCCCTCTTCTTGTTTGAAAGATGTGAAGTCTTTAGTGTTAGTTCTTGCTTGTTTCATGAATACCTTTAATGGGGAGTACTCTTATAACTATTTATCTTGGACGGATAAACAATTAGCAATAATAAGATATGAGTAATACGTTAGTCCCATATTCAAGATTAATTAGTGCAAATGAACATGCAATAAATATAGTTTGGTCATTCAACACGCATTTAGGCAATGTATAGAATATTAAAATGTTCAGAAAGAGATGAAGTCGAAATATGAATAAGGAACAATTTTTTATTTTTTATTTTAAAAAGTCGCAAAATTTAAATCTAAGACTAACAAACATTTATCATGTATAACAGCTATTCATTTTTTTGTCAAGTAGAGTCAAAGACAATAAAAAATAAGGTGTTAGGAACTTGTTCATTCTGTTAACACATGCATTTATTATGTTAATTAATATATGTATATCGATCAGAGGAAATAAAGAGCATATGACTGTAAGGTTGAAACAATAATTATGGCTCCTTTGCAGCAGCCGTCGATCACATTGTTCCCGGAAACGTTAATACCTCGTCTCATAATTCTAGATAAATAATTATTTCATCATGGATTTTAGAAGGCCGTTACCAACAAACTGAAGAAACTAACTCAGGTTCTGTGATCGGTGGAGCGGTTGGTGGTGTGCTTGGCGTGTGTATTGTCGTAGCGCTGGTGGTTGTTGTGCTGGTATTGAAGAAAAAAGGGATTGTTCGGTACAGTTGTCTTTTGAAACGTACTAAAGCTTAGTTAAGGTAAATGCGATATAGAATGACCATTAGTTTGTTTCTCGTAATACTGAACTTCACCGCTGTGTTTTTTTATCAATTTCATTTAACAATTGTTATTATAACATTCTTTTTTTAATTTTTAACTGTTAAGGTAAGACAGTTAAGAATCAATCAATTTTATGACAAAGACAAATAGAAAAGAAAATAATTCATTGAAATCGGGATGTCTGGTTTTGGAGTCTATAAATTGATCGACTACACTACTTGGGTCTACGAAGTGGATATTAGATTATAAACACATTCCTTATTGGCGGTGGAATTTGTCAACAATATTTTGTTTTTAGCCAAATTGAATTTCCAGTTCTTTAGGAAAAGGTTATAATGTTGCCGACGTCTTCGTTATAAGCTGTTTGGTTATAAAATGTGTTGAACAGGTCTAATTCACCCTTCTCGTTTTTAAATATAATCAAATGAGAGCGAATAAGCTCGAATGCCCCTTCAAATGATAGTTCAACGTCTTCCTGTTCATTTTCCATACAGGAAGGAGAACAAGAAGACCTATGAGGATATATCTCCAGGAAGAAGCCAAGATGAACCCTACACAACATTGGCAGTTGCAACAATGAGTATACACATTTTGTTCCTTGTAGTTTTGTTATATTGTCAGTGTACAGTTAATACATCATAGTAAGAATTTTAGCGACAACATGTTATTTCTTATTATTTGAACTTTTATCAAAAGCAATGCTAACTGTGACTACAGTTTCCTGGTACATATCAAAGCCTTGCCTTCAAATATCACAGGTAACATACTTTTTATATACATTTTTCAGATACATTAATGATTTGAAGGTGCTCATTTTGGCGCCTGCATTTTTCAGTTTGAAATCGTACAGAGAGTATTTAAAAATGTTTTGGACAACAATGTAATGATTATATGCAAAGTTATAGTTCCTTATAAACATAGTTATATAAACATGTTATCAAAAAACATGGTAGTACAAACTGATAAAAATAAATATTAAACAAATTCAGAGAACTATTTGTGCTGACAAAACATGTATGAGATCGCAAGTATTGTTGAACTTGCATCCTTCCACACTAAATTGTATTAGATTTTTAGTTAATAAACATAGTCATTTCCATTACAGCCGAGTATGAAATATCCGATTCGGAGCCAAGGTCCGAGACGACCATCGAAGGTGAAGACAACCGGGTGTATTACAATGATGAGAGGGCCTACTACAAAAATATCGGGGGAAATATTCATAAAACATGAGAAAGTACACAGACGGATTGAGCATATTAAGTGTTTGTAGGATGTTTCCAGGAGTGTATATTTATACAAACGCTTACCTTTTATATCAGCGCTATATTTGTTTAAGTTTTAACTACATTATGAGGGTTTACATTTTTATTGGATGCAAAAATAGTCTCAATCCTATGTATGGAGCAGAGTTATGGGAACTGAAGTTTATACAAAGAATTGAAGCTGTAAATATTCATGTTTGAAAAAGATATTTGGTGGTTTCTCATAGTGGTTGAAATGATGCAGTGTTAGCTGACTTAGAGCGATACCCTATTAATGTATTGTCTGCTAAGCGTTAAATGAAATATTGGATCAGAATATTGATTACAAAATTAGATATTTTAAAAACGTTAAGTTATTTTTCTATGATATTATTGCTTTTCAATCGTGGTGGCCAAACATGAAAAATAATTTGTATATTAATGGGTTTTGATATTTATGGGAACGGCAAAAAGTTGGTAATCAAAAACTGTTTGCATATCAATATGTTAAACGGCTTCAAGAGGAGTTTAAACAGACCTGGTTTAAAATGTTTCATAAATAGCAAATTGTTTCATTATAAAAATTATAGATATTACCAAATTTAGAACTTGTTTTGCCAAATGTAGAAGTTCCTGTCATGACCTAGTTATTTAAAGGGGAAGGCATTATATACTCGAGCGAGAATATGGTTATTGTCAACATTGTGAATTTATTGTTGAAGACGAATTCAATGTTTTACCTGTGTGTCAATTTAATACCAGCGTAATGGTTAAATACATATATTCCAAGCTTGTAATATGAATATCCAACTTTTCGAACAACAATTTGTTGTCATGTCAGAACTAATTGGTTTGAAAACACAGCTTTATTTGTATGTTATACATTTAACTTTATCGAAATGATTATATATCTGACTAATACTCTCTTATATAAGAATTCCATATGAACATGTACTAGAAAAATTAATCAAGGTAACAATATTATACAATTGCATTATGTGTATGTATTGTATGCTGTCATACATAATTTTGAAATTGTCGAACCTGTTATACCTGTTATACCTGTTACAATTATATAAATGATTCAGCTGGAGGAAATATATATTTTAATAATAAATACTTGTTTACATGAATAAAAGACAATGTATATACCATACCAACAATGAGCAATACATAAACAGACGAAATAGACCAAACACATATAGACACGAAACAAACGAAACGGACACTGAACGAACGGAACAGACACTGATCAAACAAAACAGACACTGAACAAACGAAGCAGACACTAAACAAACGAAACAGGTAGTGAATAAACGAAACAGACACGGAACAAAACAAATGGACACTGAACAAACAAATTAGGCACTGATCAAACAAAACAGACACTGAATAAACGAAACAGACACGAAACAAAACAAACGGACATTGAACAAATGAAATAGACACTAAACAAACGAAACAGGTAGTGAATAAACGAAATAGACACGGAACAAAACAAACGGACACTGAACAAATTAACATACACTGATCAAACAAAACAGACACTGAGTAAACGAAGCAGACACGGAACAAAACAAACGAAAACTGAAAAAAACTTAACAGACACTGATCAAACAAAACGGACACTGATCAAACGAAACAGACGCGGAACAAAACCATAGGACACTGAACAAACGAAGCAGGCAGTGAAAAAAAACACCGACCAAACGAAATAGACACTGAACAAACCAAACGTACACTGAAAATAACAAACAGACACTAAAAACACAAAACAGACACTGAAAAAAACAAACGGAGCAAAATAAAGAGACACTGAACAAAAGAACCAGACACGGACCAAACGAACAGACACTGACCAAACCAAACATAAACTGAACAAATGAAACAGACACTAAACAAACGAAACAAACACTGGTCAAATGAGACAGACATTGAACAAAGCAAATGAACATTAAACAAACGAAACATATATTGAACAAAGCAAACATACACTAAATCAACCAATCAGACACAAAACAAATACAACAGACAACGAATTAACCAATTAAACAATGAACAAACAAAGCTGGAACTGAACAATCACTACAGTAACTGATCAAATCATTAAAAAATGTAAAAACAAAAACAAGCAAACACTCAACAAACCAAACAAACACTGAACCAGCCAATCAAACTGAGTCGCTGATCAAACGGAGCATAAACTGAATAAACCAAATATACAGTATACAATAATATGAACTAAGGCGCTGCCTCTACGGGCTTGATGTGTTATTGCCGGAATCGTAGTTCTTTTTATGAAACACATGTTGTACAATACATCGCGGCCGGCATTTTTGGCCTCTCGGGCCATCAAAAACAACTAGCTGTTTTATATAAACAAGTCGCAAACTTTTCAGTACATGTTCTTTCAAGTTAAGCACAGAGCCTTAATTTATGAATATTCATATGGCAAGGACGAAGAGGCTTTTTTGAATGTGCTTTTCAGCTGTATAATTATTTTTATATCGGGTCTACAGTCCAGTACAGTCCATACTTTCAGTGTGTGTATACCACGTGATAAAATGCGTCATAAATGCTACGTCGGAAGGCAATATTTTGATTTGAAAAAAATCTTTAAACAAAGATAACTTTGCTATTTCTTCATTATTGTAAATGAAACATAGCGCAGCCCACGCCGATTACGGAGCCCTTCCTTCGTTCTTTAACCAAATTTTGATTGCGAGTTTTGTTTCTTAAAACACTTTGACAAACCTTTCAGCTGTCTGACGAAGCACTGTCAAAACATTATTTTTTACCTCATCAAATTTGGAAATAAAACAAATGCGGGGCGCTTTAAGCGGCATAGACTGCCCTTTGTTTCATTTTAAATGGTGTTGTAAATGAAAAGTTATCTTTGATTTAAGTCTTCATTTTAAGCAATTTTGCCTTCCGACGAAGCATAAAATATAACGTAATTTATAACGTGGTATATACTAGTGATAGGCCAATGATCGCCGATAATCAATTATATCGGCAGACATTCGTAATTTGGCGATCGGCGACTTCATCGTTTCATAATCGAATAATCGAAAAAAAAGTTTGCTTGAATCCAGTAAATTTCCAACTTTATATAGCGCAGTAACTTACAGCTAAAGGAAGTAACCGACACTTTGAGTTTTAACAGTACTTTCATTTGGTTTTTCTTTGCGTTTAAATAGCTTTATGATGGCGGACGGCCAGGGGGACATCGATCTAAAAACATTTGATTACCCTGGATATCGGTCGTCCAGGTGCTGGACAAGTGCAAATTATTCCAGCGAAATCGTTAGGGTCATTCAAGCCCAGATTCTTATGAAACTAGGCTTGATCGACCCCAGCTGTGCTCACATATTGAAATGAACGTCAAGATCAATGTAAAAACTGTTTGAAGAATGGAAATGTTTGCCGTCCAACTCCGAGAATACGTGAGAAAAGTTTTGCTTATTTAATTTCAAATTACTTGTTATTTTTAATAGCATACCATCCAAAACCAATGTGTAATGTCTCATCATTTTTTCAATTTAATTTTCAAAACTGGTTTAATTAATGCACCAGTCAATTGTTACCAAGCCCCCCCCCCCCCCCATTATTTAATATGCCAGAAATAATACCTGTTTTCTGACTGAAGCATAAGAAATGAAATACACATGAAAACTAAGGTCCTTATTGATATAAACATCAGAAAATGATGCTTTTGTGATACTGTCCGATTACAGCCGTTCAATCGGATAATCGATCAATCAGGGTCTCCGATTATTCGATTATGAAAATCCAAGCCGATTGCCCATCACTAGTATTACACACTGTTTTTTGCATGGTCTCTTAGTATTTTGATTAGTAATGCACCAGTCAATTGTAACCACGGCTCCCCCAGGTCCGGGGAATAGCGGGGACGTTGAATTTTGGTCCAGTCAACCCCGGCTAAAACCCCCTTCCTGCGGCCTGCGGGTACGAACAGATGGTAAAATCCCCGCCAAATGCCCCCGTAACCCAGGGACCCTAGGTAAGGCCCATTCCCCGCTATATTTAAATGAAGACAAAACCACCGCATTCAACCGGCAATCCGAGGCCACCCGAAAGGTAAAAACACGGCCCATTTCCCTGGCTATCTCCGGTATACACCCGGACCTGGGGGGCGTGGTTACAATTGACTGGTGCATAATTAAGACTAAAGTATCCATTTCATAAAATATGTCGATTTAACTGCAATATTAGTAAAACATTCCTTTGAACAAATACACCCGAAAGGTAAAAACATGGCCAATTTCCCCGGTTATCCCCGGTATACCCCCGGACCTGGGGGGGGGCGTGGTTACAATTGACTTGTGCATAATTAAGACCATAGTGAAAGATATCGGCTAAGTAGTGTGAAGGAAATGGTTCCTATTATCAGATGTAAATCCTTATAAGTATTGGTCTTTCACACCTTTTCATAAAGCAAGCACTAAATATTTCACAGTTTATTTATGAATCCTTAATTTACATAGATACACTATCTACATACATTTATATACTAAAGCTATAAAATATAAGATAAATATGCACATGGCCATTGTAAATGAGTAATGTGAAATGCATACAGTTATTTTGCAGTAGACAAATTATCAATTATTATAAACAAAAACTAGGTAGCATATAATTATAATGAGGATAAAACATGAGCATTCAGCTGATACTGAAGACATTTTAAAAAAAGAGTAAAAGATGGGTTTATATTCTTGTAACAAAAACATTCAATACTCATATTTGAAGATTTAACTTCAACACTATCCATTTCATAAAATATGTTGATTTAACTGCAGCATCAGTAAAACATTCCTTTGACCAAATGCATGAGTATAATCCCTGATTAACAGTAAATAAAACAATTATTTTTAATATCACATGTCAAAAGCATTATCACATTTGAAAAAAACACTATATTGTTTACACAGAAAAAAATACAAATAAAATAAAAGTTAAGGAAGTTTTTTATAAAAAATATGAATGCAATAAATTGCCCATTGAGGGAAGGGTCAAACATAAGCACATTTCTCAACTTCATTTTTTCAAACCAAACGATTTAAGGGGTTTACTTCCATTTTCAAAAACTAGTAACTAGTATATTTTTTAAAGCACATTATAATATCTGCAATATATTTCCATCACATAAGTGTTTCGTTTATACTATAATTGTAGAATAAGTCTGTAATAATTGTAGAATAAGTCTGTAATAAGAAAATAAATATATAAAAAAGTAACAGAAAAAATGCATGAATTTTTTTTAATTGAAAATGAAAACAAAAGTGAGCCTTACAAGTTTCAAATGTTTTATCATTTGAGTGTGGAGGGCAACATAAGTGAATGAATAAGTTAATGTTAAAATATATTTAAGGCTTATACTAAGAATAACTGATAATCTATTGAAAAAGAATGGATTGAAAGTTGCTACTACATGGTCTTAATTAAGCAGTGTAATATACATGATTGTCAAGTTTAGAAGTTGTTAATAACTTTCCTGCTTGTGCATGAACTAAAGCAAGTATTTTTTGCTTTTGATTGTTTTCCTTTAAAGCATTGATATAAAATAAAGAAAAATCCACTTATTCGAGGTTGTCATTTCTGCACACATTTGATTATGGAGGAAAATATCAAAATGCAGTAAAAGTTTTGCTGTTACCTAAAGCTGCGCTCTCACAGATTTACTGTTTTGACAACTTTTTTTTAAATTTTTGTTTGGAATTAGATTTTTTGTGTATAAATATCTGCTTACCAGTGATGAAAGACTGCTGAGAAAAGATCATATTGCAGATTTTCATATTTCCATTCCAAATTTAATGTTTTATGGCTTAAAACGTTACTAACGGTTGAATAAAAATGCATAAAATATCGTTTTTGGGAAGGAAAAATCAAAAGCTGTGATCTGATCTTTTGTCAGAAGTCTTTTATCATTGGTTTGCAGATATTTACGCAAAAACTTGTTCGTTCGAAGACAAAAAATAAAAAAAGTTGTCAAAACGTTCAATCTGTGAGAGTGCAGCTTTAACATCAGAAATCACAATAAATGAAAAAAAATAGGTATCACACATGTCAGAAAACAAATTACATAAAAAGCTGTTTAATTTCTGATAAAAATAGGATAGAAACTCTATCCCTAAACTATGACAAAATATGTGTATACTTTGATATAAAGTCTTCTTAAGCATATATGTACAATGTTTTTGTCCTGAGTAATATCCCAAAATATGTCATTATATAAATATTTACCTGAATGTTGACAATATGTACTGTCACACTGGAAGCCATGCAATATTTATTTTATTATACCTAACACAGTTTCATTTATATGCATATATATAAGATTTTTACCATAATACAACTTTTAAGTTTAATCAATTTATTCTGTAATTATTGTTTGTTCACATTTAATAGCTGTCATTTTGTTGCAAATGTCGTTTAGAAATAAGGCAAACACCGGTTGTAACCAGATTCACAATACATTTTAATAAGCGATTACCAGACTTGGGAAAACCAAAAAAAAGCCCATTTTTAGAAGCGCATGCTATGTGGTGTGAGACCACAGTTATTTTTAATATATTTTTCATTTAGACACTAACCTGGCTTCTTACTTTAAAACAGTCCCAATTGACAAACAAGTAACTGGCTGCTGTAGAACAATCCAAGACACAAATTTAATAACAAGAAAACATAGGGTGGACTATTGCGTTTTCTCACAAAATTGAGTAGTAAGACATGACCCTGAGGTCAAGACGGAATAAGGCTACAACAACCAATTTACAAAGTTCCACAGGCAATGATTTTTCCAATTTTTACACTGAAAGTTTTTGCCATACAGTGTCAAATTATGTTAAGCTCTATGCAAAAAGGCCACCTGTTTCTTCTCTTTCATTCAACTTTAATAAAATATTGATACTTGAACACAAGCACTCTTTTTTCTATATTCACATCCGAATCTTGGTCAACAGGGGGCAGATAACTGTGGTCTTGAGCCTATTTAAGCAACATTTTTTCAGAAACAGACTTCAAAACTCCTATAGTTCAACTTAAGGCTATATGCAACACATACTGAAAGTTTAACAATGATATATTAAACACTAAATGAATGAGACAAGTATTAGCACCTGTGGTATTTTCATAAAAAAGCAGAAACAGCCATTTCCCTCAAATGGTAAGCTGCAAACCTTTGAAGAGCCATTATTTCCTTATGCATTGGAATAATTCGACAAAGTAAAGTGTTCCTTGTAGATTAAAATAGTGTCTATAGAACAGACCACAAAATGGCCTGCTTACTATTTTAAGATTTTTTACTAAGCAAAATAAGGTTTTTCCACTTCATCGGCTTAGTGTTTTATATAAAAAATGACATAGAGCCAAACTGAAATGCTTCAACTTGTCAAAAAAAATCTTTTCTGGTCCACTTATATAAAAGGTAACAGAACTGTTCAGTTTAACAAAAGAAATTTAGTGATCATGTGTTTATAGACAGTCTAAACACCACTATATGCAAAATTGTTTGCTTTTGGGACAAATGGCGCAACAAAGAAAATGGCAAAAAAAAAAAAAAACTGAAAGATTCATAACAACTGCTAGTGTTTTCATGTATGAAGTTGCTACATGATGTAGAAAATGCAGAGATAGCATTATTATGCCCATTTAAAAAAAAAATACTTTAAGTATCTGTTTTGAAGGCTAGATTTGGCATGATTAATTCAGAGTACAGCACTTCACCATTGTCTGTAAGTTGCTTATTTACATCTGATTTGCTATAAATCTCACTCTTTGGAATCATTTACACACAAACAAGTACTACAGAAATGACTAACATCTTCATTCTTCTGAAATATTAGATTCAGAGCTGCATCTCCTGGATTCAGATTGCAGGACTACAGCCGGGGGGGGGGGGAGCCACAGCTAACTGGAGCTTATTGGCACATCATGATCTGCAAGCAAGACACAAAAGAAATGTTTTAAACTAATAAAACTATCTGCAACTACTGCTAAAGTTTGAAAAAGGCCTGTAAATACTCATTTGAGGCATACACAATGTTTTATGAATCATAAATGTGATAAATATGCAGAAAAGTTCATGAATTCAAGGATTTTCAGAACAATTTAATGAAATATATAGTCTTTTGGACATTTTGCAATCAGTTTTTAACAACTCAAAGTTTAATCTCATCTTATTGAGTACCCAGATGCATTTTGAAAGCATTAAAACCAGACATGCTTAGAATTTCTTCTTACTTGGAGACGGTATTCCTTTCTCGTAAATCCTTGCCGAGAGCCTGTATGGAAAACCAAACGAGACAACATTTTGACCAGCACTGGTTCTTGTCCTTGAAAATTCCTCTGTGGCTACAGCAACCAGGCTGGCTATTGAAATAAGCAATACATTAGGGGTTTTAAGACATTTATAATGTATTAAGGTTGTTTTTTAATGCATGAAGGGAAAAGGCTCTAATCTTTATGAAAGCGGCTCACTTTTTTATTTCTTTTGCCTTGAGAAATGTCAAGTTTTTCAATGTATCAACTGAATAAATGAATGAATTAATGAATATATATGAATGATTGATAGAATTGATTAATGAATTAATGAAAGGTGGCATTATTTCTTTAAAATAGGGATCTCATTTTGTTGCTGTGATTGTTGAAGTAGATGTTTTCTTGTCCATAAGCTGAAAATCATATGCACACTAATGCTTCAATCAATTGTACTCACGCCCCCCCCCCCGGTCCCGGGGTTTTCCGCGGAAAAGGTCCGTGTTTTAACTTTCCAGGTGGCCCCGCAGGGCCAGGTGACATCGGTGGTTTTGCTTTAGCGCCAAATTTAGCGGAGGTGCGGGGGCATTTGGCCGGGGTTAAACCATCAGTTCGTCCCCGCAGGGCGGGGATTTTACCCCGCGTTGGCAGGACTGAAAGTCAAAGTCCCGGCTATTCCCCGGACCTGGGGGGGGGGGGGGGCGTAGTTACAATTGACTGGTGTAAAAATAAAACATCATTCTGCATCAAATGTGTAGTAAGTTTTGATTAATTGCTTATAGAATTTGCAATTATGTAATGTTTGCTTAAAAGAGCAAACAAAATGTGCGAATAGATGCACAATACAGACCAAAGATTACTACAAGTCAGCAGCTTCATTAGAAAATAATATTATTTTCAAAGCCGCACAAGAAATGATTGACAAACAACATGAAAGAAATTCATTTAGAAATGGAACAAACAGTATAAATGGGCTTATATGACCAAACTTACTCACTTTATACTTCAGTTTGGATACAATTTTCCATTATATGATCTTGAAGTGCTAAAAATTTTTAGCATGTCGGCATGTTGGCATACACCAAGTACAGCTCGGCGGGGTGGCAGGCGGGCTGTCTGGCTGGTTCATCATCATTTCCTCCCGGGTCTGTTTAAAATAAGAATGAAAATAACACAACACCTACCCAAACATACAATCATTGACACCCTTCTAGTATATACAACATACTCAATTAACACATCTCTGGCAAACCAGTTTAAATTGATGGGAATCAATATTTATTTGAGAGCTGGCTGAAATTTCAAACAGTAAAAAATATCTCAATATGTTTGAAACAGTGAAAGATTGTTTTTTATTGTTTATAAATGTCTATAAATCACCACAAAGCATATATAATAAAAATGTTTTGAATTTTTCTATGCCTGTGCTTTACTATATTAGAGCTGGCATTGTATCCTTTTTTAAGTAATTCATATAGACTGTATTTTAAGAACAAATTGAGAAGAAAATATTTCTCGGCCATATTCTATCTCAAGTCGAAACAGCTGTTAGGAAGAGTAAATTGCACACTGCATGAAGAAAAATCACTGATCTACAAGCAATTGTTAAAAACTTCTGAAAAATATTGCAAAAAATGCCACTGTTTTTGAGCTGAACTGATGATCCCGCATTTTCTTATTATATGCAGGAGAAAAAAGGTATTATTAACATTGCTTGTCGGGAGGGGTTTTGTCGGGAGGGGAAAGCCCTCCCGAACCCACCCCATTTAAAATATTAATTACTTAAATGTCATTGTTTACTTTGTAGGAAAGTGTTTGTCCAAAAACTGTCTTGCATGCTTAAACATGCCTTCAGCTGATTAATTTTGAAAAGAGGTTAACTTGAAGAAATTCTGTGCGGAAATATGTGCCAGTTTAAGCGAGACATGTCAATACATTTCATCCAGCCTAAAGGTATCCTTCTGAAAACCTTGTTAAAAAAATCACCGGTAAGACGCCGTAAGCTCTAGCGTTATCATGTTATTCTGCCAAAAAGAAACACTGCCTTTTATGCTTAAACCTCCCCAGGGTTCATAATCTATAATACTCACATTATAATGCTTGTTGAAACCAGGTCAAACATGCCAAATTTGATGGTTGTCGGGAGGGGTATCCCTCCTGAACCCTCCCCTGTCAATCACATTATGAATTACTAAACACTTGATTTCATTGTTTGTGTTGAAGTGGGTTTTCTGTAATTTCATTCATACATCCTTATCGCTTAAAGAATTCGCGAGTTATCTGCCCCACTCCGCCATGAAAAAAATATTAATTCAATACTGTAAACATTTTTTAATTTTTAAACTGGGCATAATCACACTCAGGTTACCCACAATCGTGGCAGCAGTATAAGAGCAGGAGTGCCAACATGTCAGCCTAAATGGTTAATGGGACTGCGTCACAGATCGATGCCAAATTTATGATATTTTTCGACAATTTTCTTTTCTTTTCGCTATTTTATCATCTGTGAGACAGCCCCTTTAATGGACTGACGAGTCTAGTCTGTGTGAATTGAAACCAGCTGCCCATTTAACTCAGTTGTCAAGAGCGCTGTGCTAGTGTTCCTGCGGTCGTGAGTCTGAGCCCCACACCAGGCTCACTTTTCTTCTCATGTTTACCATAAGCATGCACAATGATTTTTAATGGAAAAGGAATTGGGTTTTTTTAAGATTTAGTTTTCACTACTTAAGTTTTAACATTTTTATTCAATACTTTAATTTTACAATACAATACAACGAAGTACAATAACAAGTATAATTCTTAGTACAACACACCGTGAAAGGAACGTTAAATCCGTGTTATTGCATCATGATGAAAGTTTCAATATAATAGACACATTGAAGGAATACCTGCGCACCTGCAATGTGCCTATATGCAAATCATTGTTTACATCAGCTGTCGTAAAATACGCATAAATACATTTAACTTAATTATTTAGATATACAGTTCAAACGGTATTTTTAAGATGTGGGGTAAAAAAACCCACAATTGTTATGACAAACCCTGTTCGTTTTGTATTATTATTGCAGGGTTATGAAATATAATTTCCGGTCCAAAAAAGTACTCTTTAGACGTGTATTCATTATATGTGTTCTCCACTCCTTTTATGCAAGTGCCGAAGGTGGATTGTACATGCACCTCGGGTATTTCCGTATTGATTTTCATTGGTTAACGGAGGTCAAACCCCGCCCTAAACATGTACAATGTTCTTGCCGGCATGCACGCGCTTTATATGAACAATGTATGACGAGCTTTTCTTGTTCTCATTTTCACGGTTCAGTGGTGCCCACATTTTTTAATGCCTATCACTCCGGCAAAAAAGAAGTAGTCCCTTGCATACACGTACAAACCGTATGAGGGCTTGTACAGACAAACGCTTCGCGTTTGTCTTCAGGCCCGTATAAACGTAAAACAGTGACAGTGTATAAAACAATCAAACTCTGCACAAACAAAACTGGTATTGAACGAAAACTCTATAGTAACTGAACAAACCATACATACATTGAACAAAACAAAGAGACACTCAAGCAGAAAAAAACACACAGACACTCAATAGACGAAAATTGATACTGTACAAACAACATTCAGACACTAAACAAATGGACAATTTAGACAACAATTTGGACAACAGTGTATTTATTATTATTATAATTAAATAACTAATACGTATTTGACGCGATACGGGGACAATCCAATCGTAGTACTAATACTAGACAATTGACGACAATATATGCCAAAACTCGCAAAATATCGACAAAAGTCGGCCAATATGAGCTTCCGCCGCTTTGATTGGCTACAAAACTCTCCACATACAGCATAAGAGAAATGGACAATTTTTATGAGCTGTCGATTCTCGCCCTAATATGAGAAATACCGACTGTTTTGAAAAAATGAGTGCCTCGTTTAAAACATATTGAGAATTACTATCCTTTTAAAATCTTCAACTACTTTATTGTATTTAACCTGTTGGTTGATATTATGATAATTATATTTTTGAAAACCGACAAGATGGCGGTGTAAATGTGAAATATTTGAACTTTTGGTAAACGATTCACGAAAGAAAGACAAAAAACAGGCTTCCTTAGACAGTACAGTGCTTTATTCATAAGTATGTGCAATGTCACTAAAAGTATGCATGTCAAAATCAGCAAAGTCACATCTAGAAAAGTAGACACAATGGATGAATAAGAGAAATCACCTAATTAATAACATTATATTCTTTATTGTTAACCTATAATCTTACGGTGTAAAATTATAAACATATATTTTTATATTAACTCCATATTAAATTAAACAGTTTTACAATTTAGAATAAAAAGAGGAAACGTCTACCAGACATTACCAACTTTGGAGGTTATCAGGGTAACGACGGTCTCTATCGAGTTCTCCTCTCAGTGCAATAGTTGCGTTAAGATATGCTAGTTTAGCACTTATTTATCAACTGGACGCAGTGTAAGATTTAGGCAGATAATAAATACAGAATTTATGAGGGTCATAAAGTTGAACCGTTTTTTTATTATAAGTTGCGATAGAAAATTACAGTTTTGGAGGATTTTAGATTTAGCCATTTTCAGGTGGGGTTGTTCTAAAGGGGAAACGTTAGTTGATTTAGTACTGAAGTATCAAATAATCTTACTTCTTTTACATATTTTATTCCGTGTCTTTTTGTTAAAGTCTATAATTGATCGTTTATCAAGACATTTAATTGGAGCCATTTCCACACCTTTATTTTTACAGTTTGTTAATTTTTCTAACAGTGTAACACAAAATTGGGTGTGAAATATCGGAAAGGAACAGCTAAAATGAAATTTTAACTGCAGTTGCTATCATTTAGGACCAGTCTTTACTGATACAAGTTAAAATGTCATTAATGTTGTATTGACAATAAGACAGGCATACCCTTTTATACCATAATAACACGTTGATTTATTGGCATTTTGACACATTATGAAAACCTAGTGAACTCGTTACTAAAAATATGCTGACAAAAATCCATGTTACACATTTTTTTCCTAATCAAAAATAATTATATTTATCCTTAATTTATAAACATGTTTGGTTGAGTGCAAATGGTAGACCAAAATGTTTACGATTAAGAATTAGAACTTAAGCAATTATTATGAACATGTTGACTCGATGTAGATATATAAATTATTATCTTTGAATACCCTTAATTATTATGTTTCATGGCCCGTATGCATTTTCAAAAGTGCCAATGAAACTTGAAACATTTATATTTTATAAGAAAAAAGTTACGTTTTAACTGTCTGTAATAGTGATTACAGTTAAAAACGGGAATTTTTTTTTGCTATATATATTACTTTTTATTTTTACACAAAAATATGACATTTCTTTACTATAGATTAATAATCGAGTGTCATATATTATTTAAATAACATGATAATAATAAAAGAAAAAAATCCCAAATAGTTATGGAATAATTTTAGTGCTATAAATGACAAACTTCGTTGCACATGTCATACCCAGTGTCATAACCTTGCCGATGGATTATTTCTATCCTGCTTTGAATACGCCGCGGGGTGGGCCATAAACCCATTACCGTACAGTTGAATACACAATTTTCAGGCATCGATTTTCTACAAATTTTACATAAATGTTCAAAAAGGACCAAAAGATATTTAAAAATCCATTATTTCGAAAAGTGCATTTAAAAGAGAAAAACATTCTGCATCCTAATCCGTTGGAAGCTAAGCGATCGGATGTCTATAATAACTGTAAATAGCAAAACAATTTTAGCTCCTTCTTATTTCAATGTAACTTTTAATGACCAACAAAACCCTTAAAAAGGACCAAACTGAAAAATCATACAATTAATACAAAATCATCATCTTCAAGGGCAAGAATTATCCTAACATATATGTAGGAAGTAAATTGATATGTTGTAAGAATAAGTGGTGAAAACTGTTTAACCATATTTTCCCTATATAACTCTATAGGCACTTTCGCTTCAGCGGATATCTCCAAAGTTGGCAATGATATTTACTCACATCAGTAGTCAAGTACAATGTAAACGAAACAACCGCCATTATATGAATAAAATGCATCTATTAAAATACAGCTTGAACACTATTGATGATCAATAAGAAGCCCAGGAAGTTAGGCAGTTACAGGTGAAAAAGAGTATATGCTACAGTCAACTGCACATCTCTTAGCTTAAAAAGAACACTTCGGATACTTGTATTGCATTCATGTGTTAATTGTTTAACAGATATAGTTTTTCATCTGATAAATAATATATCTTAAGGTATGTTGAGCTATAAAACATGGGGTTGCCATTTGTAACCATTTCCTTAGTATAAACGCAAATTTAAATTGTCCAAACCTTTGTTTAAGCGAGACATTCATGTCGAAGAGTCTTAAAGCCTTCACTCCGAAACTCTGCTTTTGAAAAACTAGCTTTCTGTTAAATGCCTTTAATCAAGCAATGTTTATTTTATATTACAGCTTCGTAATGTGCGAATGCATATATTGGTTATATATTTCACACTAAATCAATACTATTATATTTTGATATCTTTTGAAAGACTCGATCCCGGTAAACGATTTATAACTATCGGAGCATTGGTAACCTCCGTGTGAAATACAAAATCTTGAGTTAATATAATACATTTCCCTTTATGATCAAATGTCGTATTTTATATCTTCAATATTTTACAAACTAATTATTTAAAGACATATTCTGAGTTTATCAAGGCCGTATTTTCATTATTTACCAGCGCAACCTCGAAAACATTTACTTTCTATTTCACATGCTAATACTTAAATAGTTCGGCATCCTTGAGAACATTCCCGACCACATATTGTTCAAAAGTAACCATCTCTGCACCATGTTTAAGAAAACGCCACTCTTTCGTTTACATTCGTTACCAAATCAGTACGGATGACATGTTCGATTACAAAACATTGCAAACACTGAGTTATTTTCACAGCTACTGCAGGCAAATAACAATCATGATTGCATGTTTAATTGCCCTTATCGTCCGTAATACCCACGATTACATAAATAACATGCCTGTGAAATATCATCACATGTACAATTGCAGTTTATTGGACAAATTGCATTCAAACATTTGCCATGAGGTTGATCGCATTCGAATTTACAATTACAATTGACATTAACATTGGTGACCATTATACCCTGACATACACGACTGACAATGGCCTTGAATGTCACAAACATACAGACATACAGATTGTTCCACAAGCGCGACACACTCCTGTTACTTTATTACATTCTACATTGCCACTCCATTGACAATCAAATCCACACGCACTACCGAATTCTCCTGTTTCATGCAATGAGTATGATGTGTTATTAGTACAACCGGAACAATGATTGCCATATTTGAAACCCCAAAAGAGCCTTGTTTGCGTACACATTGACTGATAACACGAAGTCGGAGATTCACAAGCGCCTTTTCCATCAACACACCCATCTGCTTATCTTGCACTACAGATATCACCGTAAAACCCATCTGCTCAGGCATGTGTCACAATGTGACGGATTAGACCATGTTTGGCACATTCTATATATTGTATACAATGAAATTCGCTTGAATAGAAGCCGCCATCGCACTGACGGCATGATCATAACGCCGCGCTGATGTCATGGTCAAGGCACTTGGATCCACATTGGGTACATTATGATAGTTCAACATATCAGTATAACATGCACTATTCACAAACTATCACAACGATACCACCCTTTAACAAACGCCTTCACTTAAGTAAAAATAAAAAATAAAACATACAGTTCAATTGGAAAATTGAAATCGTTGTACATTTGTGCCACGCCACACCGTTCTGACGGGGTGGTGGTAGGCTACATTGGGGCGTTGCTGATATGTTGATAATATTCGTATACATCTTATAATATACCGCGGTGGAAACATGGGCTGTGCGAATAGTGGTGGGATATCAACTGACAGCGGCAGGACGGGTAGTCAGTATTAGTTGACAAGAGCGGTAATAGCGACGATTACAAGGGTAACAACACTGGAGTACAAACAACAGCGACGGGGACATAAATCAAAACTGGCGAAGTGAGCAAATGACGCCGACTGGGGATGTTGGCGTCGACGGCAGTTGATAAGAAATAACTTAGGGAGCAGAAATTTCGGCCACCAAAACGTACACAGAGATTTGCATATATCTGGTAATTATACATATAATGAAAACAGTGTATGTAGAAATAACATTTTGCTTTAATAACAACACTTAAAAATAAAGTACATACATCCAACTTTCGCTCTTATATGAAAACCTTGTATCGTTTTGACCAAAACAATGTTATCGATATTAAAAATTCATGGTCAGATATATTATTCAGCAGTTCGATACGGTTGAAATAAGTGGATGCAAGTGGATTATGCCATCAAGTTGAAGCCTAGTGATGACAAAGACAAAAATGTTTGTTTTGCTTTTTGACAACCATCGTTTATAGTGCATATATTTAATCTTGTATCTTACATTAGATTTTTCCCTGATGTTAAGTGGCTACTAAAGAAATGTGTCCCAATATTAACTACCAACTGGCGGTACTTTTTGTTTTTTCTTATATCATAACAGTCAATTTCTTTAACCATAACTGTCAATTTCCCACTCAGTGCAGAAGTGATACACTATTTAAACCATGTATTACAAGGTGCAAGGGAGAAAATGATACAAGTAAAATATCATCTACAAATGAGGTAACTCCCATGGTTAAAAAGACCGAGTAGCATAGGTTGCTATGGTCCAGTTAACAGACGGCAATATACAGTTGACAAAATTCCTCCTTGTATGACGGATTTAAAGATTGCGATTGTTTCTAATAAATCAATGATGCATAGTCTCATGCATGTTCAATGCAGCAGTGGCACACCTTGATTTAATCTGAAAGCCCTGTTATTGGCTTAAACCAAGCAATGCTGATTAAAGGTTATATAGACCATTTCAATTATTTAACTAAAATAGCACCAAAGAGACAGGTATATCGATACGCGGTTGGGTTTTAAATTTCGTCTTGACTGTAAAGCGGGATTATTAAATTGGCTTACCAATTAGCAGGATAATTCTCCTGTGCCAGAATGAAATTAAGTAGAGCAGATAACATACCCTCGCCGCCATGCATTACATCTTTATTTAAAATGTGTTCTATTCCTGAGCTTTTTACCCACTTTAAATTAATTATTGATCGCGCACTGTACCTGCTCAATGTAGTAGTCCAGTCATAGCTATTCATTTTTTTATCACAATTATTTAAATATCTGTCTAGCTTTTCCAGTGCAGTTAAATCATAATTCGGCACAAACGCTATCATAAAATAGCGTTGACAAACTTTGATGAGGTTTTCATTCGATTTTAATATCTTTTTAACTAACATCTCATTGCAAATGTCGTCATTTTACTTCTTTTGTTTCCCTGCAGCTTCCCGAATAAGTTGTAATCAAGCTCAGCCACAGAATGTAACGCGTTACCAACTTTTGTTTTATAATAATATAATAATTATTTGGTATCCAATTTACATAATATTTTTGCTTATATTTTATTTTATTATATTATGTTTGTAAGTTTAGATACGTGACATGTTTATATGTATAACTATATGTATTAGGACGATGTACACATGTATAAGTCGAATAAACTGTCTGTTCTGTTCTGTTCTGTTTATAATATCTTCGCTTTTTTACCTGTGTCTGTCAACAGTCACGCTTGGAGGCTTTGAATGATCTATGCTGCTTAATTCATGGGCGCGCTTCATCAATCCACTGTTTTTGCCTGAATCGAGCCTTGCTGTTGTTGTCGATTACATCACGGGGGCAGTTGGGTTGAGCCTAAATATTGAATTTGATATGCGGTTAGTGACATGATGAATTTTGAGAGTTTTAGTTAATACGTTGCTGAGAACGTCAGGGGATCCAATATTGGTATATGTGCTGCTAAGGCCCCGTTTACTGCTTCCGTATAACATATGTTCTAACACGCTACATTGCTGTTTTTGGATGGAACTGGCCGATATATTACTTTCCCGCAATATAAAACCGGGAGTATTTAGATGTTTAACCCTCAAATGACAGTACAAATCAATTTGCAACGCATCATGTCGAACATAAGGACTTGTCGGTGTAATTTTGCAAGACAAGACCAAATAGTTGCTGCAAAAACTTTAAATCGTTTTTTTATTGTAAATATCACTAAAGCGTATCGTTTACCAAACCAGTAATTATGATCAATCAATTTCCACTCGCATCATAAATGATATACTACGCTACTACTACGCTGTAGCGAACTTCCTGGTTTGAATTTAACAGTGTGGATTTATGAATTACACAAAATTTGTTGAGTTTAAAGGTTGAAACAAAAAGAATGCAGATAAAGGCTCGACACGTTCTTTTGAAAACAATATTATTCGTTTTATTTGGACTTTATATGTGCGGTGGTAAGCTGAATATTATATTGTACTTTCAAAATTACTACGAGTTTAACACCAGTTCTGTACTTAAGAGATACGTAAATACTATAATAGTATGTTGAAATTCAAGTAATCTTTATAACAAGATATATATAGTACAGAAAGTCGTCTCTCCGATTTAATTTGAAGAAGTGTAAACGAGTACCAGTAAAACAATAACGTATTTTTATTAATCGCGCTGCAGAAAATATATAGTTGCCCATTATGTACTTCAAAGTGTTATGACATGTTTTTGCATTAACTTAAGCGGCAGGTACTTCTTTTTTGTTTACATATATTCCCTAACAAGAGATATTCGACGATAAGTTTGCATATTTCTATGACTCTTTATGGATTAATATTTGAACTAATAGTACATGATAGCTCTTCAAAAATACGAATTCGCATGCAGAAAACGGTGATTATATCTCGTGTTTTTATAATATATCGACGTTAAAAGTGAAACACATGAGTTACCAATATTTTTATCCTTTCGCGATACATCACATCCATAAACACCCCGATCTTCTTGGTTGGGGTAAAATATTATACTCCGTCATTATCTCTTATCTGTTTGACTGTATATAATTAGTTTCAGTAAGGTATTGTATATAATAATCTTAATGTAAAGCATAAGCTTCTAATTATGGTATGTGTTTCGTGATGAAATTATGGATAACTAAACACAACGTTAAGGTTATGTCATGAGTAATCAGCGTAACGTACGGCGTAAGTGATGTGTTTCAAATCACTTTTATTTACATGTCGATATATTCAATTATTCGTCCACGTAAACATGTACAATTTTGAAATCTCGTTAACCTTGTTTCAAGTAAACCAATTTTGTTACGTTCGGATTTATTGTAGGACTAAGACTCTCCCTTAAACATTCTATCTGACCAGTACACATTCATAGACCAAACAGCACATTCATACTGTCGTAAAGACATAAGAAAGCATGAACCGTACTTTTTATAATGGGTCTCCTCGAAAAGTACGGTTTACTTGTATATCATTGGAAAAGCACTTTGACTCAAACTCAAGCTGTATCTTCCGCGTATGTATTACGTTTCTTTCTGCTCCGTTATTAAGCACATTTAACAACTTTGTATCATTCCCCTTGTATTGATTAGCTACAAATCGGTAAATGAAAATTAAGAAGCAATTTGTAAAACGATAACTCATTTTACCTTATTTGACCTTTACGTTTATTTACTTAAGTATATGATTTTGATATCGTTGAGTCAACTGAGCAGCCGTAATGAAGTGATGATTTGTTTCGACTTTTGAAGGTCATACCAATATATTATATGATTCAAAGGTTCCCGATGTGATTCCAACTGCACTGACTGTGACAACAGTGCGTTTTCTGGATCGTGCCTTGCGTGCAAGGACGGCTATTATCCAAACCAGTTAAATTGTCAACAGTGTACTTATCCAAATTGCAAAACATGTTTTAAAGCGTCAAACTGTGACTCCTGCAAAGACGGTTTTTGGGGTGAAAAATGTGATGCAAAATGTGCAGAAGGGTGTGTTGATAGAAAATGCAATACTACTAACGGTTTTTGTTCTTGTCTTACGAACTTTTACGGAAATAAATGCGATGGACAATGTTCCGACAATTGCGTTCCTTCCACTTGCTTTGGTGATAGTGGTAATTGTGTATGTAAACAAGGTTATTTTGGGGTAGCGTGTCGCTCACAATGTGGTATGAATTGCACTGATTGTACAAATAACACGTCATGCTCATTGTGTGAAACAGGAAAGTTCGGTGATAAGTGTCAATCCTATTGTCAATGCCATGGCAATGCAGAATGTGATATTATAACAGGAGAGTGTCTCCCTTGTGGAAAGGATCTAGACTGTTTGTCTTGCAATAATAACGTGTGCACTACATGTGTTACAGGAAAATATGGAATTCGATGCGAGAACACCTGCTCGTCTACTTGCTATGATGTGTGTGACAATCAAGGGAATTGTCAGTCGTGTATGTCAGGGTATCATGGTCATCAATGTGAATTTGAATGCAATTGCGAGTTCGGGTGTGATCAACTTCAAGGCCACTGTTTGAATGAAGCTTGCCCAATAAACTGTAATGGTACCTGTGATGTTTCTTCACAGACATGCTATTCATGTAATCGTGGTTATCACGGACCAAATTGCAACTTTAATTGCCCTGATAAATGTGCTGATTCACGTTGTTATTCAAATGGTAGCTGTTTGTCCTGTGAAACGGGATATTACGGTAACAGTTGCAACACGGAATGCAAACAGAGCTGTAAGAGTAATAAATGTCGTCAAAATGATGGATTATGCGAGGTCTGCCCTGCGAACTGTGTATCATGTGAGTCCAACACCGCTTGTACCCGTTGCAAAGAATCTAAGTATGGAGAAATCTGCCATTTATCTTGCAATGACGAGTGTACAGATAAATTGTGCAATATCAAAGGAGTATGTTATAATTGTTCTTCGGTATCTGCTTTTGGTAGTTACTGCAATTTAACATGCAATCATGAGTGTTATTTGTCTTCATGTGATAGATACACAGGTGCCTGTAAAAGCTGTAAAAATAACTCAGTGTTTGGAATGTTTTGTAATGAAACATGTAGTCCGTATTGTCTTGGTAACGAATGTAAACGAGCGAGTGGCGTCTGCTTAAACGGATGCAGTGACGGTTACTTTGGAACTAAATGTGATCAGGAGTGTTCTCAAGGATGTCGAAATAGTTCAGGAACAATATGTGATCTAGAAGGTACATGTCTTGGAGGATGCACTGAAGGATACCTTGGCCAAAGATGCTTTTCAGGTACAAAGTTCAAAGAGTTTTATTATATAATTAGCTTGCAAAGTATCGAAAATAAAGATATCAACAGTAAATTTTCTACTGAACTGAAAATAACACATTGATATATCATAGTATTTGTTGTAAAAGCATAAAGAAAAATGTATATACCGAATATTACATAGGTTGTGTTCGTATTCAAAGTGTACGTATTCGGAATGTTGCATGAGATCTTAAAAACACACCTTATTATGTTAATGATCAATGTTTTATTTTTCACACGGATGTACCCAGTGTCCTGATTGTTTTAAGACCGTTTACGGGATCTGTTCAAATCCCATGTACGACTACAGTGAGATATTAGTAGGACTATATAACGAAATATAAAACTAGAATAATATGGATATACTGTATTGGTGAACATATTAACACAGACACTATCTTTGGTAACATTATCACATATATTCATTTCATGGAAGCTAACCGTCAATATAATTTTAGGCATAAGGTAATAACAAAATCCCGCAAACTACAAATTTTATTCACATGGTTATATGTTACGAGTATAAATACAGATTGCACTTAAATGGCGGTATTGGTGGTTTAATTTGTAATTATAACCATAAAATGGTTGCATATAACACCCCCGTAATTTTTTATACCCCAACAAAAGTTTAAGGCTTAAATGCTATACAATTATCGACATTTTACTGGTCGAGAGTCAGCGTTGTGCAGTTGACGGTGACGAATGAAGTGTTTCACTGTTACAGCCTGACTTCCTCGTTTACGTCTTTTTAAAGCTGCACTCACACAGATTGAACATTTTGCCAACTTTTTATTTTTTGTCTTGGAATGAGCCCATTTTTGCGAAAATTCATGGAAACTAGTAAAATAAGACTGCTGACAACAAATTAGATTGCAGATTTTATATTAAAGTTCAAAAATTGATGTTTTATGCATTTTTCTTAAACCGTTAGTAACGGTTTAAGCCATAAAACATTAATTTACAAACAGAAATATAAAAATCTACGATCTGATTTATTTTCAGCAATCTTATATCTTTGGTTTGCAGATATATGCAAAAATGTGGGTAATCCAAGACAAAAAATAAAGAAGTTGTAAAAATGGTATATATATGAGAGTGCAGCTTTAAAGATTTTTAAATTGCATTGAACAAGTTAATTTTTTGGACTTCATGTTTCTGTTATAATGTTCTAGTTTCTTTTTTTAAAAAAAGGTGAATTTCATTTATTAAAAGCGTTTGTTTCGTTTACGTGGTACTTGACTAATGATTTGCAGGTCTTCAAGTAGACGTTTCTTTTCAAAATTGTAGTACTGTATATTCAATATACTGTAATTCGTTTTTGGGTGATTATATCAATAGTATGTACAAATATAGATCAAACCGGTTAACAATTAAGGATGATGAAAACATTGTTGAATATAAGTATATACCAACGTCTATAATGTAACTGGATATGCCCTTATATGTTATTCTTAAATGTGATCAGAATTAAACCCATTCAAAACTGCATTGGAAATTCCTTAATAATTTAGTGCATAGCATATATTATTACACAATTTCACAAATAACACAATCACTATTTTTCGGTTATTACATATATTTATAAGCGTCAGTCTTTTCTGTTTGTTACTTAACAATGACAACATAAGATATTCATCATATGCGAATCAAACAACATGTTACCATGTATATTTTACTTGAACCTACTAGGGGATAAAAGGACTAGTCTTCTTGTTTTAAACGTTTCTTGTTTATTTTTCAACGCACGCTATTTCATGATTCGATCGATTCACTTTTTCTTAACAATAAACCGGTTTGAAATGGTAATGGTTACATACAACTATATATGTTACTATATCTCTTCAGCACACAACAATTCCCTTCAAGTACATCTTATTCACTTCCAAATACAAGAACAAGGCTTCCCTTGTTCAAATTTTACTCTGTAACCCTAGAAATGGCGGGATGTTTACTTTCATATGTATAGTAAAGATTTCTTGGTCACGATGAGAATAAATTGTAATATTTTATAACACTTTAAAAGAAAATTATTCAGAAGAATTTATCAAACACATGACATATTGTATCAGTGTTCAAAGCTGAAACGATTGACAATGTTCACGGTAATAAAAGCAATTGTAACTATTTTCGGGGGCCGGAGCAATCAGAATCCATAGTCAACCATATATTGTTCCGTTCAGTAGATTTGCGTCTTACATATTTCGTTTTTTAACTGTTTGTATAAGATAAGAGCAAGAACAGAAAAAGAAAAACACACCTTTTCGTAGAAATACATTAAAGAGCAATTTGTTTAAGTTATTTTTAATCTAAGACTAAATCATGTTCCTAGTGTTTTATTTTGTCTTTTGATAACACTAAATTTAATTAACAATTCCAAACGTATATATAGTTGATGTCAAGAATAGAAACAATTTAACCAGATCCTTTACTTGAATTACCCTAGTCATCACCAGTACAAACACATATTTAAGTAACATTCTTTTACGATAATCACTTCGTTTGTTTACTTTTATCGACAACGCATGGAAACTTCCGTATTAATAGATAGGCGTTAATGATGAACCTGGTAGCCTTGCTGGTCCTTAAATTATGATCGGACACCCCGAAACAGCATGCGAGATTGATTATTCGATTCTACTTTCTATATCCATTAATTTGTTAGGGAGCTGCTCCATGGTACTCTTTTAAACACACTGCACGAGCACTTCTTCGAATGCAAATAATCTAATGAAAGGGCGCATTTTAAAGGTTTCTCTCTACGTTTTGTTTTCTTTTTGCTATAAGTAGTAACATATGTATTATTAAGACATTAAAAATGAATAAGGAATAATTGAAAATAAACGTAAAATGTATTTTATCTTTAAACACACAGATAGGCCATTTATCCAAAAGAATGAAAATAGCAAAAGCCCAAAAAGGAATATGGAACGACAACCTTATTCTTTATTCAAACAAGAATAATGGACATAAACGATGAACATTGATGTTTTCAATGTTCTATTTTTTACGAGAAAACTACGAATTGTGATTATAAATGGTGAACTTTCCTTTTTTTCTTTTTTGACAATAATTATGCAGCATTAATCTTTACAGAACTGTTGTAATAATGAATTATGTATTTAAGCAATGCTTAGTGTTTAGAGTCTTTTAAACATGTTTCGATATTTGACGAAATGACAATGCAACATTAATCTACACCGACTGTCTGCACAAATATTAGTCCTTTTAAGAGTTACTTGGGTCTTACCGTGCTATAAAACACATGAAACTTCAAACAATGAATACGGAACGTAATTCGATTTTCTTATTTAAATGCTAATAAAGAAAACATGCGATGATTTATGTCCGTGTTGACGAACTAATTATGTGACAATGGTCTTTACATGTATTATCTATTTAAGCGATTCTCATTTTTAAGCAGCATACTGCAGTTGTCGTACAATGTGGTATTCCAAAGTCGCCTATACGCGTGTTAAAATCCGAAAACCAATACTAAAATATGGTTTCATGTTCATTTGTTATAGAAACTTTTTATTCGTAATATGGAAATTATTAAAGTAGGAAACCTCTAATCACTTATTAGTCTTTAAGACTGGTGGGTGTAGAATACTTGTTAAGAACAAATATTATTCTTCCATTGCAGCAGCCGTCGATCACATTGTCGATTACATTGTACCAGGAAACGTTATAACAACGTCTCATTATTCTAGATTATTAATGATTACATCATGGGTTTTAGACGGCCGTAACCAGCAAACTGAAGAAACTCACTCTGGTTCTGTGATCGGTGGAGCGGTTGGTGGTGTGCTTGGCGTTTGTGCTGTCGTAGCGCTAGTGGTGGTTGTCCTGGTATTGAAGAAAAAAGGGATTATTTGGTAAAAGTTTCTTCATGAAATCATAACGTTAAGGCGATAAAGAATTACACTATGTTATATTTCTCGTAATACTGAACTTCAGCGCTGTGTTTGTATCATTTTTATTTTTCGATTGTTATTGGTTCTTGGTTCTATTGATTTTAAAAAATGTTAATGTACGACGGTTAAGAATCAATATTTGTTAATGATATAAAGATAGGGATATGCAAAAGTCAAATAGAAAGAAGGCAAATCGTTGAACTCGTTAGCTCTGGTTCTGGAGTAGTCAAAAACTGTATCGACTGCACTACTTGGGACTCATACGAAGAGGATATTCGATTATAAACGCATGCCTTAATGGCGGTGAAATTTGTCAAGTTGCATTGTGTTGTATAGACAAATTGAATATTCAGTACTTTGGAACAAACTTATAATGTCGCATACGGTTCGCGTAAAAGCTGTTTGGTATTTAGAAGTGTTAAACGGTCCAGTTGACCCTTTTCTGTTTTACATCGTTGTCAAATATTAAATTAGAGCGAATACGCCGGAATGCCCATCCAATTGATAGTTTAACGTCTTCCTGCTGATTTTCCATACAGGAAGGAGAGCAAGAAGACGTATGAGGATATATCACCAGGAAGAAGCCAAGATGAACCCTACACAACATTGGCATCTGCGAGCACGAGTATACACATTTTGTTCCTTGAAGTTTTGTTGTACTGTCAGTGTATAGTTAATACATCATAGTAAGAATTTCAGTGACAACATGTTATTCCTTATTATTTGAACTTTTATCAAAAGCAATGCTAACTGTGACTACAGTTGAGTTTCCTGGTACATTTCAAAGCATTGCCTTCGAATATCACAGATATCAGGATATCATTTTATATACCCTTTTCAGATACATTGATGATTTGAAGGTGCTCATTTTGGCGCCTGAATTTATCAAGTTAAAATGGTATAGAGAGTATTCAAAAATGTTTTGGACAACAAAATAATGATCATAAGCAAATATAATAGTTCCTATATAAAACAATCTTAAATCAAATTACGCGGTAGTACAAACTTATAAAAACAAATATTAAACCAATTCAAACTATTTTTGTTGGCCAAAATGTATGAGATCGGGAGCTTTGTTAATACTTGCATCCTTCCATACTAAATGTTTTAGATGCTTAGTTAATAATCAGCATCATTTCCGTTACAGCCGAGTACGAAATACCCGATTCGGAGCCAAGGTCCGAGCTGACCATCGAAGGTGAAGACAACAGGGTGTATTACAATGATGAGAGGGCCTACTACAAGAATGTCGGGGGAAATGTTCATAAAACATGAACACAAACAGATAGAGCACATGTGTTTATAGTATTTTTCCACCGGTGTATATGTTCACAACCGCTTACTTATTGTATCAGCGCTATGTTTGGTTTAGATTTAACTGCATTACGAGGTAATCCATGTACACTGCACAAATTATAAAAATGTTTCGAGTCATTAAAAACAAATTGTAGGTCTACACGAACGTACCTCATGCTATGTGTTTTTTTCATGCAAAAAAGTCTCATAGTCTCATGCTTCTGTAATGGGCAGAGTTATGGGGACTAAATGAAAATGCAAAGTATTGAAGCTGTACATGTTAATGCTTGAACAAGATATCTGATGGTCCTCCTAGTGGTTGTATTAATGCAGTTTTAGCTGACTTAGTCAGAAACCCTATTAAAATGATATGTTGTTTACTATGATAACATTGGTTTTTGATGTAGGTGGTCAAACAAACAATAATTTGTATACCAATGGGTTTGAATATATATGGGAACGACAAAATGTTGGTATTCAACAACTGTTTGCATATCAATATGTTCAACGAAACAAACCAAATAGCACTGCACCAAACGAATGGTCGCTGATCAAACACTAAACACTAAATTCACCCAATAGACAGTTATTGAACAAAACATACACTGCAAAAAACCAAAGAGGACTGCACCAAACGAATGGTCGCTGATCAAACACTCAACACTAAATTCACCCAATAGACAGTTATTGAACAAAACATACAGTGCAACAAACTAAACAGACACTGAAGAAATCAAACGGACACTGAATAGACAAAAATAGATACTGAACAAACGAACAGCATGCAAACACTAAACAAACTGAACACATGCTGATACAATATACATAAAACTAAACAAAAAAAACAGGAGCTGAAATGGCCGAACCAACACTGAACATATCAAATATACATTGTTTAAACCACACACATACAAAACAATTCATGTAGACATTTAACAAACGAACATACACTGCAAATTCAAACTGATATTGAACAAACAAAATATACACTCAAACAAATCTAGCACACTATGAAACAAACCAAACGGCCACGGAATACACCACATAAAAACAGACAATAAATAAAGCAAACAGACGCTTAACATCAAAAGGACAATAAACCATACATACAGTTAGTGTACAAACCGACACTGAACACGACAAACACTGAACATGTTAAACTATACGCAATACACTAAACACTGAACAAATCAAACATGCACCTAACACACCAATCGGACACTTAACCCGATATTAACTCAACAAACATACACTGAACAAACAAATACTTACTTAACATACAAAGCTGATATTGAACAAATAAACAGGCAATACACAAACCATACAGACACTCATGAAACAAAGTATTTGCTCAACACACCGGACAGATACTTAAAATATCATACAACTATTGAACAAGATGAATTAATGTTAACATACAAAACAGACACTTAACAAACCACATGGCCACTCTACTCAACAATCAAAAACTGAACGAAACAAACTAACTCTTAACAAAATGAGTCAAACTGTACTAACCAAGCAGACAATGAATACGTATGAATTCCAAGGGGATTTAAGCAGTGTTTAAGAGCAGCTAAGCTTTACGGGCTTACAAAATGCCCTAATTTCTTAGGTTCTTTACAATATTTACAAGCAAAGCCAACCATCTGTTTTCTTTTGGAACATTTTTTTAAAGAGTTATGTTATCGTCAAATTCAATGACTTAGTTTACATTTGGACCTTATACAAACATAGTAATAAAAATACACCTGTAAGTATGTCTGTATGTATTTATCTACTGTTAGTACCAGGTACTATTAATTAACTACTACGTACCTGACGGCATTGTTTTAACAGTTGACGAAAATACATGGCAAACCTCACCCAATATCGACCTATGTCGGCCAATACAAGTTTCTGCCGTTTTAATTGGCTACTTAACTCGCCAAATACGGGATTAGAGGAATGGATCATTTTCAACTCACCCTAATATTTTGAGACGAATGAGATAAATGTTGAAGCAAAATGTTGTATTACCCAGTTTTTAGGTCATATGATGTAACTTATTACCGTTGTTGTATTCTTATATTCAACAGTGTATTTATTACTTTAATTGTTAAAATGTAATCTTAAACCAATACGGTGTAACGTATAAATATACATTTTTATCTTCACCCCATAACGAATCCTACAGTATAAAAATTTAGAATAACAACAGGAAACGTCGTCCATAAGACTTGCAAACATCAGTAGTCAAGTACAATGTTAACGAAACAACCGCCGTATAAGTGTGAAATTTTTGAAAGATTTTCATCTGATAAATAATATATTAAAAAGGTATGTTGAGATATAAATCATAATGGAGTTGCCATTTGTAACCATTTCTTTACAAATTTAATACAAATACAAATTTAAATTGCCGAAACCTTTGTTTAAGCGAGACATTCATATCGAAGAATTTTAAAACCTACAATTCAACAAACTATCACAACAATACGACCCTTTAACAAACTCATATACTTAAGTAAAAATACATAACAATCAGTCCAATTGGATTAATGTTAAAGGGACTAGACACCATATGAAACCATTGCAAGGAAAAAATAGCATTGTCAAACACTTACATAAAATTGAAATCGTTGTACATTTGAGCCACGCAACACCGTTCTGTCGGGATCTAGATGGTGGTAGGCTACATTGGGGCGTTGCTGAAATGTTCATAATATTCTTCTGCATCTTATACAATACCGCGGTGGAAGCATGGGCAGGGCGAAGATCAACTGTTATTTAATTGTTTTATTGGCGGTATTTCAACAGACAGCGAGGGTAGTCAGTACTAGTTGACAAGAGCGGTAATAGCGACAATTACAAGGGTAAAAATACTGTAAAAACAACGGCGATGGGGCATACATCAAAACAGACGAAGAGAACAAATGACGCCGACTGGTGATGTTGACGTCGACGGCCGAAATGACGTAGGAAGCAGAAATATCGGCCACCAAAACGTACACAGAGGTTTGCATATATCTGGTAAAACTACATGTAATGGCAACAGTGAATGTAGAAATATCATTTTGCTTTAATAACCACATTCAAAAATAAAGTACATAAGTTCAACTTTCGCTCTTATATGAAAACCATATATCCTTTTGACAAATGATATGTTAAGGCTCATCGATATTAAAAATTCATGGTCAGATATATTTTCAACAGTTCGATGCCACATGAGGCTATTGTCTTAATTGTTTCCTCATGCAAATAAGTGGATACAACTGGATTATGCCATCAAGATGATGCATTGTGAGGACAATGACAAAAACGCTTGTTTTGCTTTTTTACAACCTTCGTTAATACTGCATAATATTAATATTGTATCTTATATTCGAGTCTTGCTCTGACAGTTTGCGTTAAGTGAGAAATGTGTCCCAAAATAAACTAACAACTGGCGGTACTTTTCACATTTTTCTTATATTATAACGGTCGATTTCTATAACCATAATTGTCAATTTTCCACTCAATGCAGTTGTGTTGCAATAATTCAACCATGCATTGCAAGTTACAAGGGAGATAATGATACAAGTAAAATATTATCTGCAAATATAGAATTAACTTCCATGGTTAAAAGAACAGAGCATCCTTGGTTGCTATGGTCCAGTTGATAGACAGATATATACAGTTGTCAACATTCCTCCTTGTTTGACGGATTTAAAGATTGCGATTGCTTCTAATAAATCAATGATGCATATAGTCTCATGCAGGTTAAATGCAGCAGTGCCACAAATTAATTTTATCTGAAAGTCCTGTTATTGGCTTAACTCAAACAATGCTGATAAAATGTTATATAAACCCTTGCAATTATTTAACTAAAATATGGCACCAAAGAGACAGGTCTATTGATACGCGGTTGGGTTATAAATTTCGTCTTTATTTTAAAGCGGGATTATTAAACTGGCTTTCCAATTAGCATGATACTTCTCCTATGCCAGAATGAAATTAAGTAGAGCCGCCATGCATTACATCTTTAATTAAAATATGTTCTATTCCTGGGCTTTTACCCACTTTAATGACTTGATCGCGCACTGTACCTGCTCAATGTATTAGTCCGGTCATAGCTATTCATTTTTATCACAGTTTTTTAAATATCAGTCTAGCTTTTTCACTGTAATTGTATCATTATTCGGCATTAACGCTTTCATAAAATAGCGTTTGCAAACTTTGATAAGATTTTCATCCGATTTTGATATCATTTTCACTGTCATCTCATTGCTAATGAATTTCCTCCTGCTGCTTATCAGCAGCTTCCAGTACAAATTTTAATCAAGCTATGCCGCATGTAAACCATCACAAACTTTTGTTTTATAATATCTTCTCATTTTCCCAGTCACATTTGGCGGCTTTGTATGATGTATGCTGCTTAGTTCATGGGCGCCCTTCATCAATCCACAGTTTTTGCCTGATTGAGCCTTGCTGTGGGTGTCGCTTACGTCACGGGGGCAGTAGGGTTGCGCCTCATAATTGAATAACTTGTTCCAATTATAATATCTAACAATATATATGTTCAAGATAGCGGTATAATAAAATCTCCAGAGGACACTGGTGACCATTTTAGCACTTACGTATAAATTGAATTTAAATCTCTAAGAAATAATTGTTACAAGAGAAAGTTATATAAAAATGGAAATTACGATCAGCTTAATAATGACATTAATGAGTATAACTGGTCATTTATTGATCAAAATTTGGTAGATGATGCATGTTGTGCTTTCACAAAAGCTATTATTGAGTAAGCTGAAAAACATATTCCACGAAAAGAAGTAACTATTAGGCCAAATGATAAACCGTGGTACGACTCTGTAATACGGAACTTTTCTCGAGATAGAAACCGACAAAAACGTAAAGCTATAAGAACAAAGTTACCTAGCGACTGGAATAAATATAAAACACTTAAAAACAAGGTTAATAACTTGATAAAACATGGAAAAGAATCTTTTTACGGAAATTTAGAGAATTCTTTAAATGATATGTCTCAAAATTATTCGAAAAAATACTGGAAAACAATAAAAACACTTGGAAAAGAAAATAAGGACTGTGAAACAATTCCACCCTTATCATTAGATGAAAACAATTATATATTTACTGATAGAGATAGGGCAGACGCACTTATTTAATATTTTACATCTATTTCTACAATTGACAAAAATGGAATGGAATTACCTCCAATTGGAATTAAGGTCTGCTGAAATTATTAGTAATTTTGAAATAACAGAATTACAGCATGTTCTTATAAGGAACCATTGTGGTAATCTTAATTTTGACCTCTATAATAGCCATTTGCTTTATAGCACTAGATGCCAGTGTGGTTACCCAGTTGAAGATGCAGAGCATTATTTCTTTAGGTGTAATCTTTAAACTCAGCAACGTATGTCCATGTTTCGTGGAACACGTGCGTTTCACCCACTTAGCATTACGTCGTTATTATTATTTGGAAAGCCCTAACTCTCCGACGATGAAAATATTCTATTATTCCATTATGAACACTTATTTATAAAACACTCTTAACGGTTTACGGATTAGCCCCTTCTTTAATTATAACTGAACCAGGCTGTTTTATTGATCAGTTTACAACATTTATATTTATATTTATCGCCAAATACTTATCAAGTTTACGTGCTCATGGGGAAGATGTTATTAATGTTGTTAGAACTTGTCAACCCATTTGCTTTTTGTATATGCTATATCATTGCTGTAAATACCGATCATGTTGAAAGAAAAAAGGCAATGAAATATGTTTAAATCAAATTGAATTTGATATGCGGTTAGTGAGAGTTTTAGTTATCACGTTGCTTAGAACGTCAGGGGATCCATTGTTGGTCTAGGCGTTGCTCAGACCCCCGTTTATTTCTTCCGTAACAATGACTATTTTTGACAGGCTACATTGCTGTAATTGGATGGAGCTGGCCGACATATTACTTTTCCGCAATATAAAACCGGGAGTATTTAGATGGTTAACCCTCAAATGCGGTACATGAAAGTACACCTCTGCTCTATATCACTAAAGCGTATCGTTTACCAAACCAGTATTTAGGATCAATGAATTTCCACTCGCATCATAAATGATATACTACGCTGTAGCGAACTTCCTGGTTTGAATTTAACATTGTGGATATATGAATTATACAAAATTTGTTGAGTTTAAAGATAGAAACAAATAGAATGCAGATAAAGGCTCAACACGTTCTTTTGAAAACAGTATTATTCGGGGTTCTTTTCGGATTTTATCTGTGCGGTGGTAAGCTGAATATTATATTGTACTCAATTTTAAAATCAATTTGATTTGTACAACAGTTTTGTATTTAAAAGATACGTAAATACTATAATAGTATGTTGAAATTAAAGATAAGTATAGTACAGAAAGTCATCTCTTCGATTTTATTTGAAGACGTGTAAACGTGTACCAGTAAAACAATAAAGTATTTTTTTAATCGCGCTGCAGACAATATATAGTTGCCCATTATGTATTTCTAAGTGTTATGACATGTTTTTGCATTAACTTAAGCGGCAGGGACTTCTTTTTTGTTTACATATATTCCCTTACAAGAGATATTCGACGATAATTTCGCATATTCCTATGACTCTTTTGGGCGTAAATATTTGAACTAATAGTACATGATAGCTCTTCAAATGTACGAATTCCCGTGCAAAAAAACGGTGTTTTTATCGCGTGTTGATCACTGTGGCTTTATAATATATCAACGTTAAAAGTAAAACACATGAGTGACTAATATTTTAATCCTTTCGCGATACATCACATCATTGAAACCCCCGGTCCCATTTCTTCCTCGTCAGTCTCCACATCTTCTGAAACATCTTCTTTTCATTTGCTTATAACTCGGAAATGATAAGCACTTCTTGGTTTGGGTAAAATAATATAATCCGTCATTACCGTCATGTATAACTAAACACGACGTTTAGGTTACGTCATGATTAACCAGCCGTTAATTACGGCGTTAGTGATGTGTACCAAATCACTCTAATTTACATGTCGATAAATAATGGTTTTAGATGCATTTTTGTTATTCTAAACAAGTAATCGTTCACGTTAGCATGTACGTTTTTGAATTCTCGTAGATGTTGTTTCAAGTAAACTTATTTTGTTACGTGCAGATTAATTGTAGGGCTGACACTCTCCCGTAAATATTCTATATTGACCAGTACATATTCATGTGCCCAACAGCACATTTGAAGTGTTGTAACCACACAATAAAGCATGAACCGAACTTTTCATAATAGGTTCCCTCGAAAAGTACGGATTACTTTTATATCATTGGGAAAAACAACAATTATGGTCGCTAGACTAATGATTTGATATCAAGCAAATTGTGTTTACCAGAATAAAAAGCACTTTGACTCAAACTCGAGCTGTATCTCCCGCGTATGTACTACGTTTCTTTTTGCGCCTTTATTTCGCATATTGTAAAACCTTTAACACATATCACTGGTATTACTTGGCTACAAAGCCATAAACGATCGTAAAGAAGCAATTCATAAAATAATAACTCATTTTACCTTATTTGACGTTTACGTATATTCATTTACGGATATGATTTTGATATCGTTGAATCAATTAAAGAGCCGTAATGGCAGCTGTTTGTCCTGTGTATCGGGATATTACGGTTACAGTTGCAACATGGAATGTCAACAGAACTGCGCAAGTAATAGATGTCATCAGAATGATGGATTGTGTATGTTCTGCCCTGCAAACTGTGTATCATGTGAGTCCAACACCACTTGTACGCTTTGCAAAGACTCTAAATATGGAGAAATGTGCCATTTTTCTTGCAACGAGGAGTGTACAGATAAAATTTGCAATATCAAAGAAGTATGTTATAATTGTTCTTCGTTATCTGCTTTTGGTAGTTACTGCAATTTAACGTGTAATCATAATTGTGTTTTGTCTACTTGTGATAGAAATACAGGTGCTTGTAGTAACTGTAAAAATAACTCAGTGTTTGGAATGTTTTGCAATGAAATATGTAGTCCGTATTGTCTTACAAACGAATGTAACCGAGAGAGTGGCGTTTGCTTAAACCGATGCAGTGATGGCTACTTTGGAACTAAATGTGATCAGGAATGTTCTCAAGGATGCCGAAATAATTCAGGAACAATATGTGATCCAGAAGGTGCATGTCTTGGAGGATGCACTGAAGGATACCTTGGCAAAAATGCAAATCAGGTACAAATCTCAAAGTGTTTTAATAAATAATTAGCTTGCAAAGTATCGAAAACAAAGATATCAAAAGTAAAATTTCCACTGAACTACTGAAAATAACACAGTGATAAAACATGGTATTTGATGTAAAAGCATAAAGGAAAATGTATTATATTGACTATTACATAAATTATGTTCGTATTCAAAGTGTACGTATTCGGAATGTTGCAGATCTTAAAAACACACCTAATTATGTTAATAACCAATGCGTTCATGAGGTATAATTAGAAATATAACGATATAAAACTAGAATAATATGGATATACTGTTTTGGTGAACATATTAATATAAACACTATCTTTGGTAACAGTATTACATATATTCGTTGCATGGGAGATATTAATAACAAAATCCCGCAAAATACATTTTTTATTCACATGGTAATATATTACGAATATAATTACGAATTGCACTTAAACGACGGTATCGGCGGTTTAAATTTGTAATCATAACCATAAAATGTTTGCAAATAATAATTCCGTAATTGTTTATACCTCAACTAAAGTTTAAAACTTAAATGCTATACATATATCGACATTTCACTTGTCGAAAGTCAGCGTTGTGCAGTTGACTGTGACGAAGGAAGTGTTTACTGTTATAGCCTGACTTCCTAGCTAATGTATTTTTAAAGATTTTCAAGCTGCATTGAACAAGTTAATTTTTCGAACTTCATGTTTCTGTAATAATGTTTCTTTTTTTTTAAAGTTGAAATTCATTTATTAAAAGCGTTTGTTTCGTTTACATTGTACTTGACTACTGATTTACAGATCTTTTAGTAAACGTTTCTTTCCGAAATTGTTGTACTGTATAATTCGTTATTGAGTGAATATATCAAAAGTATGCAGAAATATAGATCAAATCGGTTTAAAAAAGCCGGTTAACAATAAATAATGATGAAAACATTGTTGAATATAAGTATATGTAAGTAAATACCAACGGCTATAATGTAACTGGATATGCCCTAATCTGTTATTCTTAAATGTGATGAGAATTATACCCATTCTATCAAAACTGCATTGGCAAATCCCTAATAATTTAGTGCATAGCATATATTATTACACAAAGTCACAAATAACACAGTCACTATTTTTCTGTTAAAACAGATATTATATTTATAAAGTTTGTTACTTTGCAATGACAACATAAGATATTCATCATAAAAGTATGCAAATCAAACGAGAATTCCCTTCAAGTACATTTATTCACTTCCAAATACAAGAACAAGGCTTAACTTTTTAAAACTTTACAACACTAGAAATGGCGCGATGTTCACCTTAATATGTATAGTAAAGACTTCTGGCTCTCGATGAGAATACATTGCAATATTTAATAACACTTTAAAAGCAAAATATTCAGGAGAATTTATCAAACAGATGACATATTATATCAGTGTTCAAAGCTTAACCGATTGACAATGTTCACGGTAATAAAAGCAATTGTAACTATTTTCTACACGGTGAAATCGGAGCCCCTAGTCAACCATATATTGTTCCGTTCAGTAGATATGTGTCTTACATATTACGTTTTCAAACTGTTTTTTATTAGATAAGAGCAAAAACAGAAAAAGAAAAAACACACCTTTTCAGAGAAATATGTATTAAAGAGCAATTCGTTTAAGTTATTTTGACCCTAAGACTAAATCATGTTCCTAATGTTTTATTTTTGTCTTTTGATAACACTAAATTTTATTAACACTTCCAAACGTATATATAGTTGATGTCAAGACTAGGAACAATTTAACCAGATTCTATACTTGAATTACCTTAGTCATCACCAATAAAAAAGATATTTAAGTTACATTCTTTTACGTTAATCACTTCGTTTGTTTACCTTTATCGACACCGCACGTAAACTTCCGGTATTTATAAGTTGGCGTTGATGATGATCCTGGTAGCCTTGCTGGTCCTTATTTATGATCGGACAACCCAAAACAGCGTGCGAGATTGTTTATTCGACTCTACTATTTATATCCATTAATTTGTTAGAGAGCTGCTCCATGGTACTTTATTAAACACCTTTTGTGGCGTAACGCTGCACGCGCACTTCTTCAAATGCAATTATTCTAATGAATGGGCGCATTTGAAAAGTTTCTCTCTACGTTTTGTTTTCTTTTTGATTTAAGTAGTAACATATGTATTATTTAGACATTAAAAATGAATAAGGAATAATTGAAAATAAACGTAAAACCTCTTTCATCTTTGAACACACAGATAGGCCATTTATCCAAAAGAATGAATATAGCAAAAGCTCAAAAAAGAATATGAAACGACTACCTTATTCTTTATTCAAACGCGAATAATGGACTTAAACGATGAACATTGATGTTTTCAATGTCCTATTTCTTTACGAGAAAATTACGCAAACTTGGTGTACACAAAAGCATTGTCTATTCAAGCGTTGCTTAGTGCTTAAAGTGGTAAAAAGACGCAGCAAACTCCGAATACGGAATAAGGAATATGGTTATTTATTCCATATTCAATTCGCGAATTATGAATATAAACGGTGAACTTTCCTTTTTTTCTTTTTTGACAATAATTATGCAGAATTAATCTTTACAGAACTGTTGAAAGAATGCATTATCTATTTAAGCAATGCTTAGTGTTTAGAGTGCTTTAAACATGCTTCGATATTTGACGAAATGACAATGCAACATTAATCTACACCGACTGTCTGCACAAATATTAGTCCTTTTAAGCGTTACTTGGGTCTAACCGTGCTATAAAACATATGAAACTTCAAACAAGGAATACGGAACTCAATTCGATTATCATATTCAAATGCTAATAAAGAAAACATGCGATGATTTATTCCAGTGTTGACGAACTAATTATGTGACAATGGTCTTTACATGTATTATCTATTTAAGCGGTTCTCATTTTCACGCAACAGACTGCAGTTGTCGTACAATGTGGTATTCCAAAGTCGCCTATACGCGTGTTAAAATCCGAAAACCAATACTTAAATATGGTTTCATGTTCATTTCTAAAAGAAACTTTCTATTGGTAATATAGAAATTATTCAAAAAAGGAAACCTCTTATCACTTATTAATCTTTAAGACTGGTGGACGTAGAATACTTGTTAAGAACAAATATTATTCTTCCATTGCAGCAGCCGTCGATCACATTGTCGATTACATTGTGCCAGGAAACGTTATAACAACGTCTAATTATTCTAGATTATTAATGATTTCATCATGGGTTTTAGACGACCATAACCAGCAAACTGAAGAAACTAACTCTGGTTCTGTGATCGGTGGAGCGGTTGGTGGTGTGCTTGGCGTGTGTGCTGTCGTAGCGCTAGTGGTGGTTGTCCTGGTATTGAAGAAAAAAGGGATTCTTTGGTAAATGTTTCCTTATGAAATCATAACATTAAAGCGATAAAAAATTACACTATGTTATGTTTCTCGTAATACTGAACTTCAATGCTGTGTTTTTTTTCATTATTATTGTTCGATTGTTATTATAAAGTTCTTGGTTTTAATGATTTTGAAGTACGATTGTTAATGTACGACGGTTAAGAATCAATATTTGTTAATGATATAAAGATAGGGATATGCTAAAGTCAAATAGAAAGAAAGCAAATCGTTGAACTCGTTACCTCTGGTTCTGGATTCAATAACTGTATCGACTTCACTACTTGGGACTCATACGAAGTGGATATTCGATTATAAACACATGCCTTAATGGCGGTGAAATTTGTCAGTTTGCAATGTATTGTATAGGCAAATTGAATATTCAGTACTTTGGAACAAACTAATAATGTCGCATACGGTTTGCGTAAAAGCTGTTTGGTATTTAGAAGTGTTAAACGGTCCAGTTAACCCTTTTCTGTATTACATCGTTGTCAAATGTTAAATTAGAGCGAATACGCCGGAATGCCCATCCAATTTATAGTTTAACGTCTTTCTGCTGATTTTCCATATAGGAAGAAGAGCAAGAAGACGTATGAGGATATTTCACCAGGAAGAAGCCAAGATGAACCCTACACAACACTGGCAGCCGCGAGCACGAGTATACACGTTTTGTTCCTTGTAGTTTAGTTATACTGTCAGTGTATAGTTAATACATCATATTAAGAATTTCAGTGACAACATGTTATTCCTAATTATTTGAACTTTTATCAAAAGCAATGCTAACTGTGACTTCAGTTGAGTTTCCTGGTACATTTCAAAGCATTGCCTTCGAATACCACAGGAATCAGGATATCATTTTATATACCCTTTTCAGATACATTGATGATTTGAAGGTACTCATTTTGGCACCTGAATTTTTCAAGTTAACATGGTATAGAGAGTATTCAGAAATGTTTTGGACAACAAAATAATGATCATAATCAAATATAATAGTTCCTATATAAAACAATCTTAAATCAAATTACGCTGTAGTACAAACTTATAAAAACAACTATTAAACCAATGTAAACTATTTTTGTTGGCCAAAATGTATGAGATCGAGAGCTTTGTTAATACTTGCATCCTTCCACACTCAATGTTTTAGATGCTTAGTTAATAATCAGCATCATTTCCGTTACAGCCGAGTATGAAATACCCGATTCGGAGCCAAGGTCCGAGCTGACCATCGAAGGTGAAGACAACAGGGTGTATTACAATGATGAGAGGGCCTACTACAAGAATGTCGGGGGAAATGTTCATAAAACATGAAAATGTACACAAACAGATAGAGCACAGCTGTTTATAGTATGTTTCCACCGGTGTATATGTTTACAACCGCTTACTTATTGTATCAGCGCCATGTTTGGTTTAGATTTAACTGCACTACGAGGGTATCCATGTACACTGCACAAATTATAAAAATGTTTCGAGTCATTAAAATAATTTTGTAGGTCTACACGAACGACTCGTTCCAACATTTGTATTATATACCTCATACTATGTGTTTTAAAGTTGTTCATGCAAAAATAGTCTCATAGTCTCATGCTTCTGTAATGGGCAGAGTTATGGGGACTGAAGTATATGCAAAGTATTGAAGCTGTACATGTTTATGCTTGAACAACATATCTGATGGTTCCTCCTAGTGATTGTAATGATGCAGTTTTAGATGACTTAGTCAGACACCCTATTAATTCCATGTCTGCTAGTTTTATAAATACGAAGAATGATAGATATGTTAAAAACGTTAAGATATGTTTTTAAATATGATTACATTGGTTTTTGATGTAGGTGGTCAAATAATAATAAATAATAACAATTGGTATACCAATGGGTTTGAATATATATGGAAACGACAAAATGTTGGTATTCAAACACTGTTTGCATATCAATATGTTCAACGGAACAAACCAAATAGCACTGCACCAAACGAATGGTCGCTGATCAAACTCTAAACACCAAAGTCTCCCAATAGACAGTTATTGAACAAAACATACACTGCAACAAACCAAACAGACACTGAAGAATTCAAACAGACACTGAATAGACAAATATAGATACTGAACAAACGAACAGCATGCAAACACTAAACAAACTGAACACACGCTGATAAAATATACATAAAACTAAACAAAGAAACATGAGCTGAAATGGCCGAACCAACACTGAACACATCAAATATACATTGTTTAAACCACACACATACAAAACAATTAATGTAGACATTTAACAAACGAACATACACTGCAAATTCAAACTGATATTGAACAAACAAAATATACACTAAAACAAATCTAGCACACACTGAACAAACCAAACGGACACGGAATACACCACATAAAAAACAGACAATTAGTATCATTAAATAAATCAAACAGACGCTAAATATCAAAAGGACAATGAACCATACAAACAGTTAGTGTTCAAACAGACACTGAACACGAAAAACAATGAACAAATTAAACATATACGCAACAAACTAAACACTGAACAAATGAAACATGCACCTAACACACCAATCGGACACTTAACCATATAACAACTCAACAAACATACACTGAACAAACACATATTTAATTAACATGCAAAGCTGATACTGAACAAATAAACAGGCAATACACAAACCATACAGACACTTACGAAACAAAGTATTTGCTCAATACACCAGACAGATACTTATAATATCATACAACTATTGAACAAGATAAATTAATGTTAACATACAAAATAGACACTTAACTAACCACATGGCCACTGAACACAACAATCAAAAACTGAACGGAACAAACTAACTCTTAACAAAATGAGTCAAACTGCACTAACCAAACAGACAGTGAATACGTAGGAGTTCCACGGGGATTAAAGCAGTGTTTAAGAGCAGCTAAGCTTCACAGGCTTGCAAAATGCCCTAATTCCTTAGATTCTTACAATATTTACAAGTAAAGCCAACTATCTGTTTTCTTTTGGAACAATTTTTAAAGAATTATGTGATCGTCAAATTCAATGACTTTTTTAGTTTACATTTGGAGCTTATACAAACATAGTAATAAAAACGGCAGTGTTTTAACAGTTGACGACAATACATGCCAAACCTCACCCAATATCGACCAATGTCGGCCAATACAAGTTTCTGCCGTTTAAATTGGCTACTTAACTCGCCATATACGGGATTAGAGGAATGGACCATTTGCAACTCGCCCTAATATTTTGAGGTGAATGAGATAAATGTTGAAGCAAAATGTTTTTATTATTCTTATATTTAACAGTGTTTTTATTATTCTTAATTTTTAACCTGTTATCTTAAACCAATACGGTGTAACGTATGAATATACATTTTTATCTTCACCTCATAACGAATCCTACAGTATAACAATTTAGAATAACAACAGGAAACGTCGTCCATAAGACTTGCAAACATCAGTAGTCAAGTACAATGTAAACGAAACAACCGCCGTATAAGTGTTAAATTTTTGAAATATATAGTTTTTCATCTGATAAATAATATATTAAAAAGGTATGTTGAGATATAAATCATAATGGAGTTGCCATCTGTAACCATTTCTTTACAAATTTAATACAACTACAAATTTAAATTGCCGAAACCTTTGTTTAAGCGAGACGTTCATATCGAAGAATTTTAAAACCTACAATTGAACAAACTATCACAACAATACGACCCTTTAACAAACTCATATACTTAGGTAAAAATACATACCAATCAGTCCAATTGGATTAATGTTAAAGGGACTAGACACCATATGAAACCATTGCAAGGAAAAAATAGAATTGTCAAACACTTACATAAAATTGAAATCGTTGTACATTTGAGCCACGCAACAGCGTTCTGTCGGGATCTAGATGGTGGTAGGCTACATTGGGGCGTTGCTGAAATGTTCATAATATTTGTCCGCATCTTATACAATACCGCGGTGGAAGCATGGGCAGGGCGAAGATCAACTGTTATTGGACTGTTTTATTGGCGGTATTTCGACTGACAGCGACGAGACGGGTAGTCAGTACTTGTTGACAAGAGCGGTAATAGCGACGATTACAAGGGTAACAATACTGTAAAACAACGGCGATGGGGCATACATCAAAACTGACGAATTGAACAAATGACGCCGACTGGTAATGTTGACGTCGACGGCAGAAATGACGTAGGGAGCAGAAATTTCGGCCACCAAACTGTACACAGAAGTTTGCATATATCAGGTAAAATTACATGTAATGACAACAGTGAATGTAGAAATAAAATCTGCTTTAATAACCACATTCGAAAATAAAGTACATACATTTAACTTTTGTTCTTATATGAAAACCTTATATCCTTTTGACAAATGAAATGTTTAGGCTTATATGATGCCATATGAGGCTATTGTCTTAATTGTTTCCTTATGCAAATAAGTTGATATAATTGTCAATTTTCCACCCAATGCAGTTGTGATGCAATAATTCAACCATGCATTGCAAGTTGCAAGGGAGATAATAATACAAGTAAAATATCATCTACAAATGAGTTAACTCCCATGGTTAAAAAGACCGAGCATCATAGGTTGCTATGGTCCAGTTGATAGACGGATATATACAGTTGACAAAATTCCACCTTGTATGACGGATTTAAAGATTGCGATCGCTTCCAATAAATCAATGATGTATAGTCTCATGCATGTTCAATGCAGCAGTGGCACACCTTGATTTTATCTGAAAGCACTGTTTTGGTGTAAATTAAATAATGCTAATGAAAGATTATATAAACCCTTTCTATTATTGAACTAAAATATGGCACCAAAGAGACAGGTATATCGATACGCGGTTGGGTTTTAAATTTTGTCTTGACTGTAAAGCGGGATTATTAAATTGGCTTACCAATTAGCAGGATACTTCTCCTGTGCCAGAATGAAATTAAGTAGAGCAGATAACATACTCTCGCCGCCATGCATTACATCTTTATTTAAAATATGTTCTATTCCTGGGCTTTTTACCCACTTTAATTTTATTATTGATCGCGCACTGTACCTGCTCAATGTAGTAGTCCAGTCATAGATATTCTTTATTTTGATCACAGTTATTTAAATATCTGTCTTGCTCTTCCACTTTAATTGAGACAATTTACGGCATACACGCTTTCATAAAATAGCGTTGATAAAGTTGATGAGATTTTCATCCGAATGTGATATCTTTTTGCAAATGTCTGGCTTTTCCTTCTTTTGCTTCTCAGCAGCTTCCAGAACAAATTTTAATCAAGCTCAGCCGCAGGATGTTAGCATCACAGACTTTTGTTTTATAATATCTTCGTATTTTCCCTGTGTTCGTCAACAGTCACGCTTGGCGGCTTTGTTTGATGCATCTGCTTAGTTCATGGGTGCCCTTCATCAATCCACGGTCATTGCCTGAAATGAGCCTTGCTGTGGGTGTCGCTTATGTCACGTGGTTAGTAGGGTTCCGCCTCATAATTGAATTTGATATGCGGTAAGTGACATGCTGAATTTTGAGGATTTTAGTTATTGCTGAAAACGTCAGGGGATCCATTGTTGCTCTAGGCATTGCTGAGGCTCCCGTTTATAGCTTCCGTATAACAGTGGCTATGTTCTGATACATTAAATTTCTGTATTTGGATGGAGTTGGCCGACAAATTACTTTTCCGCAATGTAAGACCGGGAGTAATTAGATGTTTAACCATTAAATGCGGTACATGAAAGTAAACCTCTGTAGTAGTTGTCCCAAATCAGACGTTGATCAGATGATGATTCGAACGTTGCACAAAATACATAGAACAAGTCATATCTCTTATTAATTTTTAACGCATCATGTCGAACATAAAAACTTGTCGGTGTAAATTTGTAATACAAGACCAAATAGTAGCTGCAAAAACTTCCAATCATTGTGTCATTGTAAATAATCACTAAAGCGTATCGTTTACCATACCAGTATGTAGGATCAATGAATTGCCACTCGCATCATAAATGATATACTACGCTGTAACGATCTTCCTGGTTTGAATATAACATTGTGGACATATGAATTATACAAAGTTTGTTAAGTTTAAAGCTGAATAATGGAGATAAAGGCTCAAAACGTTCTTTTGAAAATAGTATTGTTCGTGTTCTTCGGATTTTATATGTGCGGTGGTAAGCTGAATATTATAATATTGTATATCATTTCAAAATTAATGCAATTTCTCCATCGGTTTTGTATTTAAGGTAGCACACCCCTAATGGGCACCATTTCAAACTATAATCAGATTGATAATTTCTTAATGTGTATCATTTCCTGGATTCAAAAGCAAAATTTAAAAGAAATTTAACGTCAAATAACAATTTTATTGAAATTTGAATTACAATACCCCCTTTCAGAATTGTCGATATAAACGACATCACCCGAGAGACAAAGAACAATCCTTTATTTCATTTATTTTTCAACATTTTGGTAATAATTTGATATCAGAATAACAAGAAATATATTTGCTTTCAGAAATAATACATTATTGATTACATCATCAACAAATATAATCAAACTGTACTGAAATAGCCATATCGTTTTTCAATTTTAAAATACTGTTTTGACCGTGTAAAATTGGAACATCGATGTTTAAAAGCAAAAATAACAATCTCTAGAAATACTCATGACCTGTTCTTTAATATTTATCTTTAATCTTTTGGGAACATTATGCCCAAAAATCAAAATGTTTCACCGTCTCATTTTAAAAAATATGAAATTTGTAATTCCCAACCACCTATTTCAGCCGCGTCTGCAAGTTATAAAATATTCACAGGAGCTTATATTTATGTGAAAAAATGTATTTAATTACTTTTTATTGGAAAAACAATATTAACTTTGGTAAAAAACAAAAAATTAGCTACTGAAAACAAAGAAGAAAAAAATAAAACAATATCTGTGTTTCTGGCTGGATTCGAACCACTACATTGAAATCCTCAAAATATTTGTAGTCCTGCGCATAACAACATAGGCTAAAGCATTAGAATTGAAGAGTTTCAAGTGGAGGTTTTCATTAGGGGTGTGCTACCTTAAGAGATATGTATACACTTTAATAGTATTTTGAAATTTCACTTTAAGTACTTATATATCACAGACAGTCATCTCTTCGACTTAGTTCGATATAGTGTAAACAGTAATTTACTTATCAATCGGTCTGCAGCCAATATAAAGATGCCCATGATATACTTTTTATAAGTGTAATGATATGTTGTCGCATTAGTTTATGTGGCAGTGACTCCTTATTTGTTATGTTTATTCCATAATAAGAAGTATTTCGACGATATATTCGCATGTTCCTATGATTCCTTTGCAAGTGGTTCGTTTAAGTCATAGTTCATGATAGCTCTTTTACGAATTCCCGTGTGGAAAGCGGTGTACATTTATTGTGTTCATTGCGATTAAATGAGTAACTATTATTTTAATCCTATCTCGAAAACTCACTCCCATAAAAACACCAGGTCCTATTTCTTCCTCGTCTCTTTCTACATCTGCTGATATCAGGCATCTTCTCTTTTTGTGCTAATAGCTTGGAAATAATGTAGAGCTTCACAGGAGGGATAAATATTTCACTCCGTCATTACTGCTATACTGTAAGTATTAACTTTCAGGAAGGTGTATTTTATAAAGAATCTTAATGTAAAACATACCGTGTTTGATTAAAACAACATAGTTATCAAATTCCGATCTTTGTTTTATTTAACTCTATTCTTCTAACTAAACATAAAGCTCATCTAATAAAATATCCATTCATTCATAGAGCTCATCTTAGTACATATCCATTCATTGTTGTGTTTTATTCTTATATGGATCAATATCAATAACACAATATATTTAGTCTGCTTCGTAAATTATTACAGACTGTGTTTTATTAGGTTGTTTTATATCATACCGAGATACACTGAGCACGATTTGATATACCATCACAATAATAAACCATTAAAAATTCATTTATCAAAATGAAAATGCTGGTTTTATATAGTGAATTTTGTCATTCTAGACAAGTATTTGTTCAGGTTATCATCTATGAATTTTCGAAGACGCCGTCTATAGTTAAACTACTTTTGTTTCCTGCAGACGTACTTTTATAATGGTTTTTCTCCAAAAGTATGGGAAACTGGTGAATAAGTGAATTTTATTGGAAACCATTTTTGGTCGCGCCAGATCGACTAATATTTTTTTGAAATCATGCAAAATGTGTTTACCAGAATCGAAAGCACTTTAGCTTGAGCTCGAGCTGTATTTTATCTTTGGTTACAGCATAATTATAACTCTCTCCTTTCCAGGCATACTGTTACATACATGCTGAAGTTAATCTCTCTCCGGGAACTAATTGGCCAATTAAAGATCATTAAGAAGCATTTATTTTTTCTATAGGACAGACCGCAATAAGTATGTTATGATTCTTTCAAAATGCAAAGTGGCATTATATTGACATTATTTTTATACAAGGCAACTGTTTTCTTTCCGACCAACTAAAAATTATTTTCTTGGAATATAAAAAAAATCCCTCTGTGTATCAGTTGTACTGGAGTAGAAGATTACGAACATTTTTTCATACCTGGTCCCTTCCTGTCTGTTTTTTAGATCTCTATAAATGACGTGTTCAAAAAGAGTATAATGCTCTAAATGTTGTCCTTAGCCAAATAGCGTACTGTATCTATAAGACATAATTTGTAAGCGAACAAAGATCAGTTTATGTTAATGTCCTAAATTATTTGTACTACGATCTAATTGTTCTCCAAAGTCGTTATTCAAACAAAGAGGTGTCATCTCGTTTTTTGAATGATTTTGTGAAATGTACTAAAGGTACTTTTCATATTTAATTTAGAGATACGACATGTGAACTATGTATATTCATACTTCTTTTGTGATTATTTGTAATTAATAAACGGATTATCATGCTTGGCAATTACAAACAGAAGAAAAAACAAGAAAAAAAAGCAATTAATGAAATAAAATAATAAGTTAACCTTATTGTTATATATTTTCCCCTAAGTATATCAGGTTGATATCGTTGAAACAATTAAATTGTTTAGATTTTTCGTTTCGACTTTTGTAAGTTAAACTTATATTTTATATAATCTTAAGGTACCCAGTGCGATTCCAACTGCAATGACTGTGACACCAGTGAGTCCTCTGGATCATGTCGTAACTGCCGAGACGGTTTCTATCCAATCAATTTTAATTGTCAAACTTGTACTTATCAAAATTGCAAAACATGTTCTAATGCGTCAAACTGTGACTCCTGCAAAGACGGTTTTTGGGGTGAACACTGTGATGGACAATGTGCAGAAGGGTGTGTTGATAGAAAATGCAATATTAATAACGGTTTTTGTTCTTGTCTTACGAACTTTTACGGAAATAAATGCGATGGAATATGTTCGGACCGTTGCGTTCCTTCCACTTGCTTTGGTAATAGTGGTAATTGTGTGTGTAAACAAGGATATTTTGGGGGAGCGTGTCGCTCACAATGTGGCAATTATTGCACCGATTGTACAAATATCACGTCATGTTCATTGTGTGAAATAGGGAAGTTTGGTGATAAGTGTCAATTATTGTGTCAATGCGATGGCAATACATGTGATATTGTAACAGGGGACTGTCTCCATTGTGGAACAGACTGTTTGTCTTGCAATAATAACGTGTGCGCTTTATGTGTAAGCGGAAAATATGGAGATCGATGTGAGCACACGTGCTCGTCGACTTGCTATGATGTGTGTGACAATCAAGGTCATTGTCAGTCGTGTAAGTCAGGGTATTATGGTCATCAATGTGAATTTGGATGCAATTGTGAGTTTGGGTGCGATAAAGTTCACGGCAAATGTGAAATTAAAGCTTGTCCAATCAACTGCAATGGTACCTGTGATGATTCTACACAGATATGCAATGCATGTAATGATGGTTATCACGGACCATATTGCAATATAACGTGTCCTGGTTTGTTTTGTCTTGGTAACGAATGTAAACGAGAGAGTGGGGTGTGCTTAAACGGATGCAGAGATGGTTACTTCGGAACTATATGTGATCAGGAATGTTCTCAAGGATGCCGAAATAATTCAGGAACAATATGTGATCTAGAAGGTGCATGTCTTGGAGGATGCACTGAAGGATACGTTGGCAAAAGATGCAAATCAGGTACAAAGATCCTTATATTTTTTTCAATTAATGGCTTATAAAATACCAAAATTGTTTAACATTTGCAATTAAGTTAAAGAAGTTGTATTGCCTTTCGAGACATTTACTGTTTGTAATTAAAGAAACAATACACATAAAGACTGAACTGTTAAATACAGACACACGAACGGATGAGTTATTGAATACTTCAAGTACTTCAAATACTTCAACTATTGCTGCAATTGTTGGAGGCATAGGGGGTGTTGTTGTAACTGCTGCCCTTGTAGTGACGATCCTTTTCTTGCTCAGAAAAAGGTAGTTACCGTATTCGATCAAGCTCTTTCTTATTTTAGATATATTTGCAATAATTGTGCTTTTAGATTTACTATTTCTCTGTTTAACATGAATTGATTTTATATTTGATGTCGTATTGTATTTGCATGCTTCTATAACACTTATTTAGCTTTGGCTTAATGGAATATTTCTTGATTTTTAGGAAAACCCGAAAACCGTACGAGGAATACACAGACGGTGTTGGTAACGAATATAACACAATCGGACCTGTTTCTGATGGTATCAAAATTGATTTAACAACTTACATTGACAGAATGCTTTCACAATAGCGTGGCAAGATTATTTTCCCTACAGTTGATATGTTTTCCTGTATTGTTTCCAAAACAATGTTGTATTTGACAAGTTTAAATTGTGCTTTAAAAAAAGGCTGTTAAAATTATAAAGTCGATCGATCTAAACGTTTTCGTTTGTTGAATGTTTACAGGATGTTTTATATTTGTTTGCTTAACCGGTATATTTTACAGAAGGTTTAATGTCAAATTTTGTGAACACACCATATTATACTAAGCCAAAATAAAGAGTTTTCGTGCCACTGTTAAAATGTTTCTGTGTATTCCTTAGGAACTCCTAAGACGAAAACATTCCCAAAGACATCAGAATATAGTCCTACTAGGTATGACACAGCTGCAAATATTGTAATGATCGGTGAAAATTTGGAAGCACCAGAAGAGGAGGAACTTGAAATAGGTACAGAGATAAATTTATTTTGCTAAGCTTAATTTTTCGATGTTTTCAGATTGATGATGGCTCGGATTAAGCTTATAATTTTCATTTCTAAAACTAAAAATAAATGTTCTGACAAGTCACGTTAGTATGCGGTTGAGTACCAAATGACATTTTGTTTCGCTTACCGATCCAAGGCGGTTTCCTCAACATGTATTGATAAATATATGTTATTGCATTTGAAAACAGTTTTTGCGTTTGCTCGATGCGTGTCACTCGTTTAGTGTGGATAATGCCTGAGCCTGATACCCGTAATCATGGTCGCTGTTATTGTTTTGGGTACAGGTTTTGTCCCTGTAGTTTGTAATGCGACAGTGATAATAGTAAAAAAACATTGTTAAACTTAGTTTGGGCAGTACATTTATATGTTTAGCCAGTTACAGCCTTCGAAAAAGATAGGGAAATATTGCATAATAGCGCAGATTCAGTCAAGTTTCTATAAACCAATTTATTTTTTCTTTAACAGATTTGGACGAAGAGAGGCGAACACAGAAAAGGAAACTGGCCAAGAAGGTTGAGGAGAACGTTTACTACATCGGTATACAGGATATCGAGAAACGGAAAGTGAAGGTGGAGGAACTGGCAGCTTTTGTGGCTGGAAAGACTCTTGATTACTATGAGGAGGAATTTGATGTAATTTATTATTAACAAACTTAAAGGCATCACAAATACAATGTAGTTTTGTATAAGTAATTCTCCAAAAAATCAAATAAATATAGCTGTTTTACTATGAAAGTTATTTATATCAATACAAATTACGTTTAACACATGTTTTGCTTCTTTTCTCCCCCAGAAATTCTCTGACGGCCTCACAAGAAGCTGTGACGTTGCCAAATTACCTCGAAACAGAGAAAAAAACAGATACAAAGGATTATATGCCTGTAGTACTACCTTTGTAGTTTGATAATAATTACACTGTTCAATTTGCATGAAATACCAATTAATATTAATTACACAGTAGTTCATTTATATGTGCGTTTTGAAGCTAGTGTTTGTAACGGAAAAAACAAGTCTAAAGTGTCTTATATTACTTTATCTGGAAATTATAATTATTATTATTATTATTATCATTATTATTATTATTATTATTATTATTATTATTATTATTATTATTATAATTATTATTATTATTATTATTATTATTATTATTATTATTATTATTATTATTATAATTTATATTATTATATTTTTTATTTGTATTATTTTATTATTATTATTATTATTATTATTATTATTTTTATTATTATTATTATTATTATTATTATTATTATTATTATTATTATTATTATTATTATTATTCCAGATGATGATACAAGGGTGAAAGTGATTGGTTTTGACACTGATTACATCAATGCTAACTACATCGATGTATGTAAAACATAAATTCAAATAAGGATCAAATATTCGTTGGCTATAATATTTGGATTTTGAAGTGGAAGTGAAATAAATTACAGACGTTTCAAGTACACAAATAACAATGCTTATATTGATACTCTATTTGCAGGGCTTCAAGGAGAGAAATGCGTATATTGCTTCGCTTGGTAAGGATATAGGTTATTCATAATTTTACATATTTATTGTGTCTTTCTATCTTTGATCCTCGAGTTATTTGGTTTAACAGATCAATTGCATATCAGATACCTGTGTAATATTTCTAAGAGTAAGACAAACTACATAAATACACGTATTCTTCAAATAGACAGAACCACGAAAAACAATAATTAGATACATGTATGAATAAAGGGACACAACATGTAAGATGATTGCTACGTTCTATGTTATCTAATCCTAGGTCCAATGTCGAAACAGATGGGAGACTTTGGCATGTTCTGGAATATGATTTCGCAACAGAAGGTGGAGAAGATCGTCATGGTTACCAACCTGATGGAGGAAGGGGTCTGAATACATCTTTATTGCTATAATGAATATGTATTGATTGACAAACTTAACCCCGAGTTTATATGTGCACGTACTTGAAACAAGTACTAGTATTCTTATTTAAAACATTCAAGTACACCAATATTTGAAAAAGTATCAATCTAGTTAAATGGTTTCATTCACTGGAGGCTTGCATATTTATTTATTTATTGGTCATTGCAATTGTATACGATATGTTAACATCGGAAATTGACATACAAGAATGTTATATCAGTCAAGTTTAATTACTGCATTGTCTATGGCGTTTGTAAACAATAGGCCACGGCAACACAACAATATTGAGTAGATAAGTAGATTCTATCATAGGTAATTAAATCCATTTTTGCCCTTTTCCTATCATTCAGAAAGAGAAATGTGAGCAGTACTGGCCCAATGTTGGGATCACTAAAGACTACAGCGGGGTGAAGGTCACCTGTCAGAGCGAGGATGCGTATGCAGAGTTTACGAGAAGGTTGCTGCTCCTAAATGATGTAAGCGTATAAGATTTCTTTTACGTATTGTGAACACGAAATCTTAGTCCATTTTAATCATTATTTGCATCTGAACTTGAATGTAATTTGAACACGTGAATGAAACAAGTTTTAATAAATTAGTTCAATTATGTTGCATAATTCGTTTACAATGTGTAAATTGCTTATTTTCTAAAGGAATCTTAACAACTTTTATCATGAACATAAATCAGTAAGTCGGATATTCTCACTCAATTTAAACACTTAAAGGTCATAAACGTTTAACATTACTTGCGAAAAATATGCAAAATACACGGAAGATTAAATAGTACCTTAAACTACATGAAGGGCGTTCATAAATGCTGTCTTCACTTCACGCTTAACGAACACGACTAAAACCAATGTATGGAAGAACATTCATCACCTTCTCTGTGCAAATACAATAGCTTTAAATATGTTCGTTTCCTTAATTACATGAGACACTTGATATTGATATCAATATAAACAATGCAGTGAAAAATAACACAATTTTACTTGTTTCCAGCTTTCTTTTGAGTTTTGAGATCAAATGACAACAAATAATGCAAACTGACATGTTCTTGCTCTTTTTTATTTTGGTTCTTTAATAACTTAGGATTTCATAAGCTTTATATAAATTTATTTTCGACAAGCATCACAGTACAACTGAATACATTTAGACAATGCAAACCATAAGTAATACCAAGCTATAGTCTATTTCACATTATTACATCCTTCCCCCCTAAAATAAGAGTTCATTCATGAATCCATCGAAAATATTTCCCTAAATTCCCATGAATGGACCTGCATAGTCGACATGCAGTCTCACCCAAGGTCGACAGTTATTTGGTCCATTATTTGTACCTTTGCACCTATACACGGCTTACCACCTGCTTTTCCAGGTTGCCTGTTTCTGTAGCTTTTTGCATATATATTGACTGGTGAAATTAAATTGCACATCAGTTTGTATGTTTTTGCACCAACCACTGATAATAAAATCGCTTTCTTCTTGTCCGCATCAGTAATTTCATTTGCAATAAAATTATATTACAATCTTTCAATGTACTCGTTCCAATCCTCTTCCCCATAGCAAAACTCTTTTATTCTTCCGTACACAGCCAGTATCCACTATCCTCGTCGCCAAATGTAATAACTTAAGATTTCATAAACTTTACGCACATTTATTCTCGACAGGCATCACAGTACAACTGAATACATTAAGACTTATGCAAATCATAAGTAATATCAAGCTATAGTCTATTTCACATTACTACAGGTTCTGTTTTCTTCCACGACAAAACTTACATTTTAGTGACTGTCCATAATAATACACTTAAGCACATGCCATACAATTCTTAATGGTGAGTGTTAATAAGCAAAAACCTCAATATATTTTGAACGTTTCTTAAAACAACGTTATTAATGAAACAAAAAACACATCAAAGGTTAAAACATTACTACAGCAGGGCTCAATGTCACCTGTCAGAGCGAGAATGTATGACTTAAAAGTGCCGTTGACGCGGCTGCATCCAAATGCAGTACTCGAATTAGAATGTTATATTAGTACATGCACGTATTTGTGAACCAATGAAAATGGACATTCGGGCTGCGCCTTCTGCGAGATTCCTTTCTCTGTAGCGCGTTAAAGATGTAAGCCATTGTGTACTTTATGTATTTTCTGAATTAACTAGTGTGCTTTTAAATTTTCACAAACATAATCGTAGTCATCAAATCAATCAATGATTCGGATATGTCTACTCCGTTCAACCTTAAACGTCTTCACTATTCATTATGTAGTTTGACAAGGCTTAAAGAAAATATAGGCAAAATACACGGAAGTTTAAATAGTAAGCAAAACTAAACTTAAAGCACCCGTATATGCTAATGATTATTTCGACTTCACGCTACCGGAATAAACACAAAAGATTTACGGAGCGATAGACACTGTATTGAAGAATGCTTTTAACTTCCAGCGTTCAGTTGAGAGTGAAGCGATAAAATGTTTATTTCCTTTCTATTTACGTATTATATTACATTTTTAAATCGATGCATCCAATGATTCTGCTTATTGATAATAATATCAGTAAAAACATTACATGGGAAGATAACCAGGTTTTACTCGTTATGTGCTTCCTTATGAGTTGCTGTTTAAATACTTACACAATTGATACGAACTTATTCAATAATAATAATTTTGTTGAAAGGTAGAAAGAAGTGTACAAGCTGAGGCATTAAATAAATAATACATATTACACAAAACCATCCCAAATAAACGTCTTCTTTGTAGAAGGATCAAGTCCGTTAAGAACGAAGTTGATTTACATGTTTCTACATGAAGTACACGTAAATGAAAAGATGGTTAAAATCCACTTTTCATTAAAAAGGTCAGGTAATTTGGTCGGTCACGGTGTATGTGATGTATAAGATTGTAAACACATTTAAGAACTAAATCAATTGAAACTTGGTTGCAATATGCCTTCCCCTTGACTACGGCATCATGGTTGTATGGCATCAACAAAAGAACAACATTAACAACGATCAATTGTTTGCAGTATATACAATTTATAACTACGTACCAAACAATCTCATTAAAACCGAAGAGAGAGAGAGTAAGTGAGTGAGTGTGTGTGTTTGTGTGAGTATGTGTGGGTGCGTGTGTGTGTGTGTGCGTGCGTGCGTGCGTGCGTGAGAGAGAGAGAGAGAGAGAGAGAGAGAGAGAGAAGGGGGTGGGGGCTCCGTAAAGTATTATTAGAATATGGAGTCCACAAAGTGCAGGTTATTTTACAAATAGAAATATATGACCTTATTCAAAGTTCACCACGCAAGTATGCTTTATTTATAACCGGGGCAAAGACTAGCAGCCAGAAAGCATAATAAAAATGATTTCAGGGTAAATCTGAGAGGCAGTTGCACCACCTGCACTTCACGGCCTGGCCTGATAGGGGAATCCCAGAGGACGTCACAGCGCTGATTGAGTTCCGACATAGAGTGCTTAATTCTCCTGCTCACCTCGACGGTCCAACGCTGGTCCATTGCAGGTGTAGATTATTTATCGTCATTTTTAAAACGTTTGCACCTGTTATAAAGTACTATTTGAGAGCAATATAGAGCATTCCAAGCATAGAGATTTGTTTTTATTTTGTACCAGTTCGTGCCAGCAAGGAATTCGAGCCAAGCCAGTTTGAGCTAACGGGGTTCGACTGTTATTGCAAGTGCGAGATGTATTTTATTGCATATTCAAGAGCCCTTGCCATGTTATTAACGTCAAAGATCAGAGCGTAACGGTGCTGATTAAGTTTTGAAAGATGGTTCTCATTACTAATTGTCCCTGTACATGTTTATTTCCCAACGCTGCATATAAGCAAATAATGAATATGTCCTCATGGTTTTACAACACTGGTAAGGCTTTATTGGACCTTTTCAAAGAAATAAACAGAACGAACTAGGGAAACTGAAATTGCTCTCAAGTGCAAGAGTATTAGGTCAGACAAATATATCAAAACTTGTGGTACTGTTTTTTGTCTTCGTGTTGAAACAGAATCAGCAATTAGCACATCTTAAGCTATGTTGTTTCTCCTTTAAAAAGCTCATGTAAAGTCTAGTAGTGAAAGTGTCCTCCTCTTATTCAAGAAGTCCTGTTTTCGATCACCACCTTTTCTTGGCCTATAAACTATGACACAGTATTGGTTTCCAAACGGACTCGAGAGTGATTTATATCAGCTTTCAGCACTCTTTATAATAGAGGTGAACATACATTTGTTTAAATTAATCAATAGCGCATAGCCTTTTACCATTTGTTACGATCGATAAATGTCATATGTAGTTGTTCCTTTTAGTGCGGGAATCGGTCGAACAGGGACATATATTGCGTTAGATATTCTAACAAAGGAAGGCAATTCGAACAAGGCCGTTGAGATTCCAGGATGCATCATGAATATGAGACAGAACAGGCCAAACATGGTCCAGACAACGGTAGGTTTTTTTATATTTGAATTTGTTTACTTTATATCGTGCCTAAGAAAGTGTGTGCTTTATTTTTGTAACTTATTTATGCACGTCGTTAAGATATACTGATTATATAAAGGCTGGAAATATACTATCTCAGCTGAAAATATACTGTCTCCCTTTGCAGCCCCAGTGGTTTATCAGTTGTATAGTTTATCTTGCAATTTTGTTTGTCTACGTTTGCATGTCATATATGAACTATACACTGTTTATGCTTGATTTCTGATATGCGTTTCCATAGAACCAATGAACACGGAAATGAATCATGAGTATATCAGTGTGTCTGTCCTGATTTCAGGAACAGTACGAGTTTCTACACCTTGCACTGGTTCACACCCTGTCTTTTAACTGTGAGCAGATACCAGAAAAACAGTTTCAGGACTACATGATCGAGACAAGCAAAGGCGATCTTATCAGGCAATTTAAGGTAACGGAATGTGACATTTGCTCAAACGGTGTATGGTTATCAATCTTCAGCTCTGTCAATAAGTACTTTTGTACCAAAAATTACAAAGCGATGTTCACTTCGTATTTAAAGTGTATTTATTATTTATCCAGATATAAACAGTAAAACGAAGGTAATTTTCCCACCGATTAGGCTCAAATTCATAGTTATATTCAAAATGTATTAGTAGTATGTTTCTTTGAAACAGATGTAAATGCATATTTGCCCAGAACGCATATGTATATGCTCAAAACGCAAACGAAATGGCAGTGTAAAATATTTCTCCTTTGAAGAAAATTATGGACACCCCCCACGTTCACACTGACGATGAAATCGTTGCTAAAAAACGAAACAAGTCTGAGAAAGGAAAGAACAGAAGTGTGGCAGATATCCCAGGTACACGTTTGTAATGAATATCGCCAGTATAACTGCTCTATGTTGAAATGACGTTCGGTAATGTTTGTAAACAATATCATGTACCCATAACCAACTTTATGAAAAACCCATCATTTATCTACAAGCCATACGTATCGCAAAGTAAGCTTCAGCTCTGCTGAACTAAAATCATAGCCAGTATATCTGCGCGATGTTGTAATGACGTTCGGTAATGAAATAGTGCGCTATTAAAATGTAAAATGTAAAATTATGTTAACCCAAAAGTTATAAAATAAATGGGTAATTACTTTCAGGCGATGAATACCGCCCTCGACTATATCTGGGAATAAGACATGGTGATTCAGATTATGTCAACGCTGTCTTTGCTCATGTAAGGGTATATAAATAGTATTATTCAACATTTTTAAAGACCATAATTAAGTTTGAAAATTCTCTAATTTAACATTTGCTCTAATAAACTGTAGTTTTTTCCAAACATATACAGCCATTTAAAGTTGCTAAATATTTACGTTATGAGAACATTCGTTTGAAAATCCTATTCTGAATTCTTAAATCAATACATTCATACTGTTACCTTTAACTGCAGTAATTTGTTCGTATATCGTGTTCGCCCTCGCCGTACATTCAATTTTTTTTGCAGGCGTTTCAGGCGAAACGGAAGTACATTGTCGCCCAGTCTCCGTTGCCAAATACTGTACAGGATTTCCTTACATTGGCTTACCAAGAAAATTGTTCATGCATTGTCAGCTTTGAGCAAAGTGACGGCAAAAAGGTACGATTTATATATAGAAAATACATATATTCCTGTCATTTTGTCAAAAGATTGTAGTGAGTCAACTCAATGATATAACATGATATGCACATTTCTCTCTTGATGCTGTTTTATTCCAAACATGATCAATTTCATTTATCTCCTACTGTAGAAGATGTTCTTTGTATACGTCTTGATCAAATCATTATTAGCGGAATTTCATTAAAAACGAACTTAACATTATTTCCACCAGGATATAGGTGAATATTATCCAGCGGACAATCAAGTGCTCAAGAAAGGTCAACTGTCTATTTCATGTGAGAGGGATAAAGTCAAGAACGAGTACAGTATTCAGAAATGGCTAACTATTGAGTTCAAGGGAAGCACACAGGTTAGTTTAATATCAATCTAATACATGTAACTGAATTTACATCATTTGAAAGAAGATTTTTGTTTTAAAACAAGAAAGTAATTTCGATGTAAAAATGTAAGGGATGCCATCAAAAACAAACAGTTATTTTGAAACTTGCTAAAACAGTTTTCAATGAACAGTATAATGTCTTTTATTCATTTCGTTTTAATTTCTTTGTAATTAATGAAAGTTTACCTTCATATATTATTGTAGCTTTGGTTTTGTTACAGGGTGAAGGTGGGAAGAGTACACTGCGACACTTTGAGTTTACCGACTGGAACCTGACTGGAAATGTTCCATGCAGCCCTGCTAACTATGTTGCATTTTTGAGAGATGTCAAAATGGCATCGTCCAATGCGCCTGTTCTTGTCCACTGCAGGTAGTACAAATACAAGCCTTGTAATCCATGCATGGTCTTTGGATTGTATTCTCGAACTTATTTTAGATATCTGGGTTGCAAAAATAAAGGATTTTATTAACGAAAACACTGCACCAATTATACTCTTGTTTTTAAATTTAAATTATTTGTCATGTTTTGATTTATCTGTTATGAAGGGATTTGTGCCCAAATATGTTTTTGTTAACTTACATTCATTTTAATCAATCTCATATACTATATATTTTAGGGACGGAGGTAGTAAGAGCGGGCTGTTCTGTGTTATGGCATTCCTCATGGAGAAGATGGAAGTAGAGCTCGAGGTCAGTGTGGTTAACGCAGTCAGGAAGGTCAAGGCCAGGAGACCCAACGCCGTGGCCAATCAGGTTAGCTAACCATTTAATTGATTTTAATTTCGAATTAACATATATCTGCGCTTAATACAAGTGCGCATAATGCCCATTAACGAAAAAGTCAAAATAAATAAATCAAATGTATATGTTCAATAATGTTTGGTCTTCTTTTAAACCCTCTTTCTTTGGCAAATAGTGAGCGTACTATAAGCTACGTATTCGCAGGGAATAACCATGACAACCCCGATAACATTAAGTAGTGTAATATATTCAACTTAATATCCTTTACAAACAATGCAAAGAACGGTGAGTCATAGCTTACTCTACTGCAAGTAACCAATGTGTTTTGATATTTTCTATTTGTAGGCACAGTTCGACTTCTGCCATGATTGTGTTCTGGAGTTCGTCCGTTCGTTCAAACCATACTACAATTTCACAGGAGATATAAAATGTGGATTGGAAAACAATACTTAATTATCTTGATTTGTTATATTGTCGTCAAATTCTGATATGTTTTGTTTGTTTTAGATTGTATACCATTGTGTAAAGTTTGGGGCACTTCAAGTTTAGCGGTTCCCACAATATAAGTATTCCAAGTTCAAACAGCTAACACAATTATCTGGGCTATATTTAGAATACATAATTCCAACAGTTATTTGAGTTCACCGCTCCCAGCCAGCCCTGATTTACTCGTGAAGTAAAATAATTTTATTTGCGCGGTACCAACAGGGACATCTAAATGGTATCTACTCAAAATACTTATGTGAACATACTTTTAGCATATTGTTATATCTACTCGTATATTAGCTACCACTACGTACTTAAGTAAATAAAGCCAACTGCTTCGTTTGTACATCATATGAACGTTTCGTTTTTGGATTTTGTTGAACTGTAGTTATGACCCTAACAGTACGGCTTTATCTATTCACAGATGTGTTTTATTTATACACACGTTTCTGCATTCATCTGCTTAATGCTAATTCTATAAATCTGAGCGTGTTTCCTTTTTAGTTTAAACTTAAATGTGTAAGAACTTCTGCAACATGTGAATAGGTTCCTTTGTTAAGTGGAATATGGACACATGTATCTATATTGCAGAGATGAGATTCTTTTCTGTATTGCTCATAACTACCCAGCGCGTTCACAGTTTCAAATACGCCAAGGAGTGGTTCCGCTCAAGGGACAGGCTGCGGTATTGTTATAAGTAATGTTAAACCGTATATTAACTGCCGCTTTGTATCGCTATTTTCGTTTAATTACATAATGGCTTTGTAATGATTATGCTTTGATGAGTGGTGTACTAATTAAAAATCTAAACATTTGTTGTGTGGGGTACTTTTTATTACATCAACATGCGGACTCTTGTGATATCTAAGTGACTTAGTCCAACCGACCAACGTAATATTCCCCTTATATTGTAAGTATACAACAGACGGAATTGATAGGTTATAACTCGGCCATAGGTTCCAATCAACATAGAAAATTAATAGTAAAATGATGAAATCAACTATGATTTTTAATTAATATGGTCAAAAAGAGAACGCCAACGAGCATAATACATTGTATTGCTTGTATAACAAGAGCTCTCACAGAGACAGCGCGCTCGACTATTCCGCCGCTTTTCAGTGTAAGGATTGAAAAGTTTGGCAAAACATGCATGGATCACTGTTAGATTAGATTTCAATGCATACCATGATGCGTTGAGATATTAACATAAATGTATTTACATGGAACATTTTAACCAGATTTTTTTAGTCTAATAATAAAGGGCCATCATTTGCAAAATACAGTTATCTAACTTGGTTATTCAATTACGTTGGGTGGTTCAATACCATTGTATAAAGTCTCAATGCAATACATCAAGTAATTGCTGAGATATTATCCTATGTGTGCTAACATGCAAAACCTTAACCAGAATTTAGTCGCATAACAAAGGGGCAAAAATTATATTGTATGAAAGATAGAGTTATCTTACTTGATTAAAGAAGAAGGTTAAATGGTTGGGAACATGTGTGTAAAATTTCAATGCAATACATGATGTATTCGCTGAGGTATTGACTTAAAAGTGGTAACAAGCAAATTCTTAACCAGAATTTCTATGTCTAAAAAGAGGGCCATTTTGTAATAAAATGCAAACTTGAGTTATTTTACTTGGTTAATTAAGTAGGTTGGATGGTTGAGTACCATTGTTTAAAGTCTTAATGCAATACCTCAAGTAGTTGATGAGATATTAACCTTTGTGTGCTTGCACGCAAAACCTCAACCAAAATATCTTAGTTGAATAATAAAGGGCAAGTATTAACATAAAATACAAACTAGAGTTATCTTACTTGGTTAATTAAGTAGGTTGGATGGTTGAGAACCATTGTATCAAGTCTCAAGGCAAACCTCAATTAGTTGCAGAGATATTAACCTATGTGTGCTTGCACGCAAGCCTTAACCAGAATTTCTAAGTCGAATAAAAAAGAGCAATTATTTGCATTAAATGCAAACAAGAGTTATCTGACTTGGTTGATTAAGTAGGTTGGATGGTTGAGTATCATTGTATCAAGTCTCAATGCAAAACCTCAAGTAGTTGCTGAGATATTAACTTGTGTGTGCTTGCACGCAAAACCTTAACCAGAATTTCTAAGTCGAATAATAAAGTCCTATTATTTGCATTAAATGCAAATTAAAGTGTTCTTACTGGATTAATTAAGTAGGTTGGAAGGTTGAGAACCACTGTATAAAGTCTCAATGTAATACCTCAAGTAGTTGCTGAGATATTAACCTATGTTTGCTTGCAAGCAAAACCTTAACCAATGTGTGTCGCCAACGCCGACGCCGACGCCGACGCTTGGGTGAGTAGTATAGCTCTCCATATTCTTCGAATAGTCGAGCTAAAAACAATGTTCTTTCAATTTACACCCCATGTAATGTTGAATAAATAACATTTTCATCGTATTTTTGAGTCATATAAACTTACAAATGAGTTGCATCCCATGCACTATATGGGGCTTGAAGACATACATTTGCTTTTCTTGTTTAATATACCTTGACATTTTATGTTCATACCTAAAAAGATTCAAGAGATATTTAAACATCCAAAGAAAAGTAAATTGATACGCATATTTAATACCTAACCAAAACAACAAGTAGTTTTGTCATTATCCGAATAAGGTGTCCTTATCAAACATAATATAAATGAAATTTGATGAATCATTCACTGATTAGATTAGACCGTGTAAACTGTATATGTATTACCTTTCATGACTGTCTGATAAACGTACACCGATTAGATACACCCTTGAATAAATATAGGCATTTTCAGCATGCATGTGCATTCATGTTCAACACGTATTAAGCGTACTAGGGTATAATTTAGTAGTTATATGAAAACCAAAACCAACGTTACAAGATAGGTTAGGCAAACGATTGTTTTAGGATCACCGGAGCATTAACGTGGATCAACAAAACGATGCCAGTGTCGAGGAAAATGAATCCGAGAACGTATGATAAGCCAGTGAAACACAACTTGGTTGATAAAAAGACGCGGAACAACACATCACTTGTTCAACATTGAAATATGTCTATCCAACCCCTTGAATTCTCCAAACTTACTATTTCAAATTACGTCCTTCAGGGACAAGCAAAATGTCCATCAATCTGATTATAATTTTGTTAAGTGCCACACTTTTGTCATTTAACCGAGCCCTCCCAGCTCAAAGCTACAGCAGTGGGACGCGCCCTTCTGCACAGAATTCCGGGGCACCCAGTTAGATGACCTTCTTGTGAAGCCCTAGTAACATTAAGGTATACTCGGTACTCAAGCAGTTGGTACTACTACTAACACTTACTAAGAGACCCTCACAGACGCGGAACAAATTCTCTGCTCCAATACAAAATTCAATTGAATAAACAATTTAATAATCTATTGTTGAACATTGGAAATCATTTACTGCTTGAATAGTCTATCAGTTTTATATTGAATAATAACGCTCCTAAAGTGACAAGCTTTATTCTTTTATGATCTGTTAAACCTTATGACTTCAGTGTATCGATCAATGGCAATTTTATAAAATCAATACTAGACAGTCCAGACCAAACAGTCTAAATAAGCGTTAAGCTTGATCATATAATACATGTATTTAAACTATGTTCAGATTCGTATTTTGTACACTGGTGTGGGCTAGAAGTCAGTAGAAATTTTCAATTACGCATAAAACATTGTTAAACCTTTTCAAAATTAAATCCAAAATAAAACTCAATCGATATCTATACTTCGTTTAATGGCATCTGTTCGTTGTATCAATCAAACATTTATCAAAAGATGAGCAGTGTGAAACGAGAAAATGGGCAGAAATCATCTTGTACTTTTAGGTTTCGATCTAAATTTTTAATTTAAAAATATTATGGCCCCAAATTTCTTGAAATGTCTTACCCATTACACTCTTAAGTCTTATTTCCTTATTTCATCTAATTTTCCTACTTTATCTCGATATTACTTATTATCAATAAGTTTAATGTCTCCAAACAATTTTTTTACACAAAGTTTAGAAAAACACTAATAGCTTAATCCTGTTATAAAAGACTTGAGATGTTTCGAGAAATTGGGGCCTGATTTATCATTGTGTTGCCCGAAATGACATTTATACAAACAAGTACACAACATTGTATGTTATACAAAACAAAACGTTAATTTGAAACATATGAATCAGTTCATTAAACAACAGTTAATTGATCCAAACAGGTTAATATTTCGGGCTTATTTGAAACAAACAAATAATAAAGACATGGGAGAGATGATGTGTCAACAGATAGAGGAAAAGAGTTATTAAAAGGAAGGTAAAATATTCCTAGCTTAAAGAAGGTTCATATTATAAATGACAGTAGTATTTGAATATTTCATAAGGATATACCAGCCTGAATGCATACTAGTATGTAAGAGGGAACTGCTATTAAAAACTATATATTTTCTAACTGTTGCCTTTTCCTATTTAAGGTATAATATTTTCTAAAAAAATCACTTGTTCATGTAACCAGTGATTTATTTTACCGTGCAGCCGAGACATATAGTAGAACAAAATTTGAAGACCCCTTAAGTCTTATACATGTAAACCAGAAGTATGCACACTTTTAAATTATTGTATACAAAAAACTATGACTTGGACTCTCTTTTTCTCAGGACTCATGGCTATAAGAGAACAAGAAACTCAAGCGGATTTGAAAAGCAATCATTGCAAATGTACGTTCCAAGTAGAGTTCGCAAATAAAATAATCTATGCTTACATAATAATGCTTTCCATGATGAATTCTGTACAACATGAATGTGTGAAATATAATAGTACAGTAAATAAAATCTTCACTTATTTGATATCTTTACACAACTGTTAATTTAATTGTATTAATACAATTAATCAAACACATGAAGGGCTGTATCAGGCTGGTTATCCTCCGAATACCGGAACATCACTTCATCATGTCAGTTAAACGTCGATTGCGTAGATAAAGCGTGCGCCGATTGACGGTAAATAGGCAAACGATTGGCGTCGGCGATTTATTTTCAGCGTGATTCACTTATATTGCAAGAAGTTTTTTCGTAGGGCTTCTTGATAAGCCCGAACCTGCGTATCTTATATAGATAGAGATTGTCCAAAGTAATAACCATGCATTTTAGCAAAGTTGTCTTCATAAATACTGTAACGTGTGTTTTATGTCGATGTTAAAGCGGTAAGTCTTTATTTGTTTCACTATCGAAACTTGACTCACCGTTGAATTCTGACAAATTATGATGTCGAACTATTGTTAACATAACTTGAATTCGCTTTCATGAAATTGATTGATTTGTTGAAGGGCTGCATGGAGTTGAAATGATAGGTATACTATTTTACCTCCCGTTGTTGAATCAACTCTAGGGACTTGATTCTCGGCTTGACATTCAGTTGATGGTCGCTGGAATGTTTACCTTTTTTTTGAGCGTTACAGTTTGTTTGTTTGTTTGTTTGTGTTCGTTTGTTCTCCTATCAGCATAGAAACTGCCACAACTTTGTTTTGAACTGAATCTATATCATCTTAACAGATGATGGCGCCGCTATCGCCTTTTGTTGCAAATGTTGTATTGCCACTCGCAACATTTCCCTCCTCGTCAGATGTATCTTCGTCCTCAACTCCCACAAGATTCCTTGTATGTCTTTCAAAATATTCTGGCATTGCTATTTTCCCTTTTCCAGGCGACGACGTCCCGCCCCAGATATACACAAGTTCACCTGTAAGTTGACATATATGTTCAGTTGCAAAGTCGAATATTTGACTTTCACTTTCATTTCCGTCCGAATTTTTCTGTTTTGTCTCACAAAATTTCAATAGTTTAGCTTTTACTTTTGTTGCACATATGTCAATGGGATTTGAAAGTTGCAGGCTATCCTGGGATATTAAAATTTCTCCTAGTAAGTTTAAATTTCCTAGCGGTCTGACCATTTTCAAAACGTTGCTCTCTGCATTTGAAACGACATGGTTGGCGGTTAAAACGCACACATCTGTAGTGCCCTCTCTTGTCTTTTTCAGCAAACCAACCAAGCGTACTAAAGCTGCCTTCTATTGCAAACACCTGAAAAGCTGTCATAATGATCCCAATCCTTAAAACGTAATTGTCGACATCAATGTTTAACCTTGCTAAGCTTGCATTGATATCAAGAACGAGTTTTTGCTTTTCTTCGTCGTTCAAAATGTTACTTTTTGCATAGAAATTTAGGGTCCCAAATCGGTAGCCTAAACCTTGAATGCCTGCAACTTCCTGTAGGATAACATCAGCGATCTAAAATTAACATTTGATAGCATGTACATTAAAAAAAACACATTAGAATTATTAAGAATGTGAAAAGATCGTATTGTTATAATTGATATAGTTCTGCATGTTGACAAAAAGCACCTTGTTGAACATATTAAAGCCACTGATACATACTTCCGAACGCTTATATATAGACGAAGTACTGAATCAAACGATATAAAAGGCATATTTATATATAATTGCTTACGCATTTGTCGACTTTATGGTCGATATCTCGTGGTTTGGGCTTTTCGTTATCTGGTCGGTTACTTCGCCCATACATTGCAATGATTTCACCATGTAAATCTCTTATTGACTGCTTGTTTTCGTCAACAAGTCGGATATGTGCCTCCTTGGAAACAGTCAGATATTCCTCCACAGTGGAATCGCGGCTGTCTGAAATGATAACCGAAAGGATATAAGTGAAAAACTTTGATTTGCTAAAACAATTGAAGCTCACATAGTTTGAATCTTATTTCAAATCATAAGTTAAAAGATACCTCTAAAATTTGTAGGGATGATACCGAATCAAATGCATACTACTGATTGTTTTCTCCATAAGTTCATTGAACAAAAGGCAAACTACGTACATTGTCTGTGGGTTTGGAAAGAATGGTGATCACCTCTAATAGTCGAAGGATTGATAACAGGACTATTCATTGCATTTGTTTGCGCGCCTTAACAACTTTGTAAGGCATGGTAGTACGCCTGGTCATTACATCCTCTGGTCATTGTTAAAAGAATGTCTGTTCTCTCTCGGATATGTCTAAGTGCGTACATTTCAAGCATGTTACAGATGTTTTGGGAAAGCTTTTCCTTGGTCGAAATCCAAATATGAACGTCATTTCGATCGATGCTCATCCTCTACAGGGTGTTCGGCTACTAGTTTGATTAAGCGCTCAAAGAAGCTTGGAAAGTCATTAGCCTTGAATGTTTCATACTCAGCCACAAAAATGGTAGGTATCTTCAGACCCTCTCTAAAGCTGGAACAATTTAGTTTATTGAACTCTTTAACATTTAACGCTTTTCTTTGAATCCTACTTGAATCGACAGGTTTATATAGTAATGTTTTGACATCGACGAGGTCACCTTGACCTTTACATGTAACGTTTATGACGACATCTCCAAATCCCAGAACATTCGTGTCATCTCGAATCCCACATTTTGTAATGAGTCTATGGCTTTTCGGTTGAGACGGTGTACGTTTTGACAGGTGTGCTTGTACCTCGGGTATGCCTCAGCGGTAAAGTGTGTTTCATAATTATATCCATGCCGTCTGCAGTTATAAATAATAAATTATATTTTAGTTTACCATTGCTAAAACCAAGATCTTAGGGAAATACTTGTTATTCTTCTTAAATGACAATTCCATGCCCAAACAAATAACGTGGTAGTGTTCTTTCTGGACGAAAACAAATAAAAGTGTGCTAAAACGTTATTTATTGTCACTATATTTAGATTGTAAAGACATTTTCGTATTTCAAATTCTCAAAACGTGCTTACAAGGAGGCAATGTTAAACCAAAAACAAAATACAAAAATGCTTCTGCGTACATGAAGCTAATATTGTTTGGTTTTAACAAAGCATGTATGTGTGAATTATTACCGTTTGTAAGATACCATGTAGCATATCCTTTTGAAGGGCCTTCGTTTGCATTAAAATGTAGTTAAACGTGTGAATGCATTGTACTGATTATTTTTAAATTGCTTCTGTTCAAACTAAGGTTTATACAGACAAGTCAAGACAAAGGTATATCTTATGAAGTCATTAATAACATATAACTAAAGACAATTAGATACCGATAACAATCACAGTGATTGTTTAATCTTCATTTGACCTTACTTATATATTCATATTGATGGCGCGTTTGTTAAAATACGGAGTAAATCGTTTAAAGTTCTTGTTGATCTTTTTTGGTCAATTAAAATTCAACAATAATGTTTTTAACATTTCCCCTTAGACACAACATTGAAGCAAATCCAACATAGACAGTTAAAAATTTAAAATATGAATTTCTCGGTAGTTTAAAAATGTATCCGTGAGATATTCATTATGTTATAATCCACTTTGTAACTGTTACCAACTTTCTTATGCATAACAAATTCAGTGCGCTCACATCTGTGTAAAATATGTGTGACGTCATTTCCGATATGACGCACATAAGGCACCTATCAGTTGACATGTAAACTTATGTGTTGAAATATTTTTCGACATAAAATAAAAATAAAAACTGCTTAAGTAAGGTACGAATATTAGCTATTTTATCTCGTGAACAAAGTAAGTTTACAATTTGACTTAACCTCTCATGCTAATTTGGCTTATCGTCTGCCTTTAAACATGAAGTTGGATCCAATTCGGTCTGCTCGGCTTGTCACTGTAGTTTCCTTTAAAAAAATCGGCGGTTTTATTCTAGTATAAACACTAATACATTAAAACGATATATCTTCTACACAAACATATTTTATCATTACACACCTCCTTATTTGTTCCTTGTTAAAATTTAGTATAGGTGACAAATAAAGATGATACTACTATGTAAATGTGCCTTTTCTGTTCTTAATAAAGCCGTACTTAAATGATCCAATTGTGCCTTTCTTTATTCTGGAAAGGATTCTTAAATCCAAATTTTAAAACATGCATCGGTATGTTTTAAAGTATTGACATCTTACTTTAATGCGCCAAGAGACATGAAGTTATCGTTTTACATTCATGCAATTATACATTGCATAGTATCTTAATAAAAATGAGCTGTAAAAAGCTTCATTGAGTTTCTTTCAGAGCGTATAAACATTTAATTGTCACCATATCGCGTTTCTTAAGCTTTTCGGGATATAAAAGAACACCGAATAATATGATGAACGTCATTTCTTCTCGGTATTTCAGTGACTATTTGCCTATGACCTTGTTCATAACACTGAAGGAAGATTTTAAGAAGCAATGGTTATTACAACAACATCTATAATGTGTACAGATTAACTTAATATATATTAGTCAAAATTCACACGCTAAAGAAATATAAACACACAATGAAACACTAATGAGATTTATTTAATTAAAATCGGTTTATGAAAGCAGATTTAATGTTTCACAAGAAATGAATGTAAAACTTTCTATCTTACCTTTATAGTGCCAACAATGATACTATTTTTTTAAAATACACCATTGACCAAATGTTTACAATAACATCTAGACATGAAATAATACGCTAAGTATAGAAATTATATGATATAAGCTAAAGTGCGTTCAGTTGCATCATTAAATCAAATTTTTATAAAGTATTTTATTAAGGTTGTTTTAATATTTGTTATCGTTTATTGTAGGTAAAAACATGGGTATGTTAAGTATATTGTGGCCATTTTTCACACTACAAATCGATAAAATGTATGCTTTAGTTTAACTTAGAGAGTTGGATTTCTGGAAAATATGAATATAGTATAGTTTCTTAGTACAGTAGCTGTTATGTTTACATTATTACTTTCTACTCTTATCCCTCCCAAGTCTGTAGAGAATGTATTATTCAAGAAGTGTGAAAGCCCTCATTGACCAAAGGAACTCAGGAACCGAAAAACCATTGTATATGTTACCGCTTGAGGGACCCAGTTATTATGTATGCTACCTCGAGAACACTTTAGACACCAAAGATAGTATTGACAACACTATATATGTTTTATATGATAACCGCAATATATAATAATAATAAAGTAATCTTATCTGGTTAATGTTAAGTTTGATTTTCTTTACTTTTGATTTCATGTGTTTCTTGTTTTAACTTTGTGATTCGCTTCCATTTTAATTCCTTGTCTTGTCACTGTGGTTGCTACTTGAACAGGCTCGGAACATAATCAGTTACCTTTGATTCAAAGATATGATAAATGGATTTACATATCATTGATAAAGATTACAAATAATATATAAGCAAACTTATAAAATATTGAAACTTAAAGTGAAATTTGTGATCATACTCGTCGACTTGGATGGTCTACTCTTAACAATTGCCGAATTAAAACAATGAAAAACGGGACAAGTAGGCAAAGGAAATTCAGAGAAAGCTATGACTTTAGCATCTTTAGGTTTAACCTGACCCTGTCCCACAACATGACCAAGAAATGTCAAAGTAGCATGACAAAACTCACTTTTTGCTAGATTAATTGTCAGGTTGGCACTTGTAAGTCGATTGAAGAATTCTCGGATTTTCTGTAGATGATCATTCCACTCGTCGGTGTGGATAATGGCATCGTCAATGTAGGCATCACAACCATGATGATCTGCGAGTATCATGTTTATAAGCCGTTGAAATGTCGCTGGTGAGTGTGTGTTTTTTTCATTTCGAATGGCATCACCTCCTTGTACTGATAAAGACCATCAGGTGTAACAAATGCAGAGATCTCCTTAGCTCTCTCAGTCAGTGGAATCTGCCAAAATCCTTTTAGAAGATCAAATTTTGTAACATATTTTGCTTTTCCAACATTGTCAATGCAGTCGTATATTCTTGGAATTTGAATAGAATCTGATTTGGTTACAGAGTTCACTTTGCGATAGTTTGTACACATTCTGTATGTTCCATCTGGTTTTAGCACCAATATACAAGAAGAGCTGTAATTACTTTGGCTAGGTTCAATGACATTATTGTCCAAAAGATAGTTTACTTTCTTTCGGAGATACTCCTGTTTTGATGGATTCATTCTGTTAGGATGTTGTTTGATTGGTTTGGAGTCTTTAAGAATGACATCATGTTAAATTATATGAGTTCTTGTTGGGATGTCAGGGAATAAGTGTTCATACTCCTAAATTAGATTTTTCATCTCAGATTGTTGTTTTGGATCCAGGTGTGCAAGTTTCTGGTCTAAATTGTTCAAAATGTCCGAGTTTTGAAGTTTTGACTGAACCAGGATCCGAATTTTCAAATTGTTTTCAACCTTTATAGTCCTATTCTTGAATACATTGTTCATGTGGGACAGAGCTTGCTACTGACACAGGTTTTGAAATTGAGCTATCTCTATCAATATATTCTTTCAACATATTTACATGACACATTTGTTTTTGTTTACGCCTCCCAGGAGTGTTTATAACATAGTTTAAGTCACTTACGTTTTTGTCAATTGTATATGGACCCTAGCTTGTAAAGGTTTTACTGAAATAGGCGATAGAGCAATGACCTTGTCACCAGGCTTAAAACTTCTTTCTACTGCATTCTTGTCATATCTTAATTTCATTTTGCCCTGTGTGGCTTTGAGATTTGAACGAGCCAGATCACATGCCTTTTATAATTTATTTCTGAAGTCAGAAGCATACTGAAGCAAATTCAGTGAAACTTCATCATCAGAAAGAATTTTATCTTTTAATAATTTCAGAGGTCCACAGATTATTTTACTGCAAATAACAGTAAATGAATGCCCTCATCCCATTCCTTTTCAGTGTCAAAACAGTATGATTTATATTTTTCAATGTTTGGTGAAACCGTTCCAGTGCACCTTGACTTTCTGGATGATAAGCCGAAGATGTATACTGTTTAATCCCTAATTCAAGCATAACCTGTTGGAAAATGCCAGACATGAAGTTGGATCCTTTATCAGATTGAACTGACTTTGTTAGACCAACAAAAGTGAAAGCACCTGACTTAGTTCTGGGTAAAGGACCGACACATTCTATTAAGATCCTACTGAAAGGTTTATCAAAAGCAGGAATGGGTTCTAAGTGAGCTTTTGGTGTCATTTTATACGGTTTCCCTACCATCTGACAAATATGGCAACTTTTGCACTACCTCTACTTTAATGCCAGGCCAGAAAAAAATATTAAGAATCTTGAGATAGGTCTTGTTAATACCTAAATGACCACACATGGGTGTTGCATGGGCTAAACTAAGTATTTCATTCCGATATGTCTTAGGTACCACAATTTGGTGGTGTACAGCCCATTCATCATTAGCTGACGCGTCAGGCGGTCGCCATTTTCTCATAAAAAATCCCATTCTTGTCATAATAACAGACTGAGTCTTGTGAAGTTTCATCTTCAATCAAAGCTCTATGAAACAATTTCGAATTTCAGGATCATTATGTTATTCCTGGATAAAATTTGACCTTGACAGTTAGTCATGACCTATGTCTTTTGACTCTGGTGACTGATCAGACATTGACAAGTCTGACTGAGATTCCGCCAGGCTAGGGGTAGAAAGTTCATTAGCCTTATAAAAAATCTGACCTATGAAAGAATCAGATCTGAATGATTGTCATTTTGAACGACTTTCTGTGCCATAGCTCGAGTATCAACACAAGAAGGATAAAGGTCAGGTATTTCCTCCTCAATGGGGTCAGTTGTCTGATCAATATTTGGTGTGTCAGTTACAAGTGGAATAACCACAACCTTACCTCTAGCTAAATCATTGCCTAGCAGTAAATGGACACCCTTGAAAGGTAAAAAATGTCGAATACCAACAGTTACAGGTCCAGTAACCAAATCTGACACTAAATAAATATTATGGAGCGGTACATTAAGATTTTCACACTCTACTCCCTGAATAAGAACATTTGTTCCAGGAGAAGTCTTCTCAGAAAAAGGCAGGGTATCTGCTAAAATAAGAGATTGAGAAGATCCGGTATCTCTTAATAACGTAATAGGGGTAGGTGTGAAAGTATCACTTGAAAGTGACACAAAACCATATGAAAGAAATGGTTCATAAATCTCGATAATAGAATCAGACTTAGGTTCTGTAACCTTGATAACGGTTTAGTTCTCAATACAAAAATGAGGTTTTGACCTTAGAGTGGTGACACCTGTAGGTTTAGACTCATCACGTTGTTGTAGCTTCCTTTTTAAGGTTAAGCACTCTGAAATTAGGTGACCAGATTTTTTGCAATCATTACATGTAGGTCAAGATAAGGGATTTTGACCTTTGGTGTCATTGAATGACCTTTGTTTATGTGTACTAGACTGACTGTTCAGACTAGAATAATTACTGGAAGTTAGTTAAGAACTATTGGTTGAGAAAGTTGGTTTTGTTTTGTTCACAAACGTAACTTTGTGTGTAAGTGAATAATTATCGGCCATGCAGGGGCTGCCTCATTCAATGCTTCTACTTGCTTTTCCTCTACTGACTTCACGTCAGAATGAATTAAACTTTTGAACTCTTCAGTCAGCGTAAGTTGTCTTAAGTTTTCATAGTTTTGTCAATTTTCTTAGAAGAACACCATCTATCAAATAAGTGTTCTTTTGTTCTAGCGAATTCTACATGGGTTTGACCATTTCTCTACACTTCAGATTAACTTAATATATATTAGTCAAAATTCACACGCTAAAGAAATATAAACACACAATGAAACACTAATGAGATTTATTTAAATTAAAATCGGTTTATGAAAGCAGCTATAATGTTTCCCAAGAAATGAATGTAAAACTTTTTATCTTACCTTTATAGTGCCAACAATGATACTATTTTTTTTAAATACACCATTGACCAAATGTTTACAATAACATCTAGACATGAAATAATACGCTAAGTATAGAAATTATATGATATAAGCTAAAGTGCGTTCAGTTGCATCATTAAATCAAATTTTTATAAAGTATTTTATTAAGGTTGTTTTAATATTTGTTATCGTTTATTGTAGGTAAAAACATGGGTATGTTAAGTATATTGTGGCCATTTTTCACACTACAAATCGATAAAATGTATGCTTTAGTTTAACTTAGATAGTTGGATTTTTGGAAAATATGAACATAGTATAGTTTCTTAGTACAGTAGCTGTTATGTTTACATTATTACTTTCTACTCTTATCCCTCCCAAGTCTGTAGAGAATGTATTATTCAAAAAGTGTGAAAGCCCTCATTGACCAAAGGAACTCAGGAACCGAAAAACCATTGTATATGTTACCGCTTGAGGGACCCAGTTATTATGTATGCTACCTCGAGAACACTTTAGACACCAAAGATAGTATTGACAACACTATATATGTTTTATATGATAACCGCAATATATAATAATAATAAAGTAATCTTATCTGGTTAATGTTAAGTTTGATTTTCTTTACTTTTGATTTCATGTGTTTCTTGTTTTAACTTTGTGATTCGCTTCCATTTTAATTCCTTGTCTTGTCACTGTGGTTGCTACTTGAACAGGCTCGGAACATAATCAGTTACCTTTGATTCAAAGATATGATAAATGGATTTACATATCATTGATAAAGATTACAAATAATATATAAGCAAACTTATAAAATATTGAAACTTAAAGTGAAATTTGTGATCATACTCGTCGACTTGGATGGTCTACTCTTAACAATTGCCGAATTAAAACAATGAAAAACGGGACAAGTAGGCAAAGGAAATTCAGAGAAAGCTATGACTTTAGCATCTTTAGGTTTAACCTGACCCTGTCCCACAACATGACCAAGAAATGTCAAAGTAGCATGACAAAACTCACTTTTTGCTAGATTAATTGTCAGGTTGGCACTTGTAAGTCGATTGAAGAATTCTCGGATTTTCTGTAGATGATCATTCCACTCGTCGGTGTGGATAATGGCATCGTCAATGTAGGCATCACAACCATGATGATCTGCGAGTATCATGTTTATAAGCCGTTGAAATGTCGCTGGTGAGTGTGTGTTTTTTTCATTTCGAATGGCATCACCTCCTTGTACTGATAAAGACCATCAGGTGTAACAAATGCAGAGATCTCCTTAGCTCTCTCAGTCAGTGGAATCTGCCAAAATCCTTTTAGAAGATCAAATTTTGTAACATATTTTGCTTTTCCAACATTTTCAATGCAGTCGTATATTCTTGGAATTTGAATAGAATCTGATTTGGTTACAGAGTTCACTTTGCGATAGTATGTACACATTCTGTATGTTCCATCTGGTTTTAGCACCAATATACAAGAAGAGCTGTAATTACTTTGGCTAGGTTCAATGACATTATTGTCCAAAAGATAGTTTACTTCCTTTCGGAGATACTCCTGTTTTGATGGATTCATTCTGTTAGGATGTTGTTTGATTGGTTTGGAGTCTTTAAGAATGACATCATGTTAAATTATATGAGTTCTTGTTGGGATGTCAGGGAATAAGTGCTCATACTCCTAAATTAGATTTTTCATCTCAGATTGTTGTTTTGGATCCAGGTGTGCAAGTTTCTGGTCTAAATTGTTCAAAATGTCCGAGTTTCGAAGTTTTGACCGAACCAGGATCCGAATTTTCAAATTGTTTTCAACCTTTATAGTCCTATTCTTGAATACATTGTTCATGTGGGACAGAGCTTGCTACTGACACAGGTTTTGAAATTGAGCTATCTCTATCAATATATTCTTTCAACATATTTACATGACACATTTGTTTTTGTTTACGCCTCCCAGGAGTGTTTATAACATAGTTTAAGTCACTTACGTTTTTGTCAATTGTATATGGACCCTAGCTTGTAAAGGTTTTACTGAAATAGGCGATAGAGCAATGACCTTGTCACCAGGCTTAAAACTTCTTTCTTCTGCATTCTTGTCATATCTTAATTTCATTTTGCCCTGTGTGGCTTTGAGATTTGAACGAGCCAGATCACATGCCTTTTATAATTTATTTCTGAAGTCAGAAGCATACTGAAGCAAATTCAGTGAAACTTCATCATCAGAAAGAATTTTATCTTTTAATAATTTCAGAGGTCCACAGATTATTTTACTGCAAATAACAGTAAATAAATGCCCTCATCCCATTCCTTTTCAGTGTCAAAACAGTATGATTGATATTTTTCATTGTTTGGTGAAACCGTTCCAGTGCACCTTGACTTTCTGGATGATAAGCCGAAGATGTATACTGTTTAATCCCTAATTCAAGCATAACCTGTTGGAAAATGCCAGACATGAAGTTGGATCCTTTATCAGATTGAACTGACTTTGTTAGACCAACAAAAGTGAAAGCACCTGACTTAGTTCTGGGTAAAGGACCGACACATTCTATTAAGATCCTACTGAAAGGTTTATCAAAAGCAGGAATGGGTTCTAAGTGAGCTTTTGGTATCATTTTATACGATTTCCCTACCATCTGACAAATATGGCAACTTTTGCACTACCTCTACTTTAATGCCAGGCCAGAAAAAAATATTAAGAATCTTGAGATAGGTCTTGTTAATACCTAAATGACCACACATGGGTGTTGCATGGGCTAAACTAAGTATTTCATTCCGATATGTCTTAGGTACCACAATTTGGTGGTGTACAGCCCATTCATCATTAGCTGACGTGTCAGGCGGTCGCCATTTTCTCATAAAAAATCCCATTCTTGTCATAATAACAGACTGAGTCTTGTGAAGTTTCATCTTCATTCAAAGCTCTATGAAACAATTTCGAATTTCAGGATCATTATGTTATTCCTGGATACAATTTGACCTTGACAGTTAGTCATGACCTATGTCTTTTGACTCTGGTGACTGATCAGACATTGACAAGTCTGACTGAGATTCCGCCAGGCTAGGGGTAGAAAGTTCATTAGCCTTATAAAAAATCTGACCTATGAAAGAATCAGATCTGAATGATTGTCATTTTGAACGACTTTCTGTGCCATAGCTCGAGTATCAACACAAGAAGGATAAAGGTCAGGTATTTCCTCCTCAATGGGGTCAGTTGTCTGATCAATATTTGGTGTGTCAGTTACAAGTGGAATAACCACAACCTTACCTCTAGCTAAATCATTGCCTAGCAGTAAATGGACACCCTTGAAAGGTAAAAAAGGTCGAATACCAACAGTTACAGGTCCAGTAACCAAATCTAACACTAAATAAATATTATGGAGCGGTACATTAAGATTTTCACACTCTACTCCCTGAATAAGAACATTTGTTCCAGAAGAAGTCTTCTCAGAAAAAGGCAGGGTATCTGCTAAAATAAGAGATTGAGAAGATCCGGTATCTCTTAATAACGTAATAGGGGTAGGTGTGAAAGTATCACTTGAAAGTGACACAAAACCATATGAAAGAAATGGTTCATAAATCTCGATAATAGAATCAGACTTAGGTTCTGTAACCTTGACAACGGTTTGGTTCTCAATACAACAATGAGGTTTTGACCTTAGAGTGGTGACACCTGTAGGTTTAGACTCATCACGTTGTTGTTGCTTCCTTTTTAAGGTTAAGCACTCTGAAATTAGGTGACCAGATTTTTTGCAATCATTACATGTAGGTCAAGATAAGGGATTTTGACCTTTGGTGTCATTGAATGACCTTTGTTTATGTGTACTAGACTGACTGTTCAGACTAGAATAATTACTGGAAGTTAGTTAAGAACTATTGGTTGAGAAAGTTGGTTTTGTTTTGTTCACAAACGTAACTTTGTGTGTAAGTGAATAATTATCGGCCATGCAGGGGCTGCCTCATTCAATGTTTCTACTTGCTTTTCCTCTACTGACTTCACGTCAGAATGAATTAAACTTTTGAACTCTTCAATCAGCGTAAGTTGTCTTATGTTTTCATGGTTTTGTCAATTTTCTTAGAAGAACACCATCTATCAAATAAGTGTTCTTTTGTTCTAGCGAATTCTACATGGGTTTGACCATTTCTCTACACTTCACAATTTCTGTCTATAAGCCTCTGGAACTAACTCGTAACCCTTAAGAATAAGATCTTTTACAGTGTCGTAATTAGAGCTTTGTTCGACACTGAGCTGAGTGTAAATTTCTCGAGCTTTGTCGATTAAGACACTGTGTAAGAGTAAGGTCCAATGCTCTCTAGGCCATTTCAAATTTTCAGCTCTTCCTCAAAATGAAGAAAATACTTCAATTTCTTTTTCTTGAAAGGAAGGAACAAGCCTAATATTCTTTGTAACATTAAATTGAGAAATTGACAGAGATTTAATCTGATTTGCTCTCTCTTGAATTTCTTGCTCGTTTATTCTTAATTGAAAATTCCTTTCTTCTTTTTCCTTTTCAAATTCTAACTCTCTTAAAATTTTACTCTCTTGTATTTCTTCTAATCCAAGTTTGATTTCATGCTCCCTAAGGTTAGTATCAGACTGAGCTTCAACTATGAGCGCATGAGCACTTTCATCAAATAACCCCTCATCATTCAAATACTGAGTCAAAATATTTTAACCTCTTGATTGCGTATTGTAGTTTTGTCTTCAGACAAATGGTAATGTTTTGCAAGGTTAAGCAAATCAGATTTCTTGGCCAAATTAAACATCTCCTGCGAAAGTTCAGCTAAGAAGGATTCTTGGTTGAACAACGCGATAGCTTGCTCCTTGTTTTAAACTGTAAAACTATATAATAATAAGTAAGCTTTAGTTTAATAAATGTATACATAATTTCGCCTTATCTGTTCAAAAAGTTATATCCCGGACGAGCCCTAAATTTCTGTTACGAGCCAGGCGTAACGAGAAAAACAAAGCCAGCAACAAACTTTACAAGATTATTATGTTAAAGTTAAAATGTTGAAATACAATTTAAATATCTGTTTTACACTTTTAAATAGATTAGATAATTCCAATCTGGTTCATTTTCTTTTTCCAATTTAAAAGTCCAAAAAGCTACATGTTTTTGAGCACTTATAATTTAAATAGTCCACACAGTAAACTCCTAAATGAATAATCCAAATGTAAATATGTATTTTAAAATTTATGAATGTCACAAAAGATAACCTAAGATCCCCCTCTAACTCTGCTATACCTTATAGATATATAGTCAAAGATCTTTCTAGAATAATCTTCTTCTAGAATATACTTGATAAGTAACAAACATTCCAGAAGTTTCCATACTATTCTATAACTTTCTTCAAGTATCCACAATGTTCCAAATTTATAATTTGTAATAAACATCATTCTCAATACAAAGCAAGTGCATAATACATAAATAAGCCGTCTACATAACACTTGGCCTTGCAATGTCAATGGCCTAGTTTCAGATAAAATTGGAAGGCATACATGTATAATAAGACAGGAACTGCATTGTGTTTCAGAACACCCAAAATATAGCGTTATGTGTTTGCTTCGCTTAAAGCGTCAAGTTGTGTTGTTGTTGTTTTTTCAACAGTCAGTTTGTCCACTCGTGGACCTTGGATTTAAATAATGCAAAATCTCATTTATACCAGACTGCATATTGTCAAACTTCGACTCAAGTTGGTCAACTTTAGCATCTAATTGTTTAAGCAACTGCTCGCTTTTTATTTTCCTGAAATTCTTTAATTTTGGAACGCCAAGCGTTTTCAAAATTGAGTTTATAGGAGTGATAACAGTTGTGTCATATGATGTACCACCAACTATCATTCCAACGCATACCAAATCGTCCGTCGAACGCCAACAATAAACAAAAGCTCCAGAATCACCGAAATCTGCAAAAGACTTGTCCATCGACAAAGCTTTGATTTCGTACTGTTTATGTAAAACGAGAGGTTTTAACTCGTCAAATTTCATTTCCTTAATGCTTAGAAGGCCATCGTTATCAAAGTCACTACTGATTTCACCAGAAGTAAAGGATGTCGCGCTTCCATATTTACAACAATGATAGTCTGGGTAAAAGTATGCACTTCCTAGTGATTTTCCTGTTTCAAATGAAAATGTAGCTGGTTGACCTAAAATTTAAAAACATTTAATTTATATGTAAATGAGTGAGCTTTAATAATTCATGTCGTTGAAATTTAAGTTAAATCAGTTTTATGACGATTTCGAATATTTTAAAATGTCCATATTTTCTACTTTCACATTTAAACAATTAAAAAGCAATTACCTTGGCGATTATTTCCGTCAAAGGACACAGACACCTGATCGGATGACAAACTACTATCGATGACAAAAACGGCAATTTCTGCACCTGCCTCTTGGTCATTTCCTTCGGAATAAAATGCCATAACAAGACGACCAATATCTGAATGATCGTTGCATGTTTTAATTTGATATGTTTCATCCACTTTGTTTGCAGGAAGTCGTCCATCTTCCATGCACTGTTTTAGTTCCTCTGGCTTAAGTACAGCGTGTGCTGAAGTTATTCCACAAAGCCCAAGCGAAGGATGTTCAAAAAATCCGCCCAAACTTCCTACCAAACCGACGCCATCACGGAAGATGCCATCGCCAATACGAACGGTTTCATTAAAGCCCCAAAATCCTCCTTCTCTAACATCGACAGGTATGTCATGATAACTTTTTTCAAATGCCTCCTCGTCTATTGGAATATATCCTTTTGTGTGAACATACAAAACAATGCAAATCTCTGGTTCAATCGCGTGAGCTTTTCCAAAACCCCTGGATCTAACACCACTTGCAGTTATCATGTTTAGGTATTTATGCTTCTGCATAAGCAGTGGTGACAGTTCGGATATATGTTGTTTCAATTTAGACTGATCACCGGGAGATAGACGGTTTCCTCTTGTGATATCTGAGTACGCTACTATCTTTCCTTCAGCTTCATATCGGTTCATAACCTTCGTTACGATGTTGTGATTAGAATAAGTAATATCATTTTCTTGATCCTTACTGACAGTGGCAATAAATGCTGTTTGTCTTGGTTTGTCTGGACGGTCAAAAATTGCTGCGTAAACATCGAGTATGTTCTGACTTTTCGATTTTATTTCTTGACAAATATGGCTGCATTCTTTTTGAAAAGCGTTACGATTTCCTTCATAAAGAATATCAAGCCATTCTTGCCTTTGATTTTCCCTGTGTTTGTCTGAAAAACATATCATTGATAAAAAAGTTAATAGCTATGTTTGAGCAAGCGAATCGAAATACTGTTGAGGATCTCTATATGCATTCATAGGCTACAACTACAATGTAATACCGTTTCGAATTTCTATGTTTAGTAACGACCGCTGAAACCTAAACTGAACAATAAATTAAAGGAGCACTATACTATTCATGTGTACTTTAGAATATGACATCTGGGTGAAACAAAGTGGTGAATTTGAAAATAAACTTTAGTGTGTTTTTGCTGCCGTGTATGTGCTGTCATTTGTGTGCTGAATTATAGGTACTGTCTTGAATGTGTTGTCTTATGTATTATGTGTGCTTTTGTGTTGGGGGCTCAAGAAGCCAGGACTAAATATACAAAAACAATTTTATAAAATTAGCAAACTTACTGGTAGGAATAGCGACTTGTTGATGCCGTTTCTGACGACGACCTCCATCCGTTATATCTAATTGTTGAACCGCGGGTAACGAAATGCTTGTCCTTGGTAATTCAATGGACGTCGATGCAATAGGCGCATCTTCATCGGAGTTTTGTCGTATATGAATGGGTTTCGGCAGAACACATTCTTTTGAAGTGTATGTTTTTTCATCCAAGTAGCTTTTCAAAATATCACTTGATTTTGTAGAAAGTGACCGACTCAATTGTGGATATCGTTTTGTGAATTGTATCTGAAATGTACAGAAGGCAAACACTTATACAATATACATTATACATCATTTAATTACCAACTTGTTAGCATGTTTCGTAGTTTCATTAATTATATTGGGTAAAGAATGTCGATATTTTCAATTGTATTATAATTAAACAAAATAAGAAGATTCTAATAAATTAAAAGCGTGAAAAGATTTTAATTTAGTTTTCTGAATACCAGCTCAGGCAGACTGTGTTGTTGTTCTAGTGGCGTTATAGCAGACAAGAATTCTTCGAGTGCTTTCTGATACTGCAGACAATTTTTCTCCGAATCGAGAAACATATTTTCTTTCTTTTTTCGAATAAGAATATCTCGCAACTGCAAAACAAGAATGGCACAAAAGTGAATGTATATACATGTGTGTGTGTGTGTGTGTGTGTGTGTGTGTGTGCGTGTGCGCGTGCGTGTGTGTGTTTTTCACACATTTCTTCAAATGTGTGTGTGTTTAAATGTGTTTGCTTTCAGTTTAATCTCTTTAGTTCAGGTAATCGAGCATCTACAATGTAAACATGCTAAATGAGTTTTATAAACCTGAATCGTCGCTCTTTCATTGGCTCTAGACTTTCCTATCGAAATATCGGAAAACTTGCAATTGCAAACACTTTCAACCAGATCCAATAACTCCAGATCATCTGCGCTTGTCGTCTGAGCATTGGTATCGGATTCGGGCAGAAAACACTTCGCTATCTCCCAATAACCATTACACCAATCTTCCGGTCTGGTATTTGACCATGAAGGATTGGTATTTATATGGCTCAACTTGATGAGGTCCCTTATTTTGTCGCATATCAGACGGGGACAAGTAAACGAACTGTCCAAAAGGTCATTCCAAGTGCATTCGTCACATTTTACCGCAGCATTTCTTTCACTCTGCACACTTTTTCTTATTTCATGATGGAAATTCCTAAAATGTCTTTCAACATATAGTTTAGTTCTATAAGTGACCAATGCTTCGATTGGGTTTGCATCAATCCGTGTTGTATGCATCTGGAGGTATTTGGTGTGATGGGTGCTAATATGATATCTGAAATGAATAAAAAGCTGACAGTTAATCGGTCTTTCTATGTCTGCCATCTTAAAAATTGTTTGTATAAAAAATAGATAATCCTATTGTTGTGTCCATGTAGTTATGAAGTTGTTGTTGCTTGTTATGCTTGTTCGAAATAACAAACATCTCTAACTGATAGAGGTTCATATGAATAACAACGAATTACTACGATAGTTGGTTGATTTGTGAAATTTTATCATTGTTCATTCCTTGCTTGAAGGCCGACGGTCCCGTGCGAAATAGATCTCACGCAAGCAACTCGAACCCCACAGATCAACAAACCAACATATTATTCTGTATTCATACGCAAAAGGATTTAGTTTTATGAATTTTTTGTTTGACGAACGTCAGATGTTATTTGTTATGATATAAGACGTGTGAACTGTTGATTTCTGTTTTGTTAAATTTGCAGGAATACTTTCAACGGTCAGCGGAACCCCTTCGACATTATAGATTTACGCGCGAAATGCCGTCGTCTTCATGGTACATTAGAAGTGTCGTCATGTCACTTTCTATCCTATACGCGATCTTCCACGCGAATAATGGAATGATATTTTATCCTTTATCGAACATCTCTGTCTAATGATAGGTTTCAAGTCAACTATAGATATCAGATTTGCAATACAATATAACAAATAAATTCGTTTTTCTATATATTTAGACCTTACAGTTAATGAAAAAGTAAGAAGATATAACCACGACTGTTTTTATAATGTCTGAACTTCACTATTACTTATAGTATTACCTACTTGGAGTTCTTGTTCAAAATAATTAAGACTGGTTCGTAATTTAATTTGATGTTTGCCTTACAAATGATTACACCCTTGCACTCTATCAGGTATACAATAAATTGTTTGTTTCGGGTTATTCGACTGATTAAACATTTAAGGTGGGATCGGTCGGGGTTTTGTTTTCAATTATTATTCTAATTTCTATTCAAATTTAACGGATCTCCAGTTACACCTGTGAATATTTACAATAAGATTTAATCGCTTTTTTAAGACGAAGAAAAATCCGGTAGTCGTATTTAGCCTTAAATTTACAAATATATATATATTTGTTATCATTAAATTAATAACATCGCACTCAGGGAGAAAATTGGAAGGGCCGTTGTCATTCTATGTAAGGTCAGGCTTCTTGAAAAGAATTACTATTTTCACTCGCCAAAACATTCAAATTAAGCTAAACAGCAATGTTTACTAAAATAAACGACAAATAATAATATAAAATGGATAACTTAATCTGTAAATAAGGCTTTCATGATACGTTTTTAATTTTAAAACAGACCCTTTGAACATTGTTAGAAACTCACTTGAAATTTCAATACTTTTAGATTCCCAAGTCAAAATATAGTTATATAATAACCTATTATTTTAATAATGATTTTCTTTCATATCTTTCGACTAATTAAATGAAAGAAAATATAAGGTTTTGAAACACATAGTTTGATGTGTTTGATATAGTATTTCTTTTGCTTAACATACCATGATTGCGTAGTAATGGCAAAAAGCGCGCAGAATGAAGGACAACACATGATTTGGCGCATGGGGAAGCACGGGTGGAAATGACAAATCATTTAATGTTATTGTTTTTCTTGATAATTGTGGCCGATTATATGGTATTAAACCAAATATGTCACACGCTAAATAGGCCAAAAAAAATAAAGGCCCCTGACACTGAACGTAGAATACAAAAAGGCCCGAAATAAGCTTTTGTCACAGAGATGGTTAATAAAAGTTTCAAAACATTAACTCTTGTCATATTTCAGTTATAACTATTGGTGTCTTCAAAAATCAAAAGCATTTGGCGTACACATTTACCATTGCTTAATTAAATATTGACACCACTGAAAATTGTGCATGCGGTGCTGTTTTGGACTTATTTGATTGTCATATAAATAATGTTAATTAATAATTATTAATAAGCTAGCCTCAAACATAATAACAAAACTGTGTGTATGGCTTTGTATTTTTTATAAAAATTAACAAACAGCCTTGATGAGTAAGTGTACCATATTCCACTTTATAGTGCACTTTGACGTTTCAGCATGTTTGCATTTCGATATGAAAGTAGTTATAAATATAGCAATTTAACTATAGCAAAATCGACTGACAGTTAATACGTTCGGTCAAGGTCGAAGAATAGCAAAATAATAATTATAGGACCCAAAATTAAAAAGTCAGAATTAAGCATTCGTGCGTGTATCATGGTCATTCGAGACTGTAAAGAATATGTTGAAAACACATTCTCTGGGGAAACAGAAAATAACTGGTCTCTCGATAGGATATATATCGCATTTAGAAATAAAAAGAGTGTTAAAAGTAATAACTTATGACTAATCGCTTACTCAAATAGGACCATTTTACAGTATATCGTAGTGGAGAATAAACGGAATAAACTGAACTAAACTAGACTAAACATTACCATTCACTTTACGTCTGTAAATCGAAGATTGCCAACGCGCTGCATACCTGGGTCTATCAATATCTAAAATATATTACCTTTAAGATTCATCTAGTACACTAAGAAAATCTGAAAATCCCATTCCGAAACATGAAATTAAAAATAAGCGACAAGGTACGTATCAGGAAAGAGAAAAAATGACATTCCTACACAACGAAATGAGCACATTCAACGAACTGATATTAAAGTCCAATATATTTTGAGGCCTTTGTTTTAACAATTTCACACTATCAGATATATCGTGTGCATTGTTTAGTCATTTGGAACATTTAATGTGCGAATATTATTAGGCCATACAAAATTTGTTCAGTTTCAACCCGACACCTAACATATGAAGTCATTTTGAAAAACAAATTCTACTCATATAATAGAAAATGCATCATTTAGATGTTTTAATGAAGGACACGTCATAAAAGCATACCAGACATACTACTTCTAAATTGTCAAAAACCTGACATTTAATGTTTTTGGAATGGTTCAAAGCCATAGAGATTGCTCAAATCTCGTGCCATGTGACGAATCTTCACTGGCTTGGACAACTTTTTCAAAGATCAATAAGAGCATCTAATCAACTTACAGCGTAAGGACATTTTTATCACACTTATGGCGAAAACTATGCTAGTCTAAAGAATTGCTCCTCACAAAACACGTGACATGTGTAAAATATTACCTTTATTGAGAAAAGGCGCATCTGTCAATTTTCTTTTTCCGGTTCTTGGACAAGAAGTTTTCGGATATTTTCTGTTTATAGTTTTATTTTGGTCCAAACCTTTTATGAAGATTAAAGAATAAACTTTGAATAATGCATCTTTGTTCCAAATCATAGTAGATAATGCACGAAAACACTTTTAGATTAAACAGGGCATGAATACATACCGAATTACTTATAATTTGAATGGAATAGAGTTATTGAATGGAAGCTTGAAAAGTCGATCGTGTAAGCAAACATTTGCGGATACTCATTTGATAACAACAATTTTATTTATTTGAGAGTTCGTTTCATGATTCATGTGTATTTAGTCATCCGTCACTGTCAGAGGCAAGTCTATGCCATTTTAAGACGTGTCGTTGTCCAGGTAAAAATTGAAGTCTACGCTAGCTTGTTGACAAATTTTGGGGCGTTTATTGGGTAAAAATCATCAGTAAATCTGGTAATTGTTGTGTTAATTTTCCCGGAAGTTCGTATTACGTGTTACAATGACAAACAGTTCAAAATGATATGTGAATACTGATATAACTTCGTATTTATGTTCAAGCAGGTGTTTTCGTCTGTTATTTGTTTTGTATGAAAGCAAACGTTCGAATAGTTTGAAAAACAGGATTACTTTTACTATTAAACGTAACTTGTTTATTTCCAAATACATCTTAATTAAACTTATGCATTAACCTTTAGCAACTAAAGTGACGTGTTAGGTTTTGATCAAGGGGAAGTTACTACAGTGGATTTCGAAAGTAGTTCTTATAGTTCATATCTTTATTTTCACTGTTGTTATTGCATTGATAAAACTCCATATTTTATCGAAAAGCATAAAAAGCTTGTTATTTGTCTATACTTTTTTAGGAAATCTTAATTCATTAGAAAAACTTAAAACTACTGGAAATGGCTTTACCATTTATTTTCGATAATCTATGCTGAATCTGGATCGATTTCAAATCCTTATAAGTAATTTTATTGAAGTTTACCAAACGTTTTTGTATGGTTATTTTGCTCGCGCAGCTCAGAACACGGTCACGCCTAACTAAATAATAAGTAGAATGGCCTTATATCGACCAATTAAGAGGTATATATAAATGACTTTTAAGAACTTGAACCTATGCCAATTAATTGATTTAAGTGTCACACCTAATGAGTTGTATTTTAAATTCATTATTTGAGGTATATATCTTTCTACTTATTAATACATTGATTATCAAACACAGTGAGTATGAACAGAACAAAATAAATCTTAACCCCCGGATGGTCATAGAACTGTTGCAGAACATCATACAACGAACGTTCATATACGCAAACATATTGAACAATCAGTTTTTAGCAACTAGATTTACAACAATAATTACAAAATAAATAAATAAATGCTGATTAAATATTGGTTCGGAATCAAACGTTTTTACGATTATTACCATATATGGTGGTCATGGTCAAGGTCGTTCCGACTATTGCCATATATGGTAATGGTCACTGTGCTTACATAAGTAAACGGCTAGTATAAAAGCCGTGTATAAGCGTGCATTCGTCATTCGAGGTTATATCTGGCAGTAGACAGGAGAAACCTGGTAGTTCCGTCAAGCGGTGAAGAGAGTGGAGGTGCACGTGCTCAGGTTTAGTCCTTAACAAATTTAATTAGAATTAAATTAGGAATTTCAGGAAGACTTGGAACGTGTTATGCAAATTAATTTACCTGACGGAGCACAGGTCATTGTTTCGAAACTATTTTTTAAAGTCAAACGCAGAAATAACTTTTCAATTGGCAGATAATACCCCCAGGGGGCTGGGCAACAGTTAAGAAATATGAACAGCCGAAACTTTGTTCAGATAGCGAGGACGAAAAGAGGCTCAGACAAGCCCAATCAATGGCTATTGAAAAGATTAAAACTTCCAAGCCTTTGCGCAAACAATTATCATCCTAATAAGCGTTCTTCTTCTTTATTAGCAAACAAAACCACCGGAAGTGAGCGGCAGTCACGTGGTCCGGCGGCATTGGGATTTCCTGCTCAGCAGTCCTTACGTACACAGCAGCGTATCAGCAGCGACAACGACATCTGCTTCTCATGTGTCCAGCGAGGGCACTTCCAGAGGGAGTGCCGTGCCAACGAGGGCGTCAACCGGAGGGCCAATTACTACTATGGCGACAAGTCAGGAACCACAGCAGCAATGACAGGAGTCAAGCAAGAATATAATTGATAAGTACTCATTTGACTGTTTATTAGATAAAGACTTCTTTGAGGATGAGGAACACAGTTTTACACCAGATTGTTTTAGAGACACTAGAAATGTTAAGGATAGATTAAGATCTCACATTGACGTTTGGTCGCAAATAGGTGCAAATGAAGATATTGTCGATGCTCTTTTTAACGGCTACAAATTACCATTTGTTTATGTTCCAGAACCTTCATTTTCGAAACATAATAAGTTCGCTTTGTAAAATATAGATTGTGTTGATACGGCTGTAAATGAGTTTTTACCAAAACATTGTATCGATGAGACCCCTTTTGTTCCCCATACAGTAAATCCATTGAGCGTCGCTTTTAACGAGCAAGGCAAAAAACGATTGATTTTGGATCTAAGAAAGATAAACAGGTGTTTGTGGACAGAACGTTTCGAAAGATTCATACTGTTTTAAATTTGATCTTAGTCAAGGTTATCATCACATTGATGTTTTTGCTGCGCATTACACTTTTTTAGGATTCTTTGTAAAGGGGAAATCTTATTGTTTTACGGTGTAAGCTTTCGGCTGCAATACAGCCCCCTTCATATTAAGTGAAGTTCTCTCAGAAATGGTTAAATAAATGGAGAATAAATGGAATTAAGATTCTTATGTTCCTAGATGATGGGTGGAGCACAAACAAATCCTTTGCAAGTACGTTGACATGTTCTCTTTTTGATCAAGATAGTTTAATTAAGGCTAGGTTTGTCATTTATAATGAAAAGTCAGTTTGGATTCCAGTGCAACTCATTGAATAGATAGGCATTCTCTGGAATAGTACATTACTTTGTATAAGCATTCCGGATAAAAGACTGTTAGATTGATTAGCAAACATTGAGCATGTCTTGAAAAATTATGGAACAGTAACAGCGAGGTGTTTAGCAAAATGTGTGGATAAAATATTTCTATGAAACCTATTTTTGGGAAACATTGTAAGGTTAATGACTAGATTTTTGTACATTTTGATAGAGAGTTGCAGTGCTTGGGACGTTTGCTTTAAGATTCTTGAAGGGCATCCGTCTATTAAAGAATTGGAATTTTGGCTCTTGAATTTACAAAAATCTAATCGCCTTATTACCCAGTCAAAGTTTTAGTCCATTCCGACGCATCCAATATGAGAGCGGGGGCCTATTTAGTTAATTGCAAAAACAGCGTTTTTCGTGCTATGTGGTCCGAAGGTGAAGCAGTTATAAGTTCCACATTATAGAGAATAAAGGGCGGTGAAACTTCCTTTACAAGTTTATGGAGGTTTGTTAAATGTTAAAACTGTAAAATGGTTTTCTGATTCTCAATCATGTGTACATAATTTTCACAGTGATAGTACCAAAGTAGAGTTGCAGCAAGAATAGTTGATTATATTTGACCTTTGCCAGAGGTATAAGATTGAATTGTGTATTCAGTGGATTCCTAGGGAAATAAATGAAGTTGCAGACGACATAAGCATTTTTCAAATACTGACGAGTGGGAAGTGACAGATGAATTATTTTATAATGTAAATAGTATTTGGGGACAGCATGATGTAGATCGCTTTGTAACGTATAAGAAGTTCTTATTAAGAATAGAAAAAAAACAAAGCTGTATCATTCATTGTTTATGGACTATGAGTCGGAGGCAGTTTTACTCAAAATTCGGAAAATAGTAACAATTGGCTTGTTTCGCCAATACGTCTGGTTTCAAAGACAATTTTGCACGTTCTGCATTGTAATGCATCTGCAACACTTATTGTTCCTCGGTGGCCCAGCTCTGCATTTTGGCCAGTGTTGTTTAATGCCAATTACGCTAAAAAAGATTATGGCATTTTGGAAATTGGAAAAGGGCAGAACATTTTTACCAATAATGGTAACAAGAAGTGTATTTTCAGTTTTAGACGGTTTTCTAGTAAGGTTATGGTGCTGAGATTTGTAGCTAATGATTGAGTTCTGAATTTTTTATAATATTTCTTGTGATATGTTTTTTCCTTTTCGTTGTGAGATGTGTAATTAGAGTTTAAGTTTTGTATCATTACGGTTTGTTTATTAGAGGTTATTTTGAGTTAAGGTTTGTTAAAAGTACATACGTGACTTCTTGAAAGACGGTTTTGCTCAAAATGAGCGGTGTCTCGGATTGAGACGGTTTTGCTCAAAATGAGCGGTGTCTAGGATTAACACGGGTTTGCTCAAAATGCGCGGTGTCTCGGATCGGGACGGTTTTGCTCTGAATGAATGGTGTCTCTGTTTGAAACTGTTTTGCTCAGAACGAGCGGTGTCATGGATTGAGTCGGTTTGGCTTGGAATGAGTGTTGGTGTCTCGGATTCATACGGTATTGATCGATTTGAACTGTGTCAAAAATCGAGATGGTTTAATGTTGGAAGAGTGGTAACTTTAATGTTATAATTATACTTGTGTATGTTATTTAATATTTAAATGCATTGAGATGTAGGAATATTTTGAATATATATTACGAAAATTATTTAGAAATTGTCTGTTTAGGTGGAGTTAAAACGAATAATATATTTTGTGAAATGATTTATTTTAAAAAAGTATTTTTTATGTTTCCTTATTTTATACATTTTTCAGATGTTTTCAAAATTGGCATTTGGAATAACATTGAGTCGTTCACAGTTCATACAGATTTAAAATTTTCACACGAAAATATTAAGAAGTTGGGTCAAAAATCAAAATCTGCAAATATTATCAGAAGTTATGTTTTATAAATGGTGTAAAAATGACTTTAAAGCTGGTCCAAGCACAGATTACACTGTTGCTTTGTATTTGTAAAACAGTATCTGTTCGGAATCGAAATTAAATGCTAGTGTGTGTAACATTTTTTACGCTCATAAAATAAGTTGTTTTGCAGACCCATGTTGTTCTACATTAGTAAAGAATGTAAAAGAAGGGATTTTGAGATCAGTTGGTAAAAAACACATAACAATAGAACCAATTAGAAATAAACGACAGTGTTAGTATTGTTAAGGTTTTTGGAAACGACTTATGCTTGTTAAACAAGCGTTTTGTAACCATGTCCGTTTTGAGGGTTTCTTAGATTTAGCGAGGTAGTTTCTTTAAGATGTTCCTATATATGGTTCAAAGAGGACTGTATAGAAGTTTTGCTAAGACAATCGAAAACCGATCAATATAAAAAGGGAGATGTTGTTGTGATTGCAAAATCAAATAATGATGTTTGTCCAGTAAAACTTTTACGAATGTATATGGATTTGGCTGAACTTTCTGAAAATTCAAACGATTTTTGTTTAGAAATGTATATTATTCTAAGAAAGAGGGGGCACATAGCTTAAGAAAACAAAAGCACATGCTACACCAGAGCAAAATAATGTTTTGTTAAAAATCTTATAAGTTTAGGATTATATAGTTCTAAACATGGTATGCATTCGTTCAGGTCGGGAGGTGCGGCCACAGCATCAGAAATGGATGAACCAGATATATTAATTAAAAAAACATGGTCGGTGGAGATCTGATTTTTCAAAAAACATTTATATCCGTGAAAATGATAAATGCAAGAAGTCGGTATATGTTAATATGTGTAAATAAAATAAATCCACAGGGAATTGCCCGTTCTTTTTCACTTGATAAATATACTCGCCCGGTATAGACTACTCCAATACAGTCGTTGTTTTATGTATTATAAGGTTAACATATCAATAATTTATGTTTGGCTGAATATAATATACATTAACGATCAATGCAAGAAGCGTCTCATGTGAGATATATGCAAATTAAGAATAATGTAATCCTATGGTTTCGAGCTGTGAAGTCATGTGATCATCATAACAGACATGAATGTGCATTTGTATATCAAACCCTTCAATTTTTGACGGATTCATACCGTTTTAATTTCCCATTTTTGGGGGCAATATGCTTTTCATATAAAACCTTAAAATAAAATAGAAAGCATTTAAAACTTTTTCATTTATATCAAGAAATTAATTTCTAGATCAATAACGAGGGTTCAAAGGTAAAGGTGCCAGCTTCAGTATTTGTCAAAAATGACATTTTGAGTTTTACAAGCATACAAAGTACGCTTTATATTTGGTAACATTTTCGAGCCCAAGTTCATTCCTTATATGGACAAAATTAAAAAAAAATGGTATTTTGACAACTTCTTTGAAAGAAAATTTGTTCAGGTAAAAGGTTCCAAGTGCTCTTGGTGCCTTCAATGCAAGCACACTCTAATTCTTTGCAGTGGTAAAAAGCGCTATCTTTACTTGGAACCTTTTACCATAAACCTGTTGCCAAAACAAAATTGACAATAGGCTTTTTGTTGTTTTACATACAATATTCTAATGAGCATGAGTATGACAACGAACTGGAAACATTTGCCAGTGGTGAGGAAATAACATATTCAAAGCAACGAAAAATAGTCTCCATTTAAAAATAAACCTTATAAATATGCGGCTTACAAATGTCCAGACGTAAACTTTAGAGTTGAAAACAAGTTGTCATTAAACAATTGTGAAAATCTAATGTCATGAAAGCAGCCTGATCCAGAATCAATTAAAGCTAGATCCATGAAATACGCAGACTTCTCTTATTGTAGATTTAACATATTTTTTCAAACATAACCGGCAATCAAAGAGTATGTGAGTCAGAGAGAATTCTTTTGAAGTCATATTAAAAACTAAAAGACAGATTTGTAGAAATATATTTTGAAAATAAAAACTGGATATTGGCAAAATGACAGTTGAAAACGCAATAAGAAAAAGAGGTTTATATGATCAAAGAAAGAAGGCACCACCAGCAAATAAAACAGTGAAAAAACATTTTTGTCAGAGAATATATCGAGAGATTTTAAACCGTTGACTCTCAATACACCAGGAAAGACACATACAGAAAATACTTCAAACAATATCGCAGCATTACAATACTATATGCACTCTTTGTTGAAAAGTGTAAGGAAAATTAGCAAATACTGTATTACAAAAGCAGTTTAGAGAAATAAATACAACTTGTTATGCTTCACTTACCCTCACCGCAGCCACACAGAAACACACGCACAAGAGATAAAGAAAATGATGAAAAACCGTCAGTTTTAAACATCCAGATTGAAGTTTGATATGCAAGCTGTCTTAACAACACCGTGTTGTTTGATTGGAGAAAAGCGAAAACATGGTCATAATCTTTATATTTCTCTGATAGAAGGAATGGAAATGGTTCCTGTTTTTTTTATGAAACTAAAGGTAAGGCTCTTGTGAACATGCATGTTTTGTTTATATTTAAATGCATGTGTAGTTAAAATGTCTAGTGTTAGTAAGTGAAGTGATACTTGTGGAAGATAATATCGAAATCGTTATGCGGTCAGCTGCCCCAGAATTTCCAAATCTCGACAGCATTAGCCAAATGTTCTTTGACAGTGGTCATCCGGCAATAGAATGTGATTCAGTTCATGCTTCAATTGAACATGCTTACAAAAATGTCCCATCACAATCGAAAACGGTCTTCACAACAGCAAGACGTAAAAAGCTGTAAGTCGTTGTTCCATTGAAATATGTACATTTCATTGAATTCAAAATGTAAAAGAACCAAAAAAGATATGTGAATATGAAGTTAAATGATGCTCTTATAGTTAATTTTGTAAGCCATGACTTTGACTCAGGAAATTTGTAGTTTCTTAAAGGAGTAGAACTAAAAACAAAAATCAAAATGAAGCGACCTCGACAAGCATATTAAGAAATGTTACTTATCTCTTCCACGGTGACTATAAAGCCTACTATTAATCATTGCCTGGCAGCAAACTTTCAATGACTAGCTCCCTGCTCTATTATTGAGTGACATTACCGCCAATCATGACCAATTGTGAAAAAGATCATGTTAAGCATAACACTTACCCACGAAAGAAATAGAAACAGGAAATAAAGGTGCATAATTAACTAATATATGTATGTTTGCTATTCACTTCTTTACTCCGTCACAAAGCATGAGGACACAGATACTAGTTGAATGTTTTAATTACCAATTCATGTTCAGTTAAGGTTACTTCGATAAAATACTTATTAACATAAAAACTATAATCATTTATGTTAGTTTGTGTCCAATGTAGAACTGAAAAGTAACAAGAAAAAAACCAAGTAAAATATGCTCCATGTCTTTCTTATTTCTTATATGATATCTAAATAAAAGGACCATTGTAATATATTGATTTATGCTGTATCTACACACTCAAGATGCATTAAACACTTTTTGTTTAGGCAAAATAGATAATTGCTTTAAATTCATAGCGGGTAAATGGTTAAACTGCATTTAGCCCATTTTACCTCTAGATGTACTGCAATCTGAAGAAATATTATAGCGGCAAAAGGAGGTATTTACAGTTTTTACCACTTCACATTTTCAACTTTTAGTATTTGTAAATTTGTAAAAAAAATATGTTTGTGCAGATTCCTTCAACAGTAATGGTCATTTTAGCGAGACTAAGCAAAATAAACACAGAGTTCTTTCGGCAAGGGGAACAATTCATTTTTATTTTATTTTTCGTTTCTCTCAACCAACCGCACACCTAATGTCACATCATTCAATATGGCATACGCGCTCTTGGTGATGGGTCGTATTTTCGCTTATGGCCTCCATAACCTCAAATGTTGTTTCTACCTCCATGCGTATGATCCCCACATCATGTTATTTCGGTCTATATGCACATGGGGGATATGGCGTTATAAGGAGGTGCGTACGGCATTATTAGATGCGGTCAGTCAAACTTCGACTAACACTTAATATGCTGTCTGGCCAATCGGTATACTGCAATATGACACAAAGTTATCTACATGGCGCGCCAGTAGCCTTCGGTGTCCATACATAGGCGCGCACATATAGTGGCATATTACTAGCCAATGCGATCTTTGCAGTGGCGCATTAGAGGCCTGTGGTTTCCTTCATTTCAGCGACAAGTTAAACTTCCTTTGGTTCCTTGTAATTGTATATAAAGGGCCATAGGTTTGATAACAGTGGCACGTCTGAGTACTTTGATTCAACTACAGTGTAGATTTAGAGGCATTTGGCATAACAGTGATTTGCTAGTAGCCTTTTTTCTGTTCCTATGATGCGTTAGTGGCCTATGCGTCCATTATTGTAGTGCGTTATTGGTATTTTGGTAACCATTCAGTGGCTAATTAAATCGAGTCCTTGAGAAACTAGAGGATCAAGTTTTCGCTTTGGATTAGAATAATGTATTTATTAATCAGTACGATTTTACATTAGTGTTTTAAATTATATTAATCGTACACCTCGGTTAAATATCAATATGCTTTAGCCTTTGCATGGCGAATCGAATATAGTCCCAATCCAGACGTATCCTACGGTAAAATGTTGAGTTAACATAAAGAAATGTATTATTTAAACAACTGTTTGCTTAAAGGCCCTACCATTACATTGACACTTCAACTTAAAAACTTCCTGTCCCGAACAAAAGAGCTTTAAATAAATAATTGATCATCTCGATACGGCTTGTCTATTTCAACAACCTCTATGCCTTTGCTTGTTAGCTTGTCAGTTTGTGCAATTGACTGTAACATTGTTATTTGATTCCCACGGTCTGTGGCATTCGGAGATAACACGTTTATGAAAAGTAAGACGAAAATTACTATCTTGTTTAAAGTTACACCATCACAGATTTACCGTTTAGTCATTTTTATCTCTTTTTTTGTCTTTGAATGAGCCAATTTTTGTGTAAATATCAGAAAATCAGTGATATAAGACTGCTGACAAAAGTTCAGATTAACGTTCGAAATGTAATGATTTAAGGCTTAAACCGTTACCAACGCTTTTAGAAAAATGCATTAAACATCATTTTTATCATAATATCAAAACCTGCGATCTGACTGTTGTCAGCAGTCTGAAAACACTTGTTTCGATCCATTTTCGCAACTATTCGCTCGTTACAAAACAAAAATTAAAAAAGTTGTCAAAACGTAAGATCTGTGAGAGTGCATTTTCTATACTGCGCTGAAGTGAAGGTGTTTATTCAGACGATTGTTTAGTAGATGTATCAGATTGTGATATCTACTTACTTTAACTGAAAACACTGCAAATATTTACAATTAGCTTTTCTTATAGGCAATCGCACAAATAACTCTTAAATCTAGAAAACGATTGTTACCAACATGTGTGCACGTATAAACATGTACTAGTGTATGCATACTGTAAATTTTGTGTCTACTTACGTTTTTTTACCATTTTCGTTCGAATCACATGTATTGTCTGTTTTCTCTTTAAATGTATTTTGTAATAATTAATGAATATTATTTGAAAAAAGATTTTATTATATATCTCAACGACCGTTTGATATAGAGGATATTTGTTGAATTTAGTGTAAGATCGTATTTTATTTCACTCGTGGTCACAGAAAAATAATATTTTCACTCGTGGTCACAGAAAAATGATGTTTTCTGTGACCACTCGTGAAATAAAATACGATCTTACACTGAATTCAACAAATTTTCTTTTTATTTCATGCATTTATCGTGTTGTCTCAATATATTTCCCCGCTGGAGTAAATTTTGTTTGACGACAGTCCCTTTCTGTGATCTCTTTGCGAAGGGAAGTAACTGCGGCCTAATCGCTATGCCAAGGTTACATCCTTTTCGCGCGAGCAGTCCGTCCACTTAAAAAAAAGTTTATGGAAATGGTTGTTGGAATTGAAATTATTTTTAGATAAAACCCTACTTCCATCAACGAAACCTGTCATTTTTAACATTTATTGAGGCACAAAACAAGTATTTGATCAAAAGTATTTCGGAAATAAAAAAAAAAATATCGCGTAGAAATACAATTAAAGGAAACTTGAGCATGTAGCATTTTTGCTACATTCAAGAACAATTTCAACAGATTTAATAAACAATGATGGACTTGTGTGTATTCGTAAAAGCAACGGAAGGCTGTGTTTAGTGTTTTTCGTGGTGAATATATTCACTGTCGCTCGCAGACTCTGGATCATACTGTATTTTTTCGGGGTGAATTCATGCTCAGTGCAGCCGAAGGATGTTTTGTTGTTGGGACAGAGCGTTAGTTTCATATCTAAGTTGAATGTCACGTGCCCGTTTTGTGTTTACGAAAACCCCAGAGGAAATGTCGAGAATGTGCACGAAGATAATTTTGAGAAGGATGGAGCGCAGACTTGGAACAAGATGTCGGAAAACACCATGGCCTAGTAAGGCTAGTTGTTTTTCAATCTGCTTTAATTGTTCAGGTTTATATGGCCGATGGCTATTTGATAAGGTTGGACTCCTTCATCGTTCAGCTTTAAGACAAGCATTTTCTAAGCATTATTTTTAAAAAGAAAAATGAATTGTTGAACTGATGAAGGAAATTAGTCAAATTCAAAATGCTTGTGCATACATGTACGCGCTTAGAGTTTGTAGGAATAAATTATCTATCAAATCTTTTACTAGCACATGTGTAGCAAAATATTCAACCGATACGTACCAAGCGGTTTAATTGCAACAGTATGTTCCATGAAATAGTTCATACATGAATTGGTAAGTTTTTTTTTAATAGTTATAACCAATCGCAAAAATGTTTGTTTATTAAAATTATTGCATAATATGATTTTGACAATTCTAGAAGATTCGGCCATTGTGTCGATTACTGCACTACAGACGACAACAAACATGTACTCAACTTGTTACATACATGTACAATTCCAAGTCAAGGGAAGCAAATCTTATAAAAGAGGGAATAAAATAGTCCCGAGTTGTTTGTACAGAGTGGAATGATCAAATGTTATCATTTCACTCGAGCCAGAGTGAAATTATTAAGTTATCATTCACCAATAGTTTTCATTCTTTCACCGATATGCATGAAATAAAATATTTTATATAAATATACGCACACATGTATATACAGAGAATAATAGGTTAGGGCATCGGTTGGGCAAAGATCAAATTGTCAAGGTGCTTATTAAGTTCAGAAAGATGATTCTTATTGCTGCTTGCCACTGTACATGTTGATGACCTAACGCTGATCGAATATAGGTAAAATTACTTTTATTATTAATTTGTCCTGAACGGGTTGCCTACCAACACGGGTAACGCTATAATGGATCATTTTAAATAAACACACAGAAAGAGGGGAACTGAAATCACTCTCAATTACATGAGCATTAAGTCAGACAATGAGCAAGATAACACAAATGCTGTGGTAGCCTTCTTCGTACGCATTAAAACAGAACCAGCAATAAACACAAATTAAGATGTATAATTGTGTGTCCCCTTAAAAAAAACATGTAACAGGGTGTGCGTGGCCTAGTGGTATAGGTCTTCGCCTGGCCTTCTGTACGTCTGGATTTGATTGCCACAAGGGAAACCTGTCCTTGGCCTCTAAAAGATGACACATTATGGTTTTCCGAACGGTCTTGAGCGTGATTAATATCAACTTTTAACACTCTTTACAATAGGTCTATAAATACATTTGTATAAATTAATAAAAAAACTCATGGCCTTTAACTACTTTTCACGATTGCTATAATTATATCTTAATGTATTTTAGTACGATAATCGGTCGAACAGGGACATAAATTGCGTTAAAAAGTGTAACAAAGGAAGGCAATTCGAACAAGGCCTTTGAGATTCCAGGATGCATCATCAATATGTGACAGAACAGGCCAAACATTTTCCGGACTGCAGTTGGTTGACTTTTAAACCAATGATTCACATAGAACGTACTGTTAATGAAAAGGTAATAGATAACAGCAAAAATAAATGTCGGATGGTAAAGGAACTATCGATACAAACGGTGTTCTTACTTTAAATCGTGCATTAGAAAGTGTGTTATATATTTTTAGTCCCTCAGTTATGCGCGTCTTGAATATATACCTATTGTTCTAAAGCTGGAAATCCAATGCCCCCCCAGCAGTCTTAATGGCTTTACAATTCTAGATTGATATATAGCAATTATTGTCTACGTTTGCATGTCTAAGGTAAATTTCACAAAGTTAATGATTGATTTTTGGTTGCGTTTATATAGAAACAATGAACACCGAAACGAACCATAAGGATATCAGTGTTTTTATTAATTTGATTTCAGGAAAAGTGCTAGTTCTACACCTTGCTCTGGTTCACAGCCTGACCTTTTACTATGAGCAGATACCAGGAAAACAGTTCCAGAAATACATGATCGAGACCAGCAATGGCGTTCTTATCAGGCATTTTAAGTCTATAAGTAGTGTTATTATAATGTTATTAATTAGTGATTTCATATTGGCCTAGTTATTTGTCCGAGATTAGCTGTATTTGCCTGAGCCCGAAAGGGCGAAAGCAAATACAGCTGACCGAGGACAAATAACTGGGCCAATATGAAATCACCTAATTAATAAGTATTTTATTAATAAACTATTACCGTTGTGGTTAAAAACATTCTTGTAACTTACCTTTAGTTCACATTGAAGCCGTATTTATCCCTTATTCATTTATGGTGTCTGCTTCTCTAGACTTGACTATGCTGATTTTGACATGCATCTTTATAGTGACATTGCGCATACTTATGAATAAAGCACTGTACATTGTAAGAAAGCATGTCTTTTCGTCTTAATTTTGTAAATCGTTTGCCAAAGTGTCAAATGTTTCACCTTCGTCGTCCATTTTGTCGGCGTAAAAAATCATAATAGTCGTAAAATCCACCCACGGGTTAAATACAATTGTTATATCAAACCGTACAAAGTGGTGCAATCATGCAATAGGTTCAAGTATTCCAAATAAAGTTATACGAAGCACAAAACTTTCAAAACAGTCGGAAAACGGAGAACAAAATGGCTACCTTTAAAAATAATTTCCAGCATATTTTTCATATTAGGCGAGTTTCAACAGCCAATGGAAATGGCCCATTTCTCAAATCCTATATTTGGCGAGTTTTGTAGCCAATCAAAATGGAGGAAACTCATATTAGGCGAGTTTTGTTGATATTGGGCGAGTTTGGTAGATATTGAGCGAATTCTGGCATATATTGTCTTCAATTGTCTGGTATTGATACCGCAATTGTCTCTGTATCTCGTGAAATACGTATTAGTTTATTAATAAAATGAAACTAACATGAGATAACATGTTGACTTGGTTTTTAAAGTGTACTATCCCATAAACAAACGCCCAAACGAAAGTAGTGTGCACAGCATATTCATCAATTAGGCTTATATGACAGGTAAATTCAAAATGTATTTGCGTCTTGTTTCTGTGTGCCTTAAACTAAATGTAAAATAAACAAGTAATGTTCAATGCTATCTCATTAACAATCAATATCTGCCCTATTTCTGTTCCCTCCTTTCTAAGACTTGTTTCGTTCTTTAGCGACGATTTCATCATCAGTGTGAACATAGGGAGTACCCGTTAAGGAGCGATACGTTCTGTGCTTTGTGTAACCTAAGTGTTTTGATATTTGTAGGCATTGTTCGACTTCTGCCATGATTGTCTTTTGGAGTAGGTCCGTTCGTTCAGAACATACTCTAATTTCGGCGGAGATATAAAAAGTGCCTCTGAAAACAACACTCAACCATCTTGACTTCTTACCCTGTCGTCACTATGATGTATGTTTTTGTTTATTTTATATTGCCTACCATTATGTTAAATATTAGGAACTTCAAGTTTAGCGGTTCCCGCGATAACATATTACCTAAAGTTCAATCAGTCAACACTTATTAGGGCGTTCTTCAGAATATAAAATTCAAAGTTATCTATGACTACCACTCTCAGTCCCCATTTATTCCTTATCTAAAATGATCAACTCGGTACAAACGGGGACAACTGACTTGAAATGTACTCAAAATACTTATGTGAAAATACTTTTTGCATGTCTAGTTATATCTACACGTATATTAGTTACATTTATAATGTACCGGGGTACTTATGAAAATCAAACAAATTGCTTCGTTTGTGCATAATATAAACGTTTCGTATTTGGATTTTGATAACCTGTAGTTATGCTTCTACCAGTACGACTTTATCTGTCCCCAGATATGTTATATTTATCCTGTCATTTGCATACAAATCGGTCCAATAACGAGGTGCCGTGTAAATTTTAGGGTTGTACAGCACGTGACCGCGAGAACGGACTATTTTCTATTCTGAAATGTCGGAGGAAATGCACAAATACTGTTTCAGTATCTTATCAATAGTCTGCCAACAACCGACCTCAACAATCACTCGCCCTTCAAGTTCCATTAATCTGCATAATAATGACACTGGCCAAAAAATAGGCCTGAAAATCTACATGTGCACTTACCCTACCCGCAAATGCTGAAAACTGTGAAAAAACTCACATGTGGCGTTTGTTTGTAATCTTGTGATCTTTGACTTGCGGAATAATTGTTATGATTAGATAATGTTTGGTCACTGATCCACGTTTATGCACTTTCAAAAGATTTTGATGTTTTGAATTGATATTGACATATTAAAATGCAATTACTTTGACTTTCAACGTATCAAATAAAATTGAATAGTTTTGGGGCGCATTTATACATGGATACCGAGTTTGCCGACGTCAACAGGGAAACACAGTTGTCCACCTTTTTTAAAAGGTGTTTTACTTGATAATTTTAAGGTTGGGTATTTTTTTAATAAACACAGTAACGGCTCACCCGATAAATTCCCCCGCCTTACCAGATAAACTTAATCTATGGCACTAGCCTATTCTCTTTTGACACACGTTCCTGCAATCATCTGATTCAGGCTAATTCTAGTTCCACAAATGGGAACAACAATAAGTAATGCCAGATCTGAAAGTCGATAAACTACCGCTTTGTTTCGCTTTTATCTACAAGTGACATATGATATTGTGGTAAACATGCGTTATTTAAGTGTTGTACTAAACAAAAAGCTACATAACTGTTGTGTAAAATATCTTAATACATCAAAATGCGGACTCTTGCTATATGGATCCTATGAAAACTAATCGAAGTTATAAAATGAGCAGGTTCAACCGAACAACATAATATCCCCTTAATACTGTAAGTATACCACAGACGAAATGGATAAGTTATAACTCATGGGCTCCAAACATAAAAACTTTAACAAATGAAGAATAAAATGATAACATTAGCTATAATTATAACAAATACAGTCCAATATATTGCAAAATTAATCTTAAATGTGATAGTCATATGATCGGTTGTTTGTACTATTGCAGGTCTAATATCTGTGGTATATATATGTGATACAAAGTCGTGTTTAATAACCCAAAAGTCCATTCTGCTTTTCTCAATGTCATTTTACGCCTATGTGTAAACTGTTTTTATCAACATTAAATTGTTGCCAAACATGACACATATCATGAGTTTTAATACGTTTTAAGCAATTCCGCTATATTACTTTTGAAACTTGCTGATACGGTCGATCATGGTTAACGTGTCATTATAATCATCTCCTATGATCGTGCTCCTGAACTGTTTCCATGTACAATAATTGATATTTTGAAATAAAAGTGTTTTCTTTCTTTTTTATTAGTTTGAGCATATCAATTCACTAAAGTGTACGTTTATAAAGATGGTCTCTATTTCGTAAAATATATCTGCCCTGTGTATCGCATACTTTGGCTTAAATATTGAATTGAAGCGCATTACCTACCAATGTTGAACAACCCTTACTATTCGATTCACCATAACTATTTATTAATAACCATTCACTCATTTTTGAGTATGTGTTCAATATTGTTAATAAAATGCTTTCCTTGTAAAAAAGAAATATCTGCTTTTTGATTGTTCAGCCATTGGAATACTAGAGCGCGCTTACCACTGTCTCTTAAACCTTGGGCGTTAAGCAATATCATATGAATAATGTTGTGTTATTGTATAACGCTAATTAAAATAGATTAAATAAATTTAGTCCGAAAACTAAATTGATAATAAATAGCATGAACCCGAGGAGCCAATATTATCAAGGTGATAATAAATACTGACATATCATCTTTATACAATAATGTATGTGGAAAAAGATACGACGTTATATGACTTAGTTATAAGTTGATACAAAAGGTGAGAAGTCGATATTCTAACGAATTTCTTATACATAATATGGCTGAATATTGTTAATCCTTAAAGAACATCCTTACATATAGAAAGCGAAATATGAGAAATGCTAAAGGAACCATACATGTATCACTTTCATATACACATGTGTTAACGGGCTTCAAGTGACGTGTATAGAAATGCTATATTTAGATAAATTAGTTACCCCAATGTCCGTCTCATTTCTAAAGAAATCAGTATTACCGACGCAATACTCCGGATCCGCATCAAAGAAATGACAGTCTTCATGTTTGTGTCCTGATTTGTTGCACTCTGAAAAGCATATTCATTGGGACATTCAAATCATTGGTGTCCCGTTGACAAGCATGTACTACATTTTATATCTTTCTCGGTACCAGACTTTGTTTGTCCTTGGTAAATGCGTGACGTAGACGTCAGATTGTCATAGTTCAAGGTAGAGGCTCTTTAAAACATGATGACTTTATGATCGCATGCTAATATTCCGTTTAACAATGTGCTTGTTTGTTGTAAATTCTCAGTTTTTTAGCGAACAGTTTCATAATTTCAACATATTTCAAAATCAGGCTTCTTGTTGCAACCACATCCTCTAGTGAGATGTGTTTTACACGGACCTTTGTTGTTTTTTCATTGCCAAACCAGTCTCGCTTTGGGCAATTTTCAACATTATTCATCATTTACAGACAGACTGACATTTAATTTTCGACTAGTACATTTAACAATGTCTAGAACACATACAATATAAACAGTACCTTCAAATGTTCACGGCTTATTCAATTAAACGGGCGTTTATTCAAAATGCTTCAAGTACGACTATGTTGACAAACGTTAGAACAAGTGCGAAGTGGGATCCATACACAAGCATAAACTCCAAGTGACCGCTTGTTTCGCTGACCGTTTCGATGTAGTAACCCCAACAGTTATTAATGAAATTGTTGTCATCCATTTGCGTTCAGTCTTGTGTGTTTAAGCGTTTTGTGTGTTTTAGCGTTTTGTCTTTCTCTTTTAGTAGAGTTCAGGCCTTACCTTTTGCCGTCAAACATGGTATTCTTGCTATTTTTTTAGACTACTTGGTGAGTCTCTGTACGTAATATTGTATTAAAAAATACATTAACAGTTATTCAGCTTTTTAAAACTAGATTGACTAGCGAAATGTCACATGCATTATACCCATTGATTTATTTTGTATTTAGGCTGCAACATATATTTCTTCCACATATCGTAATATGATACATAAGGAATGTTATGTTAATCGGTTGATCCGTGGAACGAGAAATAATACAACGCCACGAATCAACCGACTAACATAATTTTCCTTTTAATATATTTTATCTTCAAACTATTTCTGAATAACAATAGCAAACTTTGTTAACGTTTTTATTTCATCAAACCCACAAACACGTAAGCAACTAGACAAAATGGTACCAAGTATACATGTACAATAATAAATATGAATTGCTCATGAATATAAATAATTCATGCGACTCTGAGTGACGTCACTTATGAATTTACTAAAACGAAAGTTAACGTTCGCCATTTTAACTGGATTCATGGAACGAATAATTAAGGGCATTCAATCACTGTCACTATCGTTGTCACGATTCCGTTTACGGTTGTTTTTCTGTGGCGATCTGTCGTAGTGGTTAAAAATGATGTTATAGTTGAGTAGCTGAGCATTTTAAAGGATTTGTCTCGATAAAGTGTTCGTGGAAATTACTTCGGACACGTGATTTTCGATATTTGATTGCATTGGTGCGGCGATGTCATCCGATAGAGCCGATACTGAATATTTTAACAGACATTTTTTAAATAGGAATTTATTACTTATTAGTAACATATCTTTACTTTATTAAGAATTGCCGTCATATACAACTGAACAATAACACCCTTTCAACGATTTATTTATGTTAAGTAAACCAGGTCAATCTTAAAAAAGAATCGGAATGGCGGAAATTACCGAACATGAACGATCTAAAAAAGTAGTCCCGGTCTAGTGTGTAATACGGAAACAGAAAGCTGCAGTGTGTTATACGAGATGAAGAAATAGAATGATGTTAAGTAAAATGTTTTAAGTATGATTTGATACTTGTTTTTTTATCAAAACTGCAGTCCTTCCAGGCCCAGATATTACATTGACACTTTAAAATCAGAACAATCCCGAAAACTACTTAAGACGAATAAATCAGAACAGATTCATTAGTTTATAATATCAACATAAAGGAAAACTTATTTTAACGATAGCTCTTCAGTATGTGCAGTTGTCTGTATCTTTACATGATGTATGGCTATGGAAGAGTAACCGTTCAAGTTGAATACTTCCGTGTTTATTAAAGCGCTGTTTGTGTATTCTCTTTCAATCAGTTGATGAAATATATTGGAATATTGTGTTTACTGTAACTTATAATATTTAAACTGGACATATTTACAATTTTAACATCCTTATATTTTGTTTTACAGTTAACTTTTAAATTCATAAAACGATGGTTAACGACGCGTGTGCTCGTATCAAAATTTGTATCTTGTACATGTTGATTAATGTGTGTAAACCTGCCAGTAAGTTGATTTTCTCTTCTTTTTTCAAACAACCTGCCTGAGTAACAGGTATTATATGTTGTTCATCTGAAATACGGACCTTAAATAAAATAAAATAAAATCGTATTGTGTGCCTTTGCTCTTTTAAGCTTATGTTGGCTAACATCTAAAATTGTTTTCATGTACATGCCGTAATTAAATTTAAACGCATGAAGTATGCTAGATTTCGACAACCATAATATACACATCCAATTAGTTGTTTGCATAATCCTCAATAGCAGCTTGTTTACATTATGCGTAGTATTAAACGATTGATATGAATAAACTTAACATGTACTGTAAAATAAGGCTGTTCACTGCCTTTCATGGCATAAGGAATTTATTAGAGTTACCTGTTAATTTACGTTTTCAAAAGTGAAACTAAACCAAACCAAACATATTGAACACAGACTTCCTTTCTTATAAAAAGGTGCTCCAATTTATCATTGAAAGGAGTTGGCACAATAATTTATTGCATGCTTGTCATTACATTTTACAGTTGGTCAAACTTGTCCAACCTTTTGCTCTTCTTGCGACCAAACCCAAGGACCAAATCGGTGCACATCCTGTAAGACAGGATACTACTTATCGAATGAAGTCTGCAAATCTTGTACGTACATAGGTACAAACTGTGTTACGTGCAGCAATGACACACATTGTGACGAATGCATGCCAGGGTTTTGGGACAAAAAATGCGCAACAATTTGTTCGGGCGGTTGTAACACAGCAACGTGTAGTGTGTTGGATGGGTCTTGTTCCTGTGAACAAGGTTTCTATGGATCGACATGTCAAGTACCGTGCTCTCAAAACTGTCTCACAAGCACTTGTGGATCTAACGGTGAATGTGGTTGCAAAGCGGGGTTTTACGGTAGCTCATGCAATGGAATATGTTTTGAAACCTGTGAAGATTGTACCAATGCTACGACATGCTCCCTTTGTACGCCTGGAAGGTATGGAACCCTTTGTGGTTACTCATGTCAGTGTAGCAGAAGATGCGACATAGTGACTGGTGTATGTATGAATGAAATATGTCCAAACAATTGCTTAGTATGCGTTGACAGTGAAAACTGCAATGAGTGTGTTAATGGTTGGTATGGTAAAAAATGTAACTATACGTGTTCCAACAACTGTTATGGGAGATGTGAGCAATATTCCGGAAATTGCATTGCGTGCTATCGAGGCTTCTTTGGACCACAATGTGTCGATGAATGCCAATATTGTCGTGACAGTAACTGCAACCAAGCGGGGGAGTGTGCTTCATGTTATGAGGGAAAATTTGGAATATTTTGTAATAAAACATGTTCAAATTACTGTGTTGATAATACTTGCGAGCAGATGGACGGATTTTGTCAACATGACGTCCAATGTCCTAAGAATTGTGTTACCTGTATAGACAATGTTACATGCACTGAATGTAAGAACTCTTATTACGGCTTGTTATGTACGTTTGAATGTAGCAGTACGTGCAAAGGTGAAAATTGTGAATTAGAATCTGGTCGTTGTGAAAACTGCGAATCAACATATTATGGCAACTTTTGTGAAAAAACTTGCTCTGAAAGCTGTGTACATTCCGTAACAGTATCAGTATGCGACTCAAAAGGAAAGTGCAACAACGGATGTATTGATGGGTTCATTGGCGATACGTGTACTACAGGTATGTTTCTTTCAAAATAACGGAAATTCATATTTAATTATTGAATTGATATCAAATGTCAATTTAAAGTGTGTAGATCGTGGATAAAAAGAGCGGTGGTCTTATTCTTTTCTTTTACGGAAATAAGATCACTTTAACACACAAGAAAGCGTAATAGTAACAAACAGAATTCCAATTACCGGTATGTATTTATTTAACTTTATGATTTCCATTGGTTTGTAGAGTTTTTAACTTTAAACAGTTACGTATCATTTTTATTTCACTTACCCTTTTTGAAACTGTCTCCAATTTTGCTGTTTAAATCAACGCAATCGCAAACAAATCTTTGATAAATGGTCAAGAACGTCATGTTCTTAGTGAATTGACGGTATAAAAATGACAAATTTGCCATAAATACTCATTTTCGTCAGTTAAATTAGGTTTAGTTTTGTATATAGTATATATGCACTGTCTTGTTTTTGGAGTTTTGTGCTGTTGTTCTATGTTTCTTGTTTGTGATTTTTTTAGTGTTGTCTTTGGCGTTTACCATGTGCCATTAAACGGGGTTTATGTTTAAACTTTTGGCTACAAAGCTTGTTTCTGTAGTTTTTCATATACATATTAGGTCTTAAATAAAGTGGATTTTTTAACATTTGGAAATACCTTGAACTGTTTTTCGTGAAATCCATGTGCAAATTAATATTTCGTTGAATACAGTATAAAACTAAAATTGGTATCCAACTAATTTATTTTCCAGTTGTACTATGTTTGAGCGCTTTCTCTTTGTTTCGTCTATATATTAGATCCCATTTGGGAACGTAAACAATAAGGAGATGATTAACCGTTCAAAAGTTTGGTGCGTACACATTAAAACGCTGTTATCTAAATCCGCATGCTAGTTATTGAACTTTGCATTTGACAACATCGTACCAAACATTCATACTCTATTTATATACTCTTGCGAAGCGCTTGTGTGTGCATGCAATAACAAAAAATGTGGTTGCAGTATCTTAAACATATACTTTTTGATACTTATAATGGTAATGGGCATATAGTAAAACGTGTTTCAATTTAAGCATCCATTGATCACTACAATATCTCCCTGCACATTTATAAAACGTTCAATACCTTTTTGATCCTACGGTTTCAGAAGCCGGTAAACAATCACCTGTTGGACCGGAAGAAGGAACTGGCCCTGGTTCGATGATCGTTGGAGCAGTTTTTGGTGCGCTTGGCGTATTTGTTATTGTAGCACTGGTGGTGGTGTTGTTAGTATTGAGGAAGAAAGGAATTATTTGGTAAACATGTACACACTCTAAGTTATTAACATTAGATGAAATATATAGTTATGTTGCATTTTTCTGTCTGCATGTGATTGTAGGCCAGATTTTTTACTAATTTGTGTACCCATTTTGCACTGTGTTTTTATACGAATACGATTATTTCCTTACGTTAGAATAGAAAAAGAAAATTCCATCAAATAATCTTAAATATAAAGCAAATATATCAATGCATTGAACAGCAGTGTTTGTTTTATATATTATGCGCAACGTTCTTATTCTTACAGGAAGACGCAGAAGGAAACATATGAAGACATTTCGCCAGAACAGAACCAGGATAAAGCGTACACAACGTTGGAAGAGACAAACACGGGTATACATTTGTTTTCATTCGTTTTTATGCATAGCAATGTAGGCTGGGATCAGCAGTAATTTAAAAAGTACAATATATACTTTCAGATGTTGCCGTATTTCAAGTTAAATGTTCAAACTTTTCAGTTTGTAATTTTTTTTGAAACAAGCAAACTCTGTTTTGCATGTAACAAAGTCGAAAATTAAAATTTGACTTTTCCATAAAAATGTTGGACAATTGTACGTTTTCGAACTCAAGTAATACATTGACTAGCAAGCATTTATCATGCATTCTAGACAAATATTAGCATTTAACTTAAATCCATCAAATTATTTACTCTAGTATCATATTTCATCTACAGCGTCGTATGAGATTCCCGATTCTGAACCAAGGGCAGGCACGCGTAACGAAGGCACAGACGATGGCGTCTACTACAATGACGAAAAGGCATACTACAAGAATGTAGGGGGACGTGTGCAAAGAACATGACTAACGCTTATCGATGACTAGTTCTACAATTTCGACGATGTTTACTACGACATTAATAGTAACGTTCAGAAGTTATGACCATGACCAGTTTTACAATTATTTTATATCGACGATGTATACAACAGAAACATTAGCAGAAAACATGACCATTGGCACATACATGGTGTGGATATTACATGCATTGTTTGGTTTTGAACAATATGCCTCTTAACTAAGACTGGGTTGTAAGATCATAAAGCCATGTATCATACTCATCTAACTTTGGCGTTATAATCCGTTGTATATCTTGAAATATATTGTCGTGAACGAAGGAACTTACGTTTTTATTTTGGGTACTTTGACTTGACAGGCAGGCGGAGCATTTGTATTATACCTGTGGCAGAGCTTTAATTATTTTAATGGAGTGTATGCACATGATTTGCATGTGCATCTCGATTTATTAACCTTCCACGGAATTAACGATGGACGGAGCATTTGAACGACATAGTGACTTTTCATGATTTATGACACTCCGAGTTGTATAAATACTAGCGTATTTCAGTTATTATCAGAGTTCTCAATTTGGAATATAACATTCATGTGGATTATTACGTGTTATGATTTAGTCTTAAAATTGCAAAATTATATAAAAAATAAAATTAAAGACATTGTTGTTGGATGTGTGATTTAATTATTCGTCATTAGCCAAACAAGAGCATTAAATCAAAAGTTATATTGTGGTGATAAAAAGTTGTTCAGTCTATTCATTGTATTAACTAGTTTCATCGATGAATTTAAATCAAAATCGCCACATACATCACGACTAGTCGATACGAAGAATTAGGAAAGTGCATTATGTTAAATGCATTTTTACTAAGACACATTTACTCTATGACATCGTTTCTAAAGTTGTTTTTACATATCTAGCAAGCAATGGCAAAATAATGGTCTCCGGAAGTATTCCACCATAAAGAAAACAGTCATCATAGATAAATACAAACTCAAAACAATAAGTAATGTGTATTTCGATGCTATGTTTGTAGTAGGATTGTAAATAAATAAACACAGGTTCTTTCGGCGTTGTGTACACGTGTACTTTGAATAAGCAATATTGCCCGGAGAACATTTTTTAGAGTGAATTAATAATAAAAAATACATCAATATTCAGTTTGAAAATACTTCATACACGTGCATTTCTGTTAATTGTGTTTTCTATTTATGTAACTATTTCCACAATGTTAGTACTAAAGATGATGCCTTAACTATGAATTAGCGTTATACAAGGGTTGTCCAAAAACTCGGTGACAAGCTTAGTATATGAACATGGCGATTAATTTGATATCGCAATTTCGAGACACTTTTTGAGCATATCAATAATGTACAGACAAATTCAGACAAAAAACGTTGCAAATAACAATTTGGTATCACAAACATCAAATGTATTGTCATATATGCGGCGCACGGTCGACGACATTTCTGACGTCAGTCCATTTATGCGCGTTTCTCAAAGTAAACCCCCCGGTGCTCCATGTATCTGTGATAGCGTTGCACACAAGATGGAAAAACATTACCAAACCAGTCAGCAGGCAAATGTCTATTAAATTTTAATATGGCAGTAATTTCGTTTCATGCGCACATTAAGTGAGAAAAATGTTTCATGGCAAACATAATGGCGGATTTAGAATGACGGCTGTTCAGCCGTTTGCAAAGTGCTCAGTGCCCAAGTATCAATAGCAGACAACGTCTCGTCCGGTCTGCAGTCCGACCAAATATCGTTCTCCCTTACGAAAATGACTGCGAAAAGGCTATTCAAAAACAAATGTTAGTGAACACTTAAAATACATAGCCATAATAACGGTCAAGCATTGAAATTGAACAATGTGTCGTGGTAGTTACAATGTCTTACGTAGGACGGAGTTGGTGTTCGTGTTGGTCAAATGAACTGTTTGTAAATATACTTCATGATGGGTATATTTCAGGAATGGTATTATTCTTGGTAATTTCTAAACTGATTTTTCCTTTCAATACGCATTTACCAAGTATCACTATATAAACACATAACAGGTGTACTATATGAAGTGTTAATCTTAGATAAAAATTGTTACGAAGAACAACTTTTTGTGTTGTTATAATTTATTTTTACATAAATATTTATAGAAAATATTTATGAAAACCGGACGAATTTGCGATGTTTGTTTTTTTTCAACGTGTCATTTCTAAAACTCAAGATTTTTTTTCTTGAAATTGTTATATCTGATGTCTAGACCCTTTAAGGATTATTAACATTGAGCATGTGTTCATACTGTATGAACGCAGTAGGGTATGCGAGCAAACTCCATGAAGCGCAAAAAGAAAACATATCCACTTCATGTGTTTGTATAAAACATAGCCGGTAACTGTAACACCGTAAACCACTGGCTACATGACTTCGCGCTAATCCAATCAGATTATATAAGATGGACTGCATTTTTATCGACAAGCTTTGACGAATGTGAATATATCTTAATTCACTTTAACCAAAAAAGTCGTATTTCGCTTGTGGGTTTTATAATTTATTCTTTCCATTGGGTATGTTTTTCGATAAACGAATCATTATCAACTTGATTGCATCACTTCCTGCATGAACGAATCGCAATCACAAACGAATCGTTCTACGCTTTTCATGAGATGACCAGATATGTAATGCACCCTGTGTGAGGATACACTAGTCCTATAGAGCGCAGAATTAAAAAGCCAACTTAATTGAAAACCTACCTTCTGAAAAAGTAATACTTTAACGTTTTTAGAAAAGAACTAAGTATTTGTGGAAAAGGATAATAGGTAAGTCTATTTAAATGATATCGTAAAACACATTATGTATTAAGTAACTTGAATATACTATTTACGATATTAAATAAAGTGCTCAGTGAGCACACTAAACTGCTTACTGGTTATTTTTTGTTACAATTATGTCTGTACATCATCATGCATTGAACTTTTTTTCTATTTTCGTAGTCAAGAAATAAAGAGACAATTGTGAGGATAACTACTCGTCAACAGGTTGATCCCCTTCAGTGAACTGCCCTTATTCCACCGAATCATTTATCAATATCATTATAGTTATATTTATGTAACATGTGTTTATATCTTTGATGCGTTCATTGTCTCGATGAGTGTCTCTTGTTCTATGTGACTTCAGACAAGCTCAAGGTTAAATGGTTTATCGCGGAGATCCCCCTTCTTATGACAAAAATATTACACCTATTTCATTTTGGTACACACTATGTTTTAAAGGGCGATTGCAACATTGTAATAATAATGATTGACATCTGCAATGTCCAGTTCTTCATTCCATGTAGCTTGTTAGACACTTTGTTCTCAAATACTGCTTCTATTCATCACTTTAAATCGCATAAATAATAATGCGATAACTCTGATTTAAGATGCACTCACAGATAAGTAATACTACAATAAAAACAATTAATTTAATGCTCAGAAAAGGATGAATAAATATCGAGAACAATGGTTCTTTTGAAAAATACAGTTTTGAATTTAAAGGAAAGATGCAGAAAACACGATATTTCTACGTTATAAGATGAAAGGTTATCACTATTAATATTTTAGCATTCACAAGCGATTTAATATTTGTGCGTTTATAGCTAATAAATACACAGTTAAATTCTTGCTATAGTTATAAGTATTTTCAATAGATGCATTATTAAGTAAGAAGTTAAAGGTTTATCACTCAAAATGAATGTTGTTATAAATATATATGTATTGGTTTTAAATACGAGTGTCAATTTAAGTACTCGTTTATAATTTCGAACAAAATTGATACCCGGATTTGTAAATCAATTCAAAATCATTAAAACCAAAAAAAAAGAACAAAGGAAGCAAGTTAAACAACTGTAGTGGCATACGTTTGTTGACGAACCTGGATTCCATTAACAAAGGCCGAGATCACGCAGTGCGTAACGTCTTTGACATTTCGGCCTTATATGCGCTTTTCGTAATCGGAGTCTCTAGTTCCGCTTAGTCCGCAAGTCAGGAAGTGTTTTGTTTTCTTTCTTTGATCAATCATACATCTTTTTTTATTTCTGTTCAGTGTCATGCTACACCTAGAACAACATGCACTTTCGGATTGTACTTAATACGCTTCTTGTCCTTTTGAAATCTGAAACAAGAGTCCAGTTCGGGCCCCAAATGAATTAAACATTTGTGAAATAAGTGTGTATACATGCTACGTTTAACTGGTAACAGTTTATTGTAACTTCACGAAATGTTGATATTCAGAATGCTTGAACATTGTTCTTTTATTGCTGTAATTTTTTTAAACTTTTCCAACAGGAGGGGTCACCCCTATAGCTCCCACCAATATAACATTTGCAGGCAAAACCAATAGTTTTCCTTCAACTTTTCACGGCTGATTTACTTATACGGGCGTATAATTAAAAACGATTCAGGTACGACTTTATATTGATATATGTTGAGACAAGTCTAAAGTTAGACCCATACAACAGCCTAAACCCCAGATGTACTCCTGTTCCACGGACCGTTCTAAATCTTCTTTTTGTTTAGAATCATTGTTTTGACTCAGTAAGTAATGCTGTATTAGAAAGTACAAGAATGTTTTTTCAACTTAAAACAACACTCGACCGATTTTTCACAGATATAATGCCTATTGGTTCAGTTTGTATTTGTGCATATACTAATAGTTTCCACTGACCGTAATATGATACATAAACTTACAGATCGCTTCATTAACACTATAGTTTAGTCTACGCGAATAAAGTAGAAAGTCACAGCAATATGCCAAGCTCGAATGGCGTTTAGTAAAATAATTTTAAATTATGATTTAAAACTTATTCATCAAAACGGCAGTCCCCTTAGGCCCGGTAATTATCATGACACTTTTACTTCAAGCAGAACAATCCCGGAAACAACCTAAGACAAATTAAGCTGAACCATTCCGCTTATTATAGTATCCCCTTTAAAGAAAATACTTTATTTCAACGAGTTGTATCCCATTGCTTGTCTGCTATTTAGTATGTGCAGTTGCTTGTATCTTTACATGATTCATGGCTTTTAAGAGTTAATTACTTCCGTGTTTATTTAAGCGCTGTTTGTTTATTCAGTAGCTAGAACAATTGATGAAAGAGGTTGGATTATCATGTTTACTGTAACTTATAATATTTATACTTGACATATTTACAATTTTACCTTGCTTATATTTTGTTTAACTATCAATTTTAAAATTCATTAAGCGATGGTCAGCAACGCGTGTGCTCGTATTACAATTTGTATACTGTACATGTTGTTAAATACGTGTTCACCTGCAAGTAAGTTGTTTCCGTTTCTTGCATTCAAATTTGCCTTGTAAAATATATTATCTGTTATTCTTCTTTAATGCGAACCTTTAATACATTCTTAGTTCGTAGTTTTTGCGTAAGCGGTATCATAATTATGGCAAACATTTAATATTATGTTCTTATTCTTAAGGCATTCAAATGCAGTTTAAAAAAAAATATGTTAGATTTTCACCAGCAAAAGTTATTGTTTGCAATATTATCACTTTGAAAAATCAGCTTTTTTACGTTATGCGTCGTCCCAAATATATAGTTAGAATAAAAAAATATGTTTTGCAAAACAAGGATGTTGACTGCCTTTTATGGCGCTTGGTATTGTTTGGAGTAACCTGTTCTTTAACTAATAAAAATGTGAAACTCAACCAAATGTGTCAAAAGGTGTCTTAATATCAAATTAAGAAAAAAAAAAAATCGTTAAATAAATGTTCTTACTTCATTAGTTCTTAGATATTTTGATTGTATTTTACAGTTGGTCAAACTTGTCCAACCTTTTGCTCTTCTTGCGAACAAACCCAAGATTTCAAACCGTGTACATCATGTGAGACAGGATACTACTTATCGAATGATGACTGCAAATCTTGTTCGATCATAGGTACAAACTGTGCTACATGCAGCAATGGAACACATTGTAGCGAATGCATGACAGGGTTTTGGGACACCAAATGCGGAACAATTTGTTCAGATGGTTGTGACACGAACACATGTAGTCCGTTAGATGGGTCTTGTGCATGCAGACACGGTTTTTATGGATCGGCATGTCAAGTTCGGTGTTCTCATAATTGCCTAACAGACACTTGTGGATCTAACGGTGAATGTGATTGCAAAGCGGGATATTATGGAACCTCATGCCATGAAACATGTTTTGACGCATGTGAAGATTGCACTGATGTTACGTCATGCTCCGTTTGTCCGCCTGGAAAATATGGAACTCTTTGTGGTTGATCATGTCAGTGTAACAGTAGATGCGATATAGTTACTGGTGCATGTAAAGATGAAACCTGTCCACATACCTGTATACTATGTGTTGACAGCGATACATGTAGGGAGTGTGTTCATGGTTGGTTTGGTCCAAAATGTAACTATTTGTGTTCCAACAAATGTAATAAAGGATGTGACCAATATTCCGGAAATTGCAATGCGTGCTATCAAGGCTTCTTCGGACCACAATGTGTCAATCAATGCATAAACTGTTATGACAGTAATTGCAACCAAGCGGGTGAGTGTTTATCGTGTTATGATGGGAAATATGGATCATTTTGTAATACAACATGTCCTGAGGTGTTGGTAATATTTGTAACCAGATGGATGGATCGTGTCAACATCAGGTTCAATGTCCTACGAATTGTGTTACTTGTACGGACAGTGATACATGCACTGAATGCAAGAACTCTAATTACGGCTTTCTATGTACGTTTAAATGTAGCAGTACGTGTAAAGGTGGCAATTGTGAATTAGAATCTGGACGTTGTGAGAACTGCGAATCTAAACATTATGGAAACTTTTGTGAAAATATTTGCTCTAAGAGCTATGCACATTCCCAAACAGAATCACAATGCGACTCATCAGGAAAGTGCAACAACGGATGTATTGATGGTTTCATTGGCGAAACGTGTACTACAGGTATGTTTCTTTTAAAATAACAAATTCATATTCAATTATTGAATTGATATCAAATTTCAAACGAATGTGTAGGTGGTGTGTGGAATGGGGAAGGGGTCGCATTCGTTTTATTAACAGAAATAAGTTCACATCAACACAAGAATGCTTAAAAGTAACGTAGGTCAGTGTTCCACTGACCGGTTTGCAGTCATATAAGTTTAAGCTTTCGATCGGTTTTTAGGGTTTTTTACTTGACACAGTGCACTATCATTTTGATTTCACACTTTTTAATTGAAACTGTGTCCAATTTTGCTGTTAAAATCAAAGGTCATCGCGAACAAATCTATGAAAAATAATTAATAACGTCATTTTTCGTATAAATTTAGGGTATAAAATGGCGCATTTGTCAAAATACACCCATTTACGTCAAGTTGTTTGAGGTCTAAAATAATAAGATTCTGTTTTTCAGAGGGAAATATTTATTTATTTCAATTCATGAACACCGAACGATCATATGCAAAAGTGCAAATGGGTTCTCTTTGTTTCGTCTATTTATTTAATCCAATGTAAACATTTAGGAGGCTTAACTGTTTAATAAGTTATAAACTAAATCCGCATGCTAGTTATTGAACTTTGTATTTGACAACATGGTACCAACCATCCATCCTCTTCTCTTGTGCTCTATCGAAGCTGTATGCTTGCAATAGATACTTTTATGGCAGGAGTATCTTTAACATATATTTGCCGTTAATTTGATACTAAATGTCATTTTTGATGTTTTTCAATTATTTACTTAGAATTCATATTCAAACTTGAGTTTAAATGCGTTATTTTTACCTTGTGGTTAAAGGTTATCTAGTAACACCTACGCAGCCATTGTTCACTACGATATATGCATGTACTTTTATAAAAAAAATTGATCCACCTATTTCAGAAGCCGGTAAACAATCACCTGTTGGGCCGGAAGAAGAAACCGGCTCTGGTTCAATGATCGTTGGAGCAGTTGTTGGTGCTCTTGGCGTGTTTGTTGTTGTAGAACTGGTTGTGGTGTTAGTATTGAAGAAGAAAGAGATTATTTGGTAAATATGTACACACTATAAGTTATTGACGTAAATGAAATATATAATTATGTTGAACTTTGCAGTCTGCGTGTGATTGTAGACCGTATTTCCTTTATTTATTTGTATACCCATTTTGTACTTTGTTTTTATACGAACATATTTTAAAACATACGTTGAAATAGAAAGAGAAAATTCCATCAAATGATCTTACAAATAGCAAATATATCTATGCATTATTTTGATCGCCCGGATTTCACTGTTTTTAATATATTAAGCACACCGTTCTTATTATTACAGGAAGACGCAGAAGAAGACATATGAAGACATATCGCCAGAACAGAACCAGGATAAACCGTACACAACGTTAGACGAGACAAACACGAGTACACATTTGTTTTCATTCGTTTTATATCCATAGCATTGTAGGCTAGGATTAGCAATAATTTTAAAATACAATATACTTTCAGATGTTGCCGTATTTCAAGTTAAATGTTCAAAATGTTCAGATTGAAAATTCTTTTAAACAAGCAAATTCCGCTTTGCATGTAACAAAGTGGCAAATTAAAATTTGTCTTTTCCATAAAATTGGTCTTTGAACTACAGTAATTCATTGACAAGCGTCGTATGAGATTCCAGATTCTGAACCAAGGTCAAGCACGCGCAACAAAGGCAAAGACGATGGCGTCTACTATAATGACGAAAAGGCATACTACAAGAATGTAGGGGAGCATGTGCAGAGGACATGAATAACGCTTTGAAGTTTAAGCGATGAATTGGTCTACAATTTCGACGATGTATACGACGACAAAAATAGTAACGTTTAGAAGTTATGACTATGACCGGTTCTACAATTATTATACACGACGATGTATACAACAGTAACATTGGAGGACATGAGCAGGAAACATGACCATTGTTACATACATGCTGTAGATATTACATGCATTGCTTTTTTTTGAACCATGTGCCTCTAAACTAAGACAAGTTTATAAGACCATAAAGCTGTGTATCATACTCATTTAATGTTGGCGTTATAACCCTTGCAATAATCTTGCAATATATCATGACTTGTCGATGCGAAGAATTAGGAAGCCTCGTTATGTTAAATGCATTATTTCTAAGACTTAATCTATGACATCGTTTCTAAAATTGTTGATACATATCTAGCAAGCAATGGCAAAATAGTGTTCTCCGGAAGTATTTTATCTTAAAGAAAACAGTTTTCATAGATAAACACAAACTCAAAACGACACTTTACATGTATTTCGATGCTATGTTTGTATTGGGATTGTATATAATAAAACACAGGTTCTTTTGGCGTTGTGTAGACATGTGCTTTGAATAAGAAATATTGCCCGTAGAACATTCTTAAGAGTTAATTAATAATTAAAATACATCAATATTTAGTTTGAATATATTTTTGTACAAGTGCATTTCTGTTTATTGTGTTCTCACTTTATGTAATTATATCCACAATGTAAGTACTTAAGATGATGCCTTAACTATGAATTAGCGTTATACGAGGGTTGTCCTAAATCTATATGACAAGCTAAGTATATGAACAGGGGGAATAATTTGATATCGCGATTTCAACCCACTTTTTTAGCATATTAGAAATGTACATTTTGGTATCACGAACATCACATTTACTGTCATTTATGCGGCGCACTGTCGACAAAATTTCTGACGCCTATCCATTTATCGCCTTTCTCAAAGTAAACCCCCGGTGTTCCATGCATCTGTGATTGCGTTGCACCCAAGCTTGAAAAACATTACCAAACCATACAGCAGGCAAATGCCTATTAAAAGTTATTATTACAGACATAAGTACTTCGCTGGATTCGAACCTCAGACATTTTAACTGTTCTCTTAATTATGGGAAGTAAACTAAGTCCGGTGGAGCGAGTACGGTGGATGCTGTAATCGTTTGAAACCAAGAATATCGACCACCAGTTGTGTTATGTCCGCCGTGTGCTTAGGTTCGTTATCCTGATGACATTCGATGGACACAGGGTTCTAATAAAGAGCGGGACGCTTTGTACGCAGAGCATTCATTACATCGCGGCAAAGGACCTTAAACGCATATGATTAGTAGCATGTATTGATTTAACAATATTAATACAAGCTATGAATGTAAAATTAAAGAAATTAAATAAAATGCGGTTGCTATAATAGAATCTATTAATCTATAAAAAAAGAATGTATGAATAATAATAATAGAAATTATATGACATATAGGCCTAATAAATACTTTTTGTTGGGTAACCCGATTCTACCTAATGAATGCCGCAAACCGTAATTATTTTACAAACAAACAAAAAAGAGGTGTTTCAACGATAAAAACAAATTTTTAGAACATGTATTGTAATTCCTTTACGTTCCACTCTTTAATTATCCGATTGCGGTAATGTACCTCTTGCAAAGCACAGATGTGGCATAACACAACTGCAGAGCACAAACGTGACAAAATACCACAACAGCACAAATGTGGCATAGCACTAAAGAGAGCACAAATGTGACATAATACCACTGCAGAGTCAAAATGTAGCATAACATTACTACAAACCACAGCTGTGGAATACAACCAATGCAGGGCTCAATTAAGACTTTACACTACTTGCATACAGAAATGTGCCATTACACCATTTAACCACTGCAGAGTACAATTGTGGCATAATACTGCCTTTATAGCACAATATGCCATATAATCACAGCAGAGCATAATTTTTTGCACTACACTTGCAAAGCACATAACACTTATTTGCATTATAAAATATATATCCTTATAAAATCAACGGCATTGCAAGTATTGGATGTTTTCAGGCGAATATTAGATGAAGCTTTTTAGTGATATATAATAAGTATATAGTATTACATATAAGTATGCACACTTTGAAATCGATAATCTGATTGTATATTCTATGACTAACAACCGATGCTTTGCACGTTGATCAATGAACGATCGTGTAGCATGGTGGAAAACCATGTTTGGTAACGTACCGCACAAGCCAATTTATGTTTACTGCTTGGTTGTCCGGCTGGTCCAGTTTGATGTCGCCTCTGATGACTTACCCGTCTCTGTATGGTTTCCCTGTTGAAATCCTATCTGTTCATGACAGCAGATCAGTATACCGTCGCTATTTTTAAACTTGCTAGGATTTACGTGATTGACAACCTCAGTAAATTTCGATTTGGAAAATGTGCAAAGCGATGTGGTATATTAGAAAGTAAGATGCAATGCGTTGTAAACAACGGTGTCAATTTCATGCTAGTTTTTGACATTGTTATTCTTGCAATTGTACCATCTGGTGTCTGGGCCCTTTAAGGATTATTATCATTTAGCATGTGTTCATACTGTATGAACGTAGTAGGGTACGTGAGCAAACTCCATGAAGCGGAATAGCACAAAGAAAAGATATCGACTATATACTTACGTTTATATAAAGAATAGCCGGTTACTGTTACGTTGTAAACCACTGGTTACATGACGGCGCGCTAATCAAAGCAAATTATATTTTAATCGAAAGGCTCGGACGAATGTGAATATATCTTAAATCATTTTACATATATGTATGTTACCAAAGAAGTCGTAACCTGCCAGTGGATTTTATAAAAAAAAATCCATTGGTTATGTTTTATGATAAACGAATTGTTATCAACATGCATGCATCACTATCAGCCTGAACGAATCGCTATCGTTTAACTGAACGAATCGTTCTACGCATTGCATGAGATAACCAGATATGTAATGCACGCTGTGTGAGGATACACAAGTCCTTTGAAGCGCAGAAATTTTAAAAAAGCCAACGTAATTGAAAACCGACATTCTGAGACAGTTAAAGCAATACTTTTACCGTTTTCAGAAAAGATCTAAGTATTTGTGAAAAGGGGTAATACATAAGACTATTTAAAGAATATCGTAAAACACATTGTGAATTTAGTCAATTACATATACTATTTATATCAAATACAATGCTCAGTGAACACACTAAACTGCTTAACTCTGTCATTTTTTATAATTATGTCTGTACATCATTATGCATTGAACTTTTTTTCTATATTCTTAATCAAGAAATAAAAAGACAATTGTGAGGATAATTACTCGTGAACTGGTTGATCCCCTTCAGTGAACTGCCCTGATTTCACCGAATCATTTATAAATAGCATTATAGTTATATTTATGTAGTATGTGTTTGTGTCTTTGATGCGTTCAATGTCACGTTGAGAGTCTCTTGATACGTGTTACTTAAGACAAGTTCAAGGTTTAATGATTAAACTCAGAGATCACCCCTTCTTATGACAAAAATATTACACCTATTTCATTTTGGTACACACTATCTTTTAAAGGTCGATTGCAACATTGTAATGATAATGGTTAACATTTGTAACGTCTAGTTTTTTGTTCCATTTAGCTTGTTAGACAACGCTTCTCAAATATTGCTTCTATTCATCACTTTACATCGCATAAATATCAATGCGATAATTTAAGATGCACTCACAGAGTAGTACTACAATAAATACAATTAATTCAATTTTCCGAAAGTGATGAATAAATATCGAAAACAATGGTTATTTTGAAAAGATCAGTTTTGAATTTAAAGGAAAGATGCAGAAAACATATTTCTACGTTATAAGACGAAAGTTAATCTCTATTAATCTTTTAGCATTATAGCTAATAAATACACAGTTAAAATCTCGTAATTGATACCCGGATTTGTAAATCAATTCAAAATCTTTATAACCAAACAAAGAACAAAGGACGCAAGTTAAACAACTGTAGTGGCGTTTGTTGACGCTCCTGGATTCCATTAACTAAGGCCGAGATCACGCAGACGTAGCGTCTTTGACATGTCGGCCTTATATGCGCTTTTCGTAATCAGAGTCTCTAGTTCCGTTTAGTCCGCAAGTCACGAAGTATTTTATTCTTTCTTTGATCAATCAGACATCTTCTTTACTTCAGTTCAGATTGTACTTACGCTTCTTTTCCTTTTAATCTTTCTTTTATGAAATCTAAAACACGAGTCTAGTTTGAGACCCAAATGAATCAGGTGTCTACCTAAGCATACGGCAGTACGCGGTACCGTACAGATCAAGTTTTGTTTCCCCGAAAAGGCACTTGCTTATAACTATCGAAATCTGGAATTCAAATCAACTTAGTGTATAGACATGCTACATTTAACCATTATTAATGCTTGAATATTGTTCTTTTTATTGCTGTAGTTTTCAAGCTTTTCCAACGGGAGGGATCACTCCTATAGCTCCCACCAATATAACATTTGCAGGCGAAAACACTTATTTTCCTACAAATTTTCACGACTGATTTACTTATACGGGCGTATATTTCAAAACGATTCAGGAAGACTTTATGTTGATATATGTTGGAACAAGTCTGAAGTCAGACCCATACACTAGACTAAACCTCATGTGTACATCTGTTTCACTGACCGTTCCAAATCTTTCTTTTGGTTTAGACTACTTGTTTTGACTCATTGGGTTATGTTTTATTAGAAAATACCAAAATATTTAATCAGCTTATTAAAACTAGATTTGACCGAATTTTCACATAAACAATGCTTATTGGTTCAGTTTGTGTTTGTGCATATACTTATAATATTTTCCTCAGATCGTAATATGATACATGAACTTACAGATCGCTTCAATAGCACTATAGTTAAGTTATAATTTAAAAAAAAAAAACTTTATATAAATGGCAGTCCCTTCCAGGCCCAGATGATACAATGACTCTTTTTCTTCAAGCAAAACAATCCCGAAAACTACCTAAGAATTAAGCTGAACCAATCCACTGGTTATAATATCACCTTTAAAGAAAATACTTTAACGAGTTGTATCCCATTGCTAGTCTGCTATTTATTATGTGCAGTAGCCTGAAGCTGTACATGATTTATACCTTCGGTATAGTTAAAATTGAAGTTTAATACTTCCGTGTTTATTAAAGCGCTATTTAGTAATGAGTAGCTAAATTAGTTGATGAAATAATTTGGATTAGCATGTTTACTATAACTTAGACTATTTGTACTGGACATATTACAATTTTTACTATGCTTATATTTTATTTAATATTTGATTTTAAACTTCATTAAACGATGGTTGACGATACTTGTGCTCGCATCACTATTTGTATTTTGTACGTGTTGTTAAATATATGTACATCTGCAAGTAAGTTGTCTCCGTTTCTTTCATTCAAAATATTTGCCTTGAAAAATGTTATTAGTTATTCTTCGTTTATGCAAACCTGAAATACATTAATATTTCTTAGCTATATCATAATTATGGCGAACATTCAAACGAAAATAATGAGCTTATTTACGTTGTGAGTCGTCCCAAATGTATAATTCGAATAATCAAATGTGTATTGTAAAACAAGGATGTATACTGCGTTATATGTATTTTTAGAGTTACCTGTTCTTTTATTGATAAAAATGTGAAACGAAACTCAACCAAGTGTATTAAGAATGTGTCTCAATTTATTATTTAAAAGTACTTAATCTGTAATTAAAATGTTCTTATTTCATAAGTCTTAGATATTTCCATTGTATTTTACAGACGGTCAAACTTGTCCAATATATTGCTCTTCTTGCGAACAAACCAAAGGTCGAAAACGGTGTACATCCTGTGAAACAGGATACTATTTATCGAATGATGTCTGCAATTCTTGTACGTACATAGGTACAAACTGTGTTAAATGCAACAATGGCACACATTGTGACGAATGCATGCCAGGGCTCTGGGAAACAAAATGTGGAACAATTTGTTCAGTGGGTTGTAACACAACAACGTGTAATCTGTTGGATGGGTCTTGTACCTGCAAACCTGGTTTTCATGGACCGACATGTCAAGTCCCGTGCTCTAAAAACTGTCTCACAAACACTTGTGGACCTAACGGTGAATGTGGTTGCAAAGCAGGATATTACGGAAGCTCATGCAATGGAATATGTTTTGAAACCTGTGAAGAATGCACCGATGCTACGACATGCTCGCTTTGTCCGCCTGGAAAGTATGGAACCCTTTGTGGTTACTCATGTCAGTGTAGCAGTAGATGCGACATAGTGACTGGTGCATGTATGAATGTATCATGTCCAAACAATTGCATAGTATGCGTTGACAGTGAAAACTGCAATGATTGTGTTAATGGTTGGTATGGTAAAAAATGTAACTATACGTGTTCCAACAACTGTAAAGGGGGATGTGAGCAATATTCCGGAAATTGCAATTCGTGCTATCGAGGCTTGTTTGGACCACAATGTGTCGATGAATGCCAATACTGTCAGGACAGTAACTGCAAGCAAGCGGGGGAGTGTGCTTCTTGCTACGTGGGGAACTTTGGATTATTTTGTAATAGAACATGTTCGGAGGACTGTGTTGGTTATATTTGTAACCAGGTTGATGGAACGTGTCAACATCATGTCCGATGTCCTAATCATTGTGTTAACTGTACCGACAATGTTACGTGCACTAAATGTGAGGTTTCTCGTTACGGCTTTCTTTGTTCGTCAATTTGTAGCAGTAATTGCAAAGATGGCCATTGTGCCATATCATCTGGTCGCTGTGAGGATTGCGAATCATCGAGTTATGGGGATTATTGCAACATCTCTTGCAGTCCTGGATGCTCAACGAATGGTTGTGAAAGGCAAACAGGTAATTGTAGTTCATGCAGTGAAGAAACGATGTTTGGACCGTACTGTAACGCAACATGCAGTAGCACGTGTAGAGATCAAATATGTGAACAGAAAAACGGTAATTGCAAAAACGGATGTATCCAAAATCATTATGGTTCAACATGTAAAAGTATATGCTCTGAAAAATGTGCAAACTCCACAAGAAATTCAATTTGCGACTTGACAGGAAAGTGTTTCAGCGGATGTATTGATGGTTTCAGTGGCGATAGGTGCTCTACAGGTATATTGTGTTATGTTGTATTATTGCTATGTTAGGTTATTTAGTTCTGTTACAGTACGTCACATACATATATCTATTTTTATTTATTTTATATATATTTATATATAATGCATATATTTTCAATGATTCTTCCATTAGTAGTCTAATGTTTCCATAGGATTTGGTTGACGTTTGAGGTGCCAAGAGACGCTTAAAAGTCTTTTGTTAAATTTAACTAATATAGAGACCGGTGAAAGCGATAAAGAAATCTCGGAGACACCCGGTTCTCTTGTAGCTGTTATTGGAGGAGCAGTAGGAGGTGTGGTGATGTTGGCAGTGGTCATAGTTATGGTTGTTGTCTTCCTGAAAAGGAGGTGAGATATTTGTAAGATGATTACAGACGTTTTTATCACAAAACGCTCACATTCATGGATTCACTGCGTTTTTTTAAACCGGTGTGATATCTAAACGCCGTCGGATCCGTAGTCCGTAGAGTTGTTACGCATACCTTTATTTTTAAATGAAACCGTATTCACAAAAATGACAGAGATTTATTTGTGTTGCTAATTTTTCACGTCGTCAGCAACAACTATTATTTATATATAAAGTTGTCTTTACGTTAACTAGTATACTTCTTTTGTATGCAGAAGAAATAGAAAGCCCTATGAAGAAGGACATGAAGAGATTGACCATGAATACCACACAATAGAGCCATCACATGGAGGTAAAATGTTGTTGTTTTTATTTACAGTTTGCCGCCGCTCTTAATCTTGAGGAATAATTGAAATAGTATGTAAAAACAATGGATATAGGAAATAACTTTTTAAAGTTTCAGTGGCACTAAATATAAGTGAATATACAATTATGATAGAGTCTCATTTAATGTATGATATATTCCCGAGGTCCACAGGATGTTTTATTAAAACGAAATGTTTGGTAAATACCAACGAAAACCTAACTTGGTCCACTGACTAACTATAATTATGCTAGTGAGGCAGATAATTAGGCGGAGCATAGACTCAATGTTGGTAAGTGAAAAATCGCAAATAGGCACTCGCTAATGTATTTGTAAAATTCAATTTTTGTCCATCATGAAATAAAGTTTGGCAAATCATAAGCTGGCACCCTTCAACAAATGTTGATATTTGCTCAAATATCGTTTTTGAAGACCACAATTTTCGAATAAGCGTCAATAGCTTTTTGGTTGCGTGATTAGTTGATTCACATTATCACGTCATGTTATCAAGGTTTGGTTAAGATGTCAAAATATCAACTTGATTTATAACATTCCTCGTGGACTAGTGGTTTAGGTGATGTTTTGTGAAATATTTTATTAGCTTAACCGCAGGGTTCGCATCACATTAGTACAACAATATTTTTATACAATTTGGACATCATAGAGTAAAACAATGATAAAATAAGTGTTTACATGTGCATAAGCGGAAAAAACTAATTAAACTAAAACCATCTTAGTTAAAATAATTAGTATATAAAGCCACATACATTTTCGGATATTCAGAAAGACACGCGACATGGAAATTTCGCTATGACGTTGTGCGCGCTAAATTTAGACTACACTTTGGTTTTGTTGATTTATGTAAATGCGATAAATGTATTTTTTATCCTTCTTGAGTTTTTAACTTATTTAGAGACGTCACTTGGATTTACATAGATAAGTAGATTTACATCAATAGAACATAAATGGACTTTAAACAAAATCAATAAAAAAAAAATTTCGCGTTTATCAGTGACGACCGATTAAACTAGACGTTGTTGAAACAATCTTATATCAAATGAACATTTTCATTTTCTTAACATTTTTGATAACTGAAAACAAAGTTTTTCAGATTTATGAAGGACTGCCCTAACCACACTTTTAATATGTCCCAATTTTAATGTTTTCTGCTACAAATTTCCAGTGAATGTAGGTTCCACAAAAGCAAGAACAGCACTTCCGATAACAACATTAAACGCTTGTTACAACCACCATGTATCGGATACAGTAATGCTCGATGGTGGCCTGCAAACAGCAACGGACGATGATGATGATCTAGAAATTGGTTAGTTCAAAGTAAATTTTACATAATAAGAATTTGTGGAAAAGTGAGGTTTTTGTGTGTCATTGAGAGGGTATAAGACTGATAATTCCAAATAGATATTTTCTGTTATTTAAAGTTATTTGTTCGACGCCTACCACATTAATTGTGTCATTGGATATAGCCAATAGTTGTGTTTAAGTTCAGTGTTATGTAAACTCCCCAAAACATATTGTCCAAATTACTTAACTTTTAGAACAAGTATGAATCGTGTCTAACTGTTAATCATAATTCAGTTATTTAATGCATACTTTAAATCTTAGAAAAGATGCATGTTTGACTCGGGCATTATTCAGGTTTTTGAAATGCATATTTTTGTGTTTAACCCATATCGTTCGGACAATAAAATTCGCCATCATTTATAATCATATATAAAAGATTTTCCGACAACTGCAAGAGCATCTGGTTTATTGGACGTAAAACGTACAATTTACTCTAAGATTTACAGAGAATTTACATTTTACTGACCGTTCCAAGGCAGTACCTTACAATTCTTGATAAACATAGTAACCTTGTTTTTATGAAGTATATGCTCTGTGTTGTTTGTGGATTTTTGTGCTGTTGTTCCATGTTTCTTGTTTGTGATTTTTTGTTGTTGTGTTCTATGTCTTTAGAGTTTACCCTGTGCCATTAAACGGGGTTTATGTTTAAACTTTTGGCTATTGAGCTTGTTTTTGTAGTTATTCACCGTCCAAAATGTAAGCTCTATGATATACCAATGAACAATCTACGACAAAAAAAAATATGTCTAGTTAAAATATTTTTATATTCTCGGCCGGAATCAAGAATGGACCGTTGATAAATTAAGTATATGCAATTCCCGTGTAATGACGCACTATAAAATGTCACATTTTACAATAAGAATTATTTTCCCGGAAAATGATAATAGTCTCCACCCGTGAGTTTATCACGGAACGTGATTGCGGTTATTGCATTATTGTCCGACGAAGACGAGAATGTGCACCATGACGTCATTTTCACGACATAAATATGGCCGACGGATACCTGGTAGGCAAATACACACACTGGCAAAGCTTTTTAAGTCTTTAAACGGAATTATCGGTGCAAGGCAGGGGAAATCAGTTTTGACGTTTATGAAACCCACCCACATTGTTTCAGAACCGTGAACCGCAGTACCGAAATTCTGTCAAAAACAAGTGAGACAAGGAAGATTTATTCTACCGAGAAATGTAAATTATTCCAGCAAAATGGCTAGGGTCATTTAAGTTCCAAATTCTTATAAAAATGCTCCTAGGAGTGATCGACCCTGGCTAAGTTTACATATTGAAATGATTGTAAAAATTAGTCGATATAAAAAAAATGAAAAAAAAAGGTTTTCTATATCAATTTCCAATCACTCGTCATTTTAATAGCTCATGCCATTACAATCAAATATGTTATGACTCATAGTTTTTACCTTTTAGATTTCGTGCCTATCAAATCCTATATTATTCCACAATAAAAAAATTAAAACCGGTTTAAGTCATTGACTAATGACAAAAAAATGTATTATACAGGATTAGATATGGTTGACCATGGCTTTCGATTGATAATTGCCCTAGTGACATATAATAAACCTAGGTCAATTATTATTTCTACTGGGGCTAATATCAACTGAAATCCATCGTCAACCATGTATTAGTCTATAAGTAGTATCACACAATATGTTAACCTAACAGATTTCGACGAAGAGAGTAGATACCAGAAAAGGAAGGAACTGGCCAATAAGGTTGAGGAGAACGTGTACTACATCGGAATACAGGACATAGAGAAACGGAAAGTTAAAGTGGAGGAACTTGCGGCGTTTGTGGCTGGAAAGACTCTGGATTGCTATGAGGAAGAATTTGATGTACTTATCATTCGCATATCACGAATATATTTAGTTTTTGTTCTTGTATATCAAGTACGTAACGCTAGTAAAACTAATTAAAAAATAATAATAATAAACAATAAATAATTTAAAAACAATTTAAAAATATCATTTTAACCGTAAAAACTATTTTAGCATATATGTTTGCCACTTTTCCCCCCAGAAATTCTCTGACGGCCTCACAAGGAGCTGTGACGCTGCCAAAGTACCTCGAAACAGGGCGAAAATCAGATACAAGGGATTATATGCATGTAACTCTACCGTTGACTTATGATTAGCATTACACTGATTCATGTGTGTAAAATAACCATTATTATGTATAACATATAAGTATTACGTTTATTATACAGTAGCTCATATAAAAATGCGTTTTGAATCTAGTGTTCAAAATGGGAAAAAAGGCTACAAAGTTGCTGATATAACGTTATCTGTACATATTAAAATATATATTTTTTTCCAGATGATGAAACAAGGGTGAAAGTGACTGGTTTTGATACGGATTACATCAATGCTAACTACATCGATGTATGTATAACAACCAAATACTCATTTTGAAGTCGAAGAGAACTTTAAATGAAATAAATCACAAACGTATCAAGTACACTTACAACAATTATAGTCCTATTCTATTTGCAGGGTTTCAGAGAGAGAAATGCGTATATTGCGTCGCTTGGTAAGAATATATGTCATATAAATATATTTAAGACATCTACATGTCCATGGAACTTTCATTGTTGCTTTCTATCTTTCGTCTGCCAGTTATTTGGTCGGACAAAGGCATTGCATATCAGATATCTGTGTGCATTTTCTAAGAGTGGGATATACTACATTATATCACTTATTCGTTAAAGAGACAGAAATCCTAACAACACAAATGCTATACATGTATGAATAAAGAGACACACCCTGAGGAAGACGATTGCCAAGGTTTCTATTGTTTCTGATCCTAGGTCCAATGTCGAAACAGATGGGAGACTTTGGCATGTTCTGGAATATGATTTGGCAACAGAAGGTCGAGAAGATCGTCATGGTTACCAACTTGATGGAGGAAGGGGTTTGAAGACATTTTTATTGCTATGATAAATATATATTGATTGCTCAAGCTAACCCCGCGTTTATATGTACACGTATATGAAACTGATGCTCTTATTTAAAACATTCAAGTACAAAAATATTTATAAATCATATCAATCTATTTAAAGCGTTTCATTCACAGATTGCTTCTTTATTCCATTATTTGTTTAGTTTTGTTGGCAAGATTAAAGTATCAAATATATGCAATGTTAATATCGGAAATCGACATACAAGAATGTGATCACTCAAGTTTAAATACTGCACTCTCTAAGGCAATTGGGACAACTAAAGACTACAGCGTGGTGAAGGTCACCTGTCAGAGCGAGGATGAGTATGCAGAGTTTACGAGAAGGTTGCTGCTACTAAATGATGTAAGCGTATAAGATTTCTTTTACGTATTGTGAAAACGAAATCTTAGTCCATTTTAATCATTATTTGCTTCTGAACTTAAATGCAATTTGAACACGTAAATGAAACAAGTTTTAATAAATTACTTCATTTATGTTGCATAATTCGTTTACAATGTATAAATTGCTTATTGTTTAAAGGAAACAGCTTGTTACTTAACAAATTGAATCTCAACAACTTTTATCATGAACATAAATCAGTAAGTCGGATATTCGTACTCAATTTAAACACTTAAAAGTCACAAATTTAACATAACTTGCGAAAAATAGGCAAAATACACGGAAGATTAAAAGGTACCTTAAACTACATGTAAGGCGTTCATAAATGCTGTCTTTACTTCACGCTTAACGAACACGACTAAAACCAATGTATGGAAGAATGTTCATTACCTTCTCTGTTCAAAAACTATAGCTTTACATGTGTTCGTTTAAAGTCCTTTCCTCAATTACATGAAACACTTCATATTGATATGAATATAAACATTGCAAAGAAAAATAACACAAATTTACTTGTTTTGAGCTTTCTTATGAATTTTGCTTCTTGGCCAAATTACAACAAATAAAGCAAACTAACGGATGTTCTCGCTCTGTTTTGATTTTGGTACTGCTTTCTTCCACCACGAACTTGGATTGTAGTGACTGTCCATAGCAATTCACTAAAGCACAGGGCATACAATTTTTAAAGGCAAGTGTGTATAAACAATAACCTCAATATATTCTGAAAGTTTCTTTAAACATCATAGATGCTAAATGAAACAAAACACACATTAACAATAATTAAAACATTATTACAGCGGGGCCAATGTCACCAGAAAGAGTGAGGAAGTGTTATTAAAAAGTGCCGTTGACTCGGCTGCCTCAAAATGCATAACTCGAATAAGAATGTTAGTTCAGTGTATGCATTTGTTTGTGAACCAATGAAAAAGGATTTTGGGTTGCGCCTTCACACTTCGAGATTTCAAATTCATTAGCGCGTGCAAGATTTAAGCCATTGTGTACTTTATGTCTTTGCTATATTAACCAACGTGCTTAGACGACCAATTTAAATTTTAAGACACATAATCGTAGTTATCAAATCAATCAATGCTTCGGATATGCCTACTAGTTTAAACCCTTGAACGTCTCAACCATTCATTATGTAGTTTGACAAGGCTTAAAGAAAATATAGGCAAAATACACGGAAGTTTAAGTAGTGGGCAAAACTAAACTTAAAGCAGCCGTAAATGCTAATGATTATTTCGACTTCACGCTACCGGAAAAAACACAAAAGATTTACGGAGAGAAAGACACTGAATTGAAGAATGCTTTTAACCTCCAGCGTTTAGTTAAGAGTGAAGCGATAAAATGTTTATTTTCTTTTTATTTACGCATTATATTACATTTTTAAATCGATGCACCCAATGATTCGGCTTATTGATATTAATATTAATATCAATATAACCATTACAAGAAAAGATAACCAGGTTTTACTCGTAATATGCTTCCTTATGAGTTGCTGTTTAAAAACTTACACAAGTAATACGAACTTATTCAATAATAATAATGTTATTTAAAGGTAGAAAGAAGTAAACTAGTAAAAGCACATCAACGTTTTCTTTGTAGAAGGATCAATGCTGTCAAGAACGAAGTTGATTTATATGTTTCTACCTAGAGTACACTTAAATGAAAAGATTGTTAAAATCCACTTTCTTAATAGAGTTAAAAAAGAGCCAGGTTATTTGGTCGGTCAGGGTGTATGTGATGTATAAGATTATAAAGAACTATATCAATTAAAACTTAGTAGCAATATACCTTCCCCTTGACTACGGCATCATGGCTGTATGGCATCAACACAAGAACACTAACAACGATCACTTGTTTGAGTTCTATACAAATCATAACTATATACCAATCTTGGCAATCTCATTAAAAACTGATTCATGGCGTTACGCTATCGTTTCACAACGAATTGCTATGGAAATCAAGGTAAAGCGAACGCACTCGAAATTATTAAACCAGAAAACAGAGGGAATTAGAGAGGACGCAAGGGAGGAGGGGAGCGGGGTGCGGGGCTCCGTAAATTATTATGATAATATGGATTAACAAAAAGCCGGTTATTTCAAAAAATGAAATACATGACCTTATTCAAAATGCAACACGCAAGTATGCTTTATTTATAATCGGGACAAAGACCGTCAGCTAGAAAACATAATAAAAACTATTTCAGGGCGAATCTGAGAGGCAGCTGCACCACCTCCACTTCACGGCCTGGCCTGACAAGGGAATCCCAGAGGACGTAACAGCTTTGATTGAGTTCCGACATGGAGTGCTCAATTCTCCTGCTCTTCTCGGAGGTCCAACACTGGTCCATTGCAGGTATAGATTATTTAATGGTTCATTTTTAAACCTTTGCCCTTTTATAAAAGTACTATTTGAGAGCGTCACAGAGCATTCCAAGTATAAAGTAATGTTCTAATTTTGTCCGTTAATGATGGGAAAAGAGCGAAACATTCGGACCATGTTGGCTCGAAGTCCCATGGACCGGCGAAACACCTCGAGCCTCCTAAAATTCGACCCAAGTGGGACTACAAACCATCGGTAAAAAGAAGTTCCTTTATATCCTGTTCGTGCCAACGAGAAATTCGAGCCAAGCTAGTTCGAGCTAATGGGGTTCGACTGTTATTGCGTGTGGTATCTTTTTTATTGTATATTCAAGAGCTATTGCCATGTTATGAACGTCAAAGATCAGAGTTCCACGGTGCTGATTATGTTGAGAAAGATGGTTCTCATAATTGATTGCCCCTGTATATGTTGATGTCCCAACGCTGGTTGCAAATAATCAAATAAGACCATTCTTATAATGAATATGTCCAGAAAATAATGTTTTTCAACACTGGTGATGCTATAATGGACCATTTCAAAGAAAACACTGAACTAGGGGAACTGAAATCGCTCTCAAGTGCACGAGCATTAGGTCAGACAATGAGCAAGATATCACAAATACTGTGAGTGTTTTCTTTGTACGCGTTGAAACAGAACCAGCAATAAACCCATCTGAAGCTCTATCGTATGTCCATTAAAAAGCTCATATAAAGGCTAGTGGTAAATGTGTCCTCCTTTCAATCGAGAGGCCAGTGGAACCTTTACTTGGCCTATAAAAATATGACACAGTATAGGTTTTCGAACGGACTCGAGAGTGATTTGTATCAACTTTCAGCACTCTTTACAATGGAATTGAAAATACATTTGTATAAATTAATAAATAGCGCATAGCCTTTTAACATTTGTTAGGTTCGATAAATGTCATATATGGCTGTTCCTTTTAGTGCGGGAATCGGTCGAACCGGGACATATATTCGTTAGATATTCTAACAAAGGAAGGCAATTCGAACAAGGCTGTTGAGATTCCCGGATGCATCATCAATATGAGACAGAACAGGCCAAACATGGTCCAGACTGCAGTAGGTTGATATTTAAATCCTTGAACCATAAAGATCGTAACTTGAGTGACAAAGTAATAGAGAAGTGCAGAAATATAGGAAGGTACAGGAAATATCGATAAAACTGTATTATTATTTACTTTATATCATGCCTTAGAAAGTGCGTTGTTTATTGTTTGTAACTCAGTTATGCACGTCTTTAAGACATGCTTCTTGTGCAATAGCTGGATATATACTGTCTCAGCTGAAAATATACTGTCTCTCTTTCAGTGGCTTATTAGTTGTAAAGTTTTCCTTGCAATTTTGTTTGTCTACGTTTGCATTTCATATTTGATCTACACACTGTTTATGCTTGATTTCTGATAGGTCATTCCATAGACGCAATGAACATGGAAATGAATCATGACTATATCAGTGTTTATTTCCTTATTTAAGGAACAGTACGAGTTTCTACACCTTGCCCTGGTTCACACCCTGACATTTAACTGTGAGCAGATACCAGAAAAAGAGTTTCAGGACTACATGATCGAGACAAGCAAGGGCGATCTTATCAGGCAGTTTAAGGTAACGAAATGTGATATTTGCTCAAAGTGTGTATGCTTATCAATCTTCAGTTCTCTCAATGAGTAGTTTTGTACCAAAAATTACAAAGCGATGTTCACTTCCTATTTAAAGTGTATTTATTATTTATCCAGATATAAACAGTAAAACGAAGGTAATTTTCCCACCGATCAGGCTCAAAATTCATAGTTATATTCAAAATGTATTAGAAGTATGTTTCTTTGAAACAGATGTAAATGCATATTTGCCCAGAATGCATATGTATATGCTCGAAACGCATACGAAATGGTAGTGTAAAGTATTTCTCCTTTGTAGAAAATAATGGACACTCCCCACGTTCACACTGACGATGAAATCGTTGCTTTAGAACGAAACAAGTCTGAGAAAGGAAGGAACAGAAGTGGAGCAGATATTCCAGGTACACGTTTGTAAAGAATATCGCCAGTATAACTGCTTCATTTTGAACTGACGTTCGGTAATTTTATAACGATTATCGCGTACCCATAATCCACTTTATGAAAAACCAATCATTTATCTACAAGTCATACGTATCGCAAAGTAAGCTTCAGCTCTGCTGACCTAATATCATAGCCAGTATAACTGCACGATGTTGCAATGACGTTGGGTAATGAAATAGTGCGCTATTATAATGTAAAATGTAAAATTATGTTAACAAAAAGTTTTAAAATAAATGGGTTATTACTTTCAGGCGATGAATACCGCCCTCGACTTTATCTGGGAATAAGACATGGAGATTCAGATTATGTCAACGCTGTCTTTGTTCATGTAAGGGTATATACATATTATTATTGAACATTTTCAAAGATCATAATTAAGTTCAAAAAGGCTCTGATTTAACATTTGCTCTAATAAACGGTAGTTTCTCTAAACATATACAGCCAGTTAAAGCTGCTAAATATTTACGTTATGAGAACCCTTGTTTGAACATCCTATTCTGATTGCTTAAATCAATGCATTCATACCGTTACCTTTAACTGCAGTAGTATGTTCGTATATCGTGTTCGCCCTCGCCGTACATTCAATTTGTTTTGCAGGCGTTTCAGGCGAAACGGAAGTACATTGTCGCCCAGTCTCCGATGCCAAACACTGTACAGGATTTCCTTACATTGGCCTACCAAGAAAATTGCTCATGCATTGTCAGCTTTGAGCAAAGTGACGGCAAAAAGGTACGATTAAGAAAATACATTTATTTCTGTCATAGACTGAAGTGAGTCAACTCAATGATATAACATGATATGCATATTTCTCTCTTGATGCTGTTTTATTCCAAACATTATCAATTAATTTATCTCCTACTGTAGAAGATATTATTTGTATACGTCCTAATCAAATTCTTATTAACGGAATTTCATTAAAAACGAACTGAACATTATTTTCACCAGGATATAGGTGAATATTATCCAGCTGACAATCAAGTACTCAAGAAAGGTCAACTGTCTATTTCATGTGAGAGGGATAAAGTCAAGAACGAGTACAGTATCCAGAAATGGCTAACTATTGAGTTCATGGGAAGCACATCGGTTAGTTGAATATCGATGTTATACATTTAATTGAATTTACATCATTTGAAAGAATATGAATTAAAAAAGACGGTAATTTCAACATTTACATGTATAGGGATGCTATCAAGAACAATGAGTTACTTTGAAACTTGCGTTGCTTTCATTGAACAGAATGTATTTTATTGATTTCTTTTAAGTTTTTAACCAGGGTTTTTTGATGAAAATATCGAAAGTATACGTTCAAATATGATTGTAGCTTTGGTTTACGTTACAGAGTGAAGGTGGGAAGAGTACATTGCGACACTTTGAGTTTACAGACTGGAACCAGACTGGAAATGTTCCATGCAGCCCTGCTAACTATGTTTCATTTTTGAGAGATATCAAAATGGCATCGTCCAACGGGCCTGTTCTTGTCCACTGCAGGTAATACAAATACAAGCTATGTAATCCATGCATGGTCTTTGGATTGTATTCTCGAACTAATTTTAGATATCTGGATGACAAAAAAGGACTTTATTAACGAAAACACTGCAACAATTATACTCTTATTTTTAAATTTAAATTATTTGTTTTTATTTATCTGTTATTGAAGGGATTTGTGCCCAAATATGTTTTGTTAACTTACATTCATTTTAATCAATCTCATATACTATATATTTTAGGGATGGAGGTAGTAAGAGCGGGCTGTTCTGTGTTATGGCATTCCTCATGGAGAAGATGGAAGTAGAGCACGAGGTCAGTGTGGTAAACGCAGTCAGGAAGGTCAAGGCCAGAAGACCAAACGCCGTACCCAATCAGGTTAGTTAACCATTTAATTGATTTTAATTTCGAATTAACATATATCTGCGCTTTATACAAGTGCGCATTATGCCCATTAACGAAAAAGTCAACATAGTTAAAACAAACATGTATGCATAATATTGTCTGGTCTTCTTTAAAATCCTCTTTCTTTCGCAAATAGGAAGCGTACTATAAGCTACATATTCGCTGGGAATAACGATATGATATATATCTTGATATTTTCTATTTGTAGGCACAGTTCGACTTCTGCCATGATTGTGTTCTGGAGTTCGTCCGTTCGTTCAAACCATACTCCAATTTCAGATGAGATATATAATGTGGATTGGAAAACAATACTTAATTATCTTGATTTGTTATATTGTCGTCAAATTTTCATATGTTTTGTTTGTTTTAAATTGAATACCATTGTGTACAGTTTGGGGCACTTCAAGTTAAGCGGTTCCCACAATATAAGTATTCCAAGTTCAAACAGCTAACCCAATAATCTGGGCTATATTTAAAATACATAATTACAACAGTTTTTTGAGTTCACCACTCCCAGCCAGCCCCGATTTACTCTTAAAGTAAAATATTTTATTAGCGCGGTACCAACAGGGACATCTAAATGGTATCTACTCAAAATACTTATGTGAACATACTTTTACCATATCTAGTTATATCTACTCGTATATTAGCTACTACTACGTACTTATGTAAATAAATCCAATTGCTTTGTTTGTACATCATATGAACGTTTCGTTTTTGGATTTTGTTAAACTGTAGTTATGACCCTAACAGTACGGCTTTATCTATTCACAGATATGTTATATTTATAAACACGTTTCTGCATTCATCTGCTTTATTCTAATTATATAAATCTAAGCGTGTTTCTTTTTTGTTTAAACTAAATAAAATGTGTAAGAACTTCTGCAACATGTGAATAGGTTCCTTCGTTAATTGGAATATGGACACATGTATCTATATTGCAGAGATGAGATTCTTTTCTGTATTGCTCATAACTACCCTGGACGTTCACAGTGTCGAATACGCCAAGGACTGGTTCCGCACAAATGACAGGCTCTGGTATTGTAATAAGTAATGTAAAACCGCCTTTTAACTGCCGCTTTGTTTTGCTATTTTCTATTGGTAACATTTGGTTTTGCGATGCATTTGCTTTGAGTGTTGTACTGAATAAAAAACCTTAATATTGGTTGTGTAAGATACTTGTTAATACAGCAACATTCGGACTGTTGTGGTATGGATTGTATGAAACTAATCGAATTGACACATTGGGTTAGTTCAAACCAACGTCATATTCTCTTTATATTGTAATTATACAACAAATGAAATAGAAAGGTTACCACTCGGTCATGGGCTCCAAACGTAAAAACTTTAAACAACTTCAGCAAATGAATAATATAATGATAAAATCATCTATGTTTTTTAACAAATATAGTCAAAAAGGGACACTATTGAGCACAATACATTTTATTGTTTGTTTAAACAGTGTTTGAGGTAAATGTTTAAATTAACATCCTGTGTAGTGTTCAATGAATAACATTAACATCGTCATATAAACTGACAAATAAGCAGCACCCCACGCACGATATGGGGCTGTAAGACATACACTTGCTTTTCTTGTGTAACTATTTTAATAACTCAAATTTTGGAAGCAACTCTTAAAACTTTATGATGATACCTTAAAATATTCATAAGAAATTTAGACAACAAAGAACATTATACTGGTTGAGTTTGTAAGTCCAAACAGTTTTGACAGTTTTTTAACAATATCTTTGCGAGTTTTGGTTTTAGTAACTTCAAACTTGGCATTAAAAATGTTTGGTTCAAACCTCAGCCTCTGCTGAAGTACACATTCACAAAATAGTTTGATTCATAAACGCAAAACGTTCATTTCAAGCACAGTAAATCACCATTCAATCGGTGAAATGGAGTATGTAAATCCCGATTGCTTTTAAATTATATTTTATCTAAAAATAGATTGCTGTTCCGTCATGGTTTGTTTTTATTTCTAATCAAACACACAATGGGAATGGGAATCAACTCGAACAGAATCTAATCTTAGAAAATTTGAGTTGTGTCCCTTGCTTCAAAAATCTAAGAACATTCCTTACCCATGATATTGATTACAGTGCGATTTAAAATCTGTGACGTCATTCCCCGCGTGCTGCATATTTACATTTCACCTGATTAGGAGTTTGACAGGGATGCATCACAGGCATCTGAATCATTGTTTGAAGACATATCTTTGTATCTTTTTTGTATATCAAAGACACATGTGTTGTTTATCCCATTGTATGTACCCAAAATGGTTTTAAACAACATTTAAGTGACAAACAATGATACAGATGCCTGTGGGATTTATAAGAAAAATACTAACCTAAACTTGACGAAAATTCGCATTCGTTGCTAAGGCAAGCGTTTGTAGCGATCTTGATCATCTAATTATTGATCGAGGTTAAAATAGGCGTGATTTAACAGGTGTTCGGTATTTATAGTCCTGTTCAATAACTGTTGTTATCTCCCTTGAAATATTACCTCCCCTGAACGCTTTTCCGTGGGGAGAACTTATCTTGACTTCCGGTGGAGAGCAAAGTAAACTTGTGCGAAAATGAGCGAATCTACACCAAAATCGACAGTTAAAAGGCGACATTATTGTTGCATTTGCAATAACTACAGGGGGGAAATTGTGAATAAACTTTGTGTAACGTTGCACAGATTCCCAACGGACGATAAACTCAGAAAACTCTGGATTAAACGTCTGAAAGCTGTCAGTCCAAACTTTGTGTCAAGTTTGAAAAACGATCGCCTTTGTTCTGTTCACTTCGCCAACGGCAAATACACAAAGAAAAACCCCTTTCCGTGTGTGTTTATCATAAACAACAAGGAAAAGATATTTAAATTATCAAAGGTAAGCCGAGTTTGTCGTTGTGAAACTAGTTTCATCTTGTTTATCATTCATTGTGAATCACTAGCTATTTATTTTAAATATATTGAACAACATCATGAACATGTTTGTCTAAACTTTATATGAATGTATTTCACTGTTTACCAACACTTTTGGAAATTGTCAAACAAAAGATTTGGTTCTGTTATGTTACATGTTTATAGTTTGCTAAAACAAGGGGGATTTTTTACCTGTTTTATTATCTGTATAATCAGTTAACGTACAATATATTGTTCTGGATCTGGATGGTACGTTGCAGGGCCTTTCAGCATATAAGCAACGTAGCATCATGAATATCATATCAAGGATTTTTGTTCGTTTCTGTGAAATATCGAAAATATTACTCACAAAATAGAACCATAAGAAATACTAAGAATCCTGTTTATTTATGTATTTTCAGGTGGAAAGTTCAGAACCGGCATACAAATGTAATGACGAAGACCAAGAGGCGGAGAATGAAGAGTATGATGGGCCAGACTGTACGTTAACTACAAGCAGTGTATCCGAGTATGCTTCAATCAAGTTCCATGACTATGCTGGCCAGATTGAATTTACTGTTCAGAAAACGCTAAATAAAGACACACAGGCTGACAAAGTAGGAGTGTCCTTTTCTACTCAGACGGAAGGGACTAGTTCAGTTTCAGTTACTAAGTGTAGTGTTTCAACACAAACAGACTTTGAAACTCCATTATGTAAATGTATGTCAAAAACAACTTCTGAAGTTGGAGTACAAGTTAACAAACCTGACCTGACTGTGGAAGACATTAAAAGTAATGAGATGTGTATGTTTTACACAGGTCTACCTATTGTGGAAACTTTTCATTTACTTTTTGATGAAAGGGATGATGTAGAGAGTCACACAAATAGATGCGAAAATGGAGAAAACAAGGGCCGGCCAAGAGCGCTACGACTTATTGATGATTTTTTTTTAGTTTTGATGCGTTTAAGATTTGGGCTTCTTCTTGAAGACTTAGCAAGGAGATTCCATGTGTCGAAATCAACATATTCAAACATAACAAACCAGTGGATTTCATACATGAGTGTGAAACTGTCAACATTAGTTGCTTGGCCATCCAGAAAGACATTAAAAGTTACAATGCCACAGAAGTTCAAACGGAAATACCCGAACTGCCGCATAATCATTGACTGCACTGAGTTCTACACAGAAACACCACAATCACTTGCTAACAAATCAATGATGTACTCACACTACAAGTCACATATGACTTGGAAGGCACTTTTAGGAATAAGTCCATCTGGAATTATAACTTTCGTTTCGGACATATGGAGTGGAACATTAGCGATAAACAGTTGACAATTAAGTCAGGACTCCTTGATTTGTGTGAAGCTGGTGATGGGATAATGGCTGATAAGGGTTTTCTAATATCGGATTTGACAACACCACGCTGCATGCATCTGATTATTCCACCCTTGAAATTACAAAAGTTTAACCGCCGACAAGTTGAAGAAACAAGGAGAATCGCAAACTTGCGAATTGACGTAGAACGTGCTATGGAAAGAGTGAAAAACTTCAGGATTTTGCAAGGTGTAATGCCTATAACATTGTCTAAGCAAGCATCAAAAATCCTGAAAAGGACAACGTACGTTAATGGGCATCTACGGCCTCTATATTTCAAAAATATTAAGTTATTAACTGCTGTTACTGACAGTTTTTAATAAATAGAGTAACATGTAAACTGCATTTTATTACGAATAGTTTTCCGCTATGCCAACAGATGACGTCAGAAACGGCACGCAAAGCACGTGGTTTCGCGCCAAAAGCGTTGATTCTGCCGATTTTTGCGTTTTTAATGTAAAAATAAACACAGAGCGCATGCAAGTGTCACTGAGATCTTTTCACATAGGATTCAGTATTATCTTATTTACTTCTATGCACAGTTTGGTCGTGACACTTATCTGCGCTCTACCCTTAAACACCAAAAAAAGCTTCTTAATTTGTACGTAATTTAAAAATAATACTTTTGTTTTTTTCCTAGTAATGTTAATTTAGACCTTAAATGTGACCAAAAAGTGTCTAGTCTGTCATATGTGTTCGTGTGTTTTGGTTTAATACATCGTCTGAAACTTGAGATCACTCATAAATATTTTTACTAAAAATAATCGATTCAATATTTCCAAAAATCGGTTGAGTACCGCCATGATTTAATCAAATATCCGTTTCTAAGCAAACGCTCCGAGACTTGATTGTTCGTGTCGAGTATATTTCAACGTTTGAAATAGTATTGAAAGGTGTAAGTGATTTTTTTAATCAAAGCTTCAAGATCCGGATCAACCCAACAGCCAACCGCAGTTTATAAGGTGATGTATTTTTATCTTCATTTGATATCTGACTCTGAGTGAAACGAAGTGAACTAGAAATGAAAAGAACAATAACAAGAATAAAGCTGATATGTTATACTACCAGACTTGCTAAATGATGTCTTTAATATTCTGCTCGAGAAAGAGTCGTCTGTGAAATGGCGCCAAATTACAACTAAGGGCACTAATTCCCTTCATGTGAGAAAAACAAGGGGAGGTAATAAAATTAATACAAAAGTATTTATTTTTAAATTGAATTTGAGAAATTGATTTGTTTTTTGTGCAATAAACATTTTCAATAACATTTTTAGTTATATTTAATTATTTAAAGTTATTTGTTTTTCTATAAGAACACGTATTTTAATAGTTGCTCTGTCAAATTTGTTGCCACCATTAGTACATGATGATGAAGATTGAATATGATCATTGTTAAAAGACAGTACTGTGGAATATACTTTTATTAACATTGCTTCAGGCTTCTTTCTAGATATGTTCTTAAACGTGTTTAATAAAATTTACATTTCATGACATGAAAGATCATATACATACTATTTAAAGCTGCGCTCTCACAGATTTACCATTTTTACAACTTTCTTGCCAATTGATGTTGCCTAGTTAAGAGCACAATTGCATGTTGTTTGCTTTGGTTTAATCACCAATATAATTGTAACTTTACCTCTGAAAATAAACTGTTACACACTTAATGTACTTTTTTATTATTTTTTGTTCAGTCGCCTTTGAGCTGGAATTGGCATTGCAGAGTTTAGTGCTCTGGCTTGATTAAACTGACTGAATCTAACCTCCACCGACTTACACTCATTATTCATTAAGACAAAACAACCACTCTCGTTAAAGACTTTATCATAGCATTTGTCATTCCAGTTAAATGAAGTTATGTAATACCAGTTAACAAGCAAAGAACTGATTCAACACTCTAAAAACCATAGCCGGCAAGTGACATCTGTACATTTAGATTTACCTGGTTACCCACTTGACTCTTGAGTCTGAACACAAACACTGTTTTTCAATAAAAGAAGAAAAAAAAACTAATTATTTTCATTCCAAGCATTTTATTCAATTCAAGCATTGTTGTCAATGAAAAAGAGTAGTTCATGAGATACATTTAATAAGATCATAAAAACATAGGTATAAATCAAAGAATTAATCAACGACACAAAAATGTTCATGTGATATATAGTATCGGTGGCCGTGTGGACTAGCTGGTTGTTTTCATTTTTTTCTATACTTGAGAAGTGTGGGTCTGAATCCAAACCCCACAAAATCAAAATACTTTTTATGCTATAAACTGCATTTTTGTGCAATTTATATATCATAGAGTAAACTAATGATCAATAAGTGCTTTCAGTTGCTTTACTGGGAAAACTGTTTTTGTTCAAAACATAAGCGAGTCATTTTAAGTCTGAGTTTTAGACTCGCACTAAAAAAACTGAATCTTTAAAGCAAACTATTAAATGTAACAACAACATGTGAGCACCAATTCTGTTTTAACAAACTCTTTTTTTTTTGTCTATTTACACATAATGAACAAGAACTGTTTGATTTTTCTATTTACACTTTAAACACATTAAGATTCTTTACATTAGTTCTTTACCCCGTTTGACACGCTCTGTGAACAATTCTGGTATAACAGCCTTTACATAAAAACAGTTCAGTTTACCTAACATGTCAACCCAAAAATCATTATCAAAAGGTATTCCCTCCACACTATGACCCTTCAAAGTCCACACAAAAAATCACACCATTTTTTTCTGTTAAGGCCATTTGACCTTGAACTTGGAAATAGTAGCTGAGTTTTTTTTTTCAAGGTTACTTCGCCATTCACTATTGAACAACAAAATATTTTGTCTATACAGGCCTCTTCTGGTGAACAGTTTCTAAATTTATATGGGCATTTTATCTCTAAGACCCCCTTGGTGTGAGCACATTTCTTACAACAGTCTACTATTCCATCTGGGCTTGATCCCAAGTGTGGTAGACTTGGCTTTACCACAAGGCCAGATGAAAAGAGTTTCAGCCCGGGGTGAGTTATTTGAATACGCCTTTGGTACAGACGCTTGGCAGCTGGTTCATGGCTTCTGCCCCATCTAGTAGCTGCAGTATCAAATTCGTCATTGTACCCCATAATGGATCGCAACAAGATATCAGGTTTTGTTTCAGGTTTTTTCTTACAAATAGTTCCAAAACTGGAACTTGTTAACGTACCAGCCCTTGCATTTTTCCAATGGTAACTTTTATGTTGTCCTTTTGTTGAGTTTTCAATAAGAAAACAGTCATCCTGATTACAGTTCAATGATTTAAAATATGTTTCGAAATTATTTTCACACATTGAACTTTTTAAGTCAACACTGTCTTTGTAAAAGAAATCCACAGAATGAAGTTTGTGAAGCACTGGTATACTGTAGAGGATTTATTAGACGATTCACATATGTCCCCACGTGTATCAAATGATAAACATGTTAATAACTTTGGTGTAAAGCTTATTGACTTTTGTAAAGTGAATACACTCAGAATAGCAAATGGTAGACTATTTAAGGATCAGAAAGTCGGAGATTTTACATTCGTTAATCATAATGGTTGCAGTGTTATAGACTATTTGCTGTATACGGATACTATAGTTAAATCTATAAATGACTTCGGGATTGAAACTCGTTCTGAATCCAGTCATTTACCTATTCGAGTACATCTTAAATGTTATACATGTAACTCAGATCATCATACAACCGTCAAATATAAAACAGAAATATGTATTCAATCAGAAGAATTGTAATGCGTTTGAAGAGAAACTGTCATATGTATTTACTGATGAACTTTATAATGAAATTGACTCTTTGCTTGAAAGCCAGTTAACTGATATAGATACGCTAGTGTCTACTGTAACTGATTTGATAAAGGAATGCAGTCAGACTTGTTTAAAGACATTTAAAAGTACACAACAGAAAAGTAGTAATTGGTTTAATAATACATGTAAAACATTAAAGTATAAGACGCAGTGGGCACTGAGAATGTTTCGTCGTGATAGAACAAATGTCAACTTATCAGCCTATTTAATAGCGAAAAACGAGTATAGGGAATATTGTAAAACTGAAAAGGACAATTTTAATAGTAATGTACTGATAAATCTTGAAAATAGCTGCTCTGATGGTCAGTCATTTTGGCAAAAATTTAAACGTCTTGTTAATAAACAATCCAGAAGAGAAAATATATCTATCGATCAATGGAAAGATCATTTTGAAGGTCTCTTTCAGAGTTTGACTCTCGAAGATAGTGAATTATCATATCCAGATGATGTATATACAGGTGAATTAACGGATGCACTTTTTAATGACTCTATCACGGACGATGAAATTATAGCCGTTATTAAAGATATGAAAAAGGGTAAAAGTGGAGGTAGCGATGAATTAGTACCAGAATGTTTTATATATAGCCTGAATTACTTACTGCCTGTTTTGCGAAAATTATTCAATCGAATATTTTCTACTGGAACATACCCAAGTTAATGGCGTGAGACAATTAGTATTCCATTATACAAAAAAGGTGATCCTGATGTAACTGACAATTATCGAGGCATCTCATTGTTGAATGTTATGGGCAAAATATACACTGGCATTATAAATAGCCGCCTTACATTTTTCATTAATATATTTAATAGGCTAAGTGAAAATCAATCAGGTTTCAGAGAAGGATACCGGACTGTCGACAATGCATTTATATTGCATTCTCTTGTTAATAAACAATTATCTACACGTGGTAAAAAGTTATACGTGGCCTATGTGGACTTCCAAAAAGCATTTGATGTAGTAAACAGAGTCAAGTTATTTAATGTCATGTCGACCAACGGTATACATGGAAAACTTTATTCCTCATTTCGAGCTATGTATTTGTCAGTGAAGGGGAGGGTTCGCGCAAATCATGGAACATTGTCTGAAAGTTTTAACTGCCCTCTTGGTTTGAGGAAAGGATGTATAGCGTCACCTGTTTTATTCATTCTCTTCATAAATGAATTTATCAAGCTTATTGAACCACCGGCATTTAATGGTATACAGCTATTTCCAGACACTACCCAGATAAACTCTGTGTTCTTTGCAGATGACTTGGCTTTGCTTGCTGACACTCCGTGTGGTCTACAACGCCTTTTAAAGGCACTAAGTGAATTTTGTTATCAGTTTGGTTTAAATGTCAATATTAAGAAAACTAAAATTATGGTTTTTAAGAATGGAGGTACCTTGTCTAAAGTTGAGAAGTGGAACTATAGAGGGACGTTATTAGATGTTGTAAATGATTTTACATATGTCGGGGTACTACTTACAAGACAATTATCTTTAAATAGGATGGCGTCAGATCAAGCTTTAAAATCAAAACGAATGTTGCTAACTGTTTTATCTAGACTATATGACTATGGACAAATGAATAAATCTACATTTTTCAAAATATTTGATACTAAAGTTGTCCCAATCGTGTTATATGGTGCAGAAATTTGGGGTGCAGAAAGGATGGTACCAACAGAACAAGTACAACTATATGCCTGCAAACGTTATATGTGCATACCAAAACATACGATGAAATTTCCGGTGCTTGGTGATTGTGGACGTTTTCCCATGTTTATTATCGCTATAAAGCGTGTTTTGAAATATTGGATGAGAATAATTAAACTTTCTAATTATAGATTTGTTAGGAAAGCATATGATTTATTATATTTGCAAGACCAAATTGGCAACAGAAATTGGGTAACCAATGTAAGGAACATTTTATGTCAAAATGGTTATAACTATGTGTGGTTAGAGCAAAATGTGAACAATGAAAAACTGTTTATATCACGTATTATACAAACATTGAAAGACCAGTACTTGCAGGAATGGCGTTCTGCAGTTATTGACAGTCCTAAGTTAACTTATTACTCTTTGTTCAAAGATAATTTGTGTCATGAAAATTATTTTAACATTGTAAAAATAAGAAAATTTAGAAATGCGATTGCATGTTTCCGTTGTTCTTCTCATGACTTAGAAATCGAAATGGGTAGATATATAAGCACCCCAAGGGACAGACGCATATGCAAACTCTGCAATATAGAACCAGAAACTGAGTACCATTTTATGTTTAAGTGCCAACACTACAATGATTTAAGGTTGAAATACCTGCCTAGTAAATATTATACTGATCCCACTGTTAACAAATTTACTGTACTGATGTCTTCAAGAAATGAACAAATTGTATTAAATGTATCTATGTTCATATTTTATGCTATGAAATATAGGAAGTTGTATTTAACAGATAATAATTGAATGCATAATGTTATATATGTGCCTTTATGTATACTTCTGTGTATTAGAAAAAATGTTTTCTTAACAGTTGGAAATATACATGGTAAATACCTAATATTATAATATTTCGACTCAGAGATCCACATAGTAATGCTACAAAGGTCATAAATATGATTTGATGCAATATAATACACTTTTTATGTTGAAGTAAGCCGAATGTTTTATATATTAATATATATATATATATATATATATATATATATATATATATATATATATATATATATATATATATATATATATATATATATATATATGTCTTAAATATATATTGTTTCCTATTGACAATCTATTTTTTCGTTTCGAATAGGCTGTCGGATAAAGGATATAATTCCATGCAGTAATGGTGTCTTACCGTTAGGTTATGTTGTCATAGTTGTTCTGTTAATCAGTTCAAATATCAAATAAGTCTATCTGTGTCTTATCAGGTTATATACATTTTATGACATGTGTTCTAGTAAAATAACAATAAGACAAGATAAGTCTTGTTTTCAACAATACCATTTACAAATTTTCTTATTTATAATTATGGAAAATCAATATGTGTATATGTCTGTAAATTTACTTAAACAACATTAAACAACCTAATTACAATTGTTATTATATTTGCGTTACAATGTCATGCATTGGTGTCCGTTCTTTAATGTAAAAATCTTTTGTTTTTGTTTTAACAATTCCTCTTCACCATATCTATATAATTGCATTAAATTGAATGTTGTTTTATATTGTTGAATGTATATTGTATGTATATTCAGACAAGCAATTTGAGCATATTATACTAGTATTAAAATACAAACACCTTAGTTGTACAATTAAAATCTCTTAAGTATTGGTAAATGTATTATAATTATATTCCTGGCATCTAAATACGTAATTAACAGATATATAATAATTAATTATTGATAAGACTTGGTTGATTCACATAGTCAATTCTAATAACTTTTATTTGACAGTTCTAACATTATTTATTTATTTTTGAACCATGTTTATTATCAACTATTATTTGTTTGCATGTAATATTTATGTAAAGCTGTATCTTAGAAGTTTGAATATTAACATTATCATAACCCTTTTCCACTCATTGTGTACATATATGTATCTGTATAATATGTTGTCTTGGGCCGGAGGCCTTTATCAATTAAATAAATTGAATTGAATTGAATTGAATTGAATTGGTATTGGCTCTTCTGGTGCAACAAGTTCAGAATCACTCAACAAAAAAGCAGCATGTGGAGCACATGTTTTAAGTTTTTCCCCAAATGCTAATGAATTAAGAGGTTTAACATTGTGCAGGTTGTCAACATTACATTTAGTAGATGGGCTAACTTTTTGTAAAGTGTCATTTTCAAATTTCAGCTTTTTGAATACAAGATGCTGAGACCTTTGAGGGCTTATTTTTTCTTTTCCTCGGCTGGTTCCATTTACATTTTGTTGAAGTTGGCGCATTCAAACCATCCTTCTGTTTGGAGCCGATATTAACAAGGGCGTACAGCAACGCAGCAACATGGTTGCATGATTCCCCCTCCCTGAAACATGAAAAGAAAAGTTGTACGAGTATGATAAAAAATTCTGCATTATTCATTGCAATTAAAAATTATTCAGAAACCTGTAATCTGACAAAACCGTGAACGGACGCACAACAGGGAGCTAGGAACACTTTTGGATAACGATTATTTAAATAAATTCATTGACCAACACCTCCTTCGAACAACTAGGCACGTAGCTACTGCTACTTTTGGATGACGCTGATTGAAATGAGTTCATTGAACGAAACCCCCTCCCCCCCCCCCTTCGGTTTGCATTTAAAATTCAGGGTATTTTCAAACAACCAGGCAGGTAGCTAGGGCTATTTTGGAATGACGCCGATCCAAGTTATTTTTTTGATTGCCTCCCCCTAGCCCCTTCGTTTTGTATTTCAAGTTCAGGCTTTTTTATTACAAAAACTTTGACCAGTCGAAATGTCATTGCACAGCTGCGTACAGTCAGCTATGCCTCTGTCAATTTATTTTATAATCACTGGCAATTTTGGTGCATCTTAAGCTTTTATTAGAACACCAACATTATTGCCAGATGGGATATCATTATAATGATGCATAATAAAATAACGAGTATGTCAACACCCTGCATAAAAAGGAGATGTTATTATCTAAAAGTGCATGTATACATCTTATTCTAAATGTGAATAGTAAATTTACCCAGCAGCACAGTTGCATCCAGCAGCATGAACCTTTCCCGATACTTTAGACAGACAGGCCCATGGTTCATAATCCTTTTTTTAACATCAGACCCTGGTAAGGACGGAATGACCTTTGCTCTTACGTAGCAGTGGGAACATTTATGTGATATCTGATTGTATTTCACACTATGGACATGTCCATCTTCGTAGAACACTGGCTTTTAATTGTTTTCTTGCATTCATATTCTGATTGTCAAACGTGCGTGAATGGTTTAACACAAGGTAATTGTATAAATCCTGCGTCCTGAAGAAGGGAATTTTTAACACATCGTCCTCCCAACAACCTTTTAAACTGCCTGGCTCTGGCAATTTTTTACCTAGCGGCGTGGTAAATAATTCCTCCTGTCGTTCAAGTTTGTTGTTATTGTCCTGAATATTAATCTCTTTCAATGTCCGTTTTCCTATTTGTACAAGGCCTCGGGCACGTTTTATTAACTCCGGTCTATTTCCTGACACATGTGCTTTCTATCTCGTAAATATATCTTAAGTTCACGCATTGATAATTTGTCAAATTGACACGGGTCACCGACCTCTTTATTCGACGCCATTATCCTGTCAATTGTTACTCACCGGAAGTTGAGGTCAACTACGAACGATAATTTGCTAAGGGGGGTAACAACGGTTATTGAACAGGACTATAGACTGTTCGGATTTACAAACTCAACCAGTATAGACATTGCAATGACACGCATATTTATATAATAGGTAATACAACTGACCTAATAGTTTAGTTAGTCTCCGAACAAGGTGGAGCGAGCGAGCGAAAAAAAAATAAAAATACTTTTTTTTATATTTAAGGCAATTCAGAGGCGAGCGCAGAGCGAAAATTTAAAAAAAAATAAACAGTTTATATCTTACCAAATTTATCATACAACTATCATGAATTATGTCAAGAAATGCTTTTTAATTGCAAACATAGGTTCTCAGTTATAAATGAAAAGCTTTTGATGATAACACATGAAAATCTGTCTCAATATTTAACAAATGGCAATAAGATCCAGTGCTTTACTATTAACTTCAATTTAAACGTGGATATATTGTAAAGACAACAGTTCTTATAGTAACGTGCAATTATATGAAGACCAAAAAGAAAACTATTGTATTCATTCCGTAACTTACTATCACAAAAAAAACATTTTAGACTAGTAAGAGTAATTCATCATTTGAGCATTTCCAAGTATTGGGTCAGGTCTAAATTTAAACCTCTTGAAGCACATGATAAAATTGTAGTGACTTTGACATTGCAGAAGATCGAAAATGTAAATAACACAGAGAACATTTCTAAAAAAGACACTGTGGATTAAATTGCAGGACAACATAATTAAAGCAGCATCAAACAAATCTGCAAATGTGGAAACGATCATTATATTATTAGAGCAGGTGGTGTAATAAAGATGTTTCCCTTTCAAGACCTCGCCTTTACCACGAACCTATGGTTTATAGGTATGTGCCTTGAAAAAAAATATCATGACGGCCTCCATAGCTTCAATGCCCGTAAGAAACAGGCCTCTTTAATCACAGGCAACTTTACTGGACTTTCGGTCCAGTCAACCCCGGGTAAATCCACTACATTCATCTGGCACTGCGGGGCCACCTGGAAGGTAAAAACACGGCCAATTCCCCGGCTATCCCTGGTATACCCCCGGACGGGGGTGGGTGGGGGGTGGCGGAGATGAGGGGGGAATATTTCTAAAACATTTACAAGTCCTACTATTTTTGTCAGTTTATAACAATTATGAGTATATGAAAACTGAGAAATGCATTTTAGAATTAAAAAATAACTCACGAATTTATGTTCAATTGTTGTAAGTCGTGTGTCCGTGTATTTTAATATAAGTTTTGCCCTCAAAATCTAGTTTAGTTATTATTGTTGTGACGACGCTTGTCACTTAGTTGTATGTAACCCGGCCGACTATGAGGAGGCGTTTTGTAGAGCCTTACGGTGCGATCGAAAGACTGCGCATGCGCTCTTTTTGGATGCAGCCCGCGAAGACACAAGACGTTGAAAAAAGTGTTCTGTGTTCATAGAGAAAATAAGAGTGTTTTGGTGTGGTTTGAAGGGGTCCTACGTAGTAATCAAGGGTATTTAGGACTAGTAGAGCCGGCAGACGCACTAAACACTTTAGTGGTGTCAGAAAAATTAACGAAACTTCGTCTGGAAAATTACATAATTTTGACCGGAAGTCGCATGGTTTTGGTCCAGCGAAAATTAGGACTATTTTGTTCAGTAGTTTTAACTAACAAACTGTGTTGGACTGTAGACTTGTTGTAGTATTTTTTACTAGCAAGTGTGTATTTTGTTGAAATTTAACCTGGCTTAGTATTTTTTACAAGTAGGTGTAAATTGAGGCCTGTTCACTTAGTTTTAGTATTTTTTACTAGCAAGTGTTAAGGTTGATAGTGCAAGGAGTCGCAGATTCAGGCAAGAAAGACCTCAATAGACGAAAAAGAACAACAGAGAGGTTTGTGGAAAGTTAAAGATTTAAAAAAGTAAAATATTTATTGATAATATATGAACTTATAGTTGGCCTGATAAAAATTTACCTAAAAATAAAAACAGTATTTTGGATTTTTTATATATAGATCTGTGATTAGTTATCGCTTTAAATTGATTGTGTGTGAGAGGAATTTGTGGTTGGTTGCAGTGTCTTGCACTTGTATTAGTCACATTGGGTATTCTTTATCTAATGGTGATATTGAACAGGATTTTTTCTTGAAAGTGCTAGTGATACATTTGCTTAGATATTGGGTATCTAGAAATTGCTAAGACATATATTGGTGTATTTTTTACACAGTCTTGGGTGTATTTTATACACAGTCTTGGGTGTATTTGTATACGTGGTGGTAAAGTGTATTGTTTACACCAGTAGGCATTGAGTTAGCGCTATATCAGCATTTGGAGGATTTTACTCATTTGTCATATCATTTACTATTTCTAGTATTAACTATTTTTGATATTGGAGATTTGAACCAAAAACACATCAACACACAATCATGTTTAAATCATCATAATTTAATAAATGATATAAAGTGAAAAGAGAAGAATATTAATAATAAGAATGGCGTTGAAAATAAATTTGGCTACAAAGGAGGAAATTGCAGCTATTATACCGGGGCACGGGGAGAAAAAATCAAACCTATTTATAAGGTATAGGGAAACAAATGGTCCATTTGATGAAGAAAAGTTGAAGTATGTGTTCGGAGAGGAGACTTACGATAAAATATCGAGTCTGCTGGACTTTTCAATGGAAGAGCCAGCTAAATCTCTCGAGCATGATCTATTGGATGCAGATTTGAGACGGCAATTGAAAATTTTAAGGGAGGGGGTTGACTCATTACCTGATGTGCCTCTCACACCAATAGGTGAAAAGTTAGGGGCCATTCCAAAAAAAATGGTTGTTACACCTAAGATACCAAAGACACTGAAAACCGTAAAATTGGAGTTTACTCCTGAACAGAAAGTGGCGACAGTGCAGGTACCTAGGCTTAAAAAAGTTGAGGGTAGTAGAGTGAAGTCTACTGTGAAGTTGGTGGAGGTCCCTGAAAAGAAAAGCAAACATTCTGTTGAACGGGTAACCAACTTAAAAGAAATAGACACCGACAGTGATACTGAAACAGATGAGTCACATACGGGGAGGTATCTTAATAAATCAGTCCATTCTAAATCTAAACATAAATCACGTAAAAATAGGCATCGTAGTAGATCACATTCAAAATCACCTTATAGAAAACAAAAAATCAAAAAGATCTATGTCACGCACACACAACAAATCAAAACGCTCAAGGTCTAGAAAGAGGCGTGCTCATAGGCATTACAGTAGTAGTTTGTCCTCATCCAGTAGTAGATCACCATCATTAGATAAAAGGGGGAAGAGATATAGCTCTTCAAGTGAGACAGAAGATTCTGACCAAGGGGTAAGGGGTAATCCCAGCAAAATACCCAAGTACTTAACATATGACGGGGTGTCAAACTGGACATCCTTTAAAGTTTAGTTTGACAGTTACAGGCGAGCTATGAGATGGACGGATGAGGAGAGCTTAGATTATCTGTCTTGGTGTCTACAAGGAAAGGCACTTGATCAGTATTCTTTAATGGTCCAGAATGGGCATAAACTGTCTTTTCGACGGTTAATGCGCATGCTAGATAATCGTTTTGGTACCACAGAGCTGCCAGAAACGGCAAGGGCAAAGTTTGATCAAGCTTGCCAAAATGGGTGTGAGGCGTTGGAGGATTGGGCTGATCGAGTCCTGATGTTAGCTACACAAGCATACAGAGAGTTTAGGCACTTTGTAGTATAAAGGGAAGCTGTGAAGAAGTTCTGTCAGGGGTGTACGGATAAGGAGGCTGGTAAGTATGCGTATTTACGGCACCCATCATCCATGGAGGAGGCATTAAACTTTATAAAAGAGTTTCAGTACACAACCTCAGCCATGGAGAGTGGTCGCCGCAAACGTAGGCCGGATGAGGTACAGGTCAATGTGGTTGACAACATCAGAAATGCGAACCTTGCGAAAATGGTTGAGTCTCTGACAGAGCAGCTGGCTGAATTAAAATCTTCAATTGGTAACCAGGGACAAGGCTTTGGGTCTTGTTACTTTTGTGGGAGGAAAGGGCATTTCAAGAGAGATTGCCTGAAACGTAAAGAGTGGCAAAAGGAAAAAGATAATAGCCAGGGGAGAGCAGTTCAGGGTCAGCCGCACAAGGGAAACGGCAAAGGGCCGGGGCCAGTAGGCCAATCCCTAGGTCCGAGGAAGAATTAGACCGTAAAACTTCTGTTGATAAGGCCAGGCAGGAGGTGAGAAGTTGTGTACAAAAACCTGAGCTTTTCAAAGAGGAAGAGATAGTAACATCAGTGCATAGGGTATGTGCGGAGTCTTCGTCCGTAAACATGATGGTAGGTGATGTGAGGGTAACAGCTAGGATAGATTCAGGTGCAGAAATAACAATTCCGTCTACTGAATGCTATAATAAATTGTCGTCAAGACCGGCTAAGGTGAAAGAGGTATCCATGCAATTGGCAGATAAGGATGTAGTTTTGAAAGGGTTTGTAACTCAACCGGTAGAAATACAATTAGGAAAACAAAGTTATAAATCTAGACTGTATGTAGCACCAATTAGTGATGAGTTGTTGTTAGGACATGATTTATTACATCATTTAGGCGTTAGTATAGACTGGATGTCTGAAACATTGGTCGTTAGAGGAGAGCACATTCCATTACAAACACAATTTAAAGAAAGCAAACCAAAAATAGCAAGGGTAACGATAGCAAAAAGACTAGTAGTACCTCCAAATTCAGTTGTTAGAGTTTCATGTAAGCTAGATCAGGCATTGCAAGATTACATAATCGAACCAAGTAGTGAGCTCAGTATTGAATCCCCTAGGGTACTGCGGAAGGCAGTGACGAGGCCTATCATGTCTTTTGTGAATGCTACTGATCATTTTCAAACCTTTAAGAAAGGGAAACTAGTTGCAAATGCATATGAGGTTCAGGGTTCTGTACATAATGAAGAGAAAGATACTGTTTCTTACAGCGAGGAGGTTTGTGAAGTGGGCCTTAAGGACAGCAAAAAGCAGGGCTGTGATGAAGGGCATGGTGAGAAAGGAGGTTTTTTACCCAAAATAAGTCAGGTTTCTTATCTGATAAAGACTCACCTGAAAAGAGAATGGGAGGAAGTAATGTTCCGGAGCATTTAAGTCAACTGTTTGAAAATTCCAGTAATAATCTAGATGAACAGCAAAAAAAATCAGTTGGCAGATCTGCTCTGTAACTATGGAGAGGTCTTTGCCATTAATGAGTTTGATTTAGGTAGTTTTTCTACCATTGAACACACCATTGATACTGGAGATGCTCGCCCAATCAAGCAAAGAATGCGTAAAACACCAGCTTGCTTTGTTAATGGGGAAGAGGCGCATCTGAAGAAAATGGTTGACGCAGGGGTAATCCAAGAGTCAGTCTCTGACTGGGCTTCAGCTCCTGTGTTGATCCGGAAAAGAGATGGTTCGGTTCGCTGGTCTGTAGATTATCGGGCTCTTAATGATGTGACAGTGAAAGACACTTTTCCCCTCCCATTAGTAGATGATTGTCTGGACACATTAACAGGTAGTGTATGGTTTTCGCAACTAGATGCAAATTGTGCATATTGGCAGGTCAAAATAAGTGAGGCTGATAGAAAGAAAACAGCATTCTTAACTAAGTATGGTCTGTTTGAGCATGTGAGAATGGGGTTTGGTTTAACAAATGCCACAGCAACGTTTTCTAGGGTGGTCTTATTTTGAGGGGAATGAATTGGAAAACGGTGTTAGCCTTTTTGGATGACATCTTGGTGTTGGGAAAACGTTTCGAAGATCATATGCATAACCTGGCTGAGACATTAGAGCGGTTTAAGAAGCAGGGGATGAAGCTTAAACCGAAAAAATGTTTATTGTTTCAGAAGAAAGTGGAGTTCTTGGGTAGGATCGAAAGCGAAAATGAGATCGCCATGGCAGACCGGGACATAGAAACAGTGGTAAACTGGCCTACTCCATCTTGCTCAAAAGATGTAGAGAGATTCCTGGGTCTGGCTAACTATCACCGGTTCTTTGTGAAAGATTTGCAAGAGTAGCTCAGCCACGGTATAATCTGACAGGGAAAAAAACATTTATCTGGGAAGAAGTGCAAAATGAAGCATTTAATGAACTAAAAACAGCTCTAACATGTCCACCTGTTCTGGCTTTGCCAAACAACCAGGACCCGTTCATTTTGGATACTGATGCATCCGATTATGCAGTGGGTGGGGTGCTGAGCCAAATTCAGAATGGGGTAGAAAAGGTAATCTCATATTGTAGCTTTACGCTCACAACGGAGCAAAAGAAATACTGCACTACCCGAAAAGAACTGCTGGCTATTGTAAGATTGACAAGGCACTATAAACACTATCTTTTAGGTAATGTTTTTAGAGTGCGGACAGACCATAGTAGCTTAACCTGGTTGCTACGGTTTAAGGAGCCACAAGGTCAATTAGAAAGGTGGATATAGGAGTTGTCCCAATATCACATGGTGGTGCAACATAGACCAGGTTCTAAGCATGGTAATGCAGATGCCATGTCTAGGTTGCGGGATGATCTGGTGCCATGTCACTCTTATATTGCAGGGGTAACTCCAGACAAGTTACCATGTGGTGGTTGTGATTACTGCAAAAGAGCAGATGATCGGTGGGGTGAGTTCACCAGGTCTGTGGATGAAGCTGTAGCCTTGAGAGTGATAACTGGAGAGAGTAGGGAAAGGAGAGCAGGGGATAATGTCAAAGATGAAAAGGGAGGGTGTGAGTCAAATGAAGGTTTAGGGACACCTTGTTCAGGCAATTATTCAGGCTGTTTCAGCCAGGATATTCCTGATGGAAGTCACCAGGGAGATAAAACCGGCAGTACTGCCGGGAAGGCACTCAGGGGTGACGGAGATCAGGGGCTTGCCGAGTTATGTCGGGAAGGGATTTTCAATGAGCGAAATCAAGGGGAACATACTGGATTGTACACCCGGGAAGGTAAACCTGATTCGTGTGTCAGGGAAAATCATATGTTTGAACAAGGAGACAGTTTTTCTGATTCACTGGGTTATGACATATATGACAGTCAGTCAGGGTTTGACATTATCAGAGATGGAGCGGACATCATGATTAGAACCTGTTCTGTTAAGGTACCGCAAGAAGCGACAACAGAAAGTCCATCTTGTTGGGGGGTTTACTTTTGAAGAACTCCAAATAGAACAAGCTGCTGATGGAGATTTGGGTATCATTAGGGCTTATCTTGAGGCAGGTACTGTGCCGACAGCGGGAGAGGTTTTTTAGCCTCCTCTGACAGCAAGAACTATTGGATAAACAAAGAATTGTTTAAAATCAGTCATGGTGTGCTGTTTAAGCAAAAGAGGGAATCGGAAGATTTGGAATTGGTGGTACCCAAAGCATTGCAAGAACTGGCAATCTATTGGCATCATGATATACCTTCTGCCGCACATCAGGGGATTGCAAGAACCAAAGCTAAGATTAAAGAAAAATTCTTTTGGTTGCAATTGGGAAGAGATGTTGAAAGATAAATCTTGTCCTGTGATGTGTGTGGCAAGAACAAGAAAACTAAGGTATATGGAAAGGTACCACTGACTGAGTACCATGTCGGGGCACCAATGGAACGGGTCCATATAGATTTTATGGGACCTTTGCCAAAAACAGCACAAGGCAATCAGCACTGCTTAATGATGGTGGATCAATTTACAAAGTGGGTAGAATGTATACCGTTACCATCACAAAAAGCAGAAGTAACCGCAAAGGCAGCCGTGAATGAGTTTTTTTCAAGATTCGGCTTTCCTTTTCAGATTTTTTCTGATCAAGGACGCAATTTCGAAAGTAAATTGTTTACAGCCCTTTGCCGTGCTTCAGAAATACACAAGGCACGTACCACACCGTATAGACCCTCAGCAAATGGTCAGGTTGAGAGGTATAATTGAACACTGATGGAGGCGGTGCATTGTTTTTTGGGCAAGTCGCAAAACAAATGGGATGAGCATATACCTCAGATAGCAGGAGCTCTTCGGGCAGCTGTGAACAGAAGCACAGGTTTCACACCAAACATGTTGATGTTGGGTCGTGAGGTGAACACACCGGCAAGTTTAATGTTCCCAAATCACGCTGACAAAAGTGTTGAACCGGAAGAGTATGTAGCAGAGCTACAAGAGAGGGTGAAGAATGCTCATGACACAGCTCGAAAACAATTGAAAACTTCTTTAAAGCGGATGAAAAGGTACTACGATCTAAAGGTTCTATTAAGGCCATACCAAGAGGGAGATCTGGTGTACTTGTTAGACACGGCAGTGGTGAAAGGAAAGTGCAAGAAATTGACTGCACCATGGAAAGGGCCCCCAATCATTACAAGAAAGGTGTCTGGCTACCAGTACCAGATTATGTTGTAGAATGCGGTAGTGGCCTTGTACAGCAAGACCTATCCCAGCTTGGATAAGAAAGTACCAAGAAAAACCGGATAGGGATCCATTCCTGTCAGAAGGAACGGGGACAGATGAGACAAAGTACTGTGAATGCAAGCAGCCATGGGGGGGGGTAGATTCATGATTCAGTGTGACTATTGTGATGAATGGTACCATGGTTCTTGTGTGAATTTTACACCTTCTGAGGCTTTGAATATTGATAAATACAAGTGTAAGAGTTGTATAACATCAAGGAATGTTTAATAGTCATTTTTTGTCTATTTGTTTAAGGATGGCTGACAGCAAGATCGTTCGGGAGGTGAAAGACCTTCTTGAGAAAGGCCGCTACTATGAGCCTGCAGACAAATTGGTGTCACACCTCAGCTTGGCACTCTGCAAGGAAGCGGACCAAGATCTTCTGAAAAGCTTGATAAAGGCGACATGTGATCTGGCTCGTAGTACGAGACGAGGAAAAGGGAAGGGGTTGAATTTCTGTAAAAGAGTGGCCAATGAACTGAACATCCTGGAAGTCGTGGACAGGGAGTGGATAGTAACCAATATCCACAAACTTCCACCCATCAAAGTGACCAAGGAACAGATCTATGAGCCGCTGAAGCAAACAAAAGACTTCAGACTGGAAATTGACCCCCAGATTGAAAAAGTGGTCAGCGATGCCGGAAAAGGGGCTGAGTGTGAAGAAATGGAGGTGGAGTTTGAATTGGACTTGTCTGCACATTCATCTCTACTAAATACTCCGGAAGGGGAAAAGGGTGGATCACCAAGAAATCCCCCGTAAAGATTGTGGTATCCCCTGCAGTAATAAGGATTTCCCCTGCCAAGGCTCAACTGCCTGAACAAAGGAGCCGGAAGACAAGTAGGGATGAACAGCAACCATCCACTTCAGAATATCAACATCAGCCCGGTGCAGGAGACAGGAAACGGTTGAAGAGAGCTTCTTGCTCTAACAACCCAGAGGGACCCGCCAGGGCCAATGCAGTAGCCCGATTATGTATCTGCTATTCATCAATGACCTTATGAACAAAATAGAGAAAAGCGAAAACTGTTTTAGTATTTACAACATAAAATGTGGGTGTCCAACTTCAGCAGACGACATGGTGGTCCTCTCTTATACCAAATCCGGCCTTGACAAACTTATTGAAATGTGTTATATAAACTCATGTGAAGAGCAATATTACTACAATAACTCCAAATGTAAAGTTGTAGTTTTCAATGATAAGCCACATGAACGTAACAGACAGTGGAAGCTCTGCAATAGTTGCATTGAAGAAGATAAGATATATACGCATCTTGGAATACCTTGCGAACAGCATCTTTCATTAAATACTAATATATCAGACAGCTGCGATAAACTTCGTAAAACGTTTTACAGCTCCGTCGCATGTCGAGGCCAAAACACACTGAATCCTTTGACTAACAAACGGATATATGAATCAGTCGTATTGTCCCGTGCACTTTATGGGACTGAACTCTGGTCAGAAGTCACCGTGACACAGTTACTTCCCCTAGAGACACTTCATCGTCAATGTATAAAGATGATACAGTCGGCTCCTAAACACGCCAGAACGGATGTAGTATTCAGCACATTAAAAGTGTACCCCATTATGAATCTCATTGATAAGCGCAAATTACTACTGCTTGGCCAATTATGCCGCCTCGATGAAAACGACACAGTCAAACAAATATTCGTAAACAGACTGCTTTCCTGCAAAATGTTCCCGATGAAAGCAACAGGCTTCATACCCGATATATTGTCGATATTGGGCAAATATAACCTGACACAACTTATAAACACTTACATCCAATCCGGACATTTCCCCAATGCGAATGCGTGGAAACGAACTGTTAAAGTCGCCATACAAACTACGATAGAGGACGAATGGAAGAAGCGTTTATCAACAGACAAAGACTTGGTTCTATTTAGTCAAGTACATAACACATACGACATATGCAACTTTTGGCATTTCAGCTCGCTAAATCCGTCATATAATGGGTGTTGCTCAAGAGCCTATGACTTAATGTGCAAACACTTCGAGCGACGCTATGATAGGATATGTTCGGGGTGCGGTCTTGTCTACTCATCATTTGCATTACATGTTATACTTTTTTGCCAATGTCATATAAAAATACGCACATGTTTATGGTTATATTTGGCAAAAGTGTTAGGTAATTGTCGATTCACACAGTTTTGTGCATTTGAACCTGAAGATCAGGTCATCTCGTTGTTCAATGGTTTGGTTGTCATTGACTTAGATGATCACGCCCGTCTATGTTGTTTCAAGTATATACTTCGAACACTGTATAAGATGAATGCTTACTAAACACATTTAATTGAGTACATGACTTGTAACACTAATTAACTGCAGTACTGTTTATAATCTATTTGCAATATAGACTTTATTTTATATAGCCTGTATCTTAGAATCGATTTAAGTATGTGTATATATATTTATATATAGTTAGATATATTTGATTGTAATTATTGCTCACTATTTACATATAATGTACATGTATGCTCTTCTTATAGGAGGAAATAAGGAATATATATTTTTTGTCTATTTGTTTAAGGATGGCTGACAGCAAGATCGTTTGGGAGGTGAAAGACCTTCTTGAGAAAGGCCGCTACTATGAGCCTGCAGACAAATTGGTGTCACATCTCAGCTTGGCACTCTGCAAGGAAGCGGACCAAGATCTTCTGAAAAGCTTGATAAAGGCGACATGTGATCTGGCTCGTAGTACGGGACGAGGAAAAGGGAAGGGGTTGAATTTCTGTAAAAGAGTGGACAATGAACTGAACATCCTGGAAGTCGTGGACAGGGAGTGGATAGTAAACAATATCCACAAACTTCCACCCATCAAAGTGACCAAGGAACAGATCTATGAGCCGCTGAAGCAAACAAAAGATTTCAGACTGGAAATTGACCCCCAGATTGAAATAGTGGTCAGCGATGCCGGAAAAGGGGCTGAGTGTGAAGAAATGGAGGTGGAGTTTGAATTGGACTTGTCTGCACATTCATCTCTACTAAATACTCCGGAAGGGGAAAAGGGTGGATCACCAAGAAAATCCCCCGTAAAGATTGTGGTACCCCCTGCAGTAATAAGGATTTCCCCTGCCAAGGCTCAACTGCCTGAACAAAGGAGCCGGAAGACAAGTAGGGATGAACAGCAACCATCCACTTCAGAATATCAACATCAGCCCGGTGCAGGAGACAGGAAACGGTTGAAGAGAGCTTCTTGCTCTTACAACCCAGAGAAGAGAAGAGTTTTTTACTCTGAAGAGGCTGGAGGGAGTGGACGTCTGACCATATCAAAGGGAGTTTCTTTCTCTAGTGATAAGTCAGAAAGTAAACCTGATCTGGTTCCACTCAACCAGGACACTTTAGCATCTGGAGGAGCAATGGAGAATGTGGCCTTGCATTACGGATATAAAAGAAGTCGCACCTGTATCATACCAGGCTGTGGAGGTAATACAAGGTATCCAAAAGTTCATGCCTTCCGGGAACATGTCCCAGGCATTTTTGATGAGCGCCTGCCCCCCCCCCCCCCCCCCCCGATGACGAGGAGGTTCTTGAAAGAAGAAAGCGGGCGTTGGTTATTATGACGACCTGGATGCTTGGGAGGCCAGGGACTTTGGATGAGTTGGCCGAGTGTCTCCGGATGCAGAGAGTGTTAGAGTTTGCGGATAATGTCTCTGTTTCAGACAGATTAAAGTTGCATATGGAGGCTTTTTGCCGATATGTTGGACATTCGATTCCCGCCAAGTTTACAGTGTGCCCACTCAATTCTATTGGGGCGGTACTTCATTATAAAGCATTGATGCTAATCTTGGCGACGTTCAATCAGGAACAGCAGACTTATCTGAGAACCATTTTTGACGGGCCAGCAGATTTGATGAGGGATCCCCTGCCAATTGCCTATGATGCACACTTTCATCTGGACAGGTTGAAGACCAAGTTGAGTCTACCAAATTGTGCCACCTTGGAGGCCATCTGGTCTAAAGCAGAAGTATTGCCCGACATGGAAATAGACCTCATCGGATCTTGTGCAAGCTTCTGTGATCCGAAGACGTGGCCAACAAACAGACAACTTCAGGATCTTCCCGGGAGTTTGGCAGTGGCGGTAGGGATCCACCCAAAGCACGCCAGCAACCACCAATATGCACGAGAGTCGTCAGATCTCAAAAGTTTGGAAGTTCTTCTGCGCCAGAAAAGGGTTGTTGCGCTGGGAGAGATTGGTGTGGACCATTTGGAGAGGCCGCATCATTGCCACCATCAATTAGAGCTGCTGGACGTCATTTTGCCACTAGCACAAGAGAAACAGACCGTTATTTTCCACTGTAGGGGAATGCAGAATGATGACGGGACGGAGGCGTATCTGGTATTGCTGCACTATGCCAAGAAATAACTGAACAAGGACCACACAGTGTATCCCCACTGCTTTACTGGAGACAGTTACGTCCTCGAAAAGTTGCAACATGCATTCACCCACCTGTATTGTGGTTTCACAGCGATGGCCAAAAGTTTCAACGAAGACCAGAAACAAGCCATGAAGAAAGTCCCGCTGACTTCCATGTTGTTGGAGACGGATGCCCCATACTTTCCACCCGAAGGAGAAAGGATCTCGGCTCCAAATCAGCTGTACCGTACCGCAAAGATTGTGAGCCATATATATGGAATGCCAGCGGCGGAACTACTCCAGGCTACAGCGGAAAATGAAAGGAGTCTGTTTCGAGGGGAGGACTAGAGGCAGGGGGGGGGGTGAATGGAACAAAGCTGAAAGAGAAATTTGGTATTTTTTACCAGTTCTCAGTTATATATATATATATATGAAAGTAACTTTTGTAACGAGAATAAATTAAAGGGGAAAGAGAAATATGGTATTTTTACCCGTTCTCTATTTTTGGGGAAAAGGGGAAAGAGAAATATGATATTTTTTACCAGTTCTCTGTTTTGGGGGAAATAAAATAATAAATGTTCCATTTTCACCAGGAAATGGTATTATTTACCATTGAAACAGAAGTAGTATTTTTTACTGCAAAAAAACAAAACAAACTAATACTAAAGCTGAAGGCTGACCAATACAAGAATTTATCTCTTTCAATTTTTAGTCCCACTGTACATCTCAAAAACATTGTTAGGGGTCAGGGTATAGAACGGTTAAGGTAAGGGGTTACCATAGTTTATCATCAGTTAAGGGGTTATCACGGTTATGGTCCATTAAGGTGGTTAGTCTAAGCTTTAGTTCAATTTTGGTCAAAGGTGCAACTTGTCGGCAACAGGTTAAAGGGAGGTTACATTTAGGCAGGTTAACCCTTTGTACCCAGACTTTAATTTATAAAGTTGGGGGGAGTGTTGTGACGACGCTTGTCACTTAGTTGTATGTAACCCGGCCGACTATGAGGAGGCGTTTTGTAGAGCCTTACGGTGCGATCGAAAGACTGCGCATGCGCTCTTTTTGGATGCAGCCCGCGAAGACACAAGACGTTGAAAAAAGTGTTCTGTGTTCATAGAGAAAATGAGAGTGTTTTGGTGTGGTTTGAAGGGGTCCTACGTAGTAATCAAGGGTATTTAGGACTAGTAGAGCCGGCAGACGCACTAAACACTTTATTATTTAACACTAAATTTTGAGTACAAAACATTGAATTACTTAAAACACACATAAATAATTCTTGCCTTCGACGCCGTGAAAATGTTGTTGTTTGCTGAAGACTATAATCCACTGACTATGACACTGATTTTCATTTAAACGTGTATTTTAAAACTGACAGTAACCTGAAAATTAATACCGGAAATAAATAACAACGGTGCGTCCTGCAAAATATTCCCGACAAAAATGACTGTCAACAAATAGGCTGTTTTGCGGTTACCCGGACCTGATTTTGTCCTGACACGAGGAAATTTTGCTCGCGAAGAATGTAAAGCTTAGAAGTTTTTAATTTTTTTTCGTTTTCCGAATTTTAGGTGCGGCAAATCCGACGAACAAATGATCAATTTGTTGTGGCCTTATAAAAAATAATATAATTGAAATTTGATGATTCATTCAGAAATGTTCACACGACAAGACCATGCAAGATGTGTATTATCTATTATTTGATAAACGTACATCGATTAGATACACCCTCGAATAAATACGTGCATGTATTCAGCAATCAAGTGCATTCACTTGCAACACGTATTAAGCGTTTAATTTAGTAGTTATGTGATCAACAAAACATACGTCGAAAAATAGGTTAGGCAAACGATTGTTTCCGGATCACGGGATCATTATCGTGGATCAACAAAATCATGCCTGTCGAGGAAAATGATGCCGAGAAAATCAAATAAAACAGTGAAACAAAACGTGATTGATAAAAGGACGCGAAACAACATATTACTTGTTCAATTTTCTTTATTTTGTCTATCCAATCGCTCAAATCACCCTGTTGGATGACCATCTTATGAAACCCTTCTAAAATTACGGCATACGTGGGACCAAAAACAAAGGGATTAAAAACAAGCCGTTATGGCTGAAAATGCTGTTCCGCACATGCGCATTGCACATTACCCTCCATTAACGAATCGTGCTAATAACAAAATATGCCGTGAAAATGTTCATGATTTCGCCAAAGATTTCGCATATTATGTTTTAGTACACTGAAAAAAACATCAACTGTATATACTGTAAGTATTTGTGTTTATTTTTTCATAGAACTTTTGAGTTTTTCTAGGTTTGTAAACATATTTTAAGACAATGTAAGTCTTCGTCTTCTTCAAAATATCGGCTTTGCTTAAATTTTAAAGGTTGATTGTATATTGTATATCCTTCCACATTCGAATATAAATATGTGCAACTTATCTGAGTTATTGTATAAATATGACAAAGCTTGACATTATTGTACACTTTTTATCAAATTTTATCTAAATATGAACAGTCAATTATGATTTGAAATGTGGTTGTTTTTGGAAATTGTGAAACTTTTCTAAAAACTCTGCGCCACACTGGTGACATTATATTTTCATTCAAATTGTTTATGTATATTAATATACTTTCATCATAGTTTTGACATCATTTTGTAAGTAGCATGCTAATAAATGTTGATGCATTCTTTTAAAAATAATTTCATAAGTAAAAATATTGCTAAATTTGTGACTTGAAGTTTGCCATTTATTCATTGTCAAAATAGGCATCGGATGATTGCTGCCTGGATGGTGTAATGACATATGTATTTCATTTCATGTGTTATAATACATATCTGTGGCAATATTTAAATGATAAAATGTTGAGGTATATATCTCAACCAATATATGTGATAATATAGTAACATTATACCACTATTAACCCATACAATTAACCAATACAATTATCCGAATATATTTGGTCAAACCGGAAGCAAAATTTCCAAAGAACATTTCGCTTGTTGGTATGAAAGGTTTTACCATCTTCAATGAACTGATTTTAAAAACAACTTGGCAAAATGGGGAACCATTACTTCGGTGACCATCTTTATATAACTCACAGACATAACGTTACTGTAATTGTTTTTCGATTTTTCTTTCTGGTCAAGCAATGTTATACATTTTCCTAGTGATTTCGTCCACGCTCGTTTCGTTTTTCCTAGAGACATTAGTTTAGTTTAAACATATTTATTTTACAACGATTGTGAAACAAGTTATTACAACATTATATAAATCACTCTCGTTGGCACGATTTTACGCGAGATAGTGGTCTTGTGTTGTGGGGGAAACCGGAGAACCCGGAGAAAACCCACTTGTCCGGCTTGGTGACCACAAACCAAACTCACAAACTCCTAGAGACATTGAAGTAAGAGTGACATTTCAATGGCAATTATTATCTTTCTGAGCTGTACCATGTAGTTTTTTATTATATTCTGTTCATAAATATTCCAGCATCATTACATGAAAAGGTTCCAAGAATTGCGCTTGATATATGGAATCATTGATTACTTTACATATATTATGATATATTTTATTCATGGATTGTTTTGTCATTGCTGGATTTATATTAAGCTGTTCTTCCGAAAAGAAAACATAAATACTCTGTGAATCTTCATAATCATTCCAAGAAGAATATAAGCACGGGAAGCTGGTGGGACATTTAAGCGACTACAATTAATTTTCAATCAGATTCAATCATTTTTTAAAATGATAATCGATAAGTTTAGTTAAATTTCTTCTTTTTTCATACGAGCAGGGAAAAAGATAATTATTCATGTTCTCAGCTTCGAGTAATTATGTCTGATTTTATGTTTAAGTAGATTTGAGTCCTCTTTTACAAAAAGATGCGAATACTAATCTGTTGTATTTTTGTTCGGCACAATAGTAACCCAGAGTTAAGGATAAGTTTTGAAAACAAAACCTTCAAATTCAACATTTATCCAAACGAAAGCAAAATTCTTTATCTTTCAAATCATTCATGTTTTGAGAAGAGATCATGCAAACAATGGATACAATAGACGTGTTTTACAAACAACACCGTCCGAGTTTTCCATCTAAGTTATATCTTTATTCGTGAACCGACTTTTTATAGCTCGCTGTATGTAAAATTAAGAAACTAGTTACACTATTTATAGTTAATACACACGAAAAAAAAGTGTCTTAACTTTCAATCAATTTCTTAATAACGCCTATCGATTTTGAATGCAGTCCGTAGATACCATTTTTTTGTTTTCCATATACTTTGAACGCGCAAAAGAATTATATAAAATATAATTTTCGGATTCAATTTTCAAATTTTCGGCAGAGAATTCTCTTCACATCGGTTTGAATGTAATGAAGATAATTAAACAAAATGCTACTTTTTTATTAACCTGCACCGGCACTGTAATCGGTCCATTGTTGCCGATTAACACTGAACATTTTGTTTTTAACTCGCTGCTTCACTGCCTCTTTTTTGTTACGATATAATCTATATCATATGAAAGATAATGATTCTTACTTTAAATGGGTGTAACAATTGCATTAGTAACAATTTTAGTCATTAAGTTATGACGATTTTCGGAAGATCACTCCAATTTTTAAACTTGAACTGGCTGTCAAATATTGACGATTTTCATTCAACGGCTTTTTAACTCGCTGTTTCAATGCCATTGTTTGTTTTGATAGTGTTTTATTTTATATCATACGGAAGGTAATTTCTTCAGCTTTGTATCGCTGTATAAATTGTAAAAATGCCATATTTATAAGTTATGACGATATTCGTGAAGGTACACCTGTATTCACTCGATACCGCACCTCTGTAAATCAATAAGCGCGCATTGATATTGATCAAGTCATTGTTATCATATTCAGACTGTCGTGTGATTTAACATAATTATGATTTCTTTAATTCTACTCCCAGGGTATACTCGGTACGCAAGCGGTTGGTACTACTACTATAACGTAATAAGAGACCCTATAGAAACCCGGAACAAATGATCTGTCACCGATCCAATACGAAATAAAATTGAATAACCTATTGAAATATATATGTTTTGTTCATTGGAAGTCATTTACTGCTTGAGTAGTGTATCAGCTTTAAATTGAATATTAACGCTCTTAAAGTGACAACCTTTATTTTTGAATGATCTGTTAAGCCTGATGATTGCATTGTGTCGATCAAAGGCAATTTTATCAAATCAATATTATATCAAGAAAACGGTCTAAATTTGCTTTAAGCTTGCTCATATAATAGTTCAATTATGTTCAGATTCGTATTTCGTACACTGGTATGGGGTAGAATTCAGTACAAAATTCAATTACGCATGAATCATTGTACACTTGTATTAAAATGAAACCCAAAATAAAACCAAGCGATATCTTCGTTTAATGACATCTGTTTGTTATATCATTCAAACATATTCGTAGTATTAATCAACCTCAAAGGACGGAATAATAGCAGTGTAAAATGACAAAAAGGCAGAAATCTTCTGGAACTCGTATATTTCGAGTTTTAATGTGATACCCAAATTTCTCGAAAGTTCTTACCCATTACACTCTTCAGTAGCTTATTTTATTATTTCATCTCCATTTCCTACTTTATCTTGATATTTCTAAATACAAATAAGTTTATTGTCTCCAGAATAAACATATTACACGCATTATTCAAAAACAGAAATAGCTTTATCCTGTTATAAAAGATTTGAGATGATTCGAGAAGTTTGGGCCTGGTTAATGTTTGTGTTGCCCGAATTGACATTTATACAACCAAGTACACAACATTCTATGTTATACAAAACAAAGCGTTAATTTGAAACATTTGAATCAGTTCATTAAACAACAGTTAATTGATCAAAACAGGTTGATATTTCGGACTTATTATAAACAAACAAATAATAAAGAGATTGGATAAATTATGTGTAACAAGATAGAGGAAAGGTGCTTTTAGAAGTAAGGTAAAATTAAATATTACTAGCTTAAAAGAAGATTCGTATTATAAATGACAGTAGTATGTGTATATTTCAGATATAAAGATACACCAGCCTGAAAGCATACTAGTATGTAAGAGTGAACTGCTATTAAAAACTTTATTTTCTATTTGTTGCCATTTCCTATTAAAGGTATAACATTTTGTAAAATATTCACTTGTTCATGTTACCAGTGATTTATTTTACCGTGCTGCCGAGATCTATTGTAGAACAAAATCTGAAGACCTCTTCAGTTTTATATGTTAACCAGAAATATGAACAATTTTAAACTATTGTGTACAAACAAATTATGTCTTGGACTCTCTTTTTCTCAGAACTCATGACTATTAGAGAACACGAAACTCGAGCGGATTTGAAAAGCAATCATTGCAAATGTACGTTCCAAGAAAAATTATCAAACAAAACAATCTTACCTAACATAATTATGATTTAAATGATGAATACTTTACAAGATGAATGTGTGAAATATAATAGTACAATTAATAAAATCTTCACTAATTTGATATTTTTACACAACTGTATATTTAATGTTTTTAATACAATTAATCAAACACATGAAGGGCTTTATCAGGCCGGTTATCCTCCGAATACCGGAACATCACTTCTTCATGTCAGTTGAACGTCGCTTGCGTAGATAAAGTGTACGCCGATTGACGGTAAATAGGCAAACGAATGGCGTCGGCATTTTTTTCAGCGTGATTCACTTATTTGCAAGAAGTTATTTCGTAGAGCATCTTGATTGGCCTGCACCTGCGAATCTTATATAAATAATGATTGTCCAAAGCAATAACCATTATTTTATCTTAGCCAAGTTGTCTTCATAAATATTGTAACGTGTGCTTTATGTCGATGTTAAAGCGGTAAGTCTTTATTTGTTTCACTATCGAAACCGTTGAATTCTGACAAATTATGATGTCGAACTATTGTTAACATAACTTGAATTCGCTCTCATGAACTTGATTAAGTTGCTGAAGGCCTGCTTGGAGTTGGAATGATAGATATACTCTTTTACCTGCCGTTGTTGAATCAACCCTAGGGACTTGATTCTCGGCTTGAAATTCAGCTGATGCACTTGATTGACTTCCAGTGGAACTCTTAGACACCTGTCGCTGGAATGTTTTACTTTCTTTCAGCGTTACAGTTTGTCTGTGTGTGTTCGTTTGTTCTCCTATCAGCATAGAAATTGCCACAACTTTGTTATGAACTGAATCTATATCGTCTTTACAGATGATGGCGCCGCTATCGCCTTTTGTTGCAAATGTTGTTTTGTCACTCGCAGCATTTCCCTCCTCGTCAGATGAGTCTTCGTCCTCAATTCCCACTAGATGTCTTCTATGTCTTTCAAAATATTCGGGCATTGCTATTTTCCCTTTTCCAGGCGACGACGTGGCGCCCCAGATATACACAAGTTCGCCTGTAAGTGCACTTATTCGTTCAGTTGCAAAGTCAAAAACTTGACTCTCGCTTTCATTCCCATCCGAATTTTTCTGTTTTGTCTCACATATTTTCAACAGTTGAGTATTTACTTTTGTTGCACATATGTCAATGGGATTAGAAAATTGCAGGCTATCCTGGTGAGGCAATATTTCTCCTAAGGTTAAATTTCCTTGCGGTCTGATCATTTTCAAAACATTGTTCTCTGCATTAGAAACGACATGGTTCGCGGTTAAAACGCACATATTTGTAGTACCCTCTCTAGTTTTTTCAGCAAACCCACCAAGCGTACCAAAGCTGCCTTCTATTGCAAACACCTTGCTACCTACTTTGCAGTTTGATGAAAAGCTTTCATAATGTGTCCCAACCCTTAAAACGTAATTGTCGACATCAATATTTAACCTTGCTAAGCTTGCATTGATATCAAGAAGAAGTTTTTGCTTTTCTTCTTCGTTCAAAATGTTACTGTTTGCATAGAAATTTAGGGTCCCAAATCTGTAGCCTAAACCCTTAATGCCTGCAATTTCCTGAAGGATAGCATCAGCGATCTAAAATAAACATTTAATAGCATGTGCATTCAAGAAAAACACATTAATTTAAAAATGTGAAAAGATCGTATTGTTATTATAATTAGTTTATTTAAAAGGCACTTTGTTGAACGTATTAAAGCCACTGTTACATACGTCCGAACTCTTATAATATATTAACGAAGTACTGAATCAAACCAAATGAAAGGCATTGTTATATATAATTGCTTACGCATTTGTCGACTTTATGGTCGATATCTCGTGGTTTGGGCTTTTCGTTATCGGGTAGGTTACTTCGCCCATACATAGCAATGATTTCGCCATGTAAATCTCTTATTGACTGCTTGTTTTCGTCAACAAGTCGGGTATGTGCCTCCTTGGAAACAGTCAGATATTCCTCCACAGTGGAATCGCGGCTGTCTGAAATGATAACCGAAAGGATATAAGTGAAAAACTTTGATTTGCTAGAACAATTGAAGCTCACATAGTTTGTATCTTATTTCAAATCATAAGTCAAATCGATACCTCAAACATTTGTTGGGATGATACCCAATCAAATGCATTCTACTGATTGTGAAAGGCAAAATACGTACATTGTCTGTGGGTTTGGACAGAATGGTGATCACCTCTAATAGTCGAAGGATTGATAACAGGACTATTCATTGCAATTGTTTGCGCGCCTAAACAGTTTTGTAAGGCATGGTAGTACGCCTGGTCATTACATCCTCTGGTCATTGTTAAAAGAATGTCTGTTCTCTCTCGGATATGTCTAAGCGCGTACATTTCAAGCATGTTACAGATGTTTTGGGAAAGCTTTTCCTTGGTCGAAATCCAAATATGAACGTCATTTGCCTTCGATCGATGCTCATCCTCTACGGGGTTTTCGGCTACTAGTATGATTAAGCGCCCAAAGAAGCTTGGAAAGTCATTAGCCTTGAATGTTTCATAATCAGCAACAAAAATGGTAGGTATCTTTAGACCCTCTCTAAAGCTGGAAAAATTGAGTGTTTTAAACTCTTCAACATTAAACGTTTTTCTTTGAATCCTACTTGAATCGACAGGTTTATATGCTAATGTTCTGACGTCGACGGGGTCACCTTGACCTTTAGATGAAACGTTTATGACGACCTCTCCAAATCCCAGAACATTCGTGTCATCTCGAACCCCACATTTTGTAATGAGTCTATGGCTTTTTCGGTTGAGACGTTGTACGTGTTGACATATCTGCTTGTACCTCGGGTATGCCTCAGGGGGTAAAGTGTTTTGCACAATTCTATCCATACCGCCTGCAGTTTAAAAAACATATTTAATCAACAATTGCTTTCAGCATTACCTTAGGAACATACAATTAGAGAGAGAGAGAGAGAGAGAGAGAGAGAGAGAGAGTCAACTCAAATGATAAGATGAAGTACGCTGTAAAAAGGTAGATCAATATTTAAGTTTAGTGTATTGTTTACTTAAAACGTATTCATATCAAACTTGGGCATAGGGCAAACCAGCGTTTATCTGAATTATCATTTGATGTCTCTAGGACATGTAGTTATATCACTGCCATAAATAACAATCAAGTAGACAAAACAAAATACAGATAACTGTGGTAAGGAATAGTGATATTATCATAAAAATTCGACCTAGCCCTACATACTCATTGAAATATGATTTATATTGTGACTAGTTTCCATCGTCTTACAATAGCGCCCAAGCGAATAAACGAAATCGGTATATCATTTAAACAAATATGTATCCACTATTTATCATATAAATCCCTTTATATTTTTCTTACATGTTACAAAGCGGTGTAACTGACTTAAAAATGTTATTTTCATTTTAATCAAAACACTTGTTACCATAACACCATTTGTTTTTTTTTTGTGTGTTTTTTTAATAAGCATACTTACAAATTTCAAGTATGCCTACGATATTCTGAAAAAATCCTTTAATCCAATTTATTCTGAAACTCGTTCCTTACTTGTTAAGTTATTGATTTCAATTTCAATTATACCACACAGGAATTATTTAACAAACGTGAATGTCATTAAAAAACTGTTGGAATTTTTTCAAAATCAATAACCTTCTTTGAGTTCCTGAATGAACGTATTTGGGTCAGAATGCATTGACATTTAATAGTCCTCTTATCTCGTTACTTACTCTCTCTGTTATTCACGCTTCGGGAAATAAAATAATTGAAACAATATAAATTGACACATAGAAGGAAGTTTATACTTTTTCTCGTATTTACTAATCAGAACAGTGACTTAAACTATATTTACATATGATCAAAGATTGTACATTAATGAAAGATTTTAAGAAAAACAATGGCCTCTGCAACGATATCCATTATATGGTCAAATTCACAGATGGGACACTACAAGTGCTCTCATGCTATCATAACACAGAAATAAAACCATTTAAAGAACCTGGCATTTTAAAACGTAAATTTTGATATTATTCTAATCAACAGTACACATATAGATCGAGATGTGCATGTAAGTGATAACAAAATGAAATATATCGCGACAATGATTTGGAAAAGAATCTTTGAATTATCTAGGTTGACATTTATTTCTGAGAAAGCGAATTTTAATTTTCTAACCCTACCTTTACACTTTAAATACGTATCCTACTTTTTAAGATGAAATCACTGACATAGTTCATGCAAATATATCCGCTCTAAACTAGTTCGCTAGTTGAGCATTCAAATAAGCGCAATATGAGATAAGCTACGTACGATCATGTGACCATGTTTTCATGTTTATGTTAACTAAATATCAATATTAATATATGTGTCATCGTTTATTATGGATTTTAGTCGTGCAATTAGTTTAACAGTGGTCTATGTTGTTGTTGTTGTTGTTGTTGTTTTTCATTTGTAAACCTTTTACAAAAAGTGTTAGCCTAACATAGTGCTACATCAAGGATTTTTTTTTTTTCAAAAAAAGTATTTGTATAAAATAATAAGTAGCAGTACTTCTTAATTGCATTTAAATCTAATACTGCTCATATGTCCGTATGGTTCATTATACTTTCCAATTCAAAAATTATATCAATAAAACTTACTCAACTAACACATAACGTTGTGACAACATCGTGTCAACGTTGTACCAACCTTTCCGCTAACGTTGTCTTAATGTTATGCACAAAGCTGTCTCAACGTAAATAATGTGGAAGCTTTCTGAACATTTAGACAACTTTACTAGGCAAAATAACTGCGTACAACGTTGTTACCGCGTTAAAATGCATGGTTACCACAAAGTTCTGACAACAGTCCCGTCAACATTGATTTAAAATTATGGATAACGTTGTTCCAACATTTGGAATGTCTGATTTTCTTAACGCTGTAAAAACATTTTAGGCAACCAATACATGACCGCAATACAACGTTGTTACAAGTGGGTAAGTGGGGTAAACAAAACAAATAAAAAAAAACAATAATGATAAGTCACATGCTTATATTTACTACACGTATGCGTCATACATACCACGAAGTATTGATTTTGAATCATGTCTTGATATATCGAAGCAAATCTTAATAACATGAGTAATATTGTCATATTCATAAAGTTTCTGTCAGAACGTATTGACATTCAATGTTCCTCATATCTCTAACATAAGATCTGCGCTTGAACAATGAAATTTAAATCAAAGCAATGCACATATAAGGAAATAAAAAAAAATCTTATCAATACTTCAGTTATATTTACATATGATCACAAAAACAGTACCTTAAAACAATACTCTCATAGATTAATCGTTTTGACAACTTTCTTAGTTTGTGTATAGAAAAGGCCAATAATTGTGTTAATGCAGGGAAACCAGTGATATAAGACTGCTGACAAAACTCAGATCGATGCTTTTCATAATTGTGTTAAAAATATTAATGTTTTATGCCGAAAAACTCATTTATCTTGAAACATTATGACGTTTTTAGCATCATTTTTCGCACGTAAAAATGAAAAACTGCAATCTGATATTTTGCCAACAGTTGTATACCACTGGTTTTCAGATATTTACGCAATTTGCTCATTCGAAGACAAAAAAAAATAAAGATGTTTTGATATTGTAAGAAGACAGCTTAGCATAATAAGTTTCATTCATAAAGGAATGAGAACCATAGAACAGCCACAATAAAGCACCTTAGTATTTTCAAACTGTTCACATTTATGATATACTAGTCAATACAAGAAAGATCTAGATGTACATGTACTAGAACACAAAATGACTCTTATGGCAGATTTCTAAATAAGAATTTTCGAATTATAAAAGCAGGTGTAAATTTTTGACAAAACATGTGTAAATGTTTTAATTTTAACGTTAACATTTAACACAAGGTATATTTTTAAGAGAAATCATTAACCGAGTTAATACAATTATATCCGAAAATAAAAACAGTTTCTAGTTGAGCATTGAAATTATCGGTACGATACAAGCTCAGAAACTTTGTATCATGAAACCAAACTTCTTGTCTATTCCAATACATTATATTCATATACAATTATGCTTAATGTACATATTATTTACCAGTTTGGTTATCATGCAATTCATCTTTATAGTATATAAATATATATTATTAGTATCGAGTGTATGCAGCAATCCAACATGGGAATATCCTAAGCGTTCATTTATATAAATAGACTTTGTTTTAGGAGTATCAAGTCAAGATCACACCAAATTAGTCATGAAATTTGAATGAAAAATGAGTACTGGTTTCCCTTAGAAAAACGTAAGCCTTTAGTCTTATGTACCGATTAAAAAAGTAAACCTGTCTTGTTGATAAAATCAGTTAAGAATTAATGAATAGTTTAACATACCCATTACAATTTCTCCATTTCAAACTCACACATTACAGTGTTTAAAAACAATTAACGTTAATACAGGTAGTGGAAAATAACTATTAAAGATACAAATGAATCATCGACCCGGGCTGAGCTCGTCTTATTTATAGAAAAACCGGCCCTACATTATCGCTGCAAGCGCTGCAAAATGAAGGAAGTAAATGCAAACTTCAAGGGTGCATACTATATTTTCTGAAATGATCCTTCAGTGCAATTTAATTCTTACTTGTTCCTTATGTTTTAAATTATTTACATAAAATTTGAATTATTAATATAAGTTTTAAATTATTGATGTCAGTTTTAAATAAAATGATTTTACAATCATCAAATGATCGAACTGTTAGCATTTTTTTCAAAATCACTAACCTTCTTTGAGTTCCTATCAGAACACATTTGAGTCAGAACGTATTGACATTCAATATTCCTCTTATATCGTTACAACCCCTCTGTGTTATTCACACTTCAGGAAATAAAACAATTGGAGCACTTTAAATGGACACACTAGGAGGAAATGAAAACTTTTAATTCCGTATTTTCTAATCAAAACAGTGACTCAGGGATAATCAAACACAGTACATTAATGGAAGATTTTAAGACACAGTGGCCTCTGCAATGATATCCATTATTTGGACACATTACTGAAGGACTAACTCAATTGCTTTAAATTTTATATCCCAAGCCATCATAACACTGAAATACAACCAACAAATCACACTAGCATTTTAAAACGTACATATTCAAATCAACATTATGTAGATCTAAATGTACATGTAAGAGATACCAAAATGAAATTTCTTATGACATTGATTTGAATAAGAATTTTGGATTATTCAGGTTGATCTTAATTTTTGACAAAGCAAATTTTAGTCTTAACCTTACCTTTACACTTTGAACACGTATCCTACTTTTTAAGACGAGATCACTGGCAATGTTTATACAAATATAAAATACTGCTAGTGGAGCAGTCAATTTAACGTAATATGATATCAGCTACGTTCATGTGACCATGTTTATAACGGGTGTGTTAACTATATATATATAGAAAAATTAGATCATTTTGAAAAAAAAACTATAAACCTTTAAGAAATATAGCCATTCACTGAAAGATAAAGCCGTCGCTTAACTAAGGGTGTTTGTGAGAAGTTATGCACGCATGGTTTACATTAAATATACGGCTGTCGTACTCAGGGGCGTAGCTTCCTTTAGGCACTGTAGGCACGTGCCTACACATTTTTCTCAAAAATGAAAAAAATAAAAGTTTCAAAAATGCAATAAAAATTGAAGGGTTAGGGGGGTATGGTATAGTGTCGATCTGCGGCGAACACATCGAATATGAAAATAAGTCCGTATTGAATAACACTATTAAAAAAATCGAAGGTTTTCATAACTGGTTCGAAGTAGTGTGGTAACGAAACTTCCAAGTGACCAAGGAAGTCAGATCAAAGTTTTTTGAGCGCTTGATTTGAAATTGTAACAACTTGACATGGACGACCAGGACCCTCCATATCCGGATATTGGCGGTTCTAGCTTCTGTGCAACTGATGAGGAAACGAAGCGACGTCTTCTGACTGAAACCTGGTCGTCTTGGCTGTCCTACCCATTCCCATTTCGGTATGTGCCTGCTGCATTTCTGTGTCATAGTTTTTAAATTAATGCGTCTGACCTTGCGACGTGTGAACAGCGTATGACATAAAATAGAACTGTTGCCTGTTTGGAAGTACTGATGGCCGAGAGAAGACGTTTACATCTGGTATGACTGATTGGAAGAACTTGTCATCGTTTATAAAACGTCATGAAAATGAAACTTGTCATAATAATGCTTCCGCTCGATCTGAAAGTTATCAAGACATACAGTTTGGAAAAAGTGAGTCTATTAACAAGAAACTGTCGGACTCCGCTAGGACAACAGTGGAGAACAACAGACATGTCTTGCATAGAATAATTTAAATAATAGTTCTCTGTGCAAAGCGAAACATACCACTACGAGGGCATACAGAGGAAACTAGTAATTTCTACGCAATACTTACTGCATTTGCACAAATGATGAAATTCTGTCGGAGCACATAGCTAGCGGCTTCGTTCAGTGTGCCTCTTTCAAAGGAATTGAACTTTGTGCCAATATTATGTCATTTCTCCAGGAAGCCGACCTTGACGTCTTAAAAGTGCGAACGCAGAGTTACGATGGGGCATCAAACATGTGGGGGAAATACCGAGGAGTTCAGGATCTTGTTCGTGAAAACTCACCGCATCACTACGTACACTGCAAAGCGCATTGCCTGAATCTCGCGTTGGTTCACAGCTCCAATATTCCTTGTGTTCGAACAATGATGACAACTGTCTAGGACAGAAGTTTTCTGTTCGATTACTCTGCGAAACGGCTAGCAACGTTCGTGGACGAGTTGTCTGGAGATGCCACCACTAAAGAGGAAATGGAGCAGCGAACGAAACTGCGTACTTTGTGCGAAACAAGGTGGTCGAGTCGCGCCGATGCCCTGGCGACATTCAAGAACGCATTTCCCGTTGTATTTCACACACTTGACGACGGAGATAACAAAGCAGGGCAGTATCTGGCAGGGATACTTTGCTTTGAATTCATTATAGCATTGATAGTGGCTGAACATGTGCTTAGTTCCACGGTTGCTTTAACCAACCTATTGCAAAAAGAAGATAACGTTCTATTGCATGCAATTGGTGAGACTTAGGTCGTCATTTAGCTAATAAACAATGAGCGAAACGACCCAGAAGTGTGGGGCGCTCTCTTTGAAAAAGCTACAAACGTTGCCGCGGAATTTGATATAATCCCGTCGACACCAAGAAGGGCTGGTAGGCAAAATCACCGCGCTAACCCGGATGTAGATACAGTTTCCGACTATTGGAGAATAACACTGTTCAATGTATTCCTTGACCATTTGATACAGGAAATGGAGACCCGTATTTTAAGCAATGAAGACCGCTTCGCGGCACAGTATCTTCTGCCAAACCGATTGCCAGGTCTACAAGATGAAATGCTTCCGTCCATATATGCCGCATATGCTCCATATCTCCAGCATTCGTTTGAAGCTTTCGGTAATGAAGTTGCGAGGTGGAGAGTTCGGTGGAATATCGCGGACAGTAGACAGCCTCGGCTCCAAGATACGCTCCTACAGACGAGCAAAGATTTGTACCCGTGTATTTATGGCATTCTCGGAGTACTGTTGACAATGCCACCGACATCAGCATCATGCGAACGATCGTTTAGTGCTATGAAACGAATCAAGAACTATTTGCGGTCGACCATGAGCACAGACAGGATGTCATCGTTGGCATTACTGCATATTCACAAGGACATGGACGTCGACATTAATAATGTTATAAATACATTCGCTTCAAGGAAGTGCAGGAAGCTTAACTTTTTCTGAAGCAAGTGTAGCCGGCCTTTGCTACAGAAAGTGTTTGATTTGTACGATTTCTAAGCAGTTCCGGTTTCTTAGTCTGATTACTTTTATTGACATGGTCGGTTATATATTCATGTTTTAAATATATTCTGAATAGAGTACGAAGAGTTTTTCAATTATCGTTTATTTATTTTTTGTTGAAAATTTGAAATGCTTTAGAACAAGTATGGAATATACTTTTAAGCTTGACAAAAACTGCAAAATTATAAAAATGATTTTCCTTCAAAAAATTCCCCAAAATACAGCTGCGGCGATATGGGATTTCAAAAATGTTCGGGGGGGGGGCATGCCCGCCAACCCCCCTAGAACAACGGAGCCTTCACATTCATTTTTGCCAAGCTACGCCCCTGGTACTGACACAACTACTTACCATTATTGTCCTTTTAAAGTCGTTAGAGATACTATGTGTATTATTCAGGAATGCACTCAGTGACCAAAGGTACTCATGAGCCAGATATTAGTGTAGAAGTTAACTCTGAAGGCTCGGAAACGCTAGGGAGACCACAACTATTTGATCAGCTGACTTTTGTTGAATTTAATTCAATTAATTGTCATTATTTTCACCAGGAGCTGATATTTGTCAAACAATGAACAGAAAATTTAAAGAAAAAACCCAAAATGTATTGAACTAAATACAGACAAACATTTAACATTATGCTGTCTACGGATAGTGTTTCAGAAATTTTAACAAAGAATTGTTTCATATTAACTCTATGGAGTATATACACTCCAGCTCAACAATGCACTGTCACTTACTGCATATATATACATATATATGAATATGTATGCATTCATCACAAAATGGAGATATTTTTAGGAGCACTGAATGTGCACTTAAGGCTTTGAAACGACCACTTGGTGCACCAAGTAATATGAACTAAAACGTATTTGCTTCCATTCATAACAACCTGTCTGTTACATTAGATGGTTTGTTTTATTAACCTGAATGAGAAAGTATAACAATAAAGTATTAAATGGCGGTACAGTTTTTTTAAGCTGAATATAATAACGGTCGATTTTCAAGTTCATGTCAATTTTCCACTCGGAGCAGAAGTGTATCACTATGTCTAGCATGCTCTGTAAATTCAAGGAATACTATTCATTGTTTGACACCCTAGGTTGCTATTTTCAAATTGATGTAGGAGTTCATCAATGTAAACGAGATAATTAAAAAAAAAATCAGAACACTCCTTCTGTCTGACGGATTTAAGGACTGCGATTTCTTCAGATAACTTCCCGTATGCTTTAAGTCATTGTATGTGGAAAACAGAATGCGCACCAGTTTTAAGGTAATTCCTAGTTTACCCAACTTCAGAAAACGTCCTGTGTGACACGCAAAATAAAATGCAAATTCCTTATCAAGCATGCTCATGAGCAGAGTACTGGTTCTTTCAATCTAATGATACCCAATCCCTTGCATGTTATATGCACCAATAATACAGTTTCCTGACGTACAACTCCATTCACTTATTTCATTGACCTCATGACCTTGCCACACACACCTTAAGACTTATGACTGACCACTATATTTGTGGTGGATACTAGTTTTTTCTAACAAAAAACGAAACAACATTTTGAGAAATACAAATACTGTATTTGAATAAGCATCTGGACAGTCAACTGAACAACATAATGCACACACATGTAAATACAATCAGAAACATACATATATTTCAAGTTATCAATATCGAATACACTAAAATATTCTACAAATTGAAACGTTTCCACAAACTATGAAAAAATATGTTGTATTTGTTATACATATCCACAATCGTGAAACATTTATAACCATGCAACACAAGGCCCATCAAAAACTGTAAATCTTTTAAAGAAAGTTAAGTCTTGTCCGTTTGACTGTCCGAAACTGAATGACCAATTCACTGACCAATACCTCGTTTTCTTCGTGCTAACTTACAACGCCACCTAGCGTTCATTTCATTTAACTAAGGAAATTAATTTACTTCTAATTCGTAAACTCAAACTAAGTAAATTACATTATTCTGGAAGTGATTGAATAGTGATTGACTTGATAATAAAAAGTACCAGGTATTGAGTATACTTTACTAAAACATGACATCTGAGAGATAGGCCTATAGCTACGCGGGTCGGTTTTAAGCTTACCTTTGCCTTTGTATAACGGGATAAGTATTCTGGTTTTCCATTTAGAAAGCTATTCCGCGTTCGTTTAAATGGTACCAGTAGATAACACATCCTGACCACTATACAGAACGTTTGTGTTTTAAATGGTGTCTTTTCATGGGCTTTGTGTTTCTCTAATGGTTTGATTGCACGCTGTACCTCCTTAACGGTAAAGTCTAATGATAGGTAATCTGTATTATGATCACAACTATTTTCATTTTATAACTATTCGATAGCCCATCATTTGCCTCAAACACTTTAAAAAGATAGCTTTTAAAACAGTTGATTTCATTTTCACCAGAGTATGTTATTTTTTCGACACGCGTGTTTCTTTTCCTCTTCCTCAGTCGTTTCCAGATTTATTTGTAAGCAAGTCTGGCCGCTGTATTTCAACAATCAAGCGTTTAGTTTTCTCCTCGATTTGCTTAGTTTTCTGTATTCGTCGAAAGTAACGTTTTGCGGCTTTATAGTAACGAAAGGATGCATGGTGGTACCCTCTTGGACGCCCCTGAGCAATCCATAGTATCTAATAACTGATCATTGTATGAGCGGTTTTAAGGTCATGATCCCTTTAAGGTTTAGCCCAGCGATGGACTATGCGGTTAAGTGTCATTATTATAATACAATATTTTATTTGTTTTATAATAAAGTCGTTGTGAACTTCGTGTATCGCTGTGCACCTATGCCACGTTATGTTGTTCTGTTGGGGCAGGGACGGCCGACAATCGGGTGTTGACTTTTGTTCTATTTTAGAACTGGCAGTATAAGGAGCACTCACCGACAGTCATGGAATATCAATGGTTTCCCGGCACTAACCGAAAGTGAAGGTCAGACAATATTTGGGGGCCCTCATCGACAGTTATCGACAGAAGGATTTCGGAACTCACCGGCGATCAAATACTCATTGACGGTCAACAGCGGATGTTTGGAAATATTGACAAGAGAACAGCAAACCAAACTACACACAGTGTGGGTTCAGAGGATACGTTATCAATGATGCCGAGTTTTTTGCTTGTACTAGCATTGTCCGACAATCTAGCAGCGAAGGTAATGAAATTAACCATGAAATTCTATTTATGAACTTTTATCTAAATAAGGTGCTTACTAAATCTCAAGGTCTTATTAATAATATATTAACAAAGTTATGCAATTAATGGAGTATAATGCATTCGAAAATAAAATGTATGAACGTGTACAAAAAATACAATCATAATCAAACGAAATGAAAACGTAGGAGGTATATGAAATAATGAAAGGAATAGCAAATAGCAATTAAAGCAAAACTACTTCATGTATGTACACCAACAAATACCTGTTATATAGTTTTTCCTTCAAATGTACATTCATTCAATTAATAAAATATTTTTAACATAGTTGAAATGGTTCTCCATGTTCATGTTGTAATTGTGTCAGACCTTGTTGCAAATAGAAGGACATGTATTGTCTTGGGATACTTTTCTCTGTTGCACGATTTAGCTTCAGACCCATTAACATTGAAATCACATGCACACATTGGCCGTCCATGTCATCAGCGCACACAATAGAACCACTGTCACCTTCTTTTGCAAAATGTTGTGGATTTTCATCGCCATCAACCTCATCTGGATCTAAATCTTCAATAGCGATACACTTTGTGAAGGTATTTCTAATGAATTCTGCCATTGTTATTTTTCCTGATCCTGGATTAGTCTTCGCACCCCATATGTAAACATGCAACCCTTCTAGGAAGTCAATGTCTCCACTGATAAAATCAAACAGTCTACTTTGCATTGGTTCTTTTTCGGAATTCTTAAACAGCGTGTCTGTTGTAACGTTGTTCAAAGTTGCTGCTGCAATATCAACAGGTAAATCGACCAGAGGAGTGTCTACGCTTGGGGTGAGTATTGTTCCAATTACTATTTCATCATTATTTCTTTCATCAATCAAGGACAAGTGAGTGACTTCTCCGGCAACATGTTTAGCAATAAGAGCACAAGTTTCGTTACCTTTCCGGGCAAATCCGCCTAGCGTCCCAACGCCCATTGCGGATATTGCACTTCCAACTTTGCAACCAGAAAACATCATAACTTCCTTCGGATCGCTTCTCAAGATAAAGTCAGTGATTCCGTAGGGTTTGAGGACAGAACGAATATCTTGGATCGTTTCTTCTGAATATTGTTCAATTTCCGTTTCTTTAACGAAGATGTTGAATGACCCCAGGCGGTATCCGCATCCAACTGCATTATGAACATTGTCGAACACAGCCCTCGCCATCTATAAGGTGAAAACAATTGTATACGTTTTATTCAAATTCCATGATGTAATGAGATAACTTACATGCAATTGCAAAAAATTATTATGTTTAACAATATTAATATTACAAAATACAGTTACTAGTTTTCGCTTTGTTTATAATGTCATTATTTTTAAGTTATATGCCACTAACAGCAGTCTATATTTTACAAATATGCAGCTTCGTTAATTGGTACCTCATCGGTCACCTGTCGTGGCTTCGTGCCGACCTGGGGTCGTTCCAAATCAGGGACCTTGCTTCTTCCGTACATAGATACCCCCTCCGATATCGTCTCTCTGATCTTCTGTAGGTTTGCACGTGCTAGTTCTACATGTGTTGTAAAAACCTCTTCTTCTGACATATCTGGCCGACCTAAACACAAATAGATAAAATAGACACTCGTAAAAATGGATAATGTTTAACGTATAAAGGTTTAACAAAATAACACAAATAAAAGAAAGCAGATGCTAAGATTATCTAAATAAATATTTCTTACCGCAGTTAAAATGGTTCTTTTGCAGCTCACCCAGTTCAAGTTTGTTCGAGCTCCTTCGTTTGTAAAAACTTTTGGCTGACACTGGAACATCTTCTATGGGGCTTTTTTCAGGATTCAGAAATCTCCCAAGGTCTGAAGCTGCGTTGTACAATGCAGAAATGTATTTTTGTTTTGACCAACTGGATGCTGCTTCTAATTCAACATCATGCCCGATGTTTCGAAACACATTGAGCACATTCAACCTTTCTTCCAAAAATCTGAAAACTATTCGCTCAAGAAGACAAGAAATAGTATCGGAAAACTTTGCTCGAGATGTCACGCAAATGTACTCATTATCTGCGCATGAAAACTGCTGTGGGGTTTCTTCTTCTGAAATCAGAACGATGAACTTCCGGTAATGACCGGGGATGTTTCCCTCTCGCCTCGCGCTGGTATGACTGGCAATGAAAATTACCGGGTCCTTAACGCTCGTATCTGAGGATGACGCTAGAACCTCCTCTACATACTCGGCAACTGTAAGGTACTCCTTGCTGACTTGACTTATTGCTGGTTTTGTAACCACTAACTGCTCATTGTGGATCAGAATTGTATCTTGTGGAGCCTGTATATTTAGTATAACACTTTCAAATTTAGGAAGACTAAAGTCATCCCTAATTCCACATTTTTGTAGTAGTTTCTGACATCTTTTGATAAACGGTTTGACGTACTTCCCTGCGTATCTGTACCGTGGGTAGGCGCTGGCCGGTATGGTTGTCCTTGTTATTGTCTCCATTATTTGGTTATTCCTACAAAAAAAGTCAAAACTAGTTAGGCCGACGTGCCTTCTTGTCCTTTTCTAAACATTGTGTTCATATACATTTATGCTTAATGATTATATTATTTACAAGTTTGGTAATAATTCTTTAGAACATTACACAATATATATATTAGAGTATTATGAGTAACGAGTGTATGCAGGAATCCAACATGGGAATATCCTATGCGTTCGTTTTTATAAATAAACTTTGTTTAAGTAGTACGAAGTCAAAATCACACTCAAATAAGTCACGAAATTTAAATAGAAATATGTACTGGTTTCCCTATTAAAGAAAAACGTTAATCTTTAGCCATATATGTACCGATTAAAAAAGTAAACCTGTCTTCTTGATAATATCAGTTAAATAAGAATTAATGAACAGTTTAACATACCCATTACAATTTCTCCATTTAAAACTCACACATTACATTGTTTACAAACGATTAATGTGAATACAAGTAGTGGAAAATAACGCCTTATATTAAACATGAATTATAGTCCCGGGCTGAGCTCGGCCTATTTATAGAACAATCGGCTTGACTTTATCGCTGCAAGCGCTGCAAAAAGAAGGAAGTAAATTGCGGCATTCTCAATGCACTGAGGCATGTAAGGCAATGAAGTTGTAAGCGTGAAGTTATACGCAATCACATTGCCCAGATCTATATCATTCACTGCCGTAGCCTGCAGATTATTTTTTAAAGTTGCACTCTTACTCCCAATTAAGCAGAATCATAATTAAAACAATTATTTTAATTTGCCGAAAAGGATGAATAAATATCAAATTCAAGGGTTTCTTAAGAAGGATAAAGTGTTTAATTTGAAGTAAAGCTACAGAAAACACGATATTTTTACCTTATGAGCAATCAAGCGTCTTTTAATATTTGTGCATTTTCAGCTATTACGAACACAATCTTGTCAATAGAATTTAAAATTTTCCATAAATGTATTTTTAAGTAAATAGTTAAAGGTTTATCATTCAAAATGTATGTTTGTTATACATGTGTGTGTGTGTGTGTGTGTGTGTGTGTGTGCGTGTGTGCGTGTTGATTTTAAATACGAGTGTCACTTTAAAGTCCATAAACTCATTTTAAACTGAAGGGGTATGGGGTATATGTTGGGTTAAGATTATGAACAAGCCTTCCTTTTAAGCGTTTTCTTTTACTCATATTTATCATTCTTTTATTAAAAGACAAAAACAATATCCATCTCGTGACAGACTGGCGGAAAATAAATTTAAGAAACTGGAGTTAATACCATCGGAAGGATATAAGAAAGGTAAGAAATATTATGGTATGCGATGTTTACGTGAACAAAATTTAAGTAAACATACGTTTACATTTGTTATTGTTTACGTTGGTGCCACGAATTAAATGACGACAGTACCTTAAATGTCACAGGTTTTTATGACGATATATTATACTACCAGACAAGCAGCAAAATGCAATGTTGTTACATTTTCTTTAAACCTAAAAATTGTGCGCCATGTTGCTGTCACCCACCCGAGAAGACAAGAAATAGTATCGGAAATCCATACATTTATTAAATATTAAGAGTTATAATCGCCGAGGTATGATTATAAAGTGTAAGTCTATTCCAGTTTTAACTCGAGATCACATGAACGCAAATACAATCTGCCTATGACTCGATAGGCTGTGGATAAGAGTGAGGTTTGTGCACGTAGACTGGTTTAACCCCCCTGTATATTTATATTATTCTGATCGTTCCAAGGCGGTACCTAACAATCCTTGATAAACATACCTACTTCTTTTTATATAGTATATATGCACTAGCTGTGCAATTTGTTGAGTTTTGTGCTGTTGTTCCATGTTAATTGTGTGTGATTTTTTGTTTGTTTTTGTGTTCTATGTCTTTGGCGTTTATCCTGTGCCATTAAACGGGTTATGTTTAAATTTTGGCTACTGTGCTTGTTTCTTTAGTTTTTCATATAAGTTATAACATTATGCCAAATAAGAGAAAATTTCGACACAAAGACGTGACGATAGTTATCTAATCTTCCTACGGCCAGAGATAATTACTACTAAATAGTGAATTGCCTTTATCAGTGGGGTTTTTACGTAACCACCTGTAATGATGATTGTGAAGTCATATAGTCAAGTGACTAATAGATGAAAGCACAGATGTGAGGTTATATATTTAATATAGAAATACTAGCTATGTTGTGCAACTATCAAGAAAGAACTGTCAGCTCTACCACGCGGGCTGATATATACAAGAATAGTAATAGTCTGTATTTAGACATAATGTAACACCAACAATAATGCATAAGTGAAAAACTATAACTGTTATATAATATACTATTAACAGTTTTTGAGTACCATTGGATTGTTTTCGTTTGTATAAACTGTCATTTGTTCCCAATGTTCAAAGAAACAGTTCGATTTTTTTTATGAGTTCTTAATGACTATGTGAAGAATGATGTTGCGAACGTACCAGCTATTTATATTCGTTTAGTTTCCCAGACATGCCAGATGACTCGAAACACCTACAAACAAACATATAAAATTGCGCTGTATGTGAACAATACTTGGCAGTTATCTGAGACATTGTATACAGGCTTCCTTGAAACAAACTCGTCATTCAACCCCGTGTGCACTTCCCTTCAACCCGTATGGCCCCCCGGTCGTCAGTTAACATCATGCGCAAGTGACGTTTTAATTGTATGGCTGAATGAGTTGTATCGAATTTAGAGTTTCTTCACTTTCCTCAATGATCAAGGTCACTAGAAGTAGTCAATAAAGCGATGGGAATGTAATAGAAATGTTTTGTGGTTCAACCTAATCATTTTCTTAGCGTTTTGCACATCCTACTTTGCAGAATAGTGTCGTTATCAGCATTCTTTCTCTGGCATTGGAAATAACAAAATTTGCCATTAAGTTCCCATTCTAAGTGCACAAGACGTCGTCAAGATATAGATGCAAACACTCGATAAAATATTGCTAAAATACGTCCATAATAATACGGTATAATTTGACTAAAAGTTTCAAGTGACGTAATTGTCTATTTTCACTTTGTCAAAAAAACCAATCGTTCAGCTTATACACTCAATTACTTTTCTTTACTTGTTCAGGCCTCTAGAAAAATAAGTTAAAATAATAGGATCTTACCTGAGTCTGGCCTCCTGGTAGGCGTAGTTACATTGCGATATAAATTATAAACTTACTTCCCAGGTCCAAATTTCCTTCGAACACATCTAATTATTCAAATAATCCGCCATGTTCCGCATCGTATTTGTCCCTCACTTAAAATCTCGCAAAATTATACTACGTTGGGCCCCTAGTCGTATTATGTTTACCAGAAGAACAAATCTAACCTTCCAGTCTCCACATAGACAAAATCACGTTGTGTTGTTGTTTTGATACCTAGTACTGATGTAATGAAAATCGTATGCATACGTTCGATTTCAAATCTTTCACGGCATCCCAAATTTCGGACCTGTATAAATTCTATTGGTTTAATAAGTGTTTCGAATAATTCTAAGTTATGACATGGTGTAATATTAATGAATTTACTTACATATATTTTTTCATTTAATTATTGCCCTCTTTACCTGTTCAGATAATGTAATTGTGACTTGCATAAATGAGTCGCCTGAAGTAAAGATAACTCATAGATACGTAAAAGTGTTTACTATATCTAAAAGTTCTTAAATTGACTGAAATTCTGCCACCTTTTCGAAAATTTAATACCTTAGTTTTTAATTGTATTTTTCTGCAGAAACATCAAATGTAACTATATCGTCAGTGTTTATCAGTAAGAAGAGTTTTAAAAATTCTGTATCAATACCTGTAGCGCCTTTTTATTGTTAAACCTTTTCTTATTTATTGATGTACCGATTGAAAATAAAAAAGGCAAAAGGCATTCACCTTGCCGCACGCATTGACCGACGTGTATTTCAAATATGACTGCAAGTTCACAATTGAGTTTAACTCTTGTATATACATGTCCATATATACATATGATTACAAGTTTTCCCCTGATTCCGAGCCTTAATCAAGCTAGTAAAAAGTCTGCCTAAAAATTAAAAGTGTACTTCCCTAAAATTGCTAACTTTGATAACACTAGTGTGAGTTTTAAGCATTATTATTTGCGATAACACTAAGACAATGGTAGGAACTACGTCACGCGCACCTGCTGAAACGGTTGCACGCGAAGCAGGAAAACGTCAACAAACCGGGGTTTTTTTAAAAAACAACAACAACAACAACACTTTCCACGATATTGTTCCATAAAAAAGAAAGAGCGCAACTAACAACTCTATATTCATTCATGTATGTACGGTTTCTGAAAGTAACTCTCTGTATACGCCTGAAAATGGAATAATACTTTTTTCTAGATATGGTTCCCTGTGGACGGAATTATATTTCCTTCGTTAAAGTCAACAAAAACGATAGTTTTATGTATTTTAGACGGCATGATCTCGCTTAAATGCTCTCCGAATTCGTGGATTGGTTGTCGGACTTTTTACGCTAAAAATCTGTAAAAACAGGAAATGATTCCACGCCGACGTGTTGCCAAATAAAGTTTCCGGCGGAAGACATTTTCATTATTCATCATAGCATAATAGAGGTGGCGTAAACAATAAAAGTATATATATATATATATTCAGCACATGTATGTATAGAAAATATCCTCTTGAAAAGGTACTAAGTTTTGTCACCATATAGAAAAATGATATCCCTCAGATTATATGTTCCATTTTTGATTGGCCGGTACAAATTAGTCATCGTTATGTCTTCCTTTTAAGTCTATACAAAAAAGGCATGTCCCATATCATTTTCACTTTAGTTTTTAAGCAGTTTTCTGGTGTAAATTTCTTCCAACAGTTGAAATATAAATATTTATGTGAAAAACTACAGAAACAATCTCAGTAGCCAAAAGTTTAAACATAAACCCCGTTTAATGGCACAGGGCAATCGCCTGTGATTATGTAAATCAAAGACTCCTGTTCTCAGCCTCTGTAAAACTGAAAATTATGACAACATTAAATGGGAGTGCGTGGTGACTTTTTACAGCTTCCGCACATATAACTTTAAGTTTAAAAATCACCAAATACACGATTTACAGACAAAATATCAGATCTGGTTAGTTGCCAATAGGACAATTTACGGTCCCTCTAATCCCCGCTGTGTACACAATTGACCTAAATCAATTAGTTGACAGTTGTTGTGATAGTTGCAAACTGTCAACAAAGGACCCCTATTTTAAATTAGCACTGATGTCAATTAGCGAAGTTTTGATAGCGGTACTTTCACCTACATAATCCTATTGTATACCAATTAGAGACCTTTCACCAAACAGTGGACGCTAACGAGCGAAAGAGTATCGTGAATTGATTTCTTAAATGGCGTATTTTAACTATTTTTGCAATGATTATCACAATTGATTGGTTGATATTTTAAATCAAGAATTATGAATATTGATGAGGTAAACAAGAATTACACAGAACGAAAAACTATCAATTTAAAAAAATAATTTGTAGAGTGAACAACTGAACTTCGTTCACTTTTTATGTATGCTGTTAATTTTCGTTCATTGTAATTTCAATTGTTGTTCATTTCTGCAGTCCAAACTTGTATAAAATGAAACGAATAAGCTTAATTAAAAGCCTGAAACAACATTTGTTTTCTTTTTATATCATTTTTTGTTTAAATACGTAATAAAGTTTACTTTAAAGGTGAAAATGACCAATAATACGACCAACGCACAATATACGTCATTAACGATACATGTATACACAATCTTGTCTTTGCGAACATAAATCAATTTTTCCGAGTACTCGAGTATTAATTTTACTACTCGTTGCCATCCCTAATAACTTACATACATCGGTTTAAGAATCGCATATCTATAGTCCTTAAACGTTTCTGTAAAAACAAAAAAATAGCAATCAATTAACACTAATGAAACAATGGGATCTACATGGAAAAGCCATAAAGTCAGCCAATACCTTTTTATGAAGCTACGCTTGTTGAGGTCTTACCATCGTCGGATATCTGTGTACATTGGGCGATTTGGCGAGAAAAATCTCGTTAATATGAATAATTAAAGAGGTAGTTTTCTTGGTTTCGCAAGGTACCAGAACTAAACCGGCTCTGCCTATTCTGTACAATACTTTTTGCCAACAGTCATGGCCTCTACTGACAGTACGGGAAATTGATATCTATTTCATTGTAACATGCGGATGCGTTGGAAGAAGAGTTGTCTCCTCCGCCTCACGCATTTTCATTTAAACGAGATTTGTCAGTCATTTATGAAACATAACGGAATTTAGGTTGCCGACGATGAGGTCAACATACTGCTATAATCGAAGTATTTGTTCAGCCTTTATAGGAGCAATGGTAACCAATGCCGTTATTGTAATTAAGCTGGATCTACACTATTGGAGCTTCACATGCAATTACAAACATTGTCGTATGGTTGTTTAAAGAATTGCATATATTGTTGTACAATGTATGCCGTACGATACTTCTAGATTTGTATTCCCCCTAGACACTATTCTGAACCATTGATTCTTCTTATGATATTTATATCGTAAAACAATGTCCTAAAATTCTTAAAAAGATGCTTGATTTTTTAAACATTTGGAAAACGTTGAAACTAAACACTGTTCGATATTATTGCAGAGGCCTAAAAGGGAAAGTAACCGCTGCTGGGATTTTGACGACCGTTATAAATATGGACGTTATGGCTGAGTTTCTGACAAAAATGGCGGCACCAAGCCAAGCAAAAGATGATGGATTTATTTTTGTTTACGATCGAAGGGAAAAGGATGCACCTGAAAAGACAATAAGCACGCAGAAGATATTATCATTTTCGGATTTGAAAGCTAAAATTATTGAGGTTTGTGCATGAGTAATGTTGCAAAATGCAATGGAACATTTACCGCATTGTTTATGTTTACGAAGGTTCTAATTATTCTAATTTGCATTCATAAATTTAAAAGCTGGTCAACAGTCATGAGGTTATCTTCGCTAACGGTTCCTTTCGTAGTTGAATGTTTATTCAGACCTCTTCAGTGTTTCTGCCAGAATATTTATAAGACGGAAAGGAGCACAGTGGCTTGATGATAGGAGCTCATAAAAGTAAAAATAAATCGGTTAAACAAGCCAAAATTATATTTTACACATACTTTAACATGTTCATCATCATCATAAAATAAGGTTTGACAAAATACAAAAGTACCTACTGCTTTAATACAAACCAAGTGAAGAATGTTCGTCCGTCGAAAATGTAAACAAAGACCAATTATCGTTGTACATTATAACTTCTTCATAAGTAAAGTTACTAACAAAATACCTGGGTCATAGATGCAATAGCCCTTAATGTACACTTTAACACCCGTATCCTTTTTGAGAGAAACAGTCAATTCTCGACTTTCCAATAGACCATAAGCCTTTGCGGCATGGTGACTTCCGGTTTATTTCCGGGTTATGACGAAGTACAATAACAGCGATAAATACGGACAAATTATCATTCCAGGTTTGTTATAATTTATTTATTTTTATTAGATTTGTCATTTTAATGAGTTTATATTACATTATTGTGATATTATTTGAATGTCATGAGCTATAAATCGCTTGACTGTTTACTTGGACAGTTAGTTCTGGTGGGTGGGGTAGATGGTTCAGAAAAGACTGCAGTTACTATTCTTATTGGAGTATTATAAACAACAAATTCTCATCTATTCTAAAACATTTGTTTTGAAAATTAACACAAATAATACATTAGTCTGTTTTACTATCTGACAGTCATAATCTAATGAGGAATCTGTATGTACATTACCAGGTATAACTAATAAGTCTTATGAATGAACATAAATAAATCATCATCAATATAAATTCTGATATTTATACTGATGTGTGTATTTTATTACTATGTAATAAACATTTTACTTAGAGTAATTATGTCATGTTGTCACCTGTGTAGTCTTCTAAATGATTTGTTATTTTCAAATATTATGATGCAGTGTTCTCAATAAGAACCAGCTGCCGGCCAAAATGGACATTTCAAATGCCAATAGGGCCGGTTCAAATTTGGAAAACTAAATGAATTTTCAGTAGAATAAGTAGAAGCTGGTCGGTTACTTTACTATTTGAGACGGTTCAACCGAAACTTATTGAGAACCCTGTGATGGCCACCGGACTAGTCGCATACCCCCAGGCCTGGAATTAAATCGGGTTCCAGATTGTCTTAAAACCCATTCATAAAAAAGTCTGAGAGTAACTTACTTTTTTATAAAAATATGCTTTTTATGTTCCATTCCTTTCTTTACAGATATGATTCAAATATGCTGATGTTACCTTCTGAGATCATTACTTTCAATGAAGAACATCACTACAATTGGTTGGGCTGCTAGATTGGTAGCAACGTGATGGACAGCTAGTACCTGACATGCTATTGTTGGTTTGGCATCTATTGCTTACTGGGCCGCTATATTGGATGGACCATACGTGTTGGTTGGACAATTATAAATGGTTGGACTGGAAGTGTTGGTTGGACCACCAGTGTTGTTTGGACTGCTTGTTGGACAGAATGTGTGATAGACAACTAGTGTTATTTGAATCACTGTTGGGTCATATTGGTTTGATTCCCATTGCTAGTACTTGTTGGATCTCTTTTGTTGGTTGAACTGTTGTTTTTTGACTGTTATTATTGATATTCATACATTGTATAATATGTTAAGTGCTTAGTATTCAACACTTATTATTATTATTGTTATCATAAGAAATATTATTATTCAAAAATCATATAAATATATAAAATTAAATATTTTTTTATGTCCTTGTACTTTAGTTATGTTTTACATTTACAATGTGCATCATAATGTTTTATTATATGAACAACTATTTTTATAGATATTTAAATAAACATTAATTCTGTACAACCATTTTTTGTTTCTTTTGCTACAATTTGTATGATAGTGTCAGACATTTTCTACAGAAATGATAAATTTGTCATAAAAAAGCACAGCAAAAAATCAGAGCTCATGGTAACTTCTTTAAATGCTGATTCTCATCAAAATGAATAAGTTGAATTGCATCATTGAATGTATGATTCTTCATTAAATTTAATGAGATCTCCTGCCAATTGACCTTTATGGACATGCACCTTTAAAACTGCAATCTTACAGATTAACTGATTTTGATATCATTGCCTTCAATTCAGTCAGTCATATAAGATGATTCACAAAATAACAGATCTCAGTTGTTTGAAACACTGTCAAAAGACTCCATTTTCTTAAAGCGTTAGAAACGCTTTTTATCCATAAATATATCCATTTTCAAACAAGATACGTACAAATGTTATCTGATCTTCTATCAGCAATCTTTTATCACTGGTTTTCAGACATTTTTTTTGTCAAAACGGTCAAGATAATTCTGTAAAAATGTTTTCTGATCTTCCATCAGCAATCTTATATCACTGGTTTTCAGACATTTTTTGTCAAAATGGTCAGTCTGAGAATGCAGCTTTAAACTTGAGCACTTTATTTACAATGATGAACAATTTTAGTTATGAAAATTAAAATAAATAGGAGCAGATGTATTGAATCATTCAAGTCTTGAAATATTATGTATGATCTTGCTGGACATGGGCCTATTGTTTCTGGAAATTTGCATGTGTACCAAGTTTCATTTAAATCTCCAGGCTGTTTGAATTTGGGCCAAGAAAATATTCGGCCTACAGTACTGCGCTAACGACACCTAGGCTTATTGACTATAACAATACTAAAGTAACATGATAGGAAAAAGCTCGAACCAAGGGCTGCCAGAAAAAGCACGGTGCTCCAACAAACTAAGTTAACCGGGTGGCTAGTTATTGCCCACAAACATTAACTCGATTTTATGTCTTTTTAATATTAACCATGGGAGTTAACACAGTCATTGGAATAAAAAGATCATAGACAATCATATTAATAACAACGGTATTTTTTACAATTTAATAATAACATTAAACATGATATAATTCAATAACAATAAATTGTCCTTGGTATGCAATAATCCCTTTAAAGGTTCAGTTGCCAAGGGTTAAAAAACCACATCTTGCTTCTTTTTGAAAAATCTCTTGTTCGACTGTTATCGGCTATAAAGTGTTGTTTCACATCCTGTGTCATAATTTTAAGTTCTAAATGTCTACTTTTTGTACCAAACATTTAAATTTATGTCACTTGTGTGCATTTCTTTAGTCCTTGCAGTCAAGGAAAGTTTTCATTTATATTGACACACTTCATTTATTTTATCTCTGTTCTTGAACCGATTCCGATTCCGTCTCTTGTGTTTTGCACAAATTTTTCTTGTAAAACTACTGATATAGCAGGTGCTATCAGATCAATGGTATCAACTGCCTACTCCTGTTGAGCATCAACTTGGCGGAATCAAACATCAAGAATGTACATCTCTGAAATAAAATAAATAGTTTTATCATCATCCAACTTAGCCAGAAAAAATATAAAAGACTCTTAACTGTTAAAGCTGCACTCTCACAGATATACCGTTTTGACAACTTTTTTATTTGTTGTCTTGGAAAGAGGCAATTTCTGCGTAAATATCTGCAAACCAGTGATATAAGCCTGCTGACAAAAAAAATCAGATCACCTATTTTTATATCTCCATTTAAAAATTATTATTTTATAGCTAATTTTAAAAGCGTTACTAACGGTTTAAGAAAAATGCATTAAAAATTATTTTATTTACTTAAAAATGAAAATCTGCGATCCAATGTTTTGTCAGCAGTCTTATATCACTGGTTTTCTTGCACGTTTGCATAAATTGGCAGTCGAAGACAAAAAAAAAAACAGTTGTCAAAATGTTTAATCTGTGAGAGTGCAGCTTTAATATCAGTCAGATATTTAAATAGTTACAATTTACTAGTACAATCTTAATAAGCTGTTATTTTAAGACCTGCATATTTGTTTACATACAGCACAGCAGTCAGTATTTAAATGCCCTTCTTAATCACATTTAAGCTTCATTTATTTGACTGTTTTGAAGTTGCAGATTTTAACCATTTCACACTAATTGCAACATATCATTCATTTAATTTAATAACAAACTAAACAAACCACGATTGAATGCATACTTCATAACAACCAATATGTATTTGAAGTCTTTGAGAACTACTATGAAAGTCTTTACCATTATATTTGTTATTTTACCCCACCCACTTAAATGTGTACTGAAGTTGGGTATAAACGTCGAAAACTTCATTGACATTTACAAAAAACGGTAGATATTTATAGAAGAATGTATAACCTGATGTTCCTAACATGTTTTACTCACCTATCGATCTATTTTGCCAATTATGCTCTTCCTTTCACTCGTATCGATAACTGGGAAATTGAATGCGGAAATAAACCGGAAGTCACCTTTGTCGCAAAGCATTATGGGCTTCTGGAATAAGGCGAATGATGCAAATGCTTCAAAATGCGAATTATCACAGGAACCAGCCAGACATTTTCTTGCTCGCCTTCATCTATTTGCGAGTGGCCGAAGGAAATTCACCACTGCACACTCAACACTTTTCCTATGGTTCAATCAGAACAACTCAGCCATGGCCGAAGTGTTTCGATTATTGAAAAATTGTGAACTGCAGCTTTGCAGGTGCCCTTCATGTATTTGTTGTTACATATACAAATGTCAATATTGGGTTTTTAAGTAAGGGCCTCGAACAATTTGCAAACTGTTAAAGATAATCACGTAACCATGTATCATTGTATGGTCGCTTGTTGCTGTACGCAATTGGTATTATCAAATATTTAAGTAAGGGACTAGAAGATAAATGTTTTCGTCTGGTTCGTGTATTGCAACGGCCGAAATGGAGAGAAAATAGTTTCTTCACTCATAAAAGGCCTGCAGAAGGCGAAAAGGCTGATCTTGACATGGGGATTGACCCTAAGGCCCCCAAGTCCCCTGAATCTAGCGGAAAAGCATCCATCGTCGGTACATCATCACAAACCATAAAGTCTCTGTCTGATTCTACGGCATCTGTCAGAACTGTCAAATAATGGAAAACGGAGCTGAACATCAAACTTTTGTATGATACAAAAAAGAATGATGGCAATGGCTTTGTCAAAATGTGGTCTGATGTTTGTAAAGAATTAAAACATCAACTGTAGGCACTATAGTATTTCAGTTTTTATTTAGTAATCAAAGGTTCACACCCTGCCCATTATACTTGCTAGATTCTCTATGCTTTGGCCAGTTGTGATAAATACATAACCATTGAAAAATGTACATAGTAATTTTCAAGAGAAAAACATCTACTCTGTGTAAGATTTGAGCCTATGAACCCCCGCTTGCAAGTCTGGTTCTCTCCCCAACTTGACTTACCAGGCACTTGGTTACTCAGAACCCTTGAATAGCTTATAGTGACTGTAACACTCCTCCCCACTTGACATTTTGAAAGTTTAATCTTAGGTTTGGAGGAGTGTAGTCACTTAACTTCTAGTGATTCAAGGCTTTTGAGTAACCAGAAGCTTAGTTAGCCCAGCTGGGTATATGACTTAGTCTATGTAAGAATTAAAAACAAAATGTAAAGGTTAATTGTTTATTCAATAAAAACATATGTAGCAAGGTGCATATTTCAGTATTTTATTAGTTTGTGTGTTTGGTATGGTTCTATATCATATATCGTTTTGTATTGTTTGTGTATCGTCGTGTTAAGTGTTGTGCTGCGTAGTTATTGTCCTCTGTGCGTTACTGTCCGTCAATGTCCGTCTATGTCCGAGTGCGTCAGAGCGTGAATACTGGTTATGCGAGTTTGTCTAAATTTATAGAGTGATTGATTGGTTCATAATGCCTTTTCCCCTTTTTCCCGCTTCATTGCACACGCCCTTATTTATATATACACATAAATCATTCCGTTCTGAATCATCATCGACGCAAGTCAAGATTTCAATTGTAACAGTTGTTACTATATTCTTACTTATTTAATACTCACTCTTATCTTTGAGCTCAAATATTCATTCATATTTAATTATTATTTAGACGTGCCTGGTAAGTTTATTACTCATAGTTCTTAGAATGTTTTATGTATTTAACCGCGAAGTCTCCCTTGAAATATTTACCGATCACTGTCCATTGTCTTTGTATTTTGTGTTATTAATAATATGATTATGTTAGCATATACTTTTATATGTTTTATTATATGTTTTAGGTTTCGTTCGACTACGTATAAATAAATATTTTCGAACTCCGAAGTTGAGTGGTTTTGTCTTAGTACATCCACGCTACAAATGGCTCCCCAACGGGGAATCGAACCCCGGTCTCCCGCGTGACAGGCGGGGATACTTACCACTATACAAATACTGAAAAGGGAGAAGCATGTTCCGGTGTAATGTTCTTACGTACTCCTGATCCAGTTATTTCTAGACTTAGTCCGAGTCCTGTTACTCCCATACCCGTGCCCAGGCCGCGACGTACCAAACGTCCGCCTGATAGGTATGGCGAGTGGGCTTATCAGCAAACAGCTGAATTCTTTGTTTGAGACTAAGTAGATTGAGTAGGCTTATGTATGAGTTGTACTGCTCTCATTATAGCATTTCAGGTAGTTTTCACAACAATATTAGTAGTTTTATTATTATAGCGCAGTGTACTATGGTTTTACCCATTATAATATTCATATTGCGTTACAGGCATTTTCATTGCGAAGTGACTGCTGCCCTTTGTGACATATATGTATTAACAGTTGTATCTGTTTGAGATATACTCTATTGTATTTGCCACATCCTTTGTCTCATGTTTTATATACAATACTTAAGCCTTTGCTATACATTATGAGATTTTATTTTTCTCGTAATATTATTTGAATACAATATCGTTGACACTTAATATTGATATCTATCATATTTCATTTCTTTGAGATAAAGTTATTTACTCTCTTTACCCGGAAAGTATGTTTCCTGAATGTAGGGTACATTCCAACCAGGAGGGGGAGTATGTAGCAAGGTGCATATTTCAGTATTTTATTAGTTTGTGTGTTTGGTATGGTTCTATATCGTATATCGTTTTGTATTGTTTGTGTATCGTCGTGTTTAGTGTTGTGCTGCGTAGTTATTGTCCTCTGTGCGTTACTGTCCGTCAATGTCCGTCTATGTCCGAGTGCGTCAGAGCGTGAATACTGGTTATGCGAGTTTGTCTAAATTTATAGAGTGATTGATTGGTTCATAATGCCTTTTCCCCTTTTTCCCGCTTCATTGCACACACCCTTATTTATATATACACATAAATCATTCCGTTCTGAATCATCATCGACGCAACTTATTTAAAATGAATTTGGCAAGCTGCATTTAAGTTCGATCTTTTTGCAAATTTATGCACTTAACACAGATTTGGAATATAAATGTCTGATTAAATTGAATTGTCAAATTGCTTCATATGCGATTGGTATTTTCAATTTTGGATATCACTGACAGAAACATCGGACCATTATGTACTCTGTTCTTTGAAGATACGATGGACAGTTTAAGAATCTACCAAATCAATGTTTTTTTGCAATCATAGGGGATTATAAGAATAAAGGTCCCAATTGTGACAGTGGTGTTTGTCAGACCTTTTCATTGTGATCAAGTATAGGAGAAGCACCGTCGATCCTGATTGGCTGATACAAATATCTTTATACTTTGGACATGCCTTCCGGCTGTCAGTCAGCCGTTGCAATCACAGCAATAAACGTGAAAGGTCAAAGACTATTGTTTTGTTATAGCATGGCGGCACAATTAACTTGTGTCAGTACTTGGCCTTGCCAGCAGATGGCAAGTTGGGCTCAACAAGCCATAAAGGTCTGGTGGAAACCTTGAGCTCTCTTAAAAGAGAATACAATGAAAAATAGCTTGCTTATTTGCGAAACATCTGTCAATCAGTTTGGGATTATAACCATTTAATATACTTTGCTTTCAAATCTTTTCAAAACATATATATTACAAGATAGAATGTATAAAAAATAATTTTGTTTGAATAAAGACAAATATATATGTATGAGTCTTATAGTTTTCTCAATGTTCCTGTCAGTTCACTGGACATGACTGCCTTATTTAGCACTGGTCGTAATTGATGGTTAAAAGATTAACATGTTATTTGATGAACAATGTGTTTTTTTCCGATTTGAACATGTCTTAAGTGTATTTAGCATTGATTTTGTGTATAATATTTAGATTTTTGTTGGAAAGGTTATGTTAGATTCATGTTTTACGAAGCTAGTCAAGCAAATAACATCAATTAAGTCTTATAATGTGATTGCTTTATATATATTTAATTATGTTTTGCAGGAGTTTGGATTGAAGAAGTCGGACAAGTTTGTCATATCAACCACTAACAGAGAGGAAGTCAATGACAATGACTCGTGGGGTAAGCTTGTACATACAAACATTTGGCAATTTAAATCATTCCAAATTGTGTTAATTTATAAAACACTGATCAACATCAGCGCAAGCCTTTAATTAACCATGGGTGTGTTAAAGGTGCACAATAAAGGTTGATTTGACTTAAATGATCCTTATAAAAAAAGAAGATAATTTATGTACAAAAAATAGCCATTATAAAATTATTTTTTAATTAATAGCTACATGGCCACAAATTCCAGAGTAACAAGAGTGCCAAATTATCACTTATATTTATTTATCTGTACACAAATGATATTCTTTTTATTTTGTATTGATCATCAAACCAAGTCAATTTCTAAAGTCTTGTGAACAAAAACTTAAAAGTATTCAGGTTCATTAAAATTAAAAAAGAATCCCTATTTCGATGACTAATTAGTACTTTTATAATTGAATGTAATGTTTTAAGTTTATACTGGCCTCATGCTATAAGCCATATATTTGTAGATTGAAATAGTCGTCATGTTTCTGAAAATAATTTTGTTGATGTTTGCCAGCCAATTTAGTATATATTGTTGGAACTACATTGTTCATCCTTCAAACCAAAATGTTGTTATTGTGTATTACAGACGTTGTGGGTTCGGGCGAGACACTGTACCTTCTCAAAAACCTGGATCAAGAGTTATGTGCCCCTGCCCGGGAACGAGTCAACTACCTACCTCACTACGACACCATCGTCAAGGGGGGCATGTACGAATACTATGCCTCTGAAGGACAGAACCCGCTACGTAAGCTTTCTTCTATCATCTTGTTAATCTTACTGGGACTGGGAAACCAATGTTATTTGCCCATTGAAATAAGAATGTTCCCATAGTAACTGTAACTGAAGTGATCTTCACAATTTTTTGAAGTTTGATGCATTTGAGTTTGATCATTTATTGTAAAAATGTATTGGACTGGTTTACGATTGTGCAGAGTGGAATGATTCTTGATCAGTGAAGTAAGTAAACCTGAGAGTGTCTTCAAAAGAAAAATGTTGTTTCTACTTTTGAACCACTTCTTGTAAAGCCTTCACTTAGTATGCATATTGATCATGTTCTGTAGATGACCCGTATTGATTTCTAGGTCAGTTACAAGCAGTAAGAAGGTAAAGGTCATGGTGACGTTAATTAGAAAATTAATGGGAACTTCAAACAGGCGACACACCCAATTCTCCGAATTCTGGTTTCACCATGAATGTATAAAATTATATGCAAGTACAACTGAACCACTTTTCATGTTTTGTAGTGTTCAATATTGAACTTTGTCTAAAATCTTTGTCATTACAGCATACGCTTTTGCCGAGTTGATAGACAATGCCCTGGCTGCCACCAGGAATAACGAGGGGCCCAGGAACATCGAAATCAGAGTGGTTTGTTAAATTTGGAATTGAGCTAGTTCAGCTTCTGGTTCAAACATTAGACTTATTCGATTTGGGAGACATATTGTATTTAAAATACATGCAATTCAACCTTATTGTAGAATTCTTAAAACATTTTTACATTAATGCATAACGAAACTGCATGTCTACACTGTAATTCAGGACATGTAAAGAAAGCACCAAACTATTCTAAATTGGTAATACTCTTTCAGTGATTTTCACTAAGAAGTTAAAATATGTAAAACAAACCAGTTCAGACCAATGGCTCTCTCAAAACCTGATAATTTGTCTTCATATTCACAACATATTACAAACAACAATAACTATTCCTCCACTGTACCTAACAGAACCTAGATGAGTCTACAATCTATGTGCTGGACAATGGGAAGGGCATGACGTCACGCCAGCTCAACAACTGGGCCATCTACAGGCTCTCCAAGTTCATACGCAAGGACAAACGATCTAAAGTGTGAGTACATGAACTCTGATCACCATAAGATTATTCCAGAATTACATCAGTGTTATGCCAACATCTCGGTTAGGGGGATCTGGTCTTTCTTATTGTGTCATTTTGACAAATTTGGATATATACAGGAATGGTTTCATCATGTAGAAATGTTGTATTGAGTAATGAGATTTTCACTTATTTTCCCCAATGTAGAAACCTTGACGAGACCGTCGAAGAAGAGGAATCGTTTGTCGAACAAGATGCACCCAAGTCCCTCAACAGCGATATATCATACTTTGGTGTGGGCGGGAAACAGGCCGTGTTCTTCATTGGCAATGCTACACGGGTATATCAATGTAGTATTTTGTCAAAGGAGAATTAAATAGTTTCTTTCTGAGAAACAAAAACACTGGTACTATTAAAGGTTGCAAAAATATCTATCTAAAAATAATGTGAACTTTCTGTTTTTCTGATAGCATATATAACTTTGTTTTGTGACAAATGCTTTTTAGCTCAAAACTGTTGTTGTTGTTTGTGGAAAATCATCCATCACAAAATAAATTTTCCGAGGGGAAACCTTAGAAGTTCTGCTTTCATTTAAATCTGATTCAATATATATCATGTGCATAATGACAAACAATGTTGCAAAGTATGAAATTTATAACTTGAATAAAATATGTTTAAGCTAAAAAAAATCATTTGCATTGTTAATCTCATATAAATACATTTTCAGATGATATCCCGTCCAGTTGGCTCAAAGGACGTGCACGAGTTGACCATCTCAAGGGAGGAGTTTGAGAAGAAGGAGAAGAACCATGAGGAGATCTACAGTGGCTTCATCCGCAACAGAAAGGTACAAGGAGGCTGTTCTGTGTCTTTGCAGTTGTTGAATTTCAAGTGTTTAACTTTAAGGCATTGCAGTTAACAATCTTATATAATTATGGCATTACTGTGCAATTTGTTAAAAATAACATTGAATATTTAAAAAGTATAATATCAGTGTAAGGTAATTGTGAGATGCTTAAATCAGATTACAACTGCCCTTAATAATTACCTACTCTGTTTATAACAAATGAATAATGAATCAAAGACCACATGTATTTGTTTGTCAAGGTTTTCATATGACTGATAAAACTCTATATGTTTTATAGTTATGAATATTCATATCCGGGTTGATTTGGCTTTATGTCAGTTGATTTTACACGTATCCTAGGATCAGATGTAGTTTACCTACACTCTATTCCTGTGATTGGATCTCTATTCTTGCCTTTTTTGTACAGTCAAACGCTTGCTTACTTACATATTTCCTTAACTCGTTGAATAAAATTGACTGTGTGTAATTTGACTACTTGTGACAGTTTCTATATCTAAGGTTAATTCTAAACAAAAGAAAATGATGAACTTAAGTATTGAATTAAATGAAGAAAGAAGGGTGCCCATGCTGGTCTTCATGAGCAGAAAAGAGTGACCATGTTGGTCTCCATCAGTGAATAAAGGTGCTTCCAATAAAGGCCTGGAGGAAGCACCGCTTCTCAACTCTATCACTTAAACCCTTGTATATTTGCCTATTTATCTACAGCCGGGTGATGCGGCTCATGTTTCCAAAGAAGACGAGACTCTGTGTAGCCTGATAGGAGAGGAGCCCGGCCGGGATCATTTCACTGCCGTCATAGTACAGGGCGTGAGCAAGGAGCACATGCTTTACCTGAAGGAGAAACTCAAAGAGTGGACACGACAACTCGCGTAAGGCTGGTTTCTTGAAATAATTTTCTGTTGATGTTTGATTAATATCTTGCACAAGGTCCAAGTTATATTTCATCATATTTGTAAATTCAGGTATTTGTCTATATGTTTTCCATCTCAAGCTGTGTTATTACTAACTAAGGTAAATAAGAATGAGGCTTATTATTTTTAGAACTCGTAAAATTATAGTTACTTCGTTTTGGAAACACCTCAGCTGTGATGTGAAGTATAGCTGTTAAAGCCATTAAGTCCTTAAGAAATTAATAGATGCTGTGAATTCTTGACATGACATAAATGTTTTTGTGTTTACATTACAGCCACATCTACCACTACTACTTACATGGCCCAAGTGGCAATGTGGAGCATGCTGATGAAAACACCAGGGCACCATCGCCATTCAAAAACATTGACATTGAGGTATGAGTTAGCACAATCATTGTGTAGTTGGCAGTGTCTACACCCAGCTGTCTGTTATTCCTCAAGATAAGAGCATTAATATGAATGGAGAAAATATAATTAAATTGTCTAAGAGAATTAGAAGCATTACCTGTGTGTCAATTATGCTAATGTATGTGTAATCAGCTTATTTGTCGTTGCTTTATCAAAGAAAAAAGTTGAGGTATTGTCAGAAAAAAGTTCAGATATTGTCATAGCCCTGGTGTGGTCGCCTGTGGTGTGAAAAACTGTTAACCTTAAACTTGAAACAATTTGACACAAATGTGACCAGATACAATATGAACATGCACACCAAGGCCCATTACTCTGGCTTAAATAATTGTTGAGTTTTGCCCCCTTTCAACTGAAAACCAACAGACAAGTGTCGGGGTTGGTTCCTCGGTGTTGTTGTAAAATATGCATTCTTTTATCTTGAAAAATGTCTTACAGGTCAAACTGTATCAAACTCGCAACCCAGTTCCCAAAACCATCAACCTCCGGGACATTGATAACGACATGCAGACCCAGTTTGTTCGCGGGGCTGCGAGTACATTTGAGTTTAACGCCGTCATTGAGGGGGCAAAGGTGGAGGGGGTGTTGAGGTATCATCCCTTCTTGTACGACAGGGAGACATACCCTATGGATCCATATGAGAAACGTTAGTACATATAACTGTGCCTGAAATGTTAAAGGGATTTCAACAGTTACATGTTTTTATTCCCAGTGTGGAAGCAGATGAATTTGAAATTTGAAATTCAGTTTAAAATAAATCAATATGCTCAAAACATGTTTATTTAGTTAATTTATTTAAAGAGAAATGGCTCTTTTCCAGTTATTGTGTCAGGGGTTCCAAAGTTCAGGATACAATTTGAAATCAGGATTGATAGCTTTTAACTTAAGACTACTGTTGTAAACATTGTGTTTAGCTTTGAATTTTGCAGCAAAAACATTAGGATGTAAATTTAAATGACTTTTATAAATTTCTTATACTTATCTTATACTCAAACAGATCAGGGGCTTTTTTTCAGGATTATTAGCTGTTAGTATTTGTGTTATCTGTATTCAGCCTGCAAAAGCAGCATTGTTTGCTTAGCAAGCAGTAAGAAAGAAAGAAATATCGTTTAAAGTAAAAACCTCATATTACAGCTGAAATGACTCTAGAAGATGAACACGGCTATGCTGTGAGTGAGGTGCCAGCAAGGGGAAGGAGACCCATCTTTGAGTGCTTCTGGAATGGCCGACTCATACCCTATACCATGATTGACAGGTCACTTTATTTTTAGAGATTAATGGAGGAAATTAATTAGTAAAGGCCCCACAAAAGTCTGCGTTTGCCCTGTAGTAATCATTCTGTCTGTCTGTCCAGGCCAACATTGGGGTTTTTTAAGGGCTGTGTCCAGGTTTAGGAGCTATTAAGTTGTTTTCTATTGAAAAAATACATAAAACTACATGCTTCAAGGCCTTTTTAAAAAAAATGAAAAAAACACAACCTTAAGTGTATCTGTCCATCAATCCACATTTTTTATGTTTTTTGTTCATAACTTATCGGCCTTTCAAGAAATCAAATTCATACTTTCTAATTTTCATCACATTAAGTCAGTAACAGTATGCTTTTTGTGATGAGTTTACTAATGCTTAAATATTCTCTGATTTATGGCCCTTGGTAAACTTAGAAATTATGACAACTTTTTTGGTTCTGTTAATAACTTGAAAAACATTCAATATATTATTTACAAACTTAATTTTTTGCTCACAATAACAATACGCTCTTTTTTGACAAGTTATGTAACTCATGCTTAAATTTTGTCACATTTATGGCCTTTTGTATACTTATTTTTTACTAAAATATAAATTATTCTTTATCTAGTTAAAACCCTTTCAGCCGTATTTTCCATATATTTTAGTACCCGTAGCAATGTTGAGAGTTTGCTTTGAAAATGCAATAATATTAATGTATAGTAGCAGAAATCAGACATGTTTTGAAAAACAGAAATACAAATCTTCTTTAATTAAAAATAAATGATGTTTAAAGCAAAGGAAGTTGTTTCATTCTATACCATATTTTCATTTGCAGCTTTGAGTGGTGCAACCCAACAAAAAAATCCAAGAATGTCCCTTCAGAATGCTGTAACAGGTATAATATAATATAAGTGTTGGCAGAAGGATAGAGCAAAATACAGTAAAACTGTGATTACTCAAGGATGTCAGGGCATATCCTAAAACTATCCAATTTCGATCTTCCCAGAGTTTCCATTTTAGTCCGTTATGAAACGCCTTCTTTTCAAAGTTTGAAGACATCTGGTAGTATTATAACATAATTATAATCATTTTAAAATTCTTTTATTTCATCATTCATCATTAAAATGCAAAATAATATCCAACAAAATTATTTGTTGTCAAGAAATATAAAGGGTTTGACTGGAGTCCATTTTAAGATGAAAGTCAGTTGTTTTTCCTGCATTCAGGGTGTCTGGTGTGTTATGGACGGATGACAATTTCCAAGTGAGCACCAACAAGTTGACCTTCATTGACCTTGAACTCAAACTGAGGGATAAACTTGCCAGCTTCTGCAGGGTTCTTAATGGACAGGTAGGCAAATATGTATATCAGTACGAGTTTTTAATATGTGTCAAACAATTGAGCCTCTTCATATGTTCATGAATCTATTTTTCTACTCAGGATGGACGTTAAAGGGGATGATCTGTACAGGCGTATAATAACTGCAGTGCTCCAGCCAGGATTTGAAAAGGGCAGGGTGGAGTTTTGAAAAGGGCAAGCTACATGAGTCGTGTAGGGGCGTTTGGGGGTGGTGGTGGGAGGGGTCAATCCCTGTCACAAGGTTGTTTTTTAAGGGGGGGGGGGTCTGCCCCTAGAATTTGTTTTGTTTACATACTCAATTTAAATCATTTTTCATGATTTTCAGACTTATACAAAATGGTGTTGTTGTTTTTTCTCTAAAATTAGAAGGGTGTGTTTTAATATTAAAATTAAAATCTGTCTTTTTGTCTGTGGTAGTATGATTCTACTTGTCTGGAGTCTTCTTTAGTGCAATGTCACATATTTCTCCTAAAAATTATGTAAAATGAAGAAAAAAACAAACACAGTTAAACATTTGAAGCAATCAAATAAATAGATACAGAAAAAGATATATGTTGGAGACGAATCTTAGTTTGGTACGATCGCGATTGGGTACGAATGTTACATTCAGCCTGGCTGTTATTTGATTGTCTTTGGTAAAATAATGTTTAATATGCTGATGTTTTAGAATAAAATGACAATAAAAATCACTTCCCTGATTTAAAAAAATCACTTATAAAACAGAGCATTGATAAAATAACTCCGAAAAATGTTCTGACAAAATGGCGGTTTCGGCGAATTTTGACAAGATCGTGGACATGGTAAATAAATGCTACATAAAACATCAACATATTTTTGTGGGTAACAAAGAAATTTTTATCATGAATATTTTAGAAATTAACTTTCAAAACTTTTACTGAAAAGGTGATGTATTTGATTGTGTTAGCGCCACCTTTCTTATGTTTACAAATCGGCAGTGACCGTCTGCTTCAAATCAACAATTTTTAATTAAAATGGCGAGTATCATCAGTACAATACAATTAACAATTATTTTTAAAGATTTGTGCTTGACAACTCTTTTCACCATCCCTTCACATTTTCTATCGCATTTTATGAACTTTCATGATTGAATGAACGAGTTCTCAATGTATATTCTGATTGGCTGACATTAAATAGCTCCACCTCCTGCCGATGCTCCCGTATTTGGCTCTTCCTAATTATTGGATTTGAAGATGACAAATTATGAATACACAGGTCGTCTGCTCACTACACAAATACACACTTAGCTGTCATATGACTTGGACAAGGCACATGGGAAGATGAAAGGGCAGTACGGCATATTTTAAGCAGACAATGGGGGCATGGTGACACCTAGTGGGAACACTATTATCATAAGTATTACGTAATTTGTCTCAATTATGACAGCAGATTAAGGGCTGCTGCTCTTTCATAATGATTTCAATAGTAAAAAGGGCACTAACGGAATAATTGGCCCTAATAGAGTATTTGTGAAAAGGGCACTACTCAAAAAAAGGGCAGGGCGGTAAGAAAAGGGGCACGGGCGCTGCGCCATTGAAAAACGGGCTAGCTGGAGCACTGAACTGTATTTGTATTTCAATATTCAATCATACTCCCAAAGATTTAGCCCAATTAATAAAAATGTTTTAATATACCAAAAAGGGTGAATAAATGTCAAAAACAATGGTTCTTATGAAGGATACTGTGTTCGATTTGTAAGAAAGGTGCAGAAAACACGGTATTTCTACCTTATGACACGATAGTAGATTGTAAATATTTTAATACTCGCCAATCATTTAATATTTTTGTGTTTTCAGCTTTTAAATACATGGTTACAATCTTGTAATCAGTTATTAATATTTTCTATAAATGCATTATTTAGTAAGTAGTTAAAGGTTCACTACTTAAAATTTATGTTTGTCATACATGTATGTATTGATTTTGAATAAGAGTGTCACTTTAGGCACCTGATATTAGTATGAACTTAGCAAAATGGTTTACATTCATACTGAATTGACATGGAGATGAAAGAAATCTTTAAAATATACAATATTTTTTGTCGGAATGATTTTAATATTTTGTTTAATAGAGATTTATTCTTACCTTTGAAATGTAAAAAATGGATGATTCCAAAGCATTACTTTTACTACAGGAAAAGCGCACCTCTATAGAGAAGGAGTTTATGGGCTGGTTGAGGGAGTGTCACGAGCAGTTTGACAAGCAAATCCACTTCACAGAGTACCAGGGACAGATCGTGAGGCTCGACCTGCCCAAGAACAGGCAGACTCCGTGGGCTGCGTATAAACAGGTCGAGTGGGACGGGAAGGTCTACAAGGCTGGACAGATGGTGGGTGAAATGTTTTATTTATTGTGTGAAAGATATTTGAAGTTTAATTACAATGAAAGATATCCTAGAGGGCTGAGACACTGGTCAAGCTGGTTGTCAGTACCTTTTCTCAAACTGTGTAAAGTAACACTTTTCTAATTTCATGATAAATTTTTATAAAAACTCAAAAATTAGAAAAAAGGCTGTTTGTAGATTTAAAGAATGGAACAGCAGGTATGTTAATTGTACAACATAAAATGATAATGCTATAAAGAAAAGAATGTAAAAAACTTCCCTGTTCTTTAAATATTCATGAGCTACCAAAAGGATTTTCAAAACAACTGCTTTACAATGCAGGTGCGTATAGTGCGGACCCTGCCGTTCTTCCTGGGAACCGTCAACCGGATCCTGCTTTACGGGGACCATGAAGGAGACACGTATGCCACTGGGGGCGATCTTGAGGTCATACAGGTATGCTCATATGAGGTTTGATACAGGTATATGTGTGGTTAAACAGAAAATGTTTTTTTTCCATGATTGGGTTGGTGATTTTGAGAGGTCAGCATTCATTTACATCAACAGGTCATTTTTTTAAATTTCATTCAAAGCATTTGCACTAGTTTTGAAATGAATCTGATGCTTTTGTGTGTCTCGAGCAAACATTTGAGTTATTGTCATTGCCTAAGTGTGGTTGTCATCATCAGCATGCTAAACTCCAAGTTTGCCACAACTTAAAATAACTTAAAATGATTGCGGTATATAAACAAAATTTGGTGCACAATTTTCCAGAGACTATTCATACATGTGTGGCACAAAATTACATTTAACAACCAGTAAAGCTCATAGATAGGCTTATTGTAAACATTTGCCTATTACAGGAGCCGAGGTCGCTGTACAACGAGGTGAAGATAGTTCCCCTCTCAAAGCTAGACAGGACAGTGAACAACCAGATGGTGAAGAAGTTCATCGAGGACGAGGAGGCAAAGTAAGGGCGGTGATGTGTATGGTGTATTACATTTATAGAGGTTAAGGGTAAAACACATGTGGTTTAAATATGGAAGCAAGGTCAATATTTACTGAGGATTTGAAATATATAGAAGCAATTGATATAACTGCCGTGCTCCAGAAAAGATAGGTAAATTGGTAAAAATACATTGAAAATCATGAAAAACGCAATGATTTTAATCTTTTATGTTATAAAACACATTGGAATAAGTCACGTCATTTTAATGGACTAGATTGGCGCATTGTCAAGCTATACTCAGTATTTACCTTCCTATGAAGAACCAATCTATTATCTTTTCATCAAGGGAGATCAATGCATTGATGTCATATTACTATTATTACCCACCTTACGGAACATGAACAAGATTCAGACCATTTACATACAGGGACTTAAACAGCATCCCCAGGATACTGATAAAAAATGTTTCAACTTGGTTTATTTAAATACATTTAAGAATATATGAATACTTTTGGAAAAAAATCATTTAGTAGCATATTGTTTGAAAAGAATATCTGGGGATAAAATACTCTTTCACTTAAAATCTCATCTGGAGCTCTGTAACTGTGATTAACATTAGCTAAAAGCATAGCTATTGGCAGGGATGCCAATATTCCTCTTTTCAGCTGATTTCCTCTTTTTTGGCCACAAACCGCAAAAAATGAATGATATTCGTACATATATTTGTATGATATTCCTTTACCTCCCCTTGTCCACTTCCAGGCTGCCCAGTGAGCTGGATATTTCATTCCCTGAGGGAAACAGGGTGGTCAACAATGAGAAAAGGAAGGCCGGGAAACCCATAGGTATATAGCAGTTTGTTTTGTACAGTTGTGATGCACTCAAAATCTCACAGTGTCTGCCAAATTTGTTTTTTTTTTTTCATGGTAGCCTACTGTGGTCAGGCTACCAAAATTGCTGCTTATATTTTAAGTAGGCCTTTTCTTGTACATGTCTTGTACAGCTTAAGTATATATTTCATGTCTAATCTAAGCACCAAGGACACATTGAGCAGCACCTACAATACAGTAGTGACTATCAGTACCTGCATTTATAGAAGGACTTATTACAGTCTTGACGCAATTTATCTCGAAATATCATCACATTGAAAATAACTTGTTTAATATAACTTGAATTAAAAAATACCCCTTTGTTTTTATTGACCTTGTTCAGGCAGGCAACCCAACATTCACCTATGGGGATAGTTTAATAGTTGTGTAATGTTTCTGATCTTGTAGCATTGTGTCTCTTGGTGGGTGCTTTTTCTGCCTTGATTCCTGTGCTGGTAAACAGAATCTTTGTTAAAGAGTAACACCTCATTGCAATGGTCGAAATTAGCACAAGCCTGCAAGCCCTGCACTGGTAAAAAGTCTAATTTCTATGACTGTCATTGTAAACATGGCTGAAAGTGTAATTCCTCATTGCAGGTGACATCAAGATAGAGATCATCAACAAGAAAGGCGACAAGGTGAAAAGTCTGCCAGGAAAGGAACAGGCTAACAAGAAACTCCTGGTCGAGTTGAAAGTCATCTGGCATGGTAGGTGATTGTGGGAGAATTTTTTTTTTTTGTGTAGTTTAAATTTATATATTATCTATACTGTATTGCTTGAATTCAAATGCATATATAGAAATAGAAGCAGTTATTAAGTTCTTGCATGAAGGTGAGGATAAATATTTGTAAAGGATGAAACAGCTTATGACAACATTGCAGTATACAAGCTCACTGATGTATTGTATGGGGAGAATCAGGTATCATGTTGTGGAGAAACCTAGAGTACCTGAAGGAAAACAACCCATCAAGCTTTGAGACTATCAATGAATTCACATTTCCCCAGGAATCATACCGGGAACATATTATTACTAAGTTAGGCAGGCTTTGGCTTGTTGTTGTGTTTTTGAGGAGAAGTTCTACATTATAAAGGTGCGCTTATATGTCATAGACTGGTTTCTATCAGTTACATCTCTTGTCAACAGATCTATAACAAAACCTTATTCCTGCCAGTAGACAACTTTTCAAGATACATGAATCATGTAAAAGGCTAAAAATTGACAATGTAAATGTGTAAAACAAGTCATCAAACTGGTTTAAATAAGGTTATATGAGTTATGTCCCTTTGTGACCTGAAAATAACATTTCAGATGAGTGAATCATAAACAGACCATTTTTAGTGAAATTGCTAGTGCTTTTTGCATTGACATCAACAGGTATAACTCACAACAGATAGAGGTTTTATCATTTATGTACAAGTATGTGTGCAGTTAACATCTTGTAGGCCTAGTTTAAGCCTTCTATAAGTGACCCCCCAAACTGTATACAGTACACAACCTTTGTTTATTGATCTTAATCTACTTGCCTTGATCCCTCTTATCAGATCTCCGATCTGAGTATCCTGCTGTGCAGTTTTGGAAGTTTTATTAAAGAAAATGACCCTAAATGGCCCTGAGCCAATAAACAAATACACAGGAAATTGGCCCCTACTGTGACACCAGTGCATTTAGCAGGAGATGCACAACAGGCCCCAATTTCTCGAAACTTCTTTAGCTTAACAGGCTTAAGTTGCTTATTTCAATTAGCCAAAATACATACTTAAATTGAATTTTGATAAATGTATAATGGTTTATTGTGAGTGTCATACAAGTTATTCCTTTAAAGTTTCGAAAAATTCTTAAAGAAGATAATTTTTACGCATATTATAGAACAACAAAAATAGTGAGCATAGCTTTATCCTGTTAAAAGGGACTTACGAAGTTTCGAGAAATTGGGGCCAGGGGATTATCATGCCAAACATTCCTTTAACTAGGCCTTTAATGATAAAAGCTGTGTCCAGAGGTTTTATCATTTATGTACAAGTATGTGTGAAGTAAACATCTTAACAATAAAAGTCGTTGACACAAATACACCAATTTTTCTGGTTATTAAGTGTATGGTTAGGCAAATCTATTTGTGTTGATTAGATAATTATTCAATTATCAAGTGACAGATAACAATTTCAAAACCAGGTTATCATTTGGTGAGGGAAGGACAATATCAGACAATCCGGAAACTTTTTTTCCTTCACAGGACATTGCGACAGGTAAACACGGAAAGTTTACCTGTCGCACCAAATATTTACCTGTCGCAATGTTACAAACAGTATTCAGTTACATCAGCCTAAACCTTTTAAGCCTCTTATTTAAGTAAGTTTTGTAATTCCCCATTATTACAGGTTTAGATCTTCTTGGTTAGATGTGTCCTACTGTTATAAATTACAAAAAAGAAGCTAAACATCTGGTAAAAAAAATCAATATTTCGGATCTTAAGTCATATTTTTTTTCCTCCCTTGCCTCCTTAAAAAAACTCATATCCGGTTTGTCTACCAATGGAAAAGCTAGATCTTACTCTTTTAATTCATCTTTAAATTAAAGATACAGTACGGTTATAAAATATAACAAATTATCCTACAAATCGAACTTAGACAGAACATTTATGCAAAAACGAAAGTAGAGTTCTTGTTATTGGTAATGTTAAACAGAGCGGAAAGAGTGTCAGCTCGGTATATTCATCATCATATTTAAATTAACACGATTGCCGGGAGCAACTTTTGCCGAAAAAAAAATACATACTGAATTTTGTTATTCCCGAACATTTCTGTAAAATTCTGTCTATTAAAAAGTATTAGAGTACGAGCTGAAATCGGAACCTTACGTGTTTTTCCAGCTTATACGGAAACATGTGCATAGCGGGGTTTACAAATAGTGATACACAGATTAACACGCTGAATAATCATGATATAATAATTAAAAATAACTCTGATCATTTATTTAGAAACTGAAAGTAAATTTTCAGAAAATTAAACAGTGCTGACTGTAATTTTTCTCTGGACATTGTGACGACTTAAACAAAAGTTTGATCGGTCAAAATGGAAATATACCGGACATGTCCGACTGTCCGACGGACATTCGCATTGTCTGCAATATCATGTCATGTCCCTCCTTCTACTATTGGAGGATGGGTCCCTTGCAGTTTATTTTTTGAAATTTTTAGCATATCAGGATTCTTTTATTTAAATATCTAATGTTGGCAATAATAAATTATCTTTAATTACCTTTCATCAAAAAGTTTCATTATAACAATCTATCGTTTAAATAATTAGTTAAGTTTTTTTTCTTTAGGGGAAATATTTGACCTTTTGGTGGAATTAATATGGGACAAAACACATGGGTGACTGTGAATGTTGAAGTATTAATACTGAAATCAAAGTTTTTGCAAACTTTTCTCCTCTATAATTGTAAAGTAAAAGATGTCATTTCGACCACAAAACACCCTATTTTCAGTATTTTTGACTTGTTGAACTTTCACACAACACTTGAACCACAGAATCATTCAAACACTGCTTTCCTTGTGAAGTTTAAACACTGCCACATTCTCCTTGTTTTCACTTTTCTCTTTCAGAACTGTTAGACAGCTATTTTTGTCATTGAACGTGATATATAGTGGAACATCTCTTTCTTCCTCCCGTATTGCAAATATCGTGCCAAGAATGTGTCGCCCCTCTCGGTCTATTTGAACCAGTCCATGAGCAGTAGCGATTGATTTTGTCAAAATGTGTTTGTTTTGATTTCCTTTCTCATAGTTTGCTTTTGTTTCATCGTTGATGACAAAAACATAGCCATTTCTGCTGACATGTATAAGCTCGGGGCGTGCAAGGCCATCATCTTTAATGGTTGATATGACTTCAAAATCATTATTCAGGGTGATAATTCTATTATCACAAGTTGCTATGTAAATTCTGCTGGCATCTCCGGTCATTGCTAAATGCCGTATCATGTATGTTCTCAGAAAAATATTCTTAACCAAATGCCCATCTAGTGTGTAAACACAGATGTCCGACTGATATCCGAAGTACAGGCAGCTTTGGCTATAGGCCATTGTCCTAAAGCTGTGATTTAGTTCAAACAGCTTATTCATTATCAGTGTTTTCCGAGAAAAAAACATTACTTCTTCAGCAGACACAGCAAAAATATCTTTGCCATTGGCTGCAATAGCTTTATTTTCATCATTAGTGCCACACATGTATGTAGAGCTATGGTATGCAGAATTCTTCAGTTTACAAGAAGCTTTGAATTCAAAATTGCTATCCAGCAGATTGACAGTTATATTAAATTTTACTGTTTGTTCTAATGTGTATCCTGCAACAAGAAACTGACTATCTGGAAGTTCACAAATGCTATTATAGGTTGTGGAGTCCTTTCCCTTGATATCATATGCCTTTCTTTTTTCAGCTGCAAAATTTGTTTCTATTCGCCCAATGCAATTGTTTTCAGTTAACATCTCTAGTACTTTGGGGTCTGCTTGGAATGTTACTGTGCTAGGCCGTCCTCTCCACATATCTTTTAGGTTCCCTACCACAGTTGCCATGGCGCTGGTACACTTCTTCATTCCAATAAATGATGCCGAATCATCATCTGTTATTTCTTTCAACTTGTTGTAAAAATAACAAAGGGTCCCATGCATTTCTGAACATTCTTCAATATCATTGGCCATACCATCATGCAGCGATTTTTTCATTTTTTCCAAATTCTTAATGGCTTCCTTTTCCATCTCATCCAGTTTTTCATTCAGTTCTTTTCTTATCCCTCGAATATTGCTAAGAGCATTATTACAGGAATCGTCTAGTCCATGCTGGATAGACGTCTTCTTGTCTTTCATAATTTGTATTTGTTTCAGAAGCCTAGAAAGGTTGTTGAAGAACCCTTTAAAGCTGGGGTCGTTCTGTATGTTTCGTGCAGCATCTGTTATTTTGACGATGCTTTTGCACTGCCTGTAGAATAGAAATGTCTGATCTGTTAAAAGTAAGTTCAAAACCGTTTGATGCCCTGATAAACCAGATGGGCATGCAATATTGCAATGTGACTGGGATAAAGATGAATGAGTTGCTTAAGTCATGTGTGACCTTTTATTTACTTATAGTAAGTATAGGTTTTATAAATTAATGACGTCAGTCAGCTAGTGCAGTTTAATTAAATGGCTTGTTTTATGATGGGTACACAAAATCTGCTCCCGTAAGTGAGTTTTAGGCCAAAAAAAATGTTCCACAACACATTTATCGGGAATGCTCATGTTACTGTTTAAAGTCATACACATTACTATTGTGGATAAAATATAACAATACAAAACTTTTTTTTAAAAGTAAAAGTGTTGGTTTTACCTGTGAGAGAGTGAAACACACATATTGCAGCACAAGTGTTTATGATCTTCACAAAACAGTTCTATAGTTTTGTCAGTGTGGTCATCACAAAGCACAAGCATGACTGTTGGGTCTTCATTTTGCCAGTCTGCTGGTTCTCCATACCGTCGCCACCTCTTTATTGCCTCCCGTCCAATAACTTCATGTCTTTTGAACAATGTGGCGTGCAGGGTTGAACATTTCATGCAGTAGTATAGCTTACACTCTGGACAGAAGTGCTCAGCCTTGGTTTTAAGACTATCATCGTTACATCGAGAACATGCGAAGTCAAAAATTTCATCTGTAGTCTCGTCTCTTGGCACTGATTTAGCAGCAACATCAGACACTCCAGCAACATTGTGTGTCAGTTGAGGAGCAATGTTTTTGTCAAGTGTACCATCCATGCTTGAAGCCATCCTTTCACTGTTTGACTACAGTCACCTTACCCCATGATTACATCTATAACATTGTGGTTGATAAAATGAATATAGTATAATTGAGGGTATAAAAATGGCTGAGATCACTGTTCAGTTTCATAATTTTGTTGATAAAGGCTGCTGAGATTGAGTTCAGTTTGATAACAAGATTTTAAACAATGTTGTTACACTTATATTATACTTGTTATCATTAGATTTTTGATGGATTTGACAGTTAAAGTGATAATATTTTAACAGTAAAAAATGTGAACACTGCATCAATCTTGAACTTATTTTTTACAATGTCTGTTCTCAATTAATGCAAGCAGTATTTTCAACTGGCCTGTCTGAAAAGCCTTAAAAGAAAAAAAAATCAAAATAAAGTGACCCAAATTGACCCATACTGGAGCATGATTTTCCAAATAAAAATGTTCCCCTATATTTACAAGAATTACTTATTTCCATTAATTTACCATTTATGATTTCTCCCGAACAAGAAGTCTGTCATACGTTGGCCATCATGTTTGTTTAACTTAGATTTTGGAAATTATTCTTATTACAATCTTGAATTCCAAGCAGTAGTGTACAAACTGGATTATGTTTACCTAATTCTAAATTTGATGACTGGGACAACTGAGCCGCATTGTGCAATTTTGGGCCTTCGGACATAATTATTACAAATGAAATAATCATTAATAAAAAATGGCAAAAATAATTATTTTTTCTATGTAAATCAATTTCTTCCTGACTTCTTTCTTTTTAAGGGTTTGTCATTGGTGCATCATTTTCTCGATAATATATGACCATTGGTTTACTCATGTTTCCATAGCAACCATGGATTTCGTCCCGACATATTTTGACTGGATTGATAGTCTGTGTTTAAAACGGCCAAATGTATTAAAAATACAAAAATGATTCATTATTTTTATCTTAATTTAAGTTCCTTAAAGATTCTGTGATAAGAAAATAATTTAAATTATAAGCTAGTTGTAATATTGATACAATAATTTTGCACGTCATTTGAATAATGCACTTTCATTACGACGTCATTTAAATGACATCAAATTTAGTATTCAAAATGCGCAATACATGATCTCACTTGTAAACACGTAACTTACGCAATTTAAGTGATATCATCATGAAAATTTCAGAATATCTTTCTGAAATTACAAGGCATTCAAATACCTTAAAACATTGTAATAGCAAAAATATGTCCGAAGGCCCAAAATCGCACGACGCGGCTCAAATTATATTTATTTTCAGCGGCGGGAGGTGACCAGACTATAGTATCCCACATCAGTCAGCATGGCAAGAACTGGCCGTACTGGTTCAGGAAAATGGGTAAGTTTATATTAAAAATTTAATGATTTTTACAAATAGAATGTATGCATTAAATATGACCTAACCTTTGATTACATGTGTAAATAATTCAGGGGTACTGTACTAAGTCTTCGTAAAGTATATATTTATATATGATGATAATGACATGGGATTTTTTATTTCGATTTTTCATTTGCTTTTTAGTAAGTGTATGTAAGGAGCATGTGTTCTAAAGCAAACAATCTTATATTAACTCGAAGCAGAAGTACGGGTACTTCAGTAACTGTTGTTCAGTAAAATTCTGCAATTGAGTAATATGACATATATAAATGATGACATGAGCAGCTCACTGCTTAAAACCTCTTCCTGTTAAACCTGCAGAGAATGTGAACTACCTGGGAAATTACACACTCACCCTGCAGGTGGTTCTTAACGAGAGTGGGGAAAACACATTTGCAGGCAGGGAGCTTCCAGGACGGAAATACAAGTTCCAGGTTGTAGGTGAGTGTGGTGGGCTTGGTTGTACATGTGTGGGTCTGACTGTGAAGTATCCAATATATTTGTATTTATTTGTGGTCGGCCTTGCTTACTAAGGACTTAGTTTTAACTAAAAAATATTGGTCAATAGTTTATCTGTTCTGCAATATGTCACAGGAATGATTCAAAACATAAATACTGCTATTTTAATAATTTTAAACACATTGACCCTTCTGCTTTATACAGTGGTCTTCAGAGGAGCTATTTGGTGTCACCCATAAGGGAGATGTCATTAACTCAGTTTGTTGTTCAGTGAGGCTTTTTAGGGTGTGAGTGCCATCGTACATTTCCCAAAAGCTGAAAGATTAAAAAGGAACACTTTCTTCTAACTATTGTATCCCAAATTAATACAGGATGCCTCAAGGTTGTGCAGTTCTTTAGGCCATCAAGGTCGGAGTGCCCTTCAACATCCTTGCTACATTTTTAACCATTTCTTGTAATTCAGAGGGAGAGGCTGAGAGGTTCTCTGTAGGTCTGTTGGAAGGGCCATTCAGGGTCGGAGTGCCCTTCAATATTCCCCTGGAACTGCAAGATGCATACGGTAATCCTGCCAAGATTGATATGGGCAAGGTGGATGTGAAGTCAATAACCCCTGTTCTAGAAGCAAGGTAGGTTGTTATTATTGTTAAGCCAGGTTGCAGTAAGTTCAACACAGTTTTTACAATGGCAGCTTGGTGTATACGTTCATTCATTAATTTGTCTGCCATCTGATTTTGTCCTGTCCGGAATGTTATTTGGCCATGCATATGGGAATTTTAAAATAACTGCAAAACACAAATGTTCACCATCAGAAGAAATTGTGCCGTGTGCGAGACCCATATCTGTATTTCAGAGGTCAAGGTCATATTTGTCAGAATGATTTAAAAGACCAGTTTGAATATGGGTCATCTTTTGTCAAAATTTAGGATGTATTTTGTGTTCAAGTCCTTGTTCCTGTCATAAATTCATCAATGTTTATGCTATCTGAAACTGTCAGAATACTTCCCAACCAGTGTGAATATGGGTCATCTCGGTCAAAAACTAGGTCACTAGGTTAAATCAAGAAAGTGTTTGAGTTCATAAATTATATTTGAAATAAAATCCAGTGGAAAATGGGTGTTCTCCAGTCAAAAACTATTTGTGTTTAAGTTTCTTATTTCTCCATAAATTCAACAGTGTTTGCCCAATCTTTAAGAAACTAAAATCTTTCTCCGCATGATATTTAAATCCAGGGTTAAAAACTAGGTCAGACCAGGGTGATTATTAGTCTACAGCGTTTTCTTTTTCTTCTTTAAACATAACTTACTGCTGCAAAATTGCAATGGTCAAAAATGTAAAATATGGCTTCGATACAGTTTCAGTATTAACCCCATGTCTTTGACAATATTTGTGACAAAACTTGTTATTAAAGATGTTGCATAAGAAGCAATTTTAATGTTAGCATTGATAATCCAAAAAGAAAAGAGATTGTTTTTATACTCTTTGATTCCAATATTACGTACTATTTCAAAGTAAAATGATGAAAGATACTTTAAAAGTATGTTTAAATATGAAAATCACATGCTTGTTGATGAATTTACATGATGTTTTAGAGGAAATTGGTAAGTTATAATTATGCTGTGGCATGAATATTTTGTGCTCTCAATTGTGAAAAAAAGTCCTTAAAAATACCTTCCATGGTAATGTACCTACACACACTGAACTTCATAGATATGATGATCAGCATGGGTTGTTGAGCACCAGTCATTTTTGTTTTACTATGGCCCTTAACTTAGTAAAATATGGTGTAAAAAACTTGTGTAATTACACATGCACTAATGAAACTTCATATAAATGTTGGTTCGAATAGGCAGTTGTGCTCCTGCCTTTTCATTCCAATTCAATCTTTAATTCCACAACTTGACATGTAACCGTACCTGTGTCCAAGAGGCGATTGGGGTACCGTAAATCATTGTGTATAGGACGTTGTCATATATAGGACGCAGGGAAAAAAAAGTTGAGAAAAATCAAGAAAAAATTTAATACCACTCAAAGTATAGAAAGGACGCATTGAAGAAATAATAAAATCAGCAGCCGCCAAATTTCTCAAAATCGGCAGCCAACATATTTGTTTTGACGAATTTTATTGAATCATGAAAATGGCAAAGGTTATTTAATAGTACAACACATGTAGATAAATGATAGAATATATTCAAATAACAGTGGTACACAACACATAAATAGTTAATTGCAGTACTGTATTACCGGTAAGTTATCAATGAACAGCAGTGTATATCTGTCTCCTGATGTCGCTCTCAGTGAAACCCTCAAATTACTTGTCATTGAGGCTAATTGTATAAGGAACAGCCCTATGGGAGGAACAACACTTAGAGTGCCTCCTATGCTCAATGATTAATGGTGTTCATCACAGCAGCTTAAGTTTGGTTTTTAAAGTAGGAAATTTGAGATGTATTTAAAGCTTTTCCCTTGTTTTTGCCATCTGTATCCATATGCACCCTACAACAAGTATATAGTGACTTCTGAACTATTACAGTGGAAGCATGTTGTAGTGATGTTGTTGTTTCCATGTAGACCTGGACATCGTTTATAACAAAAATTGTTTTATTCCATCTGCTAGATCTGTAATGATGCTTTATATTCCAAAGGTCATTGCAACATGATTTAGCTAACTATGAATAAAACTAAGGCTTGGCACCTTGAATTGCTTGTTAACATGTTAATGAAAAGAAAGTGTTTACTCTGTAGCAAATAAGAAATTTGAACTGGCTTCATCACTCAAAGAAATTGATAGAACATAAACATGTGTACATTGCCTTCAGAAAAAAAAATATATTTATTGAAAACTTCTTGTATTACAGTGGCCTGGAACTGGCTTATGGGGGTACGTCAACCAAGGGTCACACACTGACCATCAAGGATGTTGAGGCTCAAGGTCAAGTACAAGGAAACACTGGCAAGGTCAGTTGGCTCTCCCAGCGTACCGGGGGGGGGGGGGGGGGTATTAGTAGGGTCAACCTGATGACCAAGGGTCACTCACTGACCATCACAGACCTGGATACGAAAAGTCACATACAAGCAAACACTGGCACGCTCAACCATCTGTTTCATTAGAAAAAACACATTTTTAAATGGGCTGTATCTAGCTATATAAATTTTCCTTTTAAATCTTGCCCCTAAGCTTTATTAAGTAGCAAGATATCTCAGAATGTACAGATCCCATATCGTAACTCAACCACAGTTTGACATTTATTTTTCAACTGAAAATGACACAGATATATATGATAAAGTAACAAACGCCATGACAGCTTGTTAACACCGTAGCTTAAATGTGTTTTATATTCTTCCATGCAATTTTGCCCTTGTCTTTCTGTGCGTCCTTCCTTCCGGAAGTATTATGCGAATCTGTGTCCCTAAGTTTTAAAACTCCCAAACTTATTTACCAAGAAACAATTCATTACTTATATTTACACCAATAGTTCATTATTTCAAGAAACCTTGATGGAATGTTATTTAGGTGATGAAGTTTTGCACCTGGAGTTTCGTTCCCTGCTGCTCTTAGTAAAACCAGAGTTATTGAACTTGGCATATCTGGAATTGTGTGGCTGAAAACACCAAAACTTTATTACATAGAGCCATGAAACCTATGGGGTATGGTAATGGGGTGATTTTAGTGCACCTGGTGTTTTGCTTCCAGCTGCTCTTTGTCAAACTTTGAGTTATGGCACTTGAATTAGCAATATTTAGCATTTCTGGACTTGTGTAGCTCAACTCCAAAACTAAATTACCTAGAGTCATGAAACCAACAGGGAAATATTAATGATGTGATGGAGTTTTGTACAATGGGTTTTGTTCCCACTGCACGTAGTAAAACCATAATTATGGCTTTTGTTTACAATGAAACATCTATTTTTCAGAACTTCAGTTTGACAATCACAGTGCCAGAGTTGAACAAATTTGCCCAGGTGTTGAAAATCAGGCTTCTACCAGGTAATACAGAGTTCTTGCCATGTTGACAATCTAAACTTGCTTGTCACTGTAAATATATGCTGATTTCTTTTAGCTTGATTGTGATGAAACTGATAGCTTATAGGATCATGAGTGAGTCAGTTTCCTGGGCAGAAACCAGTACTGATGTCCATTTTGAGGGGCCATGAAAATTTTCCCTTGGCAAACTGTGAGCTAGTGTTAGGAATCAGACCAAATTTTACAACCAACCAATGATCATTTAATAATCAAATATTTTGATGCATGTACAAACACTTCCTATTTTGCATTTTACTTCAGATTTCTTATGCATTTCTGAGTAGTCTTTTGCGTTATTTTCTAGGATTGCTCAATTTACATTAATAACAAAATTAATTCATTTTGGTGAGAAGCTTTAAGAAAGTTTCTGTTATGAAAATGGCCGAAACGGCATAGATGGAAAGTTGGATCTTAAGGTTTTATGCACTTTATATTAAGACAAAATCATTATCGAAAGTTTCCGATATTGACCTTTTCTATCGATATTCAATTATATTCAATCATCGGACCACCATTACCCTGAGCATAAAAAAATAATTTTTGTCTAAAAATTTTGTTTGATCTTAAATGAGATGTGTTGCGCTTGTACAGAACAGTTTTTCTTTGCCTAATGACTGAGTAGAGTGCTAAACAATCTTGTGTTTCTAAAACTAAGTTTGGGAATAGTTAAGCACAACAGACACGTGTAATAATTGCGTGAACAATTTATAAGTAGAACGCTTAACTATTGACTCTCAAAAGTGTTTTTGACTGCAAAATTGTAAAAATCTTGCCAAGCACGCTGTGTTTGTAAAAACAAGATGGCGGATTCAGAACATGGTTCTCAAGATAAAAATTGCCGAAAAAGTCTACTTCTAAATTGATATTCAATTATATTTAAATCATTGAATCATCATTACCCTGAGCATTAAAAATCATATTGTATTCAGTTAAGTTCCATTTGCCTTGTGCTTAAATATTCCTTTTCTTATTCAAAGAGCTTATTGTAATAGTGTTTTGCCTATCACTGGGTTGTCTTAAAATAAAATAAAAATAAATGTAAATTTGTGCTGTAAGTTCAAAGCTTATTTTTGCACTTGGATTGATGTGAGTTTTTTTATACATCAGGATAAAGATAGCCATTTGTGAAAAATACCTGAGGCTTGAGTTCTGGATCAAGTTACTGATTGATGTGTTATTTAATAATTCTAAGATCTTAAGGGAAGTATCAATACTCCTTTGTGCTTAAAAGCTATTTCTAGCGTTTAAATTAATGCATGTATTTGTGGCTCTTTATTATATCACCCACTTCAACACTGCTTTAATCATTTTATTGTTTTCATAACACTGTGTTCCAGTAATAGACCTTTACTTTAGAATGTTAAAGTACAAAAATAGGTTAATATTCAAAAGAAGTTTGGACAGTGCAACCATGTGCTATTATTTATTGACAAAATTTTGTTGATTTTTAACAAATTACGAGTGGCGCTTAAGAACTTCTGCCTTTTCAGATAACTAAGTAATGTAAAATAAAATGTTCAATATAATTAGTTTGGAAGCACTTGATTGCTGACGTCATAGTAAAAGAGTTGGTCCAATATTTAGTGTGCAATATTGTCTTGCTTGAGCTAAACTTGGCCAAACGACTCCTCAAAGCTGAGTCCCAGTCCACTCATGTGAATATTAGCAGCATTATTAAATCTGTAAAGTCTTAGTGATGAGGTGTAACACTGCCTGGCCATATCTTTGTTGTTCTCCAGTGCATAGCAGTGGCCAAGCACATTGAAGGCCGTCTCAGCGTGACCTTGACCTGTAATCTTCTCAAATGCATAGAGATGAAGTTTCTTCAATGCTGCTTGTTTTCTCTGAGTGAGTTCTTTTCGGAGTCCCCGATTTATTTCCTGATCTTTGAGTTCCTTGTATGTGAGGTACTGCAGGTAGTAAAGAAAAGGAATGGCGTCGATAATGATGTCGTCCATCCAGTCATCTCCAGGCCGTCTCATCAACCTCTCTTCATCACAGAGTGTCCGATCTTTTTCATAGACCAGGTGCTGTGGCACACAGCGTGACTCCAGTTTTATGAACTTGACACTGCGAGCAATGTTTGCCTTAAACAGTTCTAATTCTGGAATATCTACATGCTCATTGACTTCTATCATTGGAAGACCATCTTCGTCTATCAGTCCTATATCAGGCAAGTTTCTTATCATTTCAACAAGTTCATTGGTGGGTTTTATCTCAGGTCTTCCCTGACACCCACACCATTGCCACACATTCGGATGTAGCAGGCTTTCAACATGTGCCAGCACTTGTTCAGCAAGTGTATACTGCCGACTGCGGTACAACATGGAGGCAAACTTGAGTCTGCATGATGTCAGGTCCGCATCCAGGGATACAGCGTATGGAATGTTGATATCGTCAGGAAAGGCCCACTTATTTGCTATATGAAAGGAAGCCCTCACTGAACCAAGGAAGCAGCATTGTATCTTCAGGATCTCCTTGAACAATCTATTTGGAATCTTCTCACTCATGATAAAAGATTTGGTGTCCATGATTTCAGCCGGCAGTTGTTTAAGTCTCAAGGAATGGATTCCATCAGCTTTGCTTGCAAAGCCCTCTTTCCCTTCCACTGTTTTGTACATGGCACAGAACTGCCCAAAGCAATATAAAGCTGTTTCTTTAACTGTGTCCTTTTTCGTAACGCCAAACACACTGCTCAGCACTCGCTTTTCAATATTATCCATGTCTATGCTTATAAAGCCTTTCATTGGCTCTTCTATTATAACTGACAGTGCATTATCTATTTTCTGGAGTTCACTATCATTTAGCTTCCCTGCAAACAAGTTAACACCTTCAATTGTATAGTGGGGGCAGCTTCTTTTTCGTACAAATTCCTGCAATGTTGTTAGGCAGTTAATTACACATTGTGTAAGATTTTCATCCCGCCATATTTCAGGTGGATATTTTTCGACAGTGAAAAGCATTGCTGTCTTGAAGTGGAATGTGCTTAGTCTGTCTTCCACCATTTCTTTAAATCTGGATTTCCGAATTAGCTTTACGATTATGTATGTTCTTAACTGAACAATGTTCAAGTCAAACATTAGCAGGCGCTCTATTTGGGACGTAGAGAATCTCCACTCTAGTTCTGACTTGGGGCTGTTTGGATGTCCTTGACGCACAACAAATGTTCCCAGTCCCTTTGCTTTTTCCAAGACTTCTTTTCTGGGCCAGTGACCTGGACGCATCCTTGTAAACAGATACTGGCATTCTTCAGGGAGGGTAGCACAATGCAAGGCTGACACCATATCAAAGTCCTCCCATCCACTCCTTGATGGTCCTTGTTTTTTATACTTCCCTTTCCACAATTCTTTAAGCCTATTGTCATCGTATATGTGTTTGAGAAGCACCCTACCTTCATCATCTATTTCCACATCTTCTTGCCTTCCAATTACATGCTCAACAGTGGCAGGATTTCTGGTGTATGGACAGAACATTTGAAGGTAACAGTGCTGGGCCGGCATTTCTGGAGTTTTGATCGCTAAGAAGAAAGATATTAATGGGTCTTTGTCTGGAATGGTCAGTTCCACTGGGCAGTCATAGTCACAAACAAGCATATCAATGTCAGAATTCATCTCAAGAGTGGTGCTTCCTTCACTTTGGCTTCCAAAATGGAACTTCTTTACATTTTTAAGGTTTATTATGTTGCTATAGTCAGTGTTGACTTTCTCCCGCATGAGGAATAATCGACGTCGCCTGTTCACCATTTTTTGTGTCACCCCAATATCTCCCATTATGTCACTCATCTTCAAAGACACCTTTCGCATCAGCTCAGGATTTGCTGGTAGTGACTAGATAAAAATAAATATCCTACATGAGAGTGAACTTAAGATTTAAAAGTATCATTTTTTTATTTGTTTCCCTAAAAATATTTACAAAATGGAATCATGTAATAGTATGCTACCCTTGCAAAGAAGGGGGGTGGGGATATTGCTGTGCATGTGTCAGTTGTTCAGTCAGTCCATCTGTAGGGTAAAGCTTGTCCAAGTGATAACTAAACAATGCCTGGACCTATGGTCCTCAAACTTGACATAGTGGCTGGGCGAGACTTAAGGGCACTGAAATTTAGGCTGCTGGCTAAAAAATTCTCAATTTTCAAACAACTTCTTAAAACTGCTTGAATTTTTAGTTTTAGCTTGAAAAGTGCTTGCCTTATCCGAAATAGTCCTTAAATTTATGTTCTGCCTAAAATGGAGTAACTATAGTAAAAAAGGTTCATCTTAACAAAATAAGTTTGGCCATGCTAAAGACTTACAGTTCTCAAACTTTACATGGAAGGTGGACCTGACTAGCAGATGACCCATATTGATTTCGAGGTCATCAGGTCAAGGGTCAAGGTCACAGTGACTTTGAATTGGAAAAGCTTGTTCAAGTGATGACTAGACAATGCCTGCATCCATAAAGATTGTTGATTTTGAGGTCATAAGTATAAAGGTCAAGGTCACTGTGACTTTGAAAGCAGAAAGTTATAACTTTACAATGCCTGCATCAATGGCCTTCAAACTTGACATGAAGGTCGTGGGTGTAACCTAGGGTTCTCAAAACATTGCGGTTGAACTGTCTCAAATAATAGTTACTTTCCCAGCTACTACAAATTTTACTTCACTAATTTTTTCGAATTTTGCCAATTGGTTGGTCCATTTTGCTGGCAGCTGGTTCTTATGACCCCTATTGATTTTGATGTCATCAAGGTCACAATTATTTATTGTCTCTATAAGTTTCCCTCAGCTGACCAGTATTGGTGCTGACAAGTCTTGGCAAATATCATATTGTGTATTGAAAAAGCAGCCGGCATCTGGGTCACAATTGTTCAATATTCCTGACAACACGGAGCATAATGTTTGACAATCATCTCTTGTTGTATTTATTCCTATGTGAATGTCATGTGCATGGATTAGTCATAATCCATGGATGCGATGGCTTGATGGACCAAAAAAAGGATAAAAACAGTTGTTATTCATTTGTTCTTAGTACTGACACTCCAGTTTGTTTCAAATTTAAAGGAAAGAGAGCCTTCTAAATGCCTTCTTACACAGCAGTTTTGTTAGAGCGTCCCCCAAACCCCTCGAAGTAATGGTTACAGCATTTAGGCTGCCAGGTCTATCACATCACTGTGTTTAAAATATAATTATTGTTACTTACTGTTATTTCTTCTGCCTCACCATCAAATCTGTCATATTCTTCGTACTCCTCATCCTTAAGCAATTTTAACTCCTCCTGGGGAGTGGAGCCAGGCACTCGCTCATATATCACTCTTTCTATGGGCCGCATCTTTGTCAAGCTACTTTCATTCAATCCAGCCATGTTTAATTCTTCCACCGGTTCATCTTCTTTGGTTGTATTTGTTCCTGGGTTGACTTTTGGAGGACCTGGGTTAGGTTCCACACATTGTGCACAAAGTAAATAGAACAGAGCAATCCTTATGGCTAGTGAAAGCCCTTTCTGCTGAAGAATTATCAGATTTAAAATGAAACTGTTCTTCAGTGTTTGGCTAAATGTTCCAATTTTGCCACGCCATTGCTGAAGTGATATTCCCATTTTGGACCAATGGGTTTTATATCAAGGGTTAACTTAAGAATGTTTCATTGTAAAGTCAGTATACACTGTAAAAATATCATGATTTATAACTTCTGGATTACAATCAAAGTACATTTACATTACTGTTAGACAGTTCCTTTTGTAAGTCTACATTTTACATGTATTTCCATTTCCATCCTAAAAGTAACACAATGATAATACTTAAGTGACTGTATTGTGTTTGAGCATTATCTTATATTCATTGATTCAATCCAGAGTTTCTATGAATTCTATTATAATTAGCTCTTTTCACAACAACTAATCAACTATTTATATACCGAGTTATGAAAAAAGATTGCAAATGGTTTTGGATCAAATTACATTGTCTTACAAATAGAAGATTATTCATAAGGACTAAACAAAGTTGTTTGGTAAGGTTAACATCCTTACTAGATAGGGTAGGGAGAGATTTTATTCCAAATACATAATGTCAAGATTAGTTTTTTGTATAATTAGCGCTATTCTCACAAAGGTCGCTTTACATATTTTGCTGTTTTTTTGGAACTTTATTCTGACAAAAATTAATGACAGTTTATGTTTAAAAAAAATGTGTATATGGTTGTGTTTTTATTGTTGTTTTTGTTGTTGTTTTTTTCAAAAATACTAGGGTCAGCGGCTTTTATTAGGTAGTGTCAGGTAACCAGAACCAAAAACAAAAAAAATTGTTAAGGCCTAATGAATGATTATATTTCACTCTGAAATAGGTTTATGGCAGATTTCTTTGTTCTCTTACATCAGATATAAAGAATCATGCCTTCAATTAAAGTAATCATAATTTATACTAGACTGAGATACATGTGTTTGCATTTAATAAAAGCATTAATAAGGATTTATGCATTAAGAGAATAGGGCCAAAATTGCATAGATGGAAAGACGGCTGTGTAGGATTTATGCACTAAGAGAGTAGGGCCGAAATGGCATAGATGGAAAGACGGCTCTGCAGGATTTATGCACTAAGAGAGTAGGGCCGAAATGGCATAGATGGAAAGACGGCTCTGCAGGATTTATGCATTAAGAATTTAGGGCCGAAATGACATAGATGGAAAGTCGGCTGTGTAGGATTTATGCACTAAGAGAGTAGGGCCGAAATGGCATAGATGGAAAGACGGCTCTGCAGGATTTATGCACTAAGAGAATAGGGCCGAAATGGTATAGATGGAAAGACGGCTCTGTAGGATTTATGCACTAAGAGAGTAGGGCCGAAATGGCATAGATGGAAAGACGGCTCTGCAGGATTTATGCACTAAGAGAATAGGGCCGAAATGGCATAGATGGAAAGACGGCTCTGTAGGATTTATGCACTAAGAGAATAGGGCCGAAATGGCATAGATGGAAAGTCGGCTCTGTAGGATTTATGCACTAAGAGAATAGGGCCGAAATGGCATAGATGGAAAGTCGGCTCTGTAGGATTTATGCACTAAGAGAATAGGGCCGAAATGGCATAGATGGAAAGACGGCTGTGTAGGATTTATGCACTAAGAGAATAGGGCCGAAATGGCATAGATGGAAAGTCGGCGGTGTAGGATTTATGCACTAAGAGAATAGGGCTGAAATGGCATAGATGGAAAGACGGCTCTGCAGGATTTATGCACTAAGAGAATAGGGCCGAAATGGCATAGATGGAAAGTCGGCTGTGTAGGATTTATGCACTAAGAGAATAGGGCCGAAATGCCATAGATGGAAAGTCGGCTGTGTAGGATTTATGCACTAAGAGAATAGGGCCAAAATGGCATAGATGGAAAATCGGCTGTGTAGGATTTATGCACTAAGAGAATAGGGCCAAAATGGCATAGATGGAAAGTCGGCTGTGTAGGATTTATGCACTAAGAGAATAGGGCCGAAATGGCATAGATGGAAAGTCGGCTGTGTAGGATTTATGCACTAAGAGAATAGGGCCGAAATGGCATAGATGGAAAGTCGGCTGTGTAGGATTTATGCACTAAGAGAATAGGGCCGAAATGGCATAGATGGAAAGTCGGCGGTGTAAGATTTATGCACTAAGAGAATAGGGCCGAAATGGCATAGATGGAAAGTCGGCGGTGTAGGATTTATGCACTAAGAGAATAGGGCCGAAATGGCATAGATGGAAAGTCGGCGGTGTAGGATTTATGCACTAAGAGAATAGGGCCGAAATGGCATAGATGGAAAGTCGGCGGTGTAGGATTTATGCACTAAGAGAATAGGGCCGAAATGGCATAGATGGAAAGTCGGCGGTGTAGGATTTATGCACTAAGAGAATAGGGCCGAAATGGCATAGATGGAAAGTCGGCTGTGTAGGATTTATGCACTAAGAGAATAGGGCCGAAATGGCATAGATGGAAAGTCGGCTCTGTAGGATTTATGCACTAAGAGAATAGGGCCGAAATGGCATAGATGGAAAGACGGCTCTCTAGGATTTATGCACAAAGAGAATAGGGCCGAAATGGCATAGATGGAAAGACGGCTCTCTAGGATTTATGCACTAAGAGAATAGGGCCGAAATGGCATAGATGGAAAGACGGCTCTGTAGGATTTATGCACTAAGAGAATAGGGCTGAAATGGCATAGATGGAAAGATGGCTCTGTAGGATTTATGCACTAAGAGAATAGGGCTGAAATGGCATAGATGGAAAGACGGCTCTGTGGGATTTATGCACTAAGAGAATAGGACCAAATGGCATAGATGGAAAGTTGGCTGTGTAGGATTTATGCACTAAGAGAATAGGGCCAAATGGCATAGATGGCATAGATGGAAAGACGGCTCTGTAGGATATATGCACTAAGTTCCTTTAAGTTGCATTTGCCTTCTGCTTCAAATTTAAAGTGCTTATTAAAAAAAAAAAAATGCCCATTATTTATTTGTCTTAAAAAAAAATATGTGCGAGTTTGTGCTTAAAGTTCTAAGCGTATTTTAGTGCATGGATCAATGTGGTGAATTTTTTTTTTTATACAGATTGATAAACAAAGCCATTTGTGAAAGTTACATGAGGCTTGATGTCTGGATCAAGTAACTGATTGATGTGCTATTTAATAATTATGCATTATAATGTCAGAGATCATATGGGATTAAATACTCTTTGGTGCTTGGAAGCTTTTATACAAATTCAATTCAAATACTGTATTTGACCCTTCCTTTATTTGTGGGTCTTCAGACAAAGTGGGTCTTGACAATATCTTCCACTGTCAAGTTCAACTTGCTCACAGTGAAAATCCAGACTCTTCATCTCCTTCAGTGCTCAACTTCATTTTATTGTTTTTTATTAACATGAGTTCCAGTAATGCCTTAACGTGGTGAACTTAGATTTGCAATACCAAACTACAAATCCAAGATTAATACTTTTAATATAAATAATTCTTAAAACATTTTTAATGTGCTATATAATGCATATCAACTCCTCTCTTCTCTTTCTCCCCTTCTGCCCTGGAACACTCAGTTTATATTCAAATCATTAATGTCAGCCGACATTTCAGCTGGGACGACAGATATTTCAGCTTCTTTGTTTTTTTTTACAAAATGACAATCAAGTTCCTTTTAATAGACTATAGTTAAGAAATCTTAAAGTTTAATTTACAGTTATTTAGTATAATATACTCAGAGAGTGACAAGTATTATCAATAAGTACCCAAAGTTCCAAAATAACCTGTCAACTCTTCATGACTTAACACGTGGTGTTTACATACGAAGTCACGTTGTACAATTGCTTCAGAAACTCTGTCCTTAGCATTTTAGACTTATGATTTAAATAAGAGCCAAATGTAAACATTCATGTATTTGACTAATATTGTTGTCTTTAATATTTCATAGAAAAGTACATGAAAACCCAGCCAAGACATTTGAAGACCATATCATATAATAGTCATCAATCAAAATATAGAGCATACACAATTACATTCGCTCAGAATTATTTTATATTATACATTCGTACATTGTGTATTGATTTCTTGTTTATATTGAACTGAATAAATATGTTTAAACTAATAACATTAGTTTCACTTTATTAAATCAATTAATTATCCCCCGCCTATGAAATAGGGAGGGGGATATTGAAATGGCGTTGTCCGTCCGTCCTTCCGTCCGTCCGTCCTTCCTTCCGTCCGTCCTTCCTTCCTTCCTTCTGTCCGTCCGTCACCTGCGTTTTCTCAGTAACTAGCTGGTAGAATTTCATGAAACTTAAAATTAATATGAACCACTATACTGGAATGATGCTCGTCCAAAAAAAAATTTGATTGGTCAATTGTCCTTGGAGTTATTGCCCTTGATTTTTTGAAAAATGCACATTCACAGCCATTTCTCAGTCACTAGCTGGCAGAATTTCATGAAACTTAAAATAAATATGAATTACTACACTGGGATGATGCCTGTTCATATTTTTTTTTGTATTGGTTAATTGTACTTGGAGTTATTGCCCTTGATTTTTTGAAAAACTCATTTACAGCCATTTCTCAGTAACTAGTTGGTAGAAATTCTTGAAACTTGAAATAAATATGAACCAACATACTGTGATGATGCCTGTTTATTTATATTTTGGATTGTGTAATTTCTATATGAGTTATTTGCCCTTGATTTATTAAAAGATCCATGTTTGCAGCCTTTTCTATGCAACTAGCTGGTAGAATTTCATGACACTTGGAATAAATAAGAACCAACATACTGTGATGATGCCTGTCTATTTTTCTTTTGGATTGGTCAATTTTCCTTAGAGTTATTGCCCTTGATTTATTAAAAAATCATTGTTTGCAGCCGTTTCTCAGTAACTAGCTGCTAGAATTTAATGAAACTTGAATGTTATATGAACCAACATCCATCATCCCTCTGATTTATTTCGTTAAATTTTTTTATCATAAAGTAGTCCCGGTCGATATTTATGCCCCCACAAAGTGGCGGCATATAGGGTTGCCCTTGTCCGTACGTACGTCTGTCTGTCTGTCTGTACGTACGTACGTCCCGAAGATTGTTTCCGATCTAATTCTTGAAAACCGTTTGTCCAATCCTCACCAAACTTTAAACACATGTTTGTGACCATAATATCTTGATCAAGTTCGATAGTCATGGAAATCGCTTTAGTCATTTAGGAGTTACGGCCCTTTTTTGCCAAAAATACTTCAAAAATATATGTTTCCAATCTAATTCTTGAAAACTGTTTGTCCAATCCTCACCAAACTTTAAACACATGTTTGTGACCATAATATCTTGATCAAGTTCGATAGTCATGGAAATCACTTTAGTCATTTAGGAGTTACGGCCCTTTTTTGCCAAAAATACTTCAAAAATATATGTTTCCAATCTAATTCTTGAAAAGTATGTGTCCAATGTGGATCCAACAAGTTTTTTCCTGCCTGAATGGCGCCATATAACCTATACAGTCTTGCGATGCAGTAAAACCCAACTCAACTCAACTTATCCTATATGTGCAGATTATCCTGAATAATCATTATGGCTTATTTTCTGTGACAAAAAATCGAAGTGGGGGCATCCGTGTCCTATGGACACATTTCTAGTTTATAATTTGGCTTGGAAAGGAATAAACCAATGTGCTTATCTTATTCTTTATGAGATTTTTTTTAACCTTCAAGCAGAAACAAGCCATCAACACAAACAAGCCATCAAGCACAAACAAGCCATCGTTGGCGGGGGATATCTTTTCACTGAAAATGCTTGTTAATTACACAAATATAAAGCCAACATAGGCCACTATGTTAAAATGGACCTTAACTTGGAATATTAAATGAAAAAAATAGTGCAATATCCAAAAGTAGTTTGGACAATTTAACCATGTGCTGATATTTATTGACATTTTTTTTTACCAACTTGCGACTGTCCAGATTAGTAAGTAATATTCATTCCTTTTAACTGGTCACTTTATTTATTGGTGGTGAAATTACAGGTTTGAAATTTGAATTACATTAAAGAATGAAGACACATCATTATAATGTTAAATTAAATTATTTGAAAACACATTATTGCTTATGTCATAGGGAATGTGTTTGTCCAATATTTAGTGTGCAATATTTTTATGCTTGAACTAATCTTGACCAAATGTCTCCTCGGAACTGGGTTCTAGTCCACACATGTGAATATTAGCAGCGTTATTGTGTTTGTAAAGTCCCAATGACACTGTGTAACACTGCCTGGCCATATCATTGTTGTTCTCCAGTTCATAGCAGTGGCCAAGCACATTGAAGGCCGTCTCAGCGTGACCTTGACCTTTAATCTCCTCAAATGCGTAGAGATGAAGTTTCTTCAATGCTGATTGTTTTCTCTTTGTGAGTTCTTTTCGGAGTCCCCGATTTATTTCCTGATCCTTGAGTTCCTTGTATGTGAGGTACTGCAGGTAGTAAAGAAAAGGAATGGCGTCGATAATGATGTCGTCCATCCAGTCATCTCCAGGCCGTCTCATCAACCTCTCTTCATCACAAAGTGTCCGATCTTTTTCATAGACCAGGTGCCTTGGCACACAGCGTGACTCTAGTTTTATGAACTTGACACTGCGAGCAATGTTTGCCTTAAACAGTTCTAATTCTGGAATATCTACATGCTCATTGACTTCTATCATTGGAAGACCATCTTCGTCTATCATTCCAATATCAGGCAAGTTTCTTATCATTTCAACAAGTTCATTGGTGGGTTTTATCTCAGGTCTTCCCTGACACCCACACCATTGCCACACATTCGGATGTAGCAGGCTTTCAACATGTGCCAGCACTTGTTCAGCAAGTGTATACTGCCGACTGCAGTACAACATGGAGGCAAACTTGAGTCTGCATGATGTCAGGTCCGCATCCAGGGATACAGCGTATGGAATGTTGATATCGTCAGGGAAGGCCCACTTATTTGCTATATGAAAGGAAGCCCACACTGAACCAAGGAAGCAGCATTGTATCTTCAGGATCTCCTTGAACCATCTGTTTGGAATCTTCTCACTCATAATAAAAGATTTGGTGTCCATGATTTCAGCCGGCAGTTGCTTAAGTCTCAAGGAATGGATTCCATCAGCTTTGCTTTCTAAGCCCTCTTTCCCTTCCACAGTATTGTACATGGCGCAGAACTGCATAAAGCAATATAAAGCTGTTTCTTTGGCTTTGGACTCTTTTTCAATGTCCAAAATACGATCTTGAAGACTATCCATGTGTATGCTTATAAAGCCTCTCATTGGTTCTTCAATTATAACTGACAGCTCCTTATCTATTTTCTGGAGCTCCCAATCCTTTAGCTTTCCAGCAAACAAGTTAACACCTGCTGTTGTGTAATGAGGGCAGCTTCTTTTTCGTACAAATTCCTGCAATGTTGTAAGGCAGTTGATTATACATTGTGTGAGATTTTCATCCCGCCATATTTCAGGTGGATATTTTTCGACAGTGAAAAGCAGTGCTGTCTTGAAGTGGAACGTGCTTAGTCTGTCTTCCACCATTTCTTTAAATCTGGACTTCCGGATTAGCTTTAAGATTATGTATGTTCTTAACTGGACAATGTTCAAGTCAAACATTAGCAGGCGCTCTATTTGGGACGTAGAGAATCTCCACTCTAGTTCTGACTTGGGGCTGTTTGGATGTCCTTGACGCACAACAAATGTACCCAGTCCCTTTGCTTTTTCCAAGACTTCTTTTCTGGGCCAGTGACCTGGACGCATTCTTGTGAACAGATACTGGCATTCTTCAGGGAGGGTAGCACAATGCAAGGCTGACACCATATCTAAGTCCTCCCATTGACTCCTTGATGGTCCTTGTTTTTTATATTTGTCTTTCCACAGTTCTTTCAGGCTTTTGTCATCACATGAGTGTTTGAGCAGCACCCTTCCTTCATCATCTATTTCTACATCTTCTTTCCTTTTAAATACATTGTCGATAGTGACAGGATTTCTGCTGTATGGTAAGAACAATTGTAGATAACAGTGCTGGGCTGGCGTTTCTGGAGTTTTGATCGCTAGGAAAAACGATTTTTCCGGGTCTTTGTCAGGAATGTTCAGTACAACTGGGCATTCATAGTCACAAAGAAGTATGTCGGTGTCAGAATTCATCTCAAGAGTGGTGGTTCCCTCGCTTTGGCTTCCAAAATGGAATCTTCTGCCATTCCTTAAGTTAATAATGTTGATATAGTCTGTGTAAGTTTTTTCCCGCATGAGGAACAATCGACGTCGCCTGTTCACCATTTCTTGTGTCACCCCAATATCTGCCATAACGTCACTCATCTTTAAAGACACCTTTCGCATCAGCTCAGGATTTTTAGGAAGTGGCTGAATTAAAAAGAAAATATAATTAGGTAACATTAAAATTAGACTACATGTATGATCATTTACGCTCCATGACCTACAGTACTATCCACGCCAAAACTACCACTTTCCTCGATCAATTCGAGGGTTTTTTAATTTATCGTGGAGATCTGCCGAGTACGTAACCTTGCTAATATCCACTGAGTTTAGCTGAGTCGCTTGTTTTCTGCTGAGTTTTTTTTGCTGGTATGGCCAGTGATCATGTTGTTTTATTAGCCTCAAAGCGGACTTCCGAGTTGTATGCTTTGATACCTTGCTACTTTTGAAAATAAATAATTACATTTGCAGTCATTTTGTTTGTAAAGTCAATTTTTTCGTTATTCGTTAGTTTTAAGTCATTGGTTATAAATTTTCCTTTCAACTTATATTTGTTAATGCCTGTTGATATCCACACATTTAAGATATAACACCACATATTTGTTTGTTAACCACAGTGTTACACCATTCTCTGTGTATATTGTTGAGAACTAAATTGGATAGGAGTAATGCAGGTGTTGAGTACTTTGTAAGTAATGTGATGTAATATTTTTCCTGTCAATATTTCTTTTGTGATACATATCAGTTGTTTTTCCACATTCAAAATAATATTTTAATTGCATTTATTGTCAATTATGACGTTACAAAAGTATGAAGGTAACTCAGGTTCTGTGGTTTTAAAATCGCCGATTTAATCTATGCAGGTTTTTTTTCGTAATCTATTTCCTTCTCTGAACGAAATAATTAAGCTTTCAATTGATATATTTTATTAAAGTTACAGTGTTAGTATGAATATTATGTTTAAAAAATATTTAAACCATTACTTCTTAGTTAATAATTGGAAATTATTAATATGAAACGCAGTCAAGTGTTTTTTGCAGTGTGGAAGTCAGGTGATTTGTAATTTTCTTAGTGATGTATTGCGCGCTAAATTCTACCTTCGGTTATCTGGTGTGTTGTGTTTTTTTATCAAATTGGAGGTTTAAAATTCAAAAAATTGATTGAATCTATGTAGCAAACAGAATGTTTACATTACTTTAAGATACTGCCACTGAAGTCAAATGAGTAAGATATAATTAGAACTGGGTCAAAAATGGACATCGACATATATATTGAATTTTCGCGCAATTAAAGAATTACCAGTCATATTATGTGCAAGTGAGTCTGAAAAATATTGAAACAATACAATAAAAAGTATTCAAATAAATTAAACAAAATCAGATACATGTATAGTAGGAGATTCTTATCGGTTTCCTCGGAGTTTCGCTGTGTTTTCACTCCAAGTAACCCGGCGATTGCAATTATACGGTCCACTGATCAGCCTTGGAGGGTGAACGTTTGAAAACACAGAGAAAATTTCGGTAAATTGGATACCGTGTTGGTGATGATGAAAGTCTTCCGATGAAAACGGAAAGTGGTAGTTCTGCGAGGAGTGTACTTTACTTTACTAAATTAGACTATGATCATTTACGCTCCATGATCTAGAGCTTTGAAACTTGTAAGTTTATAGGTTCAAGATTGCTCCTTGTACAAATGCTTCAGGGATGTGAATTGTCTATGAATTTGTGATAACCCATGGATTCGATAGCTCCAGGGACAAAAAAACAACAACATTTAGATAAAAACTGTAATTGGTTGTATTTTTTTGGCTTTTAGTAGCAATAACAATGTAAAATATTTTGTGCTACTGTCATATGATATATCATTTTAAAGGTTAAGTTATAAGCTTGACTGTTGGAGGAATAAGGCAAGCTATACTTATAAACCCTAAAAGAGGTGTCAGTATCACACAGTAGTTAACAATTTGAATGTTAGCACCTTTAAATCAATATCTCACCAAATACATCATGTATTGCATTGAGACTTTAGACAACTTTGTTATCAAAAAGCATCCGATAAGTCATCTGTATCCCCAAAAAAGAAAAAGCCATCAACAAGTTCTAGTAGTCGAGTCACTCAAGATTGATACTTTTTAATATTCATTATATGATTTAGGTGTAAATATCTACTTTAATAAGACAATATTATTAGGGAATAAAGCAAATGATAAAATTGCAAGTTGATATTTCATTTTGTGAGTGCTCTTCAAAGTGAAATTTGAACCCTGTGACCTGCATCACGACTCGTTCGTTAGGTAAACATGTATATGTCTTTGCCTGTGGTCTCGGAGGATATGCGTTTACACATCGAACTCGACATGATACAGGTCACCAGAAACACTTCCTATTATAATATCCCCTATATCTAAACATATAAAAATAATAAATCTTATTTATAAGCCTAACTCAATCTTAAATTCAAAACTATATTCAACATTAGACATGTTTAAAAATGCTACTTACTGATTAATTCCAATACCTTCCAACAAACAAAACTGTTTCCAACCAAAAACTTAAGTTAGGATTAATGGATAGTGAATAAACTTAGTGTATATGTAGCTTATGTGTAAAGCTAGCTTGGGATTGCTTTTGAGGGGAAAGGGTCAAGGTCATTGTTACTAAATTGTTACTAATGGTTTCTTTCCAATAACTTAAGCACGAATTAATGGATAGTAATGAAAGTTGATGTGTAGGTTACTAAGCTTATGTGAAGAGTGTTCATTGATAGTGATGAATCTTAGTGTGAATAAAGCTTTTTTGAATCTGCAGATTAAATTGGACTTAAAATGTTTCATTGATATTCAGTGATGCTGGCTTGTAAAAAGTTGAAACATTGTCATATGCAAAAATAAGGTAAAAGATATTCACAGGTGACTTGAAGCTTCACTCTCACAGATTTAACGTTTTAACAACTTTTTTATTATTTGTCTTGGAATAAGCCAATTTTTGCGAAAACGCATGAAAACCAGTCAGAAAATATGATTAACTGTAACTTACAAGTATTTCTTCTGCCTTATCTTCAGAACTGTCATATTCTTCATTCTCCTCGTCCTTAAACAAACTTAACTCCTCCTGCGGATCCGAGCCAGGCACTCGCTCGTATATCACTCTTTCTATGGACCGCATCGTCGCCAAAATACCTTCATCCAATTCAGACAAGTTAAATACTTCCACCGGTTCATCTTCTTTGGTTGTATTTGTTCCTGGGTTGACTTTTGGAGGACCTGGGTTAGGTTCCACACATTGTGCACAAAGTAAATAGAACAGAGCAATCCTTATGGCTAGTGAAAGCCCTTTCTGCTGAAGAATTATCAGATTTAAAATGAAACTGTTCTTCAGTGTTTGGCTAAATGTTCCAATTTTGCCACGCCATTGCTGAAGTGATATTCCCATTCTGAATCAATGGGTTTTATATATCAAGGGTTTACGATAATGTTTCATTGTTAAATCAGTTCGACACACTTTAAAAATATCATATAAAAATATTTAATCATATATAGCTCCTTTTCAAACTCTACAGTTTACATGTATCCCCTCTTTCATCCCCAAGGTACCACAACGTATTTTAGTGACTGTATTTTGTTTGCGTGTTTTGCAAGTAACTAATGACTCAATCCAAAGTTTCTATGAATTCAGAAATTATTAGCTTGCCTCAATAGATTAGACCTATATATATATATATATAAATATCTGTTCACAAAAATAATTGCAATTGGTTTTTAATAAAAGTGCAATGCCATACAAAAGGTAGGAGTTTTGTGACTATTGATTATATTTCACCCGTCACTGTTATTTTTGCATGAATAAAATTAATCATGAATTGCATTTGACAAGAAAATTATTGAAATGATTGTTGACTTTAAATAGAAAGTGTTTTTTTGTATTTTGTGTATGGCAATACGAAAAAACGTTCTGTACATGACCTATAATTAATGATCCGTATTTGATTACCTGCACCACTGACAAACTTTTATACATAATGTGGCTTTAGTCTTGTGCATACAGTTTCCTATATGAAACTGGCCTCAACTTTTTGAGACATTTTAAGTCCCTTATAACAGGATTAAGCTTAATATATTTTTGTCTTGGTAATATTTTTTTGTAATATTTACATTTTAAGTGTATATGGACTTTAAGATGAAATAATCTTTTATGATTATCACAACAAACTATTTTATATGAAGTAAAATTAAGATAAAGTAAAAAATTTGGCTTAATAAAATAAGGTACTTAAATTTATTAAAACTCGTTACAAATAACTTTCGAGAAAATGGGGCCTGATGATTATTTTGCACAAACAATATTTGAAAAAGTATGCTGAGCTCTGTTCACCGATTTTGAATCTGTTATGGCTGCTCTGCAACCAAAAGGCATGGAAAAGGAAAATTCATTGACTAAATAATTGTTAGCCATGAGACAGTGTGTTTAGAAGGAAAGGGACAAGCCCAGATTTACAGATGTAATGTTTTGTTTTCAATTTTATATCACATTTAATATGAGTAGAGATATACATTCATGATAGTTCCGAGTCCTGCAACCATTCAAAGTGTTAGCCCAGTCAATATGTGGGGCCAAATTTACCACATATAGAAATAAGTTTCTGATGCACTGCATGCATAAAAGTAAATTGTACATAGATTCACAGACATGTGTATGATACTTCCAGGTCCTGCCAGTATTCTAAGTGTAAGCCCTGAAGAGGAGCTATCAGTGGTGAATGGGTCGGCCCCGATATACCGCGTACAGATTCAGGATGTGGCGGGTAACCCTACCATACTGGAGGGCAGACAGAGCATTGTGTGTAAGGTAAGGACATGGACTATGGCGGGTAACCCTACCATACTGGAGGGCAGACAGAGCATTGTGTGTAAGGTAAGGATATGGATTATGGTGGGTAACCCTACCATACCGGAGGGCAGACAGAGCATTGTGTGTAAGGTAAGGATATGGATTATGGTGGGTAACCCTACCATACTGGAGGGCAGACAGAGCATTGTGTGTATAGGTAAGGACATGGACTATGGTGGGTAACCCTACCATACCGGAGGGCAGACAGAGCATTGTGTGTAAGGTAAGGATATGGATTATGGTGGGTAACCCTACCATACCGGAGGACAGACGGAGCATTGTGTGTATAGGTAAGGATATGGATTATGGTGGCTAACCCTACCATACTGGAGGGCAGACGGAGCATTGTGTGTATAGGTAAGGACATGGACTATGGCGGGTAACCCTACCATACTGGAGGGTAGACAGAGCATTGTGTGTAAGGTAAGGATATGGATTATGGTGGGTAACCCTACCATACTGGAGGGCAGACGGAGCATTGTGTGTATAGGTAAGGACATGGACTATGGCGGGTAACCCTACCATACTGGAAGGCAGACGGAGCATTGTGTGTATAGGTAAGGACATGGACTATGGCGGGTAACCCTACCATACTGGAAGGCAGACGGAGCATTGTGTGTATAGGTAAGGACATGGACTATGGCGGGTAACCCTACCATACTGGAAGGCAGACAGAGCATTGTGTGTAAGGTAAGGATATGGATTATGGTGGGTAACCCTACCATACTGGAGGGCAGACAGAGCATTGTGTGTAAGGTAAGGATATGGATTATGGTGGGTAACCCTACCATACTGGAGGGCAGACAGAGCATTGTGTGTAAGGTAAGGACATGGACTATGGCGGGTAACCCTACCATACTGGAAGGCAGACAGAGCATTGTGTGTAAGGTAAGAATATGCACCCTACACATTGAAGGCTGTCCTTGACAATATTGTACAAATCAGTTACTACACCTGTCCTTCGTGATTGAGAAGTTATGAACTAGACCTGTTACCCTCCTGATTGAAGTTATGCAACTTGTGTTTCACGCTGGAGTATAATTTCAGTAACTCAGGTGGTTGGTGCAATAACTATACTTAAATCAGGTTGGTTCAGCATCAGGACTGTTGTTCACCTGATGCAAGGTTGAAATCATCATGTGCCCCTGCTATCATTCTTGGGAATTGTATTTCCAGTAGAGAGTCAAGCATTGGATAAAGTTGTATAATCTTCAGTTCAAATGTACTTTGCAACGCTTTACTTGATACCAGTGTGACTGTCCAAATACTGAAACTGTTGGTAGTACTTTGGAAACTAGATTGCAAACTGATATCGTAAAACTTTTTGACGTTAACGAAGGACTAATAGTTATGTTAGCAGCAATGGGTCTTGGAGGTGTTTTACTTGATGCTCGTAATTATGATATCTTTATATTGCAGTTGTCAGGTGCTCCGGGCCTGCCCAGCTACTCCCTGGACAGTCTCAGTATCAACGGGGGGAACCTCACAGGGGAGTCAATTTTTCTCAAAAAGATCAAGTCAAATACCAAGCTTACAGCAAAATTCGATGTTCAGGTGAGTGCTCACAGATTGGTTGATAATTAAACTGTTAAAGTAAAACTTTTATATTGTATTTCTTGCTCTTACATGTTGAATATTTGAAATCTAAACTTGGTATTCTGATGCTTGTATACATAACTGTTTGTATTGAAATATTGTAAACAAATATATGTGTACTTTCTAAGGACCCTTCTAGAGGAGAGAGTGTAAGTTTGTTCTGTTTACAAGTTCAGTTTGCAATTGTTTTGTCTTAGTGCATGTTTGGAAGAATGGTCACTACTACCAAAAATGGAAAGAAAGAACTAAAATGTCTGGTCTACCAGTTTGTTTAAAGCCCACATTATCTCACTGGTTCAAGTCCATATTCATTGGTTTTAATAAGGAAAACATTTAAATTACATTAAAAAAATATATTTGTATGATACTGTTATGGGATACAGACTTCAAGCTCCCAGATGATGTTCACTTTATTATGAATAATTCCCATAATCTCTTATTTCCAGGGATCTAAGACCATAAAGCCTGTTGAACGTAAGATGGTGGTTGTCCCGAGTGGTAAGATATGTGACATGAAAGTGTGCTACCCCGACCCCGACACCAAGAAACAGATAACCATCACCAACGGCATGGAGATTATCATAAGGGCTGGAGAAACCCTGGAGGGGCTTAGTAAGTGGAAGGGCAGTGGGGCTCTGGTGTCATGAGGGCTGGAGAAACGCTCAAGGGTCTTAGTAAATGGAAGGGCTGTGGGGCTCGGGTGTCATGAGGGCTGGAGAAACATTGGAGGGGCTTAGTAAGTGGAAGGGCGGTGGGGCTTGGGTGTCATGAGGGCTGGAGAAACACTGGAGGGGCTTAGTAAGTGGAAGGGCGGTGGGGCTCAGGTGTCATGAGGGTTGGAGAAATGCTGAAGGGGCTTAGTAAGTGGAAGGGCGGTGGGGCTTGGGTGTCATGAGGGCTGGAGGAACACTGGACAGGCTTAGTATGTGGAATGGCAATGGGGCTTGGGTGTCATGAGGGCTGGAGAAACACTGGACAGGCCTAGTATGTGGAAGGTCAGTTGGGCTTCGGTGTCATGATGGCTGAAGAAACGCTGAAGGGGCTTAGTTAGTGGAAGGGCGTTGGGGCTTGGGTGTCATTAGGGTTGGAGAATTGCTGAAGGGGCTTAGTAAGTGGAAGGCGAGTGGGTTTTGGGACAGAAAGTTCTAATTTTGATGTTAGAAAATAGATCTGGGATGAAATGCTAGATTTTTATGGTGTACACTGATGTTAGACTCTCAGAAACAAACACAAACATCTGGAAAACCTTTCTAAACCTAAATTATTTTACAAACATTTTACATCGATTAGCAGAAAGTATACTTGGAAATTATCTTAAAGCTCTTTGTAGGTATTTCCTTAAATGTTTTGTTTTGAACTATACCATATCCTATCTTGAATCCTATACTTATAAAACCATCATCTGTATGTTTCAGCGTATAAGCTGTATGATGAGGGAGAGAGAGAGGTGGACATCACTGAAAAGGTTGCCTCTAAGATAAAGGTACTGGTGGTAGAGTCATTACACAGCACGCTGCATTCAGTGCAATGCATGGACATTTCTAATTATTTATATCTGCTGAATTCAAATTATTATGGATAATTTAATGAAATTAATGTTTGAATTTTTTTTATAGAAAATTATATTTACCTGTGTACAATATTGATATTTATATATCTGAATTATTATTCTTAACACACCTGTGAAGAATTTGTTTCACCATTTTTGGATTCCTTGTTTTTGAAGAAAAAAGTCCTTGTATTGTTGCCTTGGTATTGTCGTTGTGTAAAAACTTGAACCTTGGCACTCATGCTAAAACTGTCAAGATATTCATATAAAACTTGGTACACATTTTACACGGGACAATACACACATATTACGCGGGACAATGCACACATATTACCCAGGACAATACACATGTTACCCAGGACAATACACACATGTTACCCGGGACAATACACACATGTTTCCCGGGACAATACACACATGTTACCCAGGACAATACACACATGTTACCAGGGACAATACACACATGTTACCAGGGACAATACACACATGTTACCAGGGACAATACACACATGTTACGCGGGACAATACACACATGTTACCAGGGACAATACACACATGTTACCAGGGACAATACACACATGTTACCCAGGACAATACACACATGTTACACGGGACAATACACACATGTTACGCGGGACAATACACACATGTTACAAGGGACAGTACACACATGTTACCCAGGACAATACACACATGTTACCCCGGACAATACACACATGTTACACGGGACAATACACACATGTTACCCGGGACAATACACACATATTACACGGGACAATACACACATGTTACCAGGGACAATACACACATGTTACACAGGACAAAACACACATGTTACACGGGACAATACACACATGTTACCCGGGACAATACACACATGTTACCAGGGACAATACACACATGTTACGCGGGACAATACACACATGTTACCAGGGACAATACACACATGTTACGCGGGACAATACACACATGTCCCGGGCCAGGACAATACACACATGTAAGGCGGGACAATACACACATGTTACCCGGGACAATACACACATATTACGCGGGACAATACACACATATTACCCAGGACAATACACACATGTTACCCTGGACAATACACACATGTTTCCCGGGACAATACACACATGTTATCCAGGACAATACACACATGTTACCAGGGACAATACACACATGTTACCAGGGACAATACACACATGTTACCCAGGACAATACACACATGTTACACGGGACAATACACACATGTTACGCGGGACAATACACACATGTTACCAGGGACAATACACACATGTTACCAGGGACAATACACACATGTTACCCCGGACAATACACACATGTTACACGGGACAATACACACATGTTACGCGGGACAATACACACATGTTACACGGGACAATACACACATGTTACCAGGGACAATACACACATGTTACCAGGGACAATACACACATGTTACCCAGGACAATACACACATGTTACACGGGACAATACATACATGTTACGCGGGACAATACACACATGTTACATGGGACAATACACACATGTTACCCGGGACAATACACACATGTTATGAGGGACAATACACACATATTACCCAGGACAATACACACATGTTACCAGGGACAATACACACATGTTACCAGGGACAATACACACATGTTACCAGGGACAATACACACATGTTACCCAGGACAATACACACATGTTACCCGGGACAATACACACATGTACAGCAAGCCATAAGTCTGGCTTTATTAACATCATATTGTCATAGATCTTATTTTGGCATTTTATCATCATTTTACCTCTGTGTATGCTGACATTGTGTTTATTACTACATTATTAAAGTTACATTACTGGCTTATTTAATCACTGTAAAATTGTAGGAAAGAACCCCGGATTTATAGAACCATTTGATCTCATTCCTAAGAAAAAACTAATAAAGTCACATGACAAACTGACCTGAGATAAAAACACCAACCCATATGCATGTTAGCTGACCTGATAAAGCAAAAGTTTAATGGCACTCTCTTATCGGTTCAATTTCAAAAGGAAACCAGTACAGAAATCAGTCCCTATATGTACATATACTTTGGTGGCTGCAGACCAGTGACCTAATGATATCAGAGGTCAATTATAAAAGAAGAACATTCATCAGTCTAATTAGTCTATATTCTAACATGTCAAATGTAGGAAAATATACTTTCCTCCCCAGATTAATTGGCTAGCCAAGCTGAACAAGGACATACTGATGAAGGGCCAGTTACCAGGAATCAAGGCCACTAACTCTGTATTGGAGCTCAAGTACTGTCAGGTGTCTGTGGCAGAAAGCTCTGGCCTTGAGCTGGGATTTGTACTCAAGTAAGTGATGGTCCATGATTGATTTTAACAGTACCTATACCATTTGATACCTGTGCATGTTGTAAGTGCTCTCTGTAATTAAGATGGTTAACTTGAAGGTGTTATGTTTTGTAATGATTTGTTGGGTGAAAAGTCCATACATATGCTCCAAAGTTTAAACTTTCTGTTTAAAATCTAAAAATGCTGTAAAATCATTCTATAGCAACTGTCTTTGTTTGAGTAAATGGCGTAAATGTAGAGGGAATTTGTATATTACAGCCTCTAACATAACTGTCAAGGTCACAATTAGTAAATAATTGTCTTTGTGTGAACTACCATGCAGATAGATACTTAAAACATTTCAGGACAACAGCGTGGGAACCACATGGCCTTAACTGCACATTGACTGGCTCCAACAAGATCAGTATTGGTCAGCCTTTGGCCGGTGAACTTCTGGTCAAGATTATTGACAAGTTTGGCAATAAAATTGATATGGTAAGTGGCCTGGATTTTGCCAGGGTAGTAGGGCTATGAAAGTTTTTTTGCTTTAGATTAGCACTTTCTTGTTTTGTTGCCTTTATTTGCCATTGTAAAGGATGCTTAGAACAAAATTTAGTGCATCTTGAATGTTATGACCCAAGAACATACAATAGGGCTTAAAGCAACACTGAATTAACTCTCTGTTTTTATTGTGTTGCCTGTAAATCATGCCAGACACAGGGGTTGCTTTTGATCTTTAACATCCGATAGATGTGGAATTCCAGTATGGAGTAAGGACTATCTTGAAATGAGTGTATTAAAGTTTCGGGTAAGTAGGTGTCCGATATGGGATATATGGGGCAAAGAAAACCATAAAGGATGGGAGCTAGGAATATGGTTTCCAGCACTTCATGTATCCCATATATAGCACTTACAAAACCATTGCCCTTATAAACTTATAAAATATTTATTATGCCCCCCTTCGAAGAAGAGGGGTATATTGCTTTGCACAGGCATGTCGGTATGTCGGTCGGTCGGTCGGTCCGTCCGTCGGTAGACCAAAGCTTGTCCGAGTGATAACTCAACAATTCCTGGACGTATGGTCATCAAACTTCACATGAAGGTTGGGCCTGACCAGTAGTTGACCCCTATTGATTTTGGGGTCATCGGATCAAAGGTCAAGGTCACAGTGACCTTTAATGGTAAAATAATTTTAAAGCTTGTCCGAGTGATAACTCAACAATGCCTGCACCCATGGCCCTCAAACTTGACATGGAGGTTGGGCCTGACCAGTAGATGACCCCTATTGTTTTTGGGGGTCATCAGGCCAAAGGTCAAAGTCACAGTGACCTTGAATGGTAAAAGGTTGTCCGAGTGATAACGTGACAATGCCTGCTCCCATGGCCCTCAAACTTCACTTGGAGGTTGGGCCTGACCAGTAGCTAACCCCTATTGTTTTTGGGGCTCAATGGGACAAAGGTCAAGGTCACAGTGACCTTGAATGGTAAAAGGTTGTTTGAGTGATAACTCAACAATGCCTGCACCCATGGCCCTCAAACTTGACTTGGAGGTTAGGCCTGACCAGTAGATGACCCCTATTGTTTTTGGGGGTCATTGGGCCAAAGGTCAAGGTCACAGTGACCTTTAATGGTAAAAGGTTGTCCGATTGATAACTCAACAATGCCTGCACCCATGGCCCTCAAACTTGACTTGGAGAATTGGCCTGACCAGGAGATGACCCCTATGGTTTTTGGGGGTCATCTGGCCAAAGGTCAAGGTCACAGTGACCTGGAATGATAAAAGGTTGTCCGAGTGATAACTCGACAATGCCTGCACCCATGGCCCTCAAACTTGACTTGGAGGTTGGGCCTGGCCAGAAGAAGGTCCCTATTGGTTTAAGGGGTCATTGGGCCAAAGGTCAAGGTCACAGTGACCTGGAATGGTAAAAGGTTATCCGAGTGATAACTTGACAATGGCTGCACCCATGGCCCTCAAACTTGATTTGGAGGTTGAGCCTGGCCAGAAGATTGTCCCTATTAATTTTAGGGGTCATTGGGCCAAAGGTCAAGGTCACAGTGACCTTGAATTATAAAAGGTTGTCCAAGTGATAACTCAACAATGCCTGCACCCATGGCCCTCAAACTTGACATGGAGGTTGGGCCTGACCAGTAGATGACCCCTAACGATTTTAGGGGTCAAAGGTCAAGGTCACAGTGACTTTGAAAGCAAACTCGACAATTCTTGGACCTATGATTATCAAACTTGACATGAAGTTTGTCCTGCCCAGTAGATGACCCCTATCGACTTTGGGGGTCATCAGGCCAAGGTCAATGTCACAATAACCTTTAACACAAAAAAGTTAACAAATCTTCCCCCACTGATATCTCAACAATGCCAGAACCTATGATCATTAAACTTGACATGGATGTTAAGCCTGACCAGCAGATCACCCTTTAATATTGATTTTAGGATTCATAGAGCCAAAGGTCAAGGTCACAGTGATTTTGAATGGTAAAAGGTTGTCCGAGTGATAACTCAACAATGCCTGAACCCATGGCCTTCAAACTTGACTTGGAGTTGCATCTGACTTGTAGATGACCCCTTATGATTTAAGGGGTCATCGGGTCAAAGGTCAAGGTCACAGTGACCTTGAATGAAAAAAACTTGTCTTGTGAAAACTTGACAATGCCTGCACCCATGGCCCTCAAACCTGATATTTAGGTTTCTGGTGACCAGCTGATGACTCTGGATTTTGAGGTCATAGAGTCAAAGGTCATGACGGTCATAACACACTTTATCCTCACACTTTAATGGTCATAATCTTAAAACAGCAACAAATCAGCTGTCATTTCGGTCCATGCATATTTCATTCAATTGTCCATATAATCATGACAACATGGCGCTCAGGGGGGGCATAATGTTTGACAAACATCTCTTGTTTATTATGTCTCCCCCTCTCTGGGGGAGACATATTGTTTTTGCCCAGTCCGTCAGTCCGTCCGTACATCACACTTTGTTTCCGATCGATAACTGGAAAACCGCATGACCTAGGATCACCAAACTTGGTAGGGAGGTTGGTCGTGAGGTGTAGAGGATCCCTATTGTTTTTGGGGTCACTAGGTCAAAGGTCAAGGTCGCGGCAACCCCCAATATAAAAAACATTTCTGCTCAAAATCTTGAGAACGGTTTGACCTAGGTTCACCAAACTTGGTAGGGATGTTGGTCGTGAGGTGTAGAAGATCCCTATTGTTTTTGGGGTCACTAGGTCAAAGGTCAAGGTCGCGGCGACCCCCAATGTAAAAAACATTTCCGCTCAATATCTTGTTATTATTGTTGTTATTATGTCTCCCCCTCTCTGGGGGAGACATATTGTTTTTGCCCTGTCCGTCAGTCCGGTAGTCCGTCAGTCCGTCCGTACGTCACACTTCATTTCCGATCGATAACTGGAAAACCGCATGACCTAGGATCACCAAACTTGGTAGGGAGGTTGGTCTTGAGGTGTAGAGGATCCCTATGGTTTTTGGGGTCACTAGGTCAAAGGTCAAGGTCGCGGCGACCCCCAATATAAAAAACATTTCTGCTCAAAATCTTGAGAACGGTTTGACCTAGGTTCACCAAACTTGGTAGGGAGGTTGGTCATGAGGTGAAGAAGATCCCTATTGTTTTTGGGGTCACTAGGTCAAAGGTCAAGGTCGCGGCGACCCCCAATGTAAAAAACATTTCCGCTCAATATCTTGAGAATGGTTTGACCTAGGTTCACCAAACTTGGTAGGGAGGTTGATCATGAGGTTTAGAAAACTCCTATATTTTGGGGGGTCACAAGGTCAAAGGTCAACATCGCTGTGACCTCTAATGTAAAAAAATATTTCCGTGCAATATCAGGAGAATGCTTTGATCTAGGTTCACCAAACTTTGAAGTGAGGTTGGTCATGATGTCTAGATGATCCCAATTGTTTTGGGGGTAACAAGGTCAATAGTCAAGGTCGTGGTGACCTTCCATGTAAAAATCATTTGCGTGTAATATCTTTATGTCTCCCCCATTCATGGGGAGACATATTGTTTTTGCCCTGTCCGTCAGTCAGTCCATCAGTCTGTCAGTCAGTCAGTCAGTACGTCACACTTCGTTTCCGCCCAATAACTATAGAACTCTTAGACCCAGGAACTTCATACTTGGTATGCTAGTTGGTCATGACTAGTAGATGACCCCTATTGAATTTGGGGTCACTAGGTCAAAGATCAGGGTCAACGTGACCTTGAGGTGAAGAAACGGTTTCCACTCAATAGCTAAAGATCCTTTGGGTCCAGGAACTTCATACTTGGTATGCTAGTTGTTCATGACTATTAGATGACTCCTATTGATTTTGAGATCAAAAGGTCAAAGGTCAAGGTTACCTTCAGGTAAAAAATGTTATGTTGGCAGTGACCTTAAGCTTAAAAATGGTTTCTGCTCAATAACTAAAGAAAGCTTGTACCCAGGAACTTCATAGTTGTTCATGACTAGTAGATGACTCCTATTGATTTTGAGATCAGTAGGTCAATGGTCAAGGTCACCGTGACCTTGAGGTGAAGAAACTGTTTCCGCTCAATAACTAGAGAACGCTTGCAACCAGGAATTTCATACTTGGTATGCTAGTTGGTCATGACTAGAAGATGACCCATATTGATTTTGAGATCACTAGGTCAAAGGTCAAGGTTGCCATGACCTTGAAGTGAAGAAAAAGTTTCCGCTCAATAACTAAAGATCCTTTGGTTTCAGGAACTTCATACTTGGTAAGCTAGTTGTTCATGACTAGAAGATGACCCCTATTGATTTTCAGATCAAAAGGTCAAAGGTCAAGGTTACCTTCAGGTAAAAAATGATACGTTGGCGGTGACCTTAAGCTTAAAAATGGTTTCTGCTCAATAACTTAAGAACGCTTGTACCCAGGAACTTCATTCTTGGTACGCTAGTCGGTCATGACTAGTAGATGACCCCTATTGATTTTGAGATCAGTAGGTCAAAGGTCAAGGTTGCCATGACCTTGAGTTGAAGAAATGGTTACCGCTCAGTAACTAAAGAACACTTGCACCCAAGAACTTAATACTTGGTATGCAAGTTGGTTATGTAGATGATCCCTATTGATGTTGTGATCAGTAGGTAAAAGGTCATGGTCACGATGACTGTGAGCTGAAAAATGGTTTCCGATCAATAATTGAATAACGCTTGCGCCCAGGAACTTCATACAATGCAAACTTCTTTTATATTTTCCATGATTAATCAACAACACTTTCTTCTCTTCACTATTTAATATAATCAAATAAACCAAACTTCACTGTTGGTTTGTCTCCAGTCCAAAGTTACAAATTTCATGTCCATCATTTATTTTTTCTCAGCTACGACCACACAATAGGGGAGACAAGTGCTTTTTCAAAAAAGCAATCTCTAGTTGAATGTTTGTTTTATAACAAATTGTAGTACAGTTATGCAAAATGTTCCATTTATTCATCAGAATTAGAAAATAAATGCCATTTTGTTTGTGAATTCAGTTTAAACATATTTTATTCAACATAAATATTGAATATCACATTACAACATTGTATGTCAAACATTTATATACATGACATATTGAAACACAAGCAGACCTTGTAATGTTCCCTCTAAAACGATTCATTTACACTAAATCATTAGCTGTAGAATGCACAATTTAAAAGATCATCTATGTATGAACAAGGCAGTGTATAAGCACAGCATCAAATTAAGACTGGATATTGGTGAAAAGAATTACAAGGTTGTCATGGGAGATTGGTTATTTCAGGATGGTAAAGGTTTTGTGAATGAGTTAGCAGCCCACATCAGTGGAGAGGGGCTTAAGAAGGAGCTGTGTAAGATTACATATGATAAGGTAAGGATATATTGGTCAAAACCTTCCCTTAGCTTCACTTTCATCTTTAATATCATCTTGTTCTAGGTCTCAGAAAAGTGAAGAGTTTCACAAATGGTGAAAAACATTGTTATGCTACATTAGGTTTAGGGGTTAAGCCATGTTTTGTAAAGCTAAGGGAAAAAAAGGGCACATTGTTTCGGGCCCTGAAAAACTTGAGTTAAGAATTATGTTTAATTGAAGTCATACTTGGTTTCAACTGCATACTACAGTACACTCTTCAGGTAAACTTTATTTTTCATTTTACTCCATGGATTTTCAGCATGGCGGACATTTAATGTAATTTGTCTCTTATCAGCTTTCCTTGGCATTTTTACTTTCACCCTCCATGGCTGATCAGTGGACCGAAGAATTATGAATGCTGTGTTTCTCAGAGGTGTAAACATGGTGAAACTCGTTAGAAACCAATTAGAATCTCCTACTATATCTAAATTTGTTTATTATTTATTTGTATACTGTTCTGTCACGGTGACGTTTCAATATTTTTTATACTCACTTATTAGTAAATGTTGGTCATTTGATGTAATGAATGGTCCAAATGAATGGGAACAAATATTGATAAACAAAGTTATTTTAATTTCAGCAACTGATGTCAGCAATAATTAAAGGCATAGTGTTTGAAGGTGGAACAATTGGTAAAAAAGAGCTTCAGATTCAGTGGAAGAGCCTCAAGGATTATGTCCGCCTAGAAATGGTGGCAGGGCCTCCCGCAAAGATCAAGTTCCTACACTATAACCCTGATGAGGTAGGGCAATTTACTGACACCTAACCACATTTCTTAATCTTAATAATTTGTGGATCCAGAAACTGTGATGAAATGCAATTCAATAGAACTGATTTATCTTTGATCTGTAAATGGAGGTCTCCCTCCCACAGGAGTTGGTAATACACAACAAAAAAGACCAAACGATTGGCTTATTCCTTAATTTTCTTTTCACAGGAGCTAGTGTTATACAACGAAAGCCAGTTCCCAAAGCCGATTGTTGTACAGTTACTAGATGAGGGTGAAAACCCAGCCCGGGTCGCCGACATAAAGATGCAGCTTGCTAAGGACACCAAACTAAAGGTATTGGAGGTTCCATGGTTATATCTAAGTCAAGTAATGACGAAGCATGTTATAGATTTGTTGTATACTGATCATGTTGAATGCCTTGATTAGCGAGAGGGAACAAAATGTGAAGACAATAATGAGAAGGCTAAGAATCATTTGATTGATTCATATATACAGTATTGTAGTGCTTATCAGCATTTGACTTGATTAGTTTGAGTGAAGTAAAACGTGTTAAGATGGATGTGTTTTTGAGGCATGTATAGTATTGAAAAATTAATTTGGATCAAACTTTGCATTGTAATGAGCAGGGCCTGTCAGTTTGGCATTTAATGTTTTACAAGCGCCTGCCTGATGTGCTTTGTATAGCACTATAGAATCTTATATCAAGTGCCATTTAATGCAAACATTTATGATGTGAGTTAAGGTAAAATTATAAATCCAACCTATGGCAAACCTATAATTTTATTCATGTTTAAAATCATACACTTTTTCTCAAATGACAGATTTGTTGAGCCAAAACTAAACATTTTTAAAAAAAAAATCAGTAGAAAGTTTGACGCTAATATAGTTGGGTGAAATGACATAAATGTCAATACATAACAATTGTATTACAAACAAATCAAGAAACATCATGTGGTAAAGGATGATTTGAATTATGTATGAAATAGATAGCAATAAAGGTACATTATTATCTGTAAAATATTAAGATGTTAACAAGCATGCTAATTTAGTTAATCATCATGAATACAAATACAACTGTTGTTGTCTTTAGTTGATTCCCACTGTTCAACCTACCAAGACCAACAAGGAGGGCGTGGCAGACTTTGGCATGTACACCATCTCCTGCTCACAGTATGTACTCAAGTGGTCGCTTCTTTAACTTATGTGCTTTTAAGTATTCTTATTACCAAAGTTTGCTCAAAATATGCAAAAAAGGTCATGAACATTTGTTAGAAGATAGATTTAAAGTAAACTGATGGTGAAACACCTCAAGTTATTGCTATTTTTTAATATTTTCTAGGAAATGAAACTCAGATGTGATCAGTTCATAGTATTATATAATTAAAATAAGAAAAATTGTTAACATGTCACAACTATTTTATATAGTCAACAGTTAAGAGGAGGTAAGATTTTATCATTAAGACAATTTAACACATGCTGGGGTATTTTGCTTTTTCGTAGGGGAAAATATGAAGTGCAGCCGAAGGCGTTCATCTCTACCAGTTTTGTCCTGTCTGGCCCTAAACTGAAGATATCCATCCAGCCTGACCCCACACGCCCAGCCAGTCTCAATGTGGTCTATAACACCAAGTTGACTCTCGTAGTTGGACAGTCTTTGCCTGGTAATACCACTTTAGTCCTATAGATAATTAGCCTGGTAAGAATGACTGAAATTGGTGTCTGTGTATCAAAGTGCCTGGTAATTTGCGGACCAGATTTATATCAATGAAGTTATCAGTTATTGAGCTTAAGTAAGAAATTAAACAAAACACCTGTTCAAGTGATTTTGTTTTTATCAGCTTTGTCTATAAAGCCTGTTGAGTCTACCCAACTCAGTCAATATTATTAAGTGTCTGGTACAATATAAAAGGATCTCACATGAGTGGTCATTAAATACAAATTTTTTGTAACAAGTTTCCTAAAATTGATAAAAAAAAAACAGCCTTGGCAATTTTAGTAGTTTAGTTTAATAAATTTTGTATTGAATGACCACGAATGTGAGATTCTATTTATATCATAATTATATATGCGCCAATCTACAGCCCTAAATGTCACTATATAGTGCGGCCATTTTCAACGCTATTTGCTCATGACGTAACGTCACACTTTTTTGATAGTTGTTACACTAGTTACTTATATAAAAAAATATATAATGACTTAATATCACGTCATGTATAGCTATGTATAGCTTTTTACCATAGGCTAGAGATATTCAATTCAAACAGATTTACAAAGTTTGAAGGCTTGTCTTTTCCTTCCCAGAGTACACAGTGACAGTGGTATCAGAGGATGGTAGTCCGCTGACCACGGCCAAGTGTTCCCATGTGTCCCTCAAACTCTGGAAGTCTGATGGCTATGATAGCAACAGTCTGCCCAGCAGGGTGAGTCACCATACAATACATGGTTATCAGTCCTGGTACGGTAATTATTTATAACCTACTAACAACAGCCAAGTTTGAGGGTGGCTATGGTCTAGTAGAATAGGTCCCCCCCTCTCACTTAAGGAGTTGTGGGTTTGAATCACCAGTGGTTCTATCTCATAACCTCTCAAGAAGCACATCAGTACTGCTTTCTACCCAGGTAACAGACTCAAGCATGATTAATATCAGCTTTGAGATGTGTTCACAAGCTACAATAGTATAAACTAACAGTGAAGTCTATAACCACTGTTCATGATTGCCAATATAAATTATGTGGTTTACACTATTATTAGAAACATGCTGGAAGAGCTGTTAATACAGAGTATAATTTTCGACCTGTCAATAAATGCATGATTTCCATTGCAGACCCTGTCACACAACCCTGAAACAACAAAGAAGTCTGAGGCAGGAGTCTTCCATTTTAGGTAGGGTTGTTTAAAGGCATCAATATCATGACAACTTTCAACATTTATACTGATTTAGATTTTTTAGGGGAAAATACATAAACTACAGGGAGTGATACTGTGTTGTCTTGGTGAAAAAGACATGTTTGAGCAAACAATGGACAAAATGAACTTACTATATATATATAAGCTCATCTATTACATTCATTAAAAATATTATAAATGTATATCAAATAGGAATTTAACATAGCTCTTGTACATGCAAATGTATTCCTAGGAACATCGACACTCCGGAGGAGTCAGGCCCTTACAACATCATGTTTGTCTTCTATGACGGCAAACATCAACTCTTCAGCAGTGTGGTAGGTGTCTTGTAGAACTTATCAATTGATGTTTGTTTTGTGTCCCCTGAAAATGTGACTTGTAAGTATTACTTTTAGCATTAGTGGTGTTAGCCTAGTTGAATAACATTTTATAGCATATAAATTTATGGCTGACCAATTACTTTAAATACATGGTAGGATATCAAAGTGGAGATGTACAATATTCTGTTTCAATTTCATGATTGAATACCTTAAAATGAATAATTAGATGAAACCTGACAGTATATTTGGTATATTAGAACGTTTTATATCACATGGTCTATTTTGTACATATGATATGTATGGTAGAGGGATGCATTCAATGAATATATATATATATATATATGCAGTAGATGACTGTGTTGAGTAGCTGGTGTATGTGAGTCCTGATTCCAGATCCACACAAAGATAGAGCCAGGAGTTCCTGTGAAGCTGTTTGCCCTGGAAGAGCTGGGTACAGCCACCATCTCCAACAGTAAGAACGTCAACACCAGGTGCATCGTCAGAAACCTTAAACTGGAACTCAGGGTAAGAGACAAAATATGATTCTTGCTTTTTAACCGCCGGATTTCTTGTTTTTAACGGGAGGATTTCTTGTTTTTAACAGGAGGATTTCCTTTTTAAGGGGAGGATTTCTTGTTTTTAACAGAAGGATTTCTTTTTTAATGGGAGGATTTCTTGTTTTTAACGGGAGGATTTCTTGTTTTTAACAGGAGGATTTCCTTTTTAATGGGAGGATTTCTTATTTTTAATGGGAGGATACTTCCTGTATGTATGTGACCCACTGTAAGAAATATATCAGATATTTAACTTCAAGAGCATTTGGTACAAGTTTTACAAGTAGACAGATATTTTGGGTAAATAAATAGTGCACAAAACATTGAATACCGGTATAAATCAATGCTACTTTCCTGGTTTTCTATTAAACATACATCAATTCATTGGAGAATATATACATATCTTGCATGTACATGTATATTGTTCTTGCTGTAAAGTCTACATACAATGCTTTAAAGATATAACATGTTGACACAGGACAAGTTTAACAACCATGTGACCCGGGGCATGAACGGCTGTGTGAACGTCCAAGTGTCGTGTCCCACAGATGAGAAAGAGCTCCCAATGTTACATGGGACAAGCTCCAAGTCTCGAGTGCTCCAGTTTACCCTGGCAGGGGGCAGCTGTACTATACAGGTATAGATCAGTCCTAATGGCTAAAGCTGTACATCAATATGTAATGCAACAATTTTGTGCTCTCTTGTGATTTAGATTTAAGGGAATTTGGTCTTTAAGCTAGCTTATTTTTACTTAAAACATGATTTTGTATTACTCTTTTATGCAAAATATTTGCAAATTGGCACACTGAATTCCTAAATATTCAGATGGTAGCTATCCAGGAGAACAGTCCTGGGAAGGATGGCTGTCAGTATGAACTCAACTGTAGCGTCGTGTGGTGTGATCCTATACCTGTTAAGACTACGCTGGAACCACTATGTATACCCTTCCTCTTCTATAACGGTAGGAACTATCATTAGTTTGGGAGGGGGGGGGGGGGTATTGTGAAAGCCTTGTCATTGTTGTTGTCAGCATCCAAGAACTTAAACCTCGGCCATTACTCAAAACTGTTCAAGATATTAGAATGAAACTAGCATCACATGTTACTGGTGATAATATGTACATGTGTAGCAAGGCCCTTACCCTGGCTTAGATATTTGTCAAGTTGTGCCCCTTGATAGTTTGAAAAAGTCAAGCAAAATCCTTAATTGGCAATGACTTATAAATGTTTAAGATAATTACATTTAACATTGGGCCAATTGTTCAGAACTATGTTAAGTGAACGACAGGATAAGCGACACCTTTGTTAATTTTCAAACTTGACATATTTGCTGATGTGCTCACATATAAAGATATAAACAAGTACAGTTGAAAAAGGCTGTGCCAAATCTTGTTACAAATACATCAGATCAAAAGTGTATCCAATAAACTTCCAGAGCAGGTATGATTTTAAATTTAACAAATATGACAATAAAAATGGTTGTTAACTTTTGTTGTCACAACAGTGAGAAAGTGTACATGTGTAGCACAGCCTCTAACACTGGCTTAGACACTTGTTACATTTAACATTGTACACCTATCAACAGTGAGAAAGTGTACATGTGTAGCACAGCCCCTAACCCTGGCTTAGACACTTGTTACATTTAACATTGTACACCTATCAACAATGAGAAAGTGTACATGTGTAGCACAGCCCCTAACCCTGGCTTAGACACTTGTTACATTTAACATTGTACACCTATCAACAGTGAGAAAGTGTACATGTGTAGCACAGTCCCTAACCCTGGCTTAGACACTTGTTACATTTAACATTGTACACCTATCAACAGTGAGAAAGTGTACATGTGTAGCACAGTCCCTAACCCTGGCTTAGACACTTGTTACATTTAACATTGTACACCTATCAGCAGTGAGAAAGTGTACATGTGTAGCACAGTCCCTAACCCTGGCTTAGACACTTGTTACATTTAACATTGTACACCTATCAACAGTGAGAAAGTGTACATGTGTAGCACAGCCCCTAACCCTGGCTTAGACACTTGTTACATTTAACATTGTACACCTATCAACAGTGAGAAAGTGTACATGTGTAGCACAGCCCCTAACCCTGGCTTAGACACTTGTTACATTTAACATTGTACACCTATCAACAGTGAGAAAGTGTACATGTGTAGCACAGTCCCTAACCCTGGCTTAGACACTTATTACATTTAACATTGTACACCTATCAACAGTGAGAAAGTGTACATGTGTAGCACAGCCCCTAACCCTGGCTTAGACACTTATTACATTTAACATTGTACACCTATCAACAGTGAGAAAGTGTACATGTGTAGCACAGCCCCTAACCCTGGCTTAGACACTTGTTACATTTAACATTGTACACCTATCAACAGTGAGAAAGTGTACATGTGTAGCACAGCCCCTAACCCTGGCTTAGACACTTGTTACATTTAACATTGTACACCTATCAACAGTGAGAAAGTGTACATGTGTAGCACAGCCCCTAACCCTGGCTTAGACACTTGTTACATTTAACATTGTACACCTATCAACAGTGAGAAAGTGTACATGTGTAGCACAGCCCCTAACCCTGGCTTAGACACTTGTTACATTTAACATTGTACACCTATCAACAGTGAGAAAGTGTACATGTGTAGCACAGTCCCTAACACTGGCTTAGACACTTGTTACATTTAACATTGTACACCTATCAACAGTGAGAAAGTGTACATGTGTAGCACAGTCCCTAACACTGGCTTAGACACTTGTTACATTTAACATTGTACACCTATCAACAGTGAGAAAGTGTACATGTGTAGCACAGTCCCTAACACTGGCTTAGACACTTGTTACATTTAACATTGTACACCTATCAACAGTGAGAAAGTGTACATGTGTAGCACAGTCCCTAACACTGGCTTAGACACTTGTTACATTTAACATTGTACACCTATCAACAGTGAGAAAGTGTACATGTGTAGCACAGCTATAACCCATGATGCTTCAATAATTGTCAATGTAATGCCCAATATTATACTTGGCAGTCTTTTTTTAGACACCTTCTCTACATATATGGGATAATCTCTTTAGTATGATTGTAAATGATAACATTGAATTAAGAGTGGTTACAGTTGCATAATTTTACGGTACTTTCATTTGTAACACTTCATACATACTGTTAGATATTGACAGAAAAAATCTTAATAATGAATATGCATGAGGAATTGGAGACATCTCTTCTTCCAATGAAATGGCATGTTACAATTAAATACTCTTCAATAACCCTGTACTGTCAGTTGTCTTCACAGGCAAGAGGTCTAGGCAGCTGTTTTAAAATTTGGAGTGACAAGGTGGATTGAGTTAAATTTGAGCTTTCCCTGGAATTCCTTTTCTATGGGAAAACTTTTATGAGTGTCTGTTTATATTTAAGCAATGGTAACTTGCACAAACAATTCATGATTACAAGATTTTCTTTGCCATATCACCCACGGTATTCAACAAAGCATAGCCCAGTAGTGTATCGGGGATATCCGACGTTGGCTGATTAGTCAAAAGTAAATCAAAAGAACTCTGATATTTTTTCATTTATTTCTTAGGTACATCTACAATAATAGTAAAAAACACTCATTAATTGGTCACTGCTCAGAAATCATTTATTCATTTGACACTGTTCACCTATAAATTGTTATATTGTTATTCTTACAAACTCTTGCAAGTAATTCACTGACAGTATTTACTGCTCCCTTTTCTTTACAACCCCAGCTAGTGTGTTGAGTAAATGTTCCAGGGACTTGCAGGCTTTGTATTTACACTTGGCCCTCGTCACTACAGCTGCTTTCCTAGAAATGTTACAAGAAAGTGAATGATGTATTCATCAAACACAGAAAGTCATGTGTATGTCAGCAATTGCCTTCAAACTATTCTAACAAATCTATTTAAAAGAATATGTGTATAAGACATGTTTCTGTTAGTAGCAAGCTAACGTATAAAGGAAACTTGAACTTCCACGATTGGAAGTACCAAATCTGAAACATATGAAAAGTTTATCAAGAGTCATTTACCCTGCCAGGATCCATGCTCATTAAGTCAAGAGTCACTTACCCAGCCGGATTCAATGATAAGCTTATCAAGAGCCACTTACCCTGCCAGTTTCCATGCTTAGTGACTTACCCTGCCAGATTCCTTGCTTAGTGACTTACCCTGCCAGTTTCCATGCTTAGTGACTTACCCTGCCAGTTTCCATGCTTAGTGACTTACCCTGCCAGATTCCATGCTTAGTGACTTACCCTGCCAGTTTCCATGCTTAGTGACTTACCCTGCCAGATTCCATGCTTAGTGACTTACCCTGCCAGTTTCCATGCTTAGTGACTTACCCTGCCAGATTCCATGCTTAGTGACTTACCCTGCCAGATTCCATGCTTAGTGACTTACCCTGCCAGATTCCATGCTTAGTGACTTACCCTGCCAGATTCCATGCTTAGTGACTTACCCTGCCAGATTCCATGCTTAGTGACTTACCCTGCCATATTCCATGCTTAGAGACTTACCCTGCCAGTTTCCATGCTTAGTGACTTACCCTGCCAGTTTCCATGCTTAGTGACTTACCCTGCCAGTTTCCATGCTTAGTGACTTACCCTGCCAGTTTCCATGCTTAGTGACTTACCCTGCCAGATTCAATGCTTAGTGACTTACCCTGCCAGATTCCATGCTTAGTGACTTACCCTGCCAGTTTCCATGCTTAGTGACTTACCCAGCCAGTTTCCATGCTTAGTGACTTACCCTGCCAGATTCCATGCTTAGTGACTTACCCTGCCAGATTCCATGCCTTGAGGACAATGTATCCATTTTTGTGCTGGAAACCACTAGATGTAGGTGCACAGGAGCTGTCTTCTCTTATAGACATCAGGTGTAGATGCCCCTGGGTCAAATTGGTCGGAGCTGGGATTGTTATAGTTACCTGTAGAAGATTTTTGAAAAAGTTGTAGGATATAAGAGTTTATGAAGTGCAAATAATTATTAAACTACATTGAAATCTTAAAATATTGCTGAAAATATCTTGTAATCATAGCATCTGTTTTAACACAGTGTTATTTTCTTGCTATATTTTATTCATTGGTAGTTAAGGTACACCCTATTGATATAGGTTGTGGATAATTTGTGTTACCTGTTTGTTACCATCTCTTGTGGAAGTGATGATCCATCTCCATCTACATTATGGCCTACAGTGTTAAATCAATGACAAATGCAATGTGAAAGTTATCCCATTCACCTGTTTGTTGAAGTCTCCGGTGTCGAGGTTTTTCAGGAACACAATGGGTCCGAGGGAGATGATGTTACTAATAAGCCTGTTCTTCTGTCGCAGCTCAACCAGCTTCTCATTCTGCACTTTTATGATCTAGAAAATAAATTATTATTGGGCGACTTGTGACATAATGGACGTAGCATTATCATTTCTGTTTTCCAGCTTGACTGGTTTCCTGCCAGGCAATGAACTCAACTATGATTTTTCTCAGTTTATACTGTCTTAACAATGGAGGAAAAATGAAACAGTTGTGTTAACAAAACCAGAACAATAAGTATCAAAACCTGCCTTCATCTGTGTTTGTATGAGTGTGGACACAGCCTGTGGTGGGAGGAAGATGCTGATATTGCTGTCGTGAGAGGAGGTGAGCCAGCCACCTTGGGGTGTCACGGTGAAGGTCTCTGTTGTTGTGGCAACCAGCCCCTGGGGTAGTTCGTCATCCTGGTCATTGCTGATACGCCACAATCCACTTGACGTTTTCTTAATAGCCTTTTCTGAGAAACTGAAGAAAAAGGAGATAAAGTTATGTTTGACATGTTTTTGGGTTTATGTAAATGGAGTATAATTTGCCGACATTATATTCATAAGAACATATTTTAATACATTGAATAAAATACTATGCTCTTCGTTCTTTTCAGATAATGATGAAAACACAAAGTACCAAGTGAAGAGCACCTTAGAGCGTATCATGTTTGCATAATTAACGAGTTCATACACTAGCACTATGTATTTACCAACCTTTTGCCCATACTGAGGCCCTTTAGGGACAGGACTGGATGAAGCAGCTGTTTGTTTAGCAACATCTCAACTTGGTTACAAATGCCTAGTAATCGGTAGTCAGTAGTCTGTGCTGGTACATTGCTGGTAGACACATCATCACTCTCTGCCTTCAGGGCAGCCTCATGGGCCTGGAATCTCTTGTATGTCCTGAATGACTCATCTAAGAGACTATTCTCATGAATTCTGTTGCTGTGGTAACTGTTGTCATGCATGTTGCTATGGGAATGCTTTTGATTAAGGAAAGCTGAATTGGAGTTTGTCTCAAGGTGACGAGGACTGAAGCCATTCTGAAGCAAATCCTCACTGTCCCACATCTTGTGAGAGTTGTCACCATGGGGAAATGTAGCCACCCTTGACATTGTGCTCTCCATTGACCTTGACCTTTGACCTCTCTGTGTGTTGTATTTCCTTCTTGGTTCCCTTCCCCTTCTCTGGCTTTGATACATTCTCCTTTTCTTGTGGAAGTCAGGCTGTGAGCTGATTTCACCATTGTGTAGAGAGATCTTTGCATTGATATTATTGCCCCGAATGTTGAAGTAGTCTAGTCGGTCAAACTGCTTCATGACCTGGGGTATATTGACCAGCATATTGTTTCCAAGGTCAAGTGTACGTAACCTCTTCAACTGAACTATGTCAGATGACACATAGCTGATCTGGTTTGTGTTTAGGCGTATGCTCTGAACTCTTGATAAAGAATACATTCCCATTGGGATATTCTCAAGGTAGTTGTTGTTTGCATTCAGTGATTTGAGTCTCTTCATGTTCACCACTGAGAAGTTGTACAGTTTATTGTTGGCAACATTGAGATACTGTAGGTTTGGAAACATGTCGGGGATGTAGTCTAGATTATTTTCTTGCAGATGTAAAACCTGTAAAGCTTTTAGTGTGGTCAAGGCATTTGGGATGGACTCCAACTTGTTCCCCGTCATGTTCAAATAATGAATGTTCCTAAGTCTTAAAATAGATTGGGGGATTATCTCAAAGCGGTTGTAGGAGAGGTTCAGTTCAAGTAACTGTGTCAGGTTGTCAAAATCTGGGAGAAGGTTTGTAAGGTTGTTTCCCATTAAATTCAGTGTCCGTAAAGAGGTGATCTTGCATACTGGTAATGGTAGATGCTCAAACCTGTTGTTTGCCAGATTCAGATACTTGAGTTTATGCAGCTTCTGCACTGAGAATGGCAGGTACCACAGATTGTTACCATGGAGATCAAAGTATTTCAGGTTTTCCAGGGCACCTATTTCATGTGGTAAACATTCAAAGTCATTCTGTCCAAGCTTCAGTACTCTGAGATTCTTCAACAATCCCAGGCTTGTTGGAAGAGCAGCCAGCTTGTTCCTGGTTAGATTCATCTCTACCAGGTTAATACAGTTTGGAAGAGTCTCTGGTAAGAATGTGATCTCGTTGCCATCAAGGTATAGAAATTTCAGGCTTCTGAGCCTTGAGATTGCCATTGGTACCTCACTGAAATGGTTCTGAGAGAGCTTTAAGACCTCAAGTCTGGAAAATAAGAACACCTCTATCGGTATGGCAACAAGTCTATGATTGGCTAGATCAATCTGGACCAATCCTTTTGAATTTGTCACAAGATTTAGTCTCAGGTAACTCCCATTTGACCTTTTGACACTCTTCTTTGACCTCATTGTATTATGTGACCTTGTAGTGTCAAGTGTCCTTGACCTGTTGTGTGACCTCAAGGTCATGTCCGGGTCAGCCTGGTGACCTCCCTGATTGAAGGCTCTAGTTGACAAGCTCCTGTACCCTGAACTCTTGAGTGTCGACATGGTTAAAGTTCTTTTTATTTACTGTTCAAGAAATGCACCAAATTTGTCACCTTAGAAACACACATCAGGGTCAAGAAGATTTTTCAACTTCCATTCAGTATTTCAAAATGATTCACAAATTGCCCAACTTCACTGTTTACAAAATATCCATAATTCTGAAAGTTCAGCCAAATCGTAACAACGAATTTATCAATGTAATTATTAGGTTATTATCCATATGTTAATATTTATGCATATTCATGTCAAAGTATGGCAATATTCTTCTATTATAATTATACTGAGAAATAATAAAAATAAAAAAACGTTTAGTTCAAAATATCCAGGAAATATATCTTTTATATATAAATCTTAACACTGTGTTTGTTGTTAAGAAACTATTTCTTTAGCCAATGAAACATGTCGAAAACCAAGTCAGTGAGACTGGTAACCAGTACTGGATATACAGCAGCAATCAAATGTATAAAACTTGGTAATATTTTGTTTTGTCAAACATATTTAAGGCAAAAATAAAGTTTTTTGATTGTTCAATTTTTATCTAGTATTCACTATTAACAGTGACGAAAAGATAATGTTTGGACAGTTTGAAACAAATTTAAACTAGTGGTTGCAGGTTGCCAAAAGTCTGTAAAATGAGAGAGGAGAAAAAACAAAATTCAGCTGGTAATATGAATAAGTATTCTAACTTCTTTTGACTTTAATACTTTTATCAAATTTCATGCTACATTAATTCACTGGAAGGTATTAAAATACAGATGACATAAGAATGTTAAAAATCCTAAATTTTGTATACTTTTAATGCGCATCTGAGAATGGAAACAAATCAGAACTATCAAATAAACCACATCCGTTTCACTGGAGAGTATAGAGTAAATAATTTGAAATTCAGGGATGCCAATGTTCCTCTTTTCAGCTGATTTCCTCTTTTTTGCCACAAAACTTTAATTAAAATATGACTTGTTGCCTTTTCCCAGATCTATACAAACAATGTTTCTTGGTATATTATGTGAAAGGGATACTCCTATTTCACACTGGTTTCCAATTTCTTCAAAGATTTGTGTTGGCATCCCTGTCTAATGTATTATCTTTATATGATGGTTAGTCTTTTGCATGTGACCAGTCTAACACTATTATAGAAGTCAATATTGGCCCATCTGCACCAAAGTTCATTGTCAATAATTCATTAAGGCATCTTTAGCATCTTTAATTACCAGAAATGTTTCTTATATATGTTGTTATTGTTCTTGCTAATGAAATATTGATGAAGTCAGATTACCTGGTTAACCTTTAATCAATTCTGGCCTTTTATTGCTGGTAGTGAATGCTTTTGAGGTAATCAATTGCTAGGAGAAGTCTTTCTCTTTTTGTGATCTGTTTAATAAATGTGAATAGGTGTGTATGTCTTTATGCTAAAGGTTTTTATTATTTTTATACTCCACTTATGGAATGGGGGATATAGATTTGCCCTTGTCTGTCTGTGCATTCGTTCATGATTCAAAACTATTTGACCCAGAGTCATGAAACCTTGGAAGAATGTTGTTTAGAAGTTAGCATCTGGGTTTCGTTTACTGCTGCACACAGTAAGGGGAGAGTTATGGTCCTTCAATAACAAAAAATTGGCATTTTTGAACTTGTTATCATTTAAAACTCAAAAACTAAATTAACTAGAGTCATGAAACCTTAGAGAAATGTTTTTGGTGAATAAGTTGTGCACCTGGGGTTTTGTTTGCAGCTGCACATAGTTCAGAGAGATTTATGACCCTTCATTTAGAAAAAATTGGCATTTTCGAATTATGGTCCTTGCATTTAATGGTGGTGACAGTTCTATTAACATGTTTAATTAGAAGGATAGAGCTACATGTTTACAGATCTAAATACTCCAATTTCCACAAACCAAGGTGTGAAATTTTCCTGTGTCACATGAGGCAAGTGGGGGCATCCGTGTTCTATAAACTCGATTCAAATTAAATTTGGGTGCACCATTTGACTTTCATCCAGTGATGTTTAAAGTGACATTAGGAAAGGTTTCCATCAGTAATTCTTTTTTCTTCAAGCCCCAAACTTGCTCTCTAAATGACCACCATCCAAATGGCATCATGCTGTGTAAGGCACTGAACTATCTACCAGATGTAATACTCCAGCGTGTTTCTACCATGAAAATGACTCCAGCTTGATCCCATCCCGTTATTCTACCGGGAAACACCCTCAAGCATTATTCTCCCAGTCTTCAGCCTTTGGTCATATTGGATCTGAGATTTTAAAGTAAATTTATAAATCCAGTACATTCAAATTCCAAATTCAATTCCAGATGCGAAGAAGCAGACGGAGATGGCTGCACTGACCAAGGAGAGAGATAGCCTCGTTAACGCCATCAAGGTCTACAGGTCCCTGTTTGAGACATCAGAACAGCTTATACAGGAACTTAAAAGTATGTGGTATTTTAGCTGTGATGAGGTTGTGGGTGGGAAACAGTCATTTGCATTGATTGGTATTGTTTTGCAAAATGGATTGGCTACAAAATCATACATGCCATATCCCCCGGCGGGGGGAAAAATCCCCCGGAATTTCGATCCATCCCCCGATCTCCCGGCGGGAGAAAATTTTTTTTAATTATAAATCAGGCAATAATGACAAAGTGAAACCACAGTATGTGAATGAAACTCTCCAAAAGGAAACTTTTACAACAAGTGATCAATTAATTTGTAGTAATTATCAAAGGCAAAGAAATATTACTCTTTTGGAAGGAAGAAATTAATAATATTTATTATATTCTCTTATTGTCTGAAAGTCATCAAAGCTGATAGAATTAAGCACAATTTTTCTAAAGACTTTGGAGGAAGGTATATTTAATTTAATTGTCTCGAAAACATATTTTTCCAATGACGTATTTTGTTCTGCAATTGCATTACAGTATGACATGACAGTGTATCATAAAAATATGATAAATCATGACATAAAATAATTCTGTATAATGAAAAAGTTAAGAGGTTTTCAAAGCAAACTATATGTGAATACATTTTTTCATACTTGCGTCTAAAAATACTTTAAAATTTCGCCAACTTAGACCTGCTAAAAAATCCCCCTGAATACAACCAAAATCCCCCTGAATTTTCAGCCTTTTGAACAAATCCCCCTGAATGGTCTCCAGAAAATATGGCATGTATGCAAAATGAATGCTTAACTATTGATCCCTAGGCCTAAAAAATGTACACATTTGATTCAAGTTACCAGTTCTTTATAAGTGTGTTTTAATATGTAGTTTAAACCTTTAATGCCTTATACAGAGTATTACTTTAACACCATTCTCTTATGGTGAAAAAAGCGTTCTTATATAAAGCCTAATAAAGAAAAAAACAAACTACCTTTTTGAAAAGGATGTTACCCTAACCAATCCAAAAAAAATTTGCCCTATTTATGGACCAAATATAACTGCAAGCAAAAACAAAATTATGAATTCTGTGATTATTTATTGTGCTTGTTTCAGTCTCAGTGAAGGAGATGAAGTCAGATGAGAACAGATATAGAGAGGAGCTGAGGAGACAGAAGGTCCCAATAGCGAGCACTAATTCTGTAAGTTACTATGGTTTTTAGCTCGTCTGTTTAGCAAACAAAAATTTAACCTTTTTCTTCATAGAGAAGTGGCCACATCAGCAGCCCCTAGATAATCCCCTGGTATTATAACTAGAGTAACAAGGCATAACTATGAGGCTATGGACAGAGGAGAAAAAAGGTCGTAACTATGAGGCTATGGACAGAGGAGAAAAAAGGTCGTAACTATGTGGCTATGGACAGAGGAGAAAAAAGGTGTAACTATGAGGCTATGGACAGAGGAGAAAAAAGGTCGTAACTATGAGGCTATGGACAGAGGAGAAAAAAGGTCGTAACTATGAGGCTATGGACAGAGGAGAAAAATGGTCGTAACTATGAGGCTATGGACAGAGGAGAAAAAAGGTCGTAACTATGAGGCTATGGACAGAGGAGAAAAAAGGTCGTAACTATGAGGCTATGGACAGAGGAGAAAAAAGGTGTATCTATGAGGCTATGGACAGAGGAGAAAAAAGGTGTAACTATGAGGCTATGGACAGAGGAGAAAAAAGGTGTAACTATGAGGCTATGGACAGAGGAGAAAAAAGGTCGTAACTATGAGGCTATGGACAGAGGAGAAAAAAGGTCGTAACTATGAGGCTATGGACAGAGGAGAAAAAAGGTGTATCTATGAAAGAAAGGTTATGGTACAACAATGACATGTTAAATGTGGAGGCAGCAATCTCATTAATAGGTACATGTAGTAAAATATTAAGTGAAGAGTATAGCATGGGGTGAAAATGGGATTGGCATGTCAGCATTGTATCAAAAAGTTAACTCATGCAAGTAAATGGTTGTGGTACGCTTTCTTTTAGTTGGTGAAGACAACACACACTGTTGATTTTGCAGGTTGAAGGTGTTGAAAAGCTGCTGAAGGAGTATAATGAGAAGAAGTTGGAGGAGAGTAGCCGGAAACGTCGCCTGTGTGGGCTACAGACCATTGCCGCTAATGATCCAGATGTACTCGGCAAGGTAGGGTAGAAATTAAAAAAGTATTATGTGAAACTGCACAACGAAAATATATATTTATTATCTGTAAGAAAATGTAGCCTGTTTTAGAGTTAATTATCTAGATGTACTGGGAAAGGTAGGGTAAAATATAAAGAAAAAGATGATAATGGGGAAAATTCATCTTTGATCCTGACTTTAAGTCAAATTTATGTGTCATTGTTCATGTGGACCACAGACCATTCAAGCAAAAGAACATGGTTGTTTATGATGGGCAACATAGTCTTTATTGGCAACAATGCATTCAAGCGAATTTACATAGTTGTTTGTGCAGGGGATGTACCCATGTAAACAGGCTGAATGATAAATTTTATAGCTTTTGGACTGTAGCATATTTAAGAATCTTAATCGTGTCAATCAAATATTCTATTTGTTGTGTTTTAATGTGTATAACCAAGATCTCTCTTTCTCCCCTGCAGATAGGTCACCTGGCGTTGATATCAGACGATGATGCGGCCAGAGTACTCTCCTGGCACATGTCTTCCGACATGGACTGTGTCGTCACTCTTACCACTAAAAAGGTGGGTATTAGACTTCAGGTTTAATAGACGTTTGCATCAAAAATAGAAGGAAGCACCTTGAAATGAATATATAAAATGGCTTTGATAACAATTTCATCAGAGGTCTAAGCCCTATAACCCTGTTATGGGTCTCAATCTTTCATAAGCAAAACATATCATTATGTACATGTACATGAATTCAGAATTGGAACTTTTGGTCTGTAATCACGTTTGATACAATCCTACATGTATATTCCGTTATACGTACAGGCTAAGGAGATCTACAGCATGACGAGTGGTCGCCAGCAGGTGCTGCCTCTGGACTCCATCTTCAAGAAGAGTCTCACAGAGTGGAACAAGTATGTGCCCATAAAATTGACATCTTGATGGTTGTACTGAAATATGTCAAATTTTGATATTCCAAAAAAAACAATACTTAATAACCATGTTACAATTCTGACATGTGTAAGTAAGGTATGATAACATGTACTACATAATACTATGGGTAAAATACTCAGCTTAGTTAATGTCTGAGTGACAAAGGCATTTGAGTAGAAAGTCTCATTACTTTGGCCAAACTATTTCTTGAGTTTTTGCCTTTATGAGTGAAGATAAAGTCTTGAATTATGGTCCTTGATCATGTGAGAAAAAAATCTAGAGTTAAAGGATAAAAGGTGGAGGTAAATTGTATGTACTGTTTTAAAATTGGCTATGTACATGTGATAAAAAAAATAATTACCATTCCTGGTGATCACCAGTTGTACTTTCCTCGACGAAGTTCAGACTGGGGATCAAACTCCTGACTTTATCATCCATAGTCTGGTATGCTAACCACTCGACCATTGCCACTGTCTTTATCAAGAGATCTATTGAGCAAACAAGAAAAGCAGATAAGTATCATCCTCTTCAAACAATGCTAAGGATTACATACCTTCATGCTCTCCTACAGACCGCTGCCTCATGTCAAGTACAAGCCCAACTGGCGCCCAGCAGGAAACCCCGTGTTTGCCAGGAACCTGCTCACATTTGAGAAGAACCAGGACATGTGTAAAACTGGTAAGTGAGGCCAGAAGCTTTCCAACTCTATGCATGGGTTACTTCCCTTTGCTGTACACTAAATACGGCTGTGATGCATACTAATATTTTGTTTTTTATCCAAATATATTGGTTTTGGAGAAGAAACCTTTATTTCTTTAAAAGATTTTAACCAAAAAAAGAAGGCAGTGGGATGAAAAAAAATACGGTAAATTCTTAAAAAAGTACTGAACTTCTAAGCTGAGTGTGTGACATGTTCAGGTTAATATGGTATAATACCTGTATAATGGTCTGACCTCAATGTTATTCCAGTTTTCTCAATGCTGCTAGGAGACACATTGTGGATTGATACCCTTGACCAGGCTAACAACTACAGAATAGAGGTTTGGACATTGCACATTTCTGCGAATTAATATTTACATTATGAAACTTCAAATGAAAAATCTTAATGAAATATGTGATTAAATTTTATAACTTCCTTGTGGGTTCAATGATTTAGTGGTATAGGTGTTTATGTCCACTTTATGTCCGAGAGTTTGTTGGCTTGAGACTCACTAGGGTTCTCATGAACTCTAAAAATATACATCGGTACTAGTTTCTTCCTAAGAAGCAGACTGCACTATTCTATAAGCTTTTGTCACAACAGAGTCTGAGGAAAAAAGTAGAATAAACTCTTGATTCTTCTTGAATTCTTCTCTTCTCCAGCTGGTGAAGTACACCAACTGCCCAACCATCCTGACGAGAGAGGGTGACCGTATCCGTAGTAATGGGAAGTTCGGGGGTCTCATGAACAAGGCCCCTCCTGTTGAGAAATTGAGAGGTGCCGTGTTTGGGGCACAGTTGCCGGAGGGATACCATAAAGTCTGCTCTGTCATTGGTAAGATACACTTAACAATTGGCTGTATAGATAATGATTAATTGTGAAAAATGATCTTGCCTACAAGACAGCTATCCAAGGTCAATTTTTCATAACCATGTAACACGTTCGGAACATCAGTTTTGAAGCATTATCACTTAATTTACTTCTATTTGTTGGAATCTGATTGACTTACCTCAAATTGACCTAATAAACCCAAAACAGACAGGTAAATTACAAAAATACAACTAAATCAACTGTCACTACAAGTATATACTCTTACAGATCCACAATACAGTCTGGGAAGAGCTGCATGTTAGATGTCCTGTTGATTGTTATCAAAGCTTATTAGTGGTTTTAATTGGAGCTAAATGATTAACAAGAATATTTCATTAATTTCATAGATACCCTGACAAGCTTATGACCCCTACAGACCCGCATTAATGCCCAGTAGTCACTGGATGGCCAAGTTAACTACATTTTGGTGTCAAAGCATTATGCTATCATCTTTCTCCTGTTTACAGATACCCTGACACGGCTACATTCAGCTCTACAGACCCACAACACAGCCCAGGAAGAGCTTGACGACCAGCTGGCCGTTATCCAGGCTCCTGAGATGCAGGCCAAGTATGAAGAATGTCGGGAGGTTGAGAAACAACTCAAGGATCTTGAGAAACGTATAGGTTAGCATTCCTTTTCCTTCAAGAATAGAAACTTTGACAAGTTGATGACCCATATTGTAGGTCTAGGAACAGTCAACAGTGTTTGTTCACACCATAACTGGTTCACAGTTCAAAGTATGAAATATTTATGTCTCCCCCTCTCTGGGGGAGACATATTGTTTTTGCCCTGTCCGTCAGTCCGGTAGTCCGTCAGTCCGTACGTCACACCTCGTTTCCGATCGATAACTGGAAAACCGCATGACCTAGGATCACCAAACTTGGTAGGGAGGTTGGTCGTGAGGTGTAGAGGATCCCTATTGTTTTTGGGGTCACTAGGTCAAAGGTCAAGGTCGCGGCGACCCCCAATATAAAAAACATTTCTGCTCAAAATCTTGAGAACGGTTTGACCTAGGTTCACCAAACTTGGTAGGGAGGTTGGTCATGAGGTGTAGAAGATCCCTATTGTTTTTGGGGTCACTAGGTCAAAGGTCAAGGTCGCGGCGACCCCCAATATAAAAAACATTTCTGCTCAAAATCTTGAGAACGGTTTGACCTAGGTTCACCAAACTTGGTAGGGAGGTTGGTCATGAGGTGTAGAAGATCCCTATTGTTTTTGGGGTCACTAGGTCAAAGGTCAAGGTCGCGGTGACCCCCAATGTAAAAAACATTTCCGCTCAATATCTTGAGAATGGTTTGACCTAGGTTCACCAAACTTGGTAGGGAGGTTGATCCTGAGGTTTAGAAAACTCCTATATTTTGGGGGGTCACAAGGTCAAAGGTCAACGTCGCTGTGACCTCTAATGTAAAAAAATATTTCCGTGCAATATCAGGAGAATGCTTTGTTCGTTTCCGATCAATAACTTGAAAACCGCATGACCTAGGATCACCAAACTTGGTAGGGAGGTTGGTCGTGAGGTGTAGAGGATCCCTATTGTTTTTGGGGTCACTAGGTCAAAGGTCAAGGTCGCGGCGACCCCCAATATAAAAAACATTTCTGCTCAAAATCTTGAGAACGGTTTGACCTAGGTTCACCAAACTTGGTAGGGAGGTTGGTCGTGAGGTGTAGAGGATCCCTATTGTTTTTGGGGTCATTAGGTCAAAGGTCAAGGTCGCGGCGACCCCCAATATAAAAAACATTTCTGCTCAAAATCTTGAGAACGGTTTGACCTAGGTTCACCAAACTTGGTAGGGAGGAAGTACAAATTTCATGTCCATCATTGATTATTTCTCACCTACGACCACACAATGGGGGAGACATGCGCTTTTTCAAAAAAGCAATCTCTAGTTGTCTTCACTTTTCACAAAACTTCAATCACTAATAATCAATTCATTTCTTCTTATAACACTTTTGTTCAACCTTCCACATGTTTCTGACAAAGCAGATCTCAGATGGCATAATGTTTAACATGTAAACATCTGTGGTTTCGGCATATGTATCTTGCTCATGACCTGTTCGTGTGCTATATGCACAAAGTTATGATATTAATATTCATTATTTAAGTTTCTACTATACATTCACTTACAACAAGGTTAAAAATGAATAAAAAACCCTGCAATAATTGACTATGTTACAAACTATGTTAAACAGTTTCATTCAGCTGCATGCAAAATGCCCACCATATTATGACCTCTAATGTTCCAGGTATGACCTCACCACACAGAACTGTCACACCGAGCCTGCTACCGAAGATACCAAAACGTACGCCAGACAGAGAAGAAGAGAACAATCGAAGTGTTAAACGTCTTCGGGGCTCCCCAGCCTCCTCAGACAGTAACAGTGTAACATCGGTCACCCCCTCCCTCCTCACCCCGACACGCCAAAGTCGACGTCTTGCTGCACAAAGTCCTGCTGATGAGGGAAGGAAGAAGTTGAAAAAGTCATGATGGGAAAAACTATGGAAAAAACTTTATGAATGTACTATGTTTGAAACTGGAAGAAATATTAATGAGAATGGAAGTTCAAATGATAAACTGTTGTTAAAGTTTGTAGTCCACAAATTGACGAGTGAACAAGTCTAGCATCTCAGGATTGGAAGAAGAAAGTACAAGGAATGTGACAGCCTATAGCATCATAAGGCAGATGTTGCTTCATCCCTGTTAAATATGTAATTGGATGGTTGAAAGCAAATTGGTTTTGACGATTGTGTGGAAAAAAGCTTGTCATGGAAATATGTCTCAAATGTTCACATTGCGCTTATGACTTAACTCTTTTACAGACACTGTAAGTACATCAATGGTACTGAGTCCAAAAGTTTTACTACATTTACTTCTGATTGTATAAGCAGGAAGGTTAACTAAAAGTGTATTGAATAGAAGTTGCACAACTGTTCAAAACTGTTTGAAACATTTGCAATTGAAAGCGTTATGACTGTCAAGTTGTTTGCCTAAAAAGGCAACATATCTATAACTCTTCGTCATCAGTCGCAGCAGTGTCATCAATATTTTGTTATAACTTAAGTATTTATTTTCCAATCAGGATGAAACTTGGTGTGTTTGTGTGCATAATGTCTGGGTCAAGTTTGAATGTTCAGTTAATCTAGAGTTGACCCATTGTATGTTTTATATAGTAATTTTATGTCTTGACAGTAACTTTTTTACCAAATCATGATACAACTTGGTGACGATATTTTTAGACATAACATCTTGGTCAAGTGTGATTGATTGACAAATTGTATCTGTAACTCACTTTACTTCAAAGTTTTAAAAAGTTTTAGTTTTACAAAGCTCCTTCGAATTTTAAATTTGTATATAACCGATTCCGTGGAATTCTAGTGCAGAGAGAGTATCATTTTGTAATCCTCTGTTGTGAGAACTGACAAATGGGTGTTTGTATGGAATGCATTTGCTTTTGGTGGTTGTTTGTGCGCCCTGTGAAGCATCGGGATAACTTTGTCTCAAATAGTCATCACACTTTCACTACCAATCAATAACTTCTGAACTATTTGGTTATAGTCATTAAACTTTGTATGAACTTTGGTCATGGTCAGTAGATGACCCTGGTCATGGTCAGGAGGTGTCCAGTCATGGTCAGTAGATGACCCTGGTCGTGGTCAGTGGGTGACCCCGGTCATGGTCAGTAGATGATCCTGTCATGGTCAGTAGGTGTCCATGTCATAGTCAGTAGATGACCCTGGTCATGGTCAGTAGTTGACCCCTGTCATGGTCAGTAGATGACCACTGTCATGGTCAGTAGGTGATCCCTGTCATGGTCAGTAGGTGATCCCTGTCATGGTCAGTAGTTGACCCCTGTCATGGTCAGTAGGTGATCCCTGTCATGGTCAGTAGTTGACCCCTGTCGTGGTCAGCATGTGTCCAGGTCATGGTCAGTAAGTGACCCTGGTCATGGTCAGTAGGTGTCCAGGTCATGGTCAGTAGATGATCCCTGTCATGGTCAGTAGGTGATCCCTGTCATGGTCAGTAGGTGGCCACTGTCATGGTCAGTAGGTGACCCCTGTCATGGTCAGTAGGTGATCCCTGTCATGGTCAGTAGGTGTCCAGGTCGTGGTCAGTAGGTGACCCCGGTCATGGTCAGTAAGTGACCCCTTTTGATTTTGGTGTCAATAGGTAAAATAACATATAAATTTTCTAGAAATATGATGGGCTTTCCTGACAGGCCACACATTCAATTTGCGGAATTCTAGTGTATTATTTTATTTTAAACAAGAAAAAGTGTTGTATTAATGTGTACTTGTATAAATGATCTCAGTCCATGTTTGAAACATTTCAATGTATCACAAGTCCGTCATTGATCAACTTCATAATACATAATATATACATACACATTTGTTTTGTAGTTGACATTGTAATCCATAACTTGAATTGAACCATACAAATTCATTTGTCCATTGAAATGTTTCTCCTCATGCATGTACATTCTTGTCATGAACCTTTTGTTGTATCCTCATGTAGAGTTCATGTTAGTCTATTATTGTTGTTGTTAAGAATGTATAGTGAAATTCATCAAATATGTATATAGCACAGATTTACAGTCATTTATAATCTTTGTCTGGATATAGCTTTGTTGTTAATGTCACCACAGTGTTCTTTGTAAAACTCATTGTACATGTAAACGTATGTTTTAAACCATAATCAGAATTATTCCTTATTAATACATCATTCATGAATATAGCTTAGTAATAACTTAATTGATACACTATTACCAAAATATATTAGTTACCCACCTTCCTATTTATAAATGTAGAATAGCATGCATGTTGAGATGTTATTTGATTATTAAAGCTCAGTTGGAAAAGATGATAGAACTTGGCATGATGAAATTCACATTTAAAAGCATACAAGTACCCCGGTAACAGTAAATGATAGTTTAACAAAAACTTTTCAGGAAAAAGATAAAGTTTGACCAAAACTTGTAAGGAAAATTATTTAATTTAGCCACAACTTGTAAGTTGAATATAAAGTTAACCACAACTTGTAAGTTGAATATAAAGTTTAGCCACAACTTGTAAGTTGAATATGAAGTTTAGCCACAACTTGTAAGATGAATATGAAGTTTAGCCACAACTTGTAAGTTGAATATAAAGTTAACCACAACTTGTAAGTTGAATCTGAAGTTTAGCCACAACTTGTAAGTTGAATATGAAGTTTAGCCACAACTTGTAAGTTGAATATGAAGTTTAGCCACAACTTGTAAGTTGAATCTGAAGTTTAGCCACAACTTGTAAGTTGAATCTGAAGTTTAGCCACAACTTGTAAGTTGAATATGAAGTTTAGCCACAACTTGTAAGTTGAATATGAAGTTTAGCCACAACTTGTAAGGTAAATATGAAGTTAAGCCACAACTTGTAAGTTGAATATGAAGTTTAGCCACAACTTGTAAATTGAATATGAAGTTTAGCCACAACTTGTAAGTTGAATATGAAGTTTAGCCACAACATGTAAGTTGAATATGAAGTTAAGCTATAACTAGTAAGGTATATTATGAAGTTTAGCCAATATTTATAAGGTAAATTATAAAGCTAGTGGATATGCTTCATCTTTATGCTTTTAAAAAACTACCTGTGAATTTATATTTTAAAGAAACTGATAAAAGTTATTGTAAATATAATCACCCTGTGTTTGTATTGTTGTGAAGTTATACCTGTTTCATCTGTTCAGTGTTGTATAGTTGCCAGTGATGTGTTGGTATTCCTCCTGTACAAATGTTTATATTTTGGTATTTGTACTCAATGGAATAAAACATCAAAACTTGTTTGCAATTTGTTTTGATATGCATCATTAACAAGTGATTTATCATTAATAATTATGCCCCCTTCAAGAAGAGGGTTTTTTTGCTTTGCACATGTCGGTTGATCGGTAGGTCACTCGGTCCGAATGATAACCCAACAATCCCTGGACCTATTGTCATCAAACTTTATATGTAGGTTGGGCCTGACCAGCAGATGACCCCTTTTGATTTTTGGGGTCATTGGCTCAAAGGTCAAGGTCACAGTGATCTTGAATGATAAAAGGTTGTCCGAGTGATAACTTGACAATGCCTGCACCCATGGCCCTCAAACGTGACTTGCATGTTGGGCCTGACCAGTAGATGACCCCTTTATTTTAGGGGTCAAAGGTCAAGGTCACAGTGACCTTTAAGGCAAACTCAACAATTCCTGGACCTATGGTCATCAAACTTGGCATGAAGGTTAGGCCTGACCAGTAGATGACCTGTTGTTTTTGGGTTTCATTGAGTCAAAGGTCAAGGTCACAGTGACCTTTAACACGAAAAAGTTAACAAACCTTCTCCCAGTGATATCTCAACAAAGCCTGGACCTATGATCATCAAACTTGATATGAAGGGTGTGCCTGACCAGTAGATGACCCCTATTTGTTTAAGGAGTAATTTGGTCAAAGGTCAATGTCACAGTGACCTTGAATGGGAAAATGTTGTTTGAGTGATAACTTGACAAGGCCTACACCAATGGTCCTCAAATTTGATTAGGGGGATGGGCCTGATCTGTAGATGACCCCTATCAATTTAATGAGTCATCGGGTCAAAGGTCAAGGTCACAGTGACCTTGAACGCAATAAGCTTGTTTGTGTGATAACTTGACACAACCTGCACCCATGGCCCTCAAACTTGACTTGGAGGTCCATGCATATTTCATTCAATTGTCCAAATAAACCTGACATGGCGCCCAGGGAGGTGGGGGGGGGGGGAGCATAATGTTTGACAAACATCTCTTGTTTATTTTGAAAAGTAATGTTATGAGCATAAATTCAAAACTATTGAGGACAGTTGTAAACACAATGAACATTATTACTGGTTATTTGAAAAGTGTGTACACATGCTTTCAAAATGACAGAGACCTTTGTCCTAGTGACCAAAACAAAAACAACAGCCCACTGTACCTGGGAAGTTTCCCAGATCAAGCAATTTTTATCTTGACCTAATTACCTTGGTGGTTGTCCTGCTTACCCCATAGGGCTCATCTATTGGCTAAAGGGCTACCTACCATTGACATTTGATTTCAAAGCTTAATTGTGTTACTACTTAGACTAGACCAAAAGTTTGAAACAACAATTATTGTGACCTTGACCTTTGATATCCTCATTCAAATCCCCCCAAAAATAAATAAAAATAGGGGTCATCTATTGATCTTCATACGACTGAAGCATTACTGTTCAAGTGCTAACAGTTTTCAATCACCAAAACAGTATGGATCACCAACAAAACACCTATCACTGTAGTTTCATGAATTTAGTTCAAACCTTTTATGAGTTGTTCAGACAAATGCTTTAAGCACTGTTATGTGTTCCTACTCCAGTGCAGATGTAGTTTGTACTGTTTTATAACACTGCTGACCTTGACATACTGATCCCACAACAAATCAGATCCTCATTTGGCCATGGGCACTACTACATCTACTACTACTACTACTACTACTGCTGTTATTACTACTATGACTGCTGCTGCCTGCTGCTTTTGCTGCTACTTCTACTATTACTACTACTACTACCTACTGCTGCTACTTCTACTACTACTACAGTACTACTGCTACTGCTACAATGTACTGCTCCTCTACCATTACAACTACCTACTGCTGCTACCTGCTGCTACTTCTACTACTACTACAGTACTACTGCTACTGCTACAATGTACTGCTCCTCTACTATTACTTCTACCTACTGCTGCTACCTGCTGCTGCTGCTGCTACTACTACTACTGCTACTGCTACAATGTACTGCTCCTCTACTATTACTATTACCACTGCTGCTGCTGCTGCTACTGCTGCTACTTCTACTACTGAAGTCGCATGGTCCTATGCGAAACTAACATGACTTGTTACTGATCCCAAAAAAATCAAGTTTAGGGATCATCTACCTGTCATTGGCAACCTACGACTGAAACCTTTTTATGGTCCTATGTCAAACCATTTTGGTGTTGTATAGTACCACATGATATTGCTGTCAATTGCAGTCTGATTGCTTTTAAAGGATGACTGGGTATCAGTCTTAACCTCACACTCACTCATCATGATGCTTTATCAGAGCCTAAACCAACATCGAAGACAAATAAGTAAAACAGCCAAGTCGGTATACATGTTTACAGTCATAATTTATTTACTCAACTACCAAACATGTACATGTATTTCATCTGCAAATATATAAATCCAACTGCAGTAACACCTGACAGTTACTCATCCAAAGTATGAAGTAATCATACACACATTTAGCTATCATAATCAGTTAATCACACTTCGACAGTAATGATTTAAAACTATTGTCCTTAAATAATAGCATTACACTTAACAACAATTGGCAAGGTAAGGCATGCTATCATTGGTCCTGATTTTGGTTGATAGCATGTTAAAATATAGCCTATATGCCACCGTGCAGCATTAACAAAATAACGCCTCTATGCCATCGTGCAGCATTGACAAAATCTATATGCCACCGTGCAGCATTGTCAAAATAAAGGCCATATGCAATCGTGCAGCATTGTCAAAATAACGGCCATATGCCATCGTGCAGCATTGTCAAAATAACAGCCATATGCCATCGTGCAGCATTGTCAAAATAACGGTCATATGCCATCGCGCAGCATTGTCAAAATAACGGCCATATGCCATCGCGCAGCATTGTCAAAATAACGGCCATATGCCATCGTGCAGCATTGTCAAAATAACGGCCATATGCCATTGTGCAGCATTGTCAAAATAACGGCCTTATGCCATTGTGCAGCATTGTCAAAATAACGGCCATATACCATTGTGCAGCATTGTCAAAATAACGGCCATATGCCATTGTACAGCATTGTCAAAATAACTGCCATACACCATGGTGTAGCATTGTCAAAATAACTGCCATACACCATCGTGCAGCATTGTCAAAATAACGGCCATATGCCATCGTGCAGCATTGTCAAAATAATGGCCATATGCCATCGCGCAGCATTGTCAAAATAATGGCCATATGCCATTGTGCAGCATTGTCAAAATAACGGCCATATGCCATTGTGCAGCATTGCCAAAATAACGGCCATATACCATAGTGCAGCATTGTCAAAATAACTGCCATACACCATGGTGCAGCATTGTCAAAATAACGGCCATACACCATCATGCAGCAGTGTAAAAATAACTGGCATTTGCCATCGTGCAGCTTTGTCAAAATAACTGGCATTTGCCATCGTGCAGCTTTGTCAAAATAAAGGCCATATGCCATCGTGCAGCTTTGTCAAAATAATAGCCATATGCCATCGTGCAGCATTGTTTTGTGGGTATGCCCATACTGACTCACAGAAGCATTGCCAAGCAAGGTCCAACTTGTTTTCAAGTTGCCAACAATGACCCAGCATATTCCATGCCGTCTCTTTGTAACCATACTGATTTTCGTCATCATTCACATAATTACAAAGCTTCTGCAATGCTGCCAGTTTCTTGTCATGTTGCCCGTGCTCTCTATACGTGAGGTATTGCAGGTAGTAAAGAAATGGGATTGAGTCGACTGTAACACAGTCCATCCAGTCACAATACGCGGGGTGTCTGTGTTGAATGTCTGCTTGTGTGCAAGTCCTGTATAACTCATACACCAGATGTTTTGGCACACAGTAGGATTCCCGAGGCAGGAATACAACACAAATTGCCACCAAATCCTGAATAATCTCCGATACTGGAAGATACAGCCCTTTGCGCAGGAAGTTTCTGGTAGGTCTACACTGTCTTCTTCTGCTCAAACATAGGGGTAATACATCTTCGTGCAGCAATCCCTCAGTGAAGTTCAACACTGTTATAGCACCCTCATGCTGTCCAGTGCAGTACAACATGGAAGCAAACTTAAGCCTGCTTGATGTCACATTTGAAACCAAAGAAGTTTGGTATAAGTTATAAATGTCTGGTGAGATGGTTTGGCGTAACTCAATGCATCTGGAAGCCTGGATTGAGGCTAGAAGACCACAAAGGTTTTTTACGCCTGAGCCGATGACATCTCTGGCAAAATGTAATGTGTCTTTATTAATATTGCGTCTTAAAGAAATTAAATCTCTAATAATTTGGTCAACAGAAACCAGCAATTGTGGAAGAGTTTTCTGTGTAACGTATTTCCATGGTAAACTGTACAATTCAAACAGCAAAGAATCCAAGCAGTATTTCACTGTTATCTCCTGATTCTCATACCTTGTTCTCATTTGCAGTTGTGAAAGTGTGTTTCCATTTAATACCAGCATTCTATCTCCGACCTGATCCATATTTATATGCACAACGTATGTTATGATATTCTCTATCATGTCTGACAACATTACAGAGATACGCAACAGCTCAAACTTCTTCAGTTTTCCCACAAACAAGTCCACACCAGAGATTGTGTAATGTGGGCAGTAGTTCATCTTGCACCAGCGCCTTAGTGTAGTAAGACAGTAAATGATACACTGTAGTAGACTTTGCTTCCGCCAAATCTCGGGAGGATAGGTCTCAATCGTGGATAATAGGGTGGTTTTGAAATGGAATGAACTCAATCGGTCACCTACGATAGGTTTAAAAAATGTCTTCCTTAGTATTTTCAGAAATGTATAGGTCTTTACCTTGCTGCTATTTAGGTCAAACATGAGAAGTCTTTCTGTGAGGGAAGTAGAGAATCTCCACTCAATACTTGAATCATAACTTTCAGCATGTCCTTGTGGAACCAAGAATATTCCATATCCTCTTGCCTGTTCCAGTATCCCAGGTCTGGGCCAGTGTCCAGGCCGAGGTCTTTGGAAGAAGATCTGACACTCTTCTGGCACCCTTGGACAATGATAAGCATTTACCACATCTAACTCTTTGTTTCCACTGCGTGATGGACCTTGCCTAATATATTCCACTCCCCATGTCTGTGTCAGTAACGAGTCATGTACAGTGTTTTTGAGCAGCACCTTGCCTTCCATGTCAACTTCACACTCCAGGCTTTTGACCACCATATCCTGTGTGAATGGCAGTGGAAGGTCTGTTCTAATTATTTGTAGGTTACAATGTTGAGGAGGAGTTTTCTCATTCTTAAGCATCAGAAAAATCCCTTTGCCCCCAAACTGCCATTCAGACATTTCCAAAATAATAGAATGGTCATTTATTTTCACTAACATGTCTACATCCGATTTCATACCCAATGAAGTGGTTCCTTCACTTTGGCTTCCAACGTGGTAACATGTGTAGTTTTTGTCACGAAGGATATTTACTTCAATCGTGTAAACTTTCTCTTTAATGAGCCATGTTCTCCTCCTCCTGTCAACCATGTGTCTTGTGACCCCGATGTCCCCGAGCACCTTGGACAATCTCAGGGACATCACACGCTGGCTCTCTGGATCACGGTCCATTCTGTAACAAGAACATTTGACAACGTTTTTGACAAATTTCTTTTTCTTTCTTAAAATTATATCACTTGGTATTTTAATAGCTCTTTTAAGTCTTTTTTGTTCAGTTTTTGCTTTTGGGTGATGTAGTTTGTTCTGTGTTTATTATTTATTAAGTATGCTTCATGATTTTACTTTTACTTATTTTCTAATACATACAGATATCATTGGATAGATATTTAAAATAACATCAGACCTATACCGCTTATTGCCCATCAGGTACGAGTAGGACTGATATCATGTCTGATAGATGTAAACCTACCCAGTATATCATATCTGGTCAATATTGGATATACCTATATATCATTCTCATATCAGATATATATCGAAAACAATGTAAAATCTATATTGCTTTGCCAATCGGATACAAGTTGTTGCATATATTGTGTTGTTAAGCCCTCTTATTTGACTGACTTAAAACATGATCGTGTCTTATAATTAGGCTTATCCCAGAAGTTTCATTTATAAAGAACCTTCATGTACTGTTGTGGATAAAGCAATGAAAGAAAACAATGAGTTCATAGATTTGCAAATTCTGAATATGTTCAACTAAACTGAAAGCAAACAATAAACCATAGAGCTATGATCATTCTATAATCTGTCTCAAGTTTCTGGTAGACATATTTAAACGACAGTTTGATTTAAAAATAACACTTACATACCTTTCTGATAGTTAACCTCCAGTGTCTTTCATCATGTTTTCTTGTCCTTACACCACCCAACACGTTAACTTTCAAGGTTTTAAAATATGAAATGCAAGTTTCTGTTCAAACTTCGGCTAGTAATACATGTATAATAAGTCTTTGTAAATGATTTCCACAGACATATCATATTTCATTTTATTGATCTTAATGTTTATATCTGTATATCAAAGCCACGTTGTGAATACATATATAAACCAGAACATGATTAAGACAAGACTTGTTTTACATTTTAAGTTCACAGTAAATTCAGGGTGGCCTTGAATATTGACCTGCTGACCAAAATCAATTTTTATTCATCTGCACGTAATGAGCAAGCGCTCTACAAAGTTTGAAAACTGCTGGCCAAAGCATAATGAAGGTTTAAACACAATATTTTGCATAGATCTTGTTTTTTACAGTATTTCTTATCAAAAACACCTTAATCCAATCTTGTTAAGTTTAAATCTGTTATTTTGTATTGATTGTGAAACAAGTTATTACAATAATCTCAATGACATGATGTCGTGCAAGAGTGCTGGCTTAACCTGTGGGGAAACCAGAGAACCCGTAGAAAACCCACTGTCCTGCTTGGTGACCACAAACTTTTCTCCCACCTCAAGATAAGTAGATCCAAAAATTTAACCATGCTAGAAATTCTTATCTTGCCCACGGGCAAAGATAAAACGCCCGTATGGAACTTCTTTTTAATGGGCATCACATTTTAATTACCTCCCTTGTTGAAGACTGTCGTCTGTAGCATCATAGAAACCTTGTCTTGTTGTAATATTTAGAACGCTAATTAATTATTTCTCGCTTCAAATGTCACCATAAAAATGCTTTCACGCACCTTTCAAGAAATAATGCTTCACTCTCCTCAGAACTATTTAAAGACCATTTTGACTATAAACATATTCTAAATCACTGCGTGCATATCCATGACAACCACGAATTATCACATATCCATACGCATTTATTTTCACTACGCACAAAAGAGTTCCAGTAAAAAAAATACATTTTTACTTAATTTTGTTTAACTAAGGTGGGAGAAAAAGCATCTTGCATAGCCGCTCGTGTCAAGATAGGTTCATCCCAACCCTCGCGCAGGGTGTTTTGCGGAAACTCGGTAAACCACGTTTCCGCAAAACACCCTACGCTCTGGTCGGGACCAACCTATCTTACACTTTCGGCCATGGAAGATACTTATAATCTCACATGCACCCAGGCTGGTAACCGAACCCTTGACGCCTTGATGGAAAGTGCTAATCAATGCACTAACATGACAACTTGAAATATCATTGGGGACCGAGTACTGTGCTTTTTATATCCTGGCTTTTGTCAGACACAATCTGACAAGCAAATATCAAATTACGCTTTTAAATGATTTCAAATGGATTAATCAGCATTACATCTTTATGGATTTTTCCCATCAAATATTCTTATATTTTGTCTGTAGTGATGAAATAAGTTAAATGTCTATATAGACACATATAGACAGTATATATTGCCATGAAGTACATATTAACAAGTTGCACATGTGAAATAAAAACTCTCAACAAAATAATTATTTACAGTTTATTTAATGTATTGAAACGAAAATTCATCACATTTGCTAGAAAGTAGTTTTACAAAATGTTAAAACAATGAAACAGTGAAGTAATACATTGTACCTAAAATAAAGTAAAGTGTAGCAAGACACAGGATTACAGCATTTTACTTAAGCAGTAGTTAACATAAGTAAAGAAATAAACTCATCTTAACTTAAAAAACAAACACTTCAAGGACTACAGGCTTTCTATGCGAATTTCATATACTGATATATGGATTAAAAAAAATAATTTTAAAATCTTTTAAAATTAGGTCATATAAACACAAACTGGAGAGTACTGAAAGGACAAAATTGCATATCTTAGAATAATTAAGCCTTTCTTATCATAGTTTACCAAAGTTGAAGTAAGCAATTAAAGCTTGCAACATCCTGATATTACAGAATTTACAATGAACATGTGATACTGTATGTTTGTTAAAGAGAAACTATTTAAACACACTTTCTAGAAAGTTTATAGAAATGCACCTTTTAGATGCTTATAATGATGAAAATATTGCACAACATATTTTTCAAACAAGTAAGACAATATTCCCAAATGCCCATTGTGACACCCAATTGCCCATTGGGACACCCAAATGCCCATTGGGACACCCAAATGCCCATAGTGACAGACACCCGAATGGCCATTGTGACACCCGAATGTCCATTGGGACACTCAAATGTCCATTTGGACACCCATTGTGACATCCAAATGTCCATTGTGACACCCAAACGCCCATTGGGACACCCAAATGCCCAATGGGACACCCAAATGTCCATCGTAACATACAAATGCCCATTGGGACACCCGAATGCCCATTAGGACACCCGAATGTCTAATGTGACACCTGATTGCCCATTGTGACACCCAAATGCCCATTGTGACACCTGAATGCCCATTGGGACAGTGTTTTTACACATACATGTGTTCATGCACATGATTACTGTTAATGAATAGTAATGTTGTTTTTGTTTATCATTTTGGTTTCACAATTAAAGCATTAGGAGGGAGAAATAGTTTCTACATTTTTTATTTCGGATTTCTTTACACTACCAAGACAATAAACTACAGTAGGCTTTTAATAAATTGTCGTTTTTAGAAGATAAAATTGAAATCCTAAATTAAATATTATTTTACCTGGCACACACTTTTGTTTTTGAAACTGACATGCAATTTGGTTACACCCAACTATAAAAAAATTAGTAGCATGTAAGAATACTTTTTTTAGGGATTTTTTGAAAATTAAACCAGAGTTAAACACTTTTGATTTGCTAAATATGTACTATGTTCATCATGTAACAGTTTGAAGTACAGTAAAACAAACATGATAACATTTTCTGTTTGACTATTAAATAGTTATCAAATGTCATATGAATAATAAATATCCCTCTGTATGTCTGAAATATCAGTTCCTTGGCAGGATTGAAGCATACATATAAGAAAAATCCTTCCCTCAATCAATACTGAGTTATAATGTAACTTCTTCATCAATGTTTTTTATAATGTCAGACCTTATTAATTCATATATTCTGTCCACTGTGTTTTCACATAGCTTTGAAATTTATCTATGTGGTAAGTTGGCTTCTTTCAAAGTTTAGTAATATACATGTACATGGTATGTTCCTTTTCTCAGAAAGAAGAAACTTCATCTGTCTTTATATTATTACTAATCTTGAAATGTCCGATATTCCACATTGAAATTTTACAATAACTCATTTTATGCAAGTCATCATGATCCTTTAATGGATCTCTGTAAGTAGAATGTGTCCATGAAACTAATGAAAAATAACTGTACACACAAAACAAGTACCCTGTTATAGGACAATGCACATTTACAGTAATCATTATTGAGATAAATGTGTACTATTCAACTTTATACATCAAACAATATTTATTTCACTGGCATTGACACATACGTACAAGACAAATTAAATAACCTATTTTCTATAAAAAAAAACAAGAAGAAAAAAGAATGAAACAATTTACCGATAAATTATTGAAAAGCTTTGCTTCTCTAAACAATATGTAGTCATTCAACTATATGTAATTATTAGGAAAAAATTAACAGTTAATTTATAAACAGTATTTTCAATATCACAAATAATAATACAGGTGGTAACTTTATAAAGTACATGATATATATACATTTTCGAAAAAAACACAAACACAAACAGAAAGCTACTGGCATGAAAACAGTTTACAAACATCAAATAAAACACACAAGAAAAAAACTTCTTAAAAAATAGTTCCAGAACATTCCGGGAGTCTTTTAAGAAAAGGAACCTAAAATCATGAGATTTCCTATATCTAAAACAAAATCATACCAAACAAATTAAGAACCTATCACAAACATATCAAATGGTGAAATCTAAGACGGATCAGTTCCAATCTAAGACTGTTCGTTCATAAGTGTACACAAAATCATAACAAGAACACAGAACTATATTATTCATTTACATTGTGCATTAATACACTTCACAAAATGGCACATAATAAACAATTTAGTGTACCAGTCACTAGACATCTAATGAGATTTCTACCAGTCACTTAATATCACACAGTCTAAATCCGTTTCAAATCACAAATATCACTTAATTTATACAGCCCTATATGCCCGCAGCTGATGGAATACTTTACAAATATTCCCCATTTCAATAAAGTATCTACTAACAACTAAATGTCTATTTCATTGTTTCATATATATGTCCGAGTGTTGTGACGGCGACTGCGGTTCCTGTGACCTCTACGCACCTTCCTTCTACGTCTACGTCTTTTATTTTCACCTGTAAAAACAGATTTAGGTTAGAATTGAAAGATTCAAATGAATAGTTTGGCCCATTCCTTCAGCTGGGAAACCTCTTATAATGTGGGTCACAATGTTTATATCCTCCCATTCACTATTAGCTGCCATCTCCTCAATACCTCAACTTCCTCATGCATCTAGAACATTCCTATTGTCCACCAAATATAGTGGCCGACCTTTGCTATGTATTGTTACACCGCTTGTCACCATGACATCTCCTCAATACCACATGTTCCTCATTCTACAAGAAAATGTCTACTCACTGCCCGTGTCAAAAAAGCTTCGCAAAAGCAATGCTAAAAGCTTTGCATTATACTGTCTACCTTAATATGGACCAATTGTTCACCGCTTTGTTAAAGTTGACAACATGATTAACAATGATAACTTTAAAAGAAAAATGTTTGATAATGTGCTCACATACTTAGATATCAACAAGTTCAGCTGAAACAGCTGTCTCAAATAATGTTAGAAATAAAGCAGGTCACAAGATCGGTGCTTCCATTAAACTTCCAGAGCAGTAACAATTTGAAAGATGACAAAAATGATCTTAACGACATGTTAACTTAACCAAAGTTCTAAAAAATCAGCCCATTGTGGCCTATCCTTTTTCTATGTCTTGTGACACTGGTTGCCCCCTGACACCGCCTCAACATCTGAAGTTCCTAGCGCACCTAGAACATGTCTACCAAATATTGAAGTGTACCTTTTTCCCGTATCTTGTTACACTGCTTGCCGCCCTGACACCGCCTCAACATTACAAGTTCCTCATGCAGCTGCTCCATCACACCAAAGTCCACTGACTTGATCACATTGTGCAGCTGCAAGAAATGGTAAATATAAACTTATGGTACAAATTAATTATACCGTAATCATATTGTATTTATTGCCAAACAGCCTAACGGTCCATCACAATCTGTTTTGCTTTTGTTAGTCAAGGGCAAATATTATAGCAAAATTGTTGGGAATTTCTAGGTGTTATATAAATGTATGAATTTGCATTGAGTGAAACAGTTCTTAATCCATAAATGGAAGAGTTAACCCATTTTAGCGCACTAATGACACAAAGGTTACGACAAAAACAATATTCCCTTGAAAAACAAGTTTATAAGCAAAGAATGCTACAAAATCACTGCCGCCCAAACCTGGTGTGGGTCTGTTGTAAAGTCATAGAACGCGAGGAAACTGTCGACAAATTCGCAGTACAGGAAGTTGTGTGTCTCGTTCACTGTTCGGAGGCACCAATATGTGTTCTTCTCCGCATTAGTGCAGAAACAGTATGGACCCACTGAAATAAAGATAGAATGCTGGATATTGTTGACATAACATGTCCACACACAGTGCAGGAAGGAGTGTGGCTCATTCTCCGTACATATTCTTCACTTTTCTTAGCATAGTAAAAATATGTGCCACTGCAAGACATGTTCGTAAATTGAAATTATGCATTGTTGAATTCACACGATTATCTTAACTGTGCTTTCGCTTGAATATTTTCTATAAGTACAGTCAAACCTGGCTGAACGGTCACCTGCTTTAAATGGCCACCTGCCTTAACGGGCCACTCCAAATTCCCCCCGTACGTTTTTACTATATAATGTACATGCATTAAGCGGCCAACTCTCTAACGTGGCCACGGCCACTAATTTTTGTCCCCATGAAGCCATATTATCACTAATTAGCGGCCACTAATCCCTTGTCTCTGACACTTTCGCTTATAATTTTTTCCAATACACAGCTTTAATTGCGTATAGAAGTTTACGGAAAAGAACGACGGCCTCGGGTATCTCCGTCATCCAATGAAAATGAATATTGCATCACACGATTGTCATGCGTATTTACTCATCGAGATGTTTATAACACGTCGGCGAATGTTTTGATCAGAATTGACACAATTAATGACACAATTAATATGATAATTAAATAATTAAGAAGTTAATTATTAAATACCGACAAAAACACCGGTTATTTTGAATTCACAGTTTGCATTGTCATTCGACGGCGTGAAACGAGTTACGATTTTTATTCACTTCAATATTATTTTTCAAAGTGCACGGATTTATATTTCTACGAACGGATATTTACAATGCATTGTTCTTGATATGTTTTTTTACTTTGATTTTGGCTGAAAAAAAGACTAATCGAAAGTGTTTGACACTAAACGAAGGTGTCAAGTGTATAATGTTATTAGAAAACGGCCATAGTGCAAGAAGTGTTGCCAAGGAATTTAACTTAGGACGGACTCAAATCAATTTCTTACTTAAGCGTAAGCGTGAAATTATGGAGGGATATGAAAGCAATGGAAATCCAAACGCAAAAAGACAGAGGTAAATTACCGGAAATGTGTATGCACATGTAGTTGTGTAAATGTGTAGACTGATCTGTGGTGTTTTGTTTATACTATGCATCAACATTTATTTTATGTACGGACTACTTTAAAAAGTGAACGAAAAACGTGTATGTACATGTAGTTGTGTACATGTGTAGACTGATATATGGTGTGTTTTTTATGCCTTGTATCAACATTTATCTAATGTATTTTATTTATAAATTTGAAATAAAGTTATTTTATCTATACAAATACATTTGTATTCAACCTTCTTCAATAATATTGATACAGATGTTATTGATTGTGCTGTGAGGTGGTGGTTAAGATACATACTCCATCTCTGAATAAAGACAAAGTGGCGGAAATGCCGAACCTGGATTAAGTGGCCACCTGTCTTAAGCAGCCACTTTGATCATTTCCCAATGTTGGCCACTTAATACAGGTTTGACTGTAATTTGCATTTACTAGTAACTACATTTAAAACACCACCTTTCATTATCTTGATTTCTTTCAAATTTTAAAACACTACAAAACAGCTAAATCTTTTTGACATGTTTGTCTAACACATAAACTCAATTTGATATTTGACTTGTGACCTGGGCAAAACCTGAACTTAACCTCCTTGCTGCAATTAAAAAATGCAGCAGCGCTCCACTTAAAACGTACATGTCCACCTAGGTGGTGTCTGCCAGTGGTCATTGTCATGTATGGAACATTTCAGGTTGTCATGGTTACAGGAGCTCTTTTTTCCCTTCTTCCTGAATTGTCCCTCCTGGTCGTCGTCCTCCTCCATAGAGTTGCCAAATTCATCAACGTACTCTTCTAGCGAATCTGCACCAAACTTCCTGGATATTGAAAAGTGAGAATATAATAAATATGTCTTCATGTTACAAGACCAGGCTTGTGGGCTTCCTCGCAAATTTGCAAGTCTGCACTCCTGTGCTCACACAATGATAGCATTCCTTATAGTTATTCATCATGATTAAAAAAAGTAAAATCTTTAGCGACTAAACATTTTTTATTAAAGAAATATTAATAATGACAATATACATATATGTGACTTTACAAATGTATATTAAGAATAGTTGGTAATTGTAACGTTATGGTATGGGTTGGCAATCCAGTGTGTAACCACTAGACCATGGATTGGCAGTGTGTAACCACTGGACCATGGATTGGCAGTGTGTAACCACTGGACCATAGATTGGCAGTGTGTAACCACTAGACCATGGATTGGCAGAGTGTAACCACTAGACCATGAATTGGCGGTGTGTGACCACTGGACCATGGATTGGCAGTGTGTAACCACTAGACCATGGATTGGCAGTGTGTAACCACTGGACCATGGATTGGCAGTGTGTAACCACTGGACCATGGATTGGCAGTGGATTGGCAGTGTGTAACCACTGGACCATGGATTGGCAGTGTGTAACCACTGGACCATGGATTGGCAGTGTGTAACCACTGGACCATGGATTGGCAGTGTGTAACCACTGGACCATGGATTGGCAGTGTGTAACCACTGGACCATGGATTGGCAGTGTGTAACCACTAGACAATGGATTGGCAGTGTGTTACCACTGGACCATGGATTGGCAGTGTGTAACCACTGGACCATGGATTGGCAGTGTGTAACCACTGGACCATGGATTGGCAGTGTGTAACCACTAGACCATGGATCGGACACTTACAGCCTAAATCATTTAGGATGATTTCTCGTTTCTCCCACTCACCGTAATTCATCCAATTCATCGATCTCGACATCACAATCACACCCATCGTCCTCCTCCTGCTCTTCCTCCTCTCTCCCCAGATCCACACTATCTGTATGGTCCAGGGAGAAACTCTCATCATAATCAATGGTATCGTCATTATCTGCATAGTCAAACTCATCTGAGTCGTTCTTGTCCTCATACGTGAGTCGACGCTGTTTCTTCATCTGCTTTCTTATTCTCTGTTATGGATAGAACCATATGAGTTTGCATGTGTTTACAATTTATGTTGAATAGCAAAGCTCTTGGTTTCATAACAATTGAGAAATGGTAGTTCTGGTTTCAGAGGACCGAGTGCAATAAATTCATGGGTTTAGCTAAGGAGTTATGAAAGGTTGCTGCTGGTGGTTGTTCTTTTTTGGTAGATCCCTTTTGCCTTCTTGAGGACAAGCATGGGCGACTTTCTGCCTTCACAGAATGGAATGCTTAAGATTGTGAAAGATTTCTTTTGTTTTCAGTAAATGTGATTGAAAATACATACAAACTATACCTAGTTGGCAGTTGAAACCTAATATCACTCCAATTAAACACAATTCCTAACATTTTTTGGTCCCTAAACCCTAATGTTCAAGTTCTTCAGTCAGTTACAATGTCTCCTTTTCTCCCTTAGCAACCTGTCCCTCTTTCACAGCATCCTGTCCCTCTTTCTTAGCAACCTGTCCCTCTTTCACAGCATCCTGGCCTTTTTAAAACCCCATGGCTAAAACCATATTAATAAATTCCATCTTATAATGCATCATAATCCAACTAAAATATATTGAGACTTTCCAGTAAAACATAACTGACGGGGGGAAGACAATTATTTTCATAATAAATGATGGGGTGTCTTTTACGCTAATTTGGACCCCAAAAGGGTAAAATTCTTTCTGTAGGGGTGAGGTATAAATTAAGTGTCTCCCCTCCCATGGTTTATATGTTTAAATTGAATAGCTCTTAGCATCAACCACACCTTGAGGTTTCTCAGCCTTTTTCTCGTCTCCTCTATCATCTTGTCAAGTTGATGTTGATGATGTTCAAACTCTGCTGGGTCCCGAACCAGTTCCTTGTCACAGGTGAATGTATTATTGGGTAGGTATCGACATCGCTGCCGGTTCATTGTCAACTGCTGGGCTGGAATAAAAGACACAATAACTTTTATATCATGTCACGTTAACATCAAAGGACAATAGCAGAATAACCATACCCTGCTGGGTCATGGATCAGCTCCTTGTCAAAGGTGATCCGTGTTATCGGTAATGTTGTTCTGATGATAAACTTTTATCGAAAAGGTCAACGTCAGCGATTATTGACAGTGATTGTGTCAAAATCAATAATTAAAAGAATAGTTCTATAAACTGTATTTTCTCCTCAACTTCTCATCAAAATCAATTGTCATTTTTAACTCTCCAACCTGTTATTTATTTAATTGATCAATATAAGATAAACAAAAATAACAGAAAAGAATAGTCGGAAAATGCATTAATAATTGTAGTTAATGATGAAGCAGAAATGCCAAAAGTGTCCAAAAATAATTGATAATTAGTCAACCATTGATCATGTTTCAATCTTTGATAATTGATAGTAAAATGTGGTCAATTTCCCTACATCAAGAGGCAGGCAGGTACCAACACAGCTGAATGTTCCTACTCACCTGGGTTTTTTTCTTGTTTAAAAAAAAACAAATTCCATTATTTTGTCACAGGTCTTGTCATCTATATATTTGAATTTAAATTCTCCTATACATTTCCTACACTATTAAATGTCAATAAAATGAATGCCTGTTTAAAGATAGTTATAATCATTTAGTGACTTGCTAGGACATAAATTATCAGATAACCATCATGTTATCTTCAACTCACCGATCAGTTTCTTTTTCAGTGACAATTCCTCGTCATATAACGACCTCTTCTTTCGGAAAAAAGTGGGCTTGAAATCTGAAAGAAATTTATACAACTTTATAATAAACATAACTTTTACATGATTTGTACTACAATACACAATGTATTTCTAAACCTCTAAAAGGCCAAAAATATAAGGTAAACACTTAAAAAGTAACACTTCACTATGAATTTCCTGAACTTGCTCTGTGTATGGTGTTATAAGTTTTGAAAGTTGAAACAGTTTTTATAGTTGTGGTGAAAAACCTAAGCATAATTAAGCATTGTCGTCCAGACAAACACACTCAATTATTGCCGCCATGGAGACATGGTGTAACTACTATATGCCTTCCTTCATGGGCCTGGCTCATTGAAATATCAGGGCTGGTATTCATCTACTATATGCCTTCCTTCATGGGCCTGGCTCATTGAAATATCAGGGCTGGTATTCATCTACTATATGCCTTCCTTCATGGGCCTGGCTCATTGAAATATTAGGGCTGGTATTCATCTACTATATGCCTTCCTTCATGGGCCTGGCTCATTGAAATATCAGGGCTGGTATTCATCTACTATATGCCTTCCTTCATGGGCCTGGCTCATTGAAATATCAGGGCTGGTATTCATAAAACATATTAGGTCATTTCTTAACTTAATTCATTTTCATAATTTAATTATCTCATTGTTCATTTGACATAATCACTTAATTATTTCTGTAATACTTTGTGGGGGGTTTCTGCTTAATAGTGAATACAACCTTTAATGTTAGAAACACTTATACTTTTCTTTGAATTTAACAATGACAATTTTAGGAAATCAACTTAAGTTAGGAAATGACTTAATAAGTGAAAAAGGTCCCTGAGTCTTAACATCAAAACTCTTAAATAAGTAGAAACATCACAGATTTTGTTTTCATTTACTCAGCTTTGTGTTCATTTTTCATACAGTCTGAAATTCAACTCACACAATTATACAAAAAATATAACGAAAACATGACACTAAGATAATTTCAATTTATGACTAAAATCAGAATAAAACAATAGCATACTTGTGCTACTCATGTGATTCCTCGAAAACTGCCTCTGTAACTCCTGGTCCTTATATGGCATTCCCCTTCCTTCTGCATTCCCATACTTTTGGCTACAATTGCACTTTGGGTTCTTATCATGTGTTGTGGGTAAATTCTGGGCATGTAATGGTACACTGAAGCCTTCATCCTTCTGGAAGATGTGGTCATTTGTTGCAATGATAGTTCTGTTGTAGTTACGACATTTCTTGATTCGGTTTCTGTCACGATGGTCTTTGAAGCAAACCCATTTCTGTCAAAAGAAAAAGGATGGAATTGTTGCTTAATTTCAATCAACTAACCAAAAAGCTGAACACATTTATGAAAATAATGAAATTCAATCTGGGATTAATATTGGATTTGCTAAATATTTCATTACATTTTATTTAACAACAACGTAATAAATTATAATGTACTTAAAACCTAACGATCAATGATAAAAAATTACTAAGTTCAAAGAAGAAAAACGAGAACTGCAAAGCATGTGAATGTTTACCAAGGGGCAGAACTCAAAAATGACTTCATCTAGAATTATGAGACTTGCTACAAATGTGTGCATAGTAATTGAAAATATGTTTACCAAGTTTCATTATTATCAGTGAATGGTTTCCAAGTTATGGCCAATATCTAAAACTATTGCTTGATGCTAACAATATTTCCGTCAACAACCAAGAAACCAACATTATGACAATACTTTGACTAACAGGCAAGCAGATTAACACTCATAATAACTGTGCATATTCAGTCCAGGCTATTCCATTAAAACATATAACCCCCGGGGGAAAGGTACTTTTAAAATATACCACCCTCCTTCAGAAGTGAATTTACCCTTTTGGGTCCAAATTAGCGAAAAAAGACACCCACCTATATACGATTTAAATAATTGCCTTACCCCCGTGGGTTATATATTTTACTGGAATAACCCTCCAGGGTGGGGCACATATCTGGACAGTATTTGTTAGTTTTTGCTTTGTGTACGACAAAGACTTCTGAGCAACTACATACCTACATTTTCTTACCTGTTCATATTTACAGGGTGGAGCGTTTTCAGGGTCAGCACATATCCGCATCGTTTTTCTTGTCTTCTGGTCAACAAACGGCATAAGCACCTCTCCTTGCTCACTAAGTAACTTCTCATCCTGGGCCTTGAAGATACCCTTTAACATCTTCACTGTCACCTTCCTACAGGATAAAGAAAAACATCTAGATGAGAGACATTTCATGACTACTGTATAACGCCTTTACTATAGATCTTGTGGGGTATATAATGGATGGCCAGTTTGCACACTCTCTACCCTTCTTATCTAGGCATCCCAGGTTCCATTCTTAGCCTCGGCGAATGTGAGTTTGGTAGGTGCTCACCAAACTGGACAAGGGAGTGTTTCCTCTTAGAACTCTGCCTACCCACACAACATAAGACCACACTGTCACATAACAGTGCTCCAACTGTTGTAACATAAACGAGGTTAACTAATCGTAGCCCTTAAATAAAGATTCACAAAAATAAAAATGAAAAGAGTGGAGTGTGAGTACAAGCGCAAAAACTATTCATATGACTAAAAAAACCATCAAAATCTTTTCAGCATTTCAATCATACATGACTTAGTTCTTAAACCTTTAATGTCTGTAACATCTTACACTTACAATATAGCTTAGTTACAAACACATTTCACTTTCCACCTTACCCTCTCTCAATGAGCACGGTATCCCGCCATGGCCTTCTTGGTTTCACAAATCTCCCCTCCACGCTGAAATTCAAGAGTTCAGTGAATATATCAAATGTTAAAGTTGAACAAAAACAAGAACACTATGCACTTATAGTATTTTACTTTTCACAATTGGGTGGGTTTATATAACATATTAAAACAATCAGACTACTATGTTAAGGGTGTTAAATTATCTTTTGCAAGGGAAAAAAAACGATCTTGTTACAAGGGACTTCAGTGTGAGAAATTGAGACCTGACCACCAGCTTAATCCCACTTTCAAGTATGTGACACCGACTTGTAAGCTCAAAACTACAACACTCCCATAGTCAATAACACTTACAAACTTGTTAACCCCACATAATAATCTATGATGTCTACTTGCTAACCCCACATTGTAGTCTTTGACACCTGTTTGCTGACCCCACATTGTTGTCTATGACCCCTGTTTGTTAACCCTACATTCTAGTCTATGACACATATTGACACAAGCTAACACCACATTAAAGTATATCATGTCTCCAACATGAATGACGCAACGCCATTGTTCAAGGACTGGTCAGACGGTGACCCCATATTTTTCCATATTGGTTCATCAAATTTATATCATACCTAAATGGCGTCTATTTTCCGATTCCGATGAATAAATGAAACATTTAAACATGTAAACAGGTTGTCGACGTGATATACACGTTACGGGGTTAGTAGGTGACCCAAGATGGGATATACGGGGCACAGGAAACAATATTAGGGTCCGAGCTTCGCTCTCACCCAATATGGTTTCCTTTGCCCCGTATATCCCATATTGGGTCACCTACTAACCCCATTACTTATAATATGACACCAACTTGCTAACCCCACATTCTAGTATACAAAACCTATTTGTTAACCCTACATTCCAGTCATGACATCTACTTGTTAAACCAATATTCTAGTATATGAGACATGCTTGATAACCCCACAATCTAGAATACAACAACTTTTTGTTAACCCCACATTTTAGCAAACAAAACCTACATGTTAACCCCGCATTCTAGTATACAAAACCTACATGTTAACCCCACATTTTATTCATCACATCAATTTTTAACCCACATTCTAGTTTATGATATATTCTTGTTTAAAAACCTTACTCGTTATCCCCACGTTCTAGTATACAACACCTTAACAAGAACCCAACAAACTAGACTGTGCCACCTACTTGTTCTCCTGTTTGTGGTCCTTAATCAGTTTCAGTAGTGACCGGCCATCCATATGTTCAGGCACCTCAAGGCCGGCCATATCAAGGATGGTTGGGGCAATGTCCACATTCCCCACCGCATTGGGAATCCTGAAAGATGCGTTCATATCTATGAATCAATCTCACAAACTCCAGACTGATAAGGCTGATAGCCACATTACCCACTACAAGAAGGATTTGTAAATGCAATTTTGGGGTGAAAGCGTCTTCTAGTTCTTACTTATAAAACCCTTAATTGGTATAATCTTTTATTTGTAATTTAACTGATACTTAGTGAACTATAAGTGATCCTTTTCTAGTGACTATAATAATGTTTTGTATTGATATTTAAAACTAAAGCTTGATAAAGAATTTAATGAACGGAATAATAATTATCTTTATAATGAATATAAGATTGACGATCGTCTCATTTATGTAAAAGAAAACACAATTTAGTTTTTGACAACATTTAATTCAAATTGCTGTTCTACTGTAAATACATCCAAAAGTAATCCATCAAACCAACTACATACTTTGTGTCCCTGAGAATGCCCGGGCCCCTGATATACAGTGGAACACGGATATCAAAGTCATACGGGAGAGCCTTCCCCTTGGCGATACCGAACTGGCCCAGGTGGTAGCCGTGGTCGGATGTGTAGATGATGTAAGTGTTGTCAAGCTCACGTAACAGTCGCAGCTGGTAGTACACCTAGATTGATTTGGTGAATTCAGTTATCGTAACATTAACTCAGACAGGAAAATATTCATTTTAATTTGGAAAAAATGCAACATTAATGTGAGCTCTATAGAGCTTTTCCAACAGACTATATTCTTGATGCAATATCTATTTGCTCATTTATATATTGGCGATGATGTTTCTTTTGAGCTTTTTAAAACAAACTTGGATAGTGTATCAACTGGCAGGAGAACTAACCGTTGATAGTGTGTGGACTAGCAGGAGAACTAACCGTTGATAGTGTGTCGACGACTAGCAGCAGAACTAACCGTTGATAGTGTGTCGACTAGCAGGAGAACTAACCGTTGATAGTGTGTCGACGACTAGCAGGAGAACTAACTGTTGATAGTGTGTCGACTAGCAGGAGAACTAACCGTTGATAGTGTGTCGACTAGCAGAGAACTAATCGTTGATAGTGTGTCGACAACTAGCAGCAGAACTAACCGTTGATAGTGTGTCGACTAGCAGGAAAACTAACCGTTGATAGTGTGTCAACTAGCAGGAGAACTAACCGTTGATAGTGTGTCGACGACTAGCAGGAGAAGTAACCGTTGATAGTGTGTCGACTAGCAGGAGAACTAACCGTTGATAGTGTGTCGACTAGCAGGAGAACTAATCGTTGATAGTGTGTCGACAACTAGCAGAAGAACTAACCGTTGATAGTGTGTCGACTAGCAGGAAAACTAACCGTTGATAGTGTGTCAACTAGCAGGAGAACTAACCGTTGATAGTGTGTCGACTAGCAGGAGAACTAACCGTTGATAGTGGGTCGACTAGCAGAAGAACTAACCGTTGATAGTGTGTTGACAACTAGCAGCAGAACTAACCGTTGATAGTGTGTCAACTAGCAGAACTAACCGTTGATAGTGTGTCGACTAGCAGGAGAACTAACCGTTGATAGTGTGTCGACTAGCAGGAGAACTAACAGTTGATAGTGTGTCGACTAGAAGGAGAACTAACAGTTGATAGTGTGTTAACTAGCAGGAGAACTAACTGTTGATAGTGTGTCGACTAGCAGGAGAACTAACAATTGATAGTGTGTCAACTAGCAGGATAACTAACCGTTGATAGTGTGTCGACTAGCAGGAGAACTAACTGTTGATAGTGTGTCGACTAGCAGGAGAACTAACAGTTGATAGTGTGTCGACTAGCAGGAGAACTTACAGTTGATAGTGTGTCAACTAGCAGGAACACTAACCTTTGATAGTGTGTTGACAAGCAGGAGAGCTGACAGTTGAAAGTGTGTCGACTAGCAGGAGAACTTACAGTTGATAGTGTGTCAACTAGCAGGAACACTAACCTTTGATAGTGTGTTGACAAGCAGGAGAGCTGACAGTTGAAAGTGTGTCGACTAGCAGGAGAACTAATAGTTGATAGTGTGTCAACTATCAGGGAAACTGACAGTTGATAATGTTGACAAGAGTGACTAACATACATGAATGAGCATTTTAATGCTAAATCTCCAACGCAGTGATCTCCCTTGACAAGTAGAGAAGGTCTCGTACCAATGACAGCTGGATTTCAGCTACATTTTGTCTTTTTTAGAAAAATAATTATATTTTATCACATTGCATTCTTGTTTTGTGTAAATTCGTAAAAAAAAAATGAGTTTCATATCAGAAAGTTAAAATATATTTGATTTTTTTTTCAAGATTTTGAACATGGTCACAAGAATTTCATCATCAAGTAATACATGTGAGTAACCCCTGCATAAAGTTTGGTTTATGCTTACTCAATTCATATGCGTTCAGATCAATTTGAGCTATCAGAATGTTTAACGGCACTATTGAAAAATCAAGTCTTCCTTTAAACTCATCAAAACATTGCTCCACAATAATTTGTAAACAAATATGAACCTTTTCTACTAAAACTATCAACATATCACCGACCTTGCTAATATTCCCTCCATAATAAATTCAGTGAGCCTGATCCTCATTGGATTCATCATTTCAAAAAACCTAAGTTGAGATAAATTGCATCAAAAAAAGTTTAAATAACAAATCAATGTTTACTACCAAGCTGTTGACAGACTGCACTATCTACTGACATTTCCTGGCAGTAAATGCAAATACCACAAGATCCAATGTCTATATTCAAACTAAAGCCTTCACACTGACTGAAACTCAAAATAGGCTAACGTACCTTCTCCACTAAGCTGTCAACTGACTGCAGTGTCTGGAGGCGTTTTCTCTGCAGCATATCCGTGAAGGCAATCCCCGTGGGATCCAGTGTCTTCATCTCCTGTAGCAGCCACTGTTTGTCCGAGTTGTTCATGTAGTTCCAACTTGGGGTCCTGACCATAAAGGATGGGAAATTAATATGTAATATAAAACATAATATAGGGTTATACAACTGTTTCAGTGAGACATAAATTTTATTTCATTTAGTGAGCATCAAAAGAAAATGCGCCACTTGAGAAATTCTCAGTGAGGCAAACATTTATTCTTATAACTTTTGCTTAAAACTGATGGAAAATTATGTCTGTTTGTCTTCAATTACAAAAATGTGCACTAAAATTTTGATGCTGAAAAGTAATATTTGTCTACACTGAAGTCGGATTTATAGGGCAGACTGGGCCATACTTTCAAAACAGTGAGTGATATAAAAAGATGATAAAATAGGTAACTATTTTAAATTAAATTCAGTTTATTATGGAGACTGTTCGGGGAAACCAGTAAATGTTATATAAACACATATACAGGATCCTCTCTAGAGTTCTATTGTTCTTAGAATCAAGAATATTGGCAGTTATCTGCCATGGAAACACATTATACACTGCATTGAAGGCCTGCATTCTACGGAAATGCAATAAACAAATACACTGGTAAAAATAGAGTACATGTGAATATAATTATCATGCTGTTTAAAGTACACTTTACCAACCTGTGTAGTGTGTTATTTTCAAACATGTGTTGGTACTGAGGCGCGGAATCTTCCGGTCCATGGGGTGCCGGGACACTGAGCATCATCATCACTGGCCTGTCCAATAAATCAATATAGTGAGTAAGTGATTAAAGAAAATACGTCAATACATAGGTGTAGCATCACAAACAAAAGCCCCAATGTAATTTGTATACAACCAGTGGATTTTTTAAACAATCAGTGTATTTGTATACAATCAGTGCATATTTCTGAATAATATACAATCATACATATGTTTTTTATTAACATTCAGTTTATTTTATAGACAGTGTAGTTGTGTAGTTTATACACAAATATAGTATCTTCTATGGACAATCAGTATATTAATTAATTCTAGGCACACTATTTTTGTTTCAAGAACTACAGGGTAAATTCTTAAATTTCAAAAGAAATGACCCACTTTGTAGATAAATACTTTTGTTCACTATTAAACTGAACCCATTGATAAACAGAATTACAAACACTCACTTTGTTGGAAAGTACTGCTTGCTCTGCTTTAGGAAGGTGATGCTGTCATTGCCTATCAGGTCTGTAAAGTAGTCCTGATAGTAGTTGTCGTCGTGACGCACCTTCTGTCCGTTAAAGTTGAGCGTGTAGTTGTAGAAACGTGAGTTTTTGACGAGCCCCACCCACTCCCGCCAACCAGGCGGTATGTATGTCCCATTGTACTCGTTGAGGTACTTTCCAAAGAATCCTGCAAGAAGGTCAAATGAATATTGATGTTATATTCAAGGATTTTACATTCAATAATCTTTTTTAAATTATAATTTCAAGTTTTGTTCTCAAATATAAAATAAAAAATATATGGATTAGCGATAAGAAAGTCGAGAGTCCCAACTATTAAACTTATTTTTCCAGCAGTACAGACATCATTGATGAAGATAATAAGGATTTTTTACTTTTCTCAATATATATAAGTGTAAGATACAGCATACCTGTCCGGTATCCAGCGTCACTGAGGTACTTGGCAAATGTGCGAGGTTCATGTTCTCTCTGCCACTCCGTCCCGGAGCAGTTGTCATTATTCGTGTACACATGGTGGTTGTGTGGAAACAAACCTGCGCCCGATAGTTACAATATCAATAGTAAATGGCAGATATAGTCATGATCTATTTATTGCTATTGTAACAAGCACCAACAATAAGTCATTTGCTGCATGCTCTTTCATGCCTTTCACCTAGACACAAGAGTTTATTGTTTAAATGAAATGTAAATCATAATTAATGAACAGAGGTCTAACACTTCAATAACATACCATTTAATTGAAAAGGTTTGAAACTGCAATTTTATAACAGCACTGACATGATCCTTAATCTGCCAGGGGGCATAACTGGACATTTCATTGAGCAAGAGTGATAACACATGAGTCAAGCCTTTTTCTGTCCATTTTGGGGGAAAAGACCTAAAACAAATTCAGAAAAATATTTCTTAAATTTTACCAATATGGAAAGAAATTACAGTTTTGCATCAGGTTTTGGGAATTTTTAAGGTTGAATTACAATATTTTTTCATTTCAATTTTATTTAAAACTTGATGGAGGTTTAGTGTAAAAACTTGTTGCCACAGCAACAACGATTTGAACATCGCCATCGGCAAAATTTCTCTGAGCCTTAAGTGCATTACTTGAATTTCTTGCTGCAGCTAACAGTGAAATAATCCTTTTTTGATCCCTTAGAATCATTTTTTCTGATTTTCCACAATTATACTAGCTTTTATGCACCATGTTACTAAAGTGGTTTCCTTTCACAATCAGAATACCAATACATTTGATTCTTAGAAAGATAGACAAGCTAACCAGAGTTCATACACAAGCATTACAGCTTCTAAACACTTGCCTGTGAGCAGAGAGCTCCTGGATGGGCAGCACATGGGTGTGGACACAAACGAGTTGTTGAAGTGGATACCTTCCTGACCCATAATCTTGAGAGTCTTGGTCATAGTAGTCATAGAACCTGCAGACAGAATTAAGCTTCAATATAGATAGATGAAGCATTACAACCAATAGATTGTATACATCAACATAGCGATATCCTCTTTTTTATTTACGTTTGAATATCATTTTCAAAATTTCTGATTTTTTTTTCCATATGACATACACACAGAATTTGGACCCGAAATGGTGACATGTCAAGCTCACTGAAAAAGCCTTTGACACAGGCATAATGCCCTTCCATGCAATTGCAACACAGATTAACATGGAGTATAACAATAAGCAGAGAATTATTGTTGCATGGTACAGATACGGCCCAAACAAGGTTCAGGGACAGACAGACGTACGCACTGACGGCCATACATGGTATATGCGGCACCCCAACTCATCATGTTAAACCTTCATGGTATGTTTTTTGAAAATCCTGAAATGCATTGTCAAGATACAGCCCGCACAAGTATCATTTCAGCCTAAGACATCTAAGCATGACCAATTTACCACTGAGGTTAAGAAACCTTGGTGTTTTTAGCGCAACATTCAACCTTATCATCTTGAATCTTCATGGCAAGTTTTTTGAAAATCCTATAATGCATGGTCAAGATGCAGCCTGGACAAAGTTACCTCTAAGTGTGACCTTGACCTTTGAGGTACAGACCTGGGTCTTTTGTGAAACATGCCACCTGGTCATGGTGAACCTTCATGGCATGGTTTTTGAAAATCCTATAATGAATAGTTAAAATACAGCACTGACAAGAATAATTTCAACCTTTAGCTTCAAAGTGTGACTGTGACCTTTCGGATACAGATGTGAGTCTTCTTTAGGTCTAAGCTTGACTGTCACCTTTCAGATACAGTCACCACCTTTTCCTGATGAACAGTCATGACAAGCTCCCAGGAAATCATATAATGATGTCTGGACATGGTACAGTCCTATCATCAGTAATCATTTTAACCTTTGACCTCTAAGAGTTACCTTGACCTTTGAGTAACATACCTGGGTCTTATCCATGTCACACACTTCATCATGGTTAACTTTTATGACAAGTTGTTTTTTTTAAATCCTATAATGTATGGTCAAGAATCATTTCAACCTTTGACCTCTAAGCCTGACCTTGATCTGGAGCTATGGGGTTCAGACCTCGGTCATTGCGTGACACACCATCTCATCATGGTGAAACTTCATCACAATTGTTTTTGAAAATCCAATAATGCATGGTCAAGATACAGCCCTCGACAAGGATCATTGACCTCTAAGCCTGACCTTGACCTTTTTAGACAGATCTGGGCCTTGTACGCGACATGCCACATCATGGTGAACCTTCATGCCAAGTGTTTTGAAAATCCCCTAATGCATGGTAAAGATACAGCTCGGTCAATGTTTAGTTTGGCTGGACAAGCTCTTGACATATGACAGCTCTGTCTCGCTCACCACACACGAGCTGAACATAAATTTCTTGTTTCAGTGTAACATTACAATAAATTCACCTTGTAAGCAACCAACAACTCTGCCACTCATGAACTTTAATAGCTTTGGGTGCTCATACTACGAAATATATTGTAATCTTACATTGCAACACATAAGCAACTCCTCTATTACTGAGCATGAACATAACAATGATATCCTGTTGAGACTGTTAATTGAAGAGCTTATAAATACTTCAGAACCAGTCAAAACCAACCAAAGAGGATAAACTTTTATTCACATATATGACCACCAAGACGATATTGCCAGGAGCAACAAACTTTTATTCACATATATCAGATAAACTAGTTCAAACTGCATCATACTACACTTATTTTTCATTTATGAGTGTTTTGTCCCCTGTAAGGTCATTTAAGGTTACAAAGAGAAAGGCTGTCTAGAAAAAAGAAGTAACATCTGGTCAATGAACTCATAACCGACAAAATGGTCGTGTCATGTCAGGTTCAAGTTGTTTGTGCCTAATTGATGAATAAATAATGTTGTTTGGAGTTTAATTGAGTGCATCCAACCAAAATAAGCCACTGGAGACATTTGCCAAAATTATCACCAGACACGATGCACCGAATAACACTTGTTTAGCGCATTTTGCATTTGTGATATTATTTTCAACTAAAAACATGCTGACTTTGAAGACAATCAAATGAATAAGAAAACATAAATCTGTAATGTTAATTATTTTTTTTAAGTACATTCTGGCAAGATGCTTCAAAACATCTTAAGTTGAATTCTAGCATACCTTAATAAAAATCTGCTTCTGTTTTGCTTTTTTTAAAATTAAATAATGGTACTAGAAATGTTAAACAAACTGACAAAATTCTGAATAGAAGAACCACTTGCATTTATACTGTATCATCTTCTTACACCTACACATATCAGGCGTAGAGGTGAACAATAAAGAGGCCTGCTTTGTATAAGTGAATAAAAATAATTCCAACCATTTTAAACGTTTAAATTTATTTAGAGATACTTATGAAAATTAAACGTTTGCTAAGCTGCTAGCTAGGCTTAACATGAAATAATAACACCAGGCTGCTGCAGCTGCTGTATGGGTGTGTTTAAAATAGGGCCTGGAATAACTGCAAGCCTTAAGGGTATTAGAGGTGGGAAAAATTAACATCACTTTCCTTAGTTAATTCTCAGACACTGATATCATCTTTAACTGCTGATTAAACTCAATCATGTGATTACTATATCAGACTTTCTTGTTTCATCACACATTTACACTCAGTAGCATTTCATAAGAATCAACTGCCAATACTTTTAATGAGTATATCACACTCTCTGAAACAATTTACTAGTCTGGAGATACCACTTTTTCTCACAGAAATTAAGTCAAGCGGATTTTATGCTTTTCTTAACATTTAATTAAACTGAATATTCCCTGAAAGCCAACCTTGCCTTCACCTCTTAAATATATATATATATATATATATTATCTTAATTATTGTTTGGTCCAAACCTCTAAGCTGACAATTCAATTCAGTGTGTTTGCCCTTTACAGCCCCTTATCTGACTATTGAATTCAGTGGGTTGCCCTTTTTAACCTCTTGGCTGACTATTTGATTCAGTGGGTTGCACTTTTTAACCTCTTGGCTGACTATTTGATTCAGTGGGTTGCCCTTTTTAACATCTTGGCTGACTATTTGATTCAGTGGGTTTGCCCTTTTTAACCTCTTGGCTGACTATTTGATTCAGTGGGTTTGCCCTTTTTAACCTCTTGGCTGACTATTTGATTCAGTGGGTTGCCCTTTTTAACCTCTTGGCTGACTATTTGATTCAGTGGGTTTGCCCTTTTTAACATCTTGGCTGACTATTTGATTCAGTGGGTTTGCCCTTTTTAACCTCTTGGCTGACTATTCAATTCAGTGTGTTTGCCCTTTACAGCCCCTTATCTGACTATTCAATTCAGTGGGTTGCACTTTTTAACCTCTTGGCTGACTATTCAATTCAGTGGCTTGCCCTTTTTAACCTCTTGGCTGACTACTGTGAAATCATTTATATTCGTTGGCATGAAATTTCGTGGTTTGCCGAAAAATTACAATTTCGTGGGTACTTGAATTTGTGGTTTTTCATTTAATTTATTGAAATAATTTGAAACTACGATCATCTCCATAATCTCCACGCGCTGGCCCGTGATTTCCGTCTTCTACGTCACTCGGTTTATGACACTCGCTAAAGTGGTATGACATGGCAATTAGTGCATATACCCATGTCAATTATCGATTTAATTCTTAATTAAGGTCATAGAAGAAGATGTACCCTGATTAAAAATACAGATAGGCGAAGGCATTGAATGCCAATAAAGAATTTTGCAAACTGTGAAAACACCGAGAAGGTCCGTATACTTGAGTAAACAATCCCAAAAGATAGCTGATGTTTACAAATTCAATCACTTTTGAGTATCATCTCATTTCAATATTTATTCTCACGTTTTTGTTTAATAAGTATATTAAATGTGTTGTTTTGAACATTTTCATGTTGGGTGCTCAGTAACCTTCAATGTAATAGATCAATTATTTCATTTTAGAAAAAAATCGAGAACCGACATTCATCACTCACATCTTGACGTTTAGGCACGTGCTTCTGTCATTTTATTCATAAAAACACATTTAAATGATTTGTTTATTATTTGTTAAAGACAGATACAAAATATTAAAAAAACAATGATAGTAAGATATACAGTGAGACAGATATTTATGCTATATTATAACTGCGGCCTCTGTAACGAATAAACTGGACTATGTACATAAAATGGCAATTGAAAATCTGAACAAAGGGTCAATATTTCGTGGGATCTTGAATTCGTTGATCACCCAACCCACGAAAACCACGAACAATAATGCCCCACGAACATTAATGATTTCACAGTATTTGATTCAGTGGGTTGCCCTTTTTAACCTCTTGGCTGACTATTCAATTCAGTGGGTTGCCCTTTTTAACCTCTTGGCTGACTATTCAATTCAGTGTGTTTGCCCTTTACAGCCCCTTATCTGACTATTCAATTCAGTGTGTTTGCCCTTTACAGCCCCTTATCTGACTATTCAATTCAGTGTGTTTGCCCTTTACAGCCCCTTATCTGACTATTCAATTCAGTGTGTTTGCCCTTTACAGCCCCTTATCTGACTATTCAATTCAGTGGGTTGCCCTTTTTAACCTCTTGGCTGACTATTCAATTCAGTGGGTTGCCCTTTTTAACCTCTTGGCTGACTATTCAATTCAGTGGGTTGCCCTTTTTAACCTCTTGGCTGACTATTAAATTCAGTGTGTTTGCCCTTTACAGCCCCTTATCTGACTATTGAATTCAGTGGGTTGCCCTTTTTAACATCTTGGCTGACTATTCAATTCAGTGGGTTGCCCTTTTTAACATCTTGGCTGACTATCACATTCAATTTGGTTACCATTTTCACCCTCTTGGCTGACTTTTCAATTCAGTGTATTTGCTGGAGTAAATTTTTAAAATACTCTTTGCTTCTTTTTTATTTTATGTCTTTAAGATTTTGCAAAATCAATGCGGTAGTTGAAATGTGACGGGCAAATTTATTTCATTTGGTTTTTTGTTTACCCTGTGCCAAATTATACTTGTTTTTGCATATAAAATACCCAAGATAAACTTAGATGATGATAAATCTAAAAAAAATCTGGTTAAAAAGTTCTGCTTTAATTCAAAATAAACTATGCATGCAGAGTTTTGTATTCCTGTCAAACAAACCCTTAAAGTTCTTATCTACAGCAAACAATATCATCACACACAATGACTCATTACAAAATGCACATTTAATGAGGAAATGTATCTAAGTAATAGAACCATTCATGAATGAGGTTTTGCAACACCTAGTTTACAATCTTGCCCATGTCAGCTTATTTGCAGAACTGAAATGAACTTTTGTTGAACTGAAGTTTTGTGCTATATGTAATATCAGTTTAGATAAATCATGTCTCAACACGGCAATTAAATTTTTTTTTTCTTTCAATAGACATGTTTCTGCTCCTTTTCACAGACACAATCATATCACAAATTTATTTTCGGGCCTAATTTTTTTAGCTGTGTTAAGTGTTGTGTTTACAACAAGAAATAACAACAGTTTTACGGTTTATTACTAGTACTTGAGAACAGTCATTGAGAACTAAACTACTGTGATAGCATGCAGCATGTAGTAGTACAGAGGTGTGGCTTATCAGCAAGAGGTGTCGCTATTGGCTGAAGTTAAATACACAACAAAGGGCAACCCAACTCTACCCGGCCAAACCCCTCCACCCTTCAGCTTTTTCCGACCTTTGATAAAAAAAAATCTTGAATTTTCCTAGTTTAAAAAAATAAATGTTTATCATTATTGTTGTTGAATGTGAAATCCATTTATGTTTGATAACATACGTATAAAAACATACTAATAATTTAATACACATAATATCAAAATGTCTTGGTAGGCATTTGAGAATTTTAACTGGATTTAAAACAATGTTGGCCCTAAATCGCTCACCTGAGTAAAAGAGTTTAACCTTTGTAATCAATATAGCTTGATATTTGTTCTCAAACAAACATGTTGCCTAGATAATCACTGACAGGACTTGTCACAGTTGCCTGCACACTGACAGGACTTGTCACAGTTTCCTGGACACTGACAGGACTTGTCGATTGACTGCTCACTGACAGGATTTTGTTCAGTTGCCTGCACACTGACAGGACTTGATGATTGACTGCACACTGACGGAATTTGATTAGCATACCTGCACACTGACAGGACTTTGTTCAGTTGCCTTCACACTGACAGGACTTGATAATTGACTGCACACTGACAGCATTTGGTAAAGATACCTGCACACTGACAGGACTTTTTTCAGTTGCTTGCACACTGACAGGACTTTGTTCAATTGCCTGCACACTGACAGGACTTCGTTCAATTGCCTTCACATTGACAAAACTATGTTAAATTGCTTGCACACTGAAAGAACTTTTAGTATAGATACACAAACAACAAACAGTGCACCATCCAATAAAATCAATAAACTGCCTTAAGCTCTTGAAATCAAATTTCAGAACACATACAGTACCTTCAACTAATATTATCTCTTCTTCCATCTAGGACAACATCACCTTCCTTCAAATGTTCATAATCAAATTTTCTTTATATAAGGCTTATTCACTATCCACACAGAAGATAAGATTGTTGCTTAAAATAATCTACATGAAGTTTACAATAATCTACATGAAGTTCAATGGAAAAGTCTGATTATTAAATTTATCATTAAGTAAAAATGAAATTTCTTCTAAAGAATAAAGTGTATAATAATTATTTGAATCTATGAACCTAAAAAAAAGAATAATAATAACCTTAGAAGTGACTATGTTCAAGACTTAATAAAATTTAAAATCTATTCCCTTGTTACTAAAAATAGAAAGAAGTGGAATCTCCAACAAAAAGGGAGACCATATAGCAAGACTTGCTGCCCTTGTTTCAAGAGTAAACTTTACATAACTATCAAATTTTAACAAAATACATTTATAATGAACTTGTAACCCACGGGGTGAAGTCAGTTTTTCCACAGGGGCATAATTTGAATAAACATGGTAGATAACCAATAGACAATGTTACACACCAAATATTTAAACACTAGGTCAAATACCGTAAATGACTGGTTATAATATAATATGTGCTAAATCGGGGAAAAAAACTTTTAATTTATGTTTTGGGTTAAAAGACGCATAGAAAAAATGTCAAATTGTCTGGCATTTTCGGCCACCATGTTTGTTGACAGTGACAAAAAAATTTTTTTTCGTGAAAATGGCGATGGTTATCTTTAAAACCATACAATGATAACACAAAGCAAAATTGGTTTCATTTTTATTCGTTTCATGTGATAACATAACAGATTATTTAAAATAAACACATTCAATCAGCACATATTGCACAAAGAAACACACAAATTGTCATTCACTAATCCTTAAATCGCTTTCCTCAAAGCCCTCAAATTCCTTGTCATCGTCGTCACTCTCGAAGAAACGCTCCATTTCATCTTCCGTCATGTCTTTGGTCGTCTTGTCCGTGTAGTAACCGCCATTAATTCGTGCTTCTGTTTTCGCCACTTGCGTACGTTGACCTCATTCATCGTGTACTGGCGACCCGCTGCACGATTGCCGTGCTCTTCAGCATAGCTGATAACAGCTAGCTTTTCTAGTGCTGTGTACGATGTACGCACTTTCCCCATGATGGCACTAAAAAGTACCTAGTGTGACAATTTGTTGTTGGATGGCACTAAAAAGTACCTTTTATGACAATTTGTAAGATTCTTTCTGACAGTATATCGTAAACAAAATACGTCAAGAATGATAAGTTAAGTTTTGCAAAGACCTTATATTGTACGAGTTTGTTCTCAAAATGTCAACACCTACAGAAAAGAATAAAGAACGTGACAAAGTGCGAATAAACAAGACCATTATCGCAACAGTTTGTAGTATTGGTATGTTAACAGGTTAAAGGCAGTCGAGTTTTTCACACCTTATCGTACAACTGACAAAAAATATTTTGACAGTGCCCAACTTTGCTTTCTTACATGCAAGTTTAATTATTGTTCAATTCAATTTATTATTCAAAATTAAATTGAATAACTTTAATCGAAAAACATTTAATCCAAAAATATTTTTGTTAAAATTATAAACGTCTTACGATATACCGTATACCGATCTTTAACTTGCCGTTTTAACCCGTATATAATCGATCAATATGACGCGAGTAACTTCCCTTTCTACATAAATGTAAACAAACTCTCAGCTTAAAAATCGACCTCAGAAAAAAACTTTGAAAAATTGTTACGGGTTATTATACGCAGGCATTTTTTTGCATCGAAATCTGAGGAAAAAAAGGGCGTCTAATACCCAGTCATTTACGGTAGTATTTGCCAAAAACAGTTTTGCAATTTTTCTTTTAGGTTGCCATGGCAACAAGAGTTCTAGATGGAATTCATTTATTTGAACAATTTTGAAAAAGCACCAACCAAGGATCATTCCTATGAAGTTTTATTAAAATTGTCCATGGGGTTTAAGAGAAGATGATGGTTATAACCAATTGTTGACGCTTTTCCTTTAGGCTGCCATGGCAACCAGAGTTCTGCATGAAATTCATTTCTTTGATAATTTTTGAAAAAGCACCAACCAAGGATCATTCCTATGAAGTTTCATTAAAATTGTCCATGGGGTTAAGGAGGAGATGATGATTATAACCAATTGTTGACGCCTTTCCTTTAGATTGCCATGGCAACCAGAGTTCTGCATGAAATTCATTTCTTTGATAATTTTTGAAAAAGCACCAACCAAGGATCATTCCTATGAAGTTTCATTAAAATTGTCCAAGGGGTTTAGGAGAAGATGATGATTATAACCAATTGTTGACGCTTTTCCTTTAGGTTGCCATGGCAACCAGATTTCTGCATGGAATAAATTTCTTTGAACAATTTTGAAAAAGCACCAACCAAGGATAATTTGTATGAAGATTCATCAAAATTGTCAAAGCGGTTTAGGAGAAGATGATGAATATAACCAATTGACGCTGCACGACGGACGACAGACGCCGGACATAGACCGATCACAATAGCTAACCTTGTGCACTTTGTGCTCAGGTGAGCTAAAAAAAATAACAAAAAAACCATCTTTATCCCTTATTAACTTGCCTGCATTTTTGAGACCTTTGCCCTACACTAAGATAACACAATTTTAGGACTCAAAGCCTCCCACACCACATTTAGTCGGCACTGGGCCCATCCCCCCCCCCCCCCCCCCCCCCCCTGGTTAACCCCTGTACCTTGGGGGGCCGTGGTTACAATTGTCTGGTGCATAAAAATAACCAATTTTAGGTAGCTTGCTCAGAACATGTATAAGTCATCAAGACTGCATGTAAATGACAAATAAACAATTCTGCACCTAGTAGACATTCAAGTCTTTGATGTAAATTAAGAAATGACCAGAAAGGCCATCATGATATATTTCTTACATCAAAACACTGACAGCTGCTACTGATTTCCAGCCTACAGTAGGGGGTTTCAGCAATTACACAGCATTTCTTTTATTAACAATGCCTTTTTTTCAAAGTAAACCAATCTCCCACAAGCTACAGGCTTCTCTGATCACTGTCAAGTGTTTCCCCATGGTCTAGACATTTGTGGCTAAACATTTCACAAGCAATGTTTTATTTGCTTTCAACAAGAAACCTGATTTCACAAAACATTGTTTTATTTGCTTCTAGCGAGAAACTTGATCAGTTCATAGGCCAACATTAAAGCTTTCTGTTAATTTAGTATATAGTATTCTTTTAAATAAAACAAAGAAACCTTAAGTGTCAGGAAATTCAATAAAGGTGACCGTATTGTTTAATTGGAGGTCCTCATGGAAATTAAAGGTTCAAGCCTAGCGCAGCTGAGAGAACGTTAAATTTTCATAATGACCTCCAAATATATCATAACTACTTTATTGGTTGAAATCGCTGCTGTTTACTGACAAGACACGCCCCTTTTGATCGACGATGCTTTTGTCCATTATACTGTTTAAAAGATAAGCTATTTTGTTTCAAATTTAATGTAAATCGTCAATATATTAGTAAGCCATTTTACCAATAAGTATGGTACTTACAAGGTTAATCAATGGAATATAAAAGTCAAAATATGATTACAACCATTTAAACTTTTTTGGTTGTTCATATTACAATGGTAACTTTATCGATTGTCTGCTAAGTTTATGTGAGTTATGAGAATGATAATTATAACAAGATGCCATCAACAGCTTCAGTGTACCGTGAATATTATTATTGCTGTAAGAAGAACATTTTCGGGTAATTTTCGTGAGAAGTTCTGTGTAATTTGGCAAAATAGTTCATATACAAATACCTACAATCATAGTGATGCAATCATGATTTCTTACATGTACCCATTTTAACAGTAGAGGCATTTTAGTCATTAATTCATAAATTACAAAAAGAAATTCATCTAGACTATTATATATACGTTATAAATTATTTGCAGGTCTATATGAATATTATATTGTTTATACGGCTGCGCCAGAACTTGAACGGTTATTTCTCATTAAATTCTCCAAATAAACATGTGATGTGAAAATATTTAACTAAAAATTCCGCTGAGGTTTCTCGTTTCACCATCCCATGTCAAATTATATTAATACAAATTTAATGTGTCTCAAAAGACAGACACAAAGTCTCATTGGTAAATTTAATTTGGGACTTTGTTAATTTGATATATTTTCAATTTGTATTTAGTTTCTGTGCGAATTAACCCCAGGGAAACAAGCTTTCTTTGAAGTGAAATCTGCATTATTTCATTTAATATGAAACCTGGCATTAGTATTGTAATTGTTACATCTATTTCCATATTAAAATGCATTTGTATAGACAAAATTTGAACTCTAGTGATTTATTTTAAATCAGACTTTTATCACTTTTTTTTTATATATTTTTCATCTTAAATATTAAATTTGCTACATTATGACCATAATAAATTCAATATGAAGTACTATATACTAAATAAATAAAACTTTGTAAGTTTGTATTATATTATATTGCTTTGTATTTATGATGAGAATGCGGTTTATGTCTACTTATTCATTTCAATCAATCAAATCCCTTTAAAAAAGTTTCAATATAGGAATGGCAAATCAAATTAATTTGTAAAATTTGCTCCTCAAACCTATCCAGCACTAAAGTACAAACCTTGTATCAGACAAAATTCTTAAAAAAGAAAAAATTGCCCTTTTGCACAGAGAAGAAAATTACCCCTGTGTATAATGATAACAGACAGTGATTCCATTAAATTATTTAAGACATCTTCCAATTCCCATTATAATAAAAGAGAATTTCAGGCTGATGGATGGGGGGTTGTTTTTCAGGGATTAAGTTTCATATCCCCTTGGAATAATAAGGCTTTTATTTTATTACATCTTAGATGAGAATTGTAATAAAAAAGTGTTATTTTTTTCTCCCTTAGGAAACAAAAACATTTGGAGTCTATATTATAGCAACAGACACTGTGTTACTTTAAGAAAGTATTTGGAAGAAACATTTTACCAGATAGTAATTCTCAGTCTGATTTCAAAGAACTAGTTTTTCTTTTATTTTTATAATTCAACAGCCTTCTAAAGGGACAACACGCTGGAAATTATGGTGCACAACTGGAATGACAGCTGAATTACCATTTAAAAGATTTAAAATTAGTGAATCATTATTTTTATATTTTTTCTGAAAAAAAATGTAGAACACATTAAAAATGTGTAATAAAATATCTAAGTGCAAAAATTGATGCCTGAATAGCTTCTTGGGCCATTAAATTACCCATTAAATGGAAATGAAAAAAGCAAAAACAGACAGGTGCCTAAAAAAATAAGCAACAATTATGATTATGAATGTCAAGACAAGATGTTTATGTCTGGCCAAAGTTTTTGCAATACTTGGGCTATACATATGTACTGGTAGGTTTAAAGGAGCTGCGTGTCTTTAAACCTGTATGGGATACGGCAAAGAATAAAATGTCCAACCTAAATGAGTAAATGTTTTGTGACAATAATTACTTAGATTTAAAAAAAAAATTAATGTTTAAGAAATATACAATAATTTTGAGCACACTTCACTTCTATCGAGTACTATTTTTCTACCAATACTTATTTTCACGATTCTCATGTTTAGATATATAACTTATTTTACATTCTCTAATAACATTAGAAAGTGAATAAAACCTAAATAAATTAATTTATAAAAACATTGAATGGTGTGAATCAGCGAGATAAAAATGAGTGTTATTACTATTTATAATCTACAATAATTTACCCAGCATTTCATCCTGGTCGTCTGTAATAATCAGAATGATGTTCGGCTTTTCGCTGCGTTGTTCCCATGCTCCTCCTCTCTGCTGAGACTGAAATCGTCGGTTGTTTCTTTGGTTATCCCGATTTGACCTTCGTAATGACCTTGAGATTCTATCGTTTAAATCTTCAAAGTTTCTCTCACTATCCTTGTCCTTTGCTGCCTCCAAGGTGAAGGTCAGGTATAATATCACAAAAAACCCAAACAACACAAGTTTTGACTGGAGCTGGGTCATCACCATGGTGATAGCTGTTCTATTAATAGATACTTTGAAATATCACAGAATTGTTTGACACTGGAATTGCGATGAAGTGGAATTCAACCTGAAAAATAGATAATAAATTCTCAATTGAATATTAATAAACCATGAATAAGAGGCAAAGAGTCATAAGTTAGAAGAAAAGAATTTATGTGAATTATTTAACATTAAAAATGCAGAGTCATTTCAGAATGGATGGTTAAACATACTGATAGTTCAAAAATTAATTTGACTAAAAAGCATAAAATCACTTGCATAATTGCAGATTGCCGGATTGGAAAATCAAATCCAATAATATATACATATTTTCATTAAATTATATACTTGCATTTGCTACTTTATTTCACCGTAAAAAATATTTAGTTACAGTGATCCTTTTGCATTTAGTCATATCATACTCTAATATTATATCAAAATACAATATAATTAAGTCTGAATATTATCCGATCAGCTTCATAACTTCACTAAATGTTGCTTTGTACATAACTGAATCCAAAATTGTTACGTACTTTAACAGACAAGTTTATTAGCCATAATAACATGGATCAATTCCATAATACAGGATTCAAGAAAAATCTGGAATATTTCAAGCCAATGATTATCATCAGACATAAATTTTATTACATTTCCATCAATTTTCATAACACAATTACATAAGATTGAATGGTTTATTGAATCCATCTATCTGGAAACAAGCTATCAGACACACTTTCTGAGAGAAAAACATCTTAATGTTTGGGCTCTGTTAGGGAAAGGGTACCATTTCAATAATGTTTCCAATCCGAAATCCAATCCAAAAAAAAAATTGTATCGAATCCAAACAACAAATTGTATTTAATCCAAATAACAAATTGTATCGAATCCAAACAACAAATTGTATCGAATCCAAACAACAAATTGTATTTAATCCAAACAACAAATTGTATTTAATCCAAATAACAAATTGTATTTAATCCAAACAACAAATTGTATTTAATCCAAACAACAAATTGTATTTAATCCAAATAACAAATTGTATCGAATCCAAACAACAAATTGTATTTAATCCAAACAACAAATTGTATTTAATCCAAACAACAAATTGTATTTAATCCAAATAACAAATTGTATTTAATCCAAACAACAAATTGTATTTAATCCAAACAACAAATTGTATTTAATCCAAATAACAAATTGTATCTAATCCAAATAACAAATTGTATTTAATCCAAACAACAAATTGTATTTAATCCAAACAACAAATTGTATTTAATCCAAATAACAAATTGTATCTAATCCAAACAACAAATTGTATTTAATCCAAACAACAAATTGTATTTAATCCAAACAACAAATTGTATTTAATCCAAACAACAAATTGTATTTAATCCAAACAACAAATTGTATTTAATCCAAACAACAAATTGTATTTAATCCAAATAACAAATTGTATCTAATCCAAATAACAAATTGTATCGAATCCAAACAACAAATTGTTTTTAATCCAAATAACAAATTGTTTTTAATCCAAACAACAAATTGTATCGAATCCAAACAACAAATTGTATTTAATCCAAATAACAAATTGTATTTAATCCAAACAACAAATTGTATTTAATCCAAACAACAAATTGTATTTAATCCAAATAACAAATTGTATCTAATCCAAATAACAAATTGTATCGAATCCAAACAACAAATTGTTTTTAATCCAAACAACAAATTGTATCGAATCCAAACAACAAATTGTATTTAATCCAAACAACAAATTGTATTTAATCCAAACAACAAATTGTATCGAATCCAAACAACAAATTGTTTTTAATCCAAACAACAAATTGTATTTAATCCAAACAACAAATTGTATTTAATCCAAACAACAAATTGTATTTAATCCAAATAACAAATTGTTTTTAATCCAAATAACAAATTGTATCTATTCCAAACAACAAACAGTCACAGCCTATCCAATCCCAACATCTTCATTACATAGTTCCCATTTAAATGGGTTACTTTCTCATTTTAAAGAGGTATTTCCTATTTCAGTGGAATAATTCTCATTTCATTGAATTGAAATTTTGTTTTTACAAGATAAATTCCCACTTGGATACAAACTATCAACTCTCATTTCAATGAAGTAAAATCACATTCATTTCGCATTTTGTTCAAGGGAAAAAATTCCGACTTCCATCTAGACTTATCGAAATTTATTCTCATTTCAATGTATTAAAATTGTGTTTAAAGGATAAATTCACTGACTTCTATCTATTAATTTTCATTTCAGTTAATTAAATTTCCATTATTATAAAAAAGCATTAAATTTCTATTTAACATTTCCATTTAATAGAATTAACTCAAATTAAAATTTAAACTTAAAATACTTCAGTGTCACTATATAACTTGTTCACTTGTAGACCACAATCTTTTCCCTTTTATATATTTTGGCCCACAGGAGGGAGGGGAGAGATGGGTGCTAGGGAGGGTGACATAAAGGAAACTTTTGACTGTGGATAAATTTCAACACACAGGATTTTCACAGATCCGTATAGACATCTACCCAACAGAAAACCGACTACGTCCTGCTACACATCTATAGGTACAAATTGAGCTACTGGGCATTTTCACTTTCATGTTGAAAAAACCCGAACCTAACAAGTCTGCCTGCAAATCAAGCTATCAGTTCAAAATTGTGGCCATGCAGAAAATTTGATTATTTGATTATTAAACTAAGCATATATTACAAGTTGTTATCCTTTTTCAAAACTAGGGAAGCAGAAAAGTATGTAGGTCAAATGGAAGGGAATTTCCTATGCATAACATGATAAAACTAAGGACACATTACTTGAATATAATGAAGCCAAATGCAACTGATACCAAGTTTTCAAATTAAAGGCGCACAATATAGATTTATGAAAAAATATTTTTTAATGCACTATCATGTTCTATCATGTTTTATTTAAACTCGTTTGACTTAAATGATCAAAACAAAAACTTGCATATGATTTATATAGGGCCTAAAAAAATAAATTGTTTGGTTATATAGGGTAACATTCTTTTCAAAAAAAGGTAGGGTAGGTAGGCTTTTTTTTATAAGGCTTTATATACGAATGTAAATTTCATCATTGGAGAATGGTGTAAAAGTTATCTTCTGTGTAAGCATTGAAGGTTTTAAACTACATATTGAAAAGCAATTAAATAGGCAATTAAATTTTTTTTTTTTTCAATTTTTTTTTCAAATTGCCTATAAAAACGGTAGGGTCGGCACCTATTTCGTAGGTAGGGTCGAGTTACCCTAACCAAATGTATTTGTTTTGTAGGCCTAGGTACAGATTAAAAAATATCAGTGATGTTTAGGGCCATTTTCCACTGTTAAAAAACACATTTATAAAGGCTATAAATATGGTGTGTTTTTTAATCTGTGCCTAAATGATCATATGCATTTTTATCACTAAAGTCATTTCAGAAAAACATGATTAAGAAAAAAATAAATGACATCAACCTTAATTTACTGTGCGGCTAAATAAACAAAAAATTCTTATTAAAATGAATGACTAATGAAATGTATTTCACAATCTTTTGAAATATTACTTTACTTTAATTACTTTAAATATGTAAACTGATTTTCATTTCTATAAAAAGGCGAGTATAACATTGGACTATTATTAGAGACGTAATTTCATACTAAGAACTAAAGAAAAAAAGTCCACAGGTGGAACACGATAATTCATGACAGTAGTTCGGAGTTGTGCAAAAACCAAGGCCTACCTATGAAACAGGTGCCGACCCTTCCATTTTTCATGCATCTGAATTTATATGTAGTTAAAAACCTTTTATGTGTTATACGAAAGATAATTTTTCCATAAGACAACATTCTCCAATGATGAAAATAACTTATATAAAGCCTAAAAAAAAGCCTGCCTTCCCTACCTGTTTTTGAAAAGGATCAAAGTAACCCTAACGAAACCATTTTTTTTCTGGCTCAAGGGATAACAAAACATTCAACTTGATTTGTCAGAGGTGAAAATAATCTGCTATTGTTTCATGGAAAGGATTAAATTTTCACAATTTCTGTGTGGTATTGACATCAAAGAGATATTTAATATAATGTTACCTAACAGTACAAAGGCCTTCACTTTTAAAATGAGAGGAAAAAAAACAACAATCATTTAATGTAATGTAACCCTTTGAAACTTGTGCAACTTTTACACCAATCTTTGGGGAAATGAAAAAATTGGCATGATGTTGAGAAATGCATTATCTGCTTCTATCTGCAATTACCCAGGGGGTCTTTTACACAAAAAATCCCAGACTTGATACAAATTGATTGAGATGCAAAAAAACCTTTGGTGAAAATTATTCGGCTAATGATGTATTTCAGACAGAAAGAGATAGAACCATCCCTCCGTTCTCAGATATATTGGCTTAAATGTGACAATCAAGCTGTTTAAATTAGGATTCTATGGGATTTAATCCAATCTTCCAATTTAGATTTACAAACATTGGAAAGCTGAACAGCAAATAAATTAGACTTTTTTGGTGTATTAAACTAAGGTTTGAAGGCATTAATAATGATAAATGTTTGTTCATCCCCGGTGATGGAGGAGTGTGTTCCTTTAAATGCCTGAGGCTGTTGGGAAAAACCCATCTCTCACCTCACAGAATTATCTCCTGCTGCAATTAAGCTTAGCAGATTAAAGCGTGAAGATAAGATCCAGGTAAACCGGTTTAACACTGTAACCCCAACCCCATCCCAGTGCATTTTCAATGACTAACCCAAATCATCCATTTACCGTACACAAATATAATATATTTTCTGTAATCTGTGTTGTTGTGTGTTTCTTGTTGCAATGCCTTGTTAGGTTCTGATCCTCTTGGCTTTACAAAATCTAAAACCTTTACTGCTTATGAAGCTTAATCTGTTGTCCCTGTATTTTCCTGTTTAAGAATTGAATCTGAATATTTGAAAAAAAAATCTCTAGCATTATCCAACTCAAGGACAATTCAATGTAGTATAAATTCAGCTGCTTGAACAAGCAGCAGCAGCAACAGCAATGAAAAGACTCCTTTTATCGACATCACAAACATTTTACTGCTTTAAACTGTCATTTGACCAAACACAAGCGTTGTTTTCGAATTATCAGAGTTGACCAAACACAAGCGTTGTTTTCGAATTATCAGAGGTTTTTTGAAGATGTTGTATCCATCGGAATCTGAATGCATTTTAAAGCACAAACTAAAAATGGGGAGGGTGGGCACCTCAGAGTACCCCCCCCCCAAAAAAAAATCGTCAATCATAAGATAAGCCCCGAGGGCATGTCTAGAGGTTGCACCCCTAAGTTAAGCCCCCTCTGACGTCAATTCCTGGATCGGCCCCTGGAAAGGGCAATAGATCTAAGGAATTAAGTGAAATAGGTGTACACAAATTGTATTATGAAGGAAAGTCTGCAAATGTAGCACTTTTCAGTACTATTTTTCAAGCTGTTTTTCAATTCCATGGTATTAATGTAACAATGTGCTCATCAGTAGATCGCATATAAAACATGCATGGGAATATAGAATATTTCATCATAAGTCGATCTTATCTTGATAACGAATGCCTCATTACTAAATTCGTAAAGCAACATGGTTGCATACTATCTCCGATGCTTAATGACTGTTCCATAGTCAGTTTTATATCATAATTTACTAATGCATTTTCCAGATAATGAATGAGCTTCGATAGTTTTTCATTATTTGGATGGTAGTTTCGGGATGAAACAATTCAGGGGCCTTATTCATGAAAGAGTATACATTATTTCATGAAAGAGTATACATTATTTCATGAAAGAGTATACATTATTTCATGAAAGAGTATGCATTATTTCATAAAAATCTTCTCGTCTGTATTGATACCATTTTTTATTCCGATAATGTCACTTTAGCAAGAATTTCAACCACTACTAAACATTCTGGACATATTTGGCATAACAATATCTCAAGAAACAAAATTGCAGCCAAAAATAAAATGTTGCCAATTTGTTTTTGCTTTCATCAAGATTTTTTTATGTTACCAAAGGGTGTTTGAACATTTTAAATCTTGAAGAAATATGGTATAAAATTCAAATGTACCGGGTATGTGAAAAGATCGAAATTTTATAATTATCTTTGTATATAATATTATGCTTGCAGTCTTTAAATTCACCAAATTGCAACTCAATCAAACTTGCACTTAATTTTGATTTTGAGACCTTCTTAATTTTCATTTGATATCCAGTTTCCCATTAACCTTACATAAAAGTTCATTTTTGTTTGCATGGGTTTTAACTCTCTTTTCTATGGTTTGTTTGAAGTTTTATGGTTGTTTTGTCTAGCTGTTTTATGGCTACTCCAATTATTCTAGTTATGTTTCCATAAACAAATTACATCACTAGCTATGCGCTTTTATATCTTCTATGTTCACAGCTGCAATGTTGAAGTAATCATTTCTATGGATTGGTAGCTCTAGTTACACTTACATATTCTTACCATCTTATATATCTACATGAACTGTCAATGATCAGAGCATGTTCGTACCTCTATTACAATAATTTTTTCTCATGTAGCAAATTCATCGAACTTAGCCTTAACAAGCCTGAATTCCGACTCTACTGCTTGGCATCAACATTCTTTAACAAGCCCTGCTATATAAAATCCAGAATTTCAACAAGCCCGGAAGCATTTTACCAGTGTAGGGCTTGCGGAGCTTGTGCTAATTTCGAGCACAGGTAGCCACTGGGAGACACATTTTCTACAAGAATAATTTATAACTCTAGCATGGCATAAAGTTTTACCTTAGCATAATAAGTGTGACATTGACATTTAAGGTAAGACGCTTTACAATGAGTGAGAAACTTGACGTTAGAGGAAATTTTGGATTAAACCATTCAAAATTACACCATTCAAAATTACACATTTTGGTTCAAGATTCGTCAATGACATCCCTATAACTCTGCCTCAGTAAGTTAAATATTAGGATAAATATCATGTTTGCAAAACATTATCTACATCCATTAATCCAACAATAAATTTCGCTGACATTCAAATACATCTTTAATTAATGTACAACATATTTTGAAGTTATGAATAAGTTTTTAATAAGATGCAAATTTCAGTTGTATAGCCATTCATCAATGTCAGGATTAATTATGCACCCATGCTCTTGTCATGATTCAAGTATTTTACGGAAGATAAACATCGGGATGTGCATAATTTACCTACAGCACTAGCAAATGATAAACCCAGTTAACAAAAACAATTCATTATTGGATCATTAAGTTTATTTTCATTCATTATTATTATTATAGAGGGCATGCTTTGAGGGACAGAGAGATCAGCAATACAGCCAATGAAAGACTGACTGACACATGACCCACAACACATGGAAAGACTGACTGACACATGACCCACAACACATGGAAAGACTGACAGACACATGACCCCCAACACATGGAAAGACTGACTGACACATGACCCACAACACACGGAAAGACTGACTGACATATGACCCACAACACATGGAAAGACTGACTGACAGACCCACAACACATGAAAAGACTGACTGACATATGACCCACAACACATGGAAAGACTGACAGACACATGACCCACAACACATGAAAAGACTGACAGACACATGACCCACAACACATGAAAAGACTGACAGACACATGACCCACAACACATGGAAAGACTGACAGACACATGACCCCCAACACATGGAAAGACTGACTGACAGACCCCCAACACATGGAAAGACTGACAGACACATGACCCACAACACATGGAAAGACTGACAGACACATGACCCACAACACATGGAAAGACTGACTGACACATGACCCACAATACATGGAAAGACTGACTGACAGACCCACAACACATGGAAAGACTGACAGATACATGACCCACAACACATGGAAAGACGGACAGACATATGACACACAACACATGAAAAGACTAACTGACAGACCCACAACACATGGAAAGACTGACAGACACATGACCCACAACACATGAAAAGACTGACTGACAGACCCCCAACACATGGAAAGACTGACAGACATATGACCCACAACACATGAAAAGACTGACTGACAGACCCCCAACACATGGAAAGACTGACTGACAGACCCCCAACACATGGAAAGACTGACAGACACATGACCCCCAACACATGAAAAGACTGACTGACAGACCCCCAACACATGGAAAGACTGACTGACAGACCCCCAACACATGGAAAGACTGACAGACACATGACCCCCAACACATGGAATGACTGACTGACAGACCCCCAACACATGGAAAGACTGACAGACATATGACCCACAACACATGGAAAGACTGACTGACAGACCCCCAACACATGGAAAGACTGACAGACACATGACCCCCAACACATGGAAAGACTGACAGACACATGACCCCCAACACATGGAAAGACTGACTGACAGACCCCCAACACATGGAAAGACTGACAGACACATGACCCCCAACACATGGAATGACTGACTGACAGACCCCCAACACATGGAAAGACTGACAGACATATGACCCACAACACATGGAAAGACTGACTGACAGACCCCCAACACATGGAAAGACTGACAGACACATGACCCCCAACACATGGAAAGACTGACAGACACATGACCCCCAACACATGGAAAGACTGACTGACAGACCCCCAACACATGGAAAGACTGACAGACAGACCCACAACACATGGAAAGACTGACTGACAGACCCCCAACACATGGAAAGACTGACTGACAGACCCACAACACATGGAAAGACTGACTGACAGACCCCCAACACATGGAAAGACTGACAGACACATGACCCACAACACATGGAAAGACTGACAGACACATGACCCACAACACATGGAAAGACTGACTGACATATGACCCACAGCACATGGAAAGACTGACTGACAGACCCACAACACATGGGCAGACTGACTGACATATGACCCACAACACATGGAAAGACTGACAGACACATGACCCACAACACATGAAAAGACTGACAGACACATGACCCACAACACATGGAAAGACTGACAGACACATGACCCACAACACATGAAAAGACTGACAGACATATGACCCACAACACATGGAAAGACTGACTGACAGACCCACAACACATGGGCAGACTGACAGACAGACCAACAACACATGGACAGACTGACTGACACATGACCCGCAACACATGGACAGACTGACAGACAGACCAACAACACATGGAAAGGCTGACTAACACATGACCCGCAACACATGGAAAGACTGACTGACATATGACCCACAACAAATGGAAAGATTGTCTGACAGACCCACAACACATGGAAAGACTGACTGACAGACCAACAACACTTGGAAAGACTGACTGACAGACCCACAACACATGGAAAGACTGACAGGCAGACAGACAGACAACACATGGAAAGACTGACAGACAGACCAACAACACATGGAAAGACTGACTGACAGACTCACAACACATGGACAGACTGACAGACAGACCAACAACACATGGAAAGGCTGACTAACACATGACCCGCAACACATGGAAAGACTGACTGACATATGACCCACAACAAATGGAAAGATTGTCTGACAGACCCACAACACATGGAAAGACTGACTGACAGACCAACAACACTTGGAAAGACTGACTGACAGACCCACAACACATGGAAAGACTGACAGGCAGACAGACAGACAACACATGGAAAGACTGACTGACAGACCAACAACACATGGAAAGACTTTCTGACAGACCCACAACACATGGAAAGACTGACTGATAGACCAACAACACATGGAAAGACTGACTGACAGGCCAACAACACTTGGAAAGGCTGACAGACAGGCACACACAAACAGACTGATTGACAGACAGGTAGAAATACAGACTGACAGATAGACAGGTAGAAATACAGACAGACAAAAAGACAGGTAGACACACAGACTGACAGATAGGCAGGTAGACAGACAGATAGACATACAGACTGACAAATAGACAGGTAGACATTCAGACTGACAAATAAACAGGTAGACATACAGACAGACAAATAGACAGGTAGACATAAAGACCAACAGATAGACAGGTATATATACAGACTGGCAAAAAGACAGGTAGACATACAAATAGACAGGTAAACATACAGATAGACAGGTAGACTTACAGACTGACAAAAAGACAGGTAGACACACAGACTGACAGATAGATATTAAGACATTAAGACTGACAAATAGACAGATAGACACACAGACTGACAGATAGACACGAATACACACAGACTGACAGATCGACAGGTATACATAACGACTGACAAAAAGACAAGTAGACATACAGACCGATGAATAGACAGAAAGACACTCATTCTGACAGATAGATAGAAAGACATAGAGACTGACAAATAGACAGGTAGACATGCAGACTGATAAATAAAAAGGTAGACACACAGACAAACAGATAGACAGGAAGACACACAGACTGACAGATGGACAGGTATGCACACAGACTGAGAGATAGACAGGTAGACACACAGACTGACAAATAGACAGGTAGGCTTACAGATTGACAGATAGACAGGTAGGCACACAGACTGACAGATAGACAGGTAGGCACACAGACTGACAAATAGACAGGTAGAAACTTAGACTGACAAACAGACAGGTAGACACTTAGACTGAAAAATAGACAGGTAGGCACACACACTGACAAACAAACAGGTAGGCATACAGACTGACATATAGACAGGTAGGCACACAGACTGACAAATAGACAGGTAGACACACAGACTGACATAAAGACAAGTAGGCACACAGACTGACAGATAGACAGGTAGACACACAGGCTGACAAATACACAGGTATACACTTAGAATGAAAATTAGACAGGTAGACATTTAGACTGACAAATACACAGGTAGGCACACAGACTGACAAATAGACAGGTAGGCACACAGATAGACAGATAGACTTGAAGACACACAGACCAATAAATAAACAGGTAGACACACAGACCGACAGATAGACAGGTAGACACACAGATCGACAAATAGACAAATAGACACACAGACTGACAAAAAGACAGGTAGACACACAGACTGACAGATAGACACACAGACCAACAAATAGATAGGTAGACACACAGACCGACAGATATACAGGTAGACACACAGACCAACAAATAGTCAGGTAGACACACAGACCGACAGGTAGGCAGGTAGACACACAGACCAACAAATAGACAGTTAGACACACGGACTGACAAATAAACAAGTAGACACACAGACCAACAGATAGACAGGTAGAAACACAGACCAACAAATAGACAGGTAGATTCACAGACTGACAGATAGACACACAGACCAACAAATAGACAGGTAGACACACAGACTGACAGGTAGACATACAGGCCGACAAATAGCCAGGTAGACAAACAGACTGACAGATGTATAGTAAGACATAGAGACCAAAAAATAGACACACAGACTGAAAGATAGACATATATTCTGACAGAAAGACATACAGACTGACAGATAGATACACAAATTGACAAAAAGACAGGTAGACACACAGATTGACAAATATATGATCTTTCCACTTGAATAGTGCATAGTTGTCTTAATTAACATTTCTATTGAGAATCTTTTTCTTCTATATTTAATATTAAAAATATTATAACAATATGATTTTGAGCTTTAAAAATCTGACATCATTTAACTTAAAATAGTTTTTAAGTACCTGTAAGCTTGCAGCTTGGAATCACATGTCCTTAACACTGTCACAGCAGGTATTCCAGTCTTAATATCATATACACACTCAAATATGCCACTCAAATCATGCATCAGAATAAAATTAACCAATAAATATGTTTTCTTCACAATCAATTATGCTTATGTCACACCAACAATATTATAAATGTTTCTGAAAATAATCGTATGTCATGATCAGCCTGTCTATATTTATTATATATTTTTCTATTACATAAAACAGATAAACAGCGTGATACATCTTATAGTTATAGCCACTACTCATGCGATAACTAAACTGATCAGTATAGCACTCAGCCTCCGTATCTAACCAGTTTAGTGCAGACTGTCGCTATCATTTTACACAATGAAACAAAACACTCGAAAAACTGCTCCTTTAAAGGGTGTGACTCATGGGTCAAAACTCAAACATTGACACATACAAGTGCATTTGTCTTCGTTTGAGGTCTCTTTTTTTAAGATAAAACTACAAACCACTTCTCCGACCACATTTATTTTATTAACACACTGGTTGACAGGAGACTTTTTATGAATGAACCTGGGGTTAATGCTAATAAAGGCTTTAAAATGATGTTTACTCCTGTAGATTTTAATAAATGGGGTGGGAATTGGAGATTTATTAACACATGAACATGTCAAGAGTAGAAAAGATGGGTTAAAGATATACTCACAGGGATTTACTGATAACATGTTAATCAAATTCTCATACCAGAAATTGAAATAAAGAAGGCAGGTTCACTTGTTGGCTTTATTCTGTTTTTGGTCCACTTCTTTTTAAATTAAAAAGTGTTAAGTTTGTACTATATTCATGGCTAACTTCAGCAACATTCATTAGGCTTCCATAATATTTAAAGATGGCTCTGTTTTAAACATATACGGTAATACTTGTAAGTTAGGGAAGATAATGGTTTGAAAACCCCAATAAAGTTTTAGTTTGAGTATGAAGGACTCCAAGCAGGGTTAAGAGGCTAAGGGCGCTGTTGAAATTATTTTTAAAGCTATTTAAATCCATTTCAAGGTACTTTTCAGTCCTACATGTATGCTGAATATTCCTGTTACCTGTATCCCCATTCCATATGATAAGCCTGCTGGCTGTTCATTCCATGTCAGTATGGTGACTGGTGTTCTAGACCAGACAGTCAAACAGCCCAACAGACTGACAAACAGTCCTAAGGTTAGCACCTGAAACACAGATTTAATTTTAATTAATATCTCTGTTCTTTTAATGTTTGTCATTGTTTCAATTATTTTATTTTCCAGGCTCTTTAAAAACCCTAACAACCAAATTTTCTAAATATCAGACCTTGCCTAAAAATGAGATGCACCTGCAACAGCAACATTAAACTACTTGCATCTTCCATCAGTATAAATATAAGCCCCGTAAGTCATGCAACGAAAACAAGGCTAGGGCTAGCGGTCTTGTGCTAATTTTGACCGCTGACATAAAAAGCAATAGGAAATTGTATGACAGCTTTCCAAGAGGAAAAAAAATGTTTGTCCCTTTTATGTTCTGTCTCTTAATTAAACAACTGAAGTATGGCCATGAAAACACTCACAGATACTATAAAACTGTCTCCTGTTAACTTCAAACAAAGCAATGTTTGTTTTTTATGCAAAATCAATCCTCTTCCCTATCCCATACAAACACAGAAGCCTGTAAAGTCATAGACTTTGAAGGTCATGGCCACATAATTATATCAATGTTAAAGAAAACGAAGCCAGTATACAAATTTCCATAGATAATAAGTTGGAATTCGGAACTCACATGTTTTTTAACAACATAATAATAATGATGCAATATCTTAAAAAAAGATTCCCATTTCATGGGTTATCAGTTAATCAGACATTTTATCGCAGGCCATTCAACATGTTTGAAAGTACAGCAAAATGCAGAGCTAGCCTTCCATGTATACACCCTGAAAGTGCTTAAAAAAAGGGTAGGGTATGTAGGCTTTTTTCTCTCTTTTTTATTAGACTTTAATGGTAGGAGCGTAACTGTGAACATTGGGGAATGGTGTTAAAGTTATCATCACTGTTTCACTCTAAAGCTTTCAAAACTACATATTTAATTGCACACATAATTTTTCTCAGAACATTTTTTAAACTATAAAAATCATCATGTAAGGTTGGCACCTTTTAAAAGTAGGGTCTGGTCGACCAAACCAGAAGTGTTTTTTCAGGTCGTACTGTCATCTCAAGAGACGATCTCGAAGTACTCTTATGGGTCGTTCTAGAAGTTACTTAAAGCAATTCTCATCAAGAACTTTTTTTGTTAAAAAGCCGAGATTTCCAAAATTGGAATCTCGGAAATTCCCAAGGAAATGACACTTCGTGAATATGAGATTTCTTCAGGGAAAAGAATCTTGATGGAGTGAATACAAATTTCAAAATGAGGCTGCCACAAAATGAACGACATGATAAAAGACTGCAGAATAGAATAGAAGACTGTATAATAAGAAAATATCTCCGATATACAATGTATAAGTGGTATCATTAGGGAGGAATGAAACATCAACAAACCCATTACGAACATTAGCATTACCACGGACCTATAAACCATTATGTCTTCATAGGTCCGTGGCATAACCAACAATATTTTATCAAAGACAACCAACCCAATTTCTATATGTCTGAATAAGTAATCAAGCTGAATGAAGTTGCTGCATAAGTTATAACCCACAGGACATTCAATTCAGATCTATATAACCAAGGTGAAAGGAGCGTTTTCATGAAACTCGCCAAAATCCGTCCCCTTGGATTGCTTTTGAATTCATATCAGGCATGGTATTTTATTATTAATTATGCCACACCCTAGTAAAATGTCTTCAAAAACTATCATTTAAAATCAAAACAAAACATATTTCACTTACTTGCAAAAGGCACAGCTTTGAATATCCTTTCAATTATTTTTTTTATTATCATGAGAAAGGCTTCAAAAAGTTATTTATCATTAAATTTATAAAAGTACACAGACCTTGTTCACACCCAAAATACAACAACCCCTAATTTTCATTTTCTTCTTTATTGTGTTCCAACATTCCATGTATCTCAAATATTTACTTTTCAGCCCTATTTCTAAATGGCATTAATTCCTCTAACACTTCTGCAAACATAGGGGTCATAAAGGCAATGGCTTTCTCGCCTCTTAAGTAAATAAAGTCAAAGAACATCTGAATAAAACATTATTTCAAATAAAAAGTAATTATGAAGGAAGAAAACAAACAAATATTACCATAATCATTCGATTTTTAAAAAACAAAACTAAAGTGCACATATTCAAATACTGAATATTTCACAATTATTGAATTGTAGGAAAGCATCTTCAACACAATTTTTATTTTTGTTTGTACTTTATGAATTAATTTATATAGAAATTTGTAAAAATATGAACAGGGATAACTGTTTGCAACACTGTAATATATATATATCTAGATCTTTTGTTAGCAAATCTTTTCTTATTTTATTTTTTCCATAAATGATCGAAGTTATGATTATGATTCACAATTTATCAAATTTGATTGGAAAATCCGCCCGTCAAATGGCCAAGAAATTTGATGAACCTATTCTTATAAATACCTTTAACATTTACATTTAACATACCTTTCATAAAAAAACCATAACTGTAATATCAGGGCTTTTTCACCAAAAATTGTGAAGAGGCCTAGCCTTTTCATTTTTCAATTTAAACGCGTGAAATTCTGCAAATTGGGAAATTAAAATGCGTTAACGTCTCAAAATGGGGAATTGATAGCAACATAATTCTATGGAGTAATTGGTCCTCGAATAACGTTTAAATTATTCAGCTTTCTTCTTATGTCAACTTAAAAGATAAAAAAGAATAATTTGCTCAAGCAGAATAAATTTTTGAAGTAAGATCTTCCTTTTTGGGAAAAATATCTGTGATTTGTGAAAAAAATATCTGGAAATTTGGAAAAAATGCCATTTTTCCCAATTGTGAAGTAGCCTTATTTCGGCCCCTATCAAAGAAGGTGAAAAAGCCCTGAATATTAATTAAAATGTATATATGAACATTAAACATCCTTTCAAAGGCAAGAAATTTGCTTTCTAGTGGTATAAAATAAAACTGATATAACACTAGTTGGAGTGTTACGGCAAGTTAAAGATAGTCTAACAGTTATAGACACCAACATGACAGTGGCAGAACTCTACAAAATGGGACATATGTTGTACAGAAGTAAAAATGGCATAGAAATCAGTGTTCTCAATAAGAACCGGCTGCCGGCCAAAATGGACGGTTCAAATGGCAATAAGCCGGTTCAAATTTGGAAAACTAAATGAATTTTCAGTAGAATAAGTAGAAGCTGGTCGTTTACTTTACTATTTGAGACGGTTTAACCGAAACTTATTGAGAACCCTGAGAAATTGAATTTGGATATATAAGAACTTTAAGCAATATTTCATTGTGTAATTTGTAAATACATGAATTAAATTTGATGAAAAAGAGATACTAAATTTATACAATTCTATACGCTAACACCAACAGTTTATATTACCATTCAAATGATGTGTAATTTGTAAAGTTATGGTTATGTTTGAGTACAAATGCTATGATTTTTTTATTTTACCATTATGCTGTGATTTATTTAGAGTGGGTGAAATATCAATGGCACCTATGAACAACAACATATTTTTTACCAAAGGGTTTGATTCCCCTCCCTTTAGAAGTGTCGCTTCTAGGGTTTTGGAATGTTAATGTAAAAGTAATTGATTGAGCTTTTAAACAAGACTGACATGATGACCTTAAATCGCTTACTTGAGTGAAAGTTTAAAACCTTTGTTTTTTATGAGAATGAATGATTTTGTTGGATTATTTCAATGCAACTTGGGATAAAATACTATGATAGAGTATTGTCAAATGTCGTAATGGTTAAGGTCATTCAAGCACTATATTGATATTTGTTTTCAAAACTGTACACATGGTCCAAATATCATTGCTGTAGCTTCAAAAATAAGAAAGTAGGTCAAAAGGTCACAGTCAATGTCATATATTAAGGACAAAACTGATATATATATATAGTTGACATATGTTAAAACTATCCTTTAAAACATACATGTTTAATTTGATTTTATGAAAGTTTTTGGCTTTAATCATATTTTTTTAGGAAATGCTTGCCGTATATTGAAATTACCAGCAAGGAATTTCAATCCATTCCTCAGTCTCCGAGCCGGGAAACGAACATCCCCCGTAATTAAAAAAAATATTGTTTTCATTTACACAAATTTTATCACAGGCTTGACTTTTATCAGCAAGTTTACAGTAATACAGTTGTTTGCCCTTCCTGCTCTGAAGCTTAATTGGATTATCAACTGATGGTGTGTATAAATAACACTTAATCAACCAGCAAGGCACATGTGTTGCATTTTTTTTTATTGAAACTGACAGAAATTGTGTAACAAGTCTCAAATAGACTGGTCAAATGAAAGGTTGAACTATACTTTTGTTCCAATCAGACAGAAAAAAATATGTTAAGAATGATTCACATTGTTAAAAACATTTGTCAGTTTAAACAAAAGAATTAATAATTAAAAGGTGACAGTTAATTATTCGGTACAGAATGACATTAAAATAACTGATAGACAATGCTGTTTTTTTTCATGCTTCACAGACATGTTTACCCATATGGCATTGACATTATAGGAAAATGATTCTGAAAGTATCATTGGGATCATTACAGGCGCTCATAACAGTAGTATAATTAGTCGAAAAGACCTGTGTATGGCAATAGTGTGTATATTTTTAATCGGATTCCTGCTACAATTTGGAATAACCGGTAAGACTGTTGTTTCATATTGATGTAAAAATGATTATTCTTTGCGCAGAACGCAGTGATATGCTTAGGATTGGTATATTAGCTAATAAATTCATGTCTGGACGTTTACAGTTTTCATGACGAATTGTGTTTTGGAGAGTTTCTTCTCTTGTCAATATAAAGCACCAGTTAATTGTAACCACGGCCCCCCAGGTCTGGGGAATAGCGGGGACTTTGACTTTCGGTCCATTCAAGTCAGGCAAAATCTCCGCCCTGCGGGGACGATCTGCTGGTAAAACCCCCGCCGAATTCCCCCGCACCCTAGATAAGGCTAATTTCCTGCTATATTTGGTGTGAAGACAAAACCACGGCATTCACCCAGCACTGCGGGGCCACCTGAAAGGTAAAAAAGGCCCATTTCCCCGGCTATCCCCGGTATACCTCCGGACCTCGGGGGGGGGGGGGGGGGGGGGGGGGGGGTTACAGTTGACTGGTGCATTACCCTAGTGGATTTTATGATTTTATAGAAAGTTGAAATATCTTTGACAAATCATGATTTATAGTTGTATTGTGTCCCATGACGTGATAAGCAGCACATAAAATGCTGTATTTTTTTCATTTTCAGGATCAATACTGATTTTGCCCAGCTCAGAGGCCACAGGCAACTATTTAAAGAAAGCCAGGGGCAGCTGTTGGGTCTGCATCATACATTCAAGTCTCTGTGATAGCTTGGGCTACCTGCCCTTACCATTTCATTACTCTTGTAGTGCAGAGTACGCTGGGTATAAGAACAGTCTCTGTGGTAGCTTTAACCAGTTTAGGTTTAAACACGAAATTTATTAAACAATAAACAATATCTAAACTATTAACGGCTGTAAATTTTGAACACGTTCCATGAACAAATATGGTTAATCTTTATTAAAAAGTACCTGTTTCTTATCAGCACATCTAATTAGGAAATTTTATTGAAATTTAATTAGCTGCTTTTACTTTCATTTTCAGTAACAACCGTAATGTACACAGATTAAGACAAACCGGTTTGTTACAAACGGGCCATACAACTACCATAATGCAATGCAGTGGTTACCTCCCTTACACTACAGTGTCGTTGCCACTTGATGAGGAGGTCACTAAATTATGTTAGATATGTTGTTCCGAATGTTATAAACGTCTTGAATCATTGAGAAAGGAACATAGGGAGTGTTTACATATTCGCCCGCCAGTCAATCAGTATCATTTGTATGTTAATTATCCCACACATCATTACGCTAAGAGGTTGAGATTGTGTTTCGGGTCCGATCCAGATCGCTTAGAAGGCCTAAGTGAACCTTTGGTCACATGTTCTACCCATCTGGCCGAATTCATGTTGGAACCACTTCGACCCACCCAAAGACGAAACTCCAATTCTAGGTTAGACACCTCGAAGGTGTATATGCTTCAAACCTCCTACATTCCCATCTAGTGGACATTATTGATGTAATTTGGATCGCTCGAACTAAACATCAAGACTTTTGTCACGTGTTTTTTCTCACCAATTCAACACGTTGGGCGCATCAATTGAATTGTACTGCTCATGATCAAGGTAGCGACTCACCTATGTCCAACATGTACTCGTATTAATGTGACGGTAATGAATTGTCACTAATAATACTTTTTTTATCTCATGATGGAACATATACGTATTATATATTTATTAGGTAAGTACAATGTCAAGGTCACAACACACGGTTTGTGCGCAACAGTTGCTGTATACTCTAAATCCCGTTAATCGATTGAAGAATGAATGAAACTTGAGTCACATGTCCTTTCAATACGGCTTTTGAACCCATTTCTTAACCTCAACAGCTCAATGTCAAGGGTATCCACGAACGATCATTTGTAAACTATGTTCAATTCAAGCTCCTTTGTGTTAGGCTTGGTTCCACTCCTTGTCTCATAAAAACATGTTCTCCCATGAAGCCTGAATACACAGAGCTTGTTTGATTCTTTACTTATTATCGTTCATGTTTTGAAGAACCAGACATGAAAAATCAAGTAGCTGTTAACATATAATAAACAGTGGCGGCCTTGCAGCGTGAAGAAAGCGGCCTTGCGGTGTGAAGATAGCGGCCTAGCGGCGTACGTGATGTTAGCGGCATGGCGGCCTAGTGGCGTGAAGTAAGCGTCCTAGCGGCGTGAAGTAAGCAGCATTGCGGCGTAAAGTTAGTGGCCTAGTTGCGTGAAGTTGGCGGCCTAGCGGCGTGAAGTTAGCGGCCTAGCGGCGTACGTGATGTTGGCGGCATGGCGGCCTAGTGGCGTGAAGTAAGCAGCATTGCGGCGTAAAGTTAGCGGCCTAGCGGCGTGAAGTTAGCGTGCTAGCGGTGTGAAATTAGCAGCCTAGCGGCGTGAATTTTGCAGCCTGGAGGCGTGAAGTTAGCGGCCTAGCGGCGTGAAGTTACCGATATAGCGGCGTGAAGTTAGCAGCCTAGCGGTGTGAAGTTAACGGCCCAGCGGCGTTAAGTTAGCGTCCTAGGGGCGTGACGTTAGCTGCCTAGCGGCGTGTAGTTAGCGGCCTAGCGGCGTGTAGTTAGCGGCCTAGCGGTGTGAAGTTAGCGGCCAAGCGGTCTAGCGGCGTTAAGTTGTCGGTCTTGCCGCCTAGCGGCCTTACATAATTTACATGAACATGTTCGCTAATATTAAATCTGTGAGCTACTCCCTTTAACAAGCAAAAGCAAATAACAGAGTTTCAGATAGAGACACTCATGAATCTTTTGCCGACTGAATATAAACAAGTATAATATCTTTATAAACCGAATCGGCTTTACCATATTAAACTGCGCATCAAACCTACGGTAAATCATTGCATTTCGAATAGCAAAATGGTAATAGATGTATATAAGAGTTACCCAAGTAATACATCCTAATAATTTAGAACAATACTAATTACAAAACATACGCAAATTTATAAAATAAAAATGTGCCTTTTGTAGGTCTTTCCCATTAACAAAATGCGCTTCTCGTTCAGCAAAATATATTTAATAATACTTAAATATGACATTATTGTATGGCCATTAAAACATGAATTCATTCAAAGAGTAATTAATTAATTAATAAAATGTACAAACATTACTAAAATGATGTATTTTATGTTTAATGATAATATAAAATATAAATATTGTGCAATTAAGTGCATTTTGACGGTCAGTAGGCCATTTCCTCGAGGAAAATGCCATTGCCCTCCGTTACCTGTTCCGTTGAGTAAATAATATCAAATTCTATCGAATCAGTCTAAAAATAATCACAATTTACAAACATGATGTACTTAGTAGTGTTCATAACAAAAACGTTGCATTTAGTTTTATTTCCTGCAATTTAGACTAGTGCATTTCAATTGATTGAAGGATACATAATATAAGGGGGTTAAGTCGTTGTAACACTATTAACGACTTTCTCAAGAGTTGCCTTTCGCTAACATTTATATTGAAAGTTTATCGTCAAACCACTCTTCAATACTATACATGAATCAAAGCGCTGAAAGTACTGATAAAATCACTGATTTTCGCATTAGAATGCAAGGTTGGTGTTCCATGCATACCCTTTCCACATCTGTAATCGGCACCTGTGTTACGCATCCGCATTTCTAAACGGAAACCGTATTCTATGTGTCCGCATGTACTTCTTATCTGATTGTATTGCATTATCAGTAATACTTCCCACAATTACACTTATAAATATTTGATATGTAATATAAATTATTTTTATAATGGGTCATGTAGAATTAAAGATCAAAGTGAACAGAGGCAGAATCAAAGTTTAATTCTCCGCATTCTTTGTTTTACGATAATGATTTTCGACATTTTAAATCATTGCAGTTTCGTGTTTTTAGTTCTATATATTGTTCAATCCAAACCCTGTCTAGTGTTGGTTCATATCGCATTGTTCTTATTCTGAGCGAATGCAGATTGGATGCGCATGTGGATGATACATGGAATAGACAAAACGACAATACAAATATGTGTTGTTACGAATGTGGACAGCATACACACGGAATATAGGCTTTTATGGTCATGTATTTCAATTTCAGTCAAAGAAAATTGATGTGCTCCTTAAGAGTTCATTCTCTTGGTCGTAGTGAATGCATTTCAGCAATATAAGTATTAAGTATAATATATTATTTTACTTAGAGACGTTTTTAAAAATACAAAAATACCTTGAATCCCTATTTGAAGAAAACACTTGAAACTTATATTTTAAAAATGAAATAAGATTGTCAATCTTAGGGTGGTAAAAAGAAAGACTTACACAATTTATACTGGTCTTCTTCCACTGATATATTTGCTACGATGTCATGATTTCAACTTATTTTGATATATTTGAAAACATAAATAAAGAAAAACGTACTTCTAATGTTTTGAATGATCAAAAGACAAAAAAACTTCATTTTTATTAGGTTTGTTGTTCAAATTAAATTTACGCGATATTTCAATCACAATGAAGCTTACGAGTAATCCCTGGTAATCCAATACAGGGTATTTTATAAAATATCAATATAACAACATAGAACGCCGGGTCGCCGTTCACCGCCCATTTACGATTACATTCTAGTTAAGGGATAAATAAACTCGGTACAAATATATAAACATATAAGACATGATTCGTATATGAAAAATTGCAAATTAATGTATTTTATTGAAATATAATTTGTAACGAATAAATCGTGCAATAATCAGATCTAAGCATATGAAATATTTATTTCGGCGTAGCTATATAAGATAGATTTTGACCTAGATCTTTGACCAATCACATGCTGTATACAAACGCTTGATTGGACTTAATATTTTATAAATAATCTCTTCATGTGGCTTCGTTTGACCATCCACCAATCCACCAGATATGGGAAGTGGAAACAAACATTTCATTAAATATTACATAGCTATCTAAGTTTAAAGTCATTTCAATTCAAACAGGGATGTTATAACGACCGTTAAATCTCCAAGCCTATTTAGAATACAACATACATTATCAGGCAATGCAATTGCAGAAAGGCACTCATAAAGAAATTCAATTCACCTACAGCCCCCTCACCCGAAACACACTCCATGCGCCCGACTTGGCATTGACAATATATCAGCCAATGAGGTTGCATTCTACGTCAGTTATATGACTTAACATTAAATTTAAAGGATGAAAAGTTTAATTCATGTAATCATTCTCTTACATGCGAGTTATCAAAAAAAAAACACATAGATATCAGTTAATGTAAATAACAGATTGGTTCCAACTTTGTCTCTGGGTGCGTAGGATATGATACACATATTTAATGAAATCTTTCAAGAGTTAAAATATGCACTCTTACTCCCAAATAAGATTTACAACAATTAATACAAATGATTTAATTTACCGAAAATGATGAAAAAATGTCGAAACCAGTGGTTATAACGAAGGATACTGTGTTTAAATTGAAAGAAAGATGCAGAAAACACTGTTTTTCTACCTCGTGAGACGATAGTAGATCACAGTTCATCTTTTAACACTCACCAATCATTTAATATTAATGCGTTTACAGTTATTAAATACACGGTTACAATCTTGTTAGCAGTAACTAATATTTTCCATAAATGCATTATTTAGTAAGAAGGTAATGGTTTATCACTAAAAAATATTTTTGTTAAACATGTATATGTATTAATTTTGAATAAGAGTGTCACTTTAAAATATTATAAGCTGACATGAAATCAAGGCTCAAACCCTTTCGCTGTTACTGTAGCCTAGGAGCTGAGAACAATTCTATATTCTCTACGCCTTGGCGCCTACCCCAACAATCACGCATGACGTCATTTTAATAATTGTTCAATGTTTGTTGTTTTACGACGTTTTGCCCTTCCAACCAAATTAAGGTTACATTTAAATCCGCTTGGGCCTATTTATATTAAGATCTTAGTCTAACATATTTTTAACCGATAGAAAACCGAAGTTACGAACGCACGTTTGCAGCTTGTTCACTTAGATATATGCGAAATTTTAAATTTAGACACGCCGGCTTCTATTTACTGATATATCCTTGTGACTTAAATATACATAATAAGACCAATCGATTCCATTTGATTCCGAGTTTGAATTTAGTAAAAAGGCCTAGTTTAAGGAATGTTTGGCATGATAATCCCCTGCTGTGCATCTTTTGCTAATTGCACTGGTGTCACAGTAGGGGCCAATTTCCCGTGTATTCGTTTATTGGCTCAGGTACATTTCGGGTCCATTTCTATTATAAAACCTCCAAAACTGCACAGCTTGATATTCAGATCAGAGATCTGATAAGAGGGATCAAGGCAAGTAGATCAATACACAGGGGTTGTGTACTGTACACAGATTGGGGTGGGGGTGGGGGTCACTTATATAAGGCTTAAACTAGGCCTTTTAGGCTTTATGTGCTTCCATTTCTTTTCTTTCTTTAACGAATTTAATAAAATTTTCGTATTTTAGTTGAGATTGTTTCACCCTACATTTGTAAATATAGTATTTTGCTATCAATTTACTGAAGTTAGTTATTACGGAATGATCTGTTTTGGGCTGTACACCACATTATATTGTTTTATAATCAAAGTTCCGGGATATCATTTTTACTGATTGTTTTTTTTTTATATTTGACTAAAACACTTGACTATGCCGGCACTACAAGAACAAGTTCTTTATTGTTTCGATATGAATGCTACACATATCGCAAAGGTTAGATTGGATCCTGCAATTGAATAAATATGTGTTAGTCGGCATTCATCTATTGATATACTTATATTGAAACGCTCTAAGCTCTGAGTCTATAGTACATTTAATTGGATTTAAATATATTGATTTCCAGTCGAGGTCTTTAAATATATTATCCCATTTATTTTGAGGTTTATTTACCACTCCTTTATTGGTTTGTTTCATATATTTTTTATATTCATATTTGGTTCCTTATATTTTGCCAATTAACTTATTTTTTGACTCATGTTTGTATAGTTGTTTATTAACGTACGTTTCCATTTATCTGGTATGCTTGAAATTAGTGAATCTGTGTTTGGTATATTGTACTGCATTCTAAGTTATTCAAATGTGTAAAATTATTTTGTCGTGTTATTAAATAAATGGTTAATGTATGTATGTACCATTGTTTGTAAATAGCAGATGTTTTCATGTGTTTATATATTCATTATACCAATTTATTTGTGAGACTGGCGTTGAAATATGTTCTACGTATTTCCTAAGTTAAGTTTAACTTTGTCCAACTTGTTAGTATATCTTTTAGAAATTTATTCTGTACTGCGTATAGATTGTATTAGGTAGGATATATTTTGATGAAAATTTTCCCCTACGTAATATTTTACCACCATATTTATTATATTCTTTATTCCTTTAGATATGGAACTTTCTAACTACCATTGTTGGAATCGTCATGTATTCTTTTAATCCAGCTTGTTTTCATTGTTGATCAGTATGAAAATATTAAAATCGATCATTTTTAATCCATCCGTTTTTAATATTCCTGTGTTATGAATGTTTCTTGCTATCTTTTTTGGCTTTCCATCCAATAAAAAAATATAAGGGTGTTTTACAAACCCTGTTTTTCCATCTTTTCAATGTTGAATAAACGCTTTTTTAAATTTTAAATTTGTAGTTTAAATTCTAATTCGTTTGTTTCTATCATTTGTAAATACAATACGTCGTCGCTTGATTCGATGTCCACTTAAATTGCTTAATTGGCAAAAAAAAATCACACCAGTGAAGCGTAGTGAACCAGCCCTCAATACTGTAGACTTATTCATATTCAATTTTAAACCTGAACTATTGCTAAAATTGTTAATTGTGTTACAAAGGGCGTAAATAGAAAATTCAGTACTATTGACAAAAAATGTTGCATCGTCTGCAAATAAAGTGTTTTTGAATTCTTCATTATCTTTTAATTTATTATTCCCTTTATATAAAATTGTTTCTAATTGTTATGGAAAGCATTTCAATACATATTATGTTAGATAAGGGATTAGGGGACAGCATTGCCTTACTGCTCGTTCTATCGTAAATAAATCTGGTAAATGACTGTTGTTAGTTATTCAAGCTTGCATATCGTAATAAAAATATCCATTTATTGAAAGAGTTACCAAAATTTAAATACTTTAGAGTTTTAAACATGAATTGAATGATCAATACTATCAAGGGCTTTTTAAAGTCTGCAAAAAGAAGGCCCGGGTTATAAGACTTATCTTCATTTTCAGCCAATGAAATAACAGATAGGCAATTATTCAGTTCTAGGCTTAATTGTTAAGAAGTTCAACTTTCGTGGGTGTTTAAAGATCCGCCTTCTGCCACTCATCCGATACACATTCCTGACGTCAGATATTTCGTCCACAATGTGTTAGCCAATGAGTTTGTACATTAAGTCACTAAGATGACCTGAAGTAAAAACAAACTAAATGTAGTCTAATTATTACCGAAGGTGTGAGCCCGTTATAGAAGACATGATATAATTAATTGTCATGATAATAGTGGTTTTACTCACTAAGGTTACAAAATGTAGTTCAAAACTCTTATCTGAGATGAGACCAAATATGCCAATAACGGAGCAGATATGCACAGCTAAATATTCAGTTTCTAAACGAACTTGCAAGGGACAACAGCTATGGCTTCTTTGAAAACAGAAGGTAAGTCGTTGTTTGAGTTAAATTGTGTTACAATAATACATCATGAATATGTCAGGTATTAATAAAAATAGATACGCAACATACACCTATAACCATCGCTACCATTTCGCATTACACCAGTGCTTAATGTCGGAATGTTTTAACTTCAATTATATGAGGACATGCAGTTTGTCCATAATGGATGTTTCTTTACAGCCGTTGTATTAAATTTTGCACTTATCCTGCACGTGGTTTCGGTTTCCGGTGAGTGCGTGGACTTGGATGTATTTGGCTGCCGGAACAATCCGCATCTTTGTCATGACGACCTTCTCGCAGAGGTCACCTGTCCCATGGCGTGTAACAGATGCCGTGAGTAAATCTACAAACACTTCTATATTGCATACGAGTATGTAGCGTGCGAGGGACGTGCTATTGTTTCTATATGACAAGATGATACACTTTCTTCTCATGCTGCATTCGGACCATGAGTGTGTACACTTGATGTTTTCTGTGATGCAAAATGACATATTTTTAAAGACAAATACATTTCTTGCGAGTAAAAGCAGCTAGTCCAAACTACGAATTTCGACCATAATAAGCTAAAAGCTAAATTTCCGATATTTAGGATAGCGTTTTACGCCAAAAAATCATAATTTAGAAAACTAATTATTAGTAATCGCATTTTGTTCATAAAAAGGACGAATTAAAATATCGTTACATTATACATGGATTTGCCTTTTGTCACATATATTTCTAAGACTTGACAAATGATACAATTTTTAACAATATCAATTTCATATCCAGCAAGGTTATACTTCAAAAATATGTTATTCTCTTTTACAGCGACGCAACCCACGACTGCCCCTCAACCAACACAGGGTATATATTCTCATTAAATCTAGACCAAGAATTCCTTTTAGTTGCCAGGTTTCAATTTCGAAACTATATCCTACCAGACAGGTAAATTTGTCATCAATTACTTATAATGGAACTATAGCAACACTCTCAATAAGATGTCAACGGCACGAACATGAGATAGACAAAATTAACAATAAAGCCCGGATCGCTTACATAAGAAATAATAGTTCTGGCAACTGAGCTTGTCCCTTTAGCTTCCATATTTATAGTATTATTAAAAAGTATTTTAGCAATTGTCATGCAAAGCATTCATTTTGCCAGCAGAACCCCATAGTTGCTTGGACATAATGAGGCTCGGTATTGGCTCATCATCAGGAGTGTACTCGGTGTACGCGCCTATTAGCCGTAGACGAGTTCAGCTGTTCTGTGACCTTGAGACCGACGGAGGCGGCTGGATCGTGAGTATCTGTGATATGCATTTTAATATGGCACCTTATTCGGGTAGAAAATTTATGAAACTTGAACCGGACGTTTAACATAGAATCAATACGGATGGTCGTAGGTACAAATCAGGACTAATGTCCATTTTGAGGGGTCATGAACCCCTTCCCCCTCGATCTCATTAGTGAGAGAAAGGAAAATGTAATATGTACTGTTGTACCATCCACACCGTCTATAGGTATACGTGATACTGAACAGTAAAGCTACAACAACAACAACGACAGCACCATTTTAAAAGGCTGCTACTTATGGGGCTAACATACTTATACATTTGGATATAGAATGTGTTGTTTGAATGAATGACTCATAACATTTAATATACATAGAATAAATACGGGATCCAAAACCATAATTAAACTTACACCTTTTGTGCGTTCATTTTAGGTATTCCAGAACAGATTCAATGGTTCTGTGGATTTCTTCAGACCATTTGCAGACTATGAAGAAGGTTTCGGTACAAAGTATGGTGAATTTTAGTTAGGTGAGTGATGACAAATTAACACAGTATGGTGAATTTAAAGTATAAACCAAAACATCTCGCCGATTATACGTCGACATTTTAACGTAAACTTTTCCTTTCATTCCATTGTTCAAATTTTCATCTACTATTTACATTTATGTATTTCACAATAGCGTATTTTTTAACAAACTGGTTAAAATATTCATGTAATCACTACAGACGTTACCTTGTTTTCGATTGTATTCTCGTTAGGCCCGGCCAATCGAAAACAAGGTCAACTTCGATTTCTTAATGCGAAAGAAGTGTCATTTATCTTTTTGTTCACATTTGTTAATGCTTCTCGCTAAATTTTACCTGTTTGCTCGTAATCTGTTTGTATGCTATAGCCATGATTGCCTGAATGCATTAACATTTGTTGTTGTTGTTGTTGTTGTTGTTGTTGTTGTTGTTGATGATGTTGTATATCATTGCAAAGGTTATGAATGGAGCTTATCAAAAAATTACAGTATGTTTAGATTCTGACGGTTGTGTAAAAGAAAACAGAGATCAAAATTGACTTACCTGATTTTGGACACGTCCGTAGTGCCGGTCCTTTCTTTAATGATTGTATTAGTGACCAGTCTGTTCGAAATTGTTGTTTTTGTCAGTATTTGGTAATATAATGACTTTAATATATCATTTAAGACCAAACACTGAGTCAAATTCCTGTAGTTAAATGCTGCACAATTTTCAGCATTTGCGGGTGGGGTAAGATTTTTACACCACATGTAGATTTTCTAGCAGATTTTTTTGCCAGTGACATTATTATGCAGGGTGATGGGACTTTATGGGCGAGTGATTGTTGAGGTCGCTCCTTGGCGGACTATTGATATGATACTGAAACATTATTTGTGCCCTTCCTATGACATTTTAGAATAGAAAAGAAGTTCGTTTTCGCGGTCACATGACCACCTGACTGTCGATAAACATCACGTGGTCTTCTATCCAAATAAACTAAATTTTACACGGCACCTTGTTAATGGACCGATCTGTATGCAAATGACAGGATAAAAATGTTTATCAAAATCAGTTTCGTGCACATGATAACTTAAATACTATCTCATCAACTGAATATAAACATAAAGTATATTTCTCTTTTTTTATAACGTGTCATCAATCCCGTTAATTGGTTATGAATACGCAGAAAGTCAATTCTGCAGTGCCATAGATCTTAGTATAATACATAAATAAACGTGTGTGTGTGTGTGTGTGTGTGTGTGTGTGTGTGTGTGTGTGTGTGTGTGTGTGTGTGTGTGTGTGTGTGTGTGTGTGTGTGTGTGTGTGTGTGTGTGAGTGTGCGTGTGCGTGTGCGTGCGTGTGCGTGTGCGTGCGCGCGTGTGTTAAAGCTTGTCCATTCTATTATTTTTGTCTGTTTCATGCTAAAATAACGACAGATCCTGAAGCGGTTTATGATTTAACGGTATTCCTACGTTCAGGTTTACAACTGCTGAGCGAGTTTACTACCAGGGGAGATCTCAATGAACTGCGTGTTGATGTTGACATAGTTAACGGCACGAAGTCGTTCGATATCTATCGTCCATTCAGCGTAGCAGCAGGGCCAGATTACACGGCGCAACTCGGCAGCAGAGTTGGCTCTCATGCAAGTAGGTTATCTTATGAAACTGACCGTGTGTACGTCCGTAACTCGATACTCTGAAGTTTTTCTAACGGAGCAAAAGGGTGTATCAAGCAAAACAATCATTAATCTTTAAAAAATGCGTATCAATCGTCTGTTGTTTACATTTTGCATCCAAAATGGCAGCTATCACATGTTGTAGTAAGTTGACCTCGATACAATCTGTTTGACCTTGAACTATACTTCACAACATAAGTTTGTGCACAGTATTTTTCATTTTAAAGTTGTTAATTTGTACAACTTGTTTTAGCTGTTTCAAAGTATATTTAAGTTGTAACTAAATATTTACATATTTGCCATACTGTCGCTTTAAAGTTACTGATCACCACAAGAGCGGCAAAGGAATGTATCATAATAATGGCTTCAACATGGATACAAACGGATAAATGCACCCATCATGAATCCTAGCTGGTATCACTGGCCAAAGTCTGAATGACCCTCATATGACCTGCCTAGGCTAAAATGTGTATAAAGTTATGATAAATGAGAGTCAATTATGTTTCAATTAAGTTACCTGTAGATAAAATTCATAAATATTAGTATAAGCAATGTACCCTATTTTGGTGCGCTTGTAATGTTGTGCACTATACTTAGAAAACGGAAGGGCATAGGTTTTTGGCCCTGGTAGTCATGTTAAATCTGGCAGACGAAAACAACACAATTTCAAACAAGTGTTTTACACGTAAAATTATTCTTAGTCAATGGTTTAATATGGCATTAATTAAAAATGACTAACTGGTGTTGTTTCAAATACAAATGAAGTCTTTTTTTTAAAATGAAGTTCTCTGACAGTTCGTGCAATCGAAGTGTTTTACATCTTTTCAGTGGGCGGTTGAAAACAGGATGTGGTCGAAAATAGGTTGTGTCGGGATATTATCTGGCACCAATATAAATATTCCTAGATTATACAGTCAATGGCTGATGGTTAAAAGCTTGTGCCTAGCACTTTGTGTGGTCTATTAAACGGGATATACAGAAATATTTAGCTTTACTTGTGATGGGATCTTCCTCATCCCATTATGTTTGGGGATTATTTAATATGGTTTATGTGTAGAGGAAGAATATTTCAATATCATACCGATGCAAACATTACAAACACGTTTATTTGGTCTTGACGGACAATTCACGTTGGGTTGGGGACTGCTATATGATCAGTCTACAAATATAAAATATACCTCGCGACCCACGCGAAATAATGCATGCTTTATTTCTTATACTATTTCATTTTAGTGTATCCAATGAACCTCGACATCAACGGGTCAAAATTCAGCACGTACGATCACGATATGGACATTAATCAATTACATAACTGTGCCAAGGAAGAAAAAGGCGGCTGGTGGTACAAAGCATGTTACTATTCCAATCTGAACGGAGACTACCACCACGGCATGTTGTATTTCACCTTTACAACAAATTGGCAAAATCATATTTTAAAGGCAAGCAAAATGATGTTCCGTGCTTTCTAGCAATGCCCTTTGATTCAATGTCAAAGTTTGCAAATATAAATGGAAATGAATATCCTCTTGTATTGATACATGTGGTATTGGCGTTTCTTTTATTTGATTAATTAACTTATGTGCATTGTACAGGCTTGGATTGTTAGTCGCCGTCGACTCTTTGTATTCCTTTATTCAGGCCCCAATTTCCCGAAGGGTTTTAAGCGTAACACACCTTAGTAACTTATTTTATTAAGCCGATTTTCTTATTTAATCTTGATTTTACTAAATTAAAATGGGTTTAATGTGATTCCCTTACAGATATTTTCTATCAACCCAAAAGCTCTTAAGAATGTAAATATTACACATATTATACTAAAACAATATGAACGCGTTCTATAAAATCCTCTTTATAGAGAGGTTACATATTTAAAAAATGCAAATGTTGTTATGTCTGCCAAGTTTCAACAGAAGTTTAGCAAAAGTGGCGATAATTTTAATCAAATACTTGTTTTTTCTTGCCTTTAAGACAGCAAATCAACAAACTGATTTATCAAATAGCAAATTTATCCATTCCTGCCATTGTGTGCATTTAAAGAAAACAATATTCTTGCATAAAAGAGCAATTACAATTCCCTTTTTTAGTTTTTTTTTTTTTGTAAATAAGATTCACAAAAGAAAACAGACGCAGAAATAAATGCTCGTTATGAAAACAAAACATGTCTCAGAATGTTCAGGTTAATAGGTGTTTTTGTATATAAAGTTTCCAAATTTGTTCATACCTAAAATACTTTTATATTATCGTGATATCATTTATAGTCCTTCTACGATAGTAGAACAACGGTCAACACAGTGAAACAAAAGAAAAATCTATGATGCAATGAAAAGATTACTTTCTATATATGCCTAAAAACCTAAACCAAGTAAACTTAATGAAACGTTTCTCTTCTTTCTGTGTAAATCTGCAGGAAGACACTTTAACATATTATTATTTGCATGTTATATTTTGTTTACTCTTACCTTTTCCATACTTTCCGCAAGTATACATAATTTTTTGGTTGTATAACCTTGAGTGAGAGACTGTGAAATCTACCTTTACCATTTAACAGGGCATACATGATTCTCTGGTTATTATACCCTTATGTGGAAGACCGCGATATATTGTTTAACCCTTAAACCGAGGATGCATTATTCTTTGGTTGTACATCATTGTGTGAGGGATCGCGAAATCTACTTTAACCTTTTAACCTAGGATACATAATTCAATGGTTGTATACCCTTCTGTGGCAGACCGCAAAATCTACATACATACATACATAATTCTTTCGTTATGGGAGGGACCGCGAAATCTATTTTATCCCTTTAACCGAGGATACATGATTCTTAGATTATACACCATTATGTAAGGGATCCTATATCTACATTGACCCTTTACCCGAAGATATATAATTCTTAGGTTGTAAACCTTTTGTGTGAGGGATCCGAAATCTACATTGACCCTTTAACGGGGGATACATACTTCTTTGTGTATATACCCTTGTGTGAGGGACCCGCAATTTACATTGTCCCTTTATCCGAGGATTATAAGTATCTTCCATGGCCGAGAGTCTACGAAAGGTTCATACCGACCCGAGCGTAGGGTGTTTTGCGGAAACGAGGTCTACTGAGTTACCGTAAAACACCATGCGCGAGGGTTGGGATGAACCTATCTTACCCGAGCGACTTTGGAAGATGCTTTTTGTCCCACCTCAGTTATACAAAATTAAGTAAAAAAGTATGTTTGCCGGAACTCTTTTATGCGCAGTGAAAATACACGCGTATGTATATGCGATATTTCGTGGTTGTCATGGATATGCGCGCAGTGATTTAGATTGTTAATTATCAAATCGGTTTTTAAATAGTCCAGAGGGAGTTTAGCCTTATTTCTTGAAAGTTGCGTGAACACATTTTTATGGTGACATTTGAAGCGAGAAATAATTAATTAGCATTCTAAATATTGCCATAAGACAAGGTTTCTATGATGTTACAGACGACAGTCTTCAACAAGGGAGGTAATTACAACGTGATGATCATTTAAAAAAAGTTCCATACGGGTACTTGTTTTATCTTTGCCCGTGGGCAAGATAAGAATTTCTAATATGGTCAAATATTTGGATCTACTTATCTGAGTAGGGAGAAGCATATTTATTTGCTTGTATACCCTTGTGTGAGAAATCTACACTGTCCCTTTAACCGAGGATTCATAATTCTTTTGTTGTATACCCTTCTGTGAGGGACCGCAAAATCTATTTTAACCCTTTAACCGAGGATTCATAATTCTTTGGTTGTATACCCTTGTGTGACGGACCTCGAAATCTACTTTAACCTTTTACCCGAAGATTCATACTTCTTTGAAACCCTTCTGTGTGGGACCGCGAAATCTACTTTAACACTTTAACCGTCTATACATAATTCTATGGTTGCTTTCCGTTCTGTGAGGGACCGCGAAATCTTCATTAACCCTTTAACCGACTATACATAATTCTTTGGTTGTATAACATTGTGTGAGGGACTGCGAAATCTACTCCAACCTTACAACCGAGGAAACATAATTCTTTGGTTGTATACCCTTGTGTGAGGGACTTTTATGAGAAACTTTACCTGTTGAAATAAGTTAAAAGGCACACAACATATAATATGACATATCTATAACCCCATTTATCTTATGAAATTTTAACATCGAGTATTGATGCGTGTAATGGCGTGGTTGTTTTGAAATACACGAGTATTCATATGTCCGATTTTGTATTTAATGTGTTTATTGGCGTTATTTATAAAATGGCAGCACTAGAAGTAAAGCTCTCAAACGCATATGCATCATGCGAAAGATAAAATTCCGTTTGGACAGAAAATATCTTTTTTTCATACATTCGCCCAATTCTTGAATATGCTGATACAGTCTGGGATAATTGTACAGACTACGAAAAAAATGAACTTCGAAAGATCCAAAATGAGGCCGGTAGAATCGTGTGTGGGGCTACAAAGCTAATATCTATTTATGTTCTTCATAAGGAACTGTGCTGGCCTACTCTTTCAGAAAGACGACTCAATCACAAACTATGGCTCTTCTATAAAATGAACAACGGCCTTGTACCTGAGTATTTATCATCCCTTACACCCCAAACTGTTGGTTCTCGGAATTATCCACTACGCAATGCATCTAATACAAGAACGGTTATGTCACGTACCAGTTCTTACTTTTCCTCTTCCCTTCCTTCTTCTGTACGTGCATGGAATGAACTTTCTCGGGGTGTGCGGGACAGCCCTTCTATTGCTTCTTTCAAGAAATCTATTTCTAATCAATCTTCAGTCTGCCCTCCATACTATTACAACGGTAGCCGTCGCTTGCAGGTACTCCAAACTCGTTGTAGTGCCCTTAACTATCACCTGTTTTGTAAAAACATTATAATTTCTGCTCTATGCGAATGTGGGGAAGTTGAAAGCAGCACTCACTTTTTCCTGCATTGTCCCTTAATCATCATATGCACTACAATCAAGGCTAACATGAGACTCATTTTCTACAGTATCACAAAAAGGGCATTTTCTAGCTTCAACAGGTAGGTTCTCATATCTGCCAGTTTCAATTCGCAGAGGAGCTACACCACATTTACATTTACTCAACGTCGACCTATGCTGCAGCGGCATGATTATTTTACAATATTTTTCTGTACCAAATTCAGTTTTCAACAAACAGTATGTACTAGGGATGGCAACGAGTAGTAAAATTAATACTCGAGTACTCGGACGGTCGTTCGATCGAGTACTCGGGTACTCGATTACTCGGAAAAAATGAATATGTGTTCGCAAAGACAAGATTGTGTATTCATGTATCGTTAATGACGTATATTGTGCGTTGGTCGTATTATTGGTCATTTTCACCTTTAAAGTAAACTTTCATTACGTATTTTCACTATTTTAACAAAAAATGATATAAAAAGAAAACAAATGTTGTTTCAGGCTTTTAATTTGTCTTATTCGTTTCATTTTATACAAGAATGCACTGCAGAAATGAACAACAATCAGAATTACAATGAACGAAAATTAATAGCATACATAAAAATATTCAATACGAAGTTCAGTTGTTGAGTTGTTTACTCTACAATATTTTTTTTTAAATTATAGTTTTTCGTACTGTGTAATTGTTGTTTACCTCATTAATATTCATAATTCTTGATTTAATATCAACCAATCAATTGTGATAATCATTGCAAAAATAGTTAAAATGCGCCCATTAAAAAATCAATTCTCGTAACGGTCGAATTGTGTAGGTGAAAGTACCGCTATCAAAACTTCGCTAATTGACATCAGTTTTAATTTGAAATAGGGGTCCTTTGTTGACAGTTTGCAACTATCATAGCAACTGTCAACTAATTGATTGAGGTCAATTGTGTACACAGCGGGGATTAGAGGGACCGTAAATTGTCCTCTTGGCAACTAACCAGATCTGATATTTTGTCTGTAAATCGTGTATTTGGTGATTTTTATAGATTTTTTTTTCCGAGTACTCGAGTAGTGATTTGGTACTCGAGTACTCGGACGTTCGATCGAGTACTCGAGTACTCGGGTACTCGTTGCCATCCCTAGTATGTACGCAATTTGTTGCGCGCTCTACCTGTACCAATTCTTCTATTAGTCTGAGCCAACCAACCCTGCTCAAACTGATGCAGCAACAACTCCTCTACTTTACTTAAAATAACATGTTTAGGTATAGCGGTGTTATTACTGCCATAATTATCCAGGTTCAGAGAGCATAGTTTCTGCTTCAATAAATAAAACCAGTTACGACATGAGTTACTCCCATTTGCAACAGCCCAGAGTGCAATACATTTATTGAGCCGTGGAAAGGGTCGACCAGTACGTACAAATAGATTTCCACTGTCGGACTTCAATTGGCAACCACCCCATTTCCCCTATTAATGCAGCATTGGTACTATATTTACCCTCACCATGGAAAACCCGCATGGCCCTGTTAAATACAGCATTTATAAAATAAAAGGACTTATTACCATACGTATGTATACCTGTCGTTCTTAGACTTTGGGGGAAATGTTGTATCTATTTGTCAGTGTGAAAATGACGGCTAAGAGTTGTATATGGCAAGTGTGACTATGAGTTACAATTGTGGTTATTAGATTGAATAAGGATTTAAGGCGAGATGTTCAACAGAGTAGTTGAAATTGACTGTTATGATACTACAAGAAAAAAAAACGTGTGTGTGTGTGCGTGCGTGCGTAGGTGCGCGCGTGCGTGCTTGCGTGTGTGCGTGGGTGCGTGCGTGTGTGTACCGTCAAATTGACATCGGTAACATTGAGTTTAAAGTTTTTTGTTTTTCTTTCATTTGTCAAATTAACATCGGTAATATTGAGTTTAAAGTTGTTTGTTTTTCTTTCATTTATTGCTTATTACACTGGTTTAATAGCTACGTTTCAATTTCAACGTTCAAACATTCGTCTCAATGATTTTGGCGTTTTAATTGAATATATAAGTTAAACGACGATTCTTTTTTATTCAGTACAATATCCTAGTTATAATCATACGCTACAACAGACAAACAAATGAGTTTTCTCACAGCATTTTGAAACTATCAAAGATCAACAAGATGAACAAGCACTTAAAATAACAAAAGCCGGATACAATTATACATAGAATATCACACGAACAAGCCCAGTAAACAAACCAATAGTATAAACCTTTTTGGAGATAAAAGGTTATTGTCCAAATTACTCGTAATGAGTGACACCCGGATACACCAAAAACCGATTTGATTTTAATGTGGATTATTTCATTTGGCGTATTGCATATACCGACCAATTGTATGCACTTGAGTTGTCGTTTAACTTATATATGTGTATCACTTTAGTTAATAAAACAATGTGTGTTTATATATATAAGTCATATATAAGTCATATATTCGAAACAAATGTTTTCTAATAGTATTTCATTAAATGTAGATAAACCCTCACATAAAAGTACATAAATACGCACGTTAGAGTTATATTTTTTGTTTATTTAAATCAAATTTTGCACTTTAGTACGGCCAGCAAATTTGGTACACCTCGAATTATATCGTACTATCAATAATTTCATAACAATGGCAGACGTCCGTGAGAGTGAATTCGTTCGAAATCCCAACGAAAAAAGCGTTGAATGGGAACATTTTTCCAAAGATAGTTTTGGTCAATGTTTTACCTCAACTGTTTCTATAATCATTTGAATGTTTCAATGACAGATCAGTGCAAAAGATTAAATTGAAAATAAATGTTCCCATTTTATGTACTGATGCCTTTATTTTATATGTACTATCAAAATGCACTTTTAAGTAACAGAAGACCTATTTTATTTCAATTCATAAGATCTTGCCATATCATGCAATAAATTTCAATATGGGTTTTGGATATTGCAATATATTGCAATACGGTATTTGGCATATTGTGGCAGACCTACTTTTAATTGCATATAGGTACGAATTTAACAAGTCCATTCACGAGAATGTCGGGAAAAAGCTCATTGAGCTAATGCTTCTTGTAAGCATTTACCCGTCTTGAAAATAAGGATTCTCTTATCTTATATCAGGAATGACACAAACGTCTGCGTATCAATATGTATTTTGTTAAAGCCCTGAATTTTGCAATAACCCTGTCACTTGAAGTGTTTATGGCTATTTCTGTTTAAGACGTTCCACATAAATTTTAATATGAATTAGTTAAGTGATTATTAGTGTTCTGTTTTCACACAAAAGTAGATATTAATTTACAGAAAGTTGAGAGTTTTGGAATAAAAACCATTAACACCATTCAGAAAATATTGCTTCATTTGTTTCCATTTAAGAACAGTAACGCCTATATTTTTTGATATTTCTTTAATTGTTTAACTGGAGGGAATCTTTGTTTGCAACATTCCACAATAAAATCATTACACATCCAATTTGCACCATCAGTTGCTTGGTCTAGAGTCCTTAGACGAGAGAGAAAGTCATGCTTAAAATCACTTACATAAATGTTTTTAAGTTCTATAAGTCATGCTAAGAATAACTTACATCAATGTTTTTAAAGCTTCTATTAGTAAACCTCTGTACTTTATTAATCTGGAAGCCAGTTATAGCATGATCCACTCTAAGATCACAGTTAAGTTGAATGATTTTCCAAAAAGGCTACAAGGATAAAAAGGTTTATTGTTTTGGTGAAACAAGTTGGCTTGAGGAAAAGATCAATATTTCAAATATTTCACAGATAACCTTGAGAGTTCGTTTTTAACTTTAACAATTTATCATATTTCGCACGTCCGATCAGTGTAAAACAACTATAAACAACAGTCATTAAGCAAAAATAAAACATCTCATTTGGAAATTCACAAGCGCCTTTCAGAAAAAGCACACTTACCTGCCCCCGCTTGCCTCCTTCTTTATCTTAATGTCATCTACCACATTTTCCATTAGCGTTTAGATTTCACTTACCTGCTTGAGGATGAAATGCACCCAGCCAGATCGGTCTAACCGAAAATATTGCATATAAGGCGGCGTGAATGATCTCTTGGCTCATTCATCCGGATTAGACAAAATGCTTCGTTTTCTTGTATTTGGACTATTCGTGTCGGTTTTTTTATCGTTTCCTTCTGTGAGGGCCGACGGTTTGTTTGACTCTTTCTTCTTTTTTTATCAAAAATGAAAAATAATTCTTGATTGTATCATAATTTTAACACCAGCGACGATGCATCAAGATCGTTATCAAATGACTTATTAATAATAATACGATTTCAAAGAGGAATGCTATATGTGCATGATGTCTTTTATGTTTGTTGTATATTTGATAAAATAAAAATAAAATAATAATAATGTTACATAATAATAATAATAATAATAATAATAATAATAATAATAATAATAACTACTACTACTGCAGGGACAAGCCCAGTAGTGAAAACTTCAAAAGTAGCATCTGTTTAGAGGCACACGGCAACTGCTCAAACGAGAAAGCATTGGACTAGCGGAACAAATGAATAATTACAACAAATACAAACACAACAACAGACCAATCATACATTCATTCAATTGAATTGTCAATCAAAAGTAAACCGAATTGCTTTTTCATAGTTGAAAAGGTTTGTAAAGTCCATGTATCAAAATATTTCAAAAGTATGCATACATGAGTTTAATGGAAAAGTAAAATAAGTATAAACAGACGTTTCCTTGCTATTGCTAAACCATGTTAAAAACAGCATTTGGAACTCTCGTGCGCCTATTCCAAACAGCTACAAGCCAGCGTTCGAATCTATCCTATGTTAATTCTACAGTACCAGTGGATGTTCGAAGTTGTATGATAAAAGTTTGACTAGTTTCAAAAACAATTATTCGTTTAACTACGAACTGTATTGTCGACAAAATCGCCTTGGTACAAAGCCGCTCGTAGGGCTCTTGATGAAATGGTTCCGTTGACCTTGGCATGGTGTCTGTGCTGTCTTATTGGCTCCGTTTTTGTCCCATTATGATAATTCAATGAAACTCCATTATGTTAATCCAATGAAACCAAAGAAAACAACCTTCGACAAACAAATATTTTGATATTAAGTTATCGGAAATAGAAGTTAAACATAGCAAGCTATTCCCAACGTTGAACGGTGACACGATATGAAATAAGATTATTGCCTCTCGCCGAAATTACAAACTTGACATTTGTCGGAAAAGGATCAAAGATGTAAATGATTATATTGCAGATGAACTGACCGAACAAGAGATCATAGAAGCGGTTGAAAGAGCGCTAGATGGTCAACTCAGAGATACAGAGGTAAGAAAGGAACACGGCTGGCTAATAGTTTGCATCTAGTTTCGATCCGTTTCGATATCGCAAACAATGCGTCAAAGATATTTTCAATTATGATGTTAGGTTAATCGCAACCTGTTGATAAACATTTGTTGTTGTATTACAACTGGTTCTGTTTCTATACCACTTTTAAGGTCCGGGCGGCTGGTGATAGCGATAGCGAAGAATTCGACTGTGAAGGAAATCCAGAATGCGAGAACTGTTTTGCCAACTGCGAGAATGAAGAGAATTGTGCAATGCTCTGTGCGCTGCTCTTCCGTCAGGAGGATGAAGACAAACGTGGAAGGTCAATAATTATACGTCATTATATTAACTTATGGTTTATAACAACGACGGTGTGAGTCCCATTTCAACAACATACTTAGTGTCTGTTTCAAGCGACCTGATTGTTAAAAAGTATTATTTAATTCATAAAAGTTCTTTTTTTCATATTAGAGGTTCTATGTTATAATATATAAGGGCTATTATGACAGGACGCTTTTCTGAAGTCCCGTATCACGTCCAGTTCGCATGTTTATACACCAAACAAGACGTGATGCAGGTCGTCAGAAAGAACTATATCGTTATGTTTCTTTTATTATATGCCTCGTTTGATTATTTCCATGCTTAAACACTCCGTTTCAAATTTAAGCTTTGAAACTGCAATGAGATTTTTCACGACATTTCATCGGATAATAGTTTCGGTAATGACGTCACAAATCAATCGCATTAATGATTTGGAGCATTGTCTTGAATATAAACACTATTCAGCAACTGAATATATTCAAAATCGTTTCTTCCTTAGAAAATGTATTACTGAATGGTAAGTTAATGTTAGTAAAATCTTGAAAAATCATAGATTTGTAAAATGTAGCATTTAACAAATACTACTATGCAGATACGGCTTTGAAAAAAACACACGACAGTAGCGTGATGTGTATTCTTAAATACGGCACGCTGTAATTTTTTACTGATGGATATGGGAATGCGACAGTCGCATAAGATCTAAAATTGTATGCTTTCGTTGGTACGGATGTTTTAGATATGCCTATAAATAACATACTTTTGTTTTGACAACGTAATTCGTGTTCTTACTTGTTATAACGTATAAAACGTATTTCTAGAGCTATCATCATGACATTTTCCGTTTTGGTTCCTTAAATCTGTTTTAAAAGAATACCCAATCAATTTATCCGTGTAGTAGGAAATGATATTCAGACTCAACAGAGTAATATTTTAACAACCTTTGTCTTCTCTATCTCTTTCTCTATCACTTTTCAGGGAAAGTAAGCGAGGATGGTGGTGGCGCCGACGTCAATCTTTTTATCCCAGATAAGAACACCAGAGCGGGTCTTAACTGAACAGCATGCTATGAAAAAAAATGACTTAGGAGTTTAAATTGCGAAGAAAGTGCTTACAAACAACAGTGTTTATTAATTGGCTGTAATATATGGTGTTAGTTGTAATTACTGTTAAGAGAAACATCAAAACAAAATTTGGAACATTATTTTAGCACGAATTTGTTAAAGATGCGTTTGTGCAGATTTTGATAATGGTAAGTTTTCGAGCATAACTTTTTAATGGAATGCATGTTAACAAAATAAGTGTAACATACGGACATGCATATCATGATTGCCTGCAGTTTTTCTCTAAGTTAAACTTGATAATATGTGCTCGTAGTGAAATAATTAACTCGCGATGAGCATTGTTTAGTTACAATCTACAAGATCGTATCTTAAATCAAAGAAAGCAACACCCACTTTAGTACATGTAATATGTATATTCATAATTCCCTTACTAACCCTCTTCCTGTCTTGTAAAATAAATTCTGAAATCTACGTGAATTGTTTGTTTGTTTCCGCTTATACACCTGTATGTTCACTCTTATTAAAGGAAAAGGTATTTGATATCTCGTTTTAAGGTCTCACTAGTTAAAGCTCGCCGAATCTTCCCACAAAATGAATGTTTGGATAAGTGTCATTCGGAACTCTTCGGCCATTTTCTATCGAAAACAATATCGGATGTATGCCGGTATATCAGTTGAAGTAGCTCGTAAAATTTTGAATAATATTATTACTGAAATGTATAATTTGACTTGTATTTGTATATCTAAGTTAAAATGATTGTCAGTGAAGTGTATACTTGCATACATAATTAAGATTCCGACGAGTTAAGCCATAAAGTTAACTGCTAAATTAAAATTACTACGCGATCTACATGCAGCATAGTTAAATTATAAAGATTTCTGACATTGCAACCTTCCATATACATACGAGGTTGTTTTCGATAGAAACTGACCGAGGGGTTCCGAATGGATTAGTGTAACCTCCTACATATTTTTTTAGGTGGTTACAGTGATATGTTAATGCGCCAATTTTTGCCTCAAAAGTGACAGTAAGTTAAGGTTTAAACATTAAATCAAATGTTCCATGACTTATAAGTGCGGTTCTTAGACATTCAGAGAAAAGGTGTTGTAGTTATTTGTCATTGTGAAAATGCTGGTGAATTTATTGAGTTTTACAAGACAAGAGTAAAAATGAGTTGTTATGACTGTTATTATACTATTAGGAAAAAAACGTGTGGGGGGAGTGTTCGTGCGTGCGTATATGAGTGAATGCGTACGTGCGCACGCGCGTGCTTGCGTGTGTGAGTTCGTGCGTGGTTTCGTGTGTGTGTGTGTGTGTGTGTGTGTGTGTGTGTGTGTGTGTGTGTCAGCAGATTTACATCGGTTACACTGCGTTAACACTGGCTATATAGCTAAATTTTCAAAATTTAAACATTCGTCTTAATGACGTTGGCGTTAATCTACGACTTCGGTTACATGAAGTGCATAATGTTGCAATTAGCTTTTTTTCTTAAGGTTGATATCATTTAGTGTGATCATATTTTGTGTATAGGGCGTCATAAAGAAAAACTGAAGTAACTTTGTGACCTCACTGGCCGACAAATAACCTTTATCAATAAAATGACGGAATGATTCCTTCATTTGAAGTTCAGCGATGATTCTTTTTTTGTATTTTAAATCCTTACACCCCAGCTATAAACGCTACAACAGACAAACAAATGAGCTTTTCCACGACATTTTGAAACTGTGAAAGATCAACAAGATAAACAGGGACTTGAATGAACAGAAGTCGGATACATTTTACATTGAACACCATACGGACAAGCCCGGTAATCATACCAATAAGTATAAACCTTTTTGGAGATAAAAGGCTATTGCCCAAATATCTCGTAACGAGTGACACCCGAATACACCTAGAACCGAATTAATTTTAATGTGGATTATTTCATTGGGCGTATTGCATATACCGACCAATTGTATGCATTTGATTTGTCGCTTAACTAATTTATGTGTATCACTGCAATAAATACAATTTACAATTTTTTATTTTTATTTTTATTTGTGTCCATCACATATAAGTCATATATTCGAAACAATTTTTTTTCTAAAAGTATTTCATTAAACGTAGATACATCATCAAATGAAAGTACATATATAAAATGAAAACGATTGGCTTTTAATAAGGGCTGCAACAATATATCGATATACCGATATATACCGGTATACTGTTTAAAATATTGTATTGCAATACGTTAATCTTTAAATCATCTATGGTTGATGTAAATGTTTTCAAAAATGTAAACAATACGTGAATAGCAAACGTCAACACTTTGAACAACGAAACACAGAAAACGCAGTCGTCATTAAGTAAGGAAAAGGCACATGTGCTCTCTTAAATGGCAAAATGGTTTCAAATTAAGATGTTTTTATCCTACACAAAAACACAGAATCGATTTAATTTTTAAGAAGTTCTAAATAATAAACAGCTTATAAGTTTTTAGTTGCAAACAATTCAATTATTATGACCAACACTTATATAAATTGATTTCACGTATGGATTCTTCCGCACGTTAGAGTTATATTTTTGTTTATTTAAATCAAAATTTGCACTTTAGTACGGCCATCGAATTTGGTACACCTCGAATTATATCGAACTCTCAATAATTTCATAACAATGGCAGACGTTTGGAGTGAGAGTGAATTCGTTCGAAATCCAAAGGGAAAAAGCGTTGTATGGGAACATTTTTCCAAAGACAGTTTTGGTCAATGTTTTACCTCAACTGTTTCTATAGTTTTGAATGTTTCAATGATTGATCAGTGCAAAAGATTAAATTGACAATAAATGTTCCCAATTTTTTTACTGATGTACTATTAAATTACACGTTTAAGTAACAGAAGACCTATCTTATTTGAATTCATAAGATCTTGCAATTTAATGCAATATATTACAATATGGGTTTTGGAGGTTGCATTATATTGCAATAAGGAATTTGGCATATTGTTGCAGCCCTACTTTTAATTGCATATAGGTACGAATTTAACAAGCCTTTTACGAGAAAGTCGGGAAATAGCTCATTGAGATAATGTTTCTTGTTAGTATATACCCCGTCTTGAAAATAAGGATTCTTGTATTTTATATCAGGAATGAGACAAACGTCTGCGTATCAATATGTACTTTGTTAAAACCCTGAAGTTTGCAAAAACCCTGTCACTTGAAGTGTTTATGGCTATTTCTGTTTAAGACGTTCCACATAAATTTTATTATGAATTAGTTAAGTGATTATTAGTGTACTGTTTTCACACAAAAGTTAATACTAATTTACAGAAAGTTGCCAAAAGAGTTTTGGAATAAAAACCACTAACACCATTCAGAAACAATGCTTCATTTGTTTCCATTTAAGATCAGTAACTCGTGTATTTTTTATATGTCTTTAAGTGTTTAACTTGATGGAATCTTTTTTGCAACATTCCACAATCAAATCATTACACATCCAATTTGCACCATCAGTTGCTTTGTCTAGAGTCCTTAGACGAGCGTGTAAATCAAAATAGCTAATATCAATGTTTTAAAGCTTCTACCAGTAAACCAATGTACTGTATTAATTTCATCTGGAAGCCAGTTATAGTATTGGCAACTCAGAGATCAACCTAAAAAAGGTTTATTTATTTTTGTAAAACAAGTTGGTTTTCCTTACGATCAATATTTAAATATATTTAGTATTTCACAGATTATCTTGGGAGTTCGTATTTTACTTTCACACTTTTACCATATTTCGCATGTCCGATCAGTGTAAAATAACTATAAACAACAGTCATTTAGCACCCCCCCCCCCATCTCAATTGCCCCCGTTTGCCTCATTCTTTATCCTAATGACATCTTCCACTTTTTCCATTAACTTTCAGATTGTACTTACCCGCCAGAGGATGAAACGCACCCACCCAGATTGGTCTGTCCACAAATACTAAATATAAGGCGATGTGAGTGAGCTCTTTGCTCATTCATCCGGATTAGTCAAAATGCTTCGTTTTCTTGTGTTGGGTCTTTTGGTATCGGTGCTTTTATCGTTTCCTTCTGTGAGGGCCGACGGTATGTTTGTCTTTTTTCTTCTTTTTTATTAATACTGAAAAATATTTCTTGATTTTATCATAATACTACGCCAGCGACGATCTGTCCAGATCGTTTATAAATGCCTGTATAAATAAATGTGTTACGATTTCAACTAGGAATGCTTTATGTACATAATTTGTTTAAAGTTTGTTGTTTATTTGTAACGTAGACATTATTGATATTTGAAATATGTATTGTGCGATGTATGCATAAAGATCATATACAACTTTTCAACTTCTTAATAATAATAATAATAATAATAATAATAATAATAATAATAATAATAATATAAATGAAATAACAATAATAATCATCATCATTCTTATAAAAAAGTAATTACACACAATGATGATGATAAAACATAAATAAATAATAATAATGATAAAAAAATGATAATGATACGTGTTTCACAGTTCTTATTAATCATTCAGTGGAAACTACAGGGACAAGCCCAGCAGTTAAAACTTCAAAAGTAGCCTCTGTGAAAAGGTACGTGTACAAGGCAAATGCCCAAACGGGAAAGCATTGAACTAGCGAAAAAAAATGAATAACTACTACAAATACAACACTTCAACGGACCAATCATGCCTTCCATTTAATTGAATTGCCATTCAAAAGTAAACCGAAATTGCATTTTCATAGTTAAAAGAGTTTGTAACGTCCATGATTAAATATATTTCAAAAGTATGCGTACATGTTTTTGTAAAAAAATAAATATTTATAAACAGACGTTTCCTTGTTGCTAAACCATGTTAAAACAACATTTGGAACTCTTGTGCACCTATTCCAAACAGCTACAAGCAACGTTGAACGTTGACACGATATGAAATAAGATTATTGTCTCTCGCCGAACTTACAAACTTTACATTTGTCGGAAAAGGATCGAAGATGTAAATGATTCTATTGCAGATGAACTGACCGAACAAGAGGTACTAGAAGCGGTTGAAAGAGCGCTAGATGGTCAACTCAGGGATACAGAGGTAAGAAAGGAACACGGCTGGCTAATAGTTTGCATCCAGTTTCAATCGGTTTCGATATCGTAAAAACGTGTCAAAGATATTTTCAAATATGATGGTAGGTTAATCGCAACCTGTTGATAAAAATTTGTTGTTGTATTGCAACTGGTTCTGTTTCTTTTCCACTTTTTAGGTCCGGGGAGCTGGTGGTAGAGATAACGAAGAATTCGATTGTGAAGGAAATCCAGAATGCGAGAACTGTTTTGCCACTTGCGAGAATGAAGAGAATTGTGCAATGCTCTGTGCGCTGCTCGTCGGTCAGAAGAATGAAGACAAACGTGGAAGGTCAATAATTATACGTCATTATATTAACTTATGGTGCAGAACAAGGACTGTTTTGGTATCGACTTATTTCAACAACAAACTTAGTGCTGTTTCAAGCGATTTTACCCCTTTACCTGTTTCGAATTTGCAAAAAAACATAACAAATCTAGCTTGTGGCATACAGTTTATTAACAAAATATAACTTACGAACCAGAATGTTAATCGACAGAAATATGGCTCCAGGCTGGGGTTGGTTGTGGGTCTCTCGGCGTCCCCCTTCCATCAACGCCCCCCGCCCCCCGCCCCCGCCTCAAATCTTCCAAGGTTACTTTTTTATGTCAATATATGAGAATAATGTAATGAAATACGCTAAAATGCACCATTTCGGACAAGAAATTGTTAAACTTTTCGTGGGGGTTTGCCCACCTTCCCTGCTAACTACTACTAGTATTACAATTTCGGCTCTGAGGGAGGGCGAATGTCAAAAGATTGTGCCCCTAAGTAAAACCCCATCTAACGTCAATTCCTGTACCCGCCCTTGATAGGTACCTAGCACGTGTCTATAGACCTAAGATTTTTTTTTATCTAAGTTCGATGTAGCTAATCTGTTATCGTTGTATGAAAAAAAACCATTAACAATTAATAAATTTAAATAATTATTGTTATATTTGGAGTAAAATAAAGAGAGAGTCCACGCGATACGTAATGTACTATACTTTATTCTATTGCAACTGCCAGGATGTAACTGCAGTGGCGGGATTATCTGCAAGATTATGCACTGTAATCATGTATATATACATGTATGAGTTCCGTTCGTTTTGAGAAAATTTGAATAACGAATATACTGAAAGGAAATTGACAACTTAAAAACGATGGTCATTGAAGCATGTGAACATCTGCATGTTATAACATTGTTCATGTTGTTTTGAGTGTTTCCCATATATTTATCGACATGTCTAACTGCATTTTAATAGAAGAAAATTGATGATTAAAATAACGGTTCAAATGTTGCTCGTACGATTCAATTCACGAGCATGTCAGGTTCTCATACAGCGAGTCCCCCACAGTTGAGTGCTCTACAGTCCCATACAGCTGAGTGTTCTATCATCAAACAATTGTGAGTGTTCTACCGTCCCGCACAGTGAAGTGTTCTACCGTCCTACACAGTTGAGTGTTCTACCGTCCTACACAGTTGAGTGTTCTACCGTCCTACACAGTTGAGTGTTCTACCGTCCTACACAGTTGAGTGTTCTTCCGTCCCGCACAGTTGAGTGTTCTACCGTCCTCCACAGTTGAGTGTTCTACCGTCCTACACAGTTGAGTGTTCTACCGTCCTCCACAGTTGAGTGTTCTACCGTCCTACACAGTTGAGTGTTCTACCGTCCTGCACAGTTGAGTATTCTACCGTCCTACACAGTTGAGTGTTCTACTGTCCTCCACAGTTGAGTATTCTACCGTCCTACACAGTTGAATGTTCTACCGTCCTCCACAGTTGAATGTTCTACTGTCCTCAACAGTTGAGTGTTCTACCGTCCTCCACAGTTGAGTATTCTACCGTCCTACACAGTTGAGTGTTCTACCGTCCTCCACATGTGAGTGTTCTACCGTTCTACACAGTTGAGTATTCTACCGTCCTCCACAGTTGAGTATTCTACCGTCCCCCACAGTTGAATGTTACACCGTCCTCCACAGTTAAGTGTTCTACCGTCCTCCACAGTGAAGTGTTCTACCGTCCTACACAGTTGAGTGTTCTACCGTCCTACACAGTTGAGTGTTCTACCGTCCTACACAGTTGAGTGTTCTACCGTCCTACACAGTTGAGTGTTCTTCCGTCCCGCACAGTTGAGTGTTCTACCGTCCTCCACAGTTGAGTGTTCTACCGTCCTACACAGTTGAGTGTTCTACCGTCCTCCACAGTTGAGTGTTCTACCGTCCTACACAGTTGAGTGTTCTACCGTCCTGCACAGTTGAGTATTCTACCGTCCTACACAGTTGAGTGTTCTACTGTCCTCCACAGTTGAGTATTCTACCGTCCTTCACAGTTGAATGTTCTACCGTCCTCCACAGTTGAATGTTCTACTGTCCTCAACAGTTGAGTGTTCTACCGTCCTCCACAGTTGAGTATTCTACCGTCCTACACAGTTGAGTGTTCTACCGTCCTCCACATGTGAGTGTTCTACCGTTCTACACAGTTGAGTATTCTACCGTCCTCCACAGTTGAGTATTCTACCGTCCCCCACAGTTGAATGTTACACCGTCCTCCACAGTTAAGTGTTCTACCGTCCTCCACAGTTGAGTGTTTTACCGTTCTACACAGTTGAGTGTTCTACCGTCCTACACAGTTGAGTGTTCTACCGTCATACACAGTTGAGTGTTCTACCGTCCTACACAGTTGAGTGTTCTACCGTCCTGCACAGTTGAGTGTTCTACCGTCTTACACAGTTGAGTGTTCTACCGTCCTACACAGTTGAGTGTTCAACCGTCCTCGAAAGTTGAGTGTCCTACCGTCCTCCTCAGTTGAGTGTTTTACCGTCCTCCACAGTTGAGTGTTTTACCGTCCTCCACAGTTCAGTGTTCTACCGTCCTCCACAGTTGAGTGTTCTACCGTCCTACACAGTTGAGTGTTCTACCGTCCTACACAGTTGAGTGTTCTACCGTCATACACAGTTGAGTGTTCTACCGTCCTACACAGTTGAGTGTTCTTCCGTCCCGCACAGTTGAGTGTTCTACCGTCCTCCACAGTTGAGTGTTCTACCGTCCTACACAGTTGAGTGTTCTACCGCCCTCCACAGTTGAGTGTTCTACCGTCCTACACAGTTGAGTGTTCTACCGTCCTGCACAGTTGAGTATTCTACCGTCCTACACAGTTGAGTGTTCTACTGTCCTCCACAGTTGAGTATTCTACCGTCCTACACAGTTGAGTGTTCTACCGTCCTCCACAGTTGAATGTTCTACTGTCCTCAACAGTTGAGTGTTCTACCGTCCTCCACAGTTGAGTATTCTACCGTCCTACACAGTTGAGTGTTCTACCGTCCTCCTGTTACACCGTCCTCCACAGTTAAGTGTTCTACCGTCCTCCACAGTTGAGTGTTTTACCGTTCTACACAGTTGAGTGTTCTACCGTCCTACACAGTTGAGTGTTCTACCGTCATACACAGTTGAGTGTTCTACCGTCCTACACAGTTGAGTGTTCTACCGTCCTCCACAGTTGAGTGTTCTACCGTCTTACACAGTTGAGTGTTCTACCGTCCTACACAGTTGAGTGTTCAACCGTCCTCGAAAGTTGAGTGTCCTACCGTCCTCCTCAGTTGAGTGTTTTACCGTCCTCCACAGTTGAGTGTTTTACCGTCCTCCACAGTTGAGTATTTTACCGTCCTCCACAGTTGAGTGTTCTATCGTCCTACACAGTTGAGTGTTACACCGTTCCCGGTAGCCATTTGTTTTGAAAATGTTGTCAAAATTAACTTAAAACGCAAAACACAGTGTTGTACACAGAACAAGTCATGACTCGCCCAATATTACAAATAAGTTAACTTGAATAATCGCACTCATAATGTTTATACAGAGTAATAAATGTGTTGGCGGGACTATGATTGGTAATTACTCTAGTTATGAGATATTTACGAACGGAGTAAGACTGTATTAAAATAGCAAATGTACTGGTCCCAATTTATCGAATCTTCTTAGCCCCTGATAACAGATTTAAACTAAGCTCACTATATTTGTTTTTCAATAAATTGCGTCATATTTATTTATTTTGGAGTTTTTATACTTTAGATAGGAATAATCTATATATTAATTACATTAAACCATTTTTCATTTATCAAAATTCAATTTAAGTATGTATTTTGGCTAATTGAAATAAGCTACTTAAACCTGTTAAGCTTAAGAAGTTTCGTGAAATTTAGGCCAGCCTGTTGATATATAATACTGAGAACTAAACTAGAGCAAAATTTTACCATTTACTTCAATTATACGTTCAGGTACTTATTTACCTATAGCATGTACAAACACAAGTACAAACAATGAACATAAAAATTGTCATCGAAGCGATAATTCAAATTGCAAAGATTCAAATAGTTGTTACCTACTAAAATGTGTTTCCCATATCGAGGGGTGAATGCGGAAATGTTCTAAGTGACATTAAATAAAGAAGCAGATAGAACCTTTTCGCTTTCACCCCTCGATATGTAAACGCTATTTTTCGACTTAGATATATATTTTATATATAGTTTTCGACTTATAAATACATATTTTATCAACTGGTTATCAGCAATCAAATTAGGGTGGCTATGAAATATATGAAGCATTATGAAATAGAAATGTTGGATGACGTTTACATTTTACTTAAGTGATTTTGATTTATGAGTAAAAAGTTAAACGAAGAGTAAATAATTGGCGGTTTTAATGCATGCTTAAGTAATACTCAACATAAAAATACATTATTGTTTGCATATATCCGGGTTTGCATCCGACTTCTGTCAGTTTTATCTATGACATTATCATGAGAAAGCCCATTTGTTTTATAATAAAACCTATAATAAAAATTGTAAGTGGTAGCCAAAGATCTTATAGGTTGGATGTGTTAGTGCCTAGTACTCAATGATAGTATGGTCGCTTAGATATATGTCTTCTTAACCATTTTGTTTTCGGTCCATTACGTCATAAAACGTAAATGAAGCATTTTGACGTCGCCCTGTACACAATGCAGACTGAATGCACTAATCGACGTTACATCAGGACAACTTTGCAACTAGAAAATTTTCAATCTGAATTGAGCAATGTAATTATTATACTCATATTATAGTAGATCAAACTAAATACATTGTTCATGAAATTATCAGAAATACATTTGAACTCATTGTAACCAATGAAATCACGTAGCTTCGATGGCATTCCGATTAAGACCTCGATTTGTAACTTTATATGTAACGGCGTACTCAATATTTTACAAAACAACACACCCCCTTTTTCTTTAAGTATCTGAAAGTATCATTTACTTCATAACACTTATAAATAACCGGCCTAAAACAAGAGTCATCCATTAAAAGAACAACATTTCTTCTAGTCTAGGACACAAATCTGTAACTCACTTATACTCTTGTCTTGTCAAACTCAATTAATTCACCAGCATTTTCACAATGGCAAATAAATACAACACCTTTTCTCTGAATGTCTAAGAACCGCAATTATAACTCATGAAACACTTGATTTAATGTTTGAACCTTTACTTTAATATTTTCACTTTTGAGGCAAAAATTGGCGCGTTAACATATCGCCGTAACCGCCTAAAAATACTGCACGATGTGACACTAAGCCATTCGGAACTGCTCGGCCATTTTCTATCGAAAACAACCTATATGGACGGTTTACGATATCAGAAATCTTTAAACTTTAACTACGCTGCAAGAAGATGGCGTAGTAATTTCAATTTAGCAGTTTAACTTAATGACTTAACTCTTTGGAACCTTTATTATATATGCAATAATACACTTCACTGACAATCAATTTAAACTTAGATATACAAACACATGTTAAAATACTACATTTTAATATTATTAAAAAAATACGAACTATTTCTACGGCATACATCCGATGTTGTCTTCGGTTAAAAATGGCCGAGTGTTTCGAATGACACTACCAAACTTTCAATTAGTGGGACGATTTGGTGCCCTTTAAACGATGCGACCTTGAACGAGAACATCCGATGTTGTCTTCGGTTAAAAATGGCCGAGTGTTTCGAATGACACTACCAAACTTTCAATTAGTGGGACGATTTGGTGCCCTTTAAACGATGCGACCTTGAACGAGATGTCAAAAACCTTTCCTCATTCGGAACACCTCGGCCATTTTCTACGGACACAACCTCGGATGTATGCCGGTACATCAGTAGAAGTAGTTCGTAAAACTTTGAATCATATTATTAATTAAATGAAGTGATTTAGCTTGTATTTGTTCAGTAAACTGCTAAATTAATTGAAATTACTACTTGCTGCGTAGTTAAAGTGTACCGATTTCTGACATTGTAAACCGCCGATTGTTTTCGATAAAAATGACCGAGAAGTTCCGAATGGCCTTTTCCTTTAATACGAGTTAACATACATGTTCATAAGCGGAAACAAACAAACAATTCACTTAGATTTCAGAATTTACTTTACAAGACAGGAACAGGGTTAGAAATAGAATTATGAATATACATATTGCATGTACTAATTTAAAAGTGGGTGTTGCTTTCTTTAATTAAAGATACGATCTTGTAGATTGTATTAAAGCGACAGTCCGCAAATCGGGCAAATTAGCCATGAAAAAAAAAAAAAAAATCATCTATGTGTTGATAAGCATTCCTGACTGACGAATCCAAAAAAAATTTGGTTCAAATCGACCTAGAAATGAGTTTTTCGTGTCATTTTCAATATCTCTTCTTAACTATCGGCCCCCGAGAGTTAACGGTTATATAAATAGAAAAAACAGTGGGATTCCAAAGTTCTTGCGCATGCGCAGGGCGATACTATTTCCCGGTCTCTCCTCGTAAAATCCGGTCTCATCCGGTCTCATAATTCCCGGTTCATAACTTATGGCCCCAGGCAACGGATTGTGTTGCTGATGTTTATAACACGATTTTGACAATCTTATTTGTTTTTATATGTAACAAAATGGTATAAAATATATAAACATTATGTCTTAATTTATGCAATTTGTTATAGGTATACACTATTTATGCAATTCGTGTTAAAGGTGTAGAGAAAGATGCGATGCAGTACAAATGCTCATGTTTTTTGCATAAAAGATTGAGGACGGCTAGAGTATGAAGTAACTTAGAATTGCACCTTTTAAATTATGTTATGTTATGTTATTGTTCTTCCTTTTATGTTTACCCCCCCCCCCCCCCCGACATAAAAAAAAATAAGCATAAATGATTACAATTGAAAAATTCCATGTTTGCATATCCGACTCATATCTGATTTACATGTAGTCAAGCATTGTTATTTTTTGTATTACTATTATCAATAGTATACTTATAACTGAATTTAATATGAAAAAAACACACACTCAATGTGTTTGTTATTCATGACATTAATTTCAGTACATGTGCATATTTCATGTTTTTATCTTTGCCTAAATTTATTTTATGTTTTATTGATATAAAATTTGAAATAAATAGTGACATAATTATCATCAAATATCTAATGTTTTAATCAACTGTAATCTTTTGTAATCCTATTACCCCCCGCGGTCATTAACACCTTTTTGATCACGCCCGATAGCTACTATAAAACAGAGACCGGAGGAGACCGGATGAGACCGGGACCGGGAAATAGTATCGCCCCCAAGAGTAGTCGGAAAAACCGTAGACCTACTTTCTCTTTTGCCGTCTAAAAATAGCAACTTTCGGCAATTTTCAATTTGTTAAATCTAAGTTATTAAAGCGATTTTTTAAAAAATAATTGCGGTTCAGTCGGTCTGAAACAATGTGGAACTTATTAAAAACTTTTGAAATACGGTTACTTTTGCGGACTGTCGCTTTAACTAAACCATGCTCATCGCGAGTTAATTCTTTCACTACGAGCACATATCATTAAATTTAAATTAGAGAAAAACTGCAGGCAGTCATGATATACATAGCCGGACGTGACACTTATTTTGTTAACATGCATTCCATTATATTCTTATGTGCGAAACCTTTATCAAAATGTGCACAATCGTATCTTTAACAAATTTGAACTGATATTTTGTTTTCCTGTTTCTCTAAACAATAATTACAGCTAATGCTATATTTTACAGGCAATTAATAAACACTGTGTGTAAGCACTGTTTTTCGCAATTTTTACTCCCCTAAGTATTTTTGTTTATTTGATAGCATTTCTGTTCCGTTAAAGCACGATCTGATGACACGTCTATGGCTATTTAATTCTGCCAAGCCGAATCGGAATGTGTGGAATTCGTGGAATTCGTGGCCAGCGAATATTGCGGAAAGGGTTCCTGACTCGTCGTATCCATCCTCGCGTCATTACACTGAAAATTAATAGAGAACGCAAACATTGTTTTAAAATTTACTCTGTTGAGTCTGCATATCATTTCCTACTACAGGTGTGTTTTACTGCTTATTCGAATTTTAAAAATATAATTGGCAAATCATGGATACATTTATTGGGTATTCTGTTAAAATAAATTTGAGAGAGCAGAACGGAAAATGTTATGATGATATCCATAGAAATAAGTAAAATACGTTATAACAAGTAAGAACACGCATAACGCATATTGAATTCGAACTGTGACGTCACATACTAAGTCAAAACAAAACTATATTAATAATGCACCAGTCAATTGTAACCACGCCCCCCCCCCCAGGTCCGGCAGGGACTTTGACTTTCGGTCCAGCCAAGCCCGGGCAAAGTCCTCGCCTGGGACGAATGGCTCGTGAAACCCCCGCCAAATGCCCCCGCACCCAAGGGACTCTATTTCCCGCTATATTTGGCGTGAAGACAAAACCACTGCATTCACCCGGCACTGCGGGACAACCTGGAAGGTAAAAATACGGCCCATTTCCCCTGCTATCCCCGGTATACCCCAGACCTTGGGGCCGTGGTTACAACTGACTGGTGCATGACAGGCATATCTAACACATCCATACCAAAGAAAGCGTACATTTCTAGTTTTTTTTTAATATGCCTATTATTTTCTTTTCCCATATCCATCAGTTTAACTACAGCATGCCGTATTTAAAATTTTGAATTGAAAACCCGTATCAGCATAGCATCAGCATAGTAGTTATGTACATAATCATTATTGTGATTGATTTGTGACGTCATTTCCGTCACTTAAATTCCGCAAAGTATCATGTATAAATCGAATAGCAGTTTCATTAGCTTAAACTGAAAGCGGAGTGTTTAAACATGGAACGAGGCATATAATAAAATGAAAATAACGATAGCGCTATTTCTGACGACCTGTATCACGTCTTGTTCGGTGTATAAAATGCGTTTACACAGCGAACTGGACGTGATACGGGACTTCAGAAAAGCGTCTTGTCATTATAAATAGCCCTTATGTATCATTACTTAGAACCTTTATGGAACAAAGAATAAGAAAACTTATATGAATTATATAATACTTTTGAACAATCAGGTCGCTTGAAACAGTCACTAAGTATGTTTTTGAAATGAATCGGGACCAAAACCGTCGTTGTTATGAACCATGAGATAATACAATGATCATTTATCGTCTATAAAATGTTGCATCAATGACATTCTTTTTAAAATAAAGAAGTGTAAAAGAGCATTTAAAAAATCACTATTTTCAGCATTTTTGGTCTGATATTTTAATATCAATGATTACATTTTGGTATCTTTTTATTCCGAAGAATGTGGCTCATATATGTTCATTGCCATTAAACACGTCATCATTATTTTGTTTCAGGATTGGCCGCATTTTCTCTTTCGTTTATGCTGTATGAACGCACAGTTGGGCACGCGAGCAAATTCCATAAAGAAAAACGTGTGCAATTGTTATTGCAGAAATTATATCGTTGAAATCATATATAATTATATTCCCTGTGCGCGTTGACATTTGAGTCTAACTTAAAAATGGTCTAAACTGTCAAACAGTGACATATATAAAAATGATAAACATTAGTCTATATTTCACCGATGAATCCCTATGCAATCTCATCATTTTGTTGGAAATAAAATCGATAATGACTGCAACCAGTGTTTGTATACCACGTGATAAATTGTGTCATAAATGTTACGTCGGAAGGCAATTTTTTTTTGCTTTAAACAAAGATAACTTTACTATTTCTTCATCATTTTAAATGAAACATAACGCAGTCGACCTCGCAAACAGAGCCCCGCCTTCTTGTACCAGAGGTTGATTGAAAGGGTAGTTTCTGAAAACACTTCGACAAACATTTTGTCAAAGTTATCTTTGTTATAAGTCTTCATTTTAAGCAAAATATTGCCTTCTGACGTAGCATATATGACGTAATTTATCACGTGGTATACACACACTGGCAACCATAACCAGCTGAGAGCAAAACAAAATATAATGACGTATAATTATTGACCTTCCACGTTTGTCTTCATTATTTTGACCAAAGAGCACAGCGCATAGCACTGCACAATCCTCTTCACTCTCGCAGTTGGCAAAACAGTTCTCGCATTCTGGATTTCCTTCACAGTCGAATTCTTCGCTATCGCTATCACCAGCTCCCCGGACCTTAAAAGTGGTATAGAAACAGAACCAGTTGCAATACAACAACAAATGTTTTCAACAGGTTGCGATTAACCCATCATCGTAATTGAAAATATCTTTGACGCATTTTTACGATATCGAAACCGATTGAAACTGGATGCAAACTATTAGCAAGTCGTGTTCCTTTCTTACCTCTGTATCCCTGAGTTGACCATCTAGCGCTCTTTCAACCGCTTCTAGTACCTCTTGTTCGGTCAGTTCATCTGCAATAGAATCATTTACATCTTTGATCCTTTTCCGATCAATGTCAAGTTTATAATTCCGGCGTGAGAGACTGATCTTATTTCATACTGATTCACCGTTCAACGTTGGGAAGATGTTGCTACTTTTAACTTTTGGTTTCAATAAATAAATATAAAAATATTTCTATGTCGTAGGTTGATTCCTTTAGTTTCAATGGACTGACATAATCAAGTTTTGTTCGATCATATATAATCATAATTGAACAAAAACGGTAAATGCCAATAAGACAGCACAGACAACATACCAAGGTCAAGGGAAACGTTTCATCAAGAGCCCTACGAGTGGCTTTGTACCAAGGACATATTTTAGACAATACAGTTCGTAGTTAAACCAATAAAAGTTATTGCAACCAGTCAAACTGTTAATATACAACTTCGAACATCCACTGGTACTGTAGAATTAACAAAGGATAGATTCGAACGCGGGCTTGTAGCTGTTTGGAAAAGGTGCACGAGAGTTCCAAATGCTGGTTTAGCAACAAGGAAACGTCTGTTTATAAATCTTTTACTTTTTCATTAAATACATGTATGCATACTTTTGAAATATTTTGATGCATTAAATTTACAACTATGAAAAAGCAATTTCGGTTTACTTTTGAATGACAATTCAATTGAATGTATTTGTTGTAGTTATTCATTTGTTTCGCTAGTTCAATGCTTTTTCGTTAGGGCATTTGCCGTGTGCCTCTTAACAGGGGCTATTTCTGAATTCTTCACTACTGGGCTTGTCCCTCTAGTTTCCATTGAATTATAAATTGACACTTATGAAATATGTAAAAATGTCAACGCAATGTGAGCGGTATTTTTATTTTCAAAACACCATTTAGACATAAACAATGAAACGCATATTATTATAAGTATTATTAACAAATATTAATAATTATACTTAAAGTTATACTTATTATTATAATTAATATTATCATTATATTATTATTGTTATTATTATTATTATTAAACAATCAAGAAATATTTTTTATTTTTGATATAAAGGAAGAAAAAGTGAAACATACCGTCGGCCCTCACTGAAGGAAACGATAAAAACACCGATACCACTAGCCCCAACAGTAGAAAACGAAGCATTTTGACTAATCCGGATGAATGAGCCAAGAGCTCACTCACATGGCCTTATATGCAATATTTTCGGGAAGACCGATCTGGCTGGGTGCATTTCATCCTCTAGGAGTAAGTGAAGTCTGAACGCTAATGGAAATTGTGGTAGATGACATTAAGATAAAGAAGAAAGAAAGCGGATACAAACACATGTGCTTATTGTTATAGGCGTTTGTTAATTGTCAAATAAATAGAGAATATTTGTTTATTTCAGTTTAAGAATTTATTTCATATAAATTCACGAGTGGCGAAGCTACAAGGGAAACTATAGTGTTTCTATGACCCCGTGTGAAATATGACACTGAAATAATCAAATTTTTGTTTGTTTAATGCGTTTTTTCCGAGTTTTATAGATTTTTTTTTAAAGGGTGTTATTTACGCCACTACCCGTAGGACGCCCCTCACTGTCAATTTTCTATTTCCGGTTTGATGAGAAAATGTTCTCTGATATTATTTTTTATGGTTTATTATTCGCTCGTAATTAAGTGCAAAGATTTAATGAACAGTAATCAATGAAGTTTTATTAGTGTATCTATGTTCCAAAAAATAACGAAAACACTGTCAGTTTAAACGGGCAAGAATACATAACCAAGTTACTACGCCGCCATTTAGTGAATGAAAATTTGAACGGTCGGACGTGTTAGCAAAACAATTGCGGATAATCATTGGATATATAACATGTGTCTTGGTTTGAGGGTGTGATTCATATTACATTGATATTCAGTCATCTCACTGTCAGAGACCAGTCTGTTTCGCTTGAAGACAGGTCATTTGCCAGTCGAGACCACGCCAGGATGTTGACAAATTTTGAGGCGTGGGTGGGGTAATAAAGATATCAGTGAATCAGTTAAAATTGTTTTGAGAATCTTCCGGGAAGTTCGTATTACTTATAACAACGACAAACAGTTTAAGATACATTCAAACAATGATATAACATTCTATCTATGTTCGAGCAATTGTTTTCGTCTGTAATTTGATTGGTATGAATTCGGCTTCAAGATCAAGAAAACGTTTGAAAAACGGGATAACCATTTTTGTTAAAAAACACTTAGTTGTTTATTTCCAAATTCATGTATGTCTTTATTTAAACTTATGTTACCCTATTTGAATTTCTTTTTGGCCAACATTTTCTATTTCAAAGTGAAGTATTTTGTTTTGATCAATGGAAAGTAACTACAGTGGATGTATAAGTACGTTCCAAAAGTTGATATTTTCACTCCTTATTTTTCAGTGAAAAAATCAAATTGATATTTCACTGTTGTTATTTCACTGATAAAACTCAATATATATCATCGAAAAGCTTGAAAGAAGAAGTATTATTTTGCTTTATGGCTGTTGTTTGTGTACACACTGAGATTCAAAGTACGATAAAATGTGAAACTAAAAGATCGTAAAGAAATATTGTCCCACCCCCAAAAAACAAACATTCTTTTTGTTCTTGCAGCCTTTTGGGACAAACCAACTTAACTGTGATCTCAGAGTGAACCATACTAACTGGCTCCCAGATGATTTCAGATGTCCAAATTAATAAAGTAGTGGTTTACTTATAGAGGTTTTAAAAACATTAATGTAAGTTATTCTAAGCTTGACTTATAGAAGCTTTAAAACATTGATGTAAGTTATTCTAAGCATGACTTATAAAAGCTTTAAAAACATTGATGTAAGTTATTCTAAGCTTGACTTATAGAAGCTTTGTATTGATGTGTACAATGCATTGAAACTTACTAACTGAAGTACCACATAGTTTACAATTAATTTATTTTTTGCAGTTTTTTTCGTATTTTTCCATTAAAAAAGATTACTAGGTTCTTCTACCTGGTAGAATTCATTCCTTATGCGTTATTGGCTAGTCGATGTTATCACATGATATTACCAAGCTAGGTATATAGCATAAATATTCCAGAGGTTCAGGGCCTTTGTAGCACAGTGGATAGTGGATACAACACTTGACTGCAATTTTGGCGACACCTGTTCGAACCCGTTCTCCCACTCGATTTTTTAAAAAAAATAAAATTTTCTTTTACAATTAGGATATCAAAGAGTAAAACATTTTATCAAATAATTGTCCTGAGATTTGTTACAGAAAAAAAACTTTTTTTGGTGCAAATCTGGTGAACAGTCCCTTTAAAGGCAAATCTTTTTATTCATGATATATATACTTTTTTGTGATGATGTATCTGCATTTAATGAAATACTATTAGAAAACATTTGTTTCGAATATATGACTTATATGTGATGGACACAATGAAATAGCTATAAAACAAACGGTCCAACTTACTGAAGTGATGATATACGCATGATACTATCAGAGTATAGTGCGGTCTGAGCTCGTGCTTGGTACATATATAAGCTAAGCAACAACTCGAATGCATACAATTGGTCGGTTTAGTAATACGCCAAAGGAAATAATCCACATTAAAATCAAATCGGTTCTTGGTGTATCCGGGTGTCACTCTTTACGAGTCATTTGGGCCATTACCTTTTATCTCCAAAAAGGTCTATTAAGTATACGTATTTATTTGTTTACCGGGCTTCTTTTAATGGTAATCAAAGTATAATTGTATCCGGCTTCTGTTAATTTTAGTGCCTGTTCATCTTTTTGATCTTTCATAGTTTCAAATTGCCGTGAGAAAACGAATTTGTTTGTCTGTTGTAGCGTATGATTATAGCTAGGATGTTGTACTGAATAAAAAAGAATAATCGTTGAATTTATATTTTCAATTGAAGGAAACATTCCGTCATGTAATTTAGAAAGATTATTTGTTGGCTCATGAGGTCACAAAGTTAATTTAGATTGTTTAGATCTTGCCCTATACACTATATTTTTGATCACACTGAATGTCATCACCCTTTAGAACAAATATGTGACGAATGCCCACGAATGTGACATTGACCTTTTGCACAACGCCAAACAAAAAAGGGGAGATAATAGCAATGAAATGTCCATTATGTCTAACCAACATGGCTGGTGCATTTGCAAGACCGCACAGCCTTATGTCTAACCAACATGACTGGCGAATTTGCAAGACCGCGCGGCATTATGATTAACCAACATGGCTGGTGCATTTGCAAGACCGCACAGCCTTATGTCTAACCAGCATGGCTGGCGAATTTGCAAGACCGCACAGCATTATGTCTAACCAACATGGCTGGCGCATTTGCAAGACCGCGCGGCATTGTGATGAACCAACATGGCTGGTGCATTTGCAAGACCACATTGTAATATGTCTAACCAACATGGCTGGCGCATTTGCAAAACCACATGGCATTATGTCTAACCAACATGGCTGGTGTATTTTCTATACCATATGTCGTTATGTCTAACCAATATAGCTGGTGGCCTTGCAAGACTATATGTCATTATGTCTAACCAACATGGCTGGCACATTTGCAAGACCACATGGCATTATGTTTGTGCCATAGGATTGAAACTCCTCTATGCTTGACAACAATACAGCGTTGATCTTGCAAGTGCAACATTGCCTTTACTTGTCAAATACATACGGCAAGTTATTTCAAATTGCTTTAAACATAAAACAATACCATCCATATTTGACAAAGTACACTCTTATGTACTTTTATGCAGCATTCCATTGTTAACAAACACATAGTGTGACCTTGACCTTAGAGGTAGGGGCACGGGCCTTGCACGCGACACGTAGTCTTGGTATTGACAAGCCCACCTATATAATTCGGTTTGCTCTTAGAGTGCCATGCCGAGGACGGTGCGATTTTGAAATGCCATCATACATAAGAAACTATTTGCAACATTATGCACTTCTTATAACCAAAGTCGTAGAGTCACGCCAACATCATTAAGACAAATGTTTGAATTTTCAAATTAAGCTATATAACCAGTGTAATCAGTAATAAATGAAAGAAAAACAGAACGCCTTTAATATAACTCCGTGTAATTGATGTTAATCTGATGGCACGTACGCACACACGCTCGCATCCAAGCACACACGTACCCACACGCACGCACGGTCACACACACACACACACACGTACGCACACACGCTCGCACCCAAGCACACACGTACCCAGATGTACGCACGGTCACACACACGCACGTACGCACACACGCTCGCACCCAAGCACACACGTACCCACACGCACGCACGGTCACACACACGCACGTACGCACACACGCTCGCACCCAAGCACCCACGTACCCAGATGTACGCATCACCACACTCACGCACCCACACGAACGCACGGTCACACACGCACGCACACACACAAACACACTAACGCACACACACACGTAAAATAATAGTTACACGTGTAACCAAGTATCTTAATTGGATGTCATTAGATCTTAAGAGTGCTTGATTCCTTTCTACATAAGTATAGTTCACTTACTTACTATGAATTATAATCAGCACAGTATCTTTTATACGGGCTTGAAGACAATCGCGAATGTCTGTACAAGCCCTCTTACGGTTTGTACGTGTATGCAAGGGACTACTTCTTTTTTTGCCGGAGTGATAGGCATTAAAAAATTTGGGCACCACTGAACCGTTAAAATGAGAACCAGAAAAGCTCGTCATACATTGTTCATATAAAGCGCGTGCATGCCGGCAAGCAAATTGTACATGTTTAGGACGGGGTTTGACCTCCGTTAACCAATGAAAATCAATACGGAAATACCCGAGGTACATGTACAATCCATCTTCGGCACTTCCATAAAAGGAGTGGAGAACACATATTATGAATACACGTCTAAAGAGTACTTCTTTTGACCGGAAATTATATTTCATAACTCTGCAATAATAATACAAAACGAACAGGGTTTGTCATAACAATTATTTTTTTTACCCCACATCTTAAAAAATACCGTCTAAACCGGATATCTAAATAATTAAGATAAATGTATTTATGCGCATTTTAAGACAGTATATGTAAACAATGATTTGCATATATCAATACCATGATGAAATAACACGGATTTAACGTTGTTTTCACGGTGAGTTGAACTAAGAATTATACTGGTTATTGTAAATTCAATCGTTCATACGTTGTTGTTTGGACACCATAATGACATAACGTTGGTTTTTACGTAATGAACAAGCTAAGTTGATGCAATCGATATCCACATCATCAATCGATATGACCTTCAAGTCAGTTATGACTCATCACTATAGATGCCAAACTAACTGTTAACTGTGCTATTGTGTACTTTGTTTATTGTATTGTTAAATTAAAGTATTGATTAAAAATGTTAAAACTTAAGTAGTGAAAACTAAATCTAAAAAAACATTCGTTTTTCATTGAAAATCATTGTGCATGATTATGGTAAACCTGAGAAGAAAAGTGAGCCTGGTGTGGGGCTCAGACTCATGACCACAGGAACACTAGCACGGCGCTCTTGCCAACTGAGTTAAACAGGTAGCTGGTTCCAACTCACACAGACTAGACTCGTCCGTCCATTAAAAGGGCTGTCTCACAGATGATAAAATAGCGAAAAAAAAAGAGAAAATTGTCGAAAAATATCATAAATTTGGCATCGATCTGTGACACAGTCCCTTTAACCATTTAGGCCGACATGTAGGCACTCCTGCTCTTTTACTGCTGCCACGAGTGTGGGTAACCTGAGTGTAATTATGCCCAGTTTAAAAATTAAAAATGTTTATTGAATTAATATTTTTTTGTCATGGCGGAGTGGGGCAGATAACTCGCGAAAACTTTCAGCGATAAAGATGTATGAATGAAATTACAGAAAAAACACTTCAGCACAAACAATGAAATCAAATGTTTAGTAATTCATAATTTGATTTACAGGGGAAGGTTCGGCTGGGGTTTCCCCTCCCGACAACCATCAAATTTGGCATGTTTGACCTGGTTTCAACAAGCATTATAATGTGAGTATTATAGATTATGAACCCGGGGGAGGTTTAAGCATAAAAGGCAGTGTTTCTTTCTGGCAGAATTACATGATAACACTAGAGCTTACAGCGTCTTACCGGTGATTTTTTAACAAGGTTTTCTTTAGGCAAGATGAAATGTTTTGACATGTCTCGCTTAAACTGGCACATATTTCCGCACAGAATTTCTTTAAGTTAACCTCTTTTCAAAATTATTCAGCTGAAGGCATGTATAGAAAAACTCTTTCCTACAAAGTAAAAAATGACATTTAAGTAATTAATATTTTAAATGGGGTGGACTCGGGAGGGGTTTTCCCTCACGACAAGCAATGTTTATGATACCTTTTTTCTCCTGCATATAATCAGAAAATGCGGGGTTATCAGTTCAGCACAAAAAAGTGGCGGTTTTTGCAATATTTTTCAGAAGTTTTTAACAATTGCTTGTAGATCAGTGATTTTTCTTCATGCAGTTTGCAATTTACTCTTCCTAACAGCTGTTTCGACTTGAGATAGGATATGGTCGAGAAACATTTTCTTCTCAATTTGTTCTTAAAACACAGTCTATATGAATTACTTAAAAGAGCAAACAAAATGTGCGATTAGATGCACAATACAGACCTGCCTGCCACCCCGCCGAGCAGTACTTGGTGTATGCAAACATGCCGACATGTTAAAATTTGTTAGCACATCAAGATCATATAATGGAAAATTGTATCCAAACTGAAGTATAAAGTGAGTAAGTTTGGTCATATAAGCCCATTGATACTGTTTGTTCCATTCCTAAATGAATTTCTTTCATGTTGTTTGTCAATCATTTCTGGTGCGGCTTTTATGATAATATTATTTTCTAATGAAACTGCTGACTTGTATTAGTCTTTGGTCTGTATTGTGCATCTAATCGCACATTTTGTTTGCTCTTTTAAGCAAACATTACATTTATTGCAAATTCTGTAAGCAATTAATCAACACTTACTACACATTTGATGCAGAATGATGTTTTATTTTTGCACTAGTCAATTGTAACCACGCCAGGTCCGGAGAATAGCCGGGACTTTGACTCTCAGGCCAGCCAACCCGGGGTAAAGGTTAAACCGATGGTTAAACCCCGGCAAAATGCCCCCGCACCTCCGCTGCGGTGCCACCTAGAAAGTTAAAACACGGCCCGTTTCCCAGGTATACCCCCGGACCTGGGGGGGGGGGGGGGGGGGGGGGGGGAGTACAATTGACTGAAGCATTAGTGTGCATATTCGCTGGAATTTAAAGGTCCGCCTATTGCCATACATTCGATACACACTTCCCGTGTCAGATTTCGCTATTTGTAGTAAGTTTGATGGCCTAAAGTAATATCATAATGATTAAAAAGGACTCGTTCGCTACATTCAGTACGACTAACCTTAATCATTAAGATTTTTCTTCCGGTCATAAATCTATTACTAATACAAAATACAAATACGTAAAGTAAAATATGTTCATTACTTATAAAAAAGGGACAGATACCATCGACCCTAGCAGATGATAACGAAACAAACACTGTCACGAGGCACCCAAAACATTGCCAACTCTGGAGCTTATCAGGCTAACGGCGTTCTCTATCGATTTCTCCTCTCAGTGCAAAAGTAGCGTAGACATAAGCTAGTTTAGCAATTATTAATATATTGGACGCATGGCTAGATTAAGGCAGATAAGAACTACAGATTTTATGGGGGTCATAAAAGTGACCAATTTTTAGGCTGTAGGCCTAGACAATAACATTTACATCGAAAATACCTAGTAAGCAATCTGCTCTAATTGCTACGGACTGCGACCTGCATATTTATAAGCTTGCTATAAATAGCGCTGTAAGGAGTCTTCAGTCTATATTATGCGGTTAATATAGTTTGAAAAAGATGCTTTTTGCGTAATATAACGCAATTGATACATATTTTGATATCGGCGAATTACAGATCGCAATAAAGAAAAGCAGAATCCGCAAATAGTAGCAAAATGAACGCGTACTGAATCAAATAAATACATGTATTGTAAACCTGTGTTTAGATTTTGCTTCGGCCGAGGACCGATAATATCTACATGTACATTGTAGTTAAGAATAGAATGTGGGTCATCGCATTTAGACAGGTTTATTCACCGGAAATTAACTCTGAGAAGTCGTTAAAAGACGGATAAATATGGATCGTATTATGATGCTACAAATACTAATTAGCCGTAAGATATCAAACCATAATGTTTTAAATGAAATTATGATACTTCATTTTATCCTACAATCAGTTTTTTCATAAGTATAATAAGTGTGTTAAATTGCCTAAATCGGCTATTACTTGATTTTTTTTATTGAGATTTTTAGTTTTTAATTGTGCTTGTAAAATCTTGTGTAACTACATACGAACAACTTTTTAACCAATTACTAAATGAATATCATACACTTTTACAATTCAAATCAAACCGCGTAAAGAGTTGACAAGCTATCGACCTGCTACAATTTTTGTCATAGTCATGTTATGCCGAATGAAACGGAAAGTATGTGAATAGTTCTTAGTTTGTCTCAGTAAGTTCAGTCCAATATCTTGAGCAGGTAGCATAATGCATATGCGTATTTAAAAACACAACAGATATAAACTCATTTTGTCCACGAGTGACATATGTTTAGGGCATCGTAATCCATTGGAAGCTAAGCGATCGGATGTCTATAAATAACTTTAAATAACAAAACAAATTTCAGCTCCTTCTTAATTCAATGTAACTTTGGGTGATCAACAAAACCCTAAAAAAGGACCAAAATGTAAAACTCATAGAATTAAAACAAAAACATCATCTTGAAGGGCAAGAATTATCCTAACATATATGTAGGAAGTAAGTTGATCTATTGAAAGACTAATTCGTGAGAACTGTTTAACCATATTTTCCCTATATAACTCTATAGCTACATCGGATTTCTCCAAAGTTGGCAATGTGCTGGCTAATTGAAAAAAAAAAACCTACTATAAACATGCTCTTTCACATCTACTTAAAGTTAGTTTTTGGTTTGACTGAGCTGGTTGGTTGCATCTTACTTTACGGCAATGTAAAACGTAAACATCAAAAGTTAATGGAAAGAGTGATAAATGCTATTAAATCAGTCGATAGTGCGCTTAATCGGTATGTACCGATATAATGAGATTGATGGCAAATTAAAGATGCACTCTTACTCCCAAATATTTATCACAATTAATACAAATGTTTTGATATACCAAAAAAGATGAATAAATGTCCAAAACAATAGTTCTTATGAAGGATACCGAGTTAAATTTAAAAGAAATGTGCAGAAAATATGGTATTTCAACCTTAGGAGACGATAGTAGATCACAGTAAATATTTAAAAATTAACACTCACCAATCATTTAATATTTTGGCGTGTTCAGCTATTAATTACACGGTTACAATCGTATTATCAGTTATTAGTATTTTAAATGCATTATTTGGTAAGTAGTTAAAGGTTTATCACTCAACATGTATTTTTGTTATACGTGTGTATGTATTGATTTTGAATAAGAGTGTCACTTTAAGTCAATCAAAGAGTTACAACTTATACGTAGTTAAAGCGATGGGATTTGCTACAACGTAAGGTAATGTCAATGTTAGCAGAAAGACAAATTTAAGTAAAGGTTTGATCGAGGTGGACACCATAGAAACATCCGAGGTGGACACCATAGAAACATCCGAGGTGGACACCATAGAACAAACCGAGGTCGACACCAAAGAAACATCCGAGGTCGACACAATAGAAACATCCGTGGTCGGCACCATAGATACATCTGAGGTCGACACCATAGGAACATCCGAGGACGACACCATAGAAACATCCGAGGTCGACACCATAGAAATATCCGAGGTCGACACCATAGAAACATCGAGGTCGACACCATAGAAATATCCGAGGTCGACAACATAGAAACATCGAGGTAGACACAACAGAAACATCCGAGGTCGACACCATAGAAACATCCGAGGTCGATACCATAGAAACATCCGAGGTCGACACCATAGAAATATCCGAGGTCGACACAGAAACAACCGAGGTCGACACCATATAGACATCCGAGGTCGACACCATAGAAACATCCGAGGTCGACACCATAGAAACATCGAGTTCGACACCATAGAAGCATCCGAGGTCGACACCATGGAAACATCCGAGGTCGACACCATAGAAACATCGAGTTCGACACCATAGAAACATCGAGATCGACACAATTGAAACGTCCGAGGTCGACACCATAAGAATATCTGAGGTCGACACCAAAGAAACATCCGAGGTCGACACAATAGAAACATCCAAGGTCGACACCATAGATACATCCGAGGTCGACACAAAAGAAACATCCGAGGTCGACACCATAGAAATATCCGAGGTCGACACCATAGAAACATCGAGGTCGACAACATAGAAATATCCGAGGTCGACAACACAGAATCATCGAGGTAGACACCATAGAAACATCCGAGGTCGACACCATAGAAACATCCGAGGTCAATACCATAGAAACATTCGAGGTCGACACCATAGAAATATCCGAGGTCGACACCATAGAAACAACCGAGGTCGACACCATAGAAACATCCGAGGTCGACACCATAGAAACATCCGAGGTCGACACCATAGAAACATCGAGTTCGACACCATAGAAACATCCGAGGTCGACACCATAGAAACATCCGAGGTCGACACCATAGAAACGTCGAGTTCGACACCATAGAAACATCGAGGTCGACACAATAGAAACGTCCGAGGTCGACACCATAAAAATATCCGAGGTCGACACCAAAGAAACATCCGAGGTCGACACAATAGAAACATCCAAGGTTGACACCATAGCTACATCCGAGGTCGACACCATAGAAACATCCGAGGTCGACACCATAGAAATATCCGAGGTCGACACCATAGAAACATCGAGATCGACACCATAGAAATATCCGAGGTCGAAAACACAGAAACATCCGAGGTCGACACCATAGAAACATCCGAGGTCGACACCATAGAAACATCCGAGGTCGACACCATAAAAATATCCGAGGGCGACACCATAGAAACATCCGAGGTCGCCATTGAAACATCCGAGGTCGACACCATAGAAACATCCGAGGTCGACAACATATAAACATCGAGGTCGACACCATATAAACATCGAGGTCGACAACATAGAAACATTCGAAGTTGACACCATAGAAACATCCGAGGTCGACACCATAGAAACATCGAGGTCGACACCATAGAAACATCGAGATCGACACCATTGCGTTGACATTTTGTTATGGTAACAGGCAGACTACTTTATTAAAAAATAATACTGCAAAGAATTGACATTTTTTCACCAGGACGATTTAACAATAAGTTGCTATCCGTGTTTCTTTCCCAAAAGCAATCAAAACAAAGTACAAGGTACGCATTTATTTAAGGATTGATCGCATTTTTTCTTGCGTTTATGCTGTATCAACGCAGTACGGCACGCGAGCAAAATCCATGAAGGGCGCTAGCTCTTCTTGGTCATTTGGTCGCTTGCCCTACTGCATATATTTCTTGGTCATTTGGTCGCTTGCCCTACTGCATATATATTGTTACCGTTTCAGACGAAGTACCTGACAAGACAACGCATCGTTTGCTTTAATGGGATAATCAGTAAGCCTTAATAAAACGAACCGGAAAGGCCACCTTCCAGGAGCTTGCAAAGACGACCTTAATGCCATACGCGATAAAATGCTTTAATACTAAACGTTACATAACAAACACACACAATAAGCACAAAATCAGTAAGCTTCAATTCAGGACAGACGCACACACGCACACAAAAACCGCGAATGAAAGGCAATTGCAACTTAAAGCCGAGGTCACACAATACCTTCGATTACTCGTGGACCTTTAGTTTGATTGTATGTGTATGTTTAAATTGTACGTAATTTATACTGTTGACAGAAAATAACAATACAATATGGTTAATATTATAAAAGCAACAACATTGATTGTAGCCACAAATCTAAGTCTAGACCAAAATGTGCCAATCTTAAAGCGAAACATTGCGCGATGATTGGTGCACTAGTAAGTTACTTAAGTTAAAGGTTTATCAGTCAAAATTGATGTTTGCTTTGCATGTGTATATATTGATTTTGAATAAGAGTGTCACTTTAAAATACTTTTGTATATAAGATATTGCATACCAGGCTGCACGAGTGATGTACGGTATATTACGGGACACAAATCGCCTATCTTTGCTTATAGACTATCCAATTGAACTTTTTGATAAAACTTTGATACCAATTGCGGGCTACAGAAAAAAACGATGTTTAAGAAGAAAGACTTCAACTACGATTCCTTAAGAATTATTTTTAAAGATTAAACGGTGTACTCAATGGTAAAAGTGGGTTTATACCGCTTTCTGTTGATATTGAAGGTCAAAGACAAAATTACTATATATAAACAACACTACATTGGTGTATTCTATTCGATTTACCCATGAGTATAAATTTCGTATCATATACGTAACTTTCATAATTAAACTGGATGGTTTTATCAACTTTTAAATACTTATTTTAACAGCTTACATTTTATATTTAACACTAGATTCACTTATCCGCTATAAAATATTTACTTACTTATAGAAACTACAGAACGTTGATGTCAATGATAATAATGATGGTTTACAATCTATTCTGACTATTCTAAAAATAGATGAAGATTATGTTAATAGTATAGTAATTTGGTCATGTCTTCGTGCCCAGTGTTCAATTTAAAAATGCTTTCCTGCATAAACTGTTATACACCAGTCAATTGTAAACACGCCTCCTCACCCCAATAACGGGGACTTTCGGTCAAGCCAATCCCAGGTAAAATCTCCGCCCAGTGGGGACAAATTGCTGTTCAAGAATGAGTTAATAATAAACTATAAGAAAAAAACACACTTGGAAAACAGATTTTCCACGAATGACAGTAACGTCAACAGCGCAAAACCTTGCGTATAAATCCTCCATCAAGTAGAGGCGTAGGAAAAACACTTTTCCTTTATCTATTTTTTAATAAATTAAAAAACAACAACAACAACAAAGCTTCTAATATAGGCAGGAAATTTGTTGATTTCAGTGTGAGTTCGTATTTAAATTCACTCGTGGTCATTGAAAAAACAATATTTTCTATTACACTCGTGAAATAAAATACGATCTTTCACTGAACAACAATTTTCCATGGAAACAAGGCTCGAATAATCATACATCAAACATATCGTTATTGTCTAGTCTTTTCGCTATCAGGCGGTAGAGTAAGAAGACGTTTTAAAGACGCCTGGTGAATGATGCTTGTCTTTAAGTGCTTTTTTTTATTTTTTATAAATCTCTCGTTTAATACGCCCAATATGTGTACATACAGGTATTGGAGGACCATTTAAAGGTCGGCGAGAGTCGTTTAGAAATGTTTTTTTTTATAATTCTACTATAATATATATTATATACAAATATTGTTTAATACAAATTGTAATAACAATAAATGACTTTAAAATATAATTATATGAATGTGTTTGTGAAACGTTGTCATGCCCGTGACCGCCGGGCGACCACTTTTAGCCTATCTATTATTGACAATTACGTTTTGTCCACTTTAAAGCTGCACTCACACAGATTTAACGTTTTGACAACTATTTTATTTTTTGTCTTGAAACGAGCCAATTTTTGTGAAAATCCATGACAATCAGTTATACAAGACTGCTGACAAAAAATCAGATCGCAGATTTTAATACATGTATTTAAGTTCAAAATTTGATGTTTTATGCATTTTTCTTAAACCGTTAGTAGCGGTTTAAGCAAAATAACACATTACTTTTCGAACGGAAATATTAAAATCTGCGATCTGATTTTAAATCTGAACTCTGCCCATTCGTTTAAGCAGAGATAGTGGGCAATTTGGATGGACAACAGTTTGAACAATGTTACTATCGTCTTTGTATAAATGAATAATAAATGATTAACATACACGCGAAAAATATAAGGAAATAGATTTTTCAAATATTTAAAGAAAAGACAAATGTTAGAAAACGGGTTTAAAAGGTGTCTGACGCATTCCTATACAGCTCACACCCAGCCGAAAATGATTCTAAATATTTGTAAATAAATCTTGCTGTATTTTGTTTAAGATCGTGGGTTATTCCGTTCCTTAAAACGATAAGTTAACTGTCCCTACTAAACGAACACTAACAGCGTTATCTGAAGTTGTCATGAGTATATTTACACTTATAAATGGTCAAAAATGTCAGAGGCATGCCTCGGGGAAACTATACAACAGCAAAAAGAGGCGTAATCGATATTTCTTATGTTATTTGTTTCAATATTTATTTATTTGTTTGTAAAAGAGGGCGTAGCCGGTATTTCTCATGTTATTTGTTTGAATATTTATCTATGTGTTTTAAAGAGGGCGTAACCGGTATTTCTCGTGTTATTTCTTTGAATATTCATCTATTTGTTTAAAAAAAGGGCGTTATCGATATTTGTTATGTTATTTGTTTCAATTATTCATCTATTTGTTTGAAAAGAGGGCGTACCCGGTATTTCGCGTGTTATTTCTATGAATATTCATCTATTTGTTTTAAAAAAGGGCGTTTTCGATATTTGTTATGTTATTTGTATGAATATTCATCTATTTGTTTTAAAAAACGGCGTTATCGATATTTGTTATGTTATTTGTTTGAATATTCATCTGTTTGTTTGAAAAAGGAGCGAAACCAGTATTTCGCGTGTTATTTCTTTGAATATTCATCTGTTTGTTTTAAAAAAGGGCGTTATCGATATTTGTTATGTTATTTGTTTGAATATTCATCTATTTGTTTTAAAAAAGGGCGTAATCGATATTTGTTATGTTATTTGTTTGAATATTCATCTATTTGTTAAAAAAGGGAGCGTAACCGGTATTTCGCGTGTTATTTCTTTGAATATTCATCTATTTGTTTTAAAAAAGGGCGTTATCGATACTTGTTATGTTATTTGTATGAATATTCATCTATTTCTTTTAAAAAAGGGGCGTTATCGATATCTGTTATGTTATTTGTTTGAATATTCATCTATTTGTTAGAAAAAGGAGCGTAACCGCTATTTCGCGTGTTTTGTTTTTGTTTGAATATTCATCTATTATTTTGTTTAAAAGGGGCGCAACCGGTATCTCTTATATTTTTGTTTGTATAGTAATCTATTTGTACCATTGACGCCATCAGAGAAAATTTTAACTTATCGAGTTGCATAATTAATTTTTATATTAACGTCCACAGAGAGGCAGTTCGCACTCTGGCGCTATGTCAGTGGCAATGCATGTTATATTTATTAACGTCCACAGCGAGGCAGTTCGCACTCTGGCGCTATGTCAGTGGCAATGCATGTTATATATATTAACGTCCACAGCGAGGCAGTTCGCCCTGTGGCGCTATGTCAGTGGCAACGCATGTTACCTATATTAACGTCCACAGCGAGGCAGTTCGCCCTGTGGCGCTATGTCAGTGGCAACGCATGTTACATATATTAACGTCCACAGCGAAGCAGTTCGCACTCTGGCGCTATGTCAGCGGCAATGATGCAACAGCTAAACCATTTTATCGTTATATATATGCTAGGACCAAGACGTTACTTTCATTACACTATGAGAATCACTCATAATCTTAATGTGAAGGGAAAAAAGAAAAACAAATTAGATGTTATAAAGATTTTATTTCTGAAAAGACAGGGCTAATTATAATGAGTAAAAGGAATACACAGGTAAAGCTATGATTAAGAACACTACTGTAAAACAACATAATTGCTTCAAAATAGAGAAAAGGTCATATAAACTATGGTTATATTCTTCCTCGAATTCTCGATCTTTTATATGTCTCTAGTCTTAGAATTTGCCGGTTTCCTTCATAGAATAGCGGTTATAGACATGAATATTACTATTGTGTACAACTGATAGCGGTTGCGCATCATGTCACCTAGCCGGCAACCCTACTGCGTCTAGTCACCCTTGTCCTCGTCCTCCTGGCATTCAGCGTCTTTTTCAGCACACTGTAAATGGTGATAAACCAAGCAACGGTAAACAGTAATGATATGGAAGGTGTATGAATTTGATTTGTCAGTTTGACGGATAAATTATTGCTTGAAACCGAGGTGTTCATCAGAATCATTCGATACATTCCTGGCTTTCGTAAGATTACTTGTTGATATAACAGATTCAGTTACGTTATACCCTTAAAGCTGCACTCTCACAAATTTACCGTTTTTACAACTTTTTTATTTGTTAACTTGGAATGAGCAAGTTGTTGCGTAAATATCTGCAAACCAGTGATAAAAGACTGTTGGTAAAATATCAGATCACAGATTTTCATAGTTCCGTTCCATGCATGGTTTCCATGCATTTTCGCAAAAAAGGGCTCGTTCCAAGATAGAAAATAAAAAAAGTTGTAAAAACGTTCAATCTGTGAGTATGTAAATTTCACTTAAAACAAAAAGATAACAAAATAAAATTAAACGTTAGCTTATCCGGCCACAATCATGGATTTTGTCTATATACACCATACTTAACCCATTGGACGTATGTCCCCATTATATATTCTTTCTACTCGTTTTCGTTATTAATATAATTAAGAACTTAAAGAACTGATTACATTCCTGACCGTCTTTCAAAACACGTTAATTCCGTTTGGAAATGATTTAATTTGAGTAAAACGCAAATGTTGCTAAGTGAGCATTTCTCATCACGTGTAATGTATGTGTAATGTATGTGTAAAGTATGTGTTATGTATGTGTAATGTATGTGTAATGTATGTGTTATGTATGTGTAAAGCATGTGTTAAGTATGTGTAATGAATATGTAAAGTATGTGTTATGTATTTGTGATGTATGTGTTGTGTATGTGTTATGTATGTGTAATATATATGTTAAGTATGTGTAATGTGTGTGTAATGTATGTGTAATGTATGTGTTATGTATGTGTACTGTATGTGTAAAGTATGTGTTATGTATGTGTAATGCATGTGTATTGCACGTGTAATGTAAGGGTAAAGTATGGGTAATGTATGTGTAATGTATGTGTAAAGTTTGTGTAAAGTTTGTGTAATGTGTGTGTAATGCGTGTGTAAAGTATGCGTAATGTATGCGTAATGTATGTGTTATATATATGTATGTTATATATGTGTAATGTTTGTTAACATCACCAATAATGCAGTGACTGAAAATTTCATTTAATACAACACAAGTTGGATCAATGCTATGTTGGTTGCCTTCTTCGTATATTTTATGCAGCAATTCATTACTTCTATTGATATTGTTTACACTTACAAAACAAAATCCTATTAATTGGATCGCCCAATGGAATGTTTTTTTCTTAATTATTATGCAATTACAACGAATGCTATTTATATAAAATATTCATTTATAGTTTACAATCTACCTGAACTTGTTGCGTCTGGCGGTATAGGTACGGAGCTCGAATGCTTCTGCGCATTGCTCCCGGCAGACAGCATCGTAGTCTTCACATTGTGCAAAACATTCCACACAGTCTTCGTCGTCGCAGTCATTAACACTGAATCCCCGCTCCTAAAACAATCATGAGAAATCCATGGTAACTTGTATTAGTTATACAAACAGTGCGTTCAGTGACAGCGCTGGGGCACAATTCAACTAATGCTTGATTCCTACTACCTAAGCCATCTGCATTCTTCTTTCTTACAAGGATGTGTTTTAAGTGTTTCGATATAACAGTTTATAGAGACGCTATATGCCCGTGCAGAGATAAGTTTGGACAGACAATATGAGCCTCTAGGAGGAGTGAATCCTGTCAACACACACTAGTGCTAGTGATAGTCGTTTTGGGGAATCTTATTCAAAAAATGCTTTGGTTGCCATCTTGTTCACTGAACTGGAACCATTTGAACAACTTGAAAAAAAGTTTAATACTGTTAAACATATGAATTGTACATAATACATCAAGTATTAGGGTGTAACCCTCTCCCCTTTGTGTACCAAACACTCAACCATTGTCTATCCGAATCCTGCATATCAAATTATATTTTATTAGTCAAAAAGTATGTGTTCCAAAAAATGAATAATTTAGAGTTTCTGCGTACCGCGTAACACCTTCCTAAGTCCCAGAGGCCTTTGAAAACCGCCTTTCAAGAGGTGGGGGGTGTGTGGGGGATGTGGTGGGCGGTGGGGGTAACCCGCGTGTGTAGCACAACAAAAATAGTATATTAACAAGTATTGAATTCAGATTTACTTGGCAACGATTGTGAAAGACGTTACAACATTATATTAACATTCTCGTTAACATGATACGATACGCGAGGGAGAAAATAGAGTCCCGGACGAGACCCACGCGTCCGATTTGGTAACCACAATACAAACTCACATGTGCAAAAGCCAGTAAGCGAACCCGGACCCTTATGGTCGAAAGCGAGTGCGCTAACCACTGCGCTAATCGGATATTCTAGTATAAAGTGTTTGTTGTTACCTCTGGGGCATTGATGTCAGTCTCCAGTGCCCTTTCGACAGCTTCAAGGATTTCGAAATCCGTCAGCTTATCTGAAAATTACGCAATTCTAATGTATACAAACATATCGTTCAAATAACTTTGACTGTAATCTGTAAGAAGTTGCCCCGTGCCCCGTACACGGTCTACAATGTCCAACATCTTTTTATCGTCCTTCGATATGATCGAGTATGGTTGAATAAACATTGAAATACAAGAAATCACGACCAGGGGCGGATCCAGGATTTGAGGTTGGAGTGGCTGCTGGTTTGGAGTCAATTAGGTGTTGACTTATACTTCATCAACAACAACAAAATTATAGAATTGAATTGAATAATAATAATAATAATAATAATAATAATAATAATAATAATAATAATAATAATAATAATAATAATAATAATAGGTGTTAATGAAGCACACTGAGCGCTTGCTAAAGAATGAAATTAAGCCCGCGTATGTAACAAATATCAGTAATATTTTTAAAAATTGTTTATCCGAAATATCGTTATTCCGATTTTTTTTATCTGGGTCTCGATATAATAATAATAATAATAATAATAATAATAATAATAATAATAATAATAATAATAATAATAATTATAATAGTAATAATAATAATAATAATAATAATAATAATAATAATAATAATAATAATAATAATAATAATAATAATAATATTAATAACAACAACAACAACAACAACAACAACAATAACAATAATTATAATAATAATAATGATAATAATAAATATAAATATAATGATAAAACCAAATGCTGAAATGTCAAATTAGTTATAACAATTGCATAAGAAAAGAAAGCAGTTCTTACCGTATGTCCTGGCTGAAGGGATGGTAACAAGCACCAAACCACAGAGCCCGAGAAGGAGTAAGCGTAACATTGCCTTTTGAAATTGTCCGCACAGAATGAGCCAACCCCGTTCTCAAATTGCTTTATATACAATTTGATAACCTAAAATTAGACGTAAATGGAATTAGTGATCCATTATGATTGATGTTCAAAATCGAGATGTGGAAAGCAGATACTTTAGGTCAATTTAAAGTATGGCGCATTTACACTGCCCACACACTATTTTCAATGCGACCTGCCTTTTAAACTTACAAACCGAACAACAAACACATGGGCGATTAGGGAATTGTTTATATATATATATATATATACATATATATAAGATGTAACATAAGATATACTTTTGTCTTAAATTTTGCTAAATCAACCAATTCAAACATACTTTTTAAGGACTCATTCATTCTGAGGCGACTAAGTGGCCACAAAAGAAGACACCACAGACAACAACAACTATGTAAGACAAAAAAACATTAATAGTATTGTCAGTGGCAATGCATGTTACATATATTAACGTCCACAGCGAGGCAGTTCGCATTGTGGCGCTATGTCAGTGGCAATGCATGTTACATATATTAACGTCCACAGCGAGGCAGTTCGCCCTGTGGCGCTAGTGGCAATGCATGTTACCTATTTTAACGTCCACAGCGAGGCAGTTCGCATTGTGGCGCTTAGTCAGTGGCAATGCATGTTACCTATATTAACGTCCACAGCGAGGCAGTTCGCCCTGTGGCACTATGTCAGTGGGAATGCATGTTACCTATATTGACGGCCACAGCGAGGCAGTAAGCATATATTAACGTCCACAGCGAAGCAGTTCGCCCTGTGGCGCTATGTCAGTGGCAAAGCATGTTACCTATATTAACGTCCACTGCGGGGTTGTTCGCCCTGTGGCGCTATGTCAGTGGCAATGCATGTTACCTATATTAACGTCCACAGCGAGGCAGTTCGCATTGTGGCGCTATGTCAGTGGAAATGCATGTTACCTATATTAACGTCCACAGCGAGGCAGTTCGACCTGTGGCGCTTAGTCAGTGGCAATGCATGTTACCTATATTAACGTCCACAGCGAGGCAGTTCGCCCTGTGGCGCTTAGTCAGTGGCAATGCATGTAACGTCCACAGCGAGGCAGTTCGCCCTGTGGCGCTAGTGGCATGTTACCTATATTAACGTCCACAGCGAGGCAGTTCGCATTGTGGCGCTATGTCAGTGGCAATGCATGTTACCTATATTAACGTCCACAGCGAGACAGTTTGCATTGTGGCGCTTTGTCAGTGGCAATGCATGTTACATATATTAACGTCCACAGCGAGGCAGTTCGCCCTGTGGCGCTATGAGCATTTCTCATCACGTGTAATGTATGTGTTATCTATGTGCAATGTATGTATAAAGCATGTGTTATGTATGTGTAATGAATGAGTTATGTATGCGTAATATATGTGTAATATATGTGTTAAGTATGTGTTATGTGTGTGAAATGTATGTGTCAAGTATGTGTTTTGTCTTTGTTATGTATGGGTAAAGTATGTGTAATGCATGTGTAAAGTATGTGTTATGTTTGTGTAAAGTATGTGCAATATATGTGTAAAGTATGTGTAATATATGTGTAATGTATGTGTTATATATGTGTAATATATGTACAATGGTTGTTAACTACACCGATAATGCAGTCACTGATAATTTTATTTAATACGACACAAGTTGGATCAATGCTATATATATATGAGATGTGACACAAGATTATAAGTATCTTCCATGGCCGAGAGTGTAAGATAGGTTCATCCCAACCCCACCTCAGTAAAACAAAATAAAGTAAAAAAAAACAAATTGTTGGAACTCTTTTGTGCGGAGTGAAAATAAATGCCGATAGATTTGTGATGATTCGTGGTTGTCATGGATATGTGCGCAGTGATTCAAATCATGTTAATAGTCAAATCGTTCTGTGAAATAGTTCTGAGTAGAGTACAGCATTATTTCTTGAATGGGGCGTGAAAACCTTTTTATGGTTTCATTTGAAGCGAGAAAAATTTAATTAGGATTCTAAATATTGCCACAAGACAAGGTTTCCATGATGCTACTGACGACGGTCTTCAACAAGGGTGGTAATAATGTGATGACAATAAAAAAGGAGTTCCATACGGGTACTTGTTTTAGCTTTGCCCGTAGGCAAGATAAGAATTTCTAGCAAGGTCAAAGTTTTGGATCTAGTTATCTGAGGTGGGAGAAATGTCTGTCTTAAATTATGCTAAATAAACAATTTTAATAAACATACTTTGTTAAAGACGCATTCATTATGAGGAACCAAGTGGCCACGAATGAAGACCCCACGGACAACAACAACTATGTAAGACAAAAGGACCAAAAGGACACTAATACATATTTCTGTTTACCAGCTTCGAAGCGCCTGTGTAAGGCTCATGTCCATCGATGGCACAGATGAAAACAGAATTAAACGACTTATAATTTATCCCAGCTTCCTTACATTCGTATTTGCATAATACATGTAAATGAATAACAAATAAATATAAGCTAAAAAAGTTATATTCAGCAAAAAACCCCAATAAGTACCACAGTTGTAGTTTTACCCACGGTATACGTTTTGTAAAGTGTTTTTTTTTCTTATTTAAAAAAGCTTAACGTACAGCGAGGGTAACGAACCGGACAATTTGAGAGTGTTTATGCTGTGTTCCGAAAAGATAAAGCTCGATAAGTGAAGTAAAATCCGGGTTCATTATTTATACAATATTCTTTAATGTTCAAATTAAATCAGATTGCTTCCCATGAATTCACCTTGTTTTTCACAAAATTTAAACTACTATCAGAGCATGTTAAAGTTGATATTAGAACATGTAATTAATTAGCATAATTCAATGAAATGCCACTTTACTTTAATAGAAACAACTGTTTTGCAAATATTACGGATTTTGCCATTCTTCATATCAATACAGAGTGGTTGATAAGTGATTGATTGTGAGCGGATCCGTGGTATAGTGGTAACACACATGACTGTTAATTCAGGGATCCTGCAAGTTCGATTCCCCGCCTCACCACTTAAAAATACTAATCGTCTTCCGGGAGGGACGGTAATTGGGGGTCCCGTGTGACAGTGCTATACACTGGTGCACGTTAAAAAAAACAGGATAGCTGTAACCAGGGTAACATTATGTTTGTGTACTATGCTCCAAAACCTAAAATGACTAACAATCTTATTGGAGCACTCGCCGAATGGGCAATGCTTACACACACGCACACGCACACGCACACACACACACACACACACACACACGTGATTGTATCATAGGCGACGTGTAGCTTAGGCGCACCTTGTGCCATTCGGGTGATGATATGGTTTGCGGTAGCTTTCGTCTTAGCAAACGAATGTTAAATTTTGTTGTTAAGAGTAAAGGAAACACGAGTTGTGCGAAAAGCTGAAGCTCAAGGCTTAGATCAACCTTAATATGTGAGATCAACCTTAATAAGTGAGATCAACCTTAATAAGTGAGTGTTTGGTTCGAACTTTGGATGAGATGTCGAATCATTCCTGTTTTTTTTACAAAACAAATGCTTCGTTGCCCACGTGACATTTTCTATTTTGGCCAAACTTGAAGCCTTTCAATGAAAATTGTATACATTAAATCATTAACCATAACAATCCGTTCATGTGTCAAGTCCCATCACTCGGATTAAACAATTTGACAAAGTATGCCCCATTCTTCGAAAAGCTGACGAGCTTTTTAAATCGCTTGCGGTACTTTAGTATTTACACTTATCACTCATGCTTGATCAAGAACGCATGCATTAAGCAGTGTCATTTAATTGCTTTCATCACTTAACAGACTTATATCATTTTCCTTGCATCTCTTTGCTGTTCACTGGAGGATTGTTAATGCGAAGGTTTAAAATAAATAAACAAGTTTGCTTTATTTAAGATACCCGGATTTCGCTAAATGTAGAGAACAAAATTAAAACCTAATCAACAGTGATCTTAATAGAGCTAAACAAATAGGAGCACTTAAAGGTTCGTATTGATCAAATTGTACGAAGCAGAAACACATACTGTTTAAAAGGTAGGACACCATTTTAATGGAAAATTAGTATTGAAAAATAACAACAAATTAGAAGTAAATTGATTGTGACGCCGACGGTTACTTACCAAAACGTTCATGGATGGCCGGCATTACATTAACTTAACATTGACAAGAGCGCCAACCAAGCATTAGCTTTTCATCAATGCGTTCCGGGTTTTTTCGTCTAAGCGTTCTTAAATTGGTTTGATCACTGGACAGTCAGGATTTTGATGGTATTCCGGTATTCTCCCTAACACAAAACTACAAACACAACGTTTACAATGAAGTACAGTTTCAGCAACGGCATAGGAAAACAATACGACCCAATAGGCGATATCGTAATTACATACTTGAGTTTATTTTGACTATAAAATAACTTAATTATTTGGATGAACGTTACTGTTTTTTCTTCCCCGATTTGTTTTGTTTTTTATTTTTATTTTGGGACTACTATTTTGTAGAGTAACAAGTTTTGATTGGTTAAAATTGTTGTTTTTATTTTTGACGCGAACTCAAATTTTCTTCATTATTTTTTCTTTACATATCTTCATTATGTATTCTGCTAAATGTTAATGTTGATTATTGTATTTGTGATTCTGTGTAATGAATTAATCTTGAATAATATTTCCATTAACTTGTCTGACTTGTTTTCTTTATAAGTGATTACATATAAGCATGTTCGTTGAAAGCCGGCATAGTCACCTAGTCAATATAAATATACGCACGGAGTCCTTATACAATGTTTAACTGGTAGCGTCCTAGGCATTGTACAAGATACAGAAATCTTTATTCAAAGTCGGATATATGATAACAAGAAACATTAGATTAATGAGCTATTTTCCGACATGAATAACAAACATACATAATGTAACACAACTTAACAATGGACTGGTGACCTGAAAATAAAAGTATTTAGTTTTATATAGGAGAATATACAGAGGCAGTTTCTTTTAAACAATTACAAAAAGTACGATGTATTAGAGCATTTTAAACAATGATGACATCAACTTGTATTCCCGGCTGTACGGCCAGTCCACACGCGCACAGGTCCGCAAGTAAACATACCACTGTAGAATAGTTTGTTCATCGTCCGCCATTCAATCAATGGTGAATGTTGCGCAGCGGGTCTCAACATACCCTTAACAAAAACATAAGCAAACACACACTGCTTATGAGACTCGTTTATTTTGGGCAACAACAGATACATGGGGGGACAACAAAACAGTAGCAAAACAAATGCTTGAAAAAACATGCATACACATATCCGACTGTCAAATATTCCGATCAACTATTATAAATAATAATCACCCCCAAACTGAGCATGTCACGATTGTATCAGAATAAAAAAACATGGTTAAATAAACTTACGCCATGCATTGTTTAGTGATAAGATCGAATATGTATCTCTGGATTACTAGCCGCCCAGGTAAAACCCCGTTTTTGTTTTTTAAATGGACGAGGAAACCTGTGTTCGTAACAATGCGCGAAACAATTAATGTTTCTTAGACTAACCCTCCAAATATCAGATAACGCACATATCTCAACATGCTCCATTTTACAAATACAAATATGATTTTATCATCTATATAATTCTCCTTCTCGCCTATATTTTAAAATAATATGAATTTGAATGTTTTAAAAACTTGATGTTCCCAAGACGAATGTCTCCGTAGAAATGACACGCAAACACCCTTTCCCACCTTTCAATTATAGCTATCACGTGACTAAAACTGCCCAAACCAGTTTTGAAATGGCCACGTTGAGACAAAGGTTCTCCCCGATACGATGTAACGTGGAGAACTTTATTTCTTTGCTATTGGTCTCAATATCTGAGTCTATTCAAGGTCAAACTTGATACAACATAACTTAATAGAAAAAGATACTTACATTTTGTTTCATTTTTATCAGCTTTAGATTCTGTTGTTCTTATCAAATACATACTGTATGCTTGAAAGCTTTTTATAATAAAATAAGACGATGTATTATCATGATTAAAGTTAACTTCCGTCATCTGTATATACATCACTACCGTCATCAGTACACACGTCACTACCGTCACCAGTATACACGTCACTACCGTAATCAGTATACACGTCACTACCGTCATCAGTACATACGTCACTACCGTCATCAGTATACACGTCACTACCCCCATCAGTACACACGTCACTACAGCCATCAGTACACACGTCACTACCGCAATCAGTATACACGTCACTACCGTCATCAGCATACACGTAACTAACGCCATCAGTACACACGTCACTACCGTCATCAGCATACACGTAACTAACGCCATCAGTACACACGTCACTTCCGTCATCAGTACACACATCACTTTCCGCCATCAGTACACACGTCACTACCGTCATCAGTACACACGTCACTACCGCAATCAGTATACACGACACTACCGTCATCAGCATACACGTAACTAACGTCATCAGTACACACGTCACTACCGTCATCAGCATACACGTAACTAACGCCATCAGTATACACGTCACTACCGTCATCAGTATACACGTAACTAACGCCATCAGAATACACGTCACTACCGTCATCAGTATACACGTCACTACCGTCATCAGTACACACGTCACTAATGTCATCAGTATACACGTCACTACCGTCATCAGTACACACGTCACTTACCGTCATCAGTACACTTGTCACTACCGTCATCAGTACACACGTCACTACCGTCATTAGTAAACACGTCACTACCGTCACCAGTACACACGTCACTACGTTCATCAGTACACACGTCACAACCGTCATCAGTATACACGTCACTTCCGTCATCAGTACACACGTCTCTACCGTCATTAGTATACACGTCAGTGCCGTCAATAGTATACACATCACTACCGCCATCAATATACACGTCACTTACCGTCATCAGTACACACGTCACTACCGTCATCAGCATACACGTAACTAACGCCATCAGTACACACGTCAATACCGCCATCAGTATCGCCATCAGTATACACGCCATCCGTCATCAGTATAAACGTAACTAACGCCATCAGTATACACGTCACAATCGCCATCAGTATACACGTCATTTACCGTCATCAGTATACACGTCACTACCGTCATCAGTACACACGTCACTACCGTCATCAGTACACACGTCACTTAACGTCATCAGTACATACGTCACAACCGTCATCAGTACACACGTCACTACCGACATCAGTACACACGTCAATACCGTCACCAGTTCACACGTCACTACGTTCATCAGTACGCACATCACTACCATCATCAGTATACACGTCACTTCCGTCATCAATATACACGTCACTACCGTCATCAGTACACACGTCACTACCGTCATTAGTATACACGTCAGTGCCGTCATTAGTATACACTTCACTACCGTCATCAGTATACACATCACTACCATCATCAGTACACACGTCACTTCCGTCATCAGTATACACGTCACTACCGTCATCAGTATACACGTCACTACCGTCATCAATATACACGTCACTACCGCAATCATTACGTCTCTACCGCCATCAATATACACGTCACTACCGTCATCAGTACGTCACTACCGCCATCAGTACACACGTCACTACCGCCATCAGTACACACGTCACTACAGTCATCAGTATACACGTCACTACAGTCATCAGTATACACGTCACTACAGTCATCAGTATACACGTCACTACAGTCATCAGTATACACGTCACTACCGCCATCAGTACACACGTCACTACAGTCATCAGTATACACGTCACTACCGTCATCAGTACACATGTCACTACCGCCATCAGTATACATGTCACTACCGCCATCGGTATACACACCACTACCGTCATCAGTACACAGGTCACTACCGTCATCAGTACACACGTCACTTCCGTCATCAGTACACACGTCACTACCGTCATCAGTACACACGTCACTACCGTCATTAGTATATACGTCAGTGCCGTCATTAGTAAAGACGTCACTACCATCATCAGTACACACGTCACTACCGTCATCAGTACACACGTCACTTCCGCCATCAGTACACACGTCACTACCGTCATTAGTATACACGTCAGTGCCGTCATTAGTATACACTTCACTACCGTCATCAGTATACACATCACTACCATCATCAGTACACACGTCACTTCCGTCATCAGTATACACGTCACTACCGTCATTAGTATACACGTCAGTGCCGTCATTAGTATACACTTCACTACCGTCATCAGTATACACATCACTACCATCATCAGTACACACGTCACTTCCGTCATCAGTATACACGTCACTACCGTCATCAGTATACACGTCACTACCGTCATCAATATACACGTCACTACCGCAATCATTACGTCTCTACCGCCATCAATACACACGTCACTACCGTCATCAGTACGTCACTACCGCCATCAGTACACACGTCACTACCGCCATCAGTACACACGTCACTACAGTCATCAGTATACACGTCACTACAGTCATCAGTATACACGTCACTACAGTCATCAGTATACACGTCACTACAGTCATCAGTATACACGTCACTACCGCCATCAGTACACACGTCACTACAGTCATCAGTATACACGTCACTACCGTCATCAGTACACATGTCACTACCGCCATCAGTATACATGTCACTACCGCCATCGGTATACACACCACTACCGTCATCAGTACACAGGTCACTACCGTCATCAGTACACACGTCACTTCCGTCATCAGTACACACGTCACTACCGTCATCAGTACACACGTCACTACCGTCATTAGTATATACGTCAGTGCCGTCATTAGTAAAGACGTCACTACCATCATCAGTACACACGTCACTACCGTCATCAGTACACACGTCACTTCCGCCATCAGTACACACGTCAAGTCAAGTCAAGTCAAGTCAATATTAATTTATTGTCGGGTACTATCATCAACAGTTTAACATTAGCTATGAATAGCGGTCATCAGTACACACGTCACTTACCGTCGTCAGTACACACGTCACTACCGTCACCAGTACACACGTCACTTACCGTCATCAGTACACACGTCACTACCGTCTTCAGTACACACGTCACTACCGTCATCAATACACACGTCACTACCGTCATCATTACACACGTCACTTACCGTCATCAGTACACACGTCACTTCCGTCATCAGTACACACGTCACTACTGTCATCGGTACACACGTCACTACCGCCATCAGTACACACGTTACTACCGCCATCAGTACACACGTCACTACCGCCATCAGTACACACGTCACTTACCGTCACCAGTATACACGCCTTTGCCGTCATCAGTAAACTCGTCACTACCGTCATCAGTACACACGTCATTAACGTCATCAGTATACACGCCACTACCGTCATCAGTACATACGTCACTACCGCAATCAGTACACACGTCACTACAGTCATCAGTATACACGTCACTACCGTCACCAGTATACACGCCACTACCGTCATCAGTATACACGTCACTACCGTCATCAGTACACACGTCACTACCGTCATCAGTACACACGTCACTACTGCCATCAGTATACACGTCACTTCCGTCATCAGTATACACGTCACATCAAAAGGCCACCACAATTGCCACAACGATGTCATGACATCGTTGTGGCAATTGTGGTGGCCTTTTGTACCACAGTTTTACAATAAACATTCGAATATGTTTATAACAGTTTAAGTCAAATATATCATACACTGTTGCTCTACTTACACGCGGTTGCAAAATTCTGAATAGACTAAAATCATCTTCTGACAAAGTTCGTGCAGACCATAATGAGGTATCTTTCAATGAAACAATAGTTTTAGCTATATGTTTCCATTGACGTCTACAGGGAATTCGTTCTGGATTAACTAAAGCATTGTTGATAAAGCTTTGAAGCCCATATGTACATATGATTTTACATATATCAGGAATAAAACCTAAAGAAACATTTCTATCTGTTACAAACTGAAAGTATCGTCGTAGAAAAATATTCTTAGTGGTGCATTTAGAGTCTAGACAAAGTATCAAATGTAAGAATAGCAAGTTCTTAATGATCACCGATGAATACAATTTATGAAGCCCAAGCATTGATTCACACATATCAGATCTCGTGCGAAAATGAAATCCCTGAATTTTCTTAACCATAAAATGCTGTAAGCGATTAACTGAAGCTATATCGCTTTGTACAATATTATTCCATAATTCACTACAAAAGAGAACAATTAGCATTATGATTTTAACATAGAGATTAACAGAAACTAATTTATTAAGACCATGTGAATGTACACCTTGAGCAGTCATTGCAAAAAATGCATTTAAAGCTTTTTGGCATCTCTCTTCAATTTGTGCTTTGCACTTCATGTTAGAAACTTGTTTCACACCCAGGTGGTTCGCACTATTAGTTTGAGGGATTATCTGGTCACCATACATTATTTCTGACTTGTTTACATTCATGTCTATTCGCCATGACTTACAGTAGCGATATACAATGTCCATCATTTTCTGAAGATTCAAGGTAGATAGCGCCAACAGGGCAATATCATCGGCGTATGCAGGATTGCCGGACTTGGTTGAAAGAACACAGCAGCCTTTGTTACTGATCTCAAGATCTCTCAGAAGGTTGTCGACGTAGATTAAATAGTAAAATGTAGATAAAACACCTCCTTGGCGAACTGATTTTTGTATGTTTATGCTATCTGATGTATCGCCATTAAGCTTAACAACGCATTTAAGATTGCTATAAGATGCTTTGACTCGGAGGGACTACCAATTGGTTGGGAAACCTTTTGCTCATTTCAAATCTGTCACATATTGAAGGCGAGACGAGTCATGTTTTTTCTCTTATATGTTTTACATCGGTGTTATTTCCCTTGGGTAGTGTGTTACATTGAATTCATTTTTGGCTTCCGGCCGGTGGCAAGCAACATATCGTGCATGTGAACAGTTACACACACATATACATTGGTTTTCAGGACATGAGGTTCTAGTTTACGATCAGCAGTCTTATGAAGTCTGTCCTCGCAGTAGTTTGAAAAGAATATGATACACGAACGAATTTGACGAACGAACCTGCCGTGGTATGTTGCCCTTGACGATGACCCATTTAGGGTGTTAGAACGTCACGGGCATGCAATTCTTCAGATAACTTGATCCGTGCAATAATACGAGGACGAGTTATGTACGACTATGATACTTGGGTGGTGGATTGCCCTGTAATTGAGATGAACCAAGGAACAGTGTCTATACCACGTGATAAATTGCGTCATAAATGCTACGTCGGAAGGCAATATTTTGCTTGGATTGAAGACTTTAAACAAAGATAACTTCACTATTTCTTCACCATTTTAAATACAACATTTCGTAGTCTACGCCGCTTAAATAGCCCCGCATTCGGTCTTTTCCCAGAGTTTGATTGAGAGTTAAGTTTCTTAAAACACTTCAACAAACCTTTTCACAATACGGCCTTCTGACGGAGCACTGTCAAAATATAATTTTGGAAACAGGTTTGTCCAAGTGTTTGATGAAACTAATCACCTTATCAAACTTCGGTAATAAAACAAAGGCGGTGCTCTTTAACCGGCATAGACTGCCCTTTGTTTTATTTAAAATGGTGTAGTAAAGGAAAAGTTATCTTTGATTTAAGTCTTTATTTTAAGCTTAATGTTGCCTTCCGACGTAGCATATATGACGTAATTTATCACGTGGTATACACACACAGAAGTAAGTTGTCACAGATCGAAGTCTCACTTCAACAGTCGGTGACCTGTTATTGTGTCCGGATCCATTTTAAGGCTTATATATTTGAAAACTGTGCAACTATTAATCCATGCATTTCTTAAAACACCTTGTTTCCGACAAAGTGGCACTTATTTTTTTTTTATTTGACTAACATTTCTTTTTGATTGGAGAGCGACTTGATCGAGGACCATGTAGTTGCATTACTAGAGTGGTTTACATGATCTGTGCATGACCCACATTTTATTCCGAGTAAATAGTTCGAAATTTAAGGTCCAAGTGTTGTTTTGAAAATCAGAACACATATATGCAAATAATTCGAGAACGACTTTACCATTCAAATTCAATGGCATGCTGGACTTGACCACTTGATGCTTTTGACAAAACGGCATATAGGGGAACATTATATTTTAATAAAATCTTTTCAGCAGCATAATTTGATGATATCTTTGCGACGTTTCAGCTGCAAATTTAGCAAAAGTGAATTATCTTTGCTTACTATGAAGATAGCAAATGTCTCTTTTGAGTTCGAATCATTTTAACGACGTAAACTGATAAAATTTTCTCCCACCTTAGATAAGTAGAAAATTTGGCCGTGCTGGAAATTCTTATCTCCCACCTCAGATAAGTAGATCCAAAAATTTGGCCATGCTAGAAATTCTGATCTTGCCCCCTAGGGCAAAGGTAAAACAAGTACTCGTATGGAACTTTTTTATTGTCATCCCACAATAACCTCCCTTGTTGAAGACCGTCGTCAGTAGCATCCATTCGGAACTCCTCGGCCATTTTTATCGAAAACAACATCGGATGTTTATGGACGGTTTACAAAGTCAGAAATCGGTACACTTTAAGTCCGCTGCAAATTTAGCGCGTAGAAATTTAATTTAGCAGTTAAAGTTAATGAAATATTGGGAATCTTGAATATGTTTGCAATAATACATTTCACTGGCAATCAATTTAAACTATGATCAATACATTCAAGCTAAAACACTACATATAATTATTAACGATATAATTCAAAATTTTACTACTTCTACTGATGTACCGGAATACATCCGAGGTTGTTTTCGATAAAAATGGCCGAGGAGCTCCAAATGCTGTAGCATCATGGAAACCGTGTTTTGTGGCAATATAATAAATCCAAATTCATTATTTCTCGCTTCAAATGGCATCGTGAATTTTTTTCGCGCTCCATTCAGGAAATAATGCTGCCATCTATATATATCTATACACACATTATTTTCAATTCGCACAAAAGAGTTCCAACGAAAAAATACATTTTTACTTTATTTTGTTAAATTGAGGTGGGAGAAAAAGCGTGGCCAATTTTTTTTTTGATCTACTTATCTGAGGTGGGAGAAAAAGCTTTCTTACACTATTGGCCAGTGAAGATACTTATGCTCTTGTATTAGGACATTCCGGCTATAACGTTAGCTAACCAAATCCCCACAATTGTTACGTAATGGTGATTTGTTTAATATGAACTGATCACATTTCAATGTAAATGCAACACGCTTAAACATTGCCAATTGGTAAAGCATTTGACTAAAATTAATCCCCGCAAATTCAATTTGACCTAAACACTCGGACATACACCGAGCCGCTCGTGTAAGATAGGTCCATCCCGACCCTCGCGCTGGGTGTTTTGTGGAAACTCGGTAATACTCGTTTCCGCGAAACACCCTTCGCTTGCGCTGGGATAAACCATTGTTGAACTTCTCCTTTTGGTATTTAAAAGCATTTGACAAAAATTAATAACCGCTTTGGTAAAGACGGTTAACAATGAAATTTATAAGATTTAACTTCTCTTTGAAACAGATCAACAACCAAATTGCGGTAAACATTATGTCAATGAAGCTTTTGTTCGTTTTGACTGCAAAAGTTACGAAATGCAGCGTTTTGGTAAAAAATATAAACATATTTTCAGGACCGCAGGTAAACTCGTCCCCATAGCTAAAAACGTTTTCACGACGTATTAATGACGTTTTGACAAGCTGGAATGTTCTGACTATAATGGTAACAAGTATAAACATCCCCCATTACATAAAGAAGTTGAGCGTGTGTGAGTGCGTGCGTGTGTGCGTGCGTGTGTGTGCGTGCGTGTGTGCGTGCGTGAGTGTTTGTGTGTGTGTGTGTGTGCGTGCGTGTGTTCGTGCGTAAGAGTACATTATAGGTTTCCTTTTATAGATTTAGTCGAACTAAATGTCTATATGGTGTTAATGAAATATCTCCCACGATGTTATTACTCGCTAAGATTCATACACCGCATTTGCTGTGTGTGTGAAATTCGCAGTTAAACCCTGCAATTGTTAATACATATAGTCAACACCTCCATAGCTGGCAGTATGGTATAGGATGGTGAACAACATGATGTAGAGGAATGAATTAAAAAAATAGAGTTTGTTTCACCAATCCTGACCACTGGCTGTTCAGGTTAAAACGTCGCTAGTTATACACCTAAAACCAAGATCGTGTTGGCAAAATCGTAAAGGCACCAAAGGAAAACCCGCCATAAAAAACGCTTTATAGAAACACAAAAAGGCGCCAAACGACAAACTCGCCTCATGGAGATTTCCAGGCGTCTTAAACAATTATTAAGGGTATGGTATAAGCGCACGAGAACCTACTATCCTATCACACAAAATGTTTTGTTAGAAACTTTAAATCAAGTTCTTGACGTACAACTTCTTTTACTTATTTCAATTTGACTTATATATTCTGACATACACCTTAAGACTTATGACTAACTGTATGAAGGTCATAAATGATTATGCTAATAAACATGAACAACAATTTTAGAAATACATTTACTGCATTTGTGTAAGCATCTGACCAGTCAACTAAATACACATCATATTATACACTTTTACAAACAATTCACACACAGTCAATACATTTAAGAAGTATAACAAAACAGTAAGATCTCTATGATATACATAAACAATTTACGTTTGAAAATATATACAATTCCATTTAATTTTGTATCATATTTCTTATTCAGATAAGCAATCGAACATGATCAATTTACACAAAAGATCCATCAAAAACTGTTGTTGTTTTTTCAACTATTTAAAAAATAGCCAAGTCTTGCCAGTTCCGAAAGTGAATGATCAGTTCACTGACCAAAACCACATTTCCTCGTGCTGACTTACAGTGCCACATTGCTTTCATTATATTTAATTTGGGAAATTAATTTTCGTCTAATTCGAAAACACAAACTAATAGAATTACATTTACATAAGCAAACTCTACATAAGAGCTAAGGTGTTGCTTATAAATAACAGTTAAGCCAAAGATGTTCCAAGAAACCTTGGAAACCTTGATCTGCTGCAAGCCCCAATTTCCGGAAACATCTTCAGCGTAACAAGATTAAGTATCATATTTCATGATATTATAATGGTTTGACCTCAATTCTATGACCCAAAAGATAAATTTTCAATATTATTTTTAAACTTATTGCCATGGTAAGTCTCAAACTCGTTAAAAGCAGCTAATTTTGTTATCTACTATGTAATTGAGTGAATTTTCTTTCACATTTAAATAAAACTTGTTTACACAGTTCTATAGGATATATGCGAATTTCGACTTGGTCGTGTACGGTCAAATTGTTGCTACATCCATATATGTGTACATTGTAAGCTATCTTGATGGAGACAATCTTTAATCTTCATGGAACTTTCACAGAACGAGTGTAACAAAGTCGTATTGCCCGACCCGAAGGTGCGTCTATAGGGATATATGTTCAAAGTGACACACTTATTCAAAATCAATATATACACATGTATAACAAACATCAATTTGACTGATAAACCTTAAACTACTTACTAAATAATACATTTATTGAAAACATTAAGTACTGATAACAAGATTGTAAGGGACGCAGTGACGAAGCACTTTTTTGCTGACATATTTAAATATTGGACAGTCCATTCTTCAAATATTGGGCAGTTTAAGTAGAAATAAAGTACGGGACGCAGTTCAATAACCCATTATAGTACAAAAAAGAACAATGGATGACGTCACAAACATGTTTCAAGAATAACTTTAAGATTGTAAGAAGAGTGAATACTTTTCAATAACACATTTCCTGCAACTCTCCGACAACTATGTTGTTAAGGAACCGTTTGCAAGTCCATGAAAAGATAAACCACCGATATTATATATATAAAATGATAATTTTGTTGTTATAGCCGTCTGGCGAATAAGAAATATTAGCCAGACGGCTATAACAACAAAATTATCCTTTTCATTTAGACTGGTCACCGGTCAGACGCAGTGGTTATTTCCCTTTGTCAAGTAAAAGCAATGTGCTTGAAAATCGCAATTTACTCACCCGCATACCGGTCGTAGCTTTTATCGATAGTAACGACATGGTTCATGTATAGCCCTTAGCGTTATACTCAGATTACTGAAATAGGCAAACATTAGGCGAGCACACACCTGGGCCCAGTTTCAGTAATGATCGTAAGGCTTAATATTATAACTTATAGTAATTTACATTTTTTCTGACCGTTCCAAGGCGGTACCTAACAATCCCTGATAAACACACCTAGCGTTTTTATATTTAAATAGAAAATTTAAGAATTACTAATTTAAACGAGATTATGGCAATAACTTGAGAGGCAAATGTTGGGTGAAATACCTAAATATATGATGACGTTCAAACGTTTACATTATTGATTTATTCGGGATTGTTGGGATAAGAGTGAGGTTGTGCACACAAACTGGTTTAAATCCCCAGTAAATTTACATTTTACTGACCGTTCCAAGGCGGTAACTAACCATCCTTGATAAACATACCTAGTTTAGATATTTATAGTATATATGCACTGTACTGTTTGTGGAGTTTTGTTCTGTTCTTCCATGTTTCTTGTTTGTGATTTTATGTTCTATGTCTTTGGCGTTTACCCAATGCCATTAAACCGGGTTTATGTTTAAACTTTTTGCTACTGAGCTTGTTTCTGTAGCTTTTCGTTTAAATATTGGGTTTCAATAAAAAATATCGCAAGGACATTTATTGCACAGATTCTGCCCGTTATTCTGGACCCGAGCACTCTTAAGCAGCGTAAGATATCGACTAAGATATCTTATTGAAACAGGCCCACATATCAACCTTAAGTGTATCGAACATATCTTTTAAAGTGTCCCTTATTGTATCACTTCTTAAAAGGTTTAAACGTATGTTTACATTCATTGGAATTATGATACATATATATATATATATTCTCATGTAAGCCTATTCCGCCGCGTGTTTGATGTCTTGCATCAAAATTGTGGTCGTTTATATGTCCTGTCTACGTAAAACGTTGGACAATAGGCCATATTCATGATTGAGCCAAAAGTTCTCCCGTGTCTTCATGGAACTTTCACATATGTGTCTATGCTTTGTATTGTACGTCAAGTTTGATTAAAACAGATCACCAATACAAATGTTCGAAATATATTATTAGGTAAATTTCGTTTATAACCTACATTGCAAGACAATGAAATTGCTTATCGGCCTCCGATAAATTCCACGCATAATCAGAAAGCACGCTTTGATATTTATAATACGTGTATGTTCTATCTGCTACAAGATACAAGAGTCAATTGTGGTTCTGTTGTTTTACCCATCAAACAGAGCACAGATCCAGATTTATTTCGGCGTAACATACAACACGGCAAATATAAAACAGAACAGAACATTAATTTATTTCAGTTCACACTATCAACATAATTACATACAATGAGAACAGAACTGAACATTAATTTATTTCAGTTAACACTATCAACATAATTACATGCAATGAGAACAGAACAGAACATTAATTTATTTCAGTTAACACAATCAACATAATTACATGCAATGAGAACAGAACAGAACATTAATTTATTTCAGTTCACACTATCAACATAATTACATACAATGAGAACAGAACAGAACATTAATTTATTTCAGTTCACACTATCAACATAATTACATACAATGAGAACAGAACAGAACATTAATTTATTTCAGTTCACACTATCAACATAATTACATACAATGAGAACAGAACAGAACATTAATTTATTTCAGTTCACACTATCAACATAATTACATACAATGAAATCGATCAACATGCATACTCATGAATATCTTTACAACACATATTACAATACTATCTCATTAAACAAATAACTAAAATGAAATGAACACTTGATAAATATGTCACAGAATAAAACCAACGAAACTGTATTGTACATATTGTTTGAGTTTAGTTTCTAAATTTAAGCAGAAAAAAATACTTCACACATGATGATTATTCAGGGTAACAGGGGGCGACTTAAGGTGTCTGACTCACAAGTAGACCTGGGGCCTTAATACAGAAGCATCTTAAGGTAAGATTTTACCTTTTCCTTAAATTCAACAATGTTCTTAACTGTATAATTACACAGGTAGAAAGTGTTATGCATAGTATCGATTCTGCAATTAAAATATGGACACTGAAAAATTCATTTTAAAGAATCATTTTTTGCAGGTTTATAACATTTCCAAATATTATACTTAAGTTAAAATATGTTAGAAATTACAAAAGATGCTTCTGTAATACAGACCCAGCTGTTCTCTAAAATCTTTGTTTACCTGTTTGTTAAATGTTGATTTCTGACTACCCTGTACAATGTTGGTATCTTTTGAAACGTTTGAAAATCGTGGCTTATCCACCCCGGGAAAAACCTACGCGCTGTTTTAGAATATAATAGTAATTGATAATGATACTAAATTAAATATTTAACGATTTAGAAGAACAGAGTCAGAACGATGTACATAAAAAAATATGCTCAGAAAATAACACAAATTATTGAACGTAAACACGTTTGCGTTAACAAACAACTTTGCACGCGTAATTATGAGGAATATATAAAACAGTTCTAACATCGTCAAAATTGCACTAATATTTATATTTTCGATATGCAAGATTTTCTTTGTTAACATGAATGCGGGACAGATAAAAATAAATCGACCTTCGGGTACGATGCGAGGCCGGTTACTCGGCAAGCTTAGTTACCGGTTTCTGCACGTGCCCTCGTGTCGGATTTTCTATCCGCCCGCATTCATGTCAAAGATGAAACATGAAGCTGATGATTTTGACACAAAATTGCCAAATAAATGAGCGAAAGTACATCAAATATACAGTTTTAACAGATGTGTGTGTTTGCTCTTTACTTCATTTAAATCGCTGAAGGCCAAAAAGTGTTTGACTTATTTTCCACGCACAGACCCCTTTCAAATAACAAGCTAAACCTACAAAGATCACATCAGAAAGTATTATTCCAAAAACAATAATGTCTGAATCAAATATGAAAATATAGAGACATACATGGATTTGTGAATACAAGTTAAAGACATGCGATAAGTTGGAACGGCTATTTTGTAACAAGTCTATTTTATTCAAATATTCCAAAATATTCAAAAATACCAACTGATAAATATCAAAAGAGTCGAACGAGTGAACTGTATGCATTTGTAGATTGGTTTTCTTACATTATACAACTATTTTTCGATAATACATGTCATAAATTGTTTTGCTAAATAATAGAGATATATACAAGAGGTGTCAATAAAACTCTCAATTGTTGGAAACATTCATAGCAATAAAAAGAGTCATCCATTTCTTGGTTGAGCTCAATAGTGACTCGCGTTTTAGAGTTTTAAAACTCGTTAGTGTTCATACCAAAGCCTCAGCCAATGGGATCGCCGGATAGATTCACATATAATCATATAGATGAGCTCTGACAACTAAAACACCATTCTGCCATTACATAACGAAAACAACAGCCGAATTCCCATCGGTCATGTATTGGCTTTGTTATATGAGTCATTTTCTCATTTGCTGGTATAGAAGCATTCGCGAGGAATGAGATCGTATTACTAGACCGTGGTAATAGATCGTATTACTAGACCGTGGTATTAGATCGTATTACTAGACAGTGGCATTAGATCGTATTACTGGACCGTGGTAATAGATCGTATTACTAGACAGTGGCATTAGATCGTATTACTGGACCGTGGTATTAGATCGTATTACTAGACAGTGGCATTAGATCGTATTACTGGACCGTGGTAATAGATCGTATTACTAGACAGTGGCATTAGATCGTATAACTGGACCGTGGTAATAGATCGTATTACTAGACCGTGGTATTAGATCGTATTACTAGACAGTGGCATTAGATCGTATTACTGGACCGTGGTAATAGATCGTATTACTAGACAGTGGCATTAGATCGTATTACTGGACCGTGGTAATAGATCGTATTACTAGACAGTGGCATTAGATCGTATTACTGGACCGTGGTAATAGATCGTATTACTGGACCGTGGTATTAGATCGTATAACTGGACCGTGGTAATAGATCGTATTACTAGACCGTGGTATTAGATCGTATTACTAGAACGTGGTATTAGATCGTATTACTAGACCGTGGTATTAGATCGTATTACTAGACCGTGGTAATAGATCGTATTACTAGACCGTGGTATTAGATCGTATTACTAGACCGTGGTAATAGATCGTATTACTAGACCGTGGTAATAGATGTTATTACTAGACCGTGGTAATAGATCGTATAACTAGACCGTGGTATTAGATCGTATTACTAGACCGTGGTATTAGATCGTATTACTAGACCGTGGTATTAGATCGTATTACTGGACCGTGGTAATAGATCGTATTACTGGACCGTGGTATTAGATCGTATAACTGGACCGTGGTAATAGATCGTATTACTGGACCGTGGTATTAGATCGTATAACTGGACCGTGGTAATAGATCGTATTACTAGACCGTGGTATTAGATCGTATTACTAGAACGTGGTATTAGATCGTATTACTAGACCGTGGTATTAGATCGTATTACTAGACCGTGGTAATAGATCGTATTTCTAGACCGTGGTATTAGATCGTATTACTAGACCGTGGTAATAGATCGTATTACTAGACCGTGGTAATAGATGTTATTACTAGACCGTGGTAATAGATCGTATTACTAGACCGTGGTAATAGATCGTATTACTAGACCGTGGTATTAGATCGTATTACTAGACCGTGGTATTAGATCGTATTACTAGACCGTGGTAATAGATCGTATTACTAGACCGTGGTAATAGATCGTATTACTAGACCGTGGTAATAGATCGTATTACTAGACCGTGGTATTAGATCGTATTACTAGACCGTGGTTTTAGATCGTATTACTAGACCGTGGTATTAGATCGTATTACTAGACCGTGGTAATAGATCGTATTACTAGACCGTGGTAATAGATAGTATTACTAGACCGTGGTATTAGATCGTTTTACTAGACCGTGGTTTTAGATCGTATTACTAGACCGTGGTATTAGATCGTATTACTAGACCGTGGTTTTAGATCGTATTACTAGACCATGGTATTAGATCGTATTACTAGACCGTGGTTTTAGAGCGTATTACTAGATCGTGGTATTAGAGCGTATTACTAGACCGTGGTATTAGATCGTATTACTGGACCGTGGTATTAGATCGTATTACTAGAACGTGGTATTAGATCGTATTACTAGACCGTGGTATTAGATCGTATTACTAGACTGTGGTATTAGACCGTATTACTAGACCGTGGTAATAGATCTTATTACTAGAACGTGGTATTAGATCGTATTACTAGACCGTGGTATTAGATCGTATAACTAGAACGTGGTATTAGATCGTATTACTGGACCGTGGTAATAGATCGTATTACTAGACCGTGGTATTAGATCGTATTACTAGACCGTGGTATTAGATCGTATAACTAAAATGTGGTATTAGATCGTATTAATACACCGTGGTAATAGATCGTATTACTGGACCGTGGTATTAGATCGTATTACTAGACCATGGTATTAGATCGTATTACTACACCGTGGTAATAGATCGTATTACTGGACCGTGGTATTAGATCGTATTACTAGACCGTGGTATTAGATCGTATTACTAGAACGTGGTATTAGATCGTATTACTAGACCGTGGTATTAGATCGTATTACTAGACCGTGGTATTAGACCGTATTACTAGACCGTGGTAATAGATCTTATTACTAGAACGTGGTATTAGATCGTATTACTAGACCGTGGTATTAGATCGTATTACTAGAACGTGGTATTAGATCGTATAACTGGACTGTGGTAATAGATCGTATTACTAGACCGTGGTATTAGATCGTATTACTACACCGTGGTAATAGATGGTATTACTTGAACGTGGTATGAGATCGTATTACTAGAACGTGGTATTAGGTCGTATTACTAGACCGTGGTATTAGATCGTATTACTAAACCGTTGTATTAGATCGTATTACTAGAACGTGGTATTAGATCGTATTACTAGACCGTGGTAATAGATCTTATTACTAGACAGTGGTTTTAGAGCGTATTACTAGACCGTGGTAATAGATCGTATTACTAGACCGTGGTATTAGATCGTATTACTAGACCGTGATATTAGATCGTATTACTAGACCGTGGTTTTAGATCGTATTACTAGAACGTGGTATTAGATCGTATTACTGGACCGTGGTAATAGATCGTATTACTAGACCGTGGTATTAGATCGTATTACTAGACCGTGGTATTAGATCGTATAACTAGAATGTGGTATTAGATCGTATTACTACACCGTGGTAATAGATCGTATTACTGGACCGTGGTATTAGATCGTATTACTAGACCATGGTATTAGATCGTATTACTACACCGTAGTAATAGATCGTATTACTGGACCGTGGTATTAGATCGTATTACTAGACCGTGGTATTAGATCGTATTACTAGACCGTATTACTAGACCGTGGTAATAGATCTTATTACTAGAACGTGGTATTAGATCGTATTACTAGACCGTGGTATTAGATCGTATAACTAGAACGTGGTATTAGATCGTATTACTGGACCGTGGTAATAGATCGTATTACTAGACCGTGGTATTAGATCGTATTACTAGACCGTGGTATTAGATCGTATAACTAGAATGTGGTATTAGATCGTATTACTACACCGTGGTAATAGATCGTATTACTGGACCGTGGTATTAGATCGTATTACTAGACCATGGTATTAGATCGTATTACTAGACCGTGGTAATAGATCGTATTACTGGACCGTGGTATTAGATCGTATTACTAGACCGTGGTATTAGATCGTATTACTAGAACGTGGTATTAGATCGTATTACTAGACCGTGGTATTAGAACGTATTACTAGACCGTGGTATTAGACCGTATTACTAGACCGTGGTAATAGATCTTATTACTAGAACGTGGTATTAGATCGTATTACTAGACCATGGTATTAGATCGTATTACTAGAACGTGGTATTAGATCGTATTACTGGACTGTGGTTATAGATCGTATTACTAGACCGTGGTATTAGATCGTATTACTAGACCGTGGTAATAGATGGTATTACTTGAACGTGGTATTAGATCGTATTACTAGAACGTGGTATTAGGTCGTATTACTAGACCGTGGTATTAGATCGTATTACTAAACCGTTGTATTAGATCGTATTACTAGAACGTGGTATTAGATCGTATTACTAGACCGTGGTAATAGATCTTATTACTAGACAGTGGTTTTAGATCGTATTACTAGACCGTGGTATTAGATCGTATTACTAGACCGTGGTATTAGATCGTATTACTAGACCGTGGTATTAGATCGTATTACTAGACCGTGGTTTTAGATCGTATTACTAGAACGTGGTATTAGATCGTATTACTGGACCGTGGTAATAGATCGTATTACTAGACCGTGGTATTAGATCGTATTACTAGACCGTGGTATTAGATCGTATAACTAGAATGTGGTATTAGATCGTATTACTACACCGTGGTAATAGATCGTATTACTGGACCGTGGTATTAGATCGTATTACTAGACCATGTTATTAGATCGTATTACTACACCGTGGTAATATATCGTATTACTGGACCGTGGTATTAGATCGTATTACTAGACCGTGGTATTAGATCGTATTACTAGACCGTATTACTAGACCGTGGTAATAGATCTTATTACTAGAACGTGGTATTAGATCGTATTACTAGACCGTGGTATTAGATCGTATAACTAGAACGTGGTATTAGATCGTATTACTGGACCGTGGTAATAGATCGTATTACTAGACCGTGGTATTAGATCGTATTACTAGACCGTGGTATTAGATCGTATAACTAGAATGTGGTATTAGATCGTATTACTACACCGTGGTAATAGATCGTATTACTGGACCGTGGTATTAGATCGTATTACTAGACCATGGTATTAGATCGTATTACTAGACCGTGGTAATAGATCGTATTACTGGACCGTGGTATTAGATCGTATTACTAGACCGTGGTATTAGATCGTATTACTAGAACGTGGTATTAGATCGTATTACTAGACCGTGGTATTAGAACGTATTACTAGACCGTGGTATTAGACCGTATTACTAGACCGTGGTAATAGATCTTATTACTAGAACGTGGTATTAGATCGTATTACTAGACCATGGTATTAGATCGTATTACTAGAACGTGGTATTAGATCGTATTACTGGACTGTGGTTATAGATCGTATTACTAGACCGTGGTATTAGATCGTATTACTAGACCGTGGTAATAGATCGTATTACTAGACCGTGGTATTAGATCGTATTACTAGAACGTGGTATTAGGTCGTATTACTAGACCGTGGTATTAGATCGTATTACTAAACCGTTGTATTAGATCGTATTACTAGAACGTGGTATTAGATCGTATTACTAGACCGTGGTAATAGATCTTATTACTAGACAGTGGTTTTAGAGCGTATTACTAGACCGTGGTATTAGATCGTATTACTAGACCGTGGTATTAGATCGTATTACTAGACCGTGATATTAGATCGTATTACTAGACCGTGGTTTTAGATCGTATTACTAGAACGTGGTATTAGATCGTATTACTGGACCGTGGTAATAGATCGTATTACTAGACCGTGGTATTAGATCGTATTACTAGACCGTGGTATTAGATCGTATAACTAGAATGTGGTATTAGATCGTATTACTACACCGTGGTAATAGATCGTATTACTGGACCGTGGTATTAGATCGTATTACTAGACCATGTTATTAGATCGTATTACTACACCGTGGTAATAGATCGTATTACTGGACCGTGGTATTAGATCGTATTACTAGACCGTGGTATTAGATCGTATTACTAGAACGTGGTATTAGATCGTATTACTAGAACGTGGTATTAGATCGTATTACTAGACCGTGGTATTAGACCGTATTACTAGACCGTGGTAATAGATCTTATTACTAGAATGTGGTATTAGATCGTATTACTAGACCGTGGTATTAGATCGTATTACTAGAACGTGGTATTAGATCGTATTACTGGACTGTGGTAATAGATCGTATTACTAGACCGTGGTATTAGATCGTATTACTAGACCGTGGTATTAGATCGTATAACTAGAATGTGGTATTAGATCGTATTACTAGACCGTGGTAATAGATCGTATTACTGGACCGTGGTATTAGATCGTATTACTAGACCGTGGTATTAGATCGTATTACTAGACCGTGGTAATAGATCGTATTACTAGACCGTGGTAATAGATCGTATTACTAGACCGTGGTATTAGATCGTATTACTAGACCGTGATATTAGATCGCATTACAAGACCGTGGTATTAGATCGTATTACTAGAACATGGTATTAGATCGTATTACTAGACCGTAGTAATAGATCTTATTACTAGACCGTGGTTTTAGAGCGTATTACTAGACCGTGGTATTAGATCGTATTACTAGACCGTGGTATTAGATCGTATTACTAGACCGTGGTTTTAGATCGTATTACTAGACCGTGGTAATAGATCGAAATACTAGACCGTGATATTAGATCGTATTACTAGACCGTGGTTATAGATGGTATTACTTGAACGTGGTATTAGATCGTATTACTAGAACGTGGTATTAGGTCGTATTACTAGACCGTGGTATTAGATCGTATTACTAAACCGTTGTATTAGATCGTATTACTAGAACGTGGTATTAGATCGTATTACTAGACCGTGGTAATAGATCTTATTACTAGACAGTGGTTTTAGAGCGTATTACTAGACCGTAGTATTAGATCGTATTACTAGACCGTGGTATTAGATCGTATTACTAGACCGTGATATTAGATCGTATTACTAGACCGTGGTTTTAGATCGTATTACTAGAACGTGGTATTAGATCGTATTACTAGACCGTGGTAATAGATCGTATTACTAGACCGTGGTTTTAGATCGTATTACTAGACCGTGGTATTAGATCGTATTACTAGACCGTGGTATTAGATCGTATTACTAAACCGTTGTATTAGATCGTATTACTAGACCGTGGTTTTAGATCGTATTACTAGAACGTGGTATTAGGTCGTATTACTAGAACGTGGTATTAGATCGTATTACTAGACCGTGGTAATAGATCGTATTACTAGACCGTGGTTTTAGATCGTATTACTAGAACGTGGTATTAGGTCGTATTACTAGACCGTGGTATTAGATCGTATTACTAAACCGTTGTATTAGATCGTATTACTAGAACGTGGTATTAGATCGTATTACTAGACCGTGGTAATAGATCTTATTACTAGACAGTGGTTTTAGAGCGTATTACTAGACCGTGGTATTAGATCGTATTACTAGACCGTGGTATTAGATCGTATTACTAGACCGTGATATTAGATCGTATTACTAGACCGTGGTTTTAGATCGTATTACTAGAACGTGGTATTAGATCGTATTACTGGACCGTGGTAATAGATCGTATTACTAGACCGTGGTATTAGATCGTATTACTAGACCGTGGTATTAGATCGTATAACTAGAATGTGGTATTAGATCGTATTACTACACCGTGGTAATAGATCGTATTACTGGACCGTGGTATTAGATCGTATTACTAGACCATGTTATTAGATCGTATTACTACACCGTGGTAATATATCGTATTACTGGACCGTGGTATTAGATCGTATTACTAGACCGTGGTATTAGATCGTATTACTAGACCGTATTACTAGACCGTGGTAATAGATCTTATTACTAGAACGTGGTATTAGATCGTATTACTAGACCGTGGTATTAGATCGTATAACTAGAACGTGGTATTAGATCGTATTACTGGACCGTGGTAATAGATCGTATTACTAGACCGTGGTATTAGATCGTATTACTAGACCGTGGTATTAGATCGTATAACTAGAATGTGGTATTAGATCGTATTACTACACCGTGGTAATAGATCGTATTACTGGACCGTGGTATTAGATCGTATTACTAGACCGTGGTATTAGATCGTATTACTAGACCGTGGTAATAGATCGTATTACTAGACCGTGGTAATAGATCGTATTACTAGACCGTGGTATTAGATCGTATTACTAGAACGTGGTATTAGATCGTATTACTAGACCGTGGTATTAGATCGTATTACTAGACCGTGGTATTAGACCGTATTACTAGACCGTGGTAATAGATCTTATTACTAGAACGTGGTATTAGATCGTATTACTAGACCGTGGTATTAGATCGTATTACTAGAACGTGGTATTAGATCGTATTACTGGACTGTGGTTATAGATCGTATTACTAGACCGTGGTATTAGATCGTATTACTAGACCGTGGTAATAGATCGTATTACTTGAACGTGGTATTAGATCGTATTACTAGAACGTGGTATTAGGTCGTATTACTAGACCGTGGTATTAGATCGTATTACTAAACCGTTGTATTAGATCGTATTACTAGAACGTGGTATTAGATCGTATTACTAGACCGTGGTAATAGATCTTATTACTAGACAGTGGTTTTAGAGCGTATTACTAGACCGTGGTATTAGATCGTATTACTAGACCGTGGTATTAGATCGTATTACTAGACCGTGATATTAGATCGTATTACTAGACCGTGGTTTTAGATCGTATTACTAGAACGTCGTATTAGATCGTATTACTGGACCGTGGTAATAGATCGTATTACTAGACCGTGGTATTAGATCGTATTACTAGACCGTGGTATTAGATCGTATAACTAGAATGTGGTATTAGATCGTATTACTACACCGTGGTAATAGATCGTATTACTGGACCGTGGTATTAGATCGTATTACTAGACCATGTTATTAGATCGTATTACTACACCGTGGTAATAGATCGTATTACTGGACCGTGGTATTAGATCGTATTACTAGACCGTGGTATTAGATCGTATTACTAGAACGTGGTATTAGATCGTATTACTAGAACGTGGTATTAGATCGTATTACTAGACCGTGGTATTAGACCGTATTACTAGACCGTGGTAATAGATCTTATTACTAGAATGTGGTATTAGATCGTATTACTAGACCGTGGTATTAGATCGTATTACTAGAACGTGGTATTAGATCGTATTACTGGACTGTGGTAATAGATCGTATTACTAGACCGTGGTATTAGATCGTATTACTAGACCGTGGTATTAGATCGTATAACTAGAATGTGGTATTAGATCGTATTACTAGACCGTGGTAATAGATCGTATTACTGGACCGTGGTATTAGATCGTATTACTAGACCGTGGTATTAGATCGTATTACTTAGACCGTGGTAATAGATCGTATTACTAGACCGTGGTAATAGATCGTATTACTAGACCGTGGTATTAGATCGTATTACTAGACCGTGATATTAGATCGCATTACAAGACCGTGGTATTAGATCGTATTACTAGAACATGGTATTAGATCGTATTACTAGACCGTAGTAATAGATCTTATTACTAGACCGTGGTTTTAGAGCGTATTACTAGACCGTGGTATTAGATCGTATTACTAGACCGTGGTATTAGATCGTATTACTAGACCGTGGTTTTAGATCGTATTACTAGACCGTGGTAATAGATCGAAATACTAGACCGTGATACTAGATCGTATTACTAGACCGTGGTTATAGATGGTATTACTTGAACGTGGTATTAGATCGTATTACTAGACCGTGGTATTAGATCGTATTACTAGACCGTGGAATTAGATCGTATTACTAGACCGTGGTTTTAGATCGTATTACTAAACCGTGGTATTAGATCGTATTACTAGAACGTGGTATTAGGTCGTATTACTAGACCGTGGTATTAGATCGTATTACTAAACCGTGGTATTAGATCGTATTACTAGACCGTGGTATTAGATCGTATTACTAGACCGTGGTATTAGCTCGTATTACTAGAACGTGGTATTAGAGCGTATTACTAGACCGTGGTAATAGGTCGTCTTACTAGACCGTGGTATTAGATCGTATTACTAGACCGTGGTATTAGATCGTATTACTGGACCGTGGTATTAGATCGTATTACTAGACCGTGGTAATAGATCGTATTACTAGACCGTGGTATTAGATCGTATTACTAGACCGTGGTATTAGATCGTATTACTAGACCGTTGTAATAGATCGTATTATTAGACCGTGGTATTAGATCGTATTACTAGACCGTGGTATTAGATCGTATTACTAGACCGTGGTATTAGATCGTATTATTAGACCGTGGTATTAGATCGTATTACTAGACCGTGGTAATAGATCGTATTACTAGACCGTGCTAATAGATCGTATTACTAGACCGTGGTATTAGATCGTATTACTAGACCGTGGTATTAGATCGTATTACTAGACCGTGGTATTAGATCGTATTACTAGACCGTGGTATTAGATCGTATTACTAGACCGTGGTATTAGATCGTATTACTAGACTGTGCTAATAGATCGTATTACTAGACCGTGGTAATAGATCGTATTACTAGACCGTGGTAATAGATCGTATTACTAGACCGTGGTAATAGATCGTATTACTAGACCGTGGTATTAGGTCCTATTACTAGACAGTGGTATTTGATCGTTTTACTAGAACGTGGTATTAGGTCGTATTACTACTAGACCGTGGTATTAGATCGTATTACTAGAACGTGGTATTAGATCGTATTACTAGACCGTGGTAATAGATCTTATTACTAGACCGTGGTAATAGATCGTATTACTAGACCGTGGTATTAGATCGTATTACTAGACCGTGGTAATAGATCGTATTACTAGACCGTGGTAATAGATCGTATTATTAGATCGTGGTATTAGATCGTATTACTAGATATGTTTCGACTCCGACGCTTCCTCGTACAGTTTAAAATTTTTGTTCATCTCAATTAGAAGGAACCCCAAGGCTTGAAGGTGCTAGCTAGGTTTAGCTTGTGCAAATGCACACCAATTCGGAACAAAGCACTGCATCACTCGCACAGCGGCAAATGCTTATAACACTGGCCATGATGGCGTTCTTCTTCAATGTTTCCGCTATCCCAGTGTTGATCAACATCAGAATGCTGTGTATGTTTTGCTCAACAGCTGTTAGCTAATATATATGAAGCGCTCACGAGCAAAAACCAGCAAGTCAATTGTTCACAGATCTATAATTCCTATTGTTCTTGGCCAAAGTTAGTCAATAGGATTAATGATTGACCAATATGTATCCAATAATTATTATATAAATGGGCAAACTGTCAACAGAATAACATGTGTACAACGTATCTAAGTTGTGTAAATTTGGCTGCGGTACTACTACCTGTGTCATATTTGAGAAGCAATTAGAACATACCACTATCTAGATCCAGCCTATGACCTCCAGCACTTCATGAACAAATACACATCACTACACCATCCAATTTCATATTTTATAATTCCAATGTTTCAGCATGTTCAACTCTATTACGACGAAAACATGAATGAAGGAGTTCACCGACTTTGGATCTTACATACCGCGCATCACTCGTGACCAATTGTTTAAGATTTCTCGCTCTTGTCAGGACAATGAGCGGACTGAACAATGAGCGGACTGAACAATGAGTTTGAATAAACAAACCACGTTATGAAGGCACTGCTTTTGTTGATTTCTTCGAAACCAATGAACATACTAAGAGGGATGTTGATCAACACTGGGATAGCGGAAACATTGAAGAAGAACGCCATCATGGCCAGTGTTATAAGCATTTGCCGCTGTGCGAGTGATGCAGTGCTTTGTTCCGAATTGGTGTGCATTTGCCTCCTAAGCGATCTGAATGTCAAAGCAAGTAGAACATTGGTTGCACAGAGAGCAACAATAATACAAGACATTGCTATGACAGACATTGCAAATTGGGCAGGAGTACTCGTAGCCACTTCACTGGTAACGCAACGTTCACTAAAATAACCGGAGTCTCGCGTGACAGCCAAGATAAAGAAAACGCAAAATATTGCCAGGCCAACTAGTAGATTGCCAGCTGTATACGATGTTTTCCAGCTTGGAGTCGGCATGAATGCTTTTTAGATATCACTTATCTCTGTATGCAAGCGGACAGCATTCATCTGACAAGAGCAATTGAAAGAAACAAGTAGGAACACGACTGGCATGCGGACGCTGAGGGGACGTTGGTTGTAGTTATCAAACTGGCAGTCAGTATCAGTGTTCACAGAATGGCGTCATTTGTTGAAATGTAAAACAGTTAGATTTTGCTTCAGAGGGTGTTCTTCCTTTCATCGATCGAAAAATGAACACCACCGTCAGGATGTTCAACTGCATGATGACGCTTCCATACAGTCGTTCAATGTATTGTTTTTGAACATCGGATAAAACAGCGTCTGTGGCGTTCTCGGACATTTTTTGTCGTTACTGTCTTCAAAAAATTCAGAAGAACATAATTTATTTCAAGATACACCATTCATGCACACCAGACAGGCATTTCCGGTGAATCTAGCCCGTGTCGGCAAATTCCGTCTAGCACCCCAATGCCAGATGAGTCACGCGCGATAGCGTTTCACTGTGAAATTGAAATTGGATTGAAATAGTTTTTATTCATATTTCGCCTTCAACATAAATGATGCAACACAATTGATCCAGGACTGGTCACGAGGTAACCAAATTTTATTTCATATTTGGTCACCAATTTTATATCGTACCAAATTGACGTCTATTTTCCGATTCCGATGAATACAATTTTAATGAACTATTTAAACATGTTAACTGGTTGTCGACGTGATATTTACGTTACGGGGTAGGTGACCCGATATGAGATATAGAATATACGGGGTGCAGTAAACCATATTCGAGTTCGAGCTTCGCTCTCACCTGATATGGTTTTCTTTGCCCCGTATATCCCATATCCGGTCTCCTACTAACCTCGTGACTTCTAATACGATGTTAATATATCAGCATGTTTCACGTGTACAGGGAAAATTGGTCCATAAGGCAATAGTAGATGGGATGAATAACTTTGTGAAAACATGTGTATTACAAAAGTATTTTCTTGTAGAAGCAGAAATGTGTAGATTATAGGATGTAACATTATGTACTAAGTTTGGGACAATAATTGAGAGATAAGTTGGTGTCATGGAATTTATCATCTATAGAACAATGTGAGTCTGTGTTGCTCTCAGCGTGACTTAAGTGGTTTTAACCCAGTCTCCATATAAAACTTATTAGTATTAACAAGTTTAGTGACATCGGTGATGATTATGAGTGCTTCTAACTACGGAACTTGTTCGAGTAGATTTTCATCGTGAAGGGTTTGATTTCCCCATACAATATCAACATAATCCAAAGTCAGTCTTATCAACGTCTTGTACATTATTTTAAGGGACTTCCTGAGAGCATGTGCTCTCTTCCAAGCCTTCTCTGCAAAAGCTAAAATATGGTTTTGCCAGGAGCCGTCATTTGAAAAAGTGATCCCGAGATATTTGTGTGAGGTAACCTCCTGTTTGTGAATTCCATTCATTAAGAAAGGAGGATGAAATGGTTTGTTATGTTTACGTGATATGATGAGTGATTCTGTTTTTAGTGGGTTGAATGAAACTAACCATCCGCAGCCCATTGGAAGATTTTTTAATAATAGCATTTAGAGATACGGAAGTAGTAACGGGGTAATCAACAACCACGTATAAGCTAGTATCGTCGGCGAAAAGACGTTTTTACTTGATTGAATTTTAGGGGAAGCTGAGGCAAAACCGAGGCTTCAGGCGAGGAACGTGTTTGCTGTAGTTGAAGGTAAAAAGCCACTTTCTTAGACGAATATACGATTTATAAAGATATCCAAAGGAAAGGTAATTGTCCCAAATAACCTATGTAAATTTGTACCTTAAAGTAAACTGGAAAACGCCACAAGTTTATCTTATGGCCATACATCATTGACACTATTCACTCCATAATTCAGTAATTAGTAACCGGTAATCCGAAAAGTTACATAGTTCTTAGACCCAATTAAGGCCAATATTGTATACCAGCCGGATTATTGTTTTGGTTATGTTTTGAAACTGTACAGCCATTAACCAATGCATTTTTAGACACATTGATTCAATCTTCAAATGTTTCTGACAAAGCGGCACTCGGGGAGCTTAATGATCATTATTTTTTTAAATAAGAGCGATTTGATCGAGGACCTTGTAATTGCATATCTAGTCAATTGTTCGTGAGTTAAGGTCAAATTTTGTTTTTCTGGAAACAAAATATATCTGCAAATAATTCGAGAACGATTTTACCATTCAAATTCAATGACATGCTAGACTTGAACACTAGATTCTATTGACAAAGCGGCACATAGGAGAAAATAATATTTTTCCAACCTTTTCAATGAAATAAAACCTTTAAAGCAACATATTTTTATGCTTTCTTTGCGACGTTTTAGCTGCAAATTTATCTTGATTATCTTGTATAAGGTCGTTCTGGTTATAAAAGTAGAAGACGAAATGCCCCCATTCTTACGTAATAATGATTTGTTTCAAATGTATTGATGACCTTTCAACGTAAAGGCAACACGCTTAAACTTCCCCAACTGGTAAAGCATTTGACTAAAATATATCCCGCTTTGGTAAAGACGTTAAACGATGTATTTTAAAAGATTTAAGCATCATAGGGGCGTTTCGCTCTAAGGCATTCTGAAATCGGTCAAAATAACCATATTTCGGTAAACAATATTCCAATGAAGCTTTTGCTGGTTTTGACTGCAAACGTTATGAACAAAAAGCAGCATTTTTGTAAAAAAAACCACTTGTAAAATCATTTTCAGGACCGCAAGTAAAACTTCCCCATAGATGAAAGAAAATTCACGACGAATTTATGATGTATTGACAAGTTGCAATGTTCTGACTCTAATGGTACCTTGTTGTGTGCGTGTGCGTGCATGCGTGTGTGCGCGAGCGAGTGCTTGCATTAGTGCGTACGTGCGTACGTACGTTAGAGTTCAGCACATGTGTCCTTTGATAGATTTAGTCGAGCTAAAGTTCTTTATGGTTTTAATGAGATATTTCCCACGATGTTATTACCCGCTGCGATGCATACGCCACAATTGCTATGTGTGTGAAATTCGCAATTAAAACCTGTAATTGTTTGTAGATAAAGTAGACACCGCCATAGGTGCCAGTATGGTATCGGGTGGTGAACAACATGATGTAATGGTATGACGTAAAATAATATACCTCGTTTCCTCATTCCTGTTTGATACCTAGACCACTGGCTGTTCTGGTTCAAACGTCGATTAATGTACTCCTTAAAATAACCAACGTCGTGCCGGCATAATCGTAAAGGCAACAAAAGAAAACCCGTCCCGAAAAAATGCATTATAGATGGATTTCACTTAGACCATGGCTGACTGAACAGCTTATGAATTATTTAGTTGGGGCAAAAACGCTCTGCTGCTGATAAGCCCCCAGTAGTAAATTCAATACATTGGTGTTTGCATGGTCAGTTTATACATGTTTTCTGTAAGTAAAATTGGTGAAATGGTTTATAGTGTATGTGTTGTTAGGTGTGCAAATAGACAAAACAAAGAAAAGGGAATATCTTTGCACAGATTTCCTAAATACCCATTGAGTAGACACATTGAATACATGTGTAGGCTGTTGCAGACAATACAGAGAAAAAAAGATTCTGAAGTAACATATGACAATATAGACAACACCAAGGTGACATTTTTTACAAGTAGATCCCTTGATTTATTTGTGTGGATATATACTCAGATAGAACCCTATGTACTTAAAGTTGCACTCTCTCCCCCAAATAAGATTTATCACAATTAATATAAATGTTTTGATATACCAAAAAAGATAAATAAATGTCAAAAACAATGTTCTACAATGTTCTTATGAAGGATACCGAGTTGAGTTTGAAAGAAAGGTGCAGAAAACACAGGATTTCTACCTAATTAGACAAAAGAAGATTGCAGTAAATCTTTTAGCACTCACCAATCATTTAATATTTTTGCGTTTTCAGATATTAAATACACGGTTACAATCTTATTATCAGTTATGAATATTTTTCATAAATGCATCATTTAGTTACAAGTTAAAGGTTAATCGCTCAAAATTTAAGTTTGTTATACATGTGCATGTATTGATTTTGAATCAGAGTGTCACTTTAAAAAAAGACTGGCAAGACTTTCACTTAAAGACCACCTCTTGATTGTCCTAATGAAAATTGGAATAGGTCTTTCAAACAAAGACATATCATATAGCTTAACACTTTTGGGGGCAACAGTTCCTCGAATTTGGAACACATTAGTACCAATTTTAGCTAAATGTTTGAAACAATTAATTGTTTGGTCAGAGAGGGAGGTGGCACAATCAAATATACCTGAGGCATTTGAACCTGGTTACAACAAAGTTATTTCAATAATCTATTATTTATTTTTTTTATTTTTTATTGAAAGCCCGCATACTCTTACAACAAGAGCACAAACATGGAGCAACTACAAACATAACAATTCAATAAAATATTTGATATCTATATCGCCGACAGTAAATTTAATTACTGATGGATGGGGTGGACGTGTGTCGGACAAGCAAATAACTTTGGAATCAGGATATATGTCCATCTTTTTGCCCGGTGATGAATGGTTGACAGATGGTGGGGTCCTTGTTGCCGAGGAAATGGCAGCCTCCGGCACTGTACTGAGGATTCCTTCATTCACCGGGCAAAAAACAACTTTCTGGCAATGAACCGTCCAGAAAATTGTCACATGTGAGAATACATGATGAGCGTGTCATAGGGAGAATGAGGAAGTTTCTTATACTGGACTCAAGTATTCCTGTTAATCAACTTACTTTATTGAATGACAATTTGATGCCTTCAACTATTACATAGAACTAGGTGTTTATATCTAACAAGAAACGCAAAGCAAATATTTGTGGTCTTTATTGTTTATTTTATGTTTATCGCTATAAACTGCCAAAATTACGACTTTCTATTTTCACTCGTTTCTGTTTATATACTGTCATGAAAATACAAATACTGAAAATAGTTTAAGTTTGACTCAATTTTCTTAATTATCCCTGGGATAATATCTGACACAAACACTTTCATTTCCTTGCATAATCTGATAAATCATCTTGTTTAAATAACTCAAATCATTGATTTCTGCCATAACTATCTATCATGTAAACTAGACCATTGGACTATATTGTACTATATAATGGATTAACCTGGAGGGGCTTATCAGCAATGTTTTGCCCCCAGCTTGTACACGTGGTCAGTTAATGATAAGCAGAATCTATTTTTAGGTTATCTGAAATCCATCTATAGAACACAATCAGGCGCCAAACAAAAAACCCGTCTCACGGAAATTCTCCAGAAATATTTTTTAAGTGTATGGAATAAGCGCACGAGAACTTTCTATCCTATTACACACTCTGTTCTGTAAGAAACTTTTGATTCAAGTTGAGAGCTAAGGTGTTATGCTTTAACAGTTAAGTCAAAGATGATCAAGACGTTCCAACGAATCATGTTGATCTCCTGCAAGCCTCCAATTTCAGATTTAAGTATCATATTACATTTAGTCAAATTATCTTCCTTAAACTTAATTTTAGTTTTTCATAATTATCTTTCAAATAATTGCCTTAAAACTGCAATCTCACAGATTGGTTGTTTGACAGCTTTTATTTTCGTCTTCGAATGAGCCAATTTTGGCGTAAATGTCTGGAAACCAGTGATAAACGACTGTTGACAAAAGAGCAAATCGCAGTTGTCATATTTACGTTTGCAAATTGATGTTTTTTTACTAAAAGCCTTAACAACTTTTGAAGAAAAAAATCATCGCTCAGAAAACCAAAATAAATTCACTTGCTATTGAATAAAAGTTCACTCTTTATGGTTTGAAAGATACAACATTGAACATGAAATTATTTAAAAAGAATATTCAAAATCGAAATACGTTAAAGGGACTAATTAACAGATTAAATGTCGGCAATGCTTGAAATATTTCAAAATTGGTAAAAATACTTGCTTCTATGATATAACATAATCAAATGTTCAAATAGGAGCATATGATTATGTTAATAACTATTTAAAAATGTGACTCAAAAGTAAGTTAAATAATGCCTTTTGATTGTGACTGGTTCCCGATCAGATTCAGTGGTTATTTCCCTTTGGCAAGTGCAATCACTTTGCGTAACATATTTACGCGCATAGCGCTCGTAACTTCTATCGATATGAACCACATGGTTCATGTAGATGGCTTAACGTAACGCTCCGATTACTGAAATAGGCAGGCATTATGCGAACACATACCTGGGCCCAGTTTCGATATTGATCGGAAGGCTTATGAGGAGAAACTCTGTTTTGAGCGTAAGTTCGGTTTCAATAAAAAAAACGTGGGGACATTAATCGGATAGATTGTGTAGAATCGCTCGTTTTAATCTTAATATGTTCTAACTGATACATAATACAGAGTCAACAGAGCAGAGTTGCAGATTTATTTCGGCGTTACATACACGCAAAGATACATACTCATGATTATCTTTACAACACATACTACAATATCTTTACGGTAAATAAACAATTAAAATATAATGAACACTTGACACATTTATCACATCCAACAACAACGAAACTGTAACGTACATATTGTTGATTGAATCAAGTTTCATAGTTTAAGCAGAAAAACTCTCACAGATTTACCGTTTTTCAACTTTTTTTTATTTTTTGCCTTTGAATGAGCAAATTTTTGCGTAAACATCTGCAGACCAGTGACAAAAGACTGCTGACAAAATACAAGATCGCAGATTTGCATATTTTCGTTGTAAAAATAATGTTTTATGGCTAAAACCGTTACTTGCGGTTTAAGAAAATATATAAAACATCAATTTTTGAACGTAAATATGAAAATGCTGCAATCTAATGTTTTCTTAGCAGTCTTATATTACACATCAACTATACAGTTTTGATATTAAGACTTCATTTAAATTGCTAAAGGCCAAAACTGTTTGACATTTTTTCTCGAATAATTGACCGCTTTCAAATTCATTGTAATGTTGGTCACGAAGCATCCGAAATAGCATAATTATATGGATTTGTAAATACAAGTTAAAGAAATGAGAAAAGTTTGAACGACTATTTTGTAACAACTGAAGTTTACTTTATTCAATCATTCCGATACATACATTCATACATTGGGTCGAACTAGTGAAATGTATCCATTTAAAGATTTGTTTTCTGCTTAAAAATATACATTTGGACGTCTAAACTATCAGTAGACTCCGGCTGGTGCCCGTCCTGCCGACATCATCGTTCAGAAAACCAAAAATATTCACTTGCTATTGAATAAAAGTTCACTCTTTATGGTTTGAAAGATACAACATTGAACATAAAATTATTTAAAAAGAATATTCAAAATCGAAATACGTTAAAGGGACTAATTAACAGATTAAATGTCGGCAATGCTTGAAATATTTCAAAATTGGTAAAAATACTTGCTTCTATGATATAACATATTCAAATGTTCAAATAGGAGCATATGATTAGGTTAATAACTATTTAAAAATGTGACTCAAAAGTAAGTTAAATAACAATTTAACTTACTTTTGGGTGACATTTTATTTGAATCACATGTTATTTGAACATTTTATTATGTTCTATCAATGAAGCAAGGATTCTGTTCACATTTCACACGAACATTCTATTGCTTATGTATTACCCTGTACAACGTCAATGAGTCCCATTAACAGGCATGTTATGATACAATTATTATTTGTCCATCAAGCAATATTAAGTAAAACATCTGGGGTGGTATTCAATATTCAACTTGAGTCAACCTAATGGTCATACATCATTGACTTCACTCACTCAATAGGAACAAAACAGAATAGAACAGAACATATTTTTTTACTTAAACCAGTACGGTTTCTCATCATATTAAACGATATACACAATATATAAATACAAATGTTAAACAATATACAATAGACGAGTATGAGTTGTTACATATGACATATCAAGGGAATGATGCTTAAATATTAGGCAATGCATGAGTTCGTAAATATGAACACAAGTGAACAAATACTAATAGTTCATGAAATCATGAATTTACTATGCAAAGGAATACACAGTTTTGTTAAATATGTTATTTCTAATTTGATACGCATCTCTTATATAGGAGGCAGGATAATTAAGCTCGTTTATTCTTTATAATGAAGCAGTGAAATGAACCTGAAAACTGTGTATTTCACCAATAAAACGTTGTAATGTGTCTTCGTCGTTTTCCATAAAAAGCACATTTAAACGAAAAAAGGAACCCCTCTTCAATGTCCATTGAGTTGCACACTTGGCATACACGTTCATGTTTTTCAATACGGCTTCGTCTGTATCTTCCGGTTTTTATTCTTAACCGATCTGAAGAAGTTCTTATCTGAACGACTATTAAACGTCTTAAGGTCAGTTCTTAACAACCAGTAATCCGATTAGCTACATGGGTCTTGGATCCAACTAAGGCTTTATTAAATACCGGCACAGTTTTTAACTATCAGTATCCTTAATTGTCTCTAGTTTGAATACATAAGGGTACATCCTAAAATAACATCGTTGGATTAAAAAAGATTACACACGAAAAGGTAATTCATCTCTGTTATTTCTGCCAAGCGTTCATTTAGTCACCCTATTGTCGTAACCAGTCTCAATTGTAGATCTTGATTTCTTGTTCTCAAATTATCTTTTATTATTCTTTTAAGTTATGTCGAGATTTTAAATCAGATGATTTAAAATATATAGCTCAGTGCCGCAATTTCGTTTATTCTGAAGAACGTTGCTTTAAGGTATTTAATATAGATGGGAAATAATGTGAAAATGTAAGATGTATCACAAAATAAGGAGTAAAATGACCAAGTTCTCCACGTACAACAATAACAGAAATGGTGATTTTTATGTATAGCTTAGATCGAAACGGTCCAGTTTAGATATATTGGTACTAATCCATGCACATACACTTTATGTAACATTTCTATTTTTAAAATAGAATCCGTATATGACCTGGATTAAGTAAACCTTGAGAGACTTGGAAACCATTTGGAAAAAGGTTGTCCCCGTAGCTGTTTGACTACTTTATAGTTTAGATAAGGGTTTAAGATTTGCATTTTATGTCACCCCAGCACTGTCATTTCATCTATAATTCGATGTGAAATGATCAGATGGATTATTTCCTGTCTTTTTAACAAACGGGTAAAGGGGTGTTACATCGTATTATTAGATTTGTTAGAACGCATCCTCGTACAGATTGAAAGCTTTTTGTTTATTCAAAATAGAAGTAGTCCCAAAGTTCAAATGTGCTAGCAAGGTCTAGCTTGTGCACATGTTTTGTATGTTTAGTTCAATTGAAACAGCTGTTAGCTAATATATGAATCACACTCGAGTAGAAACCAGCATGTAAATTAAACAAAGATATATAAATTCTATTGTTTTAGTTAAAGTTAGTCAATAGGATTATTGATTGGCCAATATGAATCCAATTGTTATTATTGAATAATCAATATTTTATCAAAGTGCGATTTGTGTAAATTTGGCTGCGGTACTAATACCTGTGTCATATTTGAGAAGCAAATAGAACATACCACTATCTAGATCCAGCCTATGACCTCCGGCACTTCATGAACTTCATGAACACATACACACCACCATCCAAGTTCATATACTATAATTCTAATGTGTCAGCATGTTCAACTCTATTACGACGGAAACATGAATGAAACAGTTCACCGACTTTGGATCTTACATACCGCGCATCATTCGTGACCAATTGTTTGATATGTCTCGCTCTTGTCAGGACAATGAGCGGACTGAACAATGAGTTTGAATAAACGAACCACGTTATGAAGGCACTGCTTTTGTTGATATCTTCGAAACCAGTGAACATACTAAGAGGGATGCTGATCAACACCGGGAGAACGGAAACATTGTAGAAGAACGCCATCATGGCCAGTGTTATAAGTATTTGCCGCTGTGCGAGTGATGCAGTGCTTTGTTCCGAATTGGTGTGCATTTGCCTCCTAAGCGATCTGAATGTCAAAACAAGTAGAACATTTGATGCACAGAGAGCAACAATAATACAAGACATTGCTATGACAGACATTGCAAATTGGGCAGGAGTACTCGTAGCCACTTCACTGGTAACGCAACGTTCACTAAAATAACCGGAGTCTCGCGTGACAGCCAAGATAAAGAAAACGCAAAATATTGCCAGGCCAACTAGTAGATTGCCAGCTGCTAGCCAGTTTGTATGCGATGTTTTCCAGCTTTGAGTCGGCATGAATGCTTTCTGAGATATCACGTATCTCTGTATGCAAGCGAACAGCATATTTATCTGACAAGAGCAATTGAAAGTAGCAAGTAGGTACACGAGGACCTGGCATGCGGACGCTGATTGGACGTTGGTTGTAGTTATTAAACTGGCAGTCAGTATCAGTGTCCCCAGAATGGCGTCATTTGTTGAAATGTACAACAGTTGCAGATAATAACTTGCTTCAGAGGGTGTTCTTCCTTTCTTCGATCGAATGATGTACACCACCGTCAGGATGTTCAACTGCATTATGACGCTTCCATATACTCGTTCAATATATTGTTTTTGAACATCGGATAAAAGAGCGGCTGTGGCGTTCTCAGTCATTTTTGTCGTTACTGTCTGCAAAATAATTCAAGAACATATAAGATACACCATTCATGCACACCAGACAGGCATTTCCGATGAATCCAGCCAGTGCCGGCAAATTCCGTCTAGCACCCCAATGCCAGAAGAGTCACGTGCAATAGCGTATAACTGTTATTTGTTTGGGTTTAAATAGTTTTTATTCATATCTCGCCTCCAGCATAAATGACGCAACGCCATTGGTCCAGGACTGGTCACGAGGTTACCAAATATTTTTCCATATTGTGTCACCAAATTTATATCGTACAAAAAATGACGTCTATTTTCCGATTCCGATGAATAAATGAAATATTTAAACCTGTTTACAGGTTGTCGACGTGATATATACGTTACGGGGAAGTTGACCCGATATGGGATATAGGATATACGGGGTGCAGGAAACCATATTCGATTTCGAGCTTCGCTCTCAACAGATATGGTTTTCTTTGCCCGTATATCCCATATCGGGTCACCTACTGACCCCGTAACTTATTATATGATGTTAATATAAGAGATAATATAAAGCAAATATTAAGAGTGTTCGCCTTATTTATATCATTAATACATCGATATGGTATATACAACTAATAGCAATACAGACAAAGATACATGAAGTAAGATGGTCGGAAATCACAAGTATCGTAATGTAGAAAAATAGCGTACACACTGATATACTTTTATTCGTAATCGAAATTTACTCAATTAGGAAAGAAACGGTAGAAAGGATAGAATGCAGAATCGGAGCAGGTATTAGGGTTCTTTATTCGGAGTTTTGGCGGGAGAGAAAGGAGTTGGCAGGAGAGAAAAAGGTAGTAGGAAGTAGGGCATGTGAACTGGTTTGCGCTCATGGTTCGGGAACAATCTCGAGTAGGCCTTTAAAATAAATTACGAAAACCTTTTCGAGGCTGAGATTAACCTGTGATCAAGGAGAAATAAATTTCGGATTGTAATAGCATCAACTTAAGGACTACCAAATAAGAGTGTTTTTAAATTTCCAGGTTGGGGTAATTGGATATTTTGGAAGAGAATATTCTCTTGATGCGATAGAGGTTACAGTGGAAGAAGTACTGTTCGGTCGTTTCTATCTGACCGCACTGACAGTAGGGGTCTGAAAGTATGTACTATAACAAGTGCTCCTTTAAAGAACTACAACGGGTTCTTATTCTACAGTGCATTTTAGAGTCGACACGATTTTCTTCATAATAATAGGTTGGTAGGTTCGATATTTGATAACGTTTCCGACTTTCGGATATTAGAAGGAAATCGTTCCATAAGGCAATAGTGGATTGGGATGAATGACTGCAAAAAACCTGTGCATTACAAAAGTAATTTCTAGTAGAAGCAGAATTCTGTAGATTATAGGAAGTAACTGTTTTTGTGGGTTGAATGAAACTAAGCATCCGCAGCCCATTGGGAGATTTTTTGAATATTAGCATTTATACGAGATACGGAAGTAGTAACGGGGTAATGAACAACCACGCTTAAGCTTGTATCGTCGGCGAAAAGACGTATTCCTGATTGAATTTGATCAACAAAGTCATTAATGGAGACAATAAATACTAAATAATAACGGCCCAAGTAAAGATCTTTGCGAGACACCAGCTTGAAGCTTCAGGAGTGTCGACTCTATTCCATAAATAACAACTCTCTGTGAGCGGTCTGAGAGTTAGTTCCAGAACCAGCGGAGAAGAGAGCCTGTAATTGCTTTAGATTCAAGTTTATGTAAGAGTCCTTTATGCCAAACCCTATCGAAAGCTTCTGAAATATCACAAAATAAATACTCGACCCTCTTTCCCCTGTTAATGGATAGCTTAAGTTAATTACAATAACGCGTAATAAATATATATTGAATTAACACTGTCTATTAAAAACACAAACTAAAAGATCCCACAAAACGTGTTTTTTTTAAAGTTCAACATTGATAAAAAAAACTACTACGTTTCATGACGCCCGTAAACATCGTCGCACTCGCTTTTTGGTGTTTGTTCAAAACTGCGTGTTCTACGCATATTTCGACACAAAATAGTTAAGGTTATGCACGGTAAATCTAGCTACCGGCTTACGCTCGTGCCCTCGGGTCAGATTTCCGATCTGGGCCGCAAACAATTCAAGTCAAAACAAGTCAAGTCAAGAGTTTATTTTGTAAATAAAGGCCTCCGGCCCAAAATACATTTCAAAATAGTAAATATCATAATTATGCAATGCTTAAAGTTGTCATAGTACATTTATACATGAGATCAAAAAGTGTACAAAAAGTATAATTATTCTCATTCCATGATACAATTCATAAGATGAAATATGTACCCTGCTAATTTTCTTATGGTGTTAAAGTCATTTGTGGATAGTAGGGCATAACAACTATTCAGATCATCACCAGGTTCATACCAATTTAACAAATATTGATTCCTTATATGTGTATATTTTTTAACATGATAGGTAGTATAAGTTCAATCGTTCATTCAATCGGAGGCAGAACAAATACAACATGACCGTTAACTAATTTCAATGCTGAGACCCCTTTATTGATTTACATCGCAAGTGATCGTGTGTTTTAATGTAACTGGTCAGCGCATTCTAAGTTCAGGCATGGTAAATTTGGTGTAGCTAATTTAGGTTAGCAATATATTACATACCAGGAGCTATTCAGATGCTGTGGTTTTACATACAAGTCTAAGTAGCATATATATATTCATATTTTTCTTTGCGAACCGTTTTTTTAATACAAATTCACATTTCATTTTTACCAGTAATGAGGTCCGGTTAATTTAAAAAAAAAACCGCAATGTAACAGCTATTAATATTTGAATCCTCTTCGTGCAGTATTTTGAAAAACCTTAAACAGAATCGTTCTATGATTATTCGATTTCAGAACAATACTAGTAATACATATCATTTGTTTCAGGTCGGTCCGGCGCGTCGCGTGGTCTGTAACTCGACATTATAAGTATCTTCCATGGCCGAGAGTGTAAGATAGGTTCATTCTGACCCGAACGTAGGGTATTTTACGAAAACGAAGTTTACCGAGTTTCCGCATGAACCTATCTAACACGAGCGGCTATAGTAGATGCTTCTTGTCCAACCTCAGTTAAACAAAATTTAGTAAAAATGTATTGTTTTGCAGGAACTCTTTTGTATGCGATAATTCGTGGTTGTCATGGATATGCGCATAGTGATTCATATTATTTGAATAAATAATGAATATCGTGTTTGATGTCATTATCGGGGTTATAAACGGAGTTGTACTGGTTAAAGTAAGCGTAGAGTCAATCGGGCACCACACATTTTAACCAGTTTAACTATTTATTACAATAAATAGCATTCTATTGTTTGATTTGCGTCAGAACTCTAAACAAATAAACAATTTGTTGAACGGTGTTTCTTAAATGTATTGTGGCCGTTAGCGTTTAAATTTGAGTAAAAAAGGGATTTTATTTTAGGACTATTTTTGTCCGTAGCAATTATATGTGCAAACAGGTCGGGTCGTTCTATTTACAGCATGGGTAAGAAGGACTTCATGTAAGGTTTTCTTTAAGGAAAGTTAGTATTTTATTTATAGTTTGGTAAAGAAATAATGAAGTATGAGTGTATAAATGGTAATGAATGGCGTGATTGATTTCATTATCGAGGATATGAACGCAGTTGGGCTCGTTAGACTGTGTGGAATCCGGAGTTCTTTATTTTACAAAAAACATTTGAGATTATGCTTTTTATGAAATGCGTATGTGGGGCAAGCTACATTGCAATTAAACGCAATGTGTTATCTATTGCGTTAATTCAAACTGGATTATCTTTAACTAAACCTCAACAATGTGTTTTACAGTACCTAAAGTTGAATAAAATATGTAGCAAAATAAAGCAAATATTACACACAGAAAATGTACGACTAAGATCGACTTAGATCTTTATTTAAGATATTTATATGTTTTGCAAAGGTTAAAAATAACTGGAACTTTATGACTGCTCGGATATAAAAGTTGTGCAAAGGTTAAATCAAAAGGAGCTTTATGACTGCCCCTGATGTATATGTTGTGCAAAGGTTAAACTTAAATGGAGCTCTTCGGCCTCCCATTATATTAGTTTCGCAAAATCAAAATTAAACTAGGAAAATAGCTGCTGTAAAAATTATACCGAAGCACGAATAATTGAACAATATCTTACTTGTCCTTAAGTTGTCCTGTTCCTCCACAACGTTCCTTCCCAGCTACATGTGTACCACTGAGGTGGCGTTGATACATATACAGTTTATATAACAATATTTCTAAAACACACGCTGTTCAGTGTCATGAAACCGCTGCATGATTTTGCAACATTTTGATTAATTGAATAACTGTAACAGGTGCGTTGAAACACACGTGTATCGTACTATTAAACAAACGTCACTGGTATGCCTAGTAGTTAAACACTGACTTTGATGAGGCTTATAAATGAACTTTTAAATTCTGTAATAACTGATAAATAATGAGACAAATGTGAGATTATGGGTACATAAACTGGGTTAAACAACCCAGTAGACTCGTGCTCCTGTGAACGTGACCAACGAGACGTTGAAAAGCGATGATTTATTGATAAAGCTATTTTGATGCATGTGTGATCTGTTTGTGGTGCTTGTACATGCTGTGTCTTCCGTATGTTGTGGGCCAATACCCAGTGCCACTGAATTTTTATACTTAAAAACTGCACTACAGAGCTTGTCCCATGGATATTGAAAGCTTACGGGGTCCGCTTGATATTCTTAGATTCTGCTCTCGAACATATTTAACGATATGTCCGGTTTTCCAGTCTTCGTGCACCGAGTGTTTTCCGTCTATTCGGTATCTCCGTGTAATCGAGGCTCGCCATGCACGTGTAAACATGAAAGTCGGCGATACAATTTAATTTGACAAGTATTCTTAATTGATTTTAATTTCATAGTAGGCTATATTTTTTTTTATTTTATTGCAGGAATATTGCAGATTTTTTTTAATCTCGAACAGAATATCAAAGCTGTATGCCGTTTTCACACAATCAAATATGCGTATGGCTTGTCAGAATCAATGTAAAGCTGTAATGATCTGTATAGCCTAAGGTGGAAACAATGTGAAGCTATGATAGTTGCAATGATTTGTAATTGGGCCTTGGTTATAAGTATGGCGCCCTTTGAATCCACTGGATTTTTTTTGCATTTCTATAAAAGAATGTTAGTGTTAAAACATCGCTCATATAAAGATATCAATTCAAACATGTCAAGTCAATACTTTCATTCTTTCAAATACATGTACAACATGTAAACATTGACGTTCATATTAAAGTCAATGAAATAAAGAGGCTCAAATCAGATATAAGATGAATATATATTTGTGATAACGTTTACCTTCATAATATTTAACATAACTATTTAGATTTGATACTTATAAGAAGTTAGAGCATATTGTTATGTTATATTCTTGTCATAATTCTATTTTACAACAATGGGAGAATCTATTTTTAGTAAGGAACAAGAACCCCCCCCCCCCCAAAAAAAAAAAACAAAAAAAAAAGAAAAAAGAAAAAACAACAACAAAAAAACAAGAATAAAACAACATTGAAGTATATGAGTTGGAGAAAATAAATGCATTTTCTTACAGATATATCAATACAAGATATAATTGGAAATGTAAACATCAATGATAATATATACCACAACATACCGCGCTTACCTATTTTGTATGAGAATAACATTTGCCATTTTGCACAGATTTAAGAAATATTTAAGCATTATTAAACAATTAATCGAGTTTATAAATGTTTGGATGTCTGTCTGTGTGTGTGTGTGTGTGTGTGTGTGCGTGTGTGTGCATGCGTGCGTGCGTGCGTGCGTGCGTGCTTGTTTGCGTGCGTGCGTGCGTGCGTTTGTGTTATTTGATGAGTCACATAATTTCTTCTAAAAACCTGCTACGTCATACAAAGTGGGCGAATCCATTTGACAAAGCTAAGTGTTATTCGCTCGAACATTACAATATGCAAATGGCCGAAAGGGACGCAATTAGCAAATGAGGAACACAAACGTAAGTTTAACAGTTGTATCCCTTTAAATACTATGAATATTAACAACTTTTAACGTTTTTAGGACATTTTAACTAAAATGGTGACGTTTGCTTTTGAAAAGAAGCTCCGTGAAACGTCACAACTTCGATCAAAACATTTTATACGCGTTCTTGCAAAACATGTATATGCTTCATAATATATTGAATAGAGACATTTTGACCAGCTACCGTAAGGCGACACGTTTCCGTTCAGATTAATTAGTCACTAGTACATCATTGTTTTCTTTACTAAAACGAAGGCCATTTGAAATGCTAAGTCCAGTCAATGTCGTAGGGCAAATCGTCCCCATGTGAATGTGTCATAAATATGTTTTTAATAAACGTTTTTTTTTAATTATAGCAAAAAAAAACTTGTTTAAATTTTTAAACAGCAATAGGGACGTTTTCGTGTGCTAGCCTTTCTGAAAAGCAGAATGTCTCCCATTGCTACATTGGAACGTTTGTACGGGGACGTTGCGACTGCTTATGCACAAATCAATTCTAACCACGCCCCCCACCCCTCAGGTCCGGGGGTATACCGGGGATAGCCAGGAAAGCCGTGTTTGTACCTTCCAATTGGCCCACAGTGCCTGGGAATGCGGTGGTTTTGTCTTCGCGCCAAAAATAGATGAGAATGGGCCTTACCTAGGGTCCCTGGGGCGCGGCGGCATTTGGTGGGGATTTTACCAGCAGTTCGTTCCCGCAGTGCGGGGATTTTGCCTGGGCTTGGCTGGACCGAAAGTCAAAGTACCCGCTATTCCACGGACCTGGGGTACGGTGGTTACAATTGACTTGTGCATTATTTCATAGTAAAAATTTCCCAATTAAAGTCAGGACGACACAAATATGTCAATAACACGTTTTAACATAAAATGAGATGTTTTGTTTGCCACATTCGGAATCAAACAGATTGGTCCAATTGTGGATTCTTTTAGGTGGAATCATCTATCCTGATTACGACATAATTTCATTTGTTATGCTCTGAGCTTACCATAAGTGGACCTTTCTTTCCATCCATTGTGTTTGGGGTAGTGAACATTTTGAAATCTGTGTAACCTTGCATTCAAGAAGGTCATTTCTCTATTGAATATACTGGGAAATGATAAGGTTTTATGTTATCTTAACATACTCTAAATACACCGGATGTAGCCTGAAAGCGATAATAAACCACCTACATGTCCATCACGCCAGCAGGCAATTATAGATTTGTCCCCACTTCCGGTGGCCTTTGTTTTTCAGTCAATCTATCTGGAACATCTTTGTCTTCTAGAGTCATTTGAAGAAATCAGCTTGTAATTGTCAGGCTCAGATCATCCCGAAGTGTGTTAATGCTCAATGTGTAAATTAACTGTATTCTATGATCGATGGCGACATTGTTTAGATTGCTGTTAAATAATGACTGCGTACAAAATGGCCGGTTCCTTATATACAAAACACACAAACTTTTTCACATGATTCCTACTGTGTTACGTTTGTCACAAGCTACCCTTAATTGTCCTTTATCACTGCCCCCTCCCCCTATGCTGTCTTTGTGTCACATGATACCTACTGTGTTACGTTTGTCACATGCTACCCTTAATTGTCCTTTATCACTGCCCCCTCCCCCTATGCTGTCTTTGTGTCACATGATACCTACTGTGTTACGTTTGTCACATGCTACCCTTAATCGTCCTTTATCACTCCCCCCTCCCTCTATGCTGTCTTTGTGTCACATGATTCCTACTGTGTTACGTTTGTCACATGCTACCCTTAATCCTCCTTTATCACTGCCCCCTCCCACTATGCTGTCTTTATGTCACATGCTTCCTACTGTGTTACGTTTGTCACACGCTACCCTTAATCGTCCTTTATCACTCCCCCTCCCCCTATGCTGTCTTTGTGTCACATGATTCCTACTGTGTTACGTTTGTCACATGCTACCCTTAATTGTCCTTTATCACTCCCCCCTCCCCCTATGCTGTCTTTGTGTCACATGATTCCTACTGTGTTACGTTTGTCACATGCTACCCTTAATCGTCCTTTATCACTCCCCCCTCCCCCTATGCTGTCTTTGTGTCACATGATTCCTACTGTGTTACGTTTGTCACATGCTACCCTTAATCGTCCTTTATCACTCCCCCTCCCCTCCCCCTATGCTGTCTTTGTGTCACATGATTCCTACTGTGTTACGTTTGTCACATGCTACCCTTAATCGTCCTTTATCACTCCCCCCTCCCCCTATGCTGTCTTTGTGTCACATGATTCCTACTGTGTTACGTTTGTCACATGCTACCCTTAATCGTCCTTTATCACTCCCCCTCCCCTCCCCCTATGCTGTCTTTGTGTCACATGATTCCTACTGTGTTACGTTTGTCACATGCTACCCTTAATTGTCCTTTATCACTCCCCCTCCCCCTATGCTGTCTTTGTGTCACATGATACCTACTGTGTTACGTTTGTCACATGCTACCCTTGATTTTCCTTTATCACTCCCCCTCCCCCTATGCTGTCTTTGTGTCACATGATACCTACTGTGTTACGTTTGTCACATGCTACCCTTAATCGTCCTTTATCACTCCCCCCCCCCTATGCTGTCTTTGTGTCAAATGATTCCTACTGTGTAACGTTTGTCACATGCTACCCTTAATCGTCCTTTATCACTCCCCCCCCTATGCTGTCTTTGTGTCACATGATTCCTACAGTGTTACGTTTGTCACATGCTACCCTTAATCGTCCTTTATCACTCCCCCCTCCCCCTATGCTGTCTTTGTGTCACATGCTACCTACTGTGTTACGTTTGTCACATGCTACCATTAATCGTCTTTTATCACTCCCCCTCCCCCTATGCTGTCTTTGTGTCACATGATACCTACTGTGTTACGTTTGTCACATGCTACCCTTAATCGTCCGTTATCACTCCCCCCTCCCCCTATGCTGTCTTTGTATCACATGATTCCTACTGTCATACGTTTGTCACATGCTACCCTTAATCGTCCTTTATCACTCCCCCTCCCCCTATGCTGTCTTTGTGTCACATGATTCCTACTGTGTTACGTTTGTCACATGCTACCCTTAATCGTCCTTCATCACTCCCCCTCCCCCTATGCTGTCTTTGTGTCACATGATACCTACTGTGTTACGTTTGTCACATTCTACCCTTAATCGTCCTTCATCACTCCACCTCCCACTATGCTGTCTTTGTGTCACATGATTCCTACTGTGTTACGTTTGTCACATGCTACCCTTAATCGTCCTTCATCACTCCCCCACCCCCTATGCTGTCTTTGTGTCACATGATTCCTACTGTGTTACGTTTGTCACATGCTACCCTTAATCGTCCTTCATCACTCCCCCTCCCACTATGCTGTCTTTGTGTCACATGATTCCTACTGTGTTACGTTTGTCACATGCTACCCTTAATCGTCCTTCATCACTCCCCCACCCCCTATGCTGTCTTTGTGTCACATGATTCCTACTGTGTTACGTTTGTCACATGCTACCCTTAATCGTCCTTCATCACTCCCCCTCCCCCTATGCTGTCTTTGTGTCACATGCTACCCTTAATCGTCCTTCATCACCCCCCTCCCCCTATGCTGTCTTTGTGTCACATGATTCCTAATGTGTTACGTTTGTCACATGCTACCCTTGATTGTCCTTTATCACTCCCCCCTCCCCCTATGCTGTCTTTGTGTCACATGATACCTACTGTGTTACGTACGTCACATACTACCCTTAATCGTCCATTATCACTCCCCCCCCCCTATGCTGTCTTTGTGTCACATGATACCTACTGTGTTACGTTTGTCACATGCTACCCTTAATTGTCCTTTATCACTTCCCCTCCCCCTATGCTGTCTATGTGTCACATGATTCCTACTGTGTTACGTTTGTCACATGCTACCCTTAATCGTCCTTTATCACTCCCCCTCCCCCTATGCTGTCTTTGTGTCACATGATACCTACTGTGTTACGTTTGTCACATGCTACCCTTGCTCGTCCTTTATCACTCCCCCTCCCCTCCCCCTATGCTATCTTTGTGTCACATGCTACCTACTGTGTTACGTTTGTCACATGCTACCCTTAATCGTCCTTTATCACTCCCCCTCCCCCTATGCTGTCTTTGTGTCAGATGATACCTACTGTGTTACGTTTGTCACATGCTACCCTTAATCGTCCTTTATCACTCCCCCCTCCCCCTATGCTGTCTTTGTGTCCCATGATACCTACTGTGTTACGTTTGTCACATGCTACCCTTAATCGTCCTTTATCACTCCCCCCTCCCCCTATGCTGTCTTTGTGTCACATGCTACCCTTGATCGTCCTTTATCACTCCCCCTCCCCCTATGCTGTCTTTGTGTCACATGATACCTACTGTGTTACGTTTGTCACATGCTACCCTTGATTTTCCTTTATCACTCCCCCTCCCCCTATGCTGTCTTTGTGTCACATGATACCTACTGTGTTACGTTTGTCACATGCTACCCTTAATCGTCCTTTATCACTCCCCCCCTATGCTGTCTTTGTGTCAAATGATTCCTACTGTGTTACGTTTGTCACATGCTACCCTTAATCGTCCTTTATCACTCCCCCCCCCCCCTATGCTGTCTTTGTGTCACATGATTCCTACAGTGTTACGTTTGTCACATGCTACCCTTAATCGTCCTTTATCACTCCCCCCTCCCCATATGCTGTCTTTGTGTCACATGCTACCTACTGTGTTACGTTTGTCACTTGCTACCCTTAATCGTCCTTTATCACTCCCCCCTCCCCCTATGCTGTCTTTGTGTCACATGCTACCTACTGTGTTACGTTTGTCACTTGCTACCCTTAATTGTCCTTTATCACTCCCCCTCCCCCTATGCTGTCTTTGTGTCACATGATACCTACTGTGTTACGTTTGTCACATGCTACCCTTAATTATCCTTTATCACTCCCCCCTCCCCCTATGCTGTCTTTGTGTCACATGATACCTACTGTGTTACGTTTGTCACATGCTACCCTTAATTGTCCTTTATCACTCCCCCCTCCCCCTATGCTGTCTTTGTGTCACATGATACCTACTGTGGTACGTTTGTCACATGCTACCCTTAATTATCCTTTATCACTCCCCCTCCCCATATGCTGTCTTTGTGTCACATGATACCTACTGTGTTACGTTTGTCACATGCTACCCTTAATTGTCCTTTATCACTCCCCCCTCCCCCTATGCTGTCTTTGTATCACATGATTCCTACTGTGTTACGTTTGTCACATGCTACCCTTAATCGTCCTTTATCACTCCCCCTCCCCCTATGCTGTCTTTGTATCACATGATTCCTACTGTGTTACGTTTGTCACATGCTACCCTTAATTGTCCTTTATCACTCCCCCTCCCACTATGCTGTCTTTGTATCACATGATTCCTACTGTGTTACGTTTGTCACATGCTACCCTTAATCGTCCTTTATCACTCCCCCTCCCCCTATGCTGTCTTTGTGTCACATGATACCTACTCTGTTACGTTTGTCACATGCGACCCTTAATCGTCCTTTATCACTCCCCCCTCCCCCTATGCTGTCTTTGTGTCACATGATACCTACTCTGTTACGTTTGTCACATGCTACCCTTAATCGTCCTTTATCACTCCCCCTCCCCCTATGCTGTCTTTGTATCACATGATTCCTACTGTGTTACGTTTGTCACATGCTACCCTTAATTGTCCTTTATCACTCCCCCTCCCACTATGCTGTCTTTGTGTCACATGATTCCTACTGTGTTACGTTTGTCACATGCTACCCTTAATCGTCCTTTATCACTCCCCCTCCCCCTATGCTGTCTTTGTGTCACATGATACCTACTCTGTTACGTTTGTCACATGCTACCCTTAATCGTCCTTTATCACTCCCCCCTCCCCCTATGCTGTCTTTGTGTCACATGCTACCTACTGTGTTACGTTTGTCACATGCTACCCTTAATCGTCCTTTATCACTCCCCCCCTCCCCCTATGCTGTCTTTGTGTCACATGATACCTACTTGTTCTTTTATCATATCCCACCATTTGGTTCCCTTTGTCACGTGTTTCTCCCTGGTTCCCATTTTAATGAATACACAGCAAGATAAAAAATACAAGATACAAGAATCTTTATTTAAAATCGGGTGTATGTTAACAAGAAACATTAATTAGCTCAATGAGCTATTTTTCGACCATTAGCACAACGATGTTGACACATGCGCTATATACAGTGTGTGTATACCACGTGATAAATTGCGTCATAAATGCTACGTCGGTAGGCAACATTTTGCTTCGAATGAAGACTTTAAACACGTAATTTATCACGTGGTATACACACACTGTATATAGCTGCTTCTAATGGTAAAACATATATTAATCCGAACGTTTGTATAAAATTCTGCGAGTGAAAAAAAAGGTTTGTTTAACTGATTGAGTTATTGCAATTCAAACAATTATTTGCGTACTGTTAACATATCGAGCGTTTTAAAACTTGTCTCATTTCCTAATAATCGCTTGGGTGTTTAGTATCTTATCAAGTAATTTACTGATATCGTCAAAAACGTTACATTATCGTTTGACGTCATCAAAACAAGATTGCCGTCAAGATTAAAAGGTACGAGCGGTCCATATCAACCAAACTTATGTTTTGAGTCTTACGGGATCTATGAAATAATAGAAAAAACGCTGTTATTCAAATCGATCAGAAAAATAACCCTTTCTGACTACATTGAGGACATAGCGACTGATTCTTAATAGACAAATATACATACTGGAGGCTGGATTGAAGTCCCCTTATATTTTAGGAAGAAGCTTTATTTTTTGTCAAAATATTTAGATCAAAGAAAAAGCATTTCTAAATACATACATTATCATTTGTGTTTTCCATTTTATATTGGCTTAAGGTTTTAGGAAAGAGTTAAAAGACATGAATCAAACTCTTTATGATTAAGAATGGGCTGAGTGAGCGTAGCAAACGGCCCCTTCTTAATCATTAAGAGCTTAATTCAGGTCATCTGACTTAGAATTCAACCTCATTGGCTGAAACATTTTCCACGCAAAGTCTGGCGCAGGCAGTATGTATCGGATGAATGGCAGTGGGCGGACTTTCATTGGCTGTTTATGTAGGTCGTATATTCTGAGAACGTTTTCCAATATTTTTCTAATGACATTTATAAATAACCTTGTATTTCGGTGGCACATTGGTAAGTAGCCTACAATATTGTCGTCAAGCCGGCTGTAACTAATGATGTCGTGTAGCCGGCTGTCACTAAGCTTTCTCATTATAACCCGGTATGCGAATTATTGCTGATAATAACGTTAATATGTAAAATACGCTTTTGTGACGTGTTGCGTCTCAAGACGGCCATTGCGCAGGTACTCCAAAGTACTCAAGGGTTGGCATGGAAGAGTTGTCTCAGCATAATTGGTATACAAACGGGCAATATTTTCAATGTATACAAAAGCGTGTATACGGTTTCACGTTCTATACGATATGCTATTATTGCTCCGCCATCTTTATGCAAGGATTCAATTCTTCAAGAGTATCGGATATCTTTTGTCTTTTAATATACTTTTTTTTTTATCAAATATTGCATTTTACAGTCGAACCCCATTGGCTCGAACTCGCTTGGCTCGAATATCTCGCTTGCTTAAACTTGGTGTTAAGGACTGATTTCTTTATACTGAAGGTAAACATTCCCGCTTGGCTCGAATTTTACGAGGCTTGACGTATTTTCGACGGTCACTGAGGATTCGAGCCAACGGAGTTCGACTGTCGATCCGTTTCTATAGCTTTCTTATAAAACCAGCTAAACACTGATATGAAGCCATTCCCAGTACTTTTAGAGGCAAAGAAAACTGACTCTCGCTTCCTTACTAGAATGCTTTTAAAACATATATGTTTAGCTGTTTCATCATTCCCTACTACGAAATATTTAGAATATGTGTTGTTTCAATTTGGTTTCATAACATAAATGATGTTTTATCTAAACATATACTGATAAAGATATCGTAATATGTCAAATATATGTATGTTTCGTGTAGTGATGTGATTCGCTTTGTGTTGAAGCTTTGTTGATCCTTGTTTGGTTTCCACATGCCTGGTCCATGTGGCCTAACATGCTCATGTTGTCTTGGGTGGTATCTCGCGTGTGTCGTCTTGTGTGTTATCTCGCGTGTATTGTATTCGTTGTATTGTGTGTTGTCTCGCGTGTGTTGTCTCGCGTGTGTTGTCTTGTGTGTTATCTCGCGTGTGTTGTCTTGTGTGATGTATTATTCGTTATCTCGTGTGTGTTGTATTTTGTGTTTTGTCGCGTGTGTTGTCTCGCATGTGTTATCTCGCATGTGTTGTGTTCTCGTGTGTTTTTTCGCGTGTGTTGTCTTATGTGATGACTCCCGAGTGTTGTGTTTTGTGTTGACTCGCGTGTGTTGTCTTGTGTGATATCTCGCGTGTGTTGACTTGTGTGATATCTCGCGTGTGTTGTAGTGTGTGTTATCTCGCAAGTGTTACATTGTATTTTATCTCGCGTGTGTTGTCTAGCATGTGTTATCTCGCGTGTGTAATCTCGCGTATGCTGTCTTGGGTGTAGGCTGGCGTGTATTGTCTTGTGTGATATCTCGCGTGTGTTGTAGTGAGTGTTATCTAGCGAGTGTTATATTGTTTTTTATCATGCATGTGTTGTCTCGCATGTGTTATCTCGCGTGAGTTGTTTTGTGTGTAGTCTCGCGTGTTTGTCTTGTGTGTTGTCTTGTGTGTTGTGATGTGTGTTATCTCGCGTGTCTTATCTCGCGTGCGCTGTCTAGTGTGCTGCCTTGAGTGTTGACTCGCATTTGTTGTCTTGTGTGTAAACTCGCGTATGTTGTCTTGTGTGTTGTCTCACGTATGTTGTCCTGTGTGTTGTCCCGCATGTGTTGTCTTGTGTGATGACCTGCGAGTGTTTTATTGTGTGTTATCTCGCGTATGTTATCTTGTGTGTTATCCCGCATGTGTTGTCTTGTGTGCTGACTCGCGAGTGTTTTCTTGTGTGTTATCTCGCGTATGTTGTCTTGTGTGTTGTCTCGCATGTGTTGTATTGTGTGTTGACTTGCGAGTGTTTTCTTGTGTGTTATCTCGCGTATGTTATCTTGTGTGTTATCCCCCATGTGTTGTCTTGTGCGTTGTCTCGCGTGTGTTGTATTGTGTGTTATCTCGCGTATGTTGTCTTGTGCATGTGTTGTCTTGAGTGTTGACTCGCATTTGTTGTCTTGTGTGTAAACTCGCGTATGTTGTCTTGTGTGCTGTCTCGCGTATGTTGTCCTGGGTGTGTCTCGCATGTGTTGTCTTGTGTGTTGACTCGCGAGTGTCTTCTTGTGTGTTATCTCGCGTGTGTTGTCTTGTGTGTTGACTCGCATGTGTTGTCTTGTGTGTTGACTCGCGAGTGTTTTCTTGTGTATTATCTCGCGTATGTTATCTTGTGTATTATCTCGCATGTGTTGTATTGTGTGCTATCTCACGTGTGTTGTATTGTGCGTTATCTCGCGTATGTTGTTTTTTGTGTTGTCGTGCATGTTGTATTGTGAATTGTTTCGCGTGTGATGTCTTGTGTGCTGTCTCGCATGTGTTGTCTTGTGTGTAATCTCGCGTGTTGTCTTGTGTGTTATCTCAGGTGTTGTCTTGTGTGTTATCTCGCGTGTGTTGTCTTCTGTGTTGACTCGCATGTGTTGTCTTCTGTGTTGACACGCATGTGTTGTTTTGTGTGTTATCTCGCATGTGTTGTCTTGTGTGTTATCTCGCATGTGTTGTCTTGTGTGTTATCTCGCATATGTTGTCTTGAGTGTTGCCTCGCAGTTGTTGTCGTGTGTGTAAACTCGCTTATGTTGTCTTGTGTGTTGTCTCACGTATGTTGTCCTGTGTGTTGTCCCGCATGTGTTGTCTTGTGTGATGACCTGCGAGTGTTTTATTGTGTGTTATCTCGCGTATGTTATCTTGTGTGTTATCCCGCATGTGTTGTCTTGTGTGCTGACTCGCGAGTGTTTTCTTGTGTGTTATCTCGCGTATGTTGTCTTGTGTGTTGTCTCGCATGTGTTGTCTTGTGTGTTGACTTGCGAGTGTTTTCTTGTGTGTTATCTCGCGTATGTTATCTTGTGTGTTATCCCGCATGTGTTGTCTTGTGCGTTGTCTCGCGTGTGTTGTATTGTGTGTTATCTCGCGTATGTTGTCTTGTGCATGTGTTGTCTTGAGTGTTGACTCGCATTTGTTGTCTTGTGTGTAAACTCGCGTATGTTGTCTTGTGTCTTCTCTCGCGTATGTTGTCCTGGGTGTGTCTCGCATGTGTTGTCTTGTGTGTTGACTCGCGAGTGTCTTCTTGTGTGTTATCTCGCGTATGTTGTCTTGTGTGTTGACTCGCATGTGTTGTCTTGTGTGTTGACTCGCGAATGTTTTCTTGTGTGTTATCTCGCGTATGTTATCTTGTGTGTTATCTCGCATGTGTTGTCTTGTGTGCTATCTCACGTGTGTAGTATTGTGTGTTATCTCGTGTATGTTGTCTTGTGTGTTATTTCGTGTGTGTTGTTTTGTATTTTATCTCGCGTGTCTTGTCGTGTGTGTTGTCTCGCGTGTGTTTTCTTGTGTGTTATCTCGCGTATGTTGTCTTGTGTGTTGTCTTGCGTATGATGCCTTGTGTGTTGTCTCGCGTGTGTTGTATTGTGTGTTAACTCGCGTGTGTTGTATTGTGTATTATCTCAAATGTGTTGTCTTGTGTGTTTGCTCGCATGTGTTGTCTTGTGTGTTTCTCCCGCGTGTATTGTGTTGTATGTTATCTCGCGTTGTTGTCTTGGGTGTTAACCCGCAAACGTTGTATTGTGTGTTGATTGGTGTGTGCCGTATTGTGTGTTGACTCGCGTGTGTTGTCTTGTGTCTCATCTCGCTAGTGTCGTCTTGAGTCTCATCTCGCGTGTGTCGTCTTGAGGCTCATCTCGCGTGTCGTCTTGGGTCTCATCTCGCGTGTGTCGCCTTGAGTCTCATCTCACGTGTGTCGTCTTGAGTCTCATCTCGGATTTGTCGTCTTGAGTCTCATCCCACGTGTGTCGTCTTGAGTCTCATCTCGCGTGTGTCGTCTTGAGTCTCATCTCGCGTGTGTCGTCTTGAGTCTCATCTCGCGTGTGTCGTCTTGAGTCTCATCTCGCGTGTGTCGTCTTGAGTCTCATCTCACGTGTGTCGTCTTGAGTCTCATCTCGCGTGTGTCGTCTTGAGTCTCATCCCGCGTGTGTCGTCTTGAGTCTCATCTCGCGTGTGTCGTCTTGAGTCTCATCTCGCGTGTGTCGTCTTGAGTCTCATCTCGCGTGTGTCGTCTTGAGTCTCATCCCGCGTGTGTCGTCTTGAGTCTCATCTCACGTGTGTCGTCTTGAGTCTCATCTCGCGTGTGTCGTCTTGAGTCTCATCCCGCGTGTGTCGTCTTGACTCTCATCCCACGTGTGTCGTCTTGAGTCTCATCTCGCGTGTGTCGTCTTGAGTCTCATCTCGCGTATGTCGTCTTGAGTCTCATCTCGCGTGTGTCGTCTTGAGTCTCATCTCGCGTGTGTCGTCTTGAGTCTCATCCCACGTGTGTCGTCTTGAGTCTCATCTCGCGTGTCTCGTCTTGAGTCTCATCTCGCGTGTGTCGTCTTGAGTCTCATCTCGCGTGTGTCGTCTTGAGTCTTATCTTGTGTGTGTCGTATTGAGTCTCATCTCGCGTGTGTCGTCTTGAGTCTCATCTCGCGTGTGTTTTCTTATGTTCATGTATGTTTTGTTACTTATGTTTTGTTTGTGTATTGTCGCTTGTGTTTACTTGTTTGTGTCTTCTGTTTTACTAGTCTCTAACGCATTCCGCCACTGAGTAAGATCATAATATAATAAGAGTACTAGTATTGGCTTTTTAATCAATTCCTGTAGAAAATGTCTTATTATTGTATCTTGGGGTTACTTGCATCGGTCGACAACATACGATGTGTGTGTCAAGCGCCGGCGACGATGGCGCAATTAGAATGTTACCTTCCTTCCATTTCGTGAACGCGGTTTGCTCAATATCAAATATTCTTGATATTCTAAAATCTTTCGACATTTGAAATACAAATTCGGCCAGGTATTTATAATAGAATGCGGATTCAAAATACTTTAGGGGCGGTAAGGCAACTTACTTCAAAAATTGTGCAATTAATTGGGGATGGTTTTTTTTGTCATGGTATAACGCCTAAATGTCTGTGTTCTTATTTAAATATTTTATGTATTATATCTCCTGAAGCTATCCGGGAATCTACTTAAAGCGTAAATCAAATTACAAGTATTCAAGAAGAAACATTTTGAAAGAAAACGGAAGAAAAAAGAGAAGATGTTTTATTATTGGCATCAAATTAAATTTGAAAGTCCATCACATTTACACGATGGAAAACAGGTCCTGCTTGAACAAGCCTTCGACCAATACAATAATCATCACCAGATGGAATATCTATCTTATTTTTAAGGAGCAACTTCATATTCACCATAAAGCAGGTTTATAAATAGTGTTCATTTTTGAGTCAACCTGATATTTTTTCTGCCCGTTTGTAAGGCGGCAAAAGAACCATTGCTGTTTCATTATAATCATTAATTAAAATTGTGTTCCCGCTCCGCTTAGGCAAAACACAAGGACGTGATTTTTTTATAGATTAAGATTGAACTGGGTGAAAAAATAACAGAAAAAATATAAAAGCTTATGTAAACCAAAGAAATAAGAGGAGAAAATCATGTCAGATGTTACTGATCACATTGTGGCTTTGAGTGTCTTTAGTTTGTTTTCCGCTCTTTGTTACATACGCCAATGTGATATACGTATATAAAATCAAACATTAAATCAGTGAAACATCTAAACAATAGATAAGCTGAGTTTTATGTTTGATTCTTAATACACTACCGGCCTAAATTTCTCGAATTATCCTTGATTTTTACTAAATGATTTTATTTGTTTGTGATGATAATCATAAATATAGTTTCCTTTTTGAAGTCGTGGAAAATATCTTAAGAATGTGAACAATACACCAATCATAACAAACCAAAAAAAAGTGAGCTAAGCTAAATCCTGTTATGTTTCGAGAAATTGGGGCCTAGTCTACAGGTGATACTAACACAATGATATATGTGTTTACCCTCAATAGAAGTTCAATTTAGAAGTTCACAATAAAGTCCGATCTTTCATTAGTTCCACGGTTTCCATCGAACAATTATTTTACCTGTTATAAATAAATATCAACTAGCATCTATAGTTCACACTATAATGGCAAATACGCTATTTATAACAATTATAAATGAGCACATTTTCATTATTGTGTAAAGAATTCAAAGTCATCTCTGTCCATAACATCTTGATCTTGAACGGGCGAATCCACCGTCTCCTTGCTCCGCTTCCCAAGGTCTAGCAGTCTCATTCTGTTGTGAAAAGATTGCGCCTGGACACGACGTCGTCCCTCGGCGGCGAGCATGTTTGCCAGGGCCGATAAAGGGCCGGAGACCGACAGCTGTTGAGTCCGACGTCTTGAAAATGTGGGAGCCTTCGACACGACTGGTTTTCTCAGGAATGAACTACTAAATATTCTGCCAAAGTCATATTGTGGAAAACGCCATGCTCTTTTTGCGTCAATGTGGTCCGGGTGAAAGTCTTCCTTTTTTCTCTGGTTTTGTAATTTTATCATTTCCTGCTTATAGATTATATCCACAAGTGCTTGTATGTCTTTGTCGTATTGAAACGACGGGCCTTTGGTGTTGCCGTTCGTAAATCCAAATTCACTGTCGGTAAAGTCCGTAAATGGGTCGGCGTCATCGGAGCTTAATATCGTATCAGGGATTCCGTCTTCGTTGAGCATGTATTTCCCAGTTGAGAGCGAGATTACTTGAAGGAGAAACATCACAGTCATTATCATGAGCCGGTGTGCCATTGCTGTGTGCATTCTTTCAAACATCCACTGAAAAGATACAAAGAAAGAAATTGTAAAATTAAATAGTAAAAAAAGAACGCATTTTCTATTTATTATAGTACTATTAATGTTGCCACAAACTTCAGTCGAACCCCGTTGGTTCAAGCTCGCTTGGCTCGATTTCCTCGTTGGCTCGAACTGGAAGTAAAGGACCGAATTATTTATACTGAAGGTAATTATTCCCGCTTTGTTCGATTTCCCCGAAACTCGAGGTATTTTAGTCGGTCCCTGGGAGTTCGAGCACACGGGGTTTAACTGTAAATATTTTAGGCTTAACGAAATGGCATAAATTAATTCATTCGAAAATCGCCCACACTTCTAATATTCAATACCAAATCCTATCTCATAAACCAAATCATAAAACCTTAATATAGGAGACGTTAACATAAATATCAATGTCTAGATATTTTAATATTTATTAGATTATCTTTTTGTGTCCTATTGGAACAAAAAGGTGAATTTTTATTCAATTATAAAAAGGGAAAAAAACAAATATGCAAAATGTTGTTTTTCTGTCGCAACAAACGTTATAACGGCGTATAAGAGTCGCTTATTTAAGCTAATTGCTGTGTTTTGTATTTATGTTGCGTAGCAGTGCATACACTGCAAACAGGAAACCATATAAAAAAAATTAAGTCTCCAACGCATTTAGTAAGTTTTTAACTGATCCCAGGGCTTGAAAATAATTGATAAGTATAGATGGGTTGGGTTGGGCACCTAAAATAGAGAAAAAAAGAAGTGTCTATGTTTATTCTATTTTAAAACAGTCACCATTTTTTTCTATCGATAATGAGCTTAGCAAATATCTTGACAATATCCAGTTTAAGAAGGCCATTGTAAAAAATCGCTCTTACACCAATTAATGGCATTTCTCCATTTATAAAATTGTTGTGTTTAATGTACCTTAGACACTCGAACTGACAGTAGCAGCCACGTTTGAAGGGCAGAAGGATGGGCGTGAGAAACGCAAATGAATTTTGGCGTACGAGATTCTCACTTATAGTGATTCGTATTTTGAGGGATTGGGCTCGAAAAATACGAGAAAAATCAAATGTAGTCCTATCTTAAATTGGGGGAAATCCATAACATAATCTGTTCTCGGATAATTTGAGATAGAACTTGTCTCCATGTTTATTGAATGAATGACGGCTTATCAACCTTATGAATAGTGAAGCAACCATGCTCCAGCAAACAAAATTCTGTGTTTATGTATATCTAAATTAGAACGTAGATAGTTCATAATAATGCATTCAAAACACAAGACGGGTTTATAATACATGTACATCCAAAACTCGAGACGGGTTTAAAATACATCCAAAACTCGAGACGGGTTTATAATACATAGAAACTCGAGACGGGTTTATAATACGTCCAAAACTCGAGACGGGTTTATAATACATCCAAAACTCGAGACGGGTTTATAATACATCCAAAACTCGAGACGGGTTTATAATACATCCAAAACTCGAGACGGGTTTATAATACATAGAAACTCGAGACGGGTTTATAATACATAGAAACTCGAGACGGGTTTATAATACGTCCAAAACTCGAGACGGGTTTATAATACATCCAAAACTCGAGACGGGTTTATAATACATCCAAAACTCGAGATGGGTTTATAATACATCCAAAACTCGAGACGGGTTTATAATACATAGAAACTCGAGACGGGTTTATAATACATAGAAACTCGAGACGGGTTTATAAAACATAGAAACTCGAGACGGGTTTATAATACATAGAAACTCGAGACGGGTTTATAATACATCCAAAACTCGAGACGGGTTTATAATACATAGAAACTCGAGACGGGTTTATAATACATAGAAACTCGAGACGGGTTTATAATACATCCAAAACTCGAGACGGGTTTATAATACATAGAAACTCGAGACGGGTTTATAATACATAGAAACTCGAGACGGGTTTATAATACATCCAAAACTCGAGACGGGTTTATAATACATCCAAAACTCGAGACGGGTTTATAATACATAGAAACTCGAGACGGGTTTATAATACAAAGAAACTCGAGACGGGTTTATAATACATCCAAAACTCGAGACGGGTTTATAATACATAGAAACTCGAGACGGGTTTATAATACATAGAAACTCGAGACGGGTTTATAATACATCCAAAACTCGAGACGGGTTTATAATACATAGAAACTCGAGACGGGTTTATAATACATGGAAACTCGAGACGGGTTTATAATACATAGAAACTCGAGACGGGTTTATAATACATAGAAACTCGAGACGGGTTTATAATACATCCAAAACTCGAGACGGGTTTATATTACATAGAAACTCGAGACGGGTTAATAGAACATATAAACTCAAGACGGGTTTATATTACATCAAAACTCGAGACGGGTTTATAATACATCCAAAACTCGAGACGGGTTTATAATACATAGAAACTCGAGACGGGTTTATAATACATCCAAAACTCGAGACGGGTTTATAATACATCCAAAACTCGAGACGGGTTTATAATACATCCAAAACTCGAGACGGGTTTATAATACATAGAAACTCGAGACGGGTTTATAATACATAGAAACTCGAGACGGGTTTATAATACGTCCAAAACTCGAGACGGGTTTATAATACATCCAAAACTCGAGACGGGTTTATAATACATCCAAAACTCGAGACGGGTTTATAATACATCCAAAACTCGAGACGGGTTTATAATACATAGAAACTCGAGACGGGTTTATAATACATAGAAACTCGAGACGGGTTTATAATACATAGAAACTCGAGACGGGTTTATAATACATAGAAACTCGAGACGGGTTTATAATACATAGAAACTCGAGACGGGTTTATAATACATAGAAACTCGAGACGGGTTTATAAAACATAGAAACTCGAGACGGGTTTATAATACATAGAAACTCGAGACGGGTTTATAATACATCCAAAACTCGAGACGGGTTTATAATACATAGAAACTCGAGACGGGTTTATAATACATAGAAACTCGAGACGGGGTTATAATACATCCAAAACTCGAGACGGGTTTATAATACATAGAAACTCGAGACGGGTTTATAATACATCCAAAACTCGAGACGGGTTTATAATACATCCAAAACTCGAGACGGGTTTATAATACATCCAAAACTCGAGACGGGTTTATAATACATAGAAACTCGAGACGGGTTTATAATACATAGAAACTCGAGACGGGTTTATAATACATTCAAAACTCTTGACGGGTTTATAATACATAGAAACTCGAGACGGGTTTATAATACATAGAAACTCGAGACGGGTTTATAATACATCCAAAACTCGAGACGGGTTTATAATACATAGAAACTCGAGACGGGTTTATAATACATGGAAACTCGAGACGGGTTTATAATACATAGAAACTCGAGACGGGTTTATAATACATAGAAACTCGAGACGGGTTTATAATACATCCAAAACTCGAGACGGGTTTATATTACATAGAAACTCGAGACGGGTTTATAGTACATATAAACTCAAGACGGGTTTATATTACATCAAAACTCGAGACGGGTTTATAATACATCCAAAACTCGAGACGGGTTTATAATACATAGAAACTCGAGACGGGTTTATAATACATCCAAAACTCGAGACGGGTTTATAATACATCCAAAACTTGAGACGGGTTTATAATACATCCAAAACTCGAGACGGGTTTATAATACATAGAAACTCGAGACGGGTTTATAATACATAGAAACTCGAGACGGGTTTATAATACATCCAAAACTCGAGACGGGTTTATGATACATCCAAAACTCGAGACGGGTTTATAATACATTCAAAACTCGAGACGGGTTTATATTACATAGAAACTCGAGACGGGTTTATAATACATAGAAACTCGAGACGGGTTTATAATACATAGAAACTCGAGACGGATTTATAATACATAGAAACTCGAGACGGGTTTATAATACATAGAAACTCGAGACGGGTTTATAATACATAGAAACTCGAGACGGGTTTATAATACATAGAAACTCGAGACGGGTTTATAATACATAGAAACTCGAGACGGGTTTATAATACATCCAAAACTCGAGACGGGTTTATATTACATCAAAACTCGAGACGGGTTTATAATACATCCAGAATTCGATACGGGTTTATAATACATCCAAAACTCACATCCAAAACTCGAGATGGGTTTATAATACATCCAAAACTCACATCCAAAACTCGAGACGGGTTTATAATACATCCAAAACTCGAGACGGTTTTATAATACATCCAAAACTCGAGACGGGTTCATAATACATCCAAAACTAGAGACGGGTTTATAATACATCAAAAACTCGAGACGGGTTCATAATTCATCCAAAACAAAAGACGGGTTTATAATACATTCAAAACTCGAGACGGGGTGATAATGCATAAAAAACTCGAGACGGGTTCATAATACATTCAAAACTCGAGACGGGTTTATAATACATTCAAAACTCGAGACGGGGTTATAATACATAAATAAACTCGAGACGGGTTCATAATACATTCAAAACTCGAGACGGGGTGATAATGCATACAAAAACTCGAAATGGGTTCATAATACATTCAAAACTCGATACGGGGTGATAATGCATAAAAAAACTCGAGATGGGTTCATAATACATTCAAAGCTCGAGACGGGTTTATAAAACGTCCAAAACTCGAGACGGGGTTATAATACATCCAAAACAAAAGACGGGTTTATAATACATTCAAAACTCTAGACGGGGTGATAATGCATAAAAAAACTCTAGACGGGTTCATAATACATTCAAAACTCGAGACGGGTTTATAATACATTCAAAACTCGAGACGGGGTTATAATACATAAATAAACTCGAGACGGGTTCATAATACATTCAAAGCTCGAGACGGGTTTATAAAACGTCCAAAACTCGAGACGGGGTTATAATACATCCAAAACAAAAGACGGGTTCATAATACATCGAAAACTCGAGACGGGTTCATAATACGTCCAAAACTCGAGACGGGTTTATAATACGTCCAAAACTCGAGACGGGGTTATAAACCATCCAAAACACAAGACAAATTTACTATACACACCAAAACACAAGACGTATTTATTTTACACTCAAAACACAAAACACACAGAAGACAAGAAGGGTAAACAAAACATTCAAAACACAAGACGGGTTTACCACATTTTAGCCTAAAATGTTATAATTATAGGAACTACTTTTATGCGCAGTCACCCATAGTCGCTTAGGTGTTAATCCGATCTGGTCATTGTTCAGTTTAATTTCGTCCCGTCCATACGTCCAGTTCTTGACTTAAAAAAACAAGGTTTTGTATCCCTGGTATATCTCAGCGCTTACACTGCAAGCGGGGAACCAAAATCGCTAACGTTAGCTATCGTGAGCAACCTGTTAGCATTAACTGAACTCCGGGCTGTGGCCTACAATGTAACCAGTTTGACATATGAGGAAAGATGAAATTGTTATCGAAAAAAACACCTTAAATTAGCATAATTTGTGTTATAAAATTATCAAAGGTGGGAATTGGCAGCCAAAAATATATCGTGGTTCAACAATTGCATAGATGGGCGACACACACTCTCCACCACAGACCGTCACTTTTGTTTAAATGATCAAAATGTAGCTTTGTGTGACATTAATAGGGATGAACGTGATCAAGTTTTAAACACTACATTTTCGCAGTAAAGTAAGAAATGTTCCAGAAAGCGGAAATCCGCTTAATTGTGTTTTGAAACGAGTTAGTTCAGAGGGCGGGCGGGGATGAAAATCAAGCAATTAATTTATAACCGTCTATGGCTACGTAATTAAAATGCATCGCCTTTGCTTCACCTAAGAGAACGCACATTCACCAAATTCAGGTATCAAGTATGGATGAACTATGTCATAAAGAAGCGCATAAACATTCATTTGCTTTATATAATAAATTAAAAGAATATAAAAAATAATCATTTTGGATTTTTTCAGAAATTATTTCTTTAATCTTATTTTTTTTAATATAATTTTTCATAAAATCTGACGTCGCTTGATAATTATCCAAACTGTTCATGTACAGTTAATGAAAAATCTGTGACATTCTGCTTCCGTTAAGTTCATTAAATTCTATTAACATATCAACGACGATTAAGACTCTTCAGCCGTTATCAAAAGACACTCCGTGGGAAGCTGCCTCTTAATGAAAATGTATCACATAAAAGAATCCCGGCGCGTTAACACGCCTTAATGGCCGATTGTGTGTCTACTTCCGGCTTGTGTGGCGAACTGTCAGCTTTACACGCCATCTCTCCATTTTAGCATGTTCTGGGAAAGGCTGACTTTCCATCCTTATTCTAAACTTTAAAAGAACCTTTTTCCAGCATCTCAGAAGTCGGTATGATTTTATAAAATTTCAATGAAAATTAATTTTCTTCTTTTTAGCAGCTTGTTTAACAGAACTCCTTGAAAATAATTCAGAATAATTCATGGCATAATCAAAATGCTCCAAATCCGATACAACAAACAGCCGAAAATCATACATGTTGACATCATCCACAACATCGAATTAGCGTTCCATTGTAAAAAGGTCTCTTCAATCCCCAGTGCTTCCTCAATTCATATATATGTTAGCTAGAAATAAATATACAATCGAACCCCGTTGGCTCGAAGTCCCAGGGACTGGCGAAAATACAACGAGCCTCGGGGAAATCGAACAAAGCGGGAATTCTAATCTCTTTATACAGAATTCGATCCAGAATTCGGTCCTTTACATCCAGTTCGAGCCAACGAAGAAATCGAGCCAAGCGAGTTCGAACTAACGAGGTTCGACTGTATTGTAACACTATAATCAAAACTCACATTATATATAAGCACGTTATGTCCGATTTGAAATTACGTTTGAACACAGCATTCAGTGAAATACCAGTTCACAAAACGAAAATCATCAACACAAGCAACAACAAAATAAGTGAAACGTATAAAATGCTTACGTTTGCTTGTTACGTATTCCGTGTGAATATATAATCCACGACGATGTACTTGCAAATGAACAATGAGTTTATTCACATAAGACAGTTGGCATGCGTTTTTATCCGAAAAATTGCCAATGTGTTATGAACGAGAAGATACAAACTGGCATTTCCACGTATGAGAGTTGTTTGTTTATTTTTTTCACACATACGAACACGATCCTGGATATGGGGAAGTAGTAGTAGTACGGAACGCAGGGGAAGAATATTGTTAGCGAGAATACATACAAACTGTCATTCTACGCTCTAAACACAACGAACGTTTACAAGCACAAGTCTGACTGATACAAACAACCAACACACGATGATGATTCATTCTAAAAGGAAATCTAAAGGAACATTTATATAAGACCATTTGTTCAGTTATATACATTTCAAGGAGAATCTGATGATTTATACAGATACATAGAAATATTCCAATACGCTTATTTTAGGGTTTAAGCCATACTTTACGAAGGGCAGGTGCTGCAGAAGTTCTACAGATTGCTTAGAGCGGGCACATTGTAACTAAGGCCAAATATGGATTCGACAGGTTTCAACTGCCAAATATGTAGAGTTTTGTATGTTTTTATAACGGTGTGTGTACACCACGTGATGAATTGCGTCAGAAATGCTATGTCGGAAGGCAACATTTTGCTTCGAATGAAGACTTTAAACAAAGATAAGTTTTCTATTTCTTCACCATTTTAAATAAAGCATGGCGCAGTCTACGCCGCTGACGGAGCCCCACCTTCAACGTAGCGTCCTAAATAATGTTTTGACTGTGCTCCGTCAGACGGCCGTTTTGTGAAAAGGTTCGTCGAAGTGTTTTAAGAAACTAAACGCTCAATCTAACTCGGGTAAAAGACTGACGGCGGTTCTCCGTAAGCGGCTTAGACTGCGCTATGTTTCATTTAAAATGATGAAGAAATAATTGAGTTATCGTTGTTTAAAGTCGTCATTCGAAAATGTTGCCTTCAGAGTGTATACAGCACGTTCAAGACGTTCACACAGTGTGTATACCTAAATCTTATACATATACACATACGGGTTTACAAATGCATCATTTCATTTTCACTTTTCTTTCAAATTTGGCAATAGACATTTTAACTATTTTATTCCACAGATAAAAAGTATCGTGCTTAATATTTAACCTTTTCAGCGCATTTATCTGACAAATATTACTAAAGTTATACTGCAAAATGAGTAAAACTATTCTTAAGTTGTCTATTAAAGCTATCTGTTATTAGTTCTTATGTAATCTGTAATAGTTAATTGGCTGTTTTCTCACGTTCGAAGTCAATAATTAAAACATGGATGTTGGCCTTGTTGCAAAACAACATCTGCCAGACAAACCGCCTTTCTTAGAACAATACAACGCCGAAAGCGTCTCGTGACTGATTCACAGCGCTTTAATACACAGTAATGACCGTTTGTTATGTATTTCCGGTCTCCACTTAGTGTTGTCGCCATTATACGCACGGCACTTATTCTGGGTCAGCATTTCAATAATTTTTTTCGAGTAAGGATACCAAGGTTAAAGGAGGAAACAATGTTGAACATTGTAAAAGAAACAGACGTAAAAAAACACACAAAAAGACAAACGAAATGGCACGTACGACAAAACCTTTTAGGATCATATTCGTTGACGTTTTAAGCTGCACTCTCACAGACTGAACGTTTTGACAACATTTTTTTCTTGGAACGAGCCATTTTTTTGCGAAAATCCATGGAAACCTGTTATATAAGACAGCTGACAAAAATCATATCGCAGATTTTTATATTTAAGTTCAAAAATGGATGTTTCATGCATTTTTCTTAAACCGTAGGTAACGGTTTAAACCATAAAACATTAATTTACGAACGGAAATATAAAAATCTACGATCTGATTTTTTGTCAGCAATCTTATATCATTGGTTTGCAGATATTTACGCAAACATTTGCTCTTTCCAAGACAAAAAATAAAAAAAAGTTGTTAAAATGGTCAATCTGTGAGAGTGAAGCTTTAAATAAGAATCGTGCAGTTTATTAACATTGTAACAAAACACACCTTTATTTTTGTTATTTAAGAGTGAATCAGCCTTATGACAGACCATAATGGGACTGCATTACTCTGTACTGCTACTGAAGATGTAAACAAACCAATAAACTCTTCTTTCGAATGTCAAAGATAAAAAAAATAAGAAAGGAGATAGCTCATAATTTAACATGCTGGTCTTAAGGGAGATATTAGATTATATTTAGGGCATATTAAAGAAGCAGTTTCGAACGACTTTGAGACGTCTGCCAACGGTTATAATTATATAGATACAAAGGCAAGAAACTCTTCAAAATAAGCTGGACAAAGATTAACTGACGAAAGCGAATAGTTATATAACAATGGGAACTGTAGGGACACGCCCAGCAGACAAACAATAATGACTACCTCGTTTACAGAAAAAGTTATGCCTTACAGAGTCACAAAACACCACACGGTGGCTTTATACAAATATCGTTATCAATAATGTTTTTTTTAACAAATTGGAACCGCCACGACTTTGAACAGCCATACAAACAGGATATTAAACTGTTAAAGGTTTATAATGGTGTAGTGTTAATATATCCACTTGTCACCTAATACATTTTGGGTTTAAGCCCTAACAAGTTATCTTGGCCACTATCACGGATTCATGCAAACATTACCACCGACTACGATGTATCAGTTCAACCGGTTTTGAGTAACTATTCTCGCCATTCGGAACTCCTCGGCCATTTTTTTTTCAAAAACAACCTCGGATGTATGCAGGTACATCAGTTGAAGCAGTTCGTAAAATTTTGAATTATATCATTAATTAATGAAATGTTTTAGAGTTGTATTTATTGATCTAAGTTTAAATTGATTGCCATTGAATTGTATTATTGCAAACATAATTAAGAATCCCAAGAGTCAAGTCACAAAGTTTAACTGCTAAATAAAATTACTACGCGATCTACTTGCAGCGGACTTAAACGTACCACTTTTTAAGTATGTAAACCGTCCAAATACATCCGAGGTTGTTTTCGATAAAATGGCCGAGAAGCTCCGAATGTATTCTCGCACTTTCCTGGTAGTAGTTGATTAATAAAAATAAACTTAAGCGTTTATATTAATTGTTCGGACTTAACCTTGTGCCTTTAACCAGTGCATTGGTTAAGTTCCAGCTAGTGGGCTTGTCCCTGTAGCTTACATTGTATTTTACATCTTGTCGGAACAAACTTCATATGTAACTACATACGAAGAAATTGTACTATGTATTTAGACACTATTGTCATAAAGCGGGAGTAACAGCAGTAGCAGCAGTAGCAGTAGCAGCAGCAGCAGCAGCAGCAGCAGCAGCAGCATGACAGCAATATCATAAGCTTAAATCTTGCAGTATTGATACGAGAACTGTCAGTATAGTCATCTACTGAATAAATATCACGTCAATATGTTACGTTTTTTTAATCTTAATTCATATTATTGATGTACTATAGTATAACAGACTCATAGTATTTGGATTTCGTGCTCGTCAAAGCAGGTTTTGTCTCCATATTGGCACTAATTACTTTCATTACAATGCATACCGTCTCGATTGCATCACAGCACGGAAATTAAATGTTTCTTCGTTTGATCGCACGTGGTTTTCGCGACATATGATATGCTTTCCTAAATATGTTCTTTTACCGTGTACAAGTTTAACGGCATTTTGTGGATATATTTATAACTTGTTCAGCCTATTGTATAACACTACGTCAGGAATTGATTAAGAATAAACCAGAATAAACCAGACTTATTGGTTGAAAAATACTTCATTTTTGAAATCACCCTGGGTAATTCACAGAAATGAACTGAATACGATTTTCATTGGTCATTGTGAAATAAGTCAAATAAAATAAAGGATATCGTAAACGAGCTCTGTAGATCTCTGATTGTTGAAAAATTATAGTATATGTATGTTCTCGCTAAGGATTTTTCAAGAAAAGTGGGACAGGCTATCTTTTAAGGGACAACACAACGAGTAAAACGTTAAAAACGTATAATCACTGTTTTCGGACTTAGTTTGGTGGTAATACGACCCTGCTTTGACTTCCTACCTTGCGCTGAGACCTACTGCTATATATTAAAGTGCTGACCAATGCGCCGACGATATAGAAATATAGTGATACTGCTGACCAATTGCTGACCATATAGATAAAAAGAAGTGACTTACTAGTGAAATGAAAGCAGTATGAAGAGCTATTGTATGTTTAATTATGCACTATTAGTTTGTTCAATATTAATTTTATAATAAATTAATTAATCAAGTTGATATTTGTATATTTGTTTGAGTTCAAAGTTGCAAGACACAAGCAAACTGGCTCACTACCTTCAATGTCGATTAGTGTAGTCTTAGACTAAACGAATGTTCCCAAGAACTCAGTTCATGTTGGTCATATATATTTACGCACTAAAATAATCTAACAATACAGCACATGGCGCTTCGAACCCCTTATAGTGTTGAAAAATGTCCGTATTAAAAAATAACACTTGTTTAGTCAAACATTGCAATACTCTGTAATAGTGTGCATGGCTATGATATGTCTTTTAAAAAGCTCCACTGACTCAGGAATTATCCCTAAAAAATAAAACCAAAACAATCTATATTGCATGTCGAACATTCAAATCATTCGGCCACTAGTCATCCCGCTGGTTTAACACGGCCGAGTATATTTTTTAAAGATACTTCTTGTTTTTATTTCTACTATTTTCACTTTCATTTACACACTACCCAAACAATAGCCTGTGAACAATGATATATCTACCAGGGGCGGATCCAGGATTTGACTTGAGAGGGAGCGTAACTCAGGAGCGTAAAATTTTGACATGCGCCCCTCCCTCCAATTTCTAGTCCAGAATGGCACATTTAATTCCTTTTTTCCTCCTATATTGAAACACAAAATCATAAAAAAGTAAAAAAAAACAACACATTAACGTTGACGATTTTAGAAAGGGAGCTCGCCGGGTCTATAATCTACCAAGCGTTACCGTCTCATGACTGACGTAATAGTTAGATGACATAAGTGAGCGTAGCTGACTTAATATTCAATCTAATTGGCTGACACATTGACAACGCAAAAGTTTGTGTATAGCATTAGTGGCAGTGGGCATATCTGCAATTTTATTGGCTGTAAATAAAGTATGTATTCTAACAACCTTTTGTAAAAAATAATTGTTAGTACATAAATGAATTCGAAAGGACGTACGACAAACTATAAAACGGCAGTTCCAGAACAAACACATGTATATTCATAAAATTCTGTCGTTGACACGTTCTGTCGTTTTTACATTTAAGAGCCGAAAACCCCATTGATTTCAGCATTTCATTCTAGAGTGTCATGTATTTTTACATGTCAACATTTCATGGAGCATAAAACAAACTGAAGGGCGGAAAGCCAGAATATCTTGTGATTCTCATTTTCCATTAAAAATTCATACTCGTAACAAGAAAAGATGGCAAAAGAAGACAACCATAATTAATATAAAAGGACTTAATTTGAAGTGATGGATCTCGTGTAAGGCGTTATAATGACTAACCAATGCATTATACCATTTTCAATATTAAAACAATGGCTTGGATATTCACTGATCACAATAGAAATCCTACAAAGATGTGCGTCAAAACAAACTTGATCAATTATGTTACTTATCCTAGTTTGACCCCCCCCCGGTATTTTATGAAATGATGATTGTGAGCATTCTTTGATATGATCTTAAGAAGGCATTTTGATACAGTTTCTATCCATATCCTTGACGATCATTTGTAGGTAGCAATGCTTTCTACCAAGTTGGTCATTAGTGCGTCTAACTTCTAAGCTAGTAACTGTACGAAGCCTTGCTAGATATGCATTTAATTGAAGAATAGTCAATCAGTATTCTATCATGTTTGATTTTGAAACATTAAATACATTGCCAAAACTGTCACGTAACCGAGGGTAACGTACCAAATACCTCGATATATAGTGTGTGGACAGTTCTAAGTTTGAGAGTAAGGAAAAAGGATCACCAAACTAGAACTTAATATAAAAACGAATCGCTAGGAGCTCATTTATATTAATAAACATGTAGTTATTCTTTATCAAGTTCGGTGTTATCGTGGATAAAAGTGTATTCAAATATATTACATAGACACATTTTGTATAAAATCACCATGTACACTACATGGACAATCCCAGTATTTAACGTAGAGCCTATTTGGAGACTCAATATACACACAACATGACATTACAACGTGACATTACAACGTATGTGACATTCCACGTGATACACACAACATGACATTACAACGTGACATTACAACATATGTGAAACGAAGAGATATACTCAACGTGAAATTACAATACGTGTGACATACTACGAGATACACACAACGTGACATTACAACTTGATTGACAAAACACGAGAAAAACACAACGTGACATTAAGAGATGTGTGACATTCCACGAGATGGCACAACGTGACATACCACGAGATACATTCAACGTGACATTAAGAGATACGTGACATACTACGAGTTACACACAGCGTGACATACCACGAGAAACACACAGCGGGACATTTAAAGACATGTGTGACATACCACGAGATACACACACCGTGACAATATTTTTTACAAAACGAATTCAAACACATAAGTTAATAAATACGTATGTGGGGAAATGCCGACGTAAAAAGGGTTTACTTTAGTGAATAATGAGCGATACTTACAACACAATTCCGATGAGGATTTAAGTGTCATTCAGAACAATTCTCTATATCATTAGCAACAGTAAACCCCGTATCAACACTAACAACACATATCACTTGTCCGTTCTGTGGCCTCGCTGCCGTCGCCATGAATACCGAGGGGAATTCTAACATACCGTTATCTAAACAATTACAGACGAATATTCTTATTACTCCTGGCAATATCATGTTTGAAATATATACATCAAGGTGTGTCAGTAGCATTTTTCTAGATATTATTGCAGCTGCATCAATTTACTAGTGATTAGTCTGACTTTCTGTTGTGTGAAGACGATCTTAGGAAATAGCATCACTGAAAACAATAGTGCCAATGTAGCATATCTATATAACAACGGTTACCAGACACATCAATTGCGCCTGTCCTTTTTGTCCAACTTCTTATAAGATGCATACGATGTCCGTAGCATGAATTTATTTGCAAGAATGTTTGTAATCGCTTTAATTTTGATGCCACTTAAAGGCCTAGTATATTGAATAATATGATACTTTGTCGCCTGTACCGTCAAGCCTATTTGTGTATAGAAATCAAAATCTGATAGGGGAAAATAAAGAAGATAAGGAAACAAAAACAATAATTGTATTGATGTTAGTAACTTCATATCATCACGGACAGATAAACCATATTTTTTTTCACATCAAAGGCTCGGTCGTGATTTTCAATTTATCGATGGTTACAAACAGTACCCCTCCGCCATGTGAATGAGAAGTTAGAAAATACGTGTATACACAACGTCTGTGTAGTGATCTTAATTTAAATGTCCTGTGCTGTCTATTAGATCTCAGATCTGAGTGTCCTGCTGTGAAGTACTGAGGTTTCATTAAGGAAATTAACAAAACATCTTATCTTTTAGTATTATGTTGAGAAAAGGAGTAATGTAGTATGTTATATACAATAGCCCCATTAACATGATTTATATTATAAAACAAATGCAATGAAACACGTTTTACTCTTTTTTATTCATCTGTCATATTAAATATAACATTGGTTATTCATATTGTTTATACAAGAATTTGTTATATTAGTGAGACAATGAGATGATCTACTTTAAAAGTGTCAACTCTAAATGGCGCTAAGCCAAAAAGAACAAATACACACACAATTTGACCCCTGTTGTGACACATTTCAATAAACAAGGGATGCACAGCAGGGAATTGACATGACATACATTCCTTAAACTAGGCCTTTAAGATATTCCCTTCTAAGACATCTTGTTTCTACTACATAGATATATGGCTTCGTTTTTGTACTTTTCCTTCCCTTTCAAAATATTGCAGAACTGTTAACATACTTTAAAGAAATAAGTCCCTGAGAGAATCTGTTTTTATGTTTTATGTTCCTCCTGGTAAATGAAATTTATTTACATTCTTAAGTTTATTTCCATGGCAACCATTACAGCAAATTTGCCTTGATTGGTGTGACCACATTTGACGACAGGTACGTATAAAAATGACACTATCATAGCTGAAAGCTGAAAAATCCTCTCCCGACAGGGACGTTAAATGGGGGTCCCGTGTGACAGTGTTATACACTGGTGCACGTTAAAGAACCAGGGTAGCTCTAACCAGGGTTATATTCTGTCTGTACACTATGCTCCAAAAACCTAAAATGATTATTATTCTTAAAGGAGCACTCGCCGAATAGGCAAGGCCCGAGTGCAAGTATAAATAAGTTTACATACCACCACCACCACCTGAAACCTTTTTTAACTTTCAGTATATACATATAGAGATGAAGAATAAATCTTTACATGGATCTAAAAAAAATAAGCTCTGTATTTCACTCATACATACGCAATGCTCAATGCATTAAACTTAAGTTTCGTTCCGAATTGAGTGGAATAATGATTAATTTATATCGTATTCTTCTAACGTCAATCGCGATGACGAAAACTCAATATCAAATATCATCAGGTAGCTTTAATCAGTGACATTATTCTTGTATTAAAAACGCTATTGCTGAAATCCAACATTTTTCATAAAATACGTGTGATATGATGTCACATGTACCATTACATGTACTATTGTATTACGTTACGATACTGGTCGTTGGTGATCCTCATTCTTAATTAGGAAGAAGTGTAATTGTATCAAATTTAACTATATATATGATATTTCCTTACGCAATGAACTAATGTAGATTGCAATGAAAACGTTAGAATGGTTTAGTGTTACTAATAAATATATAAACTGTGTTTGAACTTTGGTTAATATAGATATAACATATAATTTGGTATAGTATTTTAAAGTGCTGTAGTTTCGTAACGCACTTAAGGTCAACGTATAAACATGTCTTAAAATGTTTATAAGATGATACACTTTCATAAATTCATGGTCCACAAAATTCCACCTAAGGGGGGAAGGAGTGGAAGGCGGTGGTGCAGAACCATTTTCTCTCCTGATAGTCTATATTTAATTAAGGTTGTATTTATAAGAAACATGTTAGAATAATGGTTAAAAAATACCATTCAGAAAATTCCTTCTTATATCATTGTATTCAAGGGTCAAAAAATAAAACCTTATAAAAGGACCAAAATCTTAGGAGAGACAAAGGAGAGAAGAGATATTTGCCTGACACTGACAGCTACTTAATATTTCGTCACTGTCTCAGCAGAGTTTACCCGTTCAAAATAGCGTAAAATGAAATTCTAGTTATATCGAGTAAATATTTAGCATAGAAGAAGAAGAAGAAGAAGAAGAAGAAGAAGAAGAAGAAGAAGAAGAAGAAGAAGAAGAAGAAGAAGAAGAAGAAGAAGAAGAAGAACGTGTATGTAGGTCACGTGATAAGTACAGATACATATACGGATGCTATTTTTAAATTTACTGGGATATACGTGGTAGACAAACCCGGTAAATTTCGAGTTGGAAAAATACGCAAAAACTGTGAAAGATGCGTGTGCCGTAAGCGATGAATTAAGAATATTAAATGCGTTGTTCACAACGCTATCAATTTTATATAAGTGTTTGACAATTTTCTTCTTTTTTTCTTGCAAAGGCATCATCTGGTGTCCAGTCCCTTTCACAATATTACCATGGAAACTATGGGGACAGACCCAGTAGTTAAATAATCAAATGAGTATTCTGTTTAGAAGCACATGGCTAGAGCCCAGCAAACACTTAAATATATATGACACAAGCCGCCACCATACGACTCATATGCATCAAAGCGCCTTTATTATTTACAAGTCAGTAAATGCTACTGACAAAGCTATATATTTCAAACATGATATTGTCAAAACCAATACGAATATTGGCCTGTTACGGTGTTAATGACGGAGTGTTTTATGACGCCCCTGTGTATTCGCGTAGACACTGGGGAGGCGAGATACCACACGTGATATGTATCGTTCGTTTGACATATGGTTTACTCCAGCTAATGATCTAAAAGAACTCTTCTGTCTGCCACTTTTATCCTCTTTGGACATTTCTTGTGGTTATCTATCATAGCTCATTTTACTCTTTGTATTTGGAATACGTAAAAGACCCAATCAATTGTCATCTGTTGTCTGTATTAGTGTAATGAACATTGCATATTATATATCTGCAGAGTAGCGAACTTGAACATGAAGTGCTCATTTTTTAAAAAAATATTTCTGGGTATAATTTGTCCGTTGTCGGGTTAAATAATCGGCTCCTAAATGTTTGAAACCATTTGCAGGCCAGTTTACTTAAATAATCACCAACTCAATATAAAATAGATAGTTTATTTGCGTCTCATCAATACAACATATATACATCACATAATAAATATACCTTAAAACATGCATTGCCACTCAGTGTATGAGTTATAAGAGACTAAAGCACACCAAAAATAAATCTAAAATAGATAAATAAATCTAAAATCGATACATACACATAACACATAGTATTGCACACATATTTGATACCATATATCTATTTACAAGTAAGAAACTAGAAACCCAAGCTAATCTTGTTTTAAAACATAGTTAAATCAAACAAAGTAAAATACTGAAAACATGAACGCGCACAATCATACTTAAGAAATTGGTGTAGAAAATCGATTATCACCCCTGTCAGACCGTAGATGAACTGATTAGCATTTATTTCTAGCTATAGATTCATAAAATACCACAAACATGTATGTTTAAAATAACAACGGCATTACTTACACAAATAAAACATCCTATGATTAAGAATATCGTTGCAGGTTTTGGCACTAAGTCTTGACAACATGTTATTTGCTAAAATATAAGACAACTTAACTATATCGGACATACTTTGAAAAACTGGATTAATTGTGTTCGCCCTTTCTAATAATGGCATTCGTATATTATTATACAACCTACAATATAAAAACACATGAATTTCTGAGTCAATAGAGTTGCAATAAGGGCAAAGTCGATTATGAAGAGCAAGTTTTTCATATCGGCCCGTTTCCACTCGATTAGGGGCTACCCCGCATCTTAATTTACTTCACGCTGCCCTATGTTTTGGTGGCATAATCAATTTACAATAATTTTCAACAGAATAATCAGTTTTATACTTGAAATATTTTCTTAACTTATTTCCACCCCTTCCACGCATACCTTCTGGTCTATTTATAGAATCGAGCCAATCATTGGCAAACGCTGACATCATTTTATCATATAATTGGCTTACAACGGTGGATTTTGGTACATTGTCATTCAGATTAGTATATATATCTAAGTCAAGGCTTATCATTTTCTCATTTACATAAAAAACAAGATTTGTATGTACTACATGCTTTGTTGTTTGCCCAAAATGTTATTCTTTTATTGATACGTGTCTCAGGTGTATTACACAACCTAGACCAATGTCCGACTATAGACTTCCACTGACGGAAAATCGGTGGTACCCATGCCAATTCGCCTGAAACAACATCATTAGGTGTGTATTTCCCAACGCCGAGAAAGAAACGCATGGCTCCATTATGCACGGCGTTGATGCTGGAAAACGATTTTACACACTAGATAGATGCACCGTAACTTATAATTGGTCAAAACAACAGAGTCATATAATTTAGTGTATGCGTCATACGGCATACCACCAACGCTTTTACATTTAGCAATGAGAAGTCCTAGCGCACGGCTAGCGCTTTGAGCAACGGCTTTAGCAGTCACATTATAATCAAGAAATTCAAGTATAACTAGTATGTTATCGAAATTGTTGTAGAGAGCGCATTTTAAATATTTAAACATTTGGACACCGTAGCTATTTTAATAATCATTTTTTTTTTTGGTTGTATCAGTATTAACTTTTAACCCGGAGTTTTGCCGTATATTGCTTAATTTTCCTAATGGGGTTGAATTTCATCAGGAGATTTGCCTACAATGGCCATGTCTCCAGCAAATAGTAATAAAATCAATACAATATCATCTATATGTAATCCTGAATTAATATAACTTTGCAAATATAACTCACTATCTTCTGCGAAGAGTTAAAACAATAAAGGGGACATAATTTCACATTGCCGTAAGCCTACATCCTAGCTTAAATGATCAGAATATGATGGCACAGGTTGTACACATGATTTTACTTTTTGATGCATGTCCCGAAAAGTTTCCCCCGTATTCCACATTTAGACATGTTCAGCCGTTAACAATATTTTGTAAATAGAATCAAACATTTCATTGTATCTTATTTGGAAAGGAAGTGGTTTAAGGCCTAAACCATAAGCGCGTGAATATCTGTTCACAATTTTATTTTGCGGCCATTTGGACGTTGTTTAACAAAAATACACAAAAAATGCACCTTTAAAACACTATGTCCATGTATTTGTTTTTTGTTATTTTTAAATTCAATTGTCTTTAAGATTGATGCATGGCTCCGATAAAAGATACATACACACTCTTTATTTCCAACCGGAGGTGATTTAAATGTTAAACATTTGAAACATACAAAGAAATCCAGGGAAGTGCTAAGTACAGCCTATCAAGTACAAAATTTACATTATTTTATGATCGTAGTATATTTCGTAAACAAGTTCATGTATATAACTAAATAATAATGAATATTTGATTACAGAATAAAGCTTTTTTAGGCTGATAATAGTATCTTTAAAATGAGAAACATACTAAATTTAGCCATGATAAGATAATACAAGATAATTTACGTAATTGTTAAACCATATATAGAAGTATCATTTGCCGTCCGAAGGCGTCAGGCAGCCTCAGCATTTGTAATGAATTGCAACCGCACGCCTTTAGGAGCGATAAACCTGTCATTTTGGGTGCAGACAAACTTGGGAAATATCATGGATGAAAACAATAATTTGTCCGTAACTTAATTCATTTGTAAATACTGCATCTTATTGATAACGATTACCAGACACATTTATTTATTATTTTTCTCATCTTTGTCTTATTCCGAGCAATAGAAGTCCTGTTATGTCCATAGCATTTATTAATTTGTAAGAAAGCAATCTCTTCAAGTGTGTGTCAAGTGTGTGTATTTCGTAGTTTGATATTCGACTTCTTTTATGCATGTTTATTTTCAAAGTGTTTTTAAATGTTTAGCATTTCTTATCTGACAAAAACAAATCTTATCCTGGTTATTTATCAATTATAAAAGAATAATATAAATTATATAAATTGTTTTGACATATTTGGGAATGTTGGTATAAGCCACGTTTTACCTTTCCTTTAATCTCCAAAAACAACAACAATAACAAACTTAATTATAACATATAACAAAAGCCTATACAGCCACAACACCGGATGCAACTATTTCACTTAAGACGGTCTAAAACAGACTGATGAGTTCCTGTAAGAAGTTCGTACATGTATCTTACAATGATATACTTGTGAACATGGATAACGATTTCTCTATTTTGTAATAATTACACAAATAATCTTATTTTAGGTACTAAATATAACAATAATTCCCACGCTTTCAGCTCTCCTAAGATGCTGATTCGCAGCCAGAATTGCCTAATTTGTTTTACATAATGAAAAACAAACACATTACTGGGTATTGCACAATGATGCTACAAAGTACAAGGAACTAGGAGGTTCGAGTCTAGGAGGAATTGCCTTGTAAGCAAACAATAAAGTAGCTCCCTAACGTGCTATCTCCTTAATTGGAATTACCGTACAAAACGCGTTATTTTGATTATATTTCCCATTTTTGAGGGGATTTGCAGTCAGGCCAAATAGGTATTTTCGGTTTGAAAGTGTCCTTGTAATGAATGGCGTCTGGTGTAGTATGAAGCCACGAATCTTATTAACAGTCTTACCAAAATTACCGTTTTGGAGTCTAGAATCAAATCGTCCTTAGCACAACTGTTGACTTCCGTTTCGTCGATACTACAAAGACCTTATTCTTAATTTGTTTCTTTAATATTGATAAAATTGAATCGGTTACTTCGTTATTTTCAGATGGTTGGTCATTTTAATCAAATCGGTGGAAGAATTTCAAATTTTTCAAACAACCTCTATTTATATTGCAAAATGAGGGCTTAAAATGTGTGGGCTTAAACTGGTTTTGAATGTGTGGGTTAAAAATGTGATAAATAAAACAAACAAAACATGGCCTCACGGTTTTCCTTAAACTGGATGGAATACCTATTAAAAGAGACTTCGACCTTTAATTGCTATACTTCCAACGTTGATGATAAGTGTCATTATATTAATGCATTGTAATAACTTTTTATTGGACAAAACATTAATGGAAATACCATGAAGATTGTAAAAACGTAATTCCACAAAAGGACACATTAAGGTTTAAAATAATGTCAAGTGTAAGCCGCATTTCTTTGTCCAATATTGAATTATGCATGTGCACTATGGGGCATTCACTACATCCAGAGAAGGAGAACGAATACGTTTAAAAATATTTCAGGTTTAAATAAACAGCTGCAATTCTGCTTTATAAACTGACCTTTATATATCAGCACATTAAATTGTATTTAATTAATTACTCCAATAATGTACATATTAATGAACCAATTCAATTATAGAATAATTTATCCAATGAAACAGGAATGGTGTTGATAATAACATGTATTATATAAGTGTACATTATAGTATGTGTCTTGACACGTAGCATGAATATATTTCCTTATGAATGTATTGGGGCGATATTCTGTTGCATTAGCTTGAATGAACTGTTTGTTCTGTTCTGTTCTTCTCCCAGTCTTTGCCGAAAAGCGGACACAATATAATAAACCAAACTTTTCTACGTTTAAAACATTGACTCAAGTACCTGAGCAACAATGCAATATTGTTTATTATGCAATGGTAGTATTCATGCAATGTTATCATTCATGCAAAATAAAAGTTACACAGATTGCGATAATGACAGATTGTGAAAAGACGTACACAAGTTTCCAGAGGTGTGCATCGCAAACAAGATCGCGTCTTCTTAATATTGCAAACAAACGGTTTCAGATGCTTTCATATGTCCATTTAAATGCCAATACTGTTTTACTTCTCAACAGAACTGGGAACTCTCTAACAGAAAGCAACGTCAGAAGTAATCTGGATCAAAATGTTGTCTAACTGAAAGTTGGAACCCTTTAAGAGTACACGACCAGCTTCGTTATAATATCAGTATATTAATTTTTTACAATTTATCATTATAACTTGCGGTCTATTTCATCCGTCTAGTAATGTGAAAATGAAGACTGGCGATTTAGATATGTTTAATAAAAGCAAATGAGGACCCACTGATTTTCTCTATTTCTGTTAGTTTTTATAGCAATTGGTCTCGCCTTTTCATACTCAATTATATAAAAACTAAAGGCTAGTTGCAACATATATTTCAAGCCAAAAGTACATAAGTACATCTAGTATATAAAACAGACAACGCTTGTACAGTCGCGTAGATCATTAATACTACGTCGGAACCTGTTTCCAAGTTTAACAATGCTCCTTTAGGCGGCCCTTTTGTGAAAAGATTTGTCGAAGTGTTTTAAGAAACTTAACACTCAATCAAACTCTTGTTAAAGACCGAAGGCGGGGCTGCGTAATCTGCGTTATGTTTCAATGAAAATTTTGAATACAAAGTAAAGTTATCTTTGAAAAAAGATTTTATTAGAAGCAAAATGTTGGCTTCCGACGTAGCATTCATGACGAAATTTATTACCTGGTATACACACATTGTTTGTTATTTGTATTGAGGTCTTATTACTTAAACTAGAATTACTTTTAAGACATTTTCCCTTCTTTTTCGCATTGTATCCAGTCACTGTTAAAAAAAAGAACAATAGCGAATAGCGAGTCAGATTATCACTTTAATCTTTTGCTGTTATATGTTATCAAAACAGGGCAAAATTTGGCAGGGAACATCATTGTATCCACTTTTGTAAATCCATGGTGATGACAAGCTATCTTCTGTTTGATGTGTTATTAGGGAGACACTTAGGCGATACATGCAGACAATAAGCTTGGCTATGTTTTAACCAATATTTTTCAACATCGTACATGAAAGTCTACTGAAAACGCACATGCGCTTCGTTAATCGGAAGGAGCGGTGAATGTCTGATTTTTATAAACATTAAATGCCTCACATTGGTTTTGCAATATAACTGAAATGTCAAGGGACATTGTTTCTGAAACACTAAGGCTCTAGAGGTTTTGTTCCTATAATAAGTCAATGAAGTAGCAGTTACATAAACAATATAATGGATATTGGACGGACAAGCCAAGAAGTCTAAATAACCAGTTAAAATCACTGGGATCCAGTCCAAACAAGCAATGAACAAAAACTAGAGGGAAAGGCCAAGACGAACGAACAAAATTCTATTCAATAAAAGACCTCCAGCCCGTAATACAAGTTACAATGTTTCCAAGAAGTCTAAATAGCCAGTTGAAACCACTGGAATCCAGTCCAACCAAACAGTGAACAGAGACAGTACAGAACATTTATTGTTAACGTTTGTTAACATCACAGTTCATCGTTGTTACAATAGCGTTAACCGTTTGCATGGTTAAATGCACGACAGTGCAATATACATATCGATAAAAGAAACACTTCAAAAAAAAATGAAAAAGGTACGGTATCTGTTCTATATATTGCGTAAATAAAAGGCATGTTTGCATATAAATACAACTTTGGGAAGGTGCAAATACACCTATCCTACTGGATAAAACAACCTGTGTGACATTCATTCATTTCTCCATAAAGCGTTCGTGTATGCTAATCAGCTGATTAATATTCATAACCGGACTACTTTATTTTAACAAGCTATGCCGTCAAGACATAGTAGATAGTAGGAAGTTGTTTACATTAGTTAGCGCATTTAATATGTGTATTTTCTTCTTAAAATATTTCGGATTAAAATAAAACAACAATTGAACAATAAACCTTAGACAAATATTGTTCTGGTTTTATGTTTTATTATTTATAACAATAATTTGATTGCGGAGAACTTTCAGCTTACAGTTCGTCTGCAGCACAGATTCAACATAACGGGTGATCTGTCACATTTCGACTTGTTTAAAGATGTTTCTGGTAGTTTGGAGTTGTAAGAGCCGAAACTGAGTGACGAAACTGCTGATGCTGCTGAGAATCCTCCAGAAATTGAAGAACTGATGAACATTTTTTTGCATGATTTTACAAATAAAAATGAAAGTGAAAATGAAAGTTTAGATCTAGGTCAACAGCTAATTGAAAGTAATGACATGCCAGCTATTCATGAATATTAACAACAGGGCAGTATGTTAATGGTAAAAGTACTGTCTTAGGCAAGGAATAATGGAAGATACATTTTAGAGTTTAAACAAGTCGACTTTACGTAAATATCATACCTGAAAATTGCTGTTAATCCGTTTCGAAATGGTAAAAATGAGGAGTCGGCAGCCATTACTGGTCTCATTTTAACTAAATTTAGCCCCACGTGTATCCAAGTCGACGATGTATTCATACGCGCGGGAAGGCTACATGCTACTTGAGAATATCGAGTGATGAGTTGCGGTTCTTGGATCATAGCAAAATAAAAATGATCTTTTAATTTTTATAGTTGTTATTATAAGTATTGAATACTATTTTTCTGCGTGTCATTGATGTATGAAGTGTCGGAAAAAATTACACCTAATATATACATAAAACCTTCGGTGTTTATGCAGGTGTAATTTTTCCGTCACTTCATACATCAATAAAACGCAGAAAAATAATGTTCAATTCTTAAACAAAGACATGCTGTATATTCAGAGGTTGATGATTCTACAAAATTAATCATATATGTACATGGTCGTGAATAATGCAATTTATGAAAAAAGGGAGATTACTTACATCACATGACAATAAAATAATATATAAATATTGAATATCGCTACAATTAGTTGTCAAAGGCGCACACAGAGTTGAAAGCATTATCATGTTTAACTCATTTGATTCTAATGATGGAAAAAAGGTATGATTTAGGTAAAACAATGAAAAGCTACTGGCATAAGTGTTTCGCCGACAAACCATATTATGGGAAAGTTAAAGCATTGGTGTTGTGTTGTTTTACGCAGAAAATATAATTTGTTGATTTGATCGTATTAATTATGATATGTTAAACATTCGTCACGTATGCGAGAATTATTTATGAACAGTTGGGACATATGGACAACAATACGGTGACTCTGCGAGAGTTTTAAAATGACGACGAAAATAAATGCACACCCTGCAATAAATATGAGTTATCTGCTTCGTGATCTTTGTCATCCAGTTCAGTGTTTGGCAAAACACGTGAAATTATAGAAATTATATTTATTTCTAGTGTGAACTTGGCCTTTTTACTTTGAAATATGTATTCAAAATAATAAGTATATTATAACCTTTGATTTCTTTCATTCAGTATCGTTTAGGCGTAGAACCACTTTCTTAAGTATAGAAAAAAAACAACATAAAAATGCAAAAATAAGAAACAGATTTAAGTTCCTAAAGTAAAATATAAGGAAATTGGTGTACTGGTAGAAAAATTTACTAGTAGGAAATATGCGCCCAAACTTGCCTCTTACAATGTAGCTGAAAATTCTTATCCAAGAGGCATTCCACAACCGGGGTACACTATTTATATATTTGTGTGACTACAAGACAAGACACACTGTTCATCATTTCTTTCTCATTTCTCATTTTACTTCTCCCAAAATCGCCATAAACCAATAGTACGTTAATATCTGCCCAAAAATTATTTTTTGCCTTTCAGGTCATTTGGATGCAGTTTAATTCAAATACGCATTTTGTTGTTAAACGCTTCGTGAAATTAAGAAATTGCATCTTTAAACCTATATGTCCATGTTTTTGCTCTTTCTTATTGGTATACTTATTGTCTTAAAGATAGTATGCTGGGTCCGATAAAAGATACATATATACTCTTTATTTCCATCCGGATATTTTTTAAATGCTTAACAATTAAAACAATGATATGAAATATATCCAGCAATGCCAAAAAATCTCGAGAGGTATTAAGAACAAAAATTACACTATTTCATGACCGTAGTAGTATTTCGTGAAAATGTTCATGTAGAGAACGAAACAATAATGACTATTTCATTATAGAATAACGCGCTTTTTAGGCTGAAAATAGTATAATTTTATGTAATGAGAAACGTAATAAATGATTAAAGATATGATACAAGACAATTTACCGAATTGTCAAACCATATATGAAAATATCATTTGCAGTTCAAAGGCGTCAGGCAGCCCCAACATTTGTTATTAATTGCAACTGCACGCCTTTAGGAGCGATAAACCTGTCATTTTGGTGCAGACAAACTTGGGAAATATCATGGATGAAAACAATAATTTGTCCGTGACTTAATTAATTGTAAATACTGCATCTTGTCGATAACGATTACCAGACACATTTATTTATTATTTTTCTCATTTTCGTCTAATTCCGAGCAATAAAAGTCTTGTTATGTCCATAGCATTCATTAATTTGTAAGAAAGCAATCTCTTCAAGTGTGTGTCAAGTGTTTGTATTTCGTATAATGATAAACGACTTCTTTTATGTATGTTTATTGTTTTTCAAGTTTGTTTATATGTGTCGCATGACTTTAGAAATGCACAATGTATATTTATTTGACAGAAACAAACTTATCCTGGTCAATTATAGATAATAATAGAATTATATCAAACATATGAATTGTTCTAGAATGTTGGTATCAACCCCATTTACCTAATCCCTTAATCGACATTTTCTTGCAAAAAACAACAATAACAAACTTTATCATTTCATGAAATAAAAGTCTATAAAATAACAACAACGAATGTAACTTTTTCACCTGGGACTGTATAAAGCAGACTGATGAGTTCCTGTAATAAGTTTGCACATGTACTTTACCATAGAAAACTTGTGAACATTGAAAAGGATGTCTTTAGTCTGTTATAATTACACAAAGAATCTTATCTTAGGTACTTATAATAACATTAACATCCACCTTAAATGCTGATTCGCAGCCAAAATGGCCTTATTTGTATTACATAATGAAAATTAAACACCTTACTGGTTATTGCAGAATGATGCTACATAGTACAAGGAACTACTCGAGTCTAGGAGGAATTGACTTGTAATCAAACAATAACGTATCTCCCTAACGTGCTATCTCCTTAATTGGAAGTACCGTATAAAACGGGTTATTTTGAATATATTTCCCATTTGGGAGGAGATTTGCAGTCCGGCCAAAAATCCAGTCAAAGATATATCAAGATAGAACAAACGAGATGGACAGATATATTAGTTCGGTTTGAAAGTGTTCTTGTTATGAATGGCGTCTGGTGTAGTATGAAGCCAAGAATCCTACTTAAAGTGTAACCAAAATTACCGTTTTGGGGTCTAGAATCCAATCGTCCATATCATAACAGCTGACTGCTGTTCCATCGATACTACAAAGACCTGCTTTTTAAAAACCTCTCTTAAATTTTGATGATATTGAACTGGTTCCTTCGTTATTTTTAAATGGTTGGTCATTTTAATCAAATCAATGGGAGAAATAAACAACCTTTATTTATGTTGCAATATTTTATTATTTAACACACAGACTAAACTCACGGTTTTTCGAAAACGGGATGGATACGTACAAAAAGATACTTGGACTTGTAATGGCTATGCTCTCAAAGTAGATGATATTTATCATTATATTAAGGAATGGTAATAAATTTAAATTGAAGTTATACATTTAATCAAAAGCATTAGTAGGAAATAGCTTTCAATGGTATGAACAATTTTATTTCATAAATCCAAAGAGTAAAGTTTGAAATATTTTGTCAAGTGTATTCTGCCTTTGTTTGTTTAATATTAAATTATGCATGTGAAGTATGGGGCATTCACTAAATCCAAAGAAGTAAAACGAATACTAAATGATAACATTTCAGCTGCAATTCTGTAGTATGAGCTGTCCTTTATAAATCAACAAACTATGTTGTATTTGATTACTCCAATACTGTACATGTTGACGCATAACACATTCCAAAGACAAAAATATCAATCTTCAATACATACAAATCAAAGAATGAATTTACCAAAACATAAAATGAAATGTAACTCAACATATTATAACAAAAAAACCCGTAAAAACGGTCGCTTATCTTTGTAAACTTTTTCTAAATTTAAAAGCCTTATCTACGTATGTACATATCTTTCTGAGTTTAGAAATATTAGTACTTTCGAAGAGTTGTTTCAGTTTTTGCCATCGACCTGCTTCAATAGACAGATTATGAGATGAAAGAGGTAACCTAGACATTGCGATAGTTAAATTATTATATACGTTACACTTTAAATAATACTGAAAGCCAAAGGAAACAATTGATTTAAAGAAAGTGCTTCTTGGTGAATTTCCAATTCTAGCGTTCAGTTTTGTACATTTGTATGATACAAACGTTGTTTAAAAATACTAACAAACACATTTGCATTACGAACACCTTGAGCTAGCCAAACATCATGAAATCCTTGTGACAATAAATGTTGAAGTAATGTTACCCACGATACCTTATTTGGAAGCAAATCAACATCAGCTTTTAGACAATTTTATAATACTTCAAGCCGTCACTAGTCTTTAGCCAGTACCCTACAATTCTAATATATCTATTGTAGGCTAAATCAAAGCTATCGATTGCACCTTAAACATTCTGAGAGCAGTGTTTTACCTAAATAATGCGTTTACAATACTGTGTATGAACACGTTCGATAGTATTTGCCTGATAAAAAACCCAAACCTCACTAAAGTTATTCAAAATGGGTAAAATCAGTTTGTCAAAAAGGTCGAGTTATAAAATGTTTTATATTTCATGCATATTTCAATAATGCAACTCAAATAATAGGGAAGATTAACAAACTCACTATGACATTTTTGATTTGCAAGTGAATCTCATGAATAATGCATGGTGTGTTTTGTTATTTTGGTTGATTTTGATCATTGTTAAAAAATCTTATGAAGTAGTTTTTATCAATTAGGAAAAGATAAATATATAAATTCTAATTCCACCGCGTGTGCAGCAAAATAATCCGGTTGATTTTTCACTTACTCATAAACGTTTAAAGTTTCAGAATTCAAAGATTTTCATGTAATTTGTACCATAAAAGAGAAAAATAAACAATTTTGCTGATTGTGTCAGCCGAATTCAATAATGAAAATGTTCGATTTTTTTCTTTAAAACGTTTTGTGATCTTGTGCCACTGTATTTCGTTGTTATTTATACTGAATGACTATGACGTTGCTATAACATCAATGCTGTATAGATTCTAAAAACAAAATGGAACGGAAATGGGCGATATAAAGTCACGTCAACGACAGGAACATGCGCAGCTGTAGCTGCGCAAAAACCGCAAGGCTGTTTGTTATTTGTATTGAGGTTTTAGTACTTAATCGTTACTTATTTTTATAACATTGGTATAGTTCCCATCTCTTTTTTTTTGCATTGTATCCAGTCACTGTTAAAATAAAGAACAATAGCGAAAGTTAATACTAGAAATTTATGAGAAATGTTAAATTAAGTTCCGAGTCAGATTATCACTTTAATCTAACTCTATTATGTAATCAAAATTAGGCAAAGTGAATGTTGTACAAAACTTGCTTAATTCGGCAAGGACAGTTAACAATGGAGGATCATTGTATCCATTTTTATAAATCCTAGGTGATGACAAGCTATCTCCTGTTTGAAGTGTTATTTGAGAGACACTAAGGTGTTATGTGCAGACAGCAAGCTTGGCTATGTTTTAACCAATTTTCTTCAACATCGTTAATGAAGTCTGCTGAAAACGCACTTGCGCTTCGTTAATCGGGATGTGCGGCGAATGTCTGACTTTGAAGAACGTAAAAGGCCTTATATTGGTTAAACAATATAACTGAAATGTCAAGGGAACATTGTTTCGGAAACATTAAAACTCGAGATTTTTTTTCCTAAAATAAGTCAACGAACTTGCAGTTACATAAACAAGACGATAGAAAATAAAGGGATAAGCCAAGAAGTCTAGTGACCAATTAAAACAAACAATGAACATAATCTAGAAGGAAAAGTCACGTGGTCTAAATGATCTGTTGAAATCACCAGGATCCAGTCCATACAAACAGTGAACAGAAACTGGAGGGGCACACCAAGAAGTCTAAATATCCCGTTAAACTCCAGGGTCCAGTCCTAAATAACAATGAACAGAAACTGTACAGAACATTTAGTGTTAACTTGAACATTACAGTTCATCTTTGTGAAAATAACGTTTACAAATGACATGACAATAACAGCTATAGACGAGAAAGTGCAATATACATAACGATATTAGGAAAAGTTGAACACTTGTTAAAAAAAAAATGTTCAGTTAAAATCTTCAAAGCGTTATATCGCGTAAGTTAAAGGCATGTTTGCAATGTTAAGATATGGAGTATACACCGACATTAATAAGTCTACAAAATATTTTTACTTGGTCGTGCATTATAAAAATTTATGAATGAACGAGACATTCGTACCGTCACATGACATTACACATTGTACAAATATTGAATATCGTTACTAGAAGTTGTCAAAAGCGCACAAACGGTTGATGTAAAAAAGTTTGTTTGTTGTTGTTTTTTTTTTTTTTTTTTTTTTTTTTTTTTTTTTTTTTTTAATTTGAATGCTTTACCGTGTTAAACTCATTCGACTTTATTGATGCCAAAAGGATATGATCTAGGTACATATATTTTTCAGAACAATTATTAGCCTTCATAAATAAAAAATAAAAAAAATGCTACGATGCCACAAAGTCCCAAGTAAAATAGTGATAAAACATTGCTTATGTTTTTATCTGTACCTAAACAAGATGCATTTTTTATCAATTAAGTCAAATGATCATTATTACGATTTATTTTTCATCAACCTTTAAAGTGCACCAGCTTCAAGGAACTGCATTAGCACGGCCAGTTGATACTAAGTTAGACCTGACCTTAGGGTTAAAAAAATGAAATAAAGGGTATTATCTGTCAAGGTCACAAATAAAAATGATGTCAAACCTTTGTGTAGACATATCATCGTGAATAAACCTGCACTTTTGTTATTAAGGACAAGCTGGTGACTAGCAAGTAAGGAATTAGACCCACACATATGTGAATTTTAGTTGCCTGTGACTATATTCAATATAATCAAAGTGCTGAAAGCATTGATGGACTAGGGCTTCATTTAGGGGAATGTTGACAACCATGTTCTAAGCACTGAAAAAATCGGCTCATATCACAAGGGGTCACTGTTTAGAGTGAGGGGGCGGGGTGTGGGGTTAAAGCGTTAAATCAGATAAAGTCATAGTTCTTTTGAATTTCTCAAAGTCGTTTAATCTGATTGTACAAATTAATTTACGTGTTTGGCGTATGTTAACCAAAGTACACATACTTCTTTAATTTGATCAAATCTTTTATATCAAAGATCTGTTATTTGCAGTTTCAGAGAGGATTTTCAATGATGTAATTATAAACTATATAGAAAACCTGTCACCTCTTTTTCAGGAGAGCTTTAAACCACAGGGCCATACTTTGAACAATCTTTGTAAAAGACATCTACATTGTACACGTATGTCAGACTGCATGCACAATGCTTTTAGGAAGTAGTTTTTATTTGAAAAGTGAAGAATTATTTTCTCCCTCTTAATTAGTGCTTGGTATTCAATTAATATAAAATGTTACCATGATAACTTAGTGCTGTTGATAAATATTAGGCACTGCCTTCTGTCTCATGCTATTCTTATTACTGCTGCAGACTTTTGTACAAAGCAAGTTGAGTAGACTAAGATGAGATGAATATCGTTTATCAAGTATGAAATATTGAAATGTCTTTTAAATACATTGACCATCAAATTTCATAACATGGTGTCAGCAGTTCATCACACTGCTTGTGAGAATGGAATACCAAACATAATCATATTATTTATCATATACCCATCATCAATCCACATGCAATACATATCACAAAATACTTTAATCCATATTCCGCTCCAGTGCATTACGGCCATATACCACTCTTGTGACGTCACGTCATAACAAGTATGTTGCGCAATATTAAATTGACGTCATTAAACCAACGAGTGTATCCTTAAAATGCAATTTATTATGCAAAGATGTGGCTTCTAAGTGATCTAATCAGTAATGTATATAATAAAATGATTATTAGTACTGCGTTTTGATCCGGATATGGCGGTATGTCATATTCGATTCTGTTAGTTTTTTTGTAGATTTTGATTTTACTCGGCTTGTGCCTTGTGAAAACCGAATCTGCAATAATCTACTTGAGTCGAATACAACCTCCTGGATCAAAACGCAGTACTTATAACCCTATTATGTACAAAACCTGTTACCCCATGGACAGAGCATCTTTAACCCACAGGGCCATTGTAATTTTGAACAATCATTGTATGCAGTACTTATAACCCTATTATGTACAAAACCTGTTACCCCATGGACAGAGCATCTTTAACCTACAGGGCCATGGTAACTTTGAACAATCATTGTAAAAGACAACTACATGTCAGACTACATACAAGATTCTTAGGAAGTAGTTTGGAAAAATGAGAATTATTTTCTCCGTCTTAATTTGTATGCATTAAATAAATGTTGCAGTTGACCATTCTTGTATTGTCCTCTGTTACTTTCCTGATAGCTCCCTATCTCAATAGTTGCAAAAGGTTGTAGGTTCATGATTCCCTGGTCAAAAATGTCATACAGAAAGAAGATGTAGAATGTAGAATCAAGAAGCTTTCTTTTCAGGCACTTCGAATTGAATAGTACTGAGACATTTGGAGTGCCTAGAATTTGTTGGATTCGTAGGCAACGTGTATCAGGTGTTGCAGTACATTTGGCAAATACTTTTCATCCGTCCTTGTAAATCTAAAAAAGTTTTCATTTTGCAAAAGTAGTTAATATAACTATAATAAGGTTGCTAAATCAGAGTTTGAATAATTCTGAAAACTAGATGTGCCTTTAATTGCAGCAATTTGAACTCCAACTCATAATGTCAATTAAGCTGGTTAAGCAATACTGCAGTTCCTTGGTATGGGGATTGCTTTATTTACTTGAATAAACAAACATTTCTTGCGTTGGATAGTACAATGTATCTTTGATTTGGATTGTAAAGTATAACTTATATAAATAAATATATATTCTTAACTTTTAATATGTAATTAGACAATTAGTTAATTTTTCAACTGCGCATCAAAACCCTGAATCTGAATACACAAGCTAATGCATCAGTCAATTGTAACCATGCCCCCCCCCCCCCGGTCCCGGAATAGCGGGGACTTTTATTTTCGGTCCAGCCAACCCCAGTTAAATTCCCCGACCTGCGGAGATAATCTGGTGGTTAAGTCCCCACCAAATGCACCCGCACCCAAGGAACATTAGGTTAAGCCCCATCCACACTGTATTTTCCGGGAAGACCCGGCACTGCGGGGCCTACTGAAAGGTAAAAACATGGCCCATTTCGACGGCTATCCACGGTATACCCCCGGATGTGGGAGCCGTGGTTTTAATTGACTGGTGCATAATGATCCTTGTGATCCATTCTCATGCCAAGACGATTTCTGTTCTAACATTGCCAGGTTAGTTATTCTTAAGCATAAAAAAGCCTGGACAGTATTTGAGAAAGACTGTTGTGAGGTTAAATCTTCATTACTTCACTATTCCACAACATTGGGTGATAATGGAACTTTATTGAATATTTTGATTTTAATTTTGTTCCCTAAACGCCACAAGTCAACTGATTAATACAAATTAATTCAATTCTATCTCCACAATATTCGGCACTGCATTGTTAAATAAAACTAAAAAGTTACACTTGTAAATTATATAACCAAATACCTTTTCCTCAAATATTTCACAAATTTATATTGATATATCAACAAGAATGCATCACCATACTGTACCTCTGACTGATTATTGATTTTCATTCTTGGCTAGAAAACAAAAAGTCAGCACAAAGCGTCTTCAGAAAAAGAACTTGTAAAGTATGCACCAGTCAATTGTAACCCCCCCCCCCCCACCCGCAGTGAACAGCAGGTACTTTGACTTTCGGTCCAGCCAGTCCCCGGTAAAATCCCTGCCCTGCGGGAACGAACTGGTGGTAAAATCCCATGAATAACCCCGCACACCGGGGTTTTAAGGTAAGAGCAATTCCCTGATATAATTTGCGGGAAGACGAAACCAACGCAATCTCCCGGCATTGCGAGGACACTAGTTCTGGCTTCCATAACTTTAATGTTGATATTTTTTTATGTTTACAACACATTGAACAAGTCCAAAAAGGATATATATAATGTGTTTGCGGAAGTTCTTTAGCTACGAGGACACCTGAAAGGTAAAAACACAGCCCTTCCACCCCCGGTATATCCCCAAGGGGCCGTGGTAACAATTGACTGGTGCATTATACGAGAGGAAATCAAAATTGAGCCGGCAAGATTGTTTTACCTACGGCGATGGTTTATCACAATGTCATTGAACAAAATGTACACTGAGAGTGGCTCCAAGACTTTTCTATGCACTTAGGTAAACAATCATCTTATTCATAAGCCAGATGCTGTGCACATATTCATACATTTGGCTTCATTTAGAATGAAACTTCATAAATAAGTATGCGCATATTTGATATTTTTTATCCCCATTTTGCAAAATTGAATCACATGATTTTATCAAACGAACTTGTATTGCTTGAAAATTTACGTGTCAAATTAAAAATGCTACCCACGGTAAGATGAAAATAAATCCGTTTGATGGTGGTAATCATTCAATGGCGGCTTTATTGATAAATTTCCTCAATAAAACACGTATGAAATTCACATCATCAACATCCGGAAGTAGTGATTACATACATGTCTGAATCATTCGGCCGCTCTGATCAGAGTAAATGAGGTCAATACAGTAGACTGGTACCCTGATTTACTTTTCCTCAAAAATATAAAGTTACGCGGCATATGGGTTTTAGTTAACATTAATAGTAGTTAAACAATAAAAAACAAAAATCATGTTGTGTTTGAAAAAGTGCTTAGTGCCATGCAATGATTAGTTAAAAAATAAACTTTGTATCGAAAAGAAAATATCACGGAAACATGCAAATTATGTCGAAAAAAAGAACAGGGACCGACTTCGGATTTTTTTATTAACAATGGATATCGTTTTTATAAATAAATACCAACATTCTATACAAAGGATATTAACAATACTTTTTGAAACAAAATTTCCTGGTTGTTTTCTACTTAGACCGCACGCTTTATTCGCTTACGTATGAATTCACAAGACATTTTGAATGCGCGATGGGCACCTCGGTTATCTTAAACTGGTTTCTTTTCGGATAAAAGAGAAAGAGGGTACCAGTCTATCAATACAGAGCATTGAACGGGAAATTTTCGTTGCGTACTTTTCCAATATGTTCATATTCTTATTGCATGTAATCTGACCGTATGCAAGAACATTCATGTGGTTAACCCGATTAACCCACTCGCTACGTATGACTTTCTTGTGCTTCATTAAAAGAACATACAGTTAGCTTGAATTGTTAGGAGAACTATTTTTATTGGATTTTTGTCATTGTTATCAGTTCTGGCACTACTTTGATTATTCAAATTCGCTAACGGCAATCCAATCAAAATACAGCGTATGAATACATTACGTCAGTGAACCCCCAATTGCGGCTTGAGAATGCAGATATCGTGAGTATCGCTATGAACTAGGCCACATGTGCCCTAGTCCAAAAATCATCCTTATCTTTAGACATGCCTTGGTTAAAAAGATTCAGTCCAATCTAAACACTCAGTTTCTAATCTTCAATTTAAGCTGAGTCGTATAAAGAATATTTGAATATCTTACGAAGGAATTATCGTTTTTATCCTTGTAGAGAGCTTTGTTATCTTTGTAAAAATATTAACTATTCAAACTTTTGAGACCAGTTTGATATTGAAGATGAGTTCCATTTTGTGTGTTTATGAACATGTTATATACTAGTAGTTATTAGGCAGAAATATATATTAACAAAAACGTTGTGTGTATATACGCCCCTCTGTGTTGAATTACCACCGACAAAGAAACTCAATTATTAATGTGCGCTGATTGGGATCTTTAAATAATGATAGAAAATAACTGTGTTTTTATAATGCTAATCTTAATAATTCATCTTAAAGATTAGTCCTCGTTACCGCACTGTTTCCCATACTGCAACATTACTGCAGTAAAAGCGTGCATGTATTTATACACTTTACAACAATTTTCCGACTTTGCACTTCTGGTACTACTTCAGTAGATAAAGAACAAACTTTTAAGAATATACGAAAGCGTTATGTCTGTTTTCGTTCATAAATGAACTCTTATATCGTTATGGAAACCGGAAGCCAGATATATTAACGTGTAATAAGTAACGTGTGGGTAATTAAAGCGTTGTTCTCTTATAAGCACGCTATTTGTTGAACAAGTGTCATTGACAAACAATTACTACACCCGCTAGACTCATTATTGAAATTAAACAATTCCAATACCTCCTCTTTGTATCGAATAAATACAACCAAAGTTGAAAGCTTCTACGGTTCAGAAAATGAAACGAAATTACCATGAACCATGATTGTAATAGAAAAATATATTGCCTTTGAAGAACAATATTTCAAGAGAAGGAAACAAATTCAAGGAGACGTGTATAGAAATGTGACTGTTCAACATTCCTAACGTATTAATAGTGCCACACGGATGTGTCATGCTCTCGTATTTATCGAGATATATGTCCACACGATATGCAACATGTCTTGATCAAAATACACTTGTGCGAAATCAAACTCTGTGGTTTTGAACGACATGAAGCAGCAGGGGGGATATGCCATTTTGTGATAAACTTCGCTCTTATTGTTAATTGTTGGGACAAGGGCAAGTTTTTTCGTACCGTTTAATACCCCATCCCCTCTCCCCGGATCTTTTTATTTTACAGACCATGCCAATGCATTGTGAGAGTTATATTGGTTTCATTTTTATACGGCGTTGATTTATCCATGGGTTCAAATCTTTTAGTGTAGTTTCGTCAAATAGAAAATACTCATTTAATGATATTGTATTGTTATACGAATAAAGAATATGTTTGTTGTCTTGTGGCGTAATGTGCCTCAAGTTTGTAAGGCATTGATATCAGTATGCCGTTATTAAAGGTTTGACTAATGGGCGTGTCTCTATAGTCCTCGAAATAGAAGCTGCTTTTTAAATTCAACTATCAATTGAAGATTGATGGAAAACGTGCGTAACACGTGGTATATATCGTGATGTGTTGGTGAATTTCTTACAACCGATTACACGGGACAGCTACAATCCCACAACGAGCGCATACGTCGGTGCTTTCACGTCGTAGACGGTTTATTTTAAGCAGTCACATTATAATAGTCATATTGTGAAAACAAATCCGTTCCTTTGATCAATATTACAGACAAAGAACATGCGTTTTTTCTATTTCATTAAAATACGCTAAAAGTTTCAAGTCAATGAATAAGTCAACGCCATATACAAAAGAAATCAATTATAATCCCCCAAAATAACGGTTGACAGGCAGTTAAACGTGTCCCCAAATGTATGACGTAAGGATTTACCAACACATTACTGAGTATTGCACAATCATCCTGCAGAAAACATAGAGCTACTCAAGTCTAGGATATTTTCCTGCTAAGCAAACAATTAAATATCTCCCAAACGTACAATCTACTTAATTGAACGTACCGACAAAACACGTTATTTTGAATATATTTCCCATTTTGGAGGAGATTTGCAGTTCGGCCAAATATCCGGCCAGATATACGTCAAGATAGAACAATAGAGGGATAGACAGACAAATTAGTCCCGTTGTAAGATGTTCCCGGAATGAATGATTTCAATGTTTTTCACTTTTGGAGATTTTGTGTATGAACAATGCTCAGCTTAAGACACTGATATAAATTCAATTTAAGAATAAGCACTAAACCTAGTATTTCTTCTGTTGTCTAACATTATCAATAATACCAAACCAAACATGAAAGCCCAGTAAGCGTCGAAAGGCTGTAGGCGCGACAAGACTGATTTTACTTTTCTCTAAAAGCCAAAAAATATTTTGTGAGGCCGCAAACTGTAGCCGATGCTTGTCATTACCTAAGAATAGGTTATGTAAATTGTTATGTTTTAAACTCGTTAGTTTCATAGCACTGGCCTATATGTATTAGGACATTTAAGCATTGCTTTCATATTACAAGTGTATTGCTAGTGTCATGAAACCCGATATTGGCAGAGGACGTTTTGACGCTTTGTAGTAGGTAAGGCAGTGTCTTTTGTCAACACGTTACCAATTTCTTGTATTGTTGTCGATACTCTTCTATTCCAATCGGTTCCTCCCAAAGATTTATTTAAGATTCGTCGAGTTGCTTTAAATGTACATATTCATTGCAATCTAATGGTCGTATTTAAACATCAATCATATGTTTGGGGGCAAATTACACCAATGTAGTGAATCAAAGCATGGCTATACCATCACAGACCATTTGCTTCCTTCCACAATTATAGGTTTAGTGCTTTTAAAAACAGGCTAAATATGCTGGATCTACTTCATCTACTTTTTATTGTTTACAATTTCACCGATTTTTTGTCCTCGTACACCGGATATGGTCATTTTACAGAATCTATACAGTGGTTACGTTCACCCAATTTAATTTTCTTAGGAGAAACGTACCTTTTTTCTAAGGTTGTTTAATGTTTAGTACAACAGTGTAGCTTTCTCCAAATATATGGTGTTGGGGGTTGTGAAGCACTAGAAATCAGTGTTATCTGACATGCAAATTGGTCAATTGACTATAGAATATGTAGAACATTATTTAGTGGTCTGTGACCTTAAGGTGAAATGTTGTTTTTCTCACTGAAACTTGGAGATTTGTTTTCAACGGCATTTTTTGTTTCTAAATGTCTATCATTTGACCGTGAAATGTTAGTCATGAAGATATAATCACAAGTTGGCCCTTGGCCAAGCTTTTCACCATTTAAAGAGTATTATTGCTCAAAAAGTTTATATACACATGTTTATAATTTGACCAGATGACGTCTCTGATGTAGAAGATAGCCTTAACTCCCCAAGAATATGTTTCATTATTTGGTATGAAATTATGCTTGAACGTCATTTTTGACCAAATACCGACAATAAAATCAATTTCGAACAAAACTCTAGTCACAAAAGCGATCAGTATAGAAATGACCACTACTTCCGAGCGACCCAAAAAGAAGTAAGCCTACTTTAACACCTGTTTTTTACAACGAAATCCTGAATGACCAATACAACTCCTAGACCTTAATAGCATTCTGAAAATATTATTGCACTGTTCATTTTTGTAAGCACATGCCATTGAATTTACAGTGTGTGTTTTTTTTAAATGAAATTGAATCAAGAAATTGGAATAAATATAATAGACTCTTAAAGCTGCCTGCGTAAAATGATGCAAACTTTTCATACGGTGAATATCCAAAACCAGTCACAATAAATGTCTATGTACAATTATAAATGATGTTAAAGTGATTCAGGTATATTATTAGTATCTTTCGTTTGGCGAGAATGTTAGATAGGTTCAAACCAACCTAAGCGTTGGGCGTTTTGGGGAAACGAGGTTTACCGGCAGATGGTAGATGCTTTTACTACCAGCTCACTTGATCAAAATATAGTTGAAATGTATTTAATTATTTTTTACCTTTGCCCGTTGGCAAGATAAGGATTTCTATCCTGGACAAATTTTGATTTTCCAAAAACATATGCCTGTGTTTTATTATGTGATCTGTATGTACTGTTTTGTATGTGGTATGCCTGTACTGTTTTGTATGTGGTATGCCTGTACTGTTTATATGTGGTATGCCTGTACTGTTTGTATGTGGTATGCCTGTACTGTTTGTATGTGGTATGCCTGTACTGTTTGTATGTGGTATGCCTGTACTGTTTGTATGTGGTATGCCTGTATTGTTTTGTATGTGGTATGCCTGTATTGTTTTGTATGTGGTATGCCTGTACTGTTTGTATGTGGTATGCCTGTACTGTTTGTATGTGGTATGCCTGTACTGTTTGTATGTGGTATGCCTGTACTGTTTGTATGTGGTATGCCTGTACTGTTTGTATGTGGTATGCCTGTATTGTTTTGTATGTGGTATGCCTGTATTGTTTTGTATGTGGTATGCCTGTGCTGTTTTGTATGTGGTATGCCTGTGTTGTTTTGGATGTGGTATGCCTGTATTGTTTTGTATGTGGTATGCCTGTACTGTTTGTATGTGGTATGCCTGTATTGTTTTGTATGTGGTATGCCTGTGCTGTTTTGTATGTGGTATGCCTGTGTTGTTTTGTATGTGGTATGCCTGTATTGTTTTGTATGTGGTATGCCTGTGTTGTTTTGTATGTGGTAGGCCTGTTTTGTTTTGTATGTGGTATACCTGTGTTGTTTTGTATGTGGTATGCCTGTGTTGTTTTGTATGTGGTATGCCTGTGTTGTTTTGTATGTTGTATGTATATGTTGTTTTTATGTGGTCTGCCTTTGTTGTTTTGTATGTGGTATGCCTGTGTTGTTTTGTATGTGGTATGTTTGTGTTGTATTGTATGTGGTATGCCTGTGTTGTTTTGTATGTGGTATGCCTGTGTTGTTTTGTATGTTGTATGTATATGTTGTTTTTATGTGGTATGCCTGTGTTGTTTTGTATGTGGTATGTGTGTGTTGTTTTGTATGTGGTATGCCTGTGTTATTTTGTATTTGATATGTCTGTGTTTTTTTGTATGTGGTATGTCTGTGTTGTTTTGTACGTGATATGTCTGTGTTGTTTTGAATTTGATATGTCTGTGTTGTTTTGTATGTGATATGTCTGTATTGCTTTATATGTGATATGTCTGTGTTTTTTTGTATGTGATATGTCTGTGTTGTTTTGTACGTGATATGTCTGTGTTGTTTTGAATTTGATATGTCTGTGTTTTTTTGTATGTGGTATGTCTGTGTTGTTTTGTACGTGATATGTCTGTGTTGTTTTGTATGTGATATGTCTGTGTTGTTTTGTATGTGATATGTCTGTATTGCTTTATATGTGATATATCTGTGTTGTTTTGTATGTGGTATGTCTGTATTGCTTTATATGTGGTTTGTCTGTATTGCTTTATATGTGATATATCTGTGTTGTTTTGTATGTGGTATGTCTGTATTGCTTTATATGTGATATATCTGTGTTGTTTTGTATGTGATATGTCTGTATTGCTTTATATGTGATATATCTGTGTTGTTTTGTATGTGGTATGTCTGTATTGCTTTATATGTGATATATCTGTGTTGTTTTGTATGTGGTATGTCTGTATTGCTTTATATGTGGTTTGTCTGTATTGCTTTATATGTGATATATCTGTGTTGTTTTGTATGTGATATGTCTGTATTGCTTTATATGTGATATATCTGTGTTGTTTTGTATGTGATATGTCTGTATTGCTTTATATGTGATATATCTGTGTTGTTTTGTATGTGGTATGTCTGTATTGCTTTATATGTGATATATCTGTGTTGTTTTGTATGTGGTATGTCTGTATTGCTTTATATGTGATATATCTGTGTTGTTTTGTATGTGGTATGTCTGTATTGCTTTATATGTGATATATCTGTGTTGTTTTGTATGTGGTATGTCTGTATTGCTTTATATGTGATATATCTGTGTTGTTTTGTATGTGGTATGTCTGTATTGCTTTATATGTGATATGTCTGTGTTGTTTTGTATGTGGTATGTCTGTATTGCTTTATATGTGATATATCTGTGTTGTTTTGTATGTGATATGTCTTCGTTGTTTTGTATATGGCCTGCCTGTATTGCTTTATATGTGATATGTCTGTGTTGTTTTGTATGTGATATGTCTGTGTTGTTTTGTATGTGATATGTCTGTGTTGTTTTGTGTGTGATATGTCTGTGTTGTTTTGTATGTTATATGTCTGTGTTGTTTTGTGTGTGATATGTCTGTGTTGTTTTATATGTGATATGTCTGTGTTGTTTTGTATGTGATATGTCTGTGTTGTTTTGTATGTGATATGTCTGTGTTGTTTTGTGTGTGATATGTCTGTGTTGTTTTGTATGTGATATGTCTGTGTTGTTTTGTGTGTGATATGTCTGTGTTGTTTTATATGTGATATATCTGTGTTGTTTTGTATGTGATATGTCTGTGTTGTTTTGTATGTGATATGTCTGTGTTGTTTTGTGTGTGATATGTCTGTGTTGTTTTGTACGTGGTATGTCTGGGGGGTTTTGTATGTGGGATGTGTATGTGGTGTTTGTATTATTATCTGTTTGGCCACGTTCTTGTGTCTCTAAATGAGGCCATCGTTAGAGGTATGAGTACTGGGCTTGTGCCTGTGGTGTTTTTTGCTTTGTTGAAACATTCAGGCTTTGTGCCATCAGTCAGTAGATACAAGAAACAAACATATGTATTAACACTTTATCAAGTTATTTCGCCTCAAGATACTTTTAGAAAATGTACATCACTTTTTAAAAGCTGTTGTATATCAGAGATACACCAAGCCTTCTTGTCCATAATATAAACCATAAAATATTGGTTGCTTGGACAAATACTGGAACTAAATTTAAACGTCAGACAGTCTGTCTCTCATGTTTACCACATGTTTAAGGATGGAGCATGTAGGTGCATTCCGAAAAATGCTTTTAACATGTTATAGAAACAAAAAATAAATTCTATAAATAAAGTCCTTCAAGAAGCTAGTTTATTTTAAGTCTGGTCTGTTTTCGCCCAAACTATTCAGTGTCATTTATATCAATTAACAAAAATAAGGACGTAGCCATATATTTCAAAACATCACAAATTAACTTGAACAATTATTTCATCTATTTAACTGAATTAAGCAAAACACCTCTAAATAATCAGACCTCTATAATCACAAACGGACCCGTTTCGGGGGTGGGGGGTCTGGTTCGCCCCTTTCCCCCTAAAATCCTCTAAGTTTACGTTTTATTTCTAAATGGAAGAAAAAGCGTAATAAAATACACCCAAAATGCACAATTTCGTACTACAAATTGTTAAAATGTTAATGGGGAGTACCCCGTGAACTCATGCCAAGATTTTAAACCAAATAAATTTTGGTTCGGGGGAGGGGGCGCAAGTCGAAAGCTAACGCCCCTAAATAGAGAAAATAACACAAGTCTTAGTGGTTTATTTCAATATATTACAAAATTAAAGAATTTTACCAGAACTTGTATCAAATTTATTTATCATTTGATAATGACTTGTGCCATACTTCAAGCACGATGAAACTTTAAGCTTCAATGATGTTTAACTAACGATTACAAGAAAACCATGAGTTATTTCTTTTTGTTATTTTCTTTCAGGTAATCTTTGTAAATTCATCAGTGAAATTAGAATTATAGCTCACTGTTTCAAAACAGTATAAATAACAATTTCGCATGTTTAACTGTTTAACCGCTCTCACTTCCAAATCAAACGCACCGGTCTGGTGCACAATTTCAACATACCGTTACGTTTACAAACAATTGTGTCCCTTAATTGTTCTTAAATACGTCAATAAACTGTCATCTTATATCCTATATAGACAAAAAAACAAACAGAAAATAATATTTATTTCAGTGTACGATCAAAATCTAGTTCACCGCGTGAACCCCAAAAGTAATATTTCACTCTTGGCTACGCCACTCATGGAACATAGCATTTTTGGGGCTCTCTCGGCGAATTAGAAAATCGTTCAATTAATCTTAGCTTTCTTTTCGACGCCACTTCACCGCGTGCTATTTTTTTTTTTTTTAAATATTTTAGATAATCGTCTCATTGCTTTTGTTAAAACATAAATAAAACCAACTTTCTTGTTTCACTGAAAATAATTAACCTTTATTTGAGATGATTATTTTCAGTGAGACCACGGAACAAAGGTGATCACCTGGCCTGGCCCGCCTTTAGTAAACCAGAGCTTGCGTACTGCAGCACATATGTTATAAAACCAACTACCCATATTTCCTCCATCCTTTACTGAGTACATATTTTGAAACGAATATTAATACACGTAATCCTTGGAAAATTGTGATTAGTATATAAATATAATAAAACACATTTCTGATATATGCTGTTTTCAGTTGCTTAAAATTAAATTGCAAAGTAAACATAACAAACCCAACCAAACATGTATTTCACAACGATGTACACTTACTTACCAATAAAATGTTGAAAAATTCTTTATCAAAGCTGTTTGTACTGTAAGTCCGTGTGGAAAGCAATGTATTTATGGCTGAATTGTCTTTTACAAATAAAATAAAATAGTTCTATATAAAACTTTCATAAACAAAAATGAAGAACCATTTGAAATAGAAGCTTTAACCAGCCAACGTCAAGATAAACCGTGTACGAGTTTATTGTTATCCATTATCCGGGGACTGCTCATCATTATTGAAGACCTCTCTACGTCATTTCAAGTAGTATTCCTACGCCGAGCGCAGTGCTTGCCACTAACCAATAAGTTCGTTAGCATTGCTAGAATATCCATGCTGGAAAGTGATGCCGGGGCCGAAAGTTGTAATGAATATGGTATTATTTTGTGGCTTTAAACACGAAACACAATCTTACTGCATTACTATTGTTTTTAATGTGTATTGCCTTCAAATTAAAACTCTGCGGGCCTACTTTCTGGAGAATAAACAAGCCACTTTTAACATATGAATTATCATATTATTGATTGCGACAAGAAATTTGTTAAACTGCTTTTAGATGACTTTGGTTCAAACAACACAACTGGTAGCACCTTATGTTGGTTGAGATCGGTCTGTTTCTAGAACAGTTATCACCTTTGCCTTCCAAATGCTCATTTTCTACAGAATTGTTTCATCCAAATAATATTTCGTGGTTACCTCGTAAAGTAAATTTGGAAAACCCTCAAGTCTGTATTTTCATCCCCGATGATAAGCTGGTCTTTTTCATTGTCGTAGCATATTGCCCATGGTCGATTCAAAATCCCGCTCTCTCTGTCAATAATCTGATATATGCTGTTCCGATTACTGTCCATTGCTTGACATAAAGTGTTTGACTCACTCCCACATATATATAATGACTTGTGTCGGTCAAGGCACACTCCGCGGGGAGTTGTTAGAGCAAGATCGTCTTTCAGTCTACAAAGAATATCACCATTCAAATTCAGGCTTGTTATTATATTTTGCTTACAGTCTGATACAACGATAGCTTGAATGTCCGGGTCAAATGTCAAAAACCATGGCGATGTAAACATTGGGTTATTGTCTGATTGTTGACACAGTGTTTTAACGACACCTCCTTCCATATCAATGATTTCTATCCCACTGTTTGGCTCCTCAAACGATACAATAAAGGTCCCATTGGAATACACTAATCCGTAGCAGTGGCTTCTTGTCTCGATTACTTTATTCCTTATGAAGGTACCATCAATGTCAATGTTCAGTCTATGGATAACACGAACGTGAGGGTAGGTGACAGCTATCTGATTGTCAGACAGTGTAGTGACATCCCAGGGGCTCGACTCGGAGGTCAACGTCTTGATGATCCGGTTGTATTTGAGGTCTACCAGTTTCAATGACCGATTTTTACAATCGGCCGCTACAAGTCGATTATTTGAAAGCAAGGTTAATCCCGATATCCACGGACTTGCATCACCAGGCATTCGGACATTGACATTCCCAGCTTGTTTGACTTTATTTGGACGTTCTACTATCTTTGAGATAGTTCCAACCGAATGAAGGTTTTCTAGTATACTGTTAGATTCTTTCGAAGGAATGAACTGGTACCTGAAAGAAACATTTAACGGCATTCAATAATTAATGCCAATGTAAATTTGACTGAAATACTGAATGAAACAATTCTCGCAATTGTACAAAATTACTATGAAAAATACGATTTCAGTAAGACCATTTAAAATTATTTTTATGCAATGTACTTGTTTACGACATTGTGCAATGTATCTGTTTACTACAGTGTGCAATGTACCTGTTTACTACAGTGTGCAATGTACCTGTTTACGACAGTATGCAATGTACCTGTTTACGACATTGTGCAATGTATCTGTTTACTACAGTGTGCAATGTACCTGTTTACGACATTGTGCAATGTATCTGTTTACGACAGTGTGCAATGTATCTGTTTACTACAGTGTGCAATGTACCTGTTTACTACAGTGTGCAATGTACCTGTTTACGACAGTGTGCAATGTACATGTTTACTATAATGTGCAATGTACCTGTTTACGACAGTGTGCAATGTACCTGTTTACGACATTGTGCAATGTACCTGTTTACGACATTGTGCAATGTATCTGTTTACTACAGTGTGCATTGTACCTGTTTACTACAGTGTGCAATGTACATGTTTACTACAGTGTGCAATGTACCTGTTTACGACATTGTGCAATGTATCTGTTTACTACAGTGTGCATTGTACCTGTTTACTACAGTGTGCAATGTACCTGTTTACTACAGTGTGCAATGTACCTGTTTACTACAGTGTGCAATGTACCTGTTTACTTCAGTATGCAATGTACCTGTTTACTACAGTGTGCAATGTACCTGTTTACTTCAGTATGCAATGTACCTGTTTACTACAGTGTGCAATGTACCTGTTTACTACAGTGTGCAATGTACCTGTTTACGACAGTGTGCAATGTACATGTTTACTATAATGTGCAATGTACCTGTTTACGACAGTGTGCAATGTACCTGTTTACGACATTGTGCAATGTACCTGTTTACGACATTGTGCAATGTATCTGTTTACTACAGTGTGCATTGTACCTGTTTACTACAGTGTGCAATGTACATGTTTACTACAGTGTGCAATGTACCTGTTTACGACATTGTGCAATGTATCTGTTTACTACAGTGTGCATTGTACCTGTTTACTACAGTGTGCAATGTACCTGTTTACTACAGTGTGCAATGTACCTGTTTACTACAGTGTGCAATGTACCTGTTTACTTCAGTATGCAATGTACCTGTTTACTACAGTGTGCAATGTACCTGTTTACTTCAGTATGCAATGTACCTGTTTACTACAGTGTGCAATGTACCTGTTTACTACAGTGTGCAATGTACCTGTTTACGACAGTGTGCAATGTACATGTTTACTATAATGTGCAATGTACCTGTTTACGACAGTGTGCAATGTACCTGTTTACGACATTGTGCAATGTACCTGTTTACGACATTGTGCAATGTATCTGTTTACTACAGTGTGCATTGTACCTGTTTACTACAGTGTGCAATGTACATGTTTACTACAGTGTGCAATGTACCTGTTTACGACATTGTGCAATGTATCTGTTTACTACAGTGTGCATTGTACCTGTTTACTACAGTGTGCAATGTACCTGTTTACTACAGTGTGCAATGTACCTGTTTACTACAGTGTGCAATGTACCTGTTTACTTCAGTATGCAATGTACCTGTTTACTACAGTGTGCAATGTACCTGTTTACTTCAGTATGCAATGTACCTGTTTACTACAGTGTGCAATGTACCTGTTTACTACAGTGTGCAATGTACCTGTTTACGACGGTATGCAATGTACAAGTTTACTATAGTGTGCAATGTACCTATTTACTATTATGAGCAATGTACCTGTTTACTACAGTGTGCAATGTACATGTTTACTACAGTGTGCAATGTACCTGTTTTCTACAGTGTGCAATGTACTGTTTACGACGGTATGCAATGTACAAGTTTACTATAGTGTGCAATGTACCTATTTACTATTATGAGCAATGTACCTGTTTTCTACAGTGTGCAATGTACTGTTTACTTCAGTATGCAATGTACCTGTTTACTCTTGTCTGAAATGGATGTACTCCTTGTCCAGTTTCCTTGGCAACAAGATTTAAATCAGTCCTTGATTTCATCATTCGAATAAACAGTTTATTTAAATCAATGTCTGTACCAGGAGAGTTGTTGACTGATTTCCGGACGCTGTCTAAACGTTTGTTCAGGTCAGATGCATTTTCTCGAAGACTTTCATTAACTTGTTCATTTTCACCACTGAACAATTCAACTTCCTTTTCAAGGTCGTCAAACAGTTTTGTAATATGAGCAATTAAACTGTCCCGATGTTTTCCCATTGCTTTTTGTGCCTCGCTCTTGTAAAATGCGATATTGTGTGCTGTAGTATCTAGTTCATTCAACGTGTCCTTCAGAATGGAGGCAGTTTTGTCCATCCTGGTTTTGAACTGAATAACTCTTGGGTCAGAGTCTATATCCTTACATATGTCTGTTATTAGTTTGACATGATGGCATCCTCTGTGTCTAGTACGGTCGCACTCGGAGCATAATAAGGTATCGCAGGATTCGCAAAAATACTTATATTTTCGATTGTCATGTACGGAACAATGATACATGCTTTCCGGATGGACTGACGTTTGATGAGTATTAAACATTCCATTTTCGTCAGCCTCCATTACAGATGAAAAATCGGAGGAATTTTCCAAACTCTGATCTTCCATCATTAGGTCCAAATTTCAAATGTTACTTACTTTAATGACACATACAAATTTAAAGCATCCATATTGTTATACAATTCAAAAGTCAATGTCAATTTCGGTGAGAAGCTGAAATGCGATCCTCATTACTGTGCATATTTATTATGGAGCGACTCGACTCATTTAAAATCAACAAATCATAACCTCATTTTAAGACAATAATTCATTTTATAACAACACATCATAACACCTTTTCTAACCTGATGTTGTCTTATCTACATTAACTGTTATGTACATTAATTACAATATGCAAACAAGTTATCTATTTTCAACCATTGATAAAGGGTAAACCTAAGATTACAGTGTAGTGCAGTATATCTAATTTATAAGTTCATGGCAGGGTGAATAATAGATACAAATGTTATCAATTTTGTTCGTCTTTATACTCTATGATGAATAAAATAATTATGTGACATTTGTTTGTATAATTTATTGTAAAAAGTTAAACCATACATATAAAAGCATAAAATGCTTTTGTGACAAAATCCGAAATCTTTCACCTTAAAAGAAAAAAAACAGCCTGTAAACTGTGGTGTGTTGTTTTACACAATGTCACCCGAACATTTCGTATGTTCGAAACAGAACAGAACAGAACATAAATTTGTTCGATACAACCGGTTGGCATTTGTATTTCAGTGATTTAAATTTGTGTTCGTATTGTGAGCGAAACATGCTTATCCTCAAATAATCTTATTATCAGTTTAACACTTGCATCAAACTTTAAGGGTTTGTCCGAAGGTACTACAGCTATCATAAGATGTAGAGAGATTCTTAGATATGTTTCACTCTAAATGCTAAAACAAATTCAGGCGAAAATGTATGTCTAATCTATCTATTGTTGTTTTTGCATTAAAATGTATAGAGAAAATAGAGGTTTGCAAAGAATGCAATCTTGTGTATTGTACGGCAATGCCATATTAACGTATCAACTGCATTACGTATAATGATTGTGATCATAACTGTACATTTATAGCGTAGCATAACGGTGACATATAGGCGCATGGGGCCGGGTTTTCTACTTTTGTCGTTGTCTTTTTCCATTTACTGATATATGCATATAACTCGTGTCACGACGCACACCTACTTATACATGTTTTTGTTAAGATAGATTTTTCATTAACAAGTTTTGTTTGTCTTTCTGGTGTTGGATCTTCTATTTCACACATTTTGACATTTTTCCTAAAATAATTTGTTTCTGTTTTTCTATCATTACATGGTTTGGATCATACGAGAAGTATGCTGACAGGATTCTTCAAATATTATGTTTTGAGTAAAGATTTGGTCTAATTACACGTTCGACGAAGTTCCATTTTTAGTTTGCAGTACTAGAAACACTATCACCTTGATATTATTTTTATAATAATGCTATGCTAACGCGATACTAAGAGTCTAAACGCATTCGTTACTGCTATTATAACGCGATACTTAGAGTCTAAAAGCATTCGTTAATGCTATGATAACGCGATAATTAGAGTCTAAACTCATTCGTTACTGCTATGATAACGCGATACTTAGAGCCTAAACGCATTCGTTGCTGCTATTATAACGCGATACTTAGAGTCTAAACGCATTCGTTACTGCTATTATAACGCGACAGTTAGAGCCTAAACTCATTCGTTACTGCTATTATAACGCGATACTTAGAGTCTAAACGCATTCGTTCATGCTATGATAACGCGATACTTAGAGCCTAAACTCATTCGTTACTGCTATGATAACGCGATAATTAGAGTCTAAACTCATTCGTTACTGCTATGATAACGCGATACTTAGAGCCTAAACGCATTCGTTACTGCTATGATAACGCGATACTTAGAGTCTAAACTCATTCGTTACTGCTATGATAACGCGATACTTAGAGTCTTAACGCATTCGTTACTACTATGATAACGCGATACTTAGAGCCTAAACGCATTCGTTGCTGCTATTATAGCGCGATACCTAGAGTCTAAACTCATTCGTTGCTGCTATTATAACGCGATACCTAGAGTCTAAACTCATTTGGTAATGCTATTATAACGCGATACTTAGAGCCTAAACGCATTCGTTGCTGCTATGCTAACGCGATACTTAGAGTCTAAACGCATTCTTTACTGCTATGATAACGCGATACTTAGAGTCTAAACGCATTCGTTGCTGCTATGCTAACGCGATACTTAGAGTCTAAACGCATTCGTTGCTGCTATTATAACGCGATACTTAGAGTCTAAACTCATTCGTTGCTGCTATTATAACGCGATACTTAGAGCCTAAACACATTCGTTGCTGCTATTATAACGCGATACTTAAAGCCTAAACGCATTCGTTGCTGCTATTATAACGCGATACTTAAGAGTCTAAACTCATTCAATGCTGCTATTATAACGCGATACCTAGAGTCTAAACTCATTCGTTAATGCTATTATAACGCGATACTTAGAGCCTAAACGCATTCGTTACTGCTATTATAACGCGATACTTAGAGTCTTAACGCATTCGTTACTGCTATGATAACGCGATACTTAGAGTCTAAACGCATTCGTTGCTGCTATTATAACGCGATACTTAGAGCCTAAACGCATTCGTTGCTGCTATTATAACGCGATACTTAGAGCCTAAACGCATTCGTTGCTGCTATTATAACGCGATACTTAGAATCTAAACTCATTCGTTGCTGCTATGCTAACGCGATACCTAGAGTCTAAACTCATTCGTTGCTGCTATTATAACGCGATACTTAGAGCCTAAACGCATTCGTTGCTGCTATGCTAACGCGATACTTAGAGTCTAAACGCATTCGTTGCTGCTATGCTAACGCGATACTTAGAGTCTTAACTCATTCGTTGCTGCAATGCTAACGCGATACTTAGAGTCTAAACGCATTCGTTGCTGCTATGCTAACGCGATACTAAGAGTCTAAACGCATTCGTTACTGCTATTATAACGCGATACTTAGAGTCTAAACGCATTCGTTACTGCTATGATAACGCGATACTTAGAGTCTAAACGCATTCGTTACTGCTATGATAACGCGATACTTAGAGCCTAAACGCATTCGTTACTGCTATTATAACGCGATACCTAGAGTCTAAACGCATTCGTTACTGCTATGATAACGCGATACTTAGAGTCTAAACGCATTCGTTACTGCTATGATAACGCGATACTTAGAGTCTTAACGCATTCGTTACTGCTATGATAACGCGATACTTAGAGTCTAAACGCATTCGTTGCTGCTATTATAACGCGATACTTAGAGCCTAAACGCATTCGTTGCTGCTATTATAACGCGATACTTAGAGCCTAAACTCATTCGTTGCTGCTATTATAACGCGATACTTAGAGTCTAAACTCATTCGTTGCTGCTATTATAACGCGATACCTAGAGTCTAAACTCATTCGATGCTGCTATTATAACGCGATACTTAGAGTCTAAACGCATTCGTTGCTGCTATGCTAACGCGATACTTAGAGTCTAAACTCATTCGTTGCTGCTATGCTAACGCGATACTTAGAGTCTAAACACATTCGTTGCTGCTATGCTAACGCGATACTTAGAGTCTAAACGCATTCGTTGCTGCTATGCTAACGCGATACTTAGAGTCTAAACGCATTCATTACTGCTATGATAACGCGATACTTAGAGTCTAAAAGGATTCGTTACTGCTATGATAACGCGATACTTAGAGTCTAAACTCATTCGTTACTCCTATGATAACGCGATACTTAGAGTCTAAACGCATTCGTTTCTGCTATGCTAACGCGATACTTAGAGTCTAAACGCATTCGTTACTGCTATGCTAACGCGATAATTAGAGTCTAAACGCATTCGTTACTGCTATGATAACGCGATACTTAGAGTCTAAACGCATTCGTTACTGCTATGATAACGCGATACTTAGAGTCTAAAAGCATTCGTTACTGCTATGATAACGCGATACTTAGAGTCTAAACTCATTCGTTACTGCTATGCTAACGCGATACTTAGAGTCTAAACGCATTCGTTACTGCTATGCTAACGCGATACTTAGAGTCTAAACGCATTCGTTACTGCTATGCTAACGCGATACTTAGAGTCTAAACGCATTCGTTACTGCTATGATAACGCGATACTTAGAGTCTAAACGCATTCGTTACTGCTATTATAACGCGATACTAAGAGTCTAAACGCATTCGTTACTGCTATTATAACGCGATATTTAGAGTCTAAACGCATTCGTTACTGCTATGATAACGCGATACTTAGAGTCTAAACGCATTCGTTACTGCTATTATAACGCGATACTTAGAGCCTAAACGCATTCGTTACTGCTATTATAATGCGATACCTAGAGTCTAAACGCATTCGTTAATGCTATGATAACGCGATACTTAGAGTCTAAACGCATTCGTTACTGCTATGATAACGCGATACTTAGAGTCTTAACGCATTCGTTACTGCTATGATAACGCGATACTAAGAGTCTAAACGCATTCGTTGCTGCTATTATAACGCGATACTTAGAGCCTAAACGCATTCGTTTCTGCTATTATAACGCGATACTTAGAGCCTTAACGCATTCGTTGCTGCTATTATAACGCGATACTTAGAGTCTAAACTCATTCGTTGCTGCTATTATAACGCGATACCTAGAGTCTAAACTCATTCGATGCTGCTATTATAACGCGATACTTAGAGCCTAAACGCATTCGTTGCTGCTATGCTAACGCGATACTTAGAGTCTAAACGCATTCATTGCTGCTATGCTAACGCGATACTTAGAGTCTAAACTCATTCGTTGCTGCTATGCTAACGCGATACTTAGAGTCTAAACGCATTCGTTGCTGCTATGCTAACGCGATACTTAGAGTCTAAACGCATTCGTTGCTGCTATGCTAACGCGTTACTTAGAGTTTAAACGCATTCGTTACTGCTATGATAACGCGATACTTAGAGTCTAAAAGGATTCGTTACTGCTATGATAACGCGATACTTAGAGTCTAAACTCATTCGTTACTCCTATGATAACGCGATACTTAGAGTCTAAACGCATTCGTTTCTGCTATGATAACGCGATACTTAGAGTCTAAACGCATTCGTTACTGCTATGCTAACGCAATACTTAGAGTCTAAACGCATTCGTTACTGCTATGATAACGCGATACTTAGAGTCTAAGTGCATTCGTTACTGCTATTATAACGCGATACTAAGAGTCTAAACGCATTCGTTGCTGCTATTATAACGCGATACTTAGAGTCTAAACGCATTCGTTACTGCTATGATAACGCGATACTTAGAGTCTAAACGCATTCTTTACTGCTATTATAACGCGAAACTTAGAGTCTAAACTCATTCGTTACTGCTATGATAACGCGATACTTAGAGTCTAAACGCATTCGTTACTGCTATGATAACGCGATACTTAGAGTCTAAACGCATTCGTTACTGCTATTATAACGCGAAACTTAGAGTCTAAACGCATTCGTTACTGCTATGATAACGCGATACTAAGAGTCTAAACGCATTCGTTACTGCTATTATAACTCGATACTTAGAGTCTAAACGCATTCGTTACCGCTATTATAACGCGATACTTAGAGTCTAAACGCATTCGTTACTGCTATTATAACGCGAAACTTAGAGTCTAAACCCATTCGTTAATGCTATGATAACGCGATACTAAGAGTCTAAACGCATTCGTTACTGCTATTATAACGCGATACTTAGAGTCTAAACGCATTCGTTACTGCTGTTATAACGCGAAACTTAGAGTCTAAACGCATTCGTTACTGCTATGATAACGCGATACTTAGAGCCTGAACTCATTCGTTGCTGTTATTATAACGCGATACTAAGAGTCTAAACGCATTCGTTACTGCTATCTATCTATCTTCTTTATTTCCTCCATTACTGAAGATATACAAGTTATGTACAAATTATTACAATAAACATATTATAAATGGAAGGGTTACATAATGTTTAAATAAAAAAAACAACAACAACAAAAAATAATAAAAAAAAATGGTGATGTACAATGCAGCATACATGTAGTTAACACAATATGTGTACAGCTTTTGCGTGTCGGTCAGGTACATGCATTTACATATGTATACATGTATATATTTCTATAAACGTCAGCAACATGTCTTGCGTGCCCTACGCATTACCTTCCCTAAAGGGGAACTTTAACACAGTCGAAGATGAACTTAAATGATCGTTTGAGGAAAACAAGGTTTTCCTCTTCATTCAACAGTGGTAAGATAGGAGCACCGAGGAGTCTTAGTAAAAAGAAAGTTCCATCTAGATGCAATAAGTCTGCTAGGAATTGCGTCCCAAAAACATGAACGTCACTTATAAATGACGTGCGTAATGTCGATTTCGCAACGCATACATGTACACTATGTACTAGCACATCTGTCATTGGAAAAGAACATTGATCGCAAATATTATGCTGGAGTTTGACGCTGCGGCACCAATGCCTTGCAATAGTGTTCATTATACATCTGTATCCGCTGTGAAAACACACTTTGTATACAATACATGGACGGACGTTTGGGTGAAGAACCCTAAAATATTGAAAACTGTCATCACAAAGCACACGCGAGTTCCACTTGCTCTCTTCAAACTGGTAAACTAAGGTCTTAACGTGGCTCTTCCAATTTGATTTGCATGGCAGCTTTGATGGATTAACAATCACATCGTTAACAGTTGACTGTAAACCATATTTGCATAGGATAAAACATATATCAGGTACAAAGCCATACATGTGAGTTCCAACTTGTGATAAATATAATAGATACCTACGAATAAACAGATTTCTGCTAATGCAGTGGACATTTAAGCTTAGGAGTTTGTGCAAAAACAGAAGCTTTCTAATTTCAATGTCGCAACTAAGCTTATGCAAGCCAACTATCGCTTCACACATATCAGATCTAGTCAATATCGTAAACCCCAGTATCTTTCTTACAATAAAGTGTTGAAATCTATTGACTAAGTTAGCATTTGTCGTAGACATGTTACACCAAAGCTCACAGCCATATAATGCTATTGGTTTGACAATTTTCTTATATAGATCTATAGAGATCAGTGGGTTGATTCCATGGGGACTAACTCCCTGCGCAGCCATAGAATAAAATACGTTTCTCGCCTTCTGTAATCTTTCTTCAATGCGAGTGGTATATTTTAAATTATAGTCCTGCCTTATACCAAGGTGGATTACGTAGCTTGATTGTTCAATGTACATGTTTCCATAAAGTATTCCAATTGGTGGTGCAGTTCGTCGTTTTGTAAAGACAACCGTGTTTGATTTCTTGACATTGACTTCAATTTTCCAGCTCTGGCAATATGTGTATACAATGTCTACTAGGCGTTGTAGATTAAGGGGTGTGACTGATACTAGTGAGATATCATCCGCAAACGATGGATTACCTCCCTTGACTGACATAACCATACTTCCATAATTGCTTCGTTCAAGGTCGACGAGAAGTTGGTCGACGTAAACCAAATACAAAAAGTTGACAGTCCTTGCCTAACAGAACGCAGAACGTCAAATGGCTCTGATTTAAGTCCTTGCACTCTTATTACACATTTCAGGTCCTTGTACGAGCTTATTAAGAGTCTCAGAAATTTCCCAGTGTACCCCAATTTGCCTAACTTGAAGAAGAGTCCCATGTGCCAAACGGAATCAAAGGCAGCTTTCTGGTCCAAGCAGGCAACGTAGGCATTGCTTCCACTTTCAATTTGATGGTAGATCGTCTCTTGAAGGTTAAACGAGGTAGTTATGCAACTGAGATCTTTTTGGAAACCTTGCTGCTGAGCTGATGGAAATTTTTGACTATGCACATTGGTGTTTGTATTTATCCTTGAAAGAAACATCTTTTCAAACAATTTACAAAAACACGGAATTAATGAAATCGGACGATAGCTGCTTGGATCTGTTTTTTCTTTTCCCTTTCCCTTGAAGAGTGGTACTAAAATGCTTGTTTTCCAAGTTCCCGGTACATTTTCATGGAATAGTATTGCGTTAAATAACCGTACTAGCGCTTCCTGGATGATTTGTCCTCCCTTTGAGTACGTGCTCGTTGAGGATATTGTCAACCCCAGGAGATTTCTGTGCTTTAAGCGTTTTGGTAATTTCTTGAACTTCAGTCAATGTAACTTGCTTCGTAAATATATGATTATTGAAGAGTTCGCAACCAGAATACTCGTTAACATCGTCTATTATTGATTTGTCATTTTGCAATGTTTCGTGGGGTCTGCTGAACACAGTCTGAAAGTAATGCCGAAAACCGTTGGCTACTTCGTTGTCTTTATATGAGAGTTTGTCAAGTATTATTTCATTGCATCTTTCGGATTGTTTCCCATTACGTTTTCTAAGTAACTTCCAAAATTGTTTGTAGTCCATTTCAGCGGTTCTGTTTAACTCATCCAACGAGTTATTCTCATATTCATCTTGCTTTTGTCTTTGGATGCGCCTGAAGTTTGCTTTTGCCTTTTTATACAGATTGTATGACGGGTTTCCATGTCCGCGCGGCTGGCCGTCTTCAATCCACAATTGCCGTAAATGTCTAGCATGTGTATGAGCGTTCTTCACGGTTTCGCACCAGTAAGGCTTTGCGCGTTTGTTAAACTTGCTAACTGGGAGGCACTTCTCAGCAGTATACAACGATTGCACGATTATCGAGTTCAAAAAATCAGGGTCGCACTGCTCACTGTTTGTTTCTACAATACATTTAAGATTTTCACACAACACAGCTTGGTATTGTGAACAATGTTCTGCCGTGCATTTGTTCCAGGCTATGGTGGTCCGTGGGGGACTAACTGGGGTGAAACGCATTCGTTACTGCTATTATAACGCGATACTTTGAGTCTAAACGCATTCGTTGCTGCTATTATAACGCGATACTAAGAGTCTAAACTCATTCGTTACTGCTATTATAACGCGATACTTAGAGTCTAAACGCATTCGTTGCTGCTATTATAACGCGATACTTAGAGTCTAAACGCATTCGTTGCTGCTATTATAACGCGAAACTTAGAGTCTAAACGCATTCGTTACTGCTATGATAACGCGATACTTAGAGCCTAAACTCATTCGTTGCTGTTATTATAACGCGATACTAAGAGTCTAAACGCATTCGTTACTGCTATTATAACGCGATACTTAGAGCCTAAACTCATTCGTTGCTGTTATTATAACGCGAAACTTAGAGTCTAAACTCAATTGTTAATGTTCAGATAAAGCAACACAGCGTCTAAGTCCATGTGTTTATGTTGAGATTATAAGTATCCTTTTGTTGTTATTAGGTAAATAACAATGTTGACAAATTCAATGAACTACGTGTTCTTGTATTTCCGATTTATGTCCATGTATTATTCTTCTGATTAAAAATCCGGGATTGAACATAAGCCGCGGATGTGTCAATGAAATTAGAAACGACATACCCCGCTAATTAGGCGTTGGATATAGACAGTCGCGCGGGCACGTACGGCTTCCATGGGGCCTCGAAGCAACCAGATGACATACAACAACAAATATTAACGATAAGAGCTCATGCTGCGAATTACTTCTTGTTAGAGTGGTTTTCCTTCATAGGTATTCGGTGACATTTCTTTTGTTTTTAGTAAAAGATATTTTGCTAATGTACACAATACATTGATACAGTCTTAAGAACTGTGCTGCAAGATTTGCAGTTTGCTTTGCCCAAAGCCTTTCATTTCGATAGAAATTGAAGCATGAAATGATATAGTTCTAATATAATTAATTGTATACTAATTAATGATATACTCTACATTCTTTGCCTTTGTTATTGAAAAAAAAGTTTTCAAAATATTATTTTTGTTTCGTTACTGTTAAAATAATAATATTATGTAAACTATACGGACAAGCCTTTTAGTAAGAAATCATAAATAACCCCCGTGTATGGGGCAATAGGTTAGGGTATACATGGCAATGAACAAGAGATACAGACATACAAATACCACAAACAGATCACACAAGCTTCAATATAGCTTTATTAACAAATTAAGGTATTACCGCCTTGGTACTGTCTGTAAACACCATCCTGTCGGTTTTATTTATAATGAAATATGTTGCAATGTTTTTTTTGTAAAAAGTATTGTCTGTGATTGCAACCTTTTTTGTTGTTTAATACTTCTACTTGATAAAGATTTTAAAAAAGGGAAACAAATCAATAAAAATGCAATTTATTAATGTTTATTCCCCTTACTAAGTTGATTACAAACATTTTACTTTTCAAAATAAGGACTGATATAACATCCAACATTAGCTATCGATACCAAAATTATTTTGCTATGTGCAGTGAAAGCCGTTTTAAGAAAAAAACAAAAAAACAACAACAACATAAAATCACGCACACGCACACGCACGCGCGCGCGCACGCACAGATAAATATGTAAAACACATTTGTTGTTTAATAAGAAAATGCAATTGAAATTTAAATTAATCAGAACGGTTTTTTTACTCTTGACTTTAAACTTATCATTAAACATCCAACTGAACTCAGTGCAAGTTACGGTTATATATTCACTGGGCCCCGTACATTTCTTTTGCGTACGGTGAACAACTTTTTAAGGAAATCAGTGGTATCGAATGTGTCTGTGCCATCATGATAAGTGGTCACTTAGTCCATGTGACCCTCACGGCAACCTTTCAAGGTTTCTTTGCTCTAATCGCGAGGCGCCATTTTTTTAGCCCTAATGGTACCATGATATAATCCTGTCAGTGTGTTCCCCGCACGCCGTCCCTGTAGCGCCGTCCCTGTAGCGCCGTTTGCCAATTTTACCATTGAACGGTGCCCTCGAAGCACTCGCATGGACGTCTTAACATACTTGAGTGATGAGTCTGGAAATCGTTCGGCTGTCTTACAATTTGCGGGTCCCTATTTTCGGCCCAAACTCGTACACCATATACTTGTTACTCCGCATTAATAGCTACCAATGCGCCTTACTGAAAGAACGCAACGGCGCCCGCAAGATAAATACGATACCTTTGCCGCCGCGGTAAGACTTCGCAGATTTTCCACGAAATACTAGATCGTACGGGCGCCATATCGCGAATTGTTCAATATATGACCTGGGTTGAATCAAAACAACAAAGAAGAGGTTCAGACCAAATTATATTTGAATCTGACTGACATAGACACAGTTATTTCGCCCTACATATAACTTTACTGTTTACATTAATGGTCATTATACAACTATGGTGGTATTTAATATTCAACTGAAGTCAACGTTACGGTCATACATCATTGACTTCATTCACTATAATGATTCAATTAAGAACAATATTGAATACCAGCCCAGAACTATCCAACATTTCAACAAACTAGGCCTTAAATGGCTACAAGTTAATCACCTGTAACAACGACTACATTCCCCCAAAGCAGATGTGTTCACCAAGACACAAACACCCAGACTAAGGAAGAACTGATTTAAAACACCGTGCTTTGCCTTCCAATGCAAACAGCTCCAGAACCAGGCTTGTGGTAGCGTTGTCCTACCCAAATGGGAGGCATATAAAGTTGATATCCGTGCGCTTGTATTTCCGTATGTACGTCCCGAAACTTTTTGTGTCAAGACATTTGACATCATTTGAAGAATTTTCTGGCCATGTATGAACAGACTGCATCTGCAGATTGTCTAATAAACTTTGGACCTTTTTATCAACATAAACACCCTTTGCCCCTTTCTCATTATGGTGTAAAGTAAAAATAAAGTAAAAAGTGAAATAGATTTTTGTCAGTTTCCATTACGTATTTGTGTTACTTGGACAAACTTCAAGTTTCTGCAAAATCAACACCAACAATGCTGGCCTTCCTCTCGCAAAAATGGATAAGTATAAAGCTTATGTAAAACATTCAATCTTAGACACACTATATTGCATAAGTTTCAATAAAAATAGCCAGCCGAAAATCTGCATATATTGTTTACTTGTGACTAAGCTATACTAAAGTTTCATAAGAAAACGTAGTTTACACTGCCAGAATGAAAAGAGACTGAAAACACAACACTGGAAAATAAATATAATTATGGTTAAATGGTTTATTAAAATCGACTCCATAGCCATGGAAGCATTCTCTCCCTTTCATTGGCAATGGTTCTCTCTCTCTCTCTGTCCTTGGTTAGGGCAGAGATGGATTTCTGAAATGAAAATATGTGCCGTAGTTTAACGGTATAATATGCATTGAGAAAACACACTTCGCTAACCTCATATCATTTGGTAGTTGAACTATTATCACATGTTAGGGATAGGTAGAGATGTGTTTACAAGATAAGCGTGTTAACACCAGGGGCGTCGTTCAGAGAAAAACACATTTAAGTATTTAGACATAAACACGATAATTATTAAGTGCTCGCTGACGTCACGATTTTCCCATAATTCTTAGGTAATAGCTGGCGCTGTTTTTTAGCGCCAATTTCATTGTTTAGCGCGCCGCCAGCTGAGCGGTTAATGTTTATAGTTTAAATTTAACAATGCATCGCTTGTAGATAAATTTTCATCATGATACACATTCATATCAAGAACTCACCTCATTTCACAGATGGTCTCAGCCATTTCGTAGGGGGAACATCCTTCGTCCCGCCACTTGAATCCCACATAGGGCGACATCACGGCGCAGTTTGCTATGTTGTCTGAAGAAACAACGGTATTAAATTGTTACCAGCATCACAGCACCGTTCCACGGGTTGGGTGTATGATGAAGGTCAATGGTTTGAACTAACAAAGGGCGACATAACGGCACAATTTGCCGCTAGTAAAAAAGCAGATATAGATCACACGTTTTCATAGAACTTCTACTTAACTATATCAACAGATTTTGTCTGTTTAAACAAAAGCAAATACACAATGTTAAAGTACCTATAGCCAGAACTTTTGTAAAAAGGGTTTAACTTTTATTTTATGTTATTTATTTTTTAAATCAGGTAAACGCAAACGTTGTTAATTATTGTTGTTGTTTTTTCTTTTGTAAGTTTCGAATTCACAATTGCATCTTGAAAGCAGTAAAATGTTCACAAATAATGCTTCACAAACGTCTCAGTGATGTGCTTATTTTACACGAGAGAATCATGACTGTCCAAAATCTACTGCTGTCCGAGATCTACACCCCGCCAGGTAACGCAGTGTGCTTGAGTCTTAATTAATTATGTAAAGTTCTTGCTAACATATGATCTGCTTTCACTTAATATAGGTTAGTTCAAACTGAACAAGAACGAACTGTATTTATATAGTATTTAGTATCGAAATACTTTCATAACTTTCATTCGTAGCCTTAGGTTTCATTAGCTTAGGACATTAAACAAGACGTGAACGATCTGTTTTATCTCGTTGCTAATTGAAATGGAGTTGGCATGTATTTTGTTTGCGACCTATTTTGTGGTATTTGTAGTATCTTAAATAAATCACTTCACGGGCAATGATTTTGAATTCATGTTAACAAATTAAATTGTCGATAAAGTTCTTCTTCAAGGCAAGTTTTTATTAACTCTAGTATTAAATTATCTTCTAATGAAACGCATATTGATATAAGGAGAGCATGTACGGAATATAAGGTTAACAACGAAATGGGAACAAGAGCGCCGTGAAGCGAAGATCAACGCTCATCTGTTGATAACGTTTTTCATGCAACAGAGTGCATATTTAACTTGACAATTAAAATCATTTGTTCATACAAATGCATTATTGCGTATAACTCATTTGACTAAAATGACAACAAAAGTGATTATAATTAAGATACAGATAAAAAATTATTATCGATGTTTTGGCGCAAGTTTAACTGGGAATTATGTGGCCAGGTAGCTAGTAATTCAGTAAAATATATAATATTTAAAAAGGCTAATATTGTTGTTTTTGTATTAAATCATATGCTTGCTTTTGTTTTTATGTTTTAAGTCAAATGAGCAATAATGCTAAAAAATAACGTTTGGCATCAACCTGTATTTTGCGCCTTCAAAGCCTGAGTTATCGGCTTTTTACCTATATTTTGCGCCTTCAAAGTCTGAGTTATCGGCTTTTTACCTATATTTTGCGCCTTCAAAGCCAGAGTTTTCGGCTATTTACATATATTTTGCGCCTTCAAAGCCAGAGTTATCGCCTTTTTACCTATATTTTGCGCCTTCAAAGCCTGAGGTATCGGCTTTTTACCTATATTTTGCGCCTTCAAAGCCTGAGTTATCGGCTTTTTACCTATATGTGTTTTATCCGTCAACATTGGTACCAGATTTCGTTTAATTACTCTCAAAAGTTATAATCATGGTTTTATACATTTGCATGTCGACCACGACGTTGATTACATCAATTACACTTTCAACGATTACACTTTCATCGATGACACTTTCCCATCTGTTTTTAATTATAATTTCTTACAATTTTTCTCAGATAATATATTATTTTGATACCTATTATAGCAGAAGGAACGAAAATGAAATAATCAAAACGAAAGAAAACCTGATATTGACTAGCTACAGCACATATAGCATATAAAACCCACAATTGACCAAATATTGATATTGGAGGGCAAGTAATTATTCAAATTATTTAATAGTTATATTTGTTCGAACTTTACTTTAGAGGCATGAAGCTATAACAAAACAAAGTTTACGGTCAATATTTATAAAACTGAGTATTTTTATTTTAATAATAAAAATGGAATAGAAGCAGGATCGGTTGTTAAGAAAGTGAGACATATAAAAACATATGTTTCGATTACTTACAAGCTAAATGTGATTAGTTCTGACTAGACAATTACGCAACACCCACCGAAAAGAATCCGAATGAAATAAAATAATGGAGTGATCAGACGTCAGGTTATTACCGTCTCCATCTAACGTATGTTTGCCGTCCGGTTCATGCGGCGCCCATTCGGCGAACGTTGACGTTACGTTAGTTCCGGTGTAATACCAAACTCCTCCGGATACGTTGATACCAAGCCAATACTGGACCCAGCCTGGAGGGAAGAGAAAGGAATATATAAACCCATTTTTATCAGTGTTTTTATGGCTTTATAATTATTTATATTTGAGTACGTTTAAAGTTAAAATAGTATTAAGTGCCTTTGGAAAAAAATATACTACATTGTATACGATATTCCCTTTAATTGATGTATATGTTATAGTTTTATTTTAATCGTTTTTTAGAAACATGAGAGTAAGCACAGCAAGAGAAGCCTCCTCTGCACAATATGCTATTTTAACTCGAACATTTGAACGCTTAAAACAGCTAAGTATCGTCTCGTTTAAAGGTGAGATAATCATGTCGATAAAGCAATGGTAACTACAGGGATAGGCCCACAAGCCTTAAGGTTATCCAATCTCTAGTTTAAGGCACAGGAATCAAGGCCAAACATTGCGAATAAAACATTAATGACCTTTGTTTAAAAGCTTGATTTTGTTTGTCAGGAACATATTTTCACCGGCGGTGTCAACACGAACTAAATACGCCCGCTGGTGTGCGCAGAACGCCTGAAATAAAAGGGAAAGCTATTCGTATGTGTAACGTTTATACTTGTTAAGATTTAAGGTACGCCTCGAAAACAGCCCTAAATATAACACTCCATTAATTCTTGTAATAGCACTTTTTCATGAAAATAATCATGCACACAGCAATAGAATACCTTTCAAGGATAACTCGTTAAATTTTGTTTCAAAAACAGTAAACAATATAGTTTCGCGAAAACAATCTGCAGATGTTTTTTCCAACCCGGAAAATAAATATCATATGTCAGCGAAGTACGTAAAATGTGATGAATACATTAAATGCAATACATACCTTTGCACTATCAAAACTCATTTCCCTATGCGAGAAGATGTAGCACGATGTTTGGTACGATTCTAGTCTGTCCCCGCAACCTGCATGTTCAGTACATACTCTCTTACATTGAAAAGTAATTGAATGGGGGACCATGGACATTTACCGTCATCATGTGAGTTATATTTGATATGTTTCATTGAGGAACTAGCGTTTAAAAATTGGTAGGTTATTAACAATTGCAAATCTTTAATGCAAAATTTGTTTACTATGAGGTCCTAGGATACTCAAATTTTGAAAAACCAGTTTACTATTTTTGTGTCACTGTTTATCTTTACTGTAGTTTAGGTCTGATACAAGTCAAGAAACGCGAGACAATAGATATTGGAAGAAATATTATAATTGTTTTACTTAGATGCAATGCAGCCGTTGTAGAAGTAGAAGCAACAGAAGGAACATAAGAAGAAGTAGCGGCAGAAATATTGGTAATAGAAGCGGAAGAAGCAGTGGTCGAAGTAGCGTTAGATGTAGCGGTAGGAACAGCGGTTGAAGCAGTGGTTGTAGAAGAAGCGGTAGGAGCAGCCGTATGAGCAGCCGTAGAGGTAGCGACAGGAGCAGCAGTAGAAGCAGCCATAGAACCAGTGGTAGGAACAGCCGTAGAAGCAGTGGTTGAAACAGCGGTAGAAGCCGTCGTAGAAGTAGCGGGAGGAGCAGGGGCGGCAGCAGTGGTTGAAACGGTTGTAGAGGAAGCTTTAGGGGCAGTGGGAGAAGCAGCCGTAGAAGCAGTGATAGAAGCAGCTGTAAAGAAATTATAGAAGCAATGGTAGGATCAGCGAAATCAGCAGATATAGTAGCAGCAGCGGACGCAGCGTTGGAATTAGTAGTACCATCATTACCTGAGGTAGTAGGTACATCAGTGGACAGTGTCGTAGACGGCTTTGTTGGTATTTTTATGTTTGGCGTAGTTGCCGTTACTTGCGATGATGTATCTTTTGTTGGGGAAGGATGCGGTGTTTGTATGGGAGCGCTTGTGACAGTTAAGGATGTCTGGTTACAACCGACGTTACATAAATCTTGGTCGCAGCACTGGACAAGACAATGTCCCTCTGAAGCATACAAAAGTGTCGATTTGAACAAGTTCCAGCAACTGATGTCATATGTTTTAAGAAAGCTGGAAGCAAGGCTAAAATACATATACAACATTCACAAGAAAACTTCTCCGTCGTCCCCCTTTCCTAATGTTTCTAGTACTTACTACTATCATTGATGGTAGCTTAGTTATTGTTCATTACAATATGCAGAGTTTTTTCAGTAAGAAAACATTTTGAATGCTGATATAACCTAACTTTGACACTCTAGCTATCATAAAAACATGGTTGACACCTTATATTGATTCATCCTAGTTGGTATTTCCTACTGTTCACTGTTTACAGAATAGACACCTCATCCATATTAACTTATTAATGAATTACTTATTGGTCTATTGTTTTATGCTTTTATCGCCTTGTAAATGACAAAATACCACATAGACCATTCGTATTGCAGTGAGCATACCATCCGCTTTAGAGTGTACAGGCATTAATCAACATGAAAGGTAGGACCCTAGCCGTAGTGAGCCCATCTAGCGAGAGAAATCATTGCCAGTCACCTTCTACTGTATTTTAACCCGATTCGTGTGTGTGTTTAACTGAATCGATCTTAAATCAGAAGTCAAATCTTTTGAACGAATACTGATTTTAGATGTAATGTGTATTGGAACGTACGGATGTATAAGGTAGACATCAGACGTTTCCGTCCAATAAAGGCCGTCATCGTTCTCGTTTGGTAAGTGTCCATACATGTCTGAAAAGTACTTGTGTAAAAGCTTACGAACGGTTCATAACTCTGTTATTTTATTTTCATAGCTATAAAATTATCAAAGCAATTTATTCACTTCATTCCTAGGGATTGAAATTACACTGTAGAACACTATCAGGCATAGCTTTAAAAAATATTTAATACCTCTAAAGTGCATACATTTTACCACATGAGATGGTTATTCTGTTCGTTGTTTCAATCTATCACTGTGAATGTGAATTTGAAGAAGAAGAAAAAGACTTTATCATGCAAACAAATCTGACAAGATCCATAGCATAGAAGAATTAACAACAAGTATAATAATATACTGGTACAGCAAGATGTCATCTGGAATAGTAAGTTAACATAATAACTTCAAATATCAATATGAGATTTATATACTTGAAGGGAAAATTTCATGTCGGGAGAGACAACATGTATTTGATTCAGTTCATATATGTAAAAGCACGTCAGTCATATACTAAATGACGTCTTATTTCAAAAGCCTTAAAAGTAAATATGTCGAGTTGAATCCCTTGCGTATATTCAATGTTTTGATAAAATTTGCTGGACTTGTATTGGGCGTTTAAAATATGACCAGGTTCTCGACTTATTCTAGTAGACTAATCCGGCGAAAGTGTTGAAATCCCTAGACTCAGGTCTACGATGAACACTTTATGGCCTTAGTGTACTCGTACTAAAGGATCGCACGGAACAAACACGCGGTCCTTTATTTTACCAGGATCGGCAGAAACCATTTATTTGAAGAAATACTTAATATGTTGCATATTAACTACGGCCTTCCAGCTACACACGACCTTCCGCAATATGGCTTTCAGGATAGGCCGCTAATTTATGCCATTTTATAACAGTCATGTCCTTGTATTGTATTAAATGATACGATACATTTTCATATCTCGCAAATTGAAAGGAAGAGAAATGATTAACAACGACTATTGTAAAGGCAAGTAAACAACATACATGGTGGAGTATACATTTAGTCTCGTAGTAGACCTCAGATGTCAGATGACTTTGCATTTTCTGCAGCATGCATACCTGAAATACAAGAATACAAGGCAATATGCAGCTGACTGCTCAATCCTTGCTTATGATTAACAAATGCAAAGATATGTCTGCGTCTGAGTCTCAAATTCGGGCTCAAGACGTCAGTGGATACGGGCCCAGGCCTTCAACATCTATATATAATAAATCTCTAGTTTACATTGATTACGTGAAGGACAAGTATTACGACATATATTTCGATTGCATTACACTCATATTTAACACATGTTGAAATGAACAATATGATCACGTGTTATCACCTCTCCTGGTTGACATGTGGTCGTCTGGTTGCACGTGTCTTCCCCTGAACTGCGATTACAACTATAGCATTCAAGGCCACGGACACCTAAGACATAAGAATAAATGTACTCTTTAAAATTTTGACAAAAAAATCAATATAGGAGTTGTTTATTATTGTTAATATTTTGTACTCAACTTTTTGTATATTTTTTTTCTAAAATAACATGTCGGTTATGACTTAATAAGGAATTCAAAATAATGTGAGGATTGTATATAAAATATTTTAGTATGACCAAGTCGAGTAATCAAAATATACTTATTTGTACTTCAAGGAAAGTAGAAGAGAGTCAAATGTTGTTGTTTTTGGTAGACATTAAATGGACTCGTTCACAGGTTTTCTGGTGGCAACCTTTCTGTTTTAATGTTGTTCAAATCTCACTTATTTTCATGAACGAACACACACCACACAACAAGTGGTAGGTACACATTTGATCAGGTTTATGTTTAAATCAAAGCTTTATTAAATACTTATAATAAGAGCATTTCTGACGCAGTTGGGTTGACAAACTATTTTCTGTTCTGTTTTAACAATTGATACACAAGATCTCTTATCTTAACCGTTAATCGTGTTTGTTATCATTGTTACAAGCATTGCAAAACATAATGTTACTTGCAATCACCTTTATGCGATTTCTAAGCCTAAACAACATTGCACAAGTACCTTTAAGGAATGGCGACCAGCAGCCAATCGAATATAACTTGAAAACTCTTTTGTTTGGTCAAAATAAACGATAACATTGATTGATAAGTCAAAATTTATCCAATAATTTATATTTACCAAAACAATCACTTAATGTTGCACAATAACCAATAATTACATGAGGGAAACTGTTTCAACGTTATCTTCATTTAGCTGCTGTTGTTATCACAAAGCCACAAACTAAACGAAAGTGTGACAAAAGTTATTTCAGACATGAATAAAGGGTGCAACACCGACATTTTATGGCTTAAGTGCTATTCTTTTTTTCAATAATCGTCGTTGTTACTTATCTCATTTTTCGTTTGTATTGTTCAAAAACAAATTCAAAATATACCTTGAAATACCGTTGCCAAAACTACAAACACAAACAAATTAGCGTTTCCAGCTGACATTGATGTCCACAAATATTTAATATCTTATGATAAAGGTCACTTGCCGATGTCGATTATGCGTGTATAGTTGTATATGGTCATGAACTCTTTTGTTTTCTAGTCCATAAGTAGTTCTCTCCTTATCAGCTAACTCCCGTGTGATGTTCAGGTTGCAGGGCCCCGTTCCAATAAGATATCTTAGTCGTTAACTTATCGCTGCTAAATGATCAAGGGTCATGTTGATCTATTTTAATGTTAGTTATTATGTTGAATGTTTTAACTGAAATAAATTTATGTCATGTTCTGTCACCTTAAAGCTGCACTTTCACAGATTTACCATTTTTACAACTTTTTTTTGTCTTTGAATGAGCAAAATTAATAGCTAAAAGCGATACTAAAGGTTTAAGAAAAATGCATTAAAAACATTATTTATTGAACTTACGAGGGCTGTCCCATTAAATCATAAACATTCTATAAGACAATATAAGAATCTTCGATCTAATTTTTGGTCGGCAGTCTTATACGATTAATTTACATGCATAAATTGGCTCGTTCCAAGACAAAAAAAAAGTTGTCAAACGTTCAATCTGTGAGAGTGCGGCTTTAAGAGTGATCGGGTTCAATGTAAAGTTACAGGCAGCAATCTATCCAATAAATGCACGTACGATATTTTTTTGGAAACGCAGCTTACGCCAAAAAAAATGGAGTAACGCAGAGAAAGTTACGATATTAAGCCTTTTGACCTATGTTGAAACCCGGTCCAGATGTATACATCAATTATATTCGTCTTTGATGCCTGCTGACCTCATGTTGCTGTGTTATCATTTAAAACGGCATTATGAGTAGATAACGAACAAGTGTGTGTAACTTATACTGGAAACATACTTTAGATTGAAATATTGCAAAATATTCCGATTTCAGTGAAATAAAGGCTAAAAATATAACTATTTATAACTTTATCCATTATGATTTTTTGTGACTTATTTAACATATTAAAAATATGCATTAAATATCCTTTCAAATTATGCCAACATCATGTAGGTTACCGGGCACCAGAATAGTCCAACCAGTGACGCGATAAAGCGATAAACATCTTTGTATGTCGGATACCTTAAATGACCTGATTTACTTATAGAAACTTAATATCTAGGTTTAACTAGTTCTAGTGACTGTATGGAATCGGTTCAAGATTGACTATCGATAATAGCTTCCACACACGTAACCGATTATCGATAGTGCTGTTGGTTTATGACAATGCCCTATATAATTGTAGTTTTATTATTTTACAATAACAAGTAGTTCATAACTATGGTTATATTATGTGCATGCTTGAATTGATTTTGTGTTGTTTTTATTTTCGACAATTATGTTAACGATAACAAGTGAACACGTCCCAAAGAAAAAATAACACGCCAGTTGAATCGATGATCGATTATAACCCAAAACAATCGATTGTCGCCAATTTCACGCCCAACGAATCAATTTACGATTATATTCGATCATCAGAGCAACATTTACTTTTTCCGTTGTCTATTCTGCATATGCTTAAAACTTAGTTTTGATCGACGAACTATTGCATTACTGCTAAGAATATTATATTCCTTTGTTTGTTTCTTCTTTCCTTGGAGTATTGGCGCATGGCGACATTACACTAGATTTACAAAATACTGCTGCTGAAACAGATGTGACATGTTCGTTTTGAAAAAAGGTTAAAGTGATACGTTTATTTTACTGAATTAATAATGTCAAAATAATAATTTCATTATTTTAAAAAAGGTTCAAAGCCGTTCATTTTCCTTTAGGAGTGTTTTTGAAGATGGAGATAAAATAAAAGCGATTGCTCCTCAGTTCTCTGACCGATAAAACAGGTTATCTTGAGAATAGTTCGTGTCCATGATTAAAGTTTAAAGTATGCTTACATGCATAGTGTTTGTATAGATTTCACAAACATAGCCGAACTAATATACAGGCTATTGGTGCACAAAGTGTCTTCTAACATTCACAGACGTATTATTCTTGCCATTAATACGTGTCATTCATCTGACGTCTGACATCGTGAAGACATTGGATTTGTGCGCATTTTGTTAACATCAAACGTGAAGACATTTCTGAATGCCGTTCTGGTTCCTTTATAGAATATATTTCTCAAGTGGGACCAGATAACATATTTCCTTACGGGCTTTTCAGAATATTTAGACATATTTATTTGCTCTTTATCAAATAATTTCATGCACCGAATACATAATGAATCCACCGTGTACAATTCAATGCCTCTTTTCACAAATGGGCTCGGCCATTTCATAGGGGGAGCAGCCTTCATCCATCCATTGATATTTCACATACGGCGACATAATGGCACAGTCCGCTGTAAAATCTATAAATAAACGAAAAGTACATTACTGTTACCATTGACTCACATTCGAACCAAAATGCACGTGTCTGTTCTGTTCACGTTGGAAATCATACAAACATTCGGGACAGTATTCACAAATATCTTAGAGAGAAATTTCAAATTAGTAAAACATCTATTTATTTACCAAGTTTTTTCAAGGGCACCTTGACCTTTATAAAATTGTATGCATATATTAAACATGTCATTTTTCTTGCTTATATGTTTGATTAAAATATGTTTTTGTATTCTTTTGAGTCATCTTAGAAAACGGTTAATTTGGCACTTACTCAAGAACATTTGTTGCCAAAATGTGTTTATCAAAACAATCTATGACAAAATGTGTTTTTACAAAGAATAAAAACCTAGAAGTGTTTTTGTTAATACATGTACTCGTACAAAGCTTTTTTATGTGGTTATTTGAGGTTAGATTGGGGCTGATATTTGACTTTAATATGGTTTGTTATATTTGAACCTGAAATATCAGTTACATCATTCACTATTCGCCTTTGAATTGTGGCAAACGAAATAGCGTCAACAACATATATAACTTAGTATACTCGAATACAGTATGTGAACGCACCATCCCCATCCAGGGTATGTTGTCCGTTGGGCTCATTGGGAGCCCAGTTTGTGAAAGAAGCCGTCATGTTAGTCCCTACATATTGCCACACCCCTTCATTCAGCTTGTCGTCGATACCAAGCCAAAACATCAGATAGCCTGAAACAATGACAGAGCTGTTATGAAGGAAGATATAAGGTAAAATTGCAGAGCTGTCACACAGACGTCTTATAGGGTAAATCATTGAGGTAGAGTACTTCAAATCCTCCAAAATGAGCAGTTAATCATTTATTAATATATATCGGAATTCTAGGTGCCAGTGTAAAAAAACTGTAAGAGTGTGCGTCATACCAAATGTCTGTAAGAGTCAGCATACTATCAAATGTCTCTCAGAGTTTGCGTACTTCCAAATGTCTGTAAGAGTTTGCGTACTATCAAATGTCTGTATGAGTCTACGTACTACCAAATGACTGTAAGTGTCAGCGTACTTTCAAATGTCTCTAAGTGTCAGCGTACTACCAAATGTATGTAAGTGTCTGCGTACTTTCAAATGTCTTTAAGTGTCTGCGTACTATCAAATATCTGTAAGTGTCAGCGTACTATCAAATGTCTGTAAATATCAGCGTACTACCAAATGACTAAAAGTGTCAGCGTACTACCAAATGTCTGTAAGTGTCAGCGTACTACCAAATGTCTGTAAGTGTCTGTGTACTATCAACTGTCTGTATGAGTCTGCGTACTACCAAATGACTGTTAGTGTCAGCGTACTATCAAATGTCTCTAAGTGTCTGTGAACTATCAAATATCTGTAAGTGTCAGCGTACTAACAAATATCTGTAAGTGTCTGTGACTTTCAACTGTCTGTATGAGTCTGCGTACTACCAAATGACTGTAAGTGTCAGCCTACTATCAAATGTCTCTAAGTGTCTGTGAACTATCAAATATCTGTAAGTTTCAGCGTACTACCAAATGTCTGTAAGTGTCTGCGTACTATCAACTGTCTGTAAGAGTCTGCGTACTACCAAATGTCTCTAAGAGTCTGCGTAATACTAAATATCTGTAAGGGTCTGTGTACTACCTAATGACTGTAAGAGTATGTGTACTATCAAATGTCTGTAAGAGTCTGCGTACCACCAAATGTCTGTAAGAGTCAGCGTGCTACCCAAAGTCTGCAAGAGTCTGCGTACTACCGAATGTCTGTAAGTGTTTGCGTACCACTAAAGGTCTGTAAGAGTCAGCGTGCTACCAAATATCTGTAAGATTCTGCGTACCACCAAATGTCTGTAAAAGTCAGCGTATTACCCAATGTCTGTAAGATTCTGCGTACCACCAAAGGTCTGTAAAAGTCAGCGTACTACCCAATGTCTGTAAGAGTCTGCGTACTACCCAATGTCTGTAAGAGTCTGCGTACTACCCAATGTCTGTAAGAGTCAGCGTACTACCCAATGTCTGAAAGATTCTGCGTATTACCCGATGTCTGTAAGATTCTGCGTACCACCAAATGTCTGTAAGAGTCAGCGTACTACCCAATGTCAGTGAGAGTCTGCGTACTACCCAATGTCTGAAAGAGTCAGCGTACTACCCAATGTCTGAAAGATTCTGCGTATTACCCGATGTCTGTAAGATTCTGCGTACCACCAAATGTCTGTAAGAGTCAGCGTACTACCAAATGTCTGTGAGAGTCAGCGTACTACCCAATGTCTGAAAGATTCTGCGTATTACCCGATGTCTGTAAGATTCTGCGTACCACCAAATGTCTGTAAGAGTCAGCGTACTACCCAATGTCTGTAAGAGTCTGCGTACTACCCAATGTATGTAAGAGTCAGCGTACTAACAAATGTATGTAAGAGTCAGCGTACTAACAAATGTCTGTAAGAGTCAGCGTACTACCCAATGTCTGTAAGAGTCAGCGTACTACCCAATGTATGTAAGAGTCAGCGTACTAACAAATGTCTGTAAGAGTCAGCGTACTACCCAATGTCTGTAAGAGTCAGCGTACTACCCAATGTATGTAAGAGTTAGCGTACTACCCAATGTATGTGAGAGTCTGCGTATTACCCAATGTCTGTAAGAGTTAGCGTGCTACCCAATGTCTGTAAGAGTCAGCGTACTACCCAATGTATGTAAGAGTTAGCGTACTACCCAATGTCTGTAAGAGTTAGCGTACTACCCAATGTATGTGAGAGTCTGCGTACTACCCAATGTCTGTAAGAGTTAGCGTACTACCCAATGTATGTAAGAGTTAGCGTACTACCCAATGTCTGTAAGAGTTAGCGTACTACCCAATGTATGTGAGAGTCTGCGTACTACCCAATGTCTGTAAGAGTCAGCGTACTACCCAATGTATGTAAGAGTTAGCGTACTACCCAATGTCTGTAAGAGTTAGCGTACTACCCAATGTATGTAAGAGTCTGCGTACTACCCAATGTATGTAAGAGTTAGCGTACTACCCAATGTATGTAAGAGTTAGCGTACTACCCAATGTATGTGAGAGTCAGCGTACTACCCAATGTCTGTAAGAGTTAGCGTGCTACCCAATGTCTGTAAGAGTCTGCGTACCACCAAATGTCTGTAAGAGTCAGCGTACTACCCAATGTATGTAAGAGTTAGCGTGCTACCCAATGTCTGTAAGAGTTAGCGTACTACCCAATGTATGTAAGAGTCAGCGTACTACCCAATGTCTGTAAGAGTCAGCGTACTACCCAATGTATGTAAGAGTTAGCGTACTACCTAATGTATGTGAGAGTCTGCGTACTACCCAATGTCTGTAAGAGTTAGCGTGCTACCCAATGTCTGTAAGAGTCTGCGTACCACCAAATGTCTGTAAGAGTCAGCGTACTACCCAATGTATGTAAGAGTTAGCGTGCTACCCAATGTATGTAAGAGTTAGCGTACTACCCAATGTATGTAAGAGTCAGCGTACTACCCAATGTATGTAAGAGTCTGCGTACTACCCAATGTATGTAAGAGTCTGCGTACTACCCAATGTATGTAAGAGTCAGCGTACTACCCAATGTATGTAAGAGTCAGCGTACTACCCAATGTATGTAAGAGTCAGCGTACTACCAAATGTCTGTAAGAGTCAGCGTACTACCCAATGTATGTAAGAGTTAGCGTACTACCCAATGTATGTAAGAGTCAGCGTACTACCCAATGTATGTAAGAGTCAGCGTACTACCAAATGTCTGTAAGAGTCTGCGTACTACCCAATGTATGTAAGAGTCAGCGTACTACCCAATGTATGTAAGAGTCTGCGTATTACCCAATGTATGTAAGAGTCAGCGTACTACCCAATGTATGTAAGAGTCTGCGTACTACCCAATGTATGTAAGAGTCAGCGTACTACCCAATGTATGTAAGTGTCTGCGTACTACCCAATGTATGTAAGAGTCAGCGTACTACCCAATGTATGTAAGAGTCAGCGTACTACCAAATGTCTGTAAGAGTCAGCGTACTACCAAATGTCTGTAAGAGTCAGCGTACTACCAAATGTCTGTAAGAGTTAGCGTACTACCCAATGTATGTGAGAGTCTGCGTACTACCCAATTTATGTAAGAGTCAGCGTACTACCCAATGTATGTAAGAGTCTGCGTACTACCCAATGTATGTAAGTGTCTGCGTACTACCCAATGTATGTAAGTGTCTGCGTACTACCCAATGTATGTAAGAGTCAGCGTACTACCCAATGTATGTAAGAGTCTGCGTATTACCCAATGTATGTAAGAGTCTGCGTACTACCCAATGCCTGTAAGAGTCAGCGTACTACCCAATGTATGTAAGAGTCTGCGTACTACCCAATGTATGTAAGAGTCAGCGTACTACCCAATGTATGTAAGAGTCTGCGTACTACCCAATGTATGTAAGAGTCTGCGTACTACTTAATGTATGTAAGTGTCTGCGTACTACCCAATGTATGTAAGAGTCAGCGTACTACCCAATGCCTGTAAGAGTCAGCGTACTACCCAATGTATGTAAGAGTCTGCGTACTACCCAATGTATGTAAGAGTCAGCGTACTACCCAATGTATGTAAGAGTCTGTGTACTACCCAATGTATGTAAGTGTCTGCGTACTACCCAATGTATGTAAGAGTCTGCGTACTACCCAATGTATGTAAGTGTCTGCGTACTACCCAATGTATGTAAGAGTCAGCGTATTACCCAATGTATGTAAGAGTCTGCGTATTACCCAATGTATGTAAGAGTCTGCGTACTACCCAATGTATGTAAGTGTCTGCGTACTACCCAATGTATGTAAGAGTCTGCGTACTACCCAATGTATGTAAGAGTCAGCGTACTACCCAATGTATGTAAGAGTCTGCGTACTACCCAATGTATGTAAGAGTCTGCGTATTACCAAATGTATGAAAGAGTCTGCGTATTACCAAATGTCTGTAAGAGTCTGCGTACTACCCAATGTATGTAAGAGTCAGCGTACTACCAAATGTCTGTAAGAGTCTGCGTACTACCCAATGTCTGTAAGAGTCAGCGTACTACCCAATGTCTGAAAGATTCTGCGTATTACCCGATGTCTGTAAGATTCTGCGTACCACCAAATGTCTGTAAGAGTCAGCGTACTACCCAATGTCTGTGAGAGCCTGCGTATTACCAAATGTCTGTGAGAGTCAGCGTACTACCCAATGTATGTAAGAGTCAGCATACTACCCAATGTATGTAAGATTCTGCGTACTAACAAATGCCTGTAAGAGTCAGCGTACTACCCAATGTCTGTAAGAGTCTGCGTGCTACCAAATGTCTGTAAGAGTCTGCGTACTACCCAATGTATGTAAGAGTCAGCGTACTACCCAATGTATGTAAGATTCAGCGTATTACCAAATGTCTGTGAGAGTCAGCGTACTACCCAATGTATGTAAGAGTCTGCGTACTACCCAATGTATGTAAGATTCTGCGTACTAACAAATGCCTGTAAGAGTCAGCGTACTACCCAATGTCTGTAAGAGTCAGCGTACTACCAAATGTCTGTAAGTGTCTGCTTACTACCCAATGTATGTAAGAGTCTACGTATTACCAAATGTCTGTAAGTGTCTGCGTACTACCAAATGTCTGTAAGAGTCTGCGTATTACCAAATGTCTGTGAGAGTCAGCGTATTACCAAATGTCTGTAAGAGTCAGCGTTCTATCCAATGTCTGTAAGAGTCTGCGTACTTCTCAATGTCTTTAATGCTCTGCGTACTACCAAACGTCTGTACGAGTCAGCGTATTTCCCAATGTCTGTAAGAGGCTGCGTACTAACAAATGTCTGTAAGAGTCTGCGTACTTCCCAATGTCTGTAAGGGTCTGCGTACTACCAAATGTCTGTAAGAGTTAGCGTACTTCCCAATGTCTGTAAGAGTCTGCGTATTTCCCAATGTCTGTAAGAGTCAGCGTACTGCCAAATGTCTGTAAGTGTCTGTCTACTACCCATTGTCTGTAAAAGTCAGCGTACTACCCAAAGTCTGTAAGAGTCTGCGTATTACAAAATGTCTGTAAGAGTCTGCGTACTTCCCAATGTCTATTAGAGTCAGCGTACTACCCAGTGTCTGTACAAGTCATCATACCACCCAATGTCTGTAAGAGTCTGCGAACTGCCGAATGTTTTCTGGTTTAAAGCCACCTTCTGAATATATTTTATAAAACCAATTAACATGGAGCACCGATAAGAAACTATCATTTCGATGTCAAATGTTTGATCATGCTGAAATGACAAACATCAATTAAAATCATTTAAATTGCTGTCCTTTATAAATTTAACTAAGATCTTACGTTCGTTACCTTTGATATATTTTTCTCATTGTAACAAATTACCTCTTCGAAGTTCTCTTATTTTATTTGCAAGGAAGTCGTTTTCCTCCTTGGTCTCCACACGAACCATGTACGCGTTTTGTCTCTCACAGTATGTCTGAAACAAGTGTAAAGTATGGTACTCAGTAGTTTGAACCGCTTATGTTCTCCTGTAACGCAGAAGACGGTTACCCCAATGTTGGGACAAAATTGAGGTATGGTACTCAGTAGTTGAACTCCTTCTGAACTCCTATATCTCTGACTGTTCCAAGGCAGTTACTCCAATGTTGGGACTAAATTGAGGTATGGTACTCAGTAGTTAAACTCCTTATGAACTCCTATATCTCTGACTGTTCCAAGGCGGTTACCCCAATGTTGGGACAAAATTGAGGTATGGTACACAGTAGTTGAACTCCTTCATAACTCCTATATCTCTGACTGTTCCAAGGCGGTTACCCCAATGTTGGGACAAAATTGAGGTATGGTACTCAGTAGTTGAACTCCTTTTGCACTCCTATATCTCTGACTGTTCCAAGGCGGTTACCCCAATGTTTGGACAAAATTGAGGTATGGTACTCAGTAATTGAACTCCTTATGAACTCCTATATCTCTGACTGTTCCAAGGCGGTTACCCCAATGTTTGGACAAACTTGAGGTATGGTACTCAGTTGTTGAACTCCTTCATAACTCCTATATCTCTGACTGTTCCAAGGCGGTTACCCCAATTTTGGGACAAAATTGAGGTTTGGTACTCAGTGGTTGAACTCCTTATGAACTCCAATATCTCTGACTGTTCCAAGGCGGTTACCCCAATGTTGGGACAAAATTGAGGTATGGTACTAAGTAGTTAAACCCCCAATGTACTCATGCATAACTGACCATTCCAAAGCGGTGACCCCAATGTTGAGACAAGGGTGAGGTATGGTACTTAGTAGTTTGAACTCTTTTTGAACTCATGTATCATTGACTGTTCCAAGGCGGTACCCCCAATGTTGGGACAAGTGTGAAGAATGATACACGTTTGTTTGAACCCACAATAAACTCTTGTATCGCTGACCGTACAAAGGCGTGCAACAATGTTAAGACAAGTGTGAGGTATGGTACACGGTAGTTTGAACCTCCTTATGTACTCCTGTATCTCCGACCGTACTTACACAGTAACCCCAATATTTGGGCAAGTGTGAGGTATGGTACTAGGTAGTTTAAACCCCCAAATGAACTCCTGTATCGCTGACCGTACTTACACGGTAATCCCCAATATTTGGGCAAGTGTGAGGTATGTTACTCGGTAGTTTGAACCCCAAATGAACCCCTGTATCTCTGACCGTACTTACACGGTAACCCCCAATATTGGGGCAAGTGTGAGGTATGGTACTCGGTAGTTTGAACCCCCAAATGAACTCCTGTATCACTGACCGTACTAACACGGTACCGCACAATATTGGGGCAAGTGTGAGGTATGGTACTCTGTAGTTTGAACCCCAAATGAACTCCTGTATCTCTGACCGTACTTACACGGTACCGCCCAATATTGGGGCAAGTGTGGGGTATGGTACTCTGTAGTTTGAACCCCCAAATGAACTCCTGTATCGCTGACCGTACTTACACGGTAACCCCCAATATTGGGGCAAGTGTGAGGTATGGTACTCGGTAGTTTGAACCCCCAAATGAATCTCTGTATGGCTGACCGTACTAACACGGTACCGCCCAATATTGGGGCAAGTGTGGGGTATGGTACTCGGTAGTTTGAACCCCCAAATGAACTCCTGTATCGCTGACCGTACTAACACGGTACCGCCCAATATTGGGGCAAGTGTGAGGTATGGTACTCTGTAGTTTGAACCCCAAATGAACTCCTGTATCTCTGACCGTACTAACACGTTACCGCCCAATATTGGGGCAAGTGTGGGGTATGGTACTCGGTAGTTTGAACCCCCAAATGAACTCCGGTATCGATGACCGTTACAAGTGCAGTAACCCCAATATTTATCATAATGAATGTGATATCATTCCTCATATAGTATTGTGACACTGAGTCTCTAGTGAAGCGTCTTTCATGCGTAGAACCTTAAGGTTTCAAGGATGATCATCGTAAGAACTTTGGCTACTGGGCTTGTCCCTGTAGTCTCTTATGCATTATAATGTTACTGGTAATGTTTTAAAGCAGAAGGGTCGGTTCTGTGTTTAATTGATCAGTATTGTATAAAACAGTATGCAGTTGAACTCTCAATAAGACGTCTTACCTCAGTGATTTCTATTGTGCATTCATAGAGCACTACGTCGAAATCAAGTTATTGACAGTTTGTCGCTGTGTCAGCACTTGTATTGGATATATTACCTTGGCAGTATCGAAGTCCATTTCTCTGTCAACAAAGGAGTAACACGAGCCCCGGAAGTAGTCTAGGCCATGCTCACAACCTGTTCCACAAAAAAAACATAAAACAAGACTACCATTCGCTGTTGGAATACTATACTTATTGGAATACTTTCAGCTGTTTGAATACTGTTGACTTTCAAAGGCCTTTAGCTGTTAAGATATAATACTTTTAGCCGTTGGAATAGAACACTTTTAGACGATATAATACTTCCAGCAATTTGAATACTTTAAGCTTCTTGGGCGTTTTAAGTTCTTCGAATGCTTTTGGCTTTTAAAATCTTATTGGTACTATGTTAGGTATTCGACGATTACACAGATGTTTTGGGAGCCATTTAGCTACGTTTGGATTTCGCCGTACGATTGGGAGTTACTCGTAGCATTAGAAACTAACCGCAGCATCCGATATTCAACCGTCTTCTTTTGAAACCCATCATACAATGGCATTGTGTATTAATTCAATCCAAACCAATTATAATAAAACCACACATATAGTTTGGCTGTGGTTGATTAACATTTGAAGGCTGTATTGAATTCTTACTTGGTGTTGTCGTAGTTGGCGTTGTAGTCGTCGGAGTGGTTGTTGGCGGCGTAGTGGTAGTAGAAGTTGTTGTTGGTGTAGTTGTTGGTGTAGTTGTTGGAGTTGTTGTTGGAGTAGTTGTTGTTGTTGTTGTAGTTGTAGGCGTCGTTAAGACCGTCGTTGGTGGTCTGGGCACTGCTTGATCTGTCATGTTACATCCATTGTTGCATAAGTCCTCCCCACAACATTGCAGCAAGCAATGGCCACCTGAAAACAACAAATATGGCATGACAGCGAATATGTCTAGATAATGTGCCTCATTCGGACTGTTTTTATAAGAATGTATATCAGTAAATTTAAATCAGCTAAAATACATCAAGCGTTAAAACGGCAAATTATGTTTAAAGTGAGATTTCCTGGAGAGTCCCATTATATAATATTACTAAGAAGCACATTTGCCCATCCATTTTTGAAACTGTTTAAAATTTTACCAGCTTCTTAAACAATTTAATGCGTATATAAATCAGCATCAGTTATCTGTTATAAGATATTTTCTGATGAAGAATGTTGCAGGCCTTCTACAAATCCACTCATATACAAAGACATCATGTTTTGTTGCACTACTAACATTTAGTTTTTAATTTGTATGGTTACGTGTTCACGTAAAATTAATTTATTTGAGAGAAACAAAATGGTAGAAACCTTAAACGTTCTGCTGATATCAAAAGCTGGAAAACTGTCAGTTTCATAATAAAGCTTATATGATTCTTATAAAAGAATAATTAAATTGTCTAATAAAACGTGAGCGCGTACGGGACTGGGACACAATTTCAAGGACGTCATTTCCGAAATGACGTTACGTTCGCATACAGTTTGGCGCGCTTTTCTGAATAACTACAATTAACTGTCATTTTATTTCCTTATTTATGGATATAATAACCATCTCGTGAACCCCAAATGTTATTATTTCACTCGTGGCAACGTAAAATACATTTTAGTGCTCATCCGGTGAAATACATTACGATTTTAGAATTAATTAAACAACTATCCTCTATATCACTAGATGGAAATGAAAAAGCAGACATAAACAATATTCTAATTATAAGCACAATGCAATTTTACCATTTTAAGCTATTTATCGTTTCTATTATACAACTATGTAGCCAAAGTTATATATATATAATAAAGAACTTGTTATTTTATCAGTTTGGCAAATCACTGGAGAGCCATTTTGTCTTTGGATTGTAATATGAAATAAATGTAAGAACAATACAGATTGGTTTCAAATTAAATGAAATCATGCAGACTTCACTTCAAGGAATGTTTGTTACCCTGGGGTTAATTCATTCTGATACTGAATACAAATTGAAAACATATCAAATCCACAAAGTCTCAAATCAAACCTACAAAGTAGACTTTGTGTCTGTTTTTAAAAACATTTGTATAATATAAATTGAACCCAGGAACTTCTGTGGAAAGTTCTACTTAATATTTTCATATCATATGAATAGTTTATTGTTTATTTGGAGGTGAGTATGAAAAACCAATGTAGACAACCAATTAGAATGATAACGTAAAGTTGGTTTATAGAGAGTTATCAGTGGAACAAAAAAATCACTGTTTCAAAACAGTCAATTAATATTATATAATAATATTATTGAAATTATAGCCCGCTATCAATTTCAAATCGAACTTCAGCGCGCCCAGGGTATGGCCACAAATTTAACGACGTCATTTTCGAAATGACGTTACGTGGGCATAGAAATTAGTGCGTTTACTAAAAACGTGTAATGAAATGAAACTCAATTCAAATTTAAGGCTTATAAAAGAGAAAAATTGTTTGTTACAGTGTAAGATAGCAATAAATTTCACCACGTGAACACCAAAAAAGAATATTTCTCTATACATCCATCTGTTAATTTAATACTTCATAATCAGTTTTGTGTCCCGAGCCGTTCAACGATTATCATTTTGTCGTACATTCGCACATGATTTCAATATTCGTTTTAAAATAAAAATCGCCATCGTAAAATCATCGGATGCTGCAGTGCGTATGTATACTTAATTTGATTGACTTATGAAATTATGTAAACACTATATATACAGTTTTAAAGGGCTAATAAAAACATTGCCAATGATCCAGACTCTGGCCCATTAAAATTGCTGGGCGTCGGTGATTTTACCCAATGTATGAAACGCTTGTCGTGCAATAAAAATATATCACGTGAAAACTAAACTTTTGTTACTCCGTCTTACGGAAATATTTGTTAACATAGAATATTATCAATTTGGTAGTGAGCGGACGCACATGGTTGATTATTTTTTAGCATACCTTAAATTATGTGGAAAAGTGACATACAAAAACGCTTTATGTACATTTCACCAAAAAGCGCGTTCGATGATGTTTACTGACGCCATGACGCGCAGTAATTTTTATTCACTGCATACGTCAAGTAGTTCCTACAATCTATCGTCTTTTAAGGGTTATTTTGTTTTGTTTTGAAGCTTTACTTTTGTAAAGTTTATGTAAAGGGAAATTATCTATTAGCATTTGCCAGATATAAGAAAGGAAATGCCTATCCGGTGTGCTAGAATGCCTATCCGGTGTGCTAGAATGCCTATCCGGTGTGCTAGAATCTCCCATGCTTTTTAATAGTTCTAGGCCACTTTCACGTTTTTGATCTTAACCGAAGTATACCTATATAATATGAAGTTCTCTTTCCCACCATATGTCCTGTCGTCCCGGAACCGGATAGGCCGAAAGATTTCATTGCATCGATGCATGTCTGAAATTGATATAACAGCGTTTAGATATCAAATAACGTTCCCTTAAACCTGTTAACCAAAACCATAGGTGAACTTGGCCTTTATGACAACAATTGATCGTTACTATCCTGTTCATATTCCCTCGTAAATGTTTCACTGTTTTCTTCTTTATTTCGTCAAAGAACGTGAAGATTGTTATAACTACAATAGAGTATAAAGTTCATTATTATAGTTGTGTATTTATGAAATTTACACAATAACGAAACAGAGCGAGTAAGCAGATAGATTAAATTACAATGATTACTTTTTTCAACATTTCTATACGAACATTAAGTCACCCACTCTTAAAAGAGTGTATGTCCGCCATTCACACGAAGTTCATCATACTCCAAAAAAGCCGCTGGTCCCGGTACTGGGTAATGGCGTCGCCCCAGTATGCGGGCAGTGATCAGTTTGGCATGTTACTGACATAACGTGGGCCGCCAAAGACACTCACCAAATCTAGTCCTAGAAGTGCTTGATATTAAGGACTCTGGGAGCGCGGGGAATGCAGGCCGTGACAACACATTGAAGGTGAATTCACCTGAGTAGCTCATCGTTATCTACGCCAAGTATGGGTCAAGCGTTGTCCTGCTAAAACAAAATGATCTCGGCGCAAACCGTTCAAAGCCGGAAGAGTATGCAGTTCAAATATCGAGTTTGTATACCACAGCGCTGTCAATGTATATCGACCACTACTAGAGGGGTATTCTGGTACTAAGATATGCCTCCTCACACCATTACTCTAACACCGCCACCAACGTTACAATTGACGTACATAGCCGCCTGCGATTTTCCCTCCTGGTCTCTTATTCACCACTTCCATAACACATCTCAATACAAAAAGTGACTCGTCCGCGAAAACAACACATTGCCAGTCTCACTGAGACGAAGTGCATAACGCGTTACGCGTGTCCGTCGTCGCTCAGGTGTTAACACTTTCCCTCGCTTAACACTATACGGCCGTTAGATGCCCTTAACCAATCTTAATCGAACTGGTGAAGCATGCACGTTTTTTTACCCCAATTTTCTCACTTGCAAATTATACGACCATGGAAGTAAACCTCTCACGAAAATGTGTCATACGTAATTGACGGTCGTAACTTGACATTGTCACTCTGTAACGTCTGATCGCCTCTTTTCACGTACAGTGCATTTACAATTATACATGTTAGTTAGGTTGGTACGGTATGTTGGATCATCCGAAATGTCGCCCTATTTCACGTGTATTCGTCCCGATGGAAGAATTCCTTATTGGCTCTCGGCGTGGCTAAGCCGTTCCTATTATATGTTCATATCAAACCTCGATATGTTATAGGAACGGTCAGAATTTGTACTACACATACGAATACAATTGCTTGATTTACCCGTTTAGAAAGTTTTTATACACTCGATGAGCAATCATAACTTTGATCAAATACTAGTATATAACAAAGAGACGAAAAAACAATATCAATATCATTAACCTTACAATTTCCACTACTTGGACATTGTACCAAGCATGAGCTTGTGTTTAATGACATCAGATTAAATGCCTTGAGATTTTAAATCCCTTTTTTATCTCAAACAATTACATCACAAATTATCGTTATTATTAACGCAAGCGTATAAGAATACATAACGATTGTTTAGGACTTTTTTTAATTAGGTCGCTCATAGCAAACACAAACTAAGGACTTACGATTAAAGAAGCACATTTCGTCTCGAACACAGGGTTTCTTCTCCTTGATGACTGAATTTGAAGCATGCACACCTAGAATTAGATAATAACCAACTGATATCGAGCTTACAAATGTAACTGTATGTCGAAACAGAAAACTAAGTGATCAGCTAAATCAAGCGATGCCACAGACACTAGCCCAATAGCAAAGACTCCGCTTGTTATACGATACCACGGTGGCTTACACAATAGCAATGACTCTGCTTGTTATACGATACTACAGGGACTAACCCAATAGCAAAGACTCCGCTTGTTATACGATACCACGGTGGCTTACACAATAGCAATGACTCTGCTTGTTATACGATACTACAGGGACTAACCCAATAGCAAAGACTCCGCTTGTTATACGATACCACGGTGGCTTACACAATAGCAATGACTCTGCTTGTTATACGATACTACAGGGACTAACCCAATAGCAATGACTCTGCTTGTTATACGATACTACAGGCACTTACCCAATAGCAATGACTCTGCTCGTTATACGATACCACAGGGACTAACCCAATAGCAATGACTCTGCTTGTTATACGATACTACAGGCACTTACCCAATAGCAATGACTCTGCTTGTTATACGATACTACAGGCACTAACCCAATAGCAATGACTCTGCTTGTTATACGATACTACAGGGACTAACCCAATAGCAATGACTCTGCTTGTTATACGATACTACAGGCACTTACCCAATAACAATGACTCTGCTTGTTATACGATACTACAGGGACAAACCCAGTAGCAATGACTTTGCTTGTTATACGATACTACAGGGACTAACCCAATAGCAATGACTCTGTTTGTTATATGATACTACAGGGACTAACCCAATAGCAATGATTCTGCTTGTTATACGAAACTACTGGGACTAACCAAATAGCAATGACTCTGCTTGTTATACGATACTACAGGGACTAATCCAATAGCAATGACTCTGCTTTTTATACGATACTACAGGCACTAACCCAATAGCAACGACCCTATTTGTTATACGATACTAATACTACAGGCACTAACCCAATAGCAATGACTCTGCTTGTTATATGATACTAATACTACAGGCACTAACCCAATAGCAATGACTCTGTTTGTTATACGATACTACAGGGACTAACCCAATAGCAATGACTCTGCTTGTTATACGATACTAATACTACAGGCACTAACCCAATAGCAATGACTCTGTTTGTTATATGATACTACAGGCATTAACCCAATAGCAATGATTCTGCTTGTTATACGATACTACAGGCACTAACCCAATAGCAATGACTCTGCTTGTTATACGATACTACAGGCACTAACCCAATAGCAATGACTCTGCTTGTTAAACGATACCACAGGGACTTACCCAATATCAATGACTCTGCTTGTTATACGATACTACAGGGACTAACCCAATAACAATGATTCTGCTTGTTATAAGATATTACAGGCACTAACCCAATAGCAATGACTCTGCTTGTTATACGATACTACAGGCACTAACCCAATAGCAATGACTCTGCTTGTTATACGATACTAATACTACAGGCACTAACCCAATAGCAATCACTCTGTTTTTTATATGATACTACAGGGACTAACCCAATAGCAATGATTCTGATTGTTATACGAAACTACTGGGACTAACCCAATATCAAAGACTCTGCTTGTTATACGATACTACAGGGACTAACCCAATAGCAATGACTCTGCTTGTTATACGATACCACAGGGACTAACCCAATAGCAATGACTCTGCTTTTTATACGATACTACAGGCACTAACCCAATAGCAACGACCCTATTTGTTATACGATACTAATACTACAGGCACTAACCCAATAGCAATGACTCTGCTTGTTATATGATACTAATACTACAGGCACTAACCCAATAGCAATGACTCTGTTTGTTATACGATACTACAGGGACTAACCCAATAGCAATGACTCTGCTTGTTATACGATACTAATACTACAGGCACTAACCCAATAGCAATGACTCTGTTTGTTATATGATACTACAGGCACTTACCCAATAGCAATGATTCTGCTTGTTATACGATACTACAGGCACTAACCCAATAGCAATGACTCTGCTTGTTATACGATACTACAGGCACTAACCCAATAGCAATGACTCTGCTTGTTATACGATACCACAGGGACTTACCCAATATCAATGACTCTGCTTGTTATACGATACTACAGGGACTAACCCAATAACAATGATTCTGCTTGTTATAAGATATTACAGGCACTAACCCAATAGCAATGACTCTGCTTGTTATACGATACTACAGGCACTAACCCAATAGCAATGACTCTGCTTGTTATACGATACTAATACTACAGGCACTAACCCAATAGCAATCACTCTGTTTTTTATATGATACTACAGGGACTAACCCAATAGCAATGATTCTGATTGTTATACGAAACTACTGGGACTAACCCAATATCAAAGACTCTGCTTGTTATACGATACTACAGGGACTAACCCAATAGCAATGACTCTGCTTGTTATACGATACCACAGGGACTAACCCAATAGCAATGACTCTGCTTGTTATACGATACTACTGGGACTAACCCAATAGCAATGACTCTGCTTGTTATACGATACTACAGGAACTTACCCAGTAGCAATGACTCTGCTTGGTATACGATACTACAGGGACTAACCCAATAGCAATGACTCTGCTTTTATACGAAACTATAGGCACTAACCCAATAGCAATGACTCTGCTTGTTATACGACACTACAGGGACTAACCCAATAGCAGTGAACCTGCTTGTTATACGATACTACAGGGACTAATCCAATAGCAATGACCCTGCTTATTATACGATACTACAGGCACTAACCCAATAGCAATGACTCTGTTTGTTATATTATACTACAGGGACTAACCCAATAGCAATGATTATGCTTGTTATACGATACCACAGGGACTAAACCAATAGCAATGACTCTGCTTGTTATACGATACTACAGGGACTAACCCAATAGCAATGACTCTGCTGCTTATTTGAATTCGAGATGAAATTACAGGGACTTATAATTCAATAGAAATAATACTGCTTGTTGTACGAATCCGAGACAATATGGTTACACGGAAATAGTAAAGTAGACAAGCCGAGGAATTCGCACCAAACATTCAACCATTAAAAACTTGAAACAAATGGCTTGTACGTACATTAAGTATAAAGCTCGGGTGCAAATTTGCCATGAACTTACATTTCCGTGAAGCATGTAAAATTATCGCATTTTAAGATTCTAAAATTTGCAAGATCGCGCACAAGCATTCAAAGTTCAAGAACATTTCAATTTGAAAAGTTGTTTTCATTTGACGAATGAGGGGGCAGGATGAAATAAACATGACGCCATAATGCCATGCGGCTTATGCAATATGGCAATCACTATATTTCTAGAGAAAACCCCAGGGAAATGTACTTAAATTTCAAGGCACAGCGACCACATGTGTCTATCACACAGAATGGACAATAAATATACGACGCTGTGGTTTAATTGTTTAAAAGGTAGTTATATGTCATTGCAATGTATAGAAATAATAGACAAAGTCAAAACTTCATGAAATCCCCCAAAAGAACAGATGCCCTAGACAATGTCTTTTTTTTTTGCTTAAATCGTATGATTTTTACACTTCTTGAAACCTTAAACACCAAGCTATATTCACCCCCCCCCCCCACCAGAAAAAAAACGCGTTCAATTCAGACTGACTTGCAGACTTTGCGCATGCATAACAAAAAGTAACATGAAATATCATCCCTCTAGCTGCGAACTCGATGAATAAGACGCGTGATTATCCGAATCGATCTTGTCAATCACCATTTGTTTTGCCATGACCGCCCACTCGGTTTTGTCTTAGATGTAAGAAGCGTTTTAATTGGACGGCTTTCGTTCGACTGTTTTATTGCTGACCAATGAAATCAATTTTTACAACGTTAATGTCATATATTGATGACGGTCAAATGTCGAACGAAAGTGATCGGTCCGATAGATCTGTGGTAGAGCGTTCGCTTCGACTGCGGAAGGTCGGGGTAGCGTTCGCAACGTTGCGGAAGGTCGGGGATTCAAATCCCGGCCGCGTCAAAACCGAAAGATGTTAAAATATGTTACCAGCAGCGCCCTTGCCTAGCTCTCGGCATTTAAAGGCATTTAAAGGGTTGTACTGGGAAATTTTGTGTACTCAATACTGGTTAACCCAGGAGTTGTATCCCGTGTATCGGTGCTTTACACCGAGCACATTAAAGAACTAAGATGTCAATTCGCAAAGAGCTAGGGTATCGCACCTGGATGTCTTGTATCTCACTATGTTTCTTGAAGTATTCCAATGTCTGAATTTGATTGCAAAATGCTGTCACTTCTATCGCATGTTAATTATAGAAATTTAAAACAATTTAGGCCACGGTGGCGTCACGGCGAGCAGCCAATAGGCACGGGCAGACCTTGATAAACTCAAATAAACAAACGGGCGAAAGTGTAAGAAGAACAGCTGTTGTTGTGGGGGTTTCTGGACATTTTTATCTTGTCCTGAATAGATCATATATAGAGAGAGAATCTCTTTTAATAAAACTCGCAGATATTTATGATTTTTTGAATTGTTATTATCTAAACGAAGAGCAGTATTTTGGTGTTCAAGCTATGTGACGAACACCTGTGAGGGAGATCACATGGTCACAACATATTCTACACATCACAATTAATTCACATAAATGCTACCGTCGTTATCATTAATTATATATTTGGTATATGGCCCTGTAACGTTCAGTTGAACCACAGGGATAATTGATGTGCACTTAATGGTCAGTTGAACCACAGGGATAATTGATGTGCACTTAATGGTCAGTTGAACCACAGGGATAATTGATGTGCACTTAATGGTCAGTTGAACCACAGGGATAATTGATGTGCACTTAATATTTAGTGTGCATGCACACATTGTTCAAAAATGCTTTGTGACCAAAGTGACAATATAACCAGTTATGTATACTATAATTGATCGCGGTTCAGTTTGGGAATGTCTCTCCTTACCTCGCCGTAAGCACATGTTGTCTGTTGCGTGCAGCTGTCCGCCGTCGTCTCAGACGCGCACGTGTAGCATTCCAAGCCGTAGATACCTGTTTAATGATTAACAGTATAAGTCTTGAATTCCTCATACACTTGATCAAACTACAGTTACTCTATGTGTACATGTATGTAGCATTGTCGTTTAGCTCCATTTCGAAAGAAAACTGTTCGCTTTTAAAACTGCTGTTGTGTTGTTCTTCCCAATTCATCAAGGATGTTCCTTATTCGCGTCCAAGCCATCGCGACTGTAACCACGAGTAAGATTTTTAAAAGCGCAGTCAATCGAGGTTGATTTGAGGTTGCCCCGACCTTAATATGGTCGATGACGCTGCATGCAGAGTTTGCCACAACTGTTTTAAACGCAACAAATATGTGATGATAGTTTACGCCCTTTGTAATAAGATGCCCATCCCCCATATCAAATTTAAAACCTCATTCGGAACCCTTCGGCCATTTCACATCGGAAACAACCTCGGATGTATATTGACGGTTTATTATGTCAGAAATCTTTACATTTAGCTGCGCTGCAAGTAGATCGCGAAGTTGTTTCAATTTAGCAGTTAAAATTAATGACTTTACTCTTGGGACTCATACTAATTAATGCAGAAAACACTTCACTGGAAATATATTTAAAGTTAGTAAAACAAAATACACGTAAAAACACTACAATGAATTAAAACTTATTTACAATTATAAGTTCTACTTCTACAGATGTATCGGCATACATACGAAGATGTTTTCGGTGGAAAATGGCCGAGGTGTTCCGAATGTCAAAGCCTATGTATTCGGTTCTGGGGGGTGATACTTTTCAATACAACGCAGAGAAAGACTTAGTTCCACCGTTCCAATTCTGGATATTGAATATGTCTTTATATTGACAGGTTGTGTACTTAAGGTCAGTATACTGTTCAGAAGTGTATTAAAGTTAACAACGTTGTTAACGTCATCGTTGTTAACTTTCAAATAGTTTCTGCTGTAGAAGTTTAATGGAAACTCTTTTGATCTGTAGTTTTTAACAAGATTAGGGACATCTAATTCAGCAGAACCTGTTGTATTTAAAGATGCACTCTTACTCCCAATTAAGATTTACCACAATTAATAATATTGTTTTCATATTCCAAAAAGGATAAATAAATGGTTCTTTTAAATGATTTCGAGTTTAATTTGAAATAAATGAGCATTTTAAACACGGTATTTCTACCCTATGAGACTATAGCTGACCACATTAAATCTTTTAGCATTCACCAATCATTTAATATTTTTGCGCTTTCTGCTATTAGATACACGGTTACAATCTTGTTTCCATAAATGCATTATTAGTAAGTAGTTAAATATTTAACATTTAAAATTGATGTTTGTTATGTATGTATATTTTGAATAACAGTGTCACTTTAAATAAATGAGCACAACACCAAAAAATCAAGTTTTATAAATCACAATAATCAACTTGAACAACGTTCTGAACAGTCGACCCAATGTGCTTAACCAATATAACACAGTATCAATGAAGTCTTAATGTGTGAATGTTTGCGTTGCTTACCGCTAGAGAGGGCGGCGAAAATTATTGTTCTAAATATCCAATTCATTTTGCATAGTTATAACATTATGATTGTAGTTATAATATCTATAACTAACGAACGAAAATGAAACCTTATTGTGTAAGCCTTATCTTTCAATATTTGGAATGTGGGTTCAACATGTGATCTAGATAAGTTGACCTTACACAGTAAAATATCATGTCCTAAAAGATGGGTTTAACAATAAATTCGGAAATAAATAATTCGATTTCTGTTATTCATGCTTTCAAATGCAAGCTAATAATATATGCTGTACTTAAATGTTCAAGATGGGGATTTCAAATAACATTTTACACAGATAAGCTGCTTTTATTTTTAGATGATGGACACTTACAAACTACTAGAGACTTATTCTTATCTATTTCAGACACATTCGTCTTAACTTTTCGTTCACTTTATGAAAAACTTAAATGTCCTAAGATAAGAAGCTTTATGAACACCGCCTAAGAAAGGAATGCAAAATGTAAGCGAAGTGTCACATTTAAGCATAAGAAGTTGTATGCCCTGGGGCCGAATACATAAAGCATCTTCAATAATTTCCTAACTTAAGGCAATTTCATAAATGTTTCAAAATCAAATTAATAGAAATGTATAGGATTTTTTAACATTTAAGTTTATTGTTTTTTTTTCAATAATGTCAATGAAAATGATGAGTTTTGGGATTCATTATTTTCTATTTCATAAAACTTAAGAGATACTAGAATTCGAAAAGTGACTTAAGTTAGGAATTACTTAAGGAGTTATGTGAATACCGCACCTGCTATTCTTTCATATGAAATAAAGGTTAAGACTGTTGAACTTTTCAATATAAATTGATAGCATGGTATGTAGTTTACGGAAATGTTAAACCAAAAACTTAATTCAGGCCATCTTATTGATCAAGATAGTTTGTTACTTGCTTGTGGTGCGATTGTGGTATTTGATTTTGTGGGAAACCGGAGTACCCGAATTAACCCACTTGATCGGCTAGATGACCACAAACCAAAATCGGTCCCGGGACGCATCGATTAGAAGAGATCGGGCTAACCACTGCACTATTGAAATAGTGTTGCTATACATGTCACTTGTTTCACAATCATTGTAAGATAAATAAGTGTAATACTGATACTTATTAAGTATATACTTTTGTAGTCAAGGAGGTCATTGAAATGTTGGCTGAGACTGATACCATAGTTGTCGATAGATAAGTCTGCTACAGTGTCAAGATCTATGACAATAAACAGCTATTTTATGAGAACACTCAGAGAATTTACACATATACAAGTCAAGTGTCTAAACTAAGAGGATGTCTTGGCTTGGGATTGCTTTTATCTGTTTGAGTGGCATTTTAGTTTCAGGTTGGTAGTTTTTCCTTTAATTACACTACTTGTCAAAGCATTGGCATGGAATCATTTAAATGTAAATTTTGAGATAAACTATAACTATCGTCAACATATAAAAACTAGTTCATATAACACCATAAAAAACTAGTTCATATAACACCATAAAAAACTAGTTCATATAACACCATAAAAAACTAGTTCATATAACACCATAAAAAACTAGTTCATATAACACCATAAAAAAGCAGTTCAGCGCCATATGCATTAAGAACACTATTTTTATGATTTTAAGAATTTAAATACAAATAACAGTTGCTATATAAATGATTTCCAAATCTTGGTTTCATGTTAAATTGCAATTAAACATTCCATGAACGTGTTCGTTGTGTGTTAACCGTTCCAAGGCAAAAGCCCCGACTTTTATTGATATATGCACATATCTATGCGGACCGATGGTGCTGTCTGTTGAGTCTGTGATTAATTGCAGTTTGGCTATCTGAATACCACAGTAAGAATTGGAATACAAGGCTTGTCCCTGTAGTTTCCATTGTAACATTAGAAAATAACATCAACGTTTTATTTCCAAATTATTAAGACGATTTTTATAACATCTTGTTTTTTAATTGAACATCCGATTTCAGGTCAGAGCCCCAACTGTTGTCCGGATGGCTGGCTGTCATTCCAATCATAATGCTACCATCTCACGCACGACATTTACGAAGACTTTTTTGAATCAGAGGTTTTCAAGTTCTCTGTGTTCTTTGTGACATCGCTTTAACTTAAACGATTATAGTTAAGAGAATGTAGTGTTGGTGATGTTATGCCATTGATGTGACCAAACGCGACAATAATCTAGTTGTCCGCTCTATATAGTGCGCTTTGTTATCAAATATTTACCAAAGTTGATGAAATGCTTTGAGGTATATAATCTTGACTAAGTCTGATAACCCAGCAAATCATACTATTCACTTCGGAATTGTGGACAATGGATTTTTCAAATTGGAACCAAATTCTCATGTCTTGAGCATTTCTTATCCGGTATTTATCAATCATAGTATCAAATCGTTTGGGCATAATATCTTATCGCGCTCGATATAAAACCAAATCGTATAATTCACTCCAGAGATAGGACCATTTAGCTATCAAATATTGACCAAACTGACCTTGCCCGCAGTTAAGATTTTTTATCCAAGCTTTACCAATCTTGGTGAAAATATGCTGAGGCAAATTGACTAACCCAAACCTGATCGTACATTTCACGTCAGAGTTATGGCCCTTGAATTTTCAAAATGTGCCCGATGTTTCATTGTACGATCTATCTTGTGAATGACTTATCAAATCTCTAACAAACTTAATAGCAAAGTATTTCGGAATAATATCATAACCTAGTTTGATAAACAGCCCGGACATAATATATTTATTGCCCTTGAAATATTGACCCGGTTGGATAGAAAGCTAGAACACACTTTTCAGTCCGGTTTTATGGATGTTAAATTTTCAAAACTTGACCACCCTGTATGATAGGTAATTCACGCACTTCTCATCTCATGTTTACCAAACTTAATATCAAAAGTAAGAGACATATTATCTCATCCAAGGCCAATAAGCAGTCAAAACACACTATCGATCCAAGAAGTGTGACCTTTGACCTGTCCAATTATGAACGTATTCATTTAGCTAGCACTTAAACGTTTACGTTAGAATTCCTTACCGATTGTTAACTAAAATTGGTACGTCTTGGGCATACTATCTCGACCATAATCGATAGAAAGCTTTTTTTAAGTATCAATACCAGAGTTATGGTCCTTGTTTCATTGCAATTTGACCATATTCACATTGCACACTCTTTAACTTAAGTACTTATTTAGCATTTTACGTCAAAATACAAGTCGCTCCAAGCTGGTGACGGATTCAATTCGCAAACTGGTTCATCGTAACAAACAAATTATTATTTGTTGTTTGCCTGTTTTTGACGACATCGTTCACGACAGAATCCTACAAAAGCTTTGACGTTTGTCATAATTCACGTGACATTAGAGCTATTTGAGTTGTCTGGTTCTTTTATTAACAATGACTTAACGGATATGTGTAACATGTCCCACAACTCTTGCTAAATATTTGTATATTTATTTCTCTAATTCGACTAAACGGAGGAGTGGCACCATCCGCTTTAGACGTTTTTTTTCAGATTTAATTAATGAATAATTGGTGCAAGTTGTGAGGGCGACGAAAACGTTATTCCAGAGGATTACTGTAGAACCTAGTTTACCTAAGCAACGATCTCCTTTGCAGAAGCGTTTCCAGTTAAAATTATTATAGTTTATCCAATAGCTTAAGAGCAAGAAAAGTAAAGACGAACACCTCCATGAAATTGACTCGGTTTTAACAGTGCATTGTAGTTAAAGAATTTATATCACATAACATATATGTTATGAAAAAAACTTGTTGAGGCAACAAAATTGTATCCATTGGGGATACGAAGGGCTCTCTCGTGACGCACTGCTGCGTCACAGTTGTCTTCAGGTCGGTCTACAGACGTACCTCTTTCCTTCTTTCAGAATTATTGCAGAAACCATGGTGGCCACCTCGTGAATGTTGGAAGCAAAGCCGAAGACGACTTCCTGAAACAGTTCATGGCAAGACTTAACGGTAGGACATCATATCAATTAATGACAGCTTACCCCCATAAACATAAATGCAATAACTTTACGTCAATTTAGCTGTAGGAACTCAAAGAGTAAAAAGCATACGGATGTCAAACCAAACAGTTCAGTTTATCCATTGTTGTTATTCTCATCTGTTTACTCTTTAAGTACCATTTTACATATTAGTTTTGTTAATAAGTTTGTGAAAATAGTGTCCTTTTTGGAAGTGTGAATGGGGTCCTAGTTTAGGCAAAGAAGAAACCCTTTCTATCGAACATGTCGTTCTATACTTGTAAAAATGAAGTATCCGATGGGTATTACGTGCCAGTTCCAGCAGTAGTTGGTAACCTATCTATGGATTCATCGGATACCTTTACATATATCTGCTGGTCTTTGTGGTGGTAGCTTATATTGTTCTTTAATCATTTCAGCGACAATATTTTGGATGGGACTTACAGACGAAATATCGGAAGGGCGCTGGATATGGCGGGACACGGGGTTGGAGCCCACATACACGGGGTGGAGCCCGGGGGAGCCAAACTCGTTTCAGGGGGAGAATGAGGACTGTTCTATCTTCTACGTTACCACGAACTACGCCTGGGCCGACGCCTCTTGTCTTGGGAAATTTCCGCCATGTTGTGAGATAGAGTAAGTTTGTAGTATTCTTATTTTCTATTGTTTAAAAGAATTACCATACTGAAGAACCAATACTGAAAAGAATCAAAAAGACAAATTTTACGTATTTGTTATGTCCAATCCTTACTAAGCATTCATACACATTGTGTCATACATGTGCAGGTGTTATAAATAAATTTGCAAAATTTACATAATACGATTTAAAGTGCCAAAATGTTTCAGACTTATATCGAAACAACAATATCTTTTAGCTTTTTGTTGATAACTTTTATTTTAAAGAATACCTATTCTGGAACATTTTGGCACACAAACATATTCATATAGTCGAAACTCTTTTCCGTTGGAATGCAAATGGGAGCATAACACATCTAAGATAAAATTTTCCTTTGTAAATTTTGCTCATTTCCTTAACGCATCAAAACATTTTGCAAATTATGAACCTTTTACCCTTGCAAATAATTATTCTCGAAAAATTGAAACCTCTTACATTTTGACATTTGGTACTGCGGAAGCCCTTTGACATAGTTTCGTTTGCTTACCTTTAAATCTTACGCATACTCAAAGTAGATAACTACTTCATTATTTTTATAAAGGATTGTATTCGCTATAACAACAGTCTCAAAGCATCGCACTGCTGAATTTACCATAGTAACACACGGCTGTATTAGTCATGACAACAGTTTTGAACAACACACCGCTGTATTAACCATAAATTCAGTTGTCGGGGCAGTGTATAAGGTAAACACAATTGTTATGTTTTCATACTGAACAAACATTAATTTAGTTTTCATTGGAATATTGCAGTTTGAGCAATAGTGGGGGTGTTGTCGGCTAGAACCTACCTTCGTCATGTTCTCGGCTAGAACCTACATTTATCATGTTCTGGGCTGTTATAAACGTTTAGTTCAAGACTAATTAAATCTTTTTCGACCATTCTCTGCTTATTGTTATCGTGCTAATAGGATGTGGTTCTTAAATGCCCTTACATATTGGCGATATTGGTGGAAACTTGAGGTCCCGGAGCAAACACACGTGTCCGACTTCTTTACCACAAACTAAAATCATATGCGCCCGGTCGGGTATTGAACGGGTGTCGCCTAGGCGGCGAGCGAGTGCACTACCCACTGCGCTAAGCGGACAACCGATACATCTTGGGCTTGAAAACAATATGTAACACATCAGCCAATGCGAAAAGTTCATACTTCTGCGTACTTCTGCGTACAAACAGACATGAAATATGCGTTTATACGAACGTGATAGAATACCTTTGTGTTTTACTTCCAATGATTGTGATTGTGGAGCAATATCTGGTCAATGCTTGTCAAATTCAGAAAAAAAATATTCATTTTGACTCTGATGAACACTGATGATTATTTTAAGGTTTGTGTTTAACAGAGCTTTGCACATTTGATTTGTGTTCTTATCAAATTCACCCTAGCCAATATACGACGTGCGCCAGCGATATTTTATTGACGAAATTTGAAGTATTTTTATATAGTTCCAGTAGTTGCGAGAAATAAGGCTAATGACTTATTAAGGGAAGGTGCACTTTCACTTTGACAGGACTTTGTAATGGTTTCGAGTACCTGTTTTGTTTCCCGCGCATTCGACGGGTTGACGTCGTATCGCAGTAATAATACCGATAATGACAATTGGTACACCAGCTGTCCCAACCCGAGCGTGAAGTATTTTGCGGAAACGGGGTTTACCGAGTTTCCGCAGAACACATTGCACGAAGGTTGAGATGAACCTATCTCACACGAGCGGCTATCATGGTAGATGCTTTTTCTCCCACCTCAGTTAAACAAAATATATTAAAAATGTACTTTTTCGCTGGAAGCCTTTTGTGCGTAGTGAAAATAAATGCGTATAGATATGTGATAATTCGTGGTTGTCATGGATATGCGCGCAGTGATTCAGATTATGTTAATAGTCAAATCGTTCTTTAAATAGTTCTGATGAGAGTGCAGCATTATTTCTTGTATGCAGTGTGAACACTTGTTTATGTTGCCATTTGAAGCGAGATATAATTAATTTAATTTAGGATTTTAAATATTGCCACAAGACAAGGTTCCCATAATGCTACAGACGACGGTTTTCATGTTTTCAATACGGCGCTTCCGTAAATCTAAGAATATGAAAACTCTGACATTACCTTACACAAAACAACATGGGCACAACATCAAATTCTGCAAAATATGATTGTTAAGTATTAAGTGCATGAGCATTTTTTAAGTATTTTAATTTATTTGCTAAACACACCCTTTTTTGAAAAGAGTGATTCAGACGCCGCTACCCGTGGGACGTCCCTCACGCAAATTTATAGCTGATGACATAGCTGTCATCCTGTCGCTGTCAGAGACCAGTCTGATTCGCAAGACAGGGTGTTTGTAAACCAAGTAAAGACAATCAGTTAATTGTTCTATGTATTTCCCGGGAAGTTTGTATTACAGAGACAAACAGTCAAAATGATATCTGATCGATGATATAGCATCTTATTTATCGAATGGCATCGAACGTTTAGCTTTAAAGTTCATGAAAACGTTTGATATGAAGGATTATCTTTTTTTACTAAACGATAAGTTGTTCATTTCGAAATATATCTTTATATAAACATAATATGCAAAACCTTTTTAAACATCAAATCATTATTTTTGCAACATTTTCTGTTTCAAACGTGACGTGTTTAGATCTGATCAAGGGGGAGTAAATACAATATATTTTAAACATAGTTCTTAAAGTTGATATGGTCAAGTTTGCAACGAAAATATTAATTTGAAATTTACTGTTGTAATTTAACTAATGACATTGAAGGGTCAGTAGTGCATGTTGACATGACGTTGACATTGAAGAAATCAGTAGTGTATTTTGACATGACGTTGACATGACGTTGACATTGAAGAGGTCAGTAGTGTATGTTGACATGACGTTGACATTGAATGGGTCAGCAGTGTATGTTGACATGACGTTGACATTGAAGGGTCAGCAGTGTATGTTGACATGACGTTGACGTTGAAGAGGTCAGTATTGTTTGTTGACATGACGTTGACATTGAGGAAGTCAGTAGTGTATGTTGACATGACGTTGACGTTGAAGGGGTCAGTAGTGAATGTTGACAAGACGTTGGCATCGAAGGTGTCAGCAATGTATGTTCACATGACGTTGACGTTGAAGAGGTCAGTAGTGTATAATGACATAACGTTGACATTGAAGGGGTCAATAGTGTAGGTTGACATGACGTTGGCATTGAAGGGGTCAGCAGTGTATGTTGACATGACGTTGACGTTGAAGAGGTCAGTAGTGTTTAATCACATAACGTTGACATTGAAGGGTCAGTAGTGAATGTTGACATGACGTTGGCATTGAAGGGGTCAGCAGTGTATGTTGACATGACGCTGACGTTGAAGGGGTCAGCAGTGTATATTGACGTAACGTTCACATTGAAGGGTCAGTAGTACATGTTGACATGACGTTTACATTGAAGGGGTCAGTAGTGCATGTTGACATGACGTTGACATTGAAGGGGTCAGTAGTGTATGTTCACATGACGTTGACATTGAAGGGGTCAGCAGTGTATGTTGACATAACGCTGAAATTGAAGGGGTCAGGAGTGTTTGTTGACATGACGTTGGCATTGAATGGGTCAGAAATGTATGTGACATGACGTTGACATTGAAGAGGTCAGTAGTGTATGTTGACATGACGTTGACATTGAAGAAGTCAGTAGTGTATGTGGACATAACGTTGACATTGAAAGGGTCAGTAGTGTATGTTGACATGACGTTGACATTGAAGGGGTCAGTAGTGTATGTTGACATGACGTTGACATTGAAGGGGTCAGTAGTGTATGTTGACATGACGTTGACATTGAAGGGGTCAGTAGTGTATGTTGACATGACGTTGACATTGAAGGGTCAGCAGTGTATGTTGACATGACGTTGACATTGAAGAGGTCAGTAGTGTATGTTGACATGACGTTGACATTGAAGGGTCAGTAGTGTATGTTGACATGACGTTGACATTGAAGAGGTCAGTAGTGTATGTTGACATGACGTTGACATTGAAGGGTCAGTAGTGTATGTTGACATGACGTTGACATTGAAGGGTCAGCAGTGTATGTTGACATGACGTTGACATTGAAGAGGTCAGTAGTGTATGTTGACATGACGTTGACATTGAAGGGTCAGTAGTGTATGTTGACATGACGTTGACATTGAAGGGTCAGTAGTGCATGTTGACATGACGATGACATTGAAGAGGTCAGTAGTGTATGTTGACATAACGTTGACATTGAAGGGTCAGTAGTGCATGTTGACATGACGTTGACATTGAAGAGGTCAGTACTGTATGTTGACATTGAAGGGGTCAGTAGTTTTGACATTGAAGATATTTCTGATAGAACTCCATATTTTTTTAAAAAGCATTAAAGAAATTATCTTAAGGAAAATTTTGTAATCGTTTTACTTGGTGTCTGTTTCAATTACAACGCCAAGTTAAGTAAAACGAAAAAGCTATTCTGAGACCAATCTCGGAAAGCTATCAACTCATTTCTTTAAAATCTTTCTTGATATTGATCTAAAACTTGATTTATTTGATGCTATTGTCAACCCTACATATTATTGTATAGCTCTCAGGTTTGGGATATGAGGATCATAGTACGGTAGTAAAATTTCAACTTCATTATTTGAAACTTATAATGCATGTTAAAGAAATCAACATCAAATATTATGGTATTTGGTGAATTAGTAGTTCGACATGTTGATAAGCTTATTAAAAGGCACACATTTAATGTTAGGTGTAAGCTAGTTAATAATAAACAAGATAAAAATTAAAAGATAGATTTATGTTGGAGCTTCAAAATAGAATAACTTTAACAGTTGAGAATTTCAGAATTGTGGATAAACAAATCTGTGCCGTCTCCACATATTTTTCAATATACGGTAAAAAATAAAGAATAAATATAATTTATTCAAATGTGAAACGGATCAGTAAAACGCATTAAAGATGCACCCTTACTCCCAAGTAATGCACCAGTCAATTGTAACCACGCCCCCCTCCCACCAGGTCCGGGGGTATACCAGGGATAGCGGGGGAAATGGGCCGTGCTTTTACCTTCCAGGTGGCCCCGCAGTGCCGGGTGAATGCGGTGGTTTTGTCTTCGCGCCAATTATAGCGGGGAATGGGCCTTACCTAGAGTCCCTGGGGTGCGGGGGCATTTGGCAGAGGTTTTACCAGCAGTTCGTCCCCGCAGGGCGGGAATTTTGTCCGGGCTTGGCTGGACCTAAAGTCAAGTCCCCGCTATTCCCCGGAGTATGTCATGGCTACTATGTAACGTAACTTAATTGTTGTGGTGATGATGGTACTAGTACTAGGTAGCGGCTAAAGCAAATTTAAAGTGTTTTATTCTAAAACCAAACAAAGCATATCTAATTAACTGAGTACAAAGATCCAACGCCAGCTTGCGTATTAATTTTACAACATGCGGCTAGCAACCATTGGAGCCACAACTTTTTGATACATGTATGTAGAATTAAAACATAAATCGGGGAATGTAGTTTCATCTAGGATTGTGAACAATGTCAAAGTTTTGAACAAAAATCAAAATCTCAGTGATCGTCTATAATTTGCATAACTTGCAGGAACTTAATGATGACAACGTCAAAATCTGGACGTACGTTTTAGTATGCATGAGGCAAAAACAATAATATCGTGACTCAAAATTACACTATGCCCTATTGACAAATCCCTCTCCCCATTGTACAGTAGTATGTAGATATATTCCCCCCACAAATGGGCAACTATTTGTTCTTATTAGTGCCAGTAAGATACTTCGGGCGCTTGTTTCTTTTTTAATTCCCCACCCCCCCCCCCCCCCCCCCATGATTTAAAAACTATTGGTGTGCCCCTAAGGTTTGTGTATGGAATTCGCGCCATCCGTTTTCCGTACCCGTGTCTGTGTCAAGCACAGAGTAAATTGGTACACGAGTTCGGTACAAAAAGGCTACGTGTCGCGGGCCGCAGACCCACGACCCTTCCTTAAGGTTCAATGAAGTCGCATTTAGAGTTTAATCATTTTGGAATGTTGTATATAATCACATAGGTAAGTATAGTAAGTCGTTTCCAGGCTGTAACTCGATCAGTATCGGTAAAAATATGTCGTGCTGGTTAGTTGTCTAGTTAACAAATATCAATTTTGGACCCATGATAGACAGAGACTTCGAATGATCCTTTAAAGATAGATTTTAGCAGTTCACGCGTCCATGAGCTGAATAATACGGGACCAGTACTTTTGACGAATTTAACTGTTTGTTTTATATTTGAACAATTATTGAGCGCGATATTTATGAAATGTTGCAGATGTTAGCAGCAATAAATTGAACATAATTATAGTCATTGTATACATAAAGGCAGTAGATATATCACTTCATAATGATCCTTTACAACTGTTATTGTATAACCTCAATATGAATTATTGTTTGGTGGGACGCAATTTTGCAATCGATTGTGTGTTGTTTTTTTTTCTTTTACTCATAAATTGTGTTGATTGCATTTATTGTTGATATACAGCTTACGTCTTATTTCAATTAGGATGGATAGTTTTAATCCATCAAAGGTGGACACCCTGTTGAGAGCCGGAGTATGTTCAGTAAAGGTGTTATATTTTTATTGCTCAATATTATCCGCAGAAACAATAACGCTTTAACTAGCTCTTTCATTTCACATTTTATTACTTTTATAATCACCTAAGACTTTTGTTTGAAAAATAACTTATACAAGGTTTGCATTCTTTTGGTGACCAATCAAAAAAACTGATATTAAAAAGGAATATGCCATCTTGTGAACAGATATAAGGTAACCTCAGAGAATGAATGAGTGTCCAGCGGATGATTTCAAACCGTTTTGATTTTGAATGTCCAATGTCCAATGTCGTGCCAGCACAACATTCGATTTTGAATGTCCAATGTCCAATGTCGTGCCAGCACAACATTCGATTTTGAATGTCCAATGTCCAATGTCGTATGTTTAGCTAACTTCACACAGCTCAAAATTTATGTTTGTTATACATGTGCATGTATTGATTTTGAATAAAAGTTTCACGTTAAAGCACAATAGGTTTGGAATAAAACAACAATCTATCTGTCGAAGAATTTATTATTTGACTCTTATACACATAGCATTATTGATGCTACTGGCGTCCACAGTGGCATTCGCCTCCACGGCAAACCGGTACCAGATTTATGGGGCCTGAAAGTAAAGCCATGAATGTTTATCGAGAGCAATCGTCAAATTTCATTGCTGTATCTTCAAAAATAAGAAGGAATATATAACGATTAACGTCAAGGACATCCAGGAAAACCGTAATGTGTTTACAAATTTCAGAGAACAGTTATACATGTAAAATACATTATACACACTATTATACAGCTCATATAATTATTATATACCTACCGATATGAATGTTGCAGTTGATTGATATTCCACCAATGTGGGCATTATGACAATCAGCATTAGTCGCGCAATCTGTATTAAAGCAACAAGAATATTTCATTTTGGCACCAATTTGTACATCGCACGTTGCTACATGTTAATATACCGCAAACTCAAGATAAATCAGCCAAGTAAAGAATACAAACAGTTTTTCTATATGTTCTTGCTTTAATTACCAGTCTATATGCTTTTAAATAACCATTAAACTAACTCCGTCCTAGCGTGTCAAAGAGAATGAAATATGAAATATTAAAAAAAGCTAGCATCATCATGATTATGACTACTACCAATGACCAATGACCAATGGACGATTGATTGCATGAATTGTGTATATATAAAACTTTCTCATGACTCACCTCCAACTGTGCCTCCATGCGTGCAAACACACTTTCCGTCAGCACAATGTAGGTCCCAGCCGTCCCCGGTACACGTGGTAAGGGAACAGTCAGCCGCAGTGCCAGTAGTTGTGCAGATCTCCCCGTACACCGCGGCTGAAAATATTCAGTATTCATACGACCAGCTTAGAGCTGTTTAAATGACAGCTGACATGGGTAAACGTTTAAAGCTTGTCGTAGCAAATCTGATAATAGGATTCCAATCAGGCTGAGTTTAATGATGAGTTATGTCATTTCGTATTTCGTCCTTTCAGGATCGAAAAGACAAAGACAACGAAAAATCAGTGTGTAGCTTTGTTTACCCGAAAGCCGATAATTTGCAAAAAAGTGTGTCTATTTTTCGTGCGTTTTCCCGATTTTCGGTATTGTATGGGACAAAACAAGATTAATTGACGAGTAATTGAATAACCATATAGCCGCCATATTGCTAAGTTCCATACGTCTGATAACGTTTTAAAGAATGCACATTGTGCAACAACAACTAGATATTTAATTAAATAAACTTCGGTGTAATTTAAATTTAACAAACTAGCTAAGTTGTTCAATAGACGATTTCTTGTTAGTTCTTGACGCGAAAAATAGCTTACCAATAAGGCAGGCGAACACAAAGACGGCTTTCATGGCGGTGTTATGTCAGTAAACTAATACGAGACCCCAACATTGATAAGCCTTAAATAGCCCTGTTTTTAGGCCCTCCTCTTAAAGCGCCAGTAACAGTTGTGGTTCAAATAAATGTGTATGCTGTCTTTCTCTTTGTACAGGCAATGGACTTTCAATCAGAACTACATTTTTTGGTTTTGCCGACAATAAATCAGTAACGATCACAACATATCCACTTAATCAGTAAGGTCTATGGGTATACGAATGGTAACCAGATAGCAAAAAAAAAACGCACGGGGTTCCGAAGCGCTACAGTTGCGTGTTAGGCGTTGTATGCGCTACGATGCAAAATGGGTACAAAACAGATAGCTAACGCGAGCTGCAGAGTACGAGAAGTATATGAGAAGGTTAAAGAAGTGACTGTATGTAGGTTGGAGTAGGGACTGCATGGGGTTTGACCTTTATGGGTAGGTTGGAGTAGGGATTACATGGGGGTTTGACCTTTATGGGTAGGTTGGAGTAGGGACTGCGTGGGGGTGACCTTTATGGGTAGGTTGGAGAAAGGACTGCATGGGGGGTGACCTTTATGGGTAGGTTGGAGTAGGGACTGCATGAGGGTGACCTTTATGGGTAGGTCGGAGTAGAGACTGCATAGGGGTTTGACCTTTATGGGTAGGTTGGAGTAGGGACTGCATGGGGGTGACCTTTATGGGTAGGTTGGAGTAGGGACTGCATGGGGGGTGATCTTTATGGGTAGGTTGGAGTAGGGACTGCATGGGGGGTGACCTTTATGGGTAGGTTGGAGTAGGGACTGCATGGGGTGACCTTTATGGGTAGGTTGGAGTAGTGACTGCATGGGGTTTGACCTTTATGGGTAGGTTGGAGTAGGGATTGTATGGGGGGTGACCTTTATGGGTAGGTTGAAGTAGGGATGGTATTGGGGGGGGGGGCGGTGACCTTTATGGGTAGGTTGGAGTAGGGACTGCATGGGGGTGACCTTTATGGGTAGGTTGGAGTAGGAACTGCATGGGCCGTGAACTATACAGATATGTTGAAGAAGGGTTTGCAGTGATGTTGAACCTCGTTGGTTTGTTAAAGAAGGGACTGCATGGGGGACTACATTGGTAGGTTAAAACTTAACGAAGAAACTGCATTTGAACTGAAATTATCTTCGACACGAATGGGATTGCCAACCTTATTATTGAAATAAAGATTTTGAACTGAACCGTAGTTCTGCAACATGTTCTACTTTTTGCAACATGTGCCCTACTTTGAATGTATCACCAACTTTACGCACTTTTCAACTCACAGATAAGCGTCTAAGGTCATCCACGGGCATCCAGTTACAAACTATGCAAACAGGAGTGTCCACCAAAATATATTATTATTGAATTAAGGCTAAAAACTTAATAGTTTAAGAACTTGTTCATTTTTCTTTGGGTTTTTGAGATAAACTCTTTTACCACCGAACAACGTTTTAAGCAAACATCCTTCTCTACATGTTTTAGTGTTAAAGTGTTGGCGAAATTTGGAAAGGTATATTTTATTATAGTTCTTGTATTAAAATATAAATGACGTATGTTCGAAGAGTGAAGATGAGAGCTCGGAAACCGGTTTATCCCTACCACAAGATAGTCTGCCTCTTCGGTTCTACTAAACTCTTCAAGGCTGTGAATTCAGCATTTATTGACAACGTTTTATATTCTGTGATGTGCACTTAACAAGGACATTGTTCGTCCTCCTGTACTTCTATGAGTAAGAAAGTAGAGTATTTTTAATTTCGTTTTAAAAATGAATGGTATGTCGTCTAAACAAATGGGTTAACACAGACTGCCAGGGGCCTTGCTTAAGCCCTCTATTAATGGGGATTCATAAATGTGCTGAGGGGGTGTATGCAAATTTTGAAAACAATGGAGCAATCTGGTGCATACTGGAAAATGGAAAGGTTTAGGATAATAAATCAACAAATAAACCCTTTTCTCGGCAGATTTTTTCTCTAAAATAGGAAAAAATAAGGTCCGATAATGTGAATAACACTCAGATTGTCTTACAGAAATCTTAGTTTCTGTTCTTTTTGCCATTGACCAGTATAATAACATTTTCAATGACAATGTCTCTATGTCTGTTACATCATGTAGTCAAGTAAGCATAGTGATTCTGTAACTTTGGCTGAACTGTTTTATTTTTTGTCAGAATCATATGGATTCAGCCGCGTACTCGCGTATAGGCAGCTACGCGCCTGACTGCAAGTGCATCTCCTCATGATTTCTGTTGCAACGATATTTTTATTCAAAAGCTGTGTTTTTATTTTGTAAATATTTTGTAATGACCTTTTTATATAGTGTATGCGTTCCTATTATATTTGTGTGCCAGGTCAATTCAGTCAATTCAGAGTAGGAAAACGAATAATAATATATAAACTATTCTTCCAAATCTAAGCGAAATGTCATAGATTTTCACAAAGGTCGAGTATAGTCAGCATAAATAAGACATTGTTCCTTTGTCATAAACGTTTATATATAGAAAACGTAAACCACGACAGTAGACGATATCTGGCATAAGGTTGGTAAGACAGGCATGTGTGTTTCTGTTTAAAGAGTATTTGTACCACGATAAAAAAAAACCCATACGGACAAGCCTGGCTAAGATAACGCCCCATAAAGGTGACCGCACAAGCCACAATCAATGTCAAAACTACTAGTCCGGAGTTCCTCGATATTCTAAATAATACAAATATATCTTTTGTAGATCTCACGACTTTTATGTGAACTTAATGAAAGGTAAACTTCCTTATATATGTTATATTCTGAATTATAACCCCGTCGGTATAGGTGTAAAGTGCTAAGGTCAACTAAAAGTTTGCCGTGTTTCAAAAACTGTAGAGACGTTAGTGGGCCTTTAAGTATACGCAATTTTCATTGGCCGGTAAAGTCTATAATACAACTTCTTTGACATAGAGTTATACTGTTTGATCGTAAAGGAAACATACAAACATTGAAAATGAAGGTCGCTCTATGCTTGTTGGCTTTGGGTGAGTTAGCATTTCCCTAACGTTTCCTTATTTGCTGTATATAGTTTACATTTATGATTAGTTCTCCACAAATATGTTCCAAACCCGCCAAAAAATGTAAGGGTTTTCTAAATATGCCGCCATATGGGAATATTTCAATCATTTAGTGTTGTAGTGGAGCTTAGCGCGATATTTGGCATAGCGATATTGCCACGTTTAGTACGAATGATTTAACATTAACATAGAGTTCAGCTTTGTGGTACTGCAAGAAAATATGCAATGTTCGTTTACGATTATTTAGACTTATTTGTGAAACAGATCATACGTCAAATCGATATGTTATCATCTCCCTATATATATATTTAAATGCGCTCAATTTCTCTACTTCTAAGACGTATTCAATATAAATCTTCGCATTATCTTATTGCAAGAATTAAAAATGGACTATTTTGCCTCCTAAAGGGACTGTACACCAGGTTGGAACCAAAAAAAAGTTTTTTTCTGTAACGAATCTCAGGACAATTATCTAATAGAATGTGTTACGCTTTGATATCACAATTGTAATAATAATCGCCAACATTGCAGTCACGCGTCGTATCCACTGAGCTAAGACGGCTGTTACACTGTTAAATGTTCTTGCCGGTTGATGGAGACATTGGTTGCACTGCTAAATGTTCTTGCCGGTTGATGGAGTCATTGGTTACACTGTTAAATGTTCTTGCCGGTTGATCGAGCCATTGGGTACACTGTTAAATGTTCTTGCCGGTTGATGGAGCCATTGAGTACACTGTTAAATGTGCTTGCCGGTTGATGGAGTCATTGTGTACACTTTTAAATGTGCTTGCCGGTTGATGGAGCCATTGAGTACACTGTTAAATGTGCTTGCCGGTTGATGTAGCCATTGTGTACACTGTTAAATGTTCTTGCCGGTTGATGGAGACATTGATTGCACTGTTAAATGTTCTTCTTGCCGGTTGATGGAGACATTGGTTGCACTGCTAAATGTTCTTGCCGGTTGATCGAGCCATTGGGTACACTGTTAAATTTTCTTGCCGGTTGATGGAGCCATTGGTTACACTGTTAATTGTTCTTGCCGGTTGATGGAGTCATTGGGTAAACTGTTTAATGCGCATCCCGCTTGATCGAGCCATTGGGTACACTTTTAAATGTTCTTGCCGGTTGATGGAGACATTGGTTATACTGTTAAATGTTCTTGCCGGTTGATGGAGTCATTGGGTAAACTGTTTAATGCGCATCCCGGTTGATCGAGCCATTGGGTACTCTTTTAAATGTTCTTGCCGGTTGATGGAGCCATTGGTTACACTGTTAAATGTTCTTGCCGGTTGATGGAGCCATTGTGTACACTGTTAAATGTTCTTACCGGTTGATGGAGCCATTGGTTACATTGTTAAATGTTCTTGCCTGTTAATAGAACCATTGTGTACGCTGTTAAATGTTTTTGCAGGTTGATGGAGCCATTGGTTACACTGTTAAATGTTCTTGCCGGTTGATGGAGCCATTGGTTACATTGTTAAATGTTCTTGCCGGTTAATAGAACCATTGTGTACACTGTTAAACATCTTGCCGGTTGATGGAGCCATTGTGTACACTGTTAAATGTTCTTGCCGGTTGATGGAGACATTGTGTTCACGGTTAATTGTTCTTGCCGGTTGATCGAGCAATTGGGTACACTGTTAAACGCTTATGCCGGCTGATGGAGCCATTGTTTTCCACTGTTAAATGTTCTTGCCGGTTGATGGAGACATTGTGTTCACGGTTAAATGTTCTTGCCGGTTGATCGAGCCATTGGGTACACTGTTAAACGCTTATGCCGGCTGATGGAGCCAATGTTTACACTGTTAAATGTTCTTGCCGGTTGATTGAGCCATTGTGTACACTGTTAAATGTTCATGCTGGTTGATGGAGCCATTGGGTACACTGTTAAACGCTTATGCCAGCTGATAGAGCAATTGTTTACACTGTTAAATGTTCTTGCCGGCTAATGGAGCCATTGGTTACACTGTTAAATGTTCTTCTTTCCGGTTGATGGAGCCATTGTGTACACTGTTAAATGTTCATCCCGGTTGATGGAGCCATTGGGTACTCTTTTAAATGTTCTTGCCGGTTGATGGAGCCATTGGTTACACTGTAAAATGTTCTTGCCGGTTGATGGAACCATTGTGTACACTGTTAAATATTCATCCCGGTTGATGGAACCATTGGATACTCTTTTAAATGTTCTTGCCGGTTGATGTAGCCATTGGTTACACTGTTAAATGTTCTTGCCGGTTGATGGAGACATTGTGTACACTGTTAAATGTTCTTGCCGGTTGATGGAGACATTGGTTCCACTGTTTAATGTTCATGCCGGTTGATGGAGACATTGTGTTCACTGTTAAATGTTCTTGCCGGTTGATCGAGCCATTGGGTACACTGTTAAACGCTTATGCCGGTTGATGGAGACATTGTGTACACTGTTAAATGTTCTTGCCGGTTGATGGAGACATTGTGTACACTGTTAAATGTTCTTCTTGCCGGTTGATGGAGACATTGGTTGCACTGTTAAATGTTCTTGCCGGTTGATGGAGACATTGGTTCCACTGTTTAATGTTCATGCCGGTTGATGGAGACATTGTGTTCACTGTTAAATGTTCTTACCGGTTGATCGAGCCATTGGGTACACTGTTAAACGCTTATGCCGGCTGATGGAGCCATTGTTCACACTGTTAAATGTTCTTGCCGGTTGATGGAGCCATTGTGTACACTGTTAAATGTTCTGCCGGTTGATCGAGCCATTGGTTACACTGTTAAATGTTCTTGCCGGTTGATGGAGCCATTGGTTACACTGTTAAATGTTCTTGCCGGTTGATCGAGCCATTGGTTACACTGTTAAAAGCTCTTGCCGGTTGATGGAGCCATTGGTTACACTGTTAAATGTTCTTGCCGGTTGATGGAGACATTGGTTACACTGTTAAATGTTCTTGCAGGTTGATGGAGTCATTGGGTACACTGTTAAACGTCTTGCCGGTTGATGGAGTCATTGGGTACACTGTTAAGTGTTCTTGCCGGTTGATCGAGCCATTAGGTACACTGTTAAATGTTCTGGCCGGTTGATCGAGCAATTGGTTACACTGTTAATTGTTCTTGCCGGTTAATTGAGCCATTGGTTACACTGTTAATGATGGAGGCATTGGTTACGCTGTTAAATGTTCTTGCCGGTTGATGGAATCATTGGGTAAACTGTTAAATGTTCATCCCGGTTGATGGAGCCATTGGATACTCTTTTAAATGTTCTTGCCGGTTGATGGAGCCATTGGTTACACTGTTAAATGTTCTTGCCGGTTGATGGAACCATTGTGTACACTGTTAAATGTTCATCCCGGTTGATGGAGCCATTGGGTACTCTTTTAAATGTTCTTGCCGGTTGATGGAGCCATTGGTTACACTGTTAAATATTCTTGCCGGTTGATGGAGCCATTGTGTACACTGTTAAATGTTCATCCCGGTTGATGGAGCCATTGGGTACTCTTTTAAATGTTCTTGCCGGTTGATGTAGCCATTGGGTACACTGTTAAATGTTCATCCCGGTTGATCGAGCCATTGGTTACACTGTTAAATGTTCTTGCCGGTTGATCGAGCCATTGGGTACACTGTTAAATGTTCTTGCCGGTTGATTGAGCCATTGGTTACACTGTTAATTGTTCTTGCCGGTTGATGTAGCCATTGGTTGCATTGTTATATGTTCTTGCCGGTTGATGGTGCCATTGATTGCACTGTTAAATGGTCATGTCATGTCAAAATACACTACTGACCTGTTCAATAACAGCGACATGTCAACATACACTACTGACCTGTTCAATCACAGCGACATGTCAACATACACTACTGGCCTCATCAATAACAGCGACATGTCAACATACACTACTGACCTGTTCAATAACAGCGACATGTCAACATACACTACTGATCTATTCAATAACAGCGACATGTCAACATACACTACTGACCTCGGCAATAACAGCGACATGTCAACATACACTACTGACCTGTTCATTAACAGCGACATGTCAATATACACTACTGACCTCAGCAATAACAGCGACATATCAACATACACTACTGACCTCGTCAATAACAGCGACATGTCAATATACACTACTGACCTCGTCAATAACAGCGACATGTCAACATACACTACTGACCTCTTCAATAACAGCGACATGTCAACATACACTACTGACCTGTTCAATCACAGCGACATGTCAATATACACTACTGATCTATTCAATAACAGCGACATGTCAACATACACTACTGACCTCGGCAATAACAGCGACATGTCAACATACACTACTGACCTGTTCATTAACAGCGACATGTCAATATACACTACTGACCTCGGCAATAACAGCGACATATCAACATACACTACTGACCTCGTCAATAACAGCGACATGTCAATATACACTACTGACCTCGTCAATAACAGCGACATGTCAACATACACTACTGACCTCTTCAATAACAGCGACATGTCAACATACACTTCTAACCTCATCAATAACAGCGACATGTCAACATACACTACTGATCTATTCAATAACAGCGACATGTGAACATACACTACTGATCTCTTCAATAACAGCGACATGTCAATATACACTACTGACCTCGGCAATAACAGCGACATGTCAACTTACACTACTGATCTCTTCAATAACAGCGACATGTCAATATACACTACTGACCTCGTCAATAACAGCGACATGTCAACATACACTACTGATCTATTCAATAACAGCGACATGTCAACATACACTGCTGGCCTCATCAATAACAGCGACATGTCAACATACACTACTGATCTATTTAATAACAGCGACATGTCAATATACACTACTGATCTATTCAATAACAGCGACATGTCAACATACACTACTGATCTCTTCAATATCAGCGACATGTCAATATACACTACTGATCCCGGCAATAACAGCGACATGTCAACATACACTACTGACCTCGTCAATAACAGCGACATGTCAACATACGTTACTGACCTCGTCAATAACAGCGACATGTCAACATACACTACTGACCTCGTCAAGGTCAACGTTATTTCAACATACACTACTGACCTCTTCAATGTTAACGTCATGTCAACATACACTACTGACCTCTTCAATGTTAACGTCATGTCAATATACACTACTGACCTCGTCAAGGTCAACGTTATTTCAACATACACTACTGACCTCTTCAATGTTAACGTCATGTCAACATACACTACTGACCTCGTCAAGGTCAACGTTATTTCAAGATTCACTACTGACCTCTTCAATGTTAACGTCATGTCAACATACACTACTGACCCCTTCAATGTCAACGTCATGTCAATATACACTACAGACCTCTTCAAGGTCAACGTCATGTCAATATACACTACTGACCTCTTCAATATCAACGTTATGTCGACATACACTACTGACCTCTTTAATGTCAACGTCATGTCAATATACACTACTGACCTCTTCAATATCAACGTTATGTCGACATACACTACTGACCTCTTCAATGTCAACGTCATGTCAACATACATTACTGACCCCTTCAATGTCAACGTCATGTCAATATACACTATTTACCCCTTCAATGTCAACGTCATGTCAACATACACTACTGACCTCTTCAATGTCAACGTCATCTCAACATACACTACTGACCTCTTAAATGCCAACGTTATGTCAACATACACTATTGACCCCTTCAATGTCAAGACACACTACTGACCTCTTCAATGTCAACATCATGTGACCTCTTCAATGTCAACATCATGTGACCTCTTCAATGTCAACATCATGTGACCTCTCCAATGTCAACATCATGTGACCTCTTCAATGTCAACATCATATGACCTCTTCAATGTCAACATCATGTGACCTCTTCAATGTCAACATCATGTGACCTCTTCAATGTCAACATCATGTGACCTTTTCAATGTCAACGTCATGTAAACATATACTACTGACTTCTCTGATTCCAATTTTTATTGTTGCTGTACTTTGCATTTACATATTTTCACATTTTGTTAAAATATATAATAACACATGTTATCAAATATTGTAGCAAAACAAATGCCGATTCCATGAGAAATCAGCTGTATGACGTATATTGTCCACTCTCGTATGTCATATCTATATGTATACACAACTTTGTTTACGGTAGCATTTTCACCCACTTGCCTACTTTAACTTTCCAGTTGTGATGGTGACGTCGGAACAATGCAACAGAAATGAAGATTGTTCGCATACGGCCTGTGCCAGCAACCCCAATTGGACCATAATGTGCGAACAAAACGTGTGTCTTTGTGATATAAGTATGTGTACTTTTTTTAGTCCGACTATTTTCTATCTGATAACCAAAAATTCCGTCGTGGGTCCGCAGTCCAGAGGAATGATGCTCATGAGCTACAGTAAATTCTTAATAACATCAAGTAGCGAGCGAATATACGCCACTCGGGGTTGGGTTAGGATAAGGGTAAGGGTAAGTTTTATAAACAAAGTGGCACTAAACAGCCGCCTATCTTATATGGTTATATTAGTAGGCGTGCTTCTTCCGCCTTCTACCGTATGTTATACATACACCAACCTGAAATAACTAGCGTCTTCCTTGAGGGACATTAAACGGACACTATGTTGGTCGGTGTGTTTTTTTTAATTATTATTTGAGTTTATCAAGGTCTGCCCGCGCCCATTGGCTACATTATAGCTTGACCTCGCCGTGACGCCATCACGATTTCAATTCTGTTTAAATGCCATAAGTGACATGAGATCGAAGTGACAGCAATTTAAAGTCAAATCCAGACATTGGAAAACTTTAAGAAATAGGGTGATATCCAAGAGATCCGTTTGAAAGAGTATTGCATGCCGATTAATATGTAAAATATGTTACCGATAAACACTATACAGATGAAGTTTTGCCGTTTGAGTCCTTGTTCTTTATTTCAGCTGAAATTGTGCGCGAGGCCAAACAAGCTTGTTTATGATATTGTTACGGTACCTGAACATATTGTTTTACTACACACCAAACCAATCAAACGATATCAAAATAATATTGAGTCCCCACTCCAGGCGTCCAACATTCACAAAATGTACAATTGATACCTTAAAGAACCAGGGTATTTCTAACCAGGACCACATTTAGTCTGTGCCATACAATCTAACTAGACTATTACTCTCATGGATAGTGCGTCATAAAATAACGTACACCGCCGCATTCCCTCCATAAGACTAGTGACATTGGATCCCTTTTACATTTCAGATCATCCTTGTGTTGGCGCAGACACCAAAGTATGTCAGGACAATTATGGAAGCTGCTCCGATAACAACTTCCTTCAATCCTCCTGGCATTGCGTTGACGGCAAATGTGCCTGTAGTTATGGCGGATTCGGAAGTTGCTTGAGCCACCCAAATCCTCTACAGTGTTTTGCTGCACGTAAGTTCTAGCGAAGTGTTAGTTTGTACAAATAGGACTTAGTGGAAAGTTGGTGTTTACATTTAGGTCATAGAAAAGTGTTAGAATATACAGGTATGTCGTAGTTACGAGTAAGTTTATACAAATAGGATGTAGTGGATTTTTAGTGTATACAAGTAGGTAAAATTAAAAGCGTTAATTTGTATCAGTAGGTCCTAGTAAAGCGTTAGTATATACCAGTAGGTCCTAGTGAAATGTTAGTTTATACAGGTAGGTCCTAGTAAAGTGTAAGTATATACCAGTAGGTCCTAGTGAAGTGTTATTTTATACAGGTAGGTCCTAGTTAAGCGTTATTTTATACAGGTAGGTCCTAGTTAAGCGTTAGGTTATACAGGTAGGCCCTAGTTAAGCGTTAGTTTATACAGGTAGGCCCTAGTTAAGCGTTAGGTTATACAGGTAGGCCCTAGTTAAGCGTTAGTTTATACAGGTAGGCCCTAGTGAAAAGTTAGTTTATACAGGTAGGCCCTAGTTAAGCGTTAGTTTATACAGGTAGGCCCTAGTTAAGCGTTAGTTTATACAGGTAGGTCCTAGTGAAGCGTTATTTTATACAGGTAGGCCCTAGTTAAGCGTTAGTTTATACAGGTAGGCCCTAGTTAAGCGTTAGTTTATACAGGTAGGTCCTAGTGAAGCATTAGTTTATACCAATAGGTCCTAGTAAAGCATTAGTCTATACCAGTAGGTCCTATTGAAGCTTTAGTTTGTACCAGTAGGTCCTAGTGAAGCATTAGTTTATACCAATAGGTCCTAGTAAAGCATTAGTTTATACCAGTAGGACCTAGTAAAGCGTTAGTTTATACCAGTAGGTCCTAGTGAAGTGTAAGTTTATATCAGTAGGACCTAGTAAAGCGTTAGTTTATACCAGTAGGTCCTAGTGAAGTGTTAGTCTATACCAGTAGGTCCTAGTGAAGTGTTAGTTTATACTAGTAGGTCCTAGTCAAGTGTTAGTTTATACAGGTAGGTCCTAGCGAAGTGTTAGTTTTTACCTGTAGGTCCTATTGAAGCTTTAGTTTATACCAGTAGGCCAAATTGAAGCTTTAGTTTATACCAGTAGGTCCTGTCGAAGCTTTAGTTTATACCAGTAGGTCCTAGTGAAGCATTAGTTTATACCAGTAGGTCCTATTGAAGCTTTAGTTTATACCAGTAGGTCCTATTGAAGCTTTAGTTTATACGAGTAGGTCCTATTGAAGCTTAAGTTTATACCAGTAGGTCATTTTGAAGCTTTAGTTTATACCAGTAGGTCCTAGTGAAGCATTAGTTTATACCAGTAGGTCCTATTGAAGCTTTAGCTTATATCAGTAGGTCCTAGTGATGCATTATTTCATACCAGTAGGTCCTAGTAAAGCTTTAGTTTATACCAATAGGTCCTATTGAAGCTTTAGTTTATACCAGTAGGTCCTATTGAAGCTTAAGTTTATACCAGTAGGTCCTATTGAAGCTTTAGTTTATACCAATAGGTCCTATTGAAGCTTTAGTATATACCAGTAGGTCCTAGTGAAGCATTAGTTTATACCAGTAGGTCCTATTGAAGCTTTAGCTTATATGAGTAGGTCCTAGTGATGCATTATTTCATACAAGTAGGTCCTAGTAAAACATTAGTTTACACCAGTAGGTCGTATTGAAGCTTCAGTTTATACCAGTAGGTCCTAGTGAAGCATTAGTTTATACCAGTAGGTCCTATTGAAGCTTTAGCTTATATCAGTAGGTCCTAGTGATGCATTATTTCATACCAGTAGGTCCTAGTAAAGCATTAGTTTATACCAGTAGGTCCTTGTAAAGCATTAGTTTGCACCAGTAGGTCCTATTGAAGCTTCAGTTTATACCAGTAGGTCCTAGTGAAGTGTTAGTTTATACCAGTAGGTCCTAGTGAAGCGTTAGTTTACACCAGTAAGTCGTATTGAAGCTTCAGTTTATACCAGTAGGTCCTAGTGAAGTGATAGTTTATACCAGTAGGTCCTAGTGAAGCGTTAGTTTATACCAGTAGGTCCTAGTGAAGTGTTAGTTTATACCAGTAGGTCCTAGTGAAGTGTAAGTTTACACCAGTAGGTCCTATTAAAGCTTCAGTTTTTACCAGTAGGTCCTAGTGAAGTGTTAGTTTATACCAGTAGGTCCTAGTGAAGCGTTATTTTATACCAGTAGGACCTAGTTAAGTGTTAGATTAAACATGTAGGTCATAGTGAAGTGTTAGTTTATACCAGTAGGTCCTAGTGAAGCATTAGTTTATACCAGTAGATCCTATTTAAGCTTTAGCTTATATCAGTAGGTCCTAGTAATGCATTATTTCATACCAGTAGGTCCTAGTAAAGCAATAGTTTATACCAGTAGGTCCTTGTAAAGCATTAGTTTACACCAGTAGATCCTATTGAAGCTTCAGTTTATACCAGTAGGACCTAGTGAAGTGTTAGTTTATACCAGTAGGTCCTAGTGAAGCGTTAGTTTATACCAGTAGGACCTAGTTAAGTGTTATATTATGCATGTAGGTCATAGTGAAGTGTTAGTTTATATAGGTAGGTCATAATAAAGCTTAAGTTTATACCAATAGGATCTAGCTAAGTGTTAGTTTGTACAAAAAGGACTTAGCGAAGTGTTACTTTATACAAGTAGGACCTAGTCAAGTGTTAGATTATATAGAAGGACCTAGTTAAGTGTTAGATTATGCAGGTAGGTCCTAGTGAAGTGTAAGTTTATACAGGTAAGTCCTAGTTAAGCGTTAGTTTATACAGGTAGGTCCTAGTAAAGCGTTAGTTTATTCCAGTAGGTCCTAGTGAAGTGTTAGTTTATTCCAGTAGGTCCTAGTGAAGTGTTAGTTTATGCAGGTAGGTCCTAGTTAAGCGTTAGTTTGTACAGGTAGATCCTAGTAGATCGTTAGTTTATACCAGTAGGATCTAGCTAAGTGTAAGTTTATACAAGCAGGACCTAGTGAAGTGTCCGTTTATTCAAGTAGGTCCTAGTGAAGTGTTAGTTTTTACCAGGAAGACCTAGTGAAGTGTTAGTTTATACAATTAGGACCTAGTGAAGTGTCCGTTTATTCAAGTAGGTCCTAGTGATGTTTTAGTTAATACAAGGAAGATCTAGTGAAGTGTCAGTTTATACAAGAAGGACCTAGTGAAGTGTCAGTTTATACAAGTAAAACCTAGTGAGGTGTTAGATAATACAAGGAAGACCTAGTGAATTGTCAGTTTATACATAGAAGACCTAGTGAAGTGTCAGTTTATACAAGAAGGACCTAGTGAAGTGTCAGTTTATACAGGTATACTCTAGTGAAGTGTTAGTTTATACAAGGAAGACCTAGTGAAATGTCAGTTTATACATGGAAGACCTAGTAAAGTGTCAGTATATACAAGCAGGTCCTAGTGAAGTGTTAGATTATACAAGTAGGCCCTAGTGAAGTGTTAGTTTATACAAGTAGGACCTAGTTAAGTGTTAGTTTATACAAAGAAGACCTAGTGAAGTGTCAGTTTATCCAAGTAGGACCTAGTTAAGTGTCAGATTATACAAGAAGGTCCTAGTGAAGTGTTAGTTTATACAAGTAGGCCCTAGTGAAGTGTTAGTTTATACAAGTAGGACCTAGTTAAGTGCTAGTTTATACAAGAAAGACCTAGTGAAGTGTCAGTTTATCCAAGTACGTCCTTGTGAAATGTTAGTTAATACAAGTAGGACCTAGTTTAGTTTCAGTTAATACAAGTAGGTCCTAGTGAAGTGTTAGTTTATACAAGTAGGACCTAGTGAAGTGTTAGCTTATACAAGGAAGACTTAGTGAAGTGTCAGTTTATACAAGTAGGGGTTAATGAAGTGTCAGTTTATAAACGGGTAGACCTAGTGAAGTGTCAGTTTATACCAGTAGGTCCTAGTGAAGTGTTAGTTTATACTAGTAGGACCTAGTTAAGTGTTAGTTTATACAAGTAGGTCCTAGTGAAGTTTTAGTTTATACAAGTAGGACCTAGTGAAGTGTTAGCTTATACAAGGAAGACCTAGTGAAGTGTCAGTTTATACAAGTAGGGGTTAGTGAAGTGTCAGTTTATACAAGGTAGACCTAGTGAAGTGTCGGTTTATACCAGTAGGTCCTAGTGAAGTGTTAGTTTATACAAGTAGGACCTAGTGAAGTGTTAGTTTATACAAGTAGGTCCTAGTAAAGTGTCAGTTTATACAAGTATGACCCAGTATAGTGTTAATTTATACGAGAAGAACCTAGTAAAGTGTCAGTTTATACAAATAGGACCTAGTGAAGTGTCAGTTTATACAAGAAGGACCTAGTGAAGTGTAAGTGTAATATCGTTAGAGCCATCTCTCTTTTCACCTGTGTCTATAGAATACTCGACTTAAACTTTCCTCTTGATGTCGTACATACCATAACCGTTGACTAATAAGTCTTTGTCCGAGTTTCTCGAAAAAACCTAAGTGATTACTCGATAAATTACTCAAATATTCACTTATTTATTTACTCAACCTAATTAACCACTTTACATCCTAGCATGGTTCAAAAGTGTTTTACTATGTTATGATCATATTATCTCAAAGATTATATTGATTTAGGTGTCTGGAAAGGATTTGTCTAAGAGCACTATATTTGCTTGAGTAATTAATTACTCAAAAGTCATAAGTGCAATAATTATCTGTTTCCTTTGCAAATTTTAAAGAAGATTATTTACGCACAAATTTTGGTTTGATTATTAAGAAATACAACAGGAGTCAAAGAATTTAAGAACGAAAATGTTTTATTTTTATTTTTATTCACAGGAAGTTAATTGTGTTGGGCAAGAATTGTAGCTTGTATGACATACAACACCCATGTTTACATGTCTTACATATTGACTCGACGCTTTATAAATTGTTCACAAAATACACGCATACATGTAAAACTTTCACCGACAAAACAGTTAACTGGTTCTCTTACTCGACCTAGTAGGGCTTCAACCTCTTATATCTATATGTTAGTGCGTCTATACCACGTGACAAATAACGTCACAAATGCTACGTCGGAAGCGGCGTAGACTGCGCCATGTTACATTTCATAAGATGAATGAATAGTAGAAGTCTTCATTCAGAGCAAAATATTGCCTTCCTACGTAGCATTTATGACGTAATTTATCACGTGGTATACACACACTGTATGTGATGTCAGGAATGACAATAAGCAGACATGAAGCTGATCCCGTCAGTGTGGGTGACTGGTTTTGAGTTAAATATGATCGGATATTTAAAGGCGATTGGCGTACGGTTGCAGGGCCTTCGTTCAGGGGTGGTATTTAATATGCGACTTAAGTCAGTCTTATGGTCATACATCATTGACTGCTTTTACTGAATAGGTCCGTTATTCAAATCGAGTAATCCGATTAGCTACATCGTTCTTTGATCCAATCAAGCCCAATATTAAGTTGTAAAATACAAGACGTGTCGTTGTCAAGGAAATAAGTCATGTGGCAAAAAAGTGACGATTTTTTTTCTTGCGAGGTTTCGTGCCACATGAACACGCAATCGTTACTATGTTTACAATTTTTCAAAATGATTCTTAAATTTAATATTACACAAGTTGGTTTGATATCTGTCTTTACGTTTAAACTTTGTTTTAGTTGTTAAAGGGACTGTCTCACATATTGGCACCAAAAAACGTTGTTGTTTTTTTGTAACGAATCTCAGGACAATTATCTAATAGAATGTGTTACGCTTTGATGTCAAAATTGTAAAAAAGGTACCAAAATGTTTAAAAAAAAATGTGTCGGAGCCCGGGTTCGAACCCGCGTCGCCAAAATTGAAATCTAGCGTCTTCCATACTAATCTATCAAGGCTTTTACATATAGGGTGACATAATTAAGCTATAGACCTACCTCCGCAATATCACGTGATAACGCCAACTAGCCAATCACGCAAAAGGAATGAATTCTACCCGGTAGACATACCCAGTAACTTTTTTATGGAAAAATACGAAATAACTGCTAAACTTAAATAAATTGTAAACTATGTGGTACTTCAATAATTAAGTTTCAATGCATTGAACACATCGATGCCAAGTTTATGTCATTTTTCGACAATTTTTTTTCGCTATTTTTTCATCTGTGAGACAGTCCTTTTAACAAGAATACATCAACATGACTTATTTTCGCAGACGACGTTACATAGGACAAAGTAGTACCTCCGGTATAGCAGATGATGCAAGAACACTTATGTATTCATGCATTGTGTCAAGACTAAATATATAGTCCCCTAGTCGTAAAACTGACTTTTGAGGAAGTGCTGTACAATAACACTTCAACAGTCAGGTTTTGAAATTAGTAAAACATAAAACAAGAAAATAGAAACTAGAAGTAGCAGTAGAATTGGGGGAAAGGCAGGGTGAAATTATTATTTTGTCAAGTCGTTTACAAATGACAGTATTTCTTTACTTATTTCGAAAATATGTTGTTTTTTATATACACGCAGCCATCAATTTCTCCCTCTATATATATAAATATACCATATGTCTGAAAATAGCTCATTGAGCTTATGTTTCTTGTAAGCATATACTCGTCTTTAAATAAGGATTCTTGTGTCTTGAATGTTCCTAACAACGTTTTAGTCAATAGAAATCAATATGATCTTATAGTGATAATTAGATACAAATTGCTTCTTCGGACGGTAGACCGACATTTAATTATACTCTTTTTTAGTGTTTCGTTAAACAAATCATATTTTGCGTTTATATTTTCAGTCGGGAAGTAAACACGTCAGGAGACTTACATATGCAGACCACATCGCTTTTGGACTGAACTGTTTCTTGGAAATATGCAAAAATAAAAGTGATGTAAAGTTGAAAGAAATGTTCTAACTGTATTTTTAATAACTTTGGTGGGCAGCCCCAACTTCTCGAAAGATATTAAAGCTGCACCCTCACAGATATACCAGTTTTACAACTTTTTTTATTTTTTTGTCTTGGAAAGAGCAAATATTTGCATAAATTTCTTCAAACCAATGATATAAGATGGCTGATTAAAAATCTGCGCTATATTTTTTGTCAGCAGTCTCATATAACTGGTTTTCATGGATTTTCGCAAAAATTGGCTCGTTCCAAGACAAACAATTAAAAAAGTGTCAAAACGTTCAATCTGTGAGAGTGCAGCTTTAAGCGTAATAAGCTTTAGTAACGTATTTCGTTTAACCAAAATTATGGTGACATAAAACCGCCGTAAGATAACCTGCTAACGTTCGCGAATTGTTTCGTGTTCACCACTTAATTTTCGCGATAGTTATCTAGATATCTAGATAATATTCGCGTTACGTTTTTGGTAACGTAACTATCATTAGACTTATAAAAACAGGCTTAAAAGTGCCCAGAACTGCCACCTTTTTTAGCTGTACAACAGTAACAGGTTATCTAGTTATGGTTTGCGAATTATACTTAATAAGTAACATACTAACTGGTTAACGTAAAAAGACTCGTGTTACCATTTAGCTATAAATGCATTCCAGATTCAGGCGCTAACAGAATTTCACTTCGTAAAGGGTAACACGAATCTTATTACGTTTATCACAGTGATTTGATGGGAATGAACTCCTGCTTTGGTGTCATTTGACCTGTAGAAAATTTAGTGACATTAAACCTAAAATATTTATTTTTATCTTCAGGCTTATCAAAGGGGTCACTCCTACCAACGATCTAGCATAAAATGACTATGAATTACTGCAGTTTAACAATATCAGAAAATCTCGAAATGACTAAATAGAGTCCTCTCTATCATTGAATATGTTCAAGACTGGAGATGGAAATAAAATCAACAAAAAAACAAAATCTTGTTATTTTTGGTACAACAATAGTTTTCTTCCGATCACTGACCAATTACTGCCTGAATGTTGTTCACATCATTAAATCTTAACAGCAATTCGATATTGATCAATATTATTAAGTTTCATTTAAATTATCACATGATGGTTAATACTGCCTAGGTACTGTTCACAATCTTAACCTAAGTTTTATATTAAACACTTAAGTTTCATTTGAATTATCACATGACTGGTAATACTGACTAGATGCTGTTCGCAATCATAACACTGTTCACATTATAAACACAAGTTAGCTCAATTTGGTCCCAAAATGACTTTCAAACACCATTTCAGACCAAACCATGAGTCTGAATACTGTTATAAGATGGCCATGCTAGTCCTCCGGTAGTTATGGGTTCGAATCCCAAACCAGGACACACTTTTCTTCCCAGGTTTATACACAGCAAAAGAAAGTAAAAACTATTTTGAACTTATTATGTGCAGCGTTTTTTTATATATGGCGCAAACACGGAATATAATAGGTCCGTGGCACCGGCACAAATAAAAACATTTAAGTCAGAGTAAAAAAACGCCAGAATAATATTTTTCAGGAGGAACTCAATCAAATTTCTTTGTCGACTGTCGTGGACATCATTATATCAAATGAATTGACAGTCTTTGTCTCTAGCACGTTTTTTACTTCTGTTTTTGACAGAACCTCTATGACATTGAATTTGACCCCGAATTGTATCAACACGTAGCCCGGCATGTCAATTGGTATGATGTCGATCTCCCTTCATGTTTACATGCATTTCGAGCTGTTCGATATGCACATACATTCTTTATGAAAGTATTAAAGGGAATTCTTATGTTAATAATATCGGAGGCAGTATCATTTTCATCTATTTTAACATATATATATACTGTTTTGTTGTCCAAGAAATAGTTTAACTGTAACCAGTCTGCCATGTATCTTCGAGCGTTGTTGTCCAATCAAACGTCTGGATAAAAAAATCAGCGCTTACGATTGGACGACTGGCTATAGAAACGATGAAAAGTGTATATGGAAGAAGTTGTCTTTCTTTCCCCGACGTTTTATTTCAATCGACGAGTAAAAGAGCAGAGTTAATAAAACAGTTTGAGATTTTCATTTTTTTTTCTGAAATCGCGCTTTTTTGAGCGGCGGGTTTGTAAAACGAACAATAAAATCAGTGGCCTTATTGCCATTAACTAAATGATTGAAATTTCACAAACCCGTTATTCTTCAGGCGCTGTTGTATTCTGGCGACACGGTCATTTTGCAAAGGATACCTTCTCAAGGAATATAAAATGCGTTTAAATAATAATGTATAGTTTTGAAACTTAAAATTTATTAACAAAAATAAATACAATGTATTGGTGTTTGGAGTAGACAAGACATACAAATTCCCTTTTAAAATAGAAATAAAACAATCGAAATGGTCAGAACATATAGATATAAATACTGAGGCACATTTTCCCCAAGCTGTCAAGTTAAACCCATCCTATATAACCTATATGATATCATATAGGTCATGATACGCTGAGGTGCCGAGGATGGTTAAACCGAGAAATAAAGCCATGCTTCTCCATCTAATCCTAGAAGAAATTTAAATATACCAATTAATGTTCAACTTATTTTTTCATTCTACTTCAGAATACAACCTACATTTACAGCCAATGAAATTGCAGATAGGCAATCAGGAATTACTAGGCTTAATCATTAAGACTGATTCCATTTTGTAGGTCCGCCCACTGCCACTCGATCCTATACACAATCCCTGCGTCAGATTTTGCGTTGACAATGTGTCAGCCAATGAGGTTGATTTCTAAGTCAGTTATATGACCTGAATTAAAATCTTAGTAATTAAAAAGGGCTCGTTCGCCCCGCTCACTCCGCCCATTCTTAATCATTAAGATTTTAATTCATGTCATCTTACTATTACATAGTTACCTATACTTACCTTGGATCAGATATTTGAGGATATGAATTTCTGATCAAATAAAAAAATACAAAATGACTTCCTTAGACATATAATAAATAAGAGAAAACACTCCTCTGAATATAATAGGGCGTTTTTGTTGGTTATAAACTGGTTTCATTTTTAGATCGGTTTCACGAACTGTGCATTTGTTGTTACAGTTTCAAATAAAACCAAAACCAGTTTTATCGTTTTTTTAACGAAAACCGAAACCGGTTTTCGAAACTATCGAAACCCCAACATGGCGGAAAGTGATGAACCACCTTTGTTGGAACTCAATCCTTTTGATAACAATGCCTTACAATGGGCAAATGAGCTAAGTGATAAAGGTTATATTTATAACTAGAAATAATGGCTACATGCAGTAGCTGCACCATGTTTAAACTGTACACAAAACCATGCGTTTAATTGTTACTTTTAGCCAAACTATCAAAAACCAGTTCGAAACTGCTGAAAGCATTGACACCAAAACTGAAACTGGTTCGGTATCAACAAAAACGCCCATAGTATGCCGAGCTCACTGCGCATTACATATTATTATAAAGGCAAAAATGATTGAGTAGTGGGCAAAAATACTTTCATCACATTCTTATTAACTACATGTACATGCATCAGTTTGTAATGGAGCAGGCCTTGATTGATTTAGTCCCCTACTCAAAATGGCTGCTATATGTTTTACATATCCTTAATGGATGCAGACTTTATTAATGTTGGGAAAACGAATCGTCTAGCTGTATATACGGAAAAACTTGTCAAAGAAATTTTAAAAAGTCAGAAAAAGGACATGGCGCGGTAGTGTATTTCCGGATCAAACAAAGCGAAGAACGACATGCATAACCTTTATATGGAAGATTGCGAAATTCCTCCATAAAATATCATATATAACTTTAAATTAAGCACGAAACCTTAACTTTGTTCCAACTCCACTTTCAAATCTTAAACAATTAATAGAAATAATATAGTGACAAAACTCTTACAAACAATACAACGCATATGTACGGTTGCTTTTTGTTAAGAGTCTGCGGCACAAGAAGAATTAACTTTAAAGGAAATACGTGAACTTGATGTTGGCATCATGGATAAGTAGTGGAAGACAAAAATAACAGAATGTGTAATATTTAACTCATTCCTACAAAATATCAATTAATATATCACGGTGGAGAACCCAGGTGACTTATTTGGTAAAGTGCACGGCAACAAATGTCAACAAGTCTCGATTCAGGTAAGGTTTTTAAAGATAACTTTCTTAATATTTGGAGAATTTTTGTGAAATAAAGACCATAAACCCCACATTTAAGAGCTCCATCCACGGCAATAAAGAACGTTCTCTAATATCCTAAAGTTTTCCTGAAAATCTTGACCAACTGATTTCTCAGAGTTGAAATCTAAGGCAAAGTACACGGCTTTTGACAAATCTATCGGTTTACTTCATGCTATCCGTAAATAATTCATACAAAAATCTTATTTTAAGCAAATTTTATGTATTTTAAAGTTTTCAGCGTGTATTGTTGAACTTCTTATAGTTATTTCAAAGTCGAAAATGAACTAACACCAAATTGATAAAGTACACGGACATTTTAGGTTTGATAAAGTACACGGTCGTTTACAACCTTCAGTGTATATACTCATTATTTCAATGGCTGGTGCTAAAACGAGTTATTATAAATATTTTTATTATTTCTATTCTTCAAATTCATTATTGAACATTGCTCCATGTTTGAAAAGACGCATTGTAATGGAGTGGCAAGGGAAGAATGAACGCGTTTTAACAGTTAGACCGACAGAGTCGCCTAAATGATGGGCTCATTTTCATGAATCATGGAAACATGTGTTATCACACTAAAATTCAGTCCCGTATTTTAACAATATATTCGCAATTGACATATAAAGGGCTTGAAGTTTTTGTAAAGGGTGTTCCACTTCTTTTTCGTATCGTATATGTAAAACGTGTTTGTATTCATTTTACATGGTAAACAGTATCACATAACTGCTTAATAACTCTTCATTTTGTCAATTTTGAGAAAGAAAAGTATTCTTGTACTTTTAATGTCTTCGATTGCTAGCTGATTTGAAAGACTTATAATTTTGTGATATTTGTTTCATTTCAGAATATGAAGACTCCGACTTTATGCAAAGAATGCGGAATGGCATTTCAAAAAAAAAATAAAAAAACATCTAGTAGACCACGATAGAAGGCATTCTGGTCGATTGCCATCGTTTTTGCGGGAAAGTGTTTACACAGACAAAGGTTAGTTTTTAGCTTTATTTTTTTCGCCGAGAAATAAGAATATACTAACAGTTATACTTTTATTACGACTCCCCTCGTGTAGAGGTTAAGATTTGCCGTCGTCTGACTGTGTTTTCAACGTTTTTTAGGGGTGGCGTTTTTCACATACCGGGTAATAATGTGGTCCATGTTTCAGTGGATAGGGTCGTTCAGTTTTATGGTGCTGATTACACAATCAAACACTCATTGCGTGGCAGTAATATAGTGTTTTTTATAAATTATATTCAAGTACTGACATTGCCAGCAATTCTCGCTAACTTGTGACAGTACATGTCTTTTTTATAGGTGCAGCAATCACGGCGAGACAAAGTTGCACGTTTGCAAATAGTGTGGCAAAACTGCCCTTGCAAGACTTGAAGATACACGAAAGACGCGAAAGCGGCCAATTGAAGCTAACCTGTGGTGTGTGTGGGTTCAACTTGGGTGACACGACCAATCTCAGTGACCAGATTTCTGCTAGACACAGGGGTATGACACGTCACAAATGTCTAGTGTCGCTCAGCATTCAAGTTCAAATCTGGACTCAGCAGGCAATTTAAGGCGAAACACACCTAATCATGACACATTGAAAGATTAAAATGGTCTAGTTAGAAGTGTATTCCAGTATGTTGCCGAGTTAAAATAACGTTTTCATGAGTTTAACATTTTATTAAGATAAATAGCAAAACGTACTGTTACCAAATGGTGCTCTTTCAAAATGTTCGTTTGTCTTACAGTACTGAAAAAATTGCAGTGTAAAAATAGTATGAAAACGGATTGAGCATAAAACATTTTCACAAGGTTTAGAGATGCATTGTTGTCATTTTCCCATTTATTTCCTATAAACTCTTAACTGCATGTATCTTATATAATTCAGCAAGCTTTGAAACACAATTATTTTGTAATCACATTTCAGCCTTTAGTCTAGAACATTCTTATGTTCCATGCTCAGCTCTTATCTAGATGTTCAAGTCTTAGTCCTAGCCTGTAAGTTGGTAATATAGTGTGCTCTCATTCCTCCTTGCTGTTTACCATCTAACTCCGAGCCTCCATCTTTACAATGAGTTCCTGTCTGTATTGTTCGAACGACCGCAGTTTTACTGATGTAGATCAGATAATATTTGTTCAGACTGAACCAAATAAAAGATTCAGCGTTACCTGAAAGGTATGAACAATATGCTTTAAATGTGGAAATATATATAAACTAATTGTGATGTGCAAAACACATCAAAATAGGAACATTCATGAAATTTATAATCACCACAAACGGGCCGCTAACTACAGAGATGTTTTATTCGCCGACAGTCCAGCTTGTAATTTATAAGTAAAACTATCAGATTTTTGAAGAAATGTATGTATGATTCTGTATTGATCTGCATATTTTAAAGTAATCGAACTTATAATGGCAGACTTTCTCTTAAATTATTCCATAGACTATCTTTCAACTCCTCATTAAATATGATTGCTAAATATTTAGTTATTTAGGTGTGCGTTATAATGCAAAATTTATTGTTACAACTTAGATAAAAACTAAACAATATACATTCTGACTTCACGAATAGAAAATGCTTATATAACGATTAGTTTGTAAACCGCACTCTACTTTCAAACATAAACTAAAATGACCGTGTACTTTATCATCCTAAAATGTCCGTGTACTTTATCAATTTGGTTTTAGTTCATTTTTACCTTTGAAATAACTAAAAGTTAAACAATACACGCTGAAAACTATAAAATACATAAAACGTTTTAAAATAAGATTTGTGTATGAATTATTTACGGCTTACATGAGGTAAACCGATAGATTTGTCAAAAGCCGTGTACTTTGCATTATATTTCAACTCTGAGAAATCAGTTGGTCAAGATTTTCAGGAAAACTTTAGGATATTAGAGAAAGTTCTTTATTACCGTGGATAGAGCTCTTAAATGCGGGGTTTATGGTCTTTATTTCACAAAAATTCTCCAAATATTAAGAAAGTTATCTTTAAAAACCTTACCTGAATCGAGACTTGTTGACATTTGTTGCCGTGCACTTTACCAAATAAGTCACGTGGGTTCTCCACCGTGTATATGTAACATATTAAAAGCAAATAAGATTGTCAATTTTGTTTAACAAAACGGTTTGCAACACAATCCGAGGCCTGAAGCCTTAAATTATTTCAATATATATGGACCGATAATACGGCGTGAGGCCGGGAAATAGTATATTGCCCAAAATATTCACTATTTAAAAACTTTAACTTTAAAAACACCCAAAACGTTCAATGTCCACAACCGTTTTGTTAAGGAGACTTGTTTTCCGATTTTAATCTTAATAAAAGTTTGCGTGTCATTTTACAATATGACTTGTAGAACAAGAAACAACTGTCAATTACTCATTTGAACACGTTAGAAAATGTCATCAATTTCTTAACATGACCAGTATAAGTACACAAACTATACATGACGGTTTCGCAAACCACTTGTATGCAGACAATTCAAATAAATCAGAAACAAATTTATCCAATTCATTCAACATTACCAACACTATCACATGCGGCTCAGGGGAGGGGTACCCGATGCCCCACCCCCTCCCCAAATAGTTAAAGATTACTTTTTATAGCTATACAGTAGGAGAAAAAAGGTATTTACGCCCAAAATGCATCCGATTTCAGACTAGAAATTGTTACTTGCGGGGCAAGTCAAACGGTTACGCCTCTAAATGATGCCCCTCTTACGTCGAAACCTGGAACACCCTTGATTATTAAATTCAAAAAAATAATGACGTCTTCTTACTGTTGGTGACATTAAAGAGTAATGTAATTAAGGTAACCGCTGCTAGAATTATAGTTGAGCTTATTGCCGTTTTGACTATGCAAAAAATACCATTCGGAACTCCTCGGCCATTTTTGTTGTTTTCGATAAAATAACCGAGGATCTCCGAAAGACAAAAATACGATTATGAGACAAACTGTTAATACGTTGCTTTACTTTTGAATGAGTAAAAGTAAAACATTTAAAAGACAATCATAAAAGACGTTGAACACTAAACAACGCTTTTCAAAATGTATAGCTGGCTCTTTTGTCTGGTATTTTCATACCTGCACACCGGTTACCTGACTAATGGTCACGTGACAAGTTTGTGTATACAATCGGATTTCACCGTAAAAATTAAATACAGTATGGATTTTGATAAACGACAGTGCGGATTTAGGCAGGTGCGTGTTTACACAATTACGTCATTGATATCTGTGTAAAACACATGAGTACACCACAGCGAACAAAAATGCTGGTTTGTAAAACCTTGAAAGAGGCTTCAAGAAAAATCCAGGAGCTGGAAATGCAAGATAATTTGTGCCTGACTCTAGTACGAAGAATTTTGGGAAGACGGTATTGAATATTTCCATAATTTTATGCATTATTTAACTATTGATGCTTGCAATTTGTTTTCAGCAAAGTACATCCATTTTACTGATTTAGGTGTACTGTACCCATGTAGTCATTCTAAAATGCCGTCCAGGCTTTTTTTTTTAATGATGATTGATTTTTTTGCTTTAAAAACATTTCAAAAGCAGTATATAGATTAATAAATGACCATATAATTATCTTATTACTTGAGTAGTCGTTCTAATTACTTGACACCAGAGATGCTCGACAGGTTCTAAAGCAGTGTAGTTAAACAAATGACAATTGGCTTTATACTGGTAGTCATAGCTGGGGCTCGCATTCTAAAGCACTGTAGGTTATCAAATGACCATATATATCTTAAACTGATGACCGAGGCTCGGGGACACGTTCTAGAGAACTGTAGTTTATCAAATGACCATATATCTTTATACTGGTGATCATTGCTTAGGGACACGTTCTAAAGCACTGCAGTTTATCAGTCGTCCATATATCTTTATACTGGTAGTCATAGCTTGGGGACATGTTCTAGAGCACTGTAGTTTATCAAATGACCATATATCTTTATACAGGTAGTCATAGCTCGGGGACACGTTCTAGAGCACTGTAGTTTATCAAATGACCATATATCTTTATACAGGTAGTCATAGCTCGGGGACACGTTCTAAAGCACTGTAGTTTATCAAATGACCATATATCTTTATACTAGTGATCAAAGCTGGGTGACACGTTCTAAAGCACTGTAGTTTATCAAATGACCATCTATCTTTATACTGGTAGTCATAGTTGGGGGACACGTTCTAAAGCACTGTAGTTTATCAGTTGACCATATATCTTTATACTGGTAGTCATTGCTCGGGGACACGTTCTAGAGCACTGTAGTTTATCAAATGACCATCTATCTTTATACTGGTAGACATAGCTGTGGGACACGTTCTAGAGCACTGTGGTTTATCAAATGACCATATATCTTTATACAGGTGATTGAAGCTGGGGGACACGTTCTAAAGCACTGTAGCTTATCAAATGACCATAAATCTTTATACAGGTGATCGAAGCTTGGGGACACGTTCTAAAGCACTCTAGTTTATCAAACGACCATATATCTTTATACTGGTGACCATAGCTGGGGGACACGTTCTAAAGCACTGTAGTTTATCAAATGACCATATATCTTTATACTGGTAGTCATAGCTGGGTGACACGTTCTAAAGCACTGTAGTTTATCAGTTGACCTTATATCTTTATACTAGTAGTCATAGCTGGGGGACACGTTCTTAAGCACTCTAGTTTATCAAATGACCATATATCTTTATACTGGTGATCATAGCTGGGTGACACGTTCTAAAGCACTGTAGTTTATCAAATGACCATATATCTTTATAGAGGTAGTCATAGCCCGGGGACACGTTCTAAAGCACTGTAGTTTATCAAATGACCATATATCTTTATACTGGTAGTCATAGCTGGGTGACACGTTCTTAAGCACTCTAGTTTATCAGTTGACCATATATCTTTATACTGGTGATCATAGCTGGGTGACACGTTCTTAAGCACTGTAGTTTATCAAATGACCATATGTCTTTATACTGGTGATCATAGCTGTGGGAACCGTTCTAGAGCACTGTAGTTTATCAAATGACCATATATCTTTATACTGGTGGTCATAGCTGGTGGACACGTTCTAAAGCACTGTAGTTTATCAAATGACCATATGTCTTTATACTGGTAGTCATAGCTGGGTGACACGTTCTAGAGCACTGTAGTTTATCAAATGACCATTTATCTCTATACTAGTTATCATAGCTTTGGGACACGTTATAAAGCACTGTAGTTTAACAGATGACTATATATACCCCGGTACATATCTATACATAACACTGTTTGATATGACAGGAAGTATATTGTCTTCAGCCGTGTTCTTATTCCACTGACCTTACACATGTATATTAGGGATTTTGACCACTTTACCTTAAAAGCTCTGTTTTTTAATAAAATTCTCTTACCATATATCTCTATAAAGGTGACTTTCTCATGCACTGAGGGTCAATTGACAGATGTTCATTTTTTTTAGGTTTGACCTAAAAAGACCTGTAGCAGTTAACAAGATGCACAATAGCACAAAATGACCACCACCACTTTCACCATAAAGTGTGTGCTTGGTGTCTGTCTGCACATGCTTGCTTCTGGAATGTTGTAGAACAAACTGTGTTGAAACGCCAACTGGTAAGACTGTGCTTCGTGTTTGTAATTTTGTATAATATATTGTTTCTGCCAGGCCTAAAGTAAATGCCTATGAACAAGTACAGGATTGAAATATAAACAATGATTTAAAGAGCATTGAGTTGATGAGTGAGAACAAAAATGATATACCCATGTACATTTATATGCTTAATAAATAATGCATCTCATACTCTGAATAATAATTCATTTTGCTATTAGGAGCTGGTTATGGACCTTTGCCGCCCTTCATCCAGAGCCTTCCACAGCGATGGCCGATACATCGCTGCCTGGACCAACAGTTGACCATGCCGTCCATGATATCAGTAGCAGCCATGAAAACATCTACAAAATTACATCTGCCTATTAATGGATACATTCTGCACCACTTCCATGTGTAAGAATAAAACTTTCCAAGTCCTCAGCATCAGCATTTCTGTATTTAAAACTAAAAATAATTATTTATTTTTTTTAAATAAAAATATAGTTTTAAATAATTATATACAGACAAAGTAAATTATATCATTTGTTTCATGAATGTGTTTTTTTTAAATGCTGTTAAAGCAACTGAGCATTTGATCAAATTGCAAGAAAAAAAGAAAATTGTCGAAAACTGACATAAACTGACATGACTGGTATTAATGTGTACAATGCATTGATACTTACTAACTGAAGTACCACATAGTTTACAATTTATTAAGTTTAGCAGTTATTTCATATTTTTCCATTCAAAAAGATTACTGGGTATGTTTACCTAGTAGAACTCATTTCTTATGCGTGATTGGCTAGTTGATGTTATCACATGATGTTACCAAGTTAGGTTTATAGCTTTAATATACCTCTTGATTGAAGTAAGCCTTCGTAGCATAGTTGATACAACACTGGACTTCAATTTTGGCAACAGATTTTTTTTTACATTTGTACTTTTTTTACAATTATGACATAAAAGCGTAACACATTCTATTAAATAATTGTCCTGAGATATGTGACAGAAAAAAACTTTTAGTGCCAATCTGGTGTACAGTCCCTTTAAGGCCTTATACTTGTAGACTTATTGTTTATGATAGTCTGTTTAATCATTTTATTGTATATGGGCAACATTTTATGTAACATTACTTTATGTAAAAAGTTTATAAAAGGTCACTGTGAATATAAACAGTTTTCAAATATGTACATTAAAATTGCAGGCTGTCAGTTTGAAACGTCTCTACTCTGACAGAAGGAAGGGAATGAATCCCCAGGATTGTTCCTCAGGAAAATCTCTTCAACAGGCTGTTGTCAGTTTGCATGCTCTTTGGATGGAATTACCCAAGCTTGGCTTGCAGAGGATCTGTGATATAAAAGACCTCTTTTGTGCTTGCATTGTGTCATTGATTTATTGACCTTAAAGATATTTAATATGTATTATGTGACTATTGTAAAAACAAATGGGCTTATGTTTTAGCATATGTTTGCAAACAGACACATTATATTTTTGAATAACTTGAAAATACATTTTGTAGGTTGACTTCACACCATGAAACATTAATGGTAGGTTATATTTGACCAGAACATGACAAGTATTGTTTTCGGAGTTTGTTGGTCGAAGTTGAAGGTCATGGCAAACAGTGGTTATTCTGCACAATGACCCTTGAATTCTTTGACCTAGGACCATTAATATTTAGTGATTGATATATCTCTCCAACTCATATGTGAAAGGGACATGACGAAATTGAGCAAGAGCTTATTAGCATTGCAAATTATTATTTGTGCATTTTTAGCTCGACTATTTGAAGAATAGGTGGGCTATACTATCGTTAACAATTCTGCATTAAAGTTTTAATTTTATGTAATAAAATCAAGAGTTTTTATCCAATGGTAATCAAACTTGGTCAGACTATTTGTCGGCATGTTATCTTGAAGATATATGAATATGGGTCATCCCTGGTCAAATTCTAGGTCACTAGGTCACATCTTAGAGAAAATATTTCCATGTCACAAATTCAACATTTTTTGTCAACTCTTTATGAAACTTGGTCAGAATATTTGTCTGCATAATATCTTAAAAGTTCTATAATATGGGTCACCTCAGATCAAAAACTAGGTCACATGGTCAAATCTTAGGAAATATTTTTCTGATGTCATAAAAAAATCTATGCTTACCAAAGCTATCCATATCAGTTAATAACTAAATTCAATTGTTATTTATAAACACACATCCCAATCATGAATTTCAGATCTAACCATATTTTTCAAAAATTTAAATTTTAATTAACTTTAAAAATATTTGTGTACATGAAATCTTAGATGATATAAAGTGTGTCGTCTAGGGTCAAAAACTAGGTCTCTGGACAGATCTTATTGGAAAAGCTGATGTATTTATCTATAAAATGTTCGTTTTTCCTCACAAAAATGGAATAGTTTCTGTTGATCAGGTTATTTGTATGAATGATATCTCCGATAAATATAAATATGGGTCTTTTTGGTTAAAGTACTAGGTCACTAGCTCAAATCCTAGGTTTGCAAAATTGCATCGTCAAATAAAAAAACAGCTTTATGCGGCGTTGCCGCATTGGCGTCTTGTTATTTTTTTTATTTTGAAAGGCACATTTTTATTGCTTTTTACAGGCACATATCACACTATTATTGTATTCACGTCCAAGAGGCGTAGTAGAGCGCACTGTTTTACGACAGCTCTTGTTAACCTGTCAAGTGAAACCTGATTATAAAAATGACATGACTGTGTCATTGTGTTGGCTGGCCAGGAGGAGGGCAGCATCAAATACATCTACAAACTTAGTATACAAAGTATTATAGAGACCTCTCATGGAATTGCTTTCGGGGCCCATAGGATCAAGGTCACTAAAACAAAAAAAAACTATTGAAACTTAATCGCACACCAAAGGCTTAATTAATTAGGGTTTTCTGTCAATCACTGAAAACTTGTTTTTTTTGCATTGCAGCATTTCTTGCTTAATTCTTATTTTGTCTCTTTATTGCATATTACCTTTATCATTATTGTATTCATTTCTAAGACAAAGCAGCATATAGTTGAGGGCACTGCCCCATGACAGCTCTTGTATATCCTAAAAAGAATACAATAGTGATATACCCTGATATAGGTAGTTTTGGTACATAATCACGGTTTAAAGTCTAGCTTTACTGGCCAAAGATCAGAAGATCTGATGTGATGGTAATGTGTACGTAGTATGTGCTTCCGAACGCCTGTAAACAGTTGCTTGTGAACACCATACAGTCTTTAGTTATGATTGTATCTCAATAAAATAGTATTTAGATATCCAATAGAGCTCGGTTCCTTTCGAAAACCAGTCAGATCTGCCAATGCATGCCTAGATTATGGGCCTTGAACGTCTGTGCGTCTGTAAACAATTGCTTGTGAACATGATACAGTCTTCAGTTTTAATTGTATATAGATGAAACTTGTACAGTATTAAGATATCAATTAGAGCTTGGTTCCTTTCGAAAACCAGATCCGCATGTGCATGCCTAGATTATGGGCCTCAAAAGTTAAAAAAAATGCTATTTTTAGGTTAGTCTATTTTTAGCCAAGTCTACATGAGCGAAGTCTGTTGTTAGACAAGTTTACATGTAAAGTCACAAATTCATGTGAAAAATTGTTCAAATTAGGTCCCTGGGGTCATTATTGGCCACGCCATTGCGTTCACAGGTTTGGTATACTTAAATTGAGAAATGTTTGAATATCTTTGTCTGAAACAACTGTGCAGACCCTTGTTATTTTGAATAAGGATTATTTTAGTGGTCTGCTACCATGGTTGTTCAAATTATGCCCCTAGGGTCAAAACTGGCACTGCCCCCCGGGGTCACAAGTTTTTTAAGAAATATTTTCAAAATCTTCTTGTTTCAAACCACAAGGCTCATATCTTTGATATTTATTGTGGAGCATTGTAATATTATGTAGACCGTCTAGCAAAACAGCTGAAATTATGTGCCCTGGGCCGGGGCCAAAGCTGGCCCAATCCCTTTTGTCCTTTTAAAGCTACAAAAATGAAATTTTGACCAATAGTACAGTTTTGTAGCAAATTTTATTCTCCTCAGATGACCTTTACTTGGCACATATTAGAATACTAGTAGTTCATGCCATTAATATGCTTACAACACTTTCTGTTCTCAGATGTTGAATGTGCAATGTTTTAAGCTAACCCAAACACAAAATGTGAACAATATGTTTGTTGGCTATTACTCATACATACACGCTCTGGATTAAAAATAACCACATGAGCCATGCCAGTAGAGCATAGGCACTCATGGGCCTCTTGTTTTTTTTAGAAAAAAAGCATACTGACCAACCCTATTTATTTTAGAGAAGTTAGCTGAAACTAAGAACTTTTTTTACCTTACTTTTATATTAGATAGTGTATTGAAAGATTTTTGCTTAAAGCTCCATTTAAGGTAACTGTTCATCTCAAATGTAATAGCTTTTGCCTTCAAACTTTTAAAAGTTCATTGAACCAGTGGGTTCATCAAGATGTATATCTGTAAATGTTTCTCCCTAATATGGGCTTTTATGTATGCGAACAGAACATTGAACAATTGGCTTTCTGTGTAAAGTAAACCCTGTCCAGAACATTTGTCAAATTGCTGTGTCAGCACTTGTTTAAATGAATTTATTTTATTTTCATATTATGATTTCAAATAAAGTATTTAAAAATGTTGATTTCTTGTATAAAGTGATTACTACAATCCTTATAACGTCAACAGGAAGCTTGAAAAAGTATCTGTTACATGATTAAAAGCATTTTTCCATTTTGCAAAAAGCAGATGGTTAATTTATACCACCTTCAGGTAGTCATGATGAACTCTTCAAAGATATCCCAGGTAAAGGTAATCACGATAAACTCTTTCAAGTTATCCCAGGTATGCATGGTCACTTCTTAAAAGATATCCCAGGTATTCATGATCACCTCTTCAAAGATATCCCAGATATTCATAATCACCTCTTCAAAGATATCCTAGTTATTCATGATCACCTCTTCAAAGATATCTATCCCAGGTAGTCATGATCACCTCTTCAAAGATATCCCAGGTAGTCATGATCAACTCTTCAAAGGTATCTCAGGTATTCATGATCACCTCTTCAAAAATATCCTAGGTAGTCATGATCAACTCTTTAAAAATATCCCAGATATTCATGATCACCTCTTCAAAAATATCTCAGGTAGGCATGATCACCTCTTCAAAGATATCCCAGGTAGTCATGATCAACTCTTCAAAGATATCTCAGGTATTCATGATCACCTCTTCAAAGATATCCTAGGTATTCATGATCAACTCTTTAAAAATATCCCAGATATTCATGATCACCTCTTCAAAAATATCTCGGGTAGGCATGATCACCTCTTCAAAGATATCCCTGGTAGTCATAATCAACTCTTCAAAGATATTCATGATCACCTCTTCAAAGATATCCCAGTTATTCATGATCACCTCTTCAAAGATATCCCAGATATTCATGATCACCTCTAAAAGATATACCAGGTAGTCATGATCCCCTCTTTAAAGATATCCCAGGTAGTCATGATCAACTCTTAAAAGATAACCCAGATATTCATGATCCCCTCTTCAAAGATATCCCAGGTAGTCATGATCAACTCTTAAAACTAAAAAGATAACCCAGATATTCATGATCCCCTCTTCATAGATATCCCAGGTAGTCATGATCAACTCTTAAAAGATTACCCAGGTAGTCATGATCAACTCTTAAGATTTCCCTTTATAACCATGCAGTTGTTGCAAGCATACTTTAAAGCCCTGTTCAAGGGGAGATCAATGCAAACTGAACATGGATGGTTTGTGTGGAAATGAGCCCACATCTTTGCAGATGATGTTAGCAAAATGATGCATGAAGTTAAATGACAGGCCATAGCTGTCAGACTTGAAAGGAAATTCACTTGGTGGTTTAAGCGTGAACAAAAGCCAAGATCAATCAATGCTTCAGACCCTTGATCTATGTATTTTAGCTGATTTGCAAACAAAAGTGTATTATAGTTACTGTGTACTTTCAGAAGAATTAATTTGTGACACAGTTCACATAAGTTCCGCTTATGTTGATTGTTCCATGCAGATAAGTAACCATACTTGTATGAAAAATTATTTCTCAATTTCACCAAGCATAGAAAACTACCTACAATGGAAGTGTTTTTGTTACAGACTCAATCATGTCATCTAAAATCCACACAATTCTTTCATATTATTTCAATCGTCTCTTCAACTTTGGCCCATTTCAGATGAACTTTTTTCAAAGCACAGTAAAAAAGACCTTCATCATATAGTTTCTTGTAGTTCCTCAGGTGAATCCAATTCTGTTTATCTTGTAGTTTCTTCACATAATCCAACCTATTTTTGTAGATTTTCTTAATCCAATGTTCTTGTAACTCCTCAGGTGAATCCAATTGTTGAGCTAGTAGTTTTCTTCACATAAACCTTTTCTTGTAGATCACTTTCTTAATCCAATGTGACCTTTTTTCTCTAATTCCATTTTTATGTCTCTTCACTAAACCAAAAGTTACCTATTTCTTAACACATCCAGTGAAGACTTTCTTTTAAGTCTTTACTAATTCTAACCACATTTCTTACACTTGTATAGATCCTGAGTTTTATCTGTAGACTTCAAATCAAACAACTTTTTTTTCATAGTTTTTCAAACTTAACATCTCTTTGCTCCTCAAGTGTATCTAGGTGAAAATCCAATCCAATGATTCCAGGTGATCAGTTGATAAACTGCATTGCTTAAGATTTAGAACTTCACATCAGCTGTCACAGTCATAACTACTCATATGAAACATTAAAGGCTGGGCGTAGCCAGCGTTATGCACTTACGCATGTGTGTAACATCAATTTGAAAAATGAAAAAATAAATATGGCAAAAAATGGCATCAAATTCAAGGGCTAAGCTAAATATTGATATCAGAATAAAGGGAAGATCAGCTATAGTAAGTATTGTTTCTCTGTGTTGGATAGCTTACTGAGCCTAAATCAATCACTTGGTTACTACAAAGTCGGCGGCCCCGAACCTATAAATCCCTCCAAATACACATCAATGCCCAACATGTTAGTTCTATACTTCATTTTTTTCCTTGGGGAGGCCCCCTGCGGCTACAGTGATATTCCTCCTTCAACACCATCCCCCTTTCATGCGTAACATTCAGTAAAGCCTGACTACGTATCTGGAAGGCATATACCAAGTAAACTTAATGCAGTACTTAAAAGTGACTCGCTTTTGTTTTTGGACCAAATATTACTTTTCCCGGTAATGCATCTGAAAAAACTATTTTTATCATTATTTTATGTTATCAATAATGCAGAAAAAAATCCAGTGAATAAAAATTTATTTTGGTTTTTGTGGGGTTCAAACCCATGCCAAAAAACCCCAAGTAAACAGTAAAAAAAACAGCTGGCTAGTCAACACAGCCACCGGGACTTTAACAAAAATGGTGGATATGTTTGCCCCTTAAGGAAACATCCATTTTCTCCCATGATAATGTCAATCAACCAATCAAGCAACACTACAGCTGTAATTAATTTTGAATACAGGTTTGAAATTGTGGTCTTCAACATTATTTTGCTAAACGGTTCCAGCTTTTGTTATTTTTGTTTTAACATTCCTTATGATTTGACACACTTTGCATTTAACAAATTATGAGCTTGTCACTTTTAAACATGTCCCCTAGCAAAAGTCACCAGTTGCCTAACTACAGCACTTTAAAATGTGTCAATCAACTATGAACATAAGTAAAAATGGTCATTTGGTAAACTACAGTGCTTAAGAACGTGTCCCCCACCTATGATCACTAGTATAGCTAAATATGGTCACTTGCTAAACTACAGTGCTTTAGAATGTGTCCCCCAGCTATGATCACCAGTATTTAGATATATGGACATTCGTTAAACTACAGTGCTTTAGAACGTGTCCCCCACCTATGATCACTAGTATAGCTAAATATGGTCACTTGCTAAACTACAGTGCTTTAGAATGTGTCACCCAGCTATGATCACCAGTATAAAGATATATGGTCATTTGATAAACTACAGTGCTTTAGAACGTGTCCCCGAGCTTTGTTAACCAGTAAAAAGATATATGGTAATTTGATAAACTACAGTGCTTTAGAACGTGTCCCCCAGCTATGATCACCAGTATAAAGATATATGGTCATTTGATAAACTACAGTGCTTTAGAACGTGTCCCCCAGCCATGACCACCAGTATAAAGATATATGGTCATTTGATAAACTACAGTGCTTTAGAACGTGTCCCCCAGCTATGATCACCAGTATAAAGATATATGGTCTTTTGATAAACTACAGTGCTTTAGAACGTGTCCCCCAGCTATGATCTCCAGTATAAAGATATATGGTCTTTTGATAAACTATAGTGCTTTAGAACGTGTCCCCAAGCCATGACCACCAGTATAAAGATATATGGTCATTTGATAAACTACAGTGCTCTAGAACGTGTCCCCCAGCTATGATCAGCTGTATAAAGACATATGGTCAACTGATAAACTACAGTGCTCTAGAACGTGTCCCCCAGCTATGATCACCAGTATAAAGACATATGGTCAACTGATAAACTACAGTGCTTTAGAACGTGTCCACCAGCTATGATCACCAGTATAAAGATATATGGTCATTTGATAAACTACAGTGCTCTAGAACGTGTCCCCCAGCTATGGTCACCAGTATAAAGATATATTGTCATTTGATAAACTACAGTGCTTTAGAACGTGTCCCCCAGCTATGGTCACCAGTATAAAGACATATGGTCATTTGATAAACTACAGTGCTCTAGAACGTGTCCCCAAGCTATGACTACTAGTATAAAGATATATGGTCAACTGATAAACTACAGTGCTTTAGAACGTGTCCACCAGCTATGGTCACCAGTATAAAGACATATGCTCAACTGATAAACTACAGTGCTTTAGAACATGTCACCAAGCTATGATCACCAGTATAAAGACATATGCTCAACTGATAAACTACAGTGCTCTAGAACGTGTCACCCAGCTATGATCACCAGTATAAAGACATATGGTCAACTGATAAACTACAGTGCTCTAGAACGTGTCACCCAGTTATGATCACCAGTATAAAGACATATGGTCAACTGATAAACTACAGTGCTCTAGAACGTGTCCCCCAGCTATGGTCACCAGTATAAAGACATATGGTCAACTGATAAACTACAGTGCTTTAGAACGTGTCACCCAGCTATGACTACCAGTATAAAGATATATGGTCAACTGATAAACTACAGTGCTTTAGAACGTGTCCCCCAGCTATGATCACCAGTATAAAGATATATGGTCATTTGATAAACTACAGTGCTTTAGAACGTGTCACCCAGCTATGATCACCAGTATAAAGATATATGGTCATTTGATAAACTACAGTGCTTTAGAACGTGTCACCCAGCTATGATCACCAGTATAAAGATATATGGTCAACTGATAAACTACAGTGCTTTAGAACGTGTCACCCAGCTATGATCACCAGTATAAAGATATATGGTCAACTGATAAACTACAGTGCTTTAGAACGTGTCACCCAGCTATGATCACCAGTATAAAGATATATGGTCAACTGATAAACTACAGTGCTTTAGAACGTGTCACCCAGCTATGACTACCAGTATAAAGATATATGGTCAACTGATAAACTACAGTGCTTTAGAACGTGTCCCCCAGCTATGATCACCAGTATAAAGACATATGGTCATTTGATAAACTACAGTGCTCTAGAACGTGTCCCCCAGCTATGATCACCAGTATAAAGACATATGGTCAACTGATAAACTACAGTGCTTTAGAACGTGTCACCCAGCTATGATCACCAGTATAAAGATATATGGTCAACTGATAAACTACAGTGCTTTAGAACGTGTCACCCAGCTATGATCACCAGTATAAAGATATATGGTCATTTGATAAACTACAGTGCTTTAGAACGTGTCACCCAGCTATGATCACCAGTATAAAGATATATGGTCATTTGATAAACTACAGTGCTCTAGAACGTGTCCCCAAGCTATGATCACCAGTATAAAGATATATGGTCAACTGATAAACTACAGTGCTTTAGAACGTGTCCCCTAGCTATGGTCACCAGTATAAAGACATATGGTCATTTGATAAACTACAGTGCTCTAGAACGTGTCCCCAAGCTATGACTACTAGTATAAAGAAATATGGTCAACTGATAAACTACAGTGCTTTAGAACGTGTCCACCAGCTATGGTCACCAGTATAAAGACATATGCTCAACTGATAAACTACAGTGCTTTAGAACATGTCACCAAGCTATGATCACCAGTATAAAGACATATGCTCAACTGATAAACTACAGTGCTCTAGAACGTGTCACCCAGCTATGATCACCAGTATAAAGACATATGGTCAACTGATAAACTACAGTGCTCTAGAACGTGTCACCCAGTTATGATCACCAGTATAAAGACATATGGTCAACTGATAAACTACAGTGCTCTAGAACGTGTCCCCCAGCTATGGTCACCAGTATAAAGATATATGGTCAACTGATAAACTACAGTGCTTTAGAACGTGTCACCCAGCTATGACTACCAGTATAAAGATATATGGTCAACTGATAAACTACAGTGCTTTAGAACGTGTCACCCAGCTATGATCACCAGTATAAAGATATATGGTCATTTGATAAACTACAGTGCTTTAGAACGTGTCACCCAGCTATGATCACCAGTATAAAGATATATGGTCATTTGATAAACTACAGTGCTTTAGAACGTGTCACCCAGCTATGATCACCAGTATAAAGATATATGGTCAACTGATAAACTACAGTGCTTTAGAACGTGTCACCCAGCTATGATCACCAGTATAAAGACATTTGGTCAACTGATAAACTACAGTGCTTTAGAACGTGTCACCCAGCTATGATCACCAGTATAAAGACATTTGGTCAACTGATAAACTACAGTGCTTTAGAACGTGTCACCCAGCTTTGATCACCAGTATAAAGACATATGGTCAACTGATAAACTACAGTGCTTTAGAACGTGTCACCCAGCTATGACTACCAGTATAAAGACATATGGTCAACTGATAAACTACAGTGCTTTAGAACGTGTCCCCCAGCTATGATCACCAGTATAAAGACATATGGTCATTTGATAAACTACAGTGCTCTAGAACGTGTCCCCCAGCTATGATCACCAGTATAAAGACATATGGTCAACTGATAAACTACAGTGCTTTAGAACGTGTCACCCAGCTATGATCACCAGTATAAAGATATATGGTCAACTGATAAACTACAGTGCTTTAGAACGTGTCACCCAGCTATGATCACCAGTATAAAGATATATGGTCATTTGATAAACTACAGTGCTTTAGAACGTGTCACCCAGCTATGATCACCAGTATAAAGATATATGGTCATTTGATAAACTACAGTGCTCTAGAACGTGTCCCCAAGCTATGATCACCAGTATAAAGATATATGGTCAACTGATAAACTACAGTGCTTTAGAACGTGTCCCCTAGCTATGATCACCAGTATAAAGATATATGGTCATTTGATAAACTACAGTGCTTTAGAACGTGTCCCCAAGCTATGATCACCAGTATAAAGACATATGGTCAACTGATAAACTACAGTGCTTTAGAACGTGTCCCCCAGCTATGATCACCAGTATAAAGACATATGGTCATTTGATAAACTACAGTGCTTTAGAACGTGTCACCCAGCTATGACTACCAGTATAATGATATATGGTCAACTGATAAACTGCAGTGCTTTAGAATGTTTCACACAGCTATGGTCACCAAGATAGAGATAAATGGTCATTTGATAAACTACAGTGCTTTAGAACGTGTCACCCAGCTATGATCACCAGTATAAAGATATATGGTCAACTGATAAACTACAGTGCTTTAGAACGTGTCCCCCTGCAATGATCACTACAGCCATATGATTTACAGTCAAAATACTTCAAAACGTAATGGATGTCTTAAATTTCAGTGTTAATGTTGGATGCTTTTCATGATAAACATAAATATAGGATTGATAGGTATTAAAATTCAAACAATGGACTTTTTGTTTACCCCTTCTAAAATACTAGCCACAATAATCCTAGTATAGGGAACTTTCGCCTATTCAAAAACCGTTAAAGACTCTAAAGCGGCTGTTTATATGGAGTACTAAAATACTAGCTTAGAAATCTAAATCAAAGATGGGTCCCTCAAAGATGAAGTACAGCGGTCCCGAAGTACAGTGTAGATCTTCCATTATTTCTTAATTGTTATTTCATAAAATAATCATGGGAAAATGTGGCAACTACTTACATTATTATTTTATATAAACACAATCAATGTTGAGTTCATTTTGACAAGAGAAAATTATGATAAACATTATCAATACTTTGCTGCAAAGGCAAATGTAATTGTCTATTTTCTATTTACACAAATATCTATGACGTAAATAGGCCATCTAAGCACCTGCTGAAATCCGCACTGTCGTTTATCTGGCAATACTACAATCCGCACTGTACCTTAGGCTAACCGGATTTCACTCAGGTGTTTTCGGATTCAAAATGTACAAACTATCAGAAATTACATAAAAATCGTAAAAATGACGAAGAAAAGTCTTCTTACAGTAACTTGCCTTCACTTTACTGTTTTCGTTCTGTCAATTATCTCTGTAAATGCTCAGTATCACGTCCTCGTCAGAACAGAACATGGAGAGGTTGAAGGGTTCACAGTCAGATCTCAGTATGAGGCGTATGACAGGCGAAGGGTTAACGTCTTCCTTGGAGTGCCATACGCTAAGCAGCCAACACAGTACCAGGACTGGAGAAGGGAATTCCGATTCAACGTAAGATTTTCATAGATGACCTATTTTTGACTTTCGGTCCACACAAGAATGGTGTTTATCCCCGCCAAATGCTCCCGCACCCAAGGGACCCTAGGTAAGCCAAAGGCCCATTTCCCGCTATTATTGGCGCTAAGACAAAACCACCGCATTCACCCGGCACTGCGGGGCCTCCTGGAAGGTAAAAACACAGCCCATTTCCCATTTACAAATACAAATCAACAGCAATAACAGAATCAATTTACTGCAATATTTATCATAATTATTTAGTCATTGTCCCAGTTCATACTGACAATAAAAACCTAGTTTGCTAGTGACATTTAGATCCAGCATTCTGGATAACAATAAGTTGGAGAAGAAATTAATGTAATTATTCGACCTTATTTCAGACTTATTGATAGTTGTACAAGTGTACATAGTGGTGTCAGTTACTACATGTTTAAATGCCATTTGTACATGACCATTTTAGAAACCAGAGAAGCCTTCTTGGACTGGGACTTGGAAGGCAGACAAGTATGGCCCAGCGTGTCCCCAGCTGCCATGGTTTGTGAAGCAGACAGTTCCCAGCTTCAGCCGTGCAGCGACCAGCGAGGACTGCCTCTACATGAACATCTTTACCCCCAATGTAAGTAACTAGCTTATAAATAATATACTTATGATAAGTGCTTGCTTATAATTTATAAAATTACTAAATCAGTGCAAAAATGGTAAAACATTAATTCTGGCTTCCATGACTTTAATGTTGATATATATTTTTTTGATATTTACTACACATTAAAGTTGAATATATAACGTGCTCCCTGAAGTTCTCTAGCTGGTAACATATCTGAGATAATGAACCTTTAAGGAATAAAAGGATGGCATTATATTTCAGAAAAAACTTTGAAAGTTTTAAAAAAAAACAGTGTTTCTTTTTCTTACCAATTTGAGGCCTCAATTCAGCTCAATTTTAAAACATTATTTTCTTCCAAAAATTTCTGTAAATACTTTCCTTGTTTTATTATTAATTTGCTATATCAAATGATTGGAGTCCCCCATGGCAATTCTGTTTGGAAAAATCCGTGTATTCTTTAAAAATTAACTAATTATCACATTCTTTAACCTTTTCTGCCTATTTTAAAGTTAATACAATCTTGAGTACTCAGCAATTTTCACCCCAATGTTCCATGTTTAACCCCATTAAGGACCTTAAAACATGCACAGTGACCATGTATGACTTTTTCCTGACAGGCGACAGATGAACAGCCAGTCGCAAATCCTAACCTGTTTCCAGTGATGGTGTTTATCCACGGGGGAGGGTGGACAATGGGGGCCTCCCAACAGTACCCAGGGATCTTCCTAGCTGAACGCAGGGTTGTTGTCGTTACATTCAACTACAGGCTTAATGCTCTGGGTGAGAAATTGTGTGGTTTACTCAAGATTAAGATCACATTATCTTTGTCAGTTTGTTAGCATTATAGCTGCAATCTCACAGATTGACCTTTTTGACAACTTTTTATTCTTTTGTCTTGGAATGAACCATTCTTTACGTTAATATCTGGAAACTAGTGATATAAGACTGGTGACACAGCATCAGATCGCAGTATTTAATATTTATGTTCGAAAATTGAAGTTTTGTGGCCCAAAGCATCCCTAACGCTTTATGAAAATTGAGCTTTTCGGCATAAAACATCAATTTTGAACGTAAATATAAAAAAGCAATCCAATACCTTGTCAGCTGAGTCAACATCACTGGTTCTCAAACATTAACGAAAAAGAGCTCATTCTTAGACAAAAATGTTCTTTTTTTTAAAAGGTGTCAAAACGGTCCATCTGTGAGAGTGCAGCTTTACTGTAAAGATAAAAAACAAGAATGTTTTTATATGGATATTTCCTTTCCTCTGATGACAGTGTTTTATAAGCCCAATGTATTTTTGATGCTGCAATTTAGTACATTCAATAATTGTGTATACATGTTTTTCCTTTTTACAGGATTCCTGAGCACAGCCGATCAATATTCCCCGGGTAACTATGGTTTGTGGGACCAACACAGAGCCCTGGAATTTGTGAAAGAGAACATTCGCAGTTTCCGTGGTAATCCTAACATGGTGACCATATTTGGTCACAGTACTGGAGCTGCAAGTGTGGGCCTACATTTACTGTCTCCAAGATCCTACAGTAAGTGGCGTTAGCAAAGTTTCAGATTTAAACGCTCAAGATTCAGCCAGGTTGTTATATTGGAGAAGGAAAAGAAGAAGAAAAACATTTTATTATTATGCTTTCCTGTTCTTAATAGGGATTTTTCAATGAAATCAAATTCATATTTCACTGTATTAAACAGTTGAGTTCTTACTGTTTTGAAATATAAGCTCTTTTTTGTGTCCAAATACAACCGCTCACACTGCTAGGACACTATTTTATTATAAATTTCTGAAATAATGTTAGGTTTACATACAATTTGGTGCACTTTTCTGAAAATAAATGACATTTGATATTTTTTAGGCATATAATACAAAGAAAAGTTGTTAGTTTCATTGTAAGATCGCCAAATAGTTTACCTTTTGAACAGGCCTCAAGAAAGTTAGCTTTGGTGCTCACTTGGTGTAATATATTGCAATCTTACACTGAAACAAACAGTTAGCCTCCATTTATTCATAGAAATGATATATAAAATTGTATGTCTGAGGTAGGCCAATATGACCCTTGAACCGACATTTCAACATAACTCAATTGAGATTTTATACAATATAAGCAGACTTACTCTCAAAAAAGATTGACCCATTGTATACAAATGTTCTAATATACCGAAAAGGATTAATAAATGTCGAAAACAATGGTTCTTATGAAGAATACCGAGTTAAATTTGGAATGAAGGTGTAGGAAACATGGTATTTCTACCTTATGAGACGATAGTACATTAGAGTAAATCTTTAGCACTCGCCAATCATTAAATATTTTTGAGTTTTCAGCTTTTTAATACACGGTTACCATTTTGTTATCAGTAATTTATATTTTCCATAAATGCATTATTTAGAAATTATTAAAGGGTTATCTCTCAAAAGTTATGTTTGTTATACAATGTTCATGTGTAATTAATTTTGAATAAGAGTGTCACTTTAAATCATCATAAATATGACAACCTATTAATACATATTTTTAACACAAAGTACATTCAAGTCAGTCAAAAATGAAAGTTGTGCGAATTTCAGTGTTCTCAATAAGAACCGGCTACCGGGCAAAATGGACGGTTCAAATGGCAATAGGGCCGGTTCAAATTTGGAAAACTAAATGAATTTTCAGTAGAATAAGTAGAAGCTGGTCGTTTACTTTACTATTTGAGACGGTTCAACCGAAACTTCTTGAGAACCCTGGAATTTAAGGGTGTAACTAAATTTCATTACTTTTCAATTAATATAATAAATGAATTAGAAATAGTATAGTCTATACAATTTTACATTTGGTAATATTTCAATATTAAAAATTAAACGTCTGTCTTCTATTCCATTAAATAACTCTGTATGGCAGAAGATTTGATAATAATTAAATTATTTGTGAATAAAACATTTGCATGACTCACTATATATCATTTACCTATTATTATAAAATGTTATTCTACTGTTATTCTATTAATAAATTACTATGTAAGAGTAGAGTCCCTTTCATTGACCTACAGGTAGTGAATTCAATATTACCTCCAAAATTCCATTGGGAGTTGTGTCCCTTTTATTGTGATATTCCAAAATTCAAAACTTACTTTTCATACTAACACTTATTGCCATGTTGTCATGTTAATGCATATTAATCATGCGAGTGGTCTAGTGGTAGAGGGTCAGTCTGTTGCCAAAGAGGTTGTGGGTGCGCCCCCACTAGGGGTACCTTCTGATACTTCCACCACGGACCTATAAACCAGGTCCATACTTCCACCTATGGTTTAAAAAATCCAAGTGAACAGAGTATTGCTTAATTCGAAGTTAATGGAATTTGGGGTATTTTCAGTGAGTCAGTCGGGCCACTGTATGCTAAAACTTTTCAAGGAACATCAAATAAATGTTACATATAACTCATAAGAGTTTCATTTCTAAATAATATGGATATAATTGTTTCTTTTCCAGATTTGTTCCATCAGGCCATTATGATGTCAGGTTCTGATCGAACCCAGTGGGCCGTTCTGCCGAGCAGTGACGATGCAAGTTATTATGCCTCGGAGCTTGCTCGTGAGACAGGGTGTCCACCCAATGATAATTATCGGTTGATCAGGTGTCTGCAGGAATACCGCAGTGCCGATGAGATTGTGAATGCCTCAGCTAGGGTCAGGGTTAGGGTAGGTGTTGATTTTTATGCCCCCACAAAGTGGCGGCATATAGGGTTGCCCTTGTCCGTACGTACGTCTGCCTGTCTGTACGTACGTACGTACGTCCCGAAGATTGTTTCCGATCTAATTCTTGAAAACCGTTTGTCCAATCCTCACCAAACTTTACATACATGATTGTGACCATAATATCTTGATCAAGTTCGATAGCCATGGAAATCGCTTTTGTCATTTAGGAGTTACGGCCCTTTATTTGCAAAAAAAGACTTGAAAAATACGTCCCGAAGATTGTTTCCGATCTAATTCTTGAAAACTGTTTGTCCAATCCTCACCAAACTTTTAACACATGTTTGTAACCATAATACCTTGATCAAGTTCGATAGCCATGGAAATCGCTTTAATCATTTAGGAGTTAGGGCCCTTTATTGTATGAATATTTTCACCTCTTTTTTAAATTCATAGCAACTGGTTGGATATATGATGTTATGACTCAAAAAAGATTTTCATATTAGTGACTCAAGTTTTCTGGTTTTTGAGATACAAAATAAAGTTTGTTTGGTGCCCATTAATGATTAATCTATTAAATTAGATCACCCTGCAATCATAAACCCTTGGCATTTAAGGGTGGTTACAAGAGGCTTGTTTATTGTCAATATACATTTAAAGTTTTAAACACAAGTAGACTAAAGACTCAAAATCCTGTGACTTTAACACAAGATACAAGATAAAGAGAACTTTAAATGAGACTTTTACACAGAATAAAATGAGACATGTTAGAAATACATGTACATGATATTTGGATTACATGGAATATTTAAACAGATCCAGGGAGTTCTCTTCCTGGTGGTGAATGGGCTCACAATAGACCTTCTTAACAGAGCCGCCTGTGATCCTTGTGGTCAATGGGCTCACAATATCCCTCTTCACAGAACTGCCTGGGATCCTGGTGGTCAATGGGCTCACAATATCCCTCTTCACAGAGCAGCCTGTGATCCTTGTGGTCAATGGGCTCATAATATCCCTCTTCACAGAACCGCCTGTGATCCTGGTGTTCAATAGTCTCATAATATCCCTCTTCACAGAGCAGCCTGTGATCCTAGGGTCAATGGGCTCACAATATACCTTCTTGACAGAGCAGCCTGGGATCCTGGTGGTCATTGGGCTCACAATATACCTTCTTGACAGAGTAGCCTGTGATCCTTGTGGTCAATGGGCTCACAATATACCTTCTTGACAGAGCAGCCTGTGATCCTGGTGGTCAATGGGCTCATAATATCCCGTCACAGAACTGCCTGTGATCCTTGTGGTCAATGGGCTCACAATATAGCTTCTAGACAGAGCAGTCTGTGATCCTGGTGGTCATTGGGCTCACAATATCCCTCTTGACAGAACCACCTGTGATCCTGGTGTTCAATGGTCTCATAATATCCCTCTTGACAGAGCAGCCTGTGATCCTGGTGTTCAATGGTCTCATAATATCCCTCTTGACAGAGCAGCCTGTGATCCTGGTGGTCAATGGGCTCACAATATTCCTTCTTGACAGAGCAGCCAGGGATCCTGGTGGTCATTGGGCTCACAATATACCTTCTTGACAGAGCAGCCTGTGATCCTTGTGGTCAATGGGCTCACAATATACCTTCTTGACAGAGCAGCCTGTGATCCTGGTGGTCAATGGGCTCACAATATACCTTCTTGACAGAGCAGCCTGTGATCCTTGTGGTCAATGGGCTCATAATATCCCTTCTTGACAGAGCAGTCTGTGATCCTGGTGGTCAATGGGCTCACAATATACCTTCTTGACAGAGCAGCCTGTGATCCAGGTGGTCAATGGGCTCACAATATACCTTCTTGACAGAACCGCCTGTGATCCTGGTGGTCAATGGGCTCACAATATATCTTCTTGACAGAGCAGCCTGTGATCCTGGTGGTCAATGGGCTCACAATATACCTTCTAGACAGAGCAGCCTGTGATCCTTGTGGTCAATGGGCTCACAATATATCTTCTTGACAGAGCAGCCTGTGATCCTGGCGGTCAATGGGCTCACAATATCCCTCTTGACAGAACTGCCTGTGATCCTTGTGGTCAATGGGCTCACAATATACCTTCTTGACAGAGCAGCCTGTGATCCTGGTGGTCAATGGGCTCACAATATACCTTCTAGACAGAGCAGCCTGTGATCCTTGTGGTCAATGGGCTCACAATATACCTTCTTGACAGAGCAGCCTGTGATCCTGGTGGTCAATGGTCTCATAATATCCCTCTTCACAGAACCGCCTGTGATCCTTGTGGTCAATGGGCTCACAATAAACCTTCTTGACAGAGCAGTCTGTGATCCTGGTGGTCAATGGGCTCACAATATACCTTCTTGACAGAGCAGCCGGTGATCCTTGTGGTCAATGGGCTCACAATATACCTTCTTGACAGAACGGCCTGTGATCCTTGTGGTCAATGGGCTCACAATATATCTTCTTGACAGAGCAGCCTGTGATCCTGGCGGTCAATGGGCTCACAATATACCTTCTTGACAGAGCAGCCGGTGATCCTTGTGGTCAATGGGCTCACAATATACCTTCTAGACAGAGCAGCCTGTGATCCTGGTGGTCAATGGGCTCACAATATACCTTCTAGACAGAGCAGCTTGTGATCCTTGTGGTCAATGGGCTCACAATATACCTTCTTGACAGAGCAGCCTGTGATCCTGGTGGTCAATGGGCTCACAATATACCTTCTTGACAGAGCAGCCTGTGATCCTGGTGGTCAATGGGCTCACAATATACCTTCTTGACAGAGTAGCCTGTGATCCTGGTGTTCAATGGGCTCACAATATACCTTCTAGACAGAGCAGCCTGTGATCCTGGTGGTCAATGGGCTCACAATATACCTTCTTGACAGAGCAGCCTGTGATCCTGGTGGTCAATGGGCTCACAATATACCTTCTTGACAGAGCAGCCTGTGATCCTTGTGGTCAATGGGCTCACAATATACCTTCTTGACAGAACCGCCTGTGATCCTTCTGATCAATGGGCTCACAATATACCTTCTTGACAGAGCAGCCTGTGATCCTGGTGGTTAATGGTTTCATAATATCCCTCTTGACAGAACGGCCTGTGATCCTTGTGGTCAATGGTCTCACAATATCCCTCTTGACAGAACCGCCTGTGATCCTGGTGGTCAATGGGCTCACAATATCCCTTCTTGACAGAGCAGTCTGTGATCCTGGTGGTCAATGGGCTCACAATATACCTTCTTGACAGAGCAGCCTGTGATCCAGGTGGTCAATGGGCTCACAATATACCTTCTTGACAGAACCGCCTGTGATCCTGGTGGTCAATGGGCTCACAATATATCTTCTTGACAGAGCAGCCTGTGATCCTGGTGGTCAATGGGCTCACAATATACCTTCTAGACAGAGCAGCCTGTGATCCTTGTGGTCAATGGGCTCACAATATATCTTCTTGACAGAGCAGCCTGTGATCCTGGCGGTCAATGGGCTCACAATATCCCTCTTGACAGAACTGCCTGTGATCCTTGTGGTCAATGGGCTCACAATATACCTTCTTGACAGAGCAGCCTGTGATCCTGGTGGTCAATGGGCTCACAATATACCTTCTAGACAGAGCAGCCTGTGATCCTTGTGGTCAATGGGCTCACAATATACCTTCTTGACAGAGCAGCCTGTGATCCTGGTGGTCAATGGTCTCATAATATCCCTCTTCACAGAACCGCCTGTGATCCTTGTGGTCAATGGGCTCACAATAAACCTTCTTGACAGAGCAGTCTGTGATCCTGGTGGTCAATGGGCTCACAATATACCTTCTTGACAGAGCAGCCGGTGATCCTTGTGGTCAATGGGCTCACAATATACCTTCTTGACAGAACGGCCTGTGATCCTTGTGGTCAATGGGCTCACAATATATCTTCTTGACAGAGCAGCCTGTGATCCTGGCAGTCAATGGGCTCACAATATACCTTCTTGACAGAGCAGCCGGTGATCCTTGTGGTCAATGGGCTCACAATATACCTTCTAGACAGAGCAGCCTGTGATCCTGGTGGTCAATGGGCTCACAATATACCTTCTAGACAGAGCAGCTTGTGATCCTTGTGGTCAATGGGCTCACAATATACCTTCTTGACAGAGCAGCCTGTGATCCTGGTGGTCAATGGGCTCACAATATACCTTCTTGACAGAGCAGCCTGTGATCCTGGTGGTCAATGGGCTCACAATATACCTTCTTGACAGAGTAGCCTGTGATCCTGGTGTTCAATGGGCTCACAATATACCTTCTAGACAGAGCAGCCTGTGATCCTGGTGGTCAATGGGCTCACAATATACCTTCTTGACAGAGCAGCCTGTGATCCTGGTGGTCAATGGGCTCACAATATACCTTCTTGACAGAGCAGCCTGTGATCCTTGTGGTCAATGGGCTCACAATATACCTTCTTGACAGAACCGCCTGTGATCCTTCTGATCAATGGGCTCACAATATACCTTCTTGACAGAGCAGCCTGTGATCCTGGTGGTTAATGGTTTCATAATATCCCTCTTGACAGAACGGCCTGTGATCCTTGTGGTCAATGGTCTCACAATATCCCTCTTGACAGAACCGCCTGTGATCCTGGTGGTCAATGGGCTCACAATATCCCTCTTGACAAAACCGCCTGTGATCCTGGTGGTCAATGGTCTCATAATATCCCTCTTCACAGAACTGCCTGTGATCCTTGTGGTCAATGGTCTCATAATATCCTTTTGACAGAACCACCTGTGATCCTGGTGGTCAATGGTCTCCCTCTTGACAGAACCGCCTTTGATCCTGGTGGTCAATGGACTCATGATATCCCTCTTGACAGAGCAGCCTGTGATCCTTGTGGTCATGGGTCTCATAATATCCCTCTTGACAGAACCGCTTGTGATCCTGGTGGTCAATGGTCTCCCTCTTGACAGAACCGCCTTTGATCCTGGTGGTCAATGGACTCATGATATCCCTCTTGACAGAGCAGCCTGTGATCCTTGTGGTTATGGGTCTCATAATATCCTTGACAGAACCGCCTTTGATCCTGGTGGTCAATGGACTCATGATATCCCTCTTGACAGAGCAGCCTGTGATCCTTGTGGTCATGGGTCTCATAATATCCCTCTTGACAGAACCGCCTGTGATCCTGTGGTCAATGGACTCATGATATCCTTCTTGACAGAACCGCCTGTGATCCTGGTGGTCAATGGGCTCATGATATCCCTCTTGACAGAACCGCCTGTGATCCTGGTGGTCAATGGACTCATGATATCCCTCTTGACAGAACCGCCTGTGATCCTGGTGGTCAATGGGCTCATGATATCCCTCTTCACAGAACCGCCTGTGATCCTGGTGGTCAATGGTCTCACAATATCCCTCTTGACAGAACCGCCTGTGATCCTGGTGGTCAATGGACTCATGATATCCCTCTTGACAGAACCGCCCGTGATCCTGGTGGTCATTGGTCTCATAATATCCCTCTTCACAGAACCGCCTGTGATCCTGGTGGTCAATGGTCTCCCTCTTGACAGAACCGCCTGTGATCCTGGTGGTCAATGGACTCATGATATCCCTCTTGACAGAACCGCCTGTGATCCTGGTAGTCAATGGACTCATGATATCCTTCTTGACAGAGAAGCCTGTGATCCTGGTGGTCAATTGGCTCATAATATCCCTTCTTGACAGAGCAGCCTGTGATCCTGGTGGTCAATGGGCTCACAATATATCTTCTTGACAGAGCAGCCTGTGATCCTGGTGGTCAATGGGCTCACAATATATCTTCTTGACAGAGCAGCCTGTGATCCTGGTGGTCAATGGGCTCACAATATATCTTCTTGACAGAGCAGCCTGTGATCCTGGTGGTCAATGGGCTCACAATATACCGTCTTGACAGAACAGCCTATGATCCTTGTGGTCAATGGGCTCACAATATACCTTCTTGACAGAACGGCCTGTGATCCTGGTGGTCAATGGGCTCACAATATACCTTCTTGACAGAACGGCCTGTGATCCTTGTGGTCAATGGGCTCACAATATACCTTCTTGACAGAACAGCCTGTGATCCTGGTGGTCAATGGGCTCACAATATACCTTCTTGACAGAACGGCCTGTGATCCTGGTGGTCAATGGGCTCACAATATATCTTCTTGACAGAGCAGCCTGTGATCCTGGTGGTCAATGGGCTCACAATATATCTTCTTGACAGAGCAGCCTGTGATCCTGGTGGTCAATGGGCTCACAATATACCGTCTTGACAGAACAGCCTATGATCCTTGTGGTCAATGGGCTCACAATATACCTTCTTGACAGAACCGCCTGAGATCCTGGTGGTCAATGGGCTCACAATATACCTTTTTGACAGAACCGCCTGTGATATTGGAGCTAGATTTAGATTTATAATATACCACTATCGCCCATTCTAGGAGGGTACGGTAGGGAGCCCATGGAGTCCAGTTGTTGATGGCCCATTCCAGGGCTCACAGTATGCCTTTATGACCGACCAGCCCAGAGATATGCGTTCACAGGGACGTTTCCAGAAGCTACGAGTCATGGGAGGACTCACCAAGGATGATGGATCATATTTTATACGTAAGATTTATCATGATTTCTAATCATTTAGTGATTTTATTCTCTCTTTTACCAAAGAAAGAAGTCAATCATTCTTATAATGCCGATCACCCTTAAATAGCTTCTTACCCTTTGATAATAATAACATATTAATAATGTCACTACCCTGCGCTTGAGTGCAAATATAGGGTACTAAATTTTAATACTGACATTGACAGTTGTCTGAATTTCTGCTTCTGATTGTGTATAAAATATGTTTCTTTCTCCCTAGCATGCCATCCTTAGCAAGAGAGCCATATGCCAACCTAGTTTGGCAACATACTTATAATTACTCTGCTTCTTCGCCTACTAGTAATATATACATAATCTGACCCAAGCCAATGTGGTGACACTAAAGGTGGGACTGACACCAACACAGGTTGAAATGTAAGATCTGAATGAAGATTAGTCACTACTTTCTTATTATTTTTAATTATTGTACGTTCTTGACAATGTGTATTTTCCCATTTCTTTCTCTCATCCTAACGGACATACCATTTGCTCCCACAGGTCCAGATGACTATCGACTCTGACAACATATTTTACTCTTGCCCAGCTACTTTACATTTGTATAAAACATAATTCTTTTCTCCCAGCAAACATGCCATCACTCCAAGAGGGCCTATCACCAACTCAATTTGACAACATCCTGCTGGAGTTCCTGCGTGACCAGAATGTGAAGGACATGGTGAACGCCCTGGAGGCTCTCCGGTTCGAGTACTCGTATTGGCCACAACGCAGCAACTACTCCTGGGTACGCCAGGAGATGATGGATGTAAGTAGTCAGTGGCATAATGAAAGTCAGTATGATACTGACATAAGCATGTGTGTAACATTTGATTGAAAAATGAAAGAAACAGATTGCCAAACATTGCAAGTCTAGGAGAAAATAGAAGAGCAAATGTCCCGAGTCTGTGGCTGATGCTGATCATAAAAAATAGTTCAGCCCTGCTCCAAGAAGCTTTCAAGTAATGCTGAATTTCATGTTCAGAAAACTATTTACCTATAAGAAACAATAAAATGCTCAATCCCTTCCATGATATTCAAATAAAACTTTGTATGCATGTTACCAGAGACAGTATGCATATTTATAGGAAGGGGAATAACTCTGACTTATAGAGTATTGCCCCTTGTTTACTGAAAAAACAAGGGAAGACAATCGTTTGCTTTTACTCGACATCGCTCTTGATAAATTTACAACCAAATTCATTATGTATTTTATTAATAAACTATGATTTGCAATATATCTAAAGGTACGTTTTTACAATGTGTCAATATTCATATTATCTTAGTTCATAATCGCCATTAATAAGGCATAATCATACTTTTCCAGATGATGTCAGACTACCTGTTTGGTACAGGGATGGACGAGACACTGCGTTCCCAAAATCTCTACAACAGAACCTATATGTATCTTTTTAACTACAAGTCAAGATACGACTATGTCCCGACCTGGAGAGGTATGTGCCTTCTGATAGATCTATTTATTGTTAGAAAAGATATATGTACTGCAATCTCAGAATCTCTTCAATAGGGTGTACATACATATGTATCTGCAATACAAGTTAAAATAAGTGGATGGGCTCTGTTTCAGTTTAAGTACAAGTCACAAAAATGCTAATTGTTGCTATTAAATATTTTACATGTGTGAGTTCATGTATTATAACCAATGTCAGAATTATATTACATATACAATGTAATTTAAAACAACACCATGAAAATGCATATTTTTGTAAAACCACAAAATTTCGTGCCAAGTAATAATTATATGATTCACAGTATGCAAATGATCATGAATTTTATGAAGGAATGTACATGATATTGGTTCTTAAGATTGCTTTTATATGTACATTTCTAATCAAAGGGAGGTTAACGATATTCTATACCCTTCCACCCCAGCAAGTTTAAAAGGAAACTTATTTCGATGTACTGGTTATTGTCCAGGTGTTGCCCATGGTCAGGAGCTGCAGTACGTGTTTGGTTACCCGTTCATCAACCAGACATACAGGGACCTGTTCGGAGTCTACCCACGTCAGGTGTACGACATCGACTTCACGGACAGGAACATCAGTGAATACATGATCAGCCTCTTCACAAATTTCTCCAACTCAGGGTATCTCACAGTTTATACCTTTTCTTTGTATAATACTTTTCAAGAATGTTGAGACATATTTGTCATTGCTATAAATGTTAATATTGCATTATTAGAATGGTGAACTATGTTTGTTTTTCTGTATGTTCAGTGTTAAAAATGTCAAGAGAAAAGATACATGTACTGTCATCTAGTTTATAGCCTTAAAAATGTTGTTGATTTCAAAATCTAATATAACTGTGATACATTCAATTCTTAAGAAAAACTTCTAATATAAATGTGATGCATTCAATTCTTAAGAAAAACTTCTAATATAAATGTGATGCATTCAATTCTTTACAAAAGCTTCTAATATAACTGTGGTGCATTCAATTCTTTACAAAATCTTCTAATATAACTGTGATGCATTCAATTCTTAACAAAATCTTCTAATATAACTGTGATGCATTCAATTCTTTACAAAAACTTCTAATATAACTGTGATGCATTCAATTCTTAACAAAATCTAATATAATTGTGATGCATTCAATTCTTAACAAAATCTTCTAATATAACTGTGATGCATTCAATTCTTTACAAAAACTTCTAATATAACTGTGATGCATTCAATTCTTAACAAAATCTTCTAATATAACTGTGATGCATTCAATTCTTAACAAAATCTTCTAATATAACTGTGATGCATTCAATTCTTTACAAAAACTTCTAATATAACTGTGATGCATTCAATTCTTAACAAAATCTAATATAATTGTGATGCATTCAATTCTTAACAAAATCTTCTAATATAACTGTGATGCATTCAATTCTTTACAAAAACTTCTAATATAACTGTGATGCATTCAATTCTTTACAAAATCTTCTAATATAACTGTGATGCATTCAATTCTTAACAAAATCTTCTAATATAACTGTGATGCATTCAATTCTTTACAAAAACTTCTAATATAACTGTGATGCATTCAATTCTTAAGAAAATCTTCTAATATAACTGTGATGCATTCAATTCTTAACAAAATCTTCTAATATAACTGTGATGCATTCAATTCTTAACAAAAACTTCTAATATAACTGTGATGCATTCAATTCTTAACGGTGACATCATTGTACAATATCCACACAGAAAACTTGAATGCTTGCTTATACAGGAACCCTACAGATAGTAAATACACAGTGAGCAACTTTGGTAACATACCTTGGCTGGAGTATAACCTACAAAACCACAGTTATCTCGAGATTGGAAACAAGACACAAAACAGGGTGAACTTTCGACAACGGCAATATGTCTTCTGGCGGGAATATTTCCTGTCTATCACAAACAGGGGCCAAAGTGAGTTTTTAAGTAGCTCTGTACTAGTCTGTAATACTTCTGATCCATACCTCTTATTGACTAATCAACTATAAAACTGTTATCTTTATACTTTGTACTAATTTAAATTGTGCTTGAAGGATTTGCGACCATGCTTTCACCACGGTGTAGTTAACATGCAGTTGCAATCAAACATATACATTTTTAAATCTTGAATGTGCATGTATGGTGTGCTTTCAGACACTTGCTCCTCTGTAATCTATTTAATTTCGCATAATAATGTACAATGCAGATATACATATACCGGTATATCACAAATTCCTTACCACTGATTTGTGATGTGTGCATTAGCAAGATAATTGTATTATCATAGCTATATACAATGTTAACTTATAAATTTTTCGAAACAGATCAAGCTTTGAAGTATATGGTGTATATGTGTATATGTGTATATGTGTTCAAACCTTCTCTGATTAGTAATAGTTAGTTAGCTGTTTAGACTTTCTATTAGACCGATACCATTTCTGTATGTTTCAATAATAATTTTCAATAATAGTATTACTGAACTACGTAGCTGTCTTTATATTTTTCAGTTCTAACCACCACCACATCCAAACCGCTGTCAGAAAATGAGTTCCAGATTGCGACATATTCTGTCGGAGCGCTGGCCGCAGTTCTGCTCATCATTTGTATAGCACTGACCATCGTTATATGGAGAATGAGACCCAAAGACTACTGATCTACCAGTGATAAACATGCTACTTCATACTCTCTGCAAACCTCCACATACAGTTTATGTGTTTCATAGCTTCAGACTTTCCATAAACCTGTGTAACTAACAAGTTTTGCTCGCCTTTGCCTAGAATGAGGTCAAATAACATGGCTACTATGGTGAATTAGTGTTTATGGACTGTATAGATAAATTTTTGACTATCCATGGGTCCTGAAGTCAAAGTGTTTCATGACATTTGAGTGTATGTAAACATGTAACTGGAGTTTCCATATGTCAAAATATTCCTTAGAATAGAGAGTGAGCTGTAGTAATGTTAAATTTACAACAGTTAGATTTGATCATTAGAATTATTGTTAACATTTACTTGATTATGATGTACAATGTACTTTGATAAAGTTAATACTAGATCACTTTTTAATGAGTGTACACATTTATTAGTGTACACATTTATTACATGGCTGATAAACAATAACAACACACAGTATAATAGCTGTACCCTGTTATATGAAGAAAGAGACATGGTGAAGTCCAAGATGAAGATGTAGAACAGTTACAGTGCCATAATATATATCGAATACCCTACCATACACGTGTGCATCATAGTAGTGCTAACTCTTAATGGTTCCAGTGTAGTAATTTTTAGAGATGCTGGACTTCTCCCAATAATATGATTGTAAAATTTGGTGAAATGAAATGTTAAGGGGTTAAGCCTTTTGCAGTATAAACATATCATCATCTGTTTATTTCCAGGATTTTAAGTCTCAGGTTGTTATTCTTTCTCTAAAATGTTGAAAACATTGTAACTGTTGCTTTTTACTGTTGAATCGCCACTAGCGGTTCAAGATGGGGGTGCACATGGCACCCTCTCCTAATTTACTTTTAATTGTAATATTGGAGAAAAGAGAAATTAAAAATGCCATTTCGGACTAGAAATTGTTTAAATAGTCTTGGGGGAGGAGTATAAACAAAAACAATGCCCTTGATGGCATCCATTGTTAAAGAATCAGTTTAATTGCAATCCACTCATGAAACTGTGATTGTCATATGTATATGGTAGCTAGTTATACAATATAATATCAACAACTCGTGGACACTCGGGGCAGACCTTAAAAGTGATTGTCATATGTATATGGTAGCTAGTTATACAATATAATATCAACAACTCGTGGACACTCGGGGCAGACCTTAAAAGTGATTGTCATATGTATATGGTAGCTAGTTATACAATATAATATCAACAACTCGTGGACACTCGGGGCAGACCTTAAAAGTGATTGTCATATGTTTATGGTAGCTAGTTATACAATATAATATCGACAACTCGTGGACACTCGGGGCAGACCTTAAAAGTGATTGTCATATGTTTATGGTAGCTAGTTATACAATATAATATCAACAACTCGTGGACACTCGGGGCAGACCTTAAAAGTGATTGTCATATGTTTATGGTAGCTAGTTATACAATATAATATCAACAACTCGTGGACACTCGGGGCAGACCTTAAAAGTGATTGTCATATGTTTATGGTAGCTAGTTATACAATATAATATCAACAACTCGTGGACACTCGGGGCAGACCTTAAAAGTGATTGTCATATGTTTATGGTAGCTAGTTATACAATATAATATCAACAACTCGTGGACACTCGGGGCAGACCTTAAAAGTGATTGTCATATGTATATGGTAGCTAGTTATACAATATAATATCAACAACTCGTGGACACTCGGGGCAGACCTTAAAAGTGATTGTCATATGTATATGGTAGCTAGTTATACAATATAATATCGACAACTCGTGGACACTCGGGGCAGACCTTAAAAGTGATTGTCATATGTATATGGTAGCTAGTTATACAATATAATATCGACAACTCGTGGACACTCGGGGCAGACCTTAAAAGTGATTGTCATATGTATATGGTAGCTAGTTATACAATATAATATCAACAACTCGTGGACACTCGGGGCAGACCTTAAAAGTGATTGTCATATGTATATGGTAGCTAGTTATACAATATAATATCAACAACTCGTGGACACTCGGGGCAGACCTTAAAAGTGATTGTCATATGTATATGGTAGCTAGTTATACAATATAATATCAACAACTCGTGGACACTCGGGGCAGACCTTAAAAGTGATTGTCATATGTATATGGTAGCTAGTTATACAATATAATATCAACAACTCGTGGACACTCGGGGCAGACCTTAAAAGCTCGAGCTACCCAACGTTATATCTCTTTGCAAGAATGCTAACAAATTGGGCTTTTAAATTTCACATATATATGCATAAATGTTGGACTACTACAGACATGAGTTACTCTTGTTCCATTTTGGTTTTGGAAATTGAATATGAATGTGGAAACGGCTGCTCACATCGTTTGACAAATAACTGGCTTTAATTTTCACACTGTTCTTTCCATACATGTTTGTAAGTCTCAATCAATATCCATATCTATAAATTCATTGTTATTCATATGTTTTAATGATCCATACTCGCATATACTCACTGCTAACATTCCAACACTGGATCATTGTACATAGCCTTTTTATAATTACTTTCATTTTATAATATATTATTAATCTTTCATATTATTTTAAATGTTCGTTTTCTAACTTTTATTGATACTTAGTATCTGAGGTGGAAATATATATATATAAAGTATATATATATATATATATATATATACAATCCATCACCAAATATATATATATATATTAGTCGCATTTGAGGTCAGTTTTTAAAATTGTTATCACCATTTGTTAACGTTTAAGGCATTTTAAATACATGTATGTAAATTCCACTAATATTTCATTTTACATTTTGGATTCGGTTCCTTTTGCGTAAACAAAACAATTTCAATCAATGGAGATCGCATGGTTGGGTTGCTATGTACGCCATTTTAAACGATATAATCAGATAAATTCCAAGAGAATAATACAGAGATACACTGTATGATTCATATCATGCAAGGTTCGTGATACAAAAATATTTACCATATTTATATGCATTTGTAAATTGTGCAAATATGTAAAATATGTGCACACGATTGTATTTTTAATAAAAGAAATCTTAAATCCTCAAGCTTCTATGTTTTTTCTTCTCTTATTCTTATATTGCTATCAGAGGGACCATTTCAAGTCATATAATTATTTTTCTTAAAGGGAATGTATCACAATATTTGAAATCTATTTTATAGGTTAGTTCTTCGTGGTATTAACATGTATATAGCGTTGGCGTCATTGGCGGCGGCCTCGGCGCTGGGCAAAATCCTTAATATTTGCTATAGCTAAATGCGTTTAATATATTCACAAAAAGCCGGGCAAAAATGCTGGAAGTGGCAGGACGCCTCATGGAAACGAACAAGCGTCGGCATCGGTTTGCGGTGCTATTGTTTTATATGAAACTGTCATCGAATCAGTTTTACACAATTATTGTAAGAAGAGTTCTCACGTTTCCAGGTCAGTAATGAACTCTGGTCTGTATATTCTAAGACGGCCGTCTTTGAAGGCTATCCAGACGTCACCAGTAACGTCAATGCTCACGACGTAAGCGTCATGCAGATTTTTAAAAACGGCAGTTTGTTGATACTTCCCGTCTTCGCCGAATATGTGCAAATTCGATACGGCATTGGCGTCGACGACAAAAACGTGACGTTGTGGCGAGCACGCGATTCCGTTCGGGCGTAACGGGCCGCTGGTAATCGTCGTTTTGACGTCACGTTTGATGGAACGTTTCCAAATTCCGTTGTCGTCAAGTATCGTTATGTTCGAGATATCGTCTGAGAAAAACAATTCCCCGATCATGTTTGTTGTCAAATGTCGGGGCCTGTACATCATTCTGGGATCCGGATGGCTTAACGTAGCCAGCAATTCACCGCTGATGGTGAACTTTAGAATACGCCCGGCGTTATGAAAAGCGACGTACAGCAAGTTTCTTTGCCCGTTATCATCCACGCATACAGCACTCGGGACGTCGGGGACTGTAAAACATTGCAGAATTTTGCTATCGTCGGTAATTGATTTGACCGCTTTGTTGGTGATGTAGAAAATATGTCCACTTTTGTCACACGATATGTCCAATATATTCTCACTAACAGACATAATACTTGTGAATCGAATGTTTCTACTTGCCCTGCCGTGACGTCTAGAATCTAACGTGTACGTCACAATATACTCGCGGAATGATACGTACATCTCTGACGCAGACGCCAAAGAAATTTTTGCAGTTTCATCTTCGAGAACTTTCTTAGGTATTGGCAATTTCGTGTCATAAACTCTTGCGTACACAACATGCTCTTTAATTTCACGGATAAAATCTACTTTACAATTTTCATTTTGACTAGCGTCAGTCTGAAACATTATGGATCCAAAGTCTGGGACCGATTTTAAACTCATCACCAACTTGATTTCTTCCTTCGGCCACCTCGTATCGTGCATGAATTCAAGATACGAACGAAGCACCCCGATGATCAATAGTAGTTCGGCATGGTTAACAGTATCCAGTTTGTTTCGAACAAAAGCAAAAGAACTTTCAGATTTAAACAACTGTTCTTTAAGAAATGTCACCTTCTCGTCCATGAGTTTGTAGTATTCACTCGCCTTCCTGTTGACGTCATCTACCCATTCCTCCTCCATCTGGTACAGTTTATCCCTGTGCCTCTCCACATACGCTCTATATTTCCGCGTAGCGTCATCCACTTCACTCTCAAGTTTCGATCTACTTTCGGAAATCTGCAATATCAGTCCTTTTAAAGAAGGGGTGACCTCTGTTTCTTTGAACTTCAACAAGCGTCTTAGTCTTGCACGTCTGCTTCTTGCCGCCCGAACTAAAGCATCGTATCCTTTAATCTCTGCTAAGTGTCGCGCATGTGTTATCAGTTTACATTTGTCGCAAACTGGTTTTTCGCAGAACGCGCAGTATTGGTTCAAGATTTTCAAGGAATGTTGTTTGCACAGTCGCGGCACATCATAGATATCCATCTCTTCCTCCTGAGTTTTATGGGTCCATTTGGTCAACGCAGAAAATGCGCTAGATTTGTATGACTTTTTGTCATCCATTTTCCACTTTGGCGAATGCATAACTTAAATAAGAGACGCATGTCATTTTGTCCCATAATATTTAAATATCCACGTAACAGTACCGTGTTTATACATTTAACAAAGAGTATTTCAGTACGAGTTCACTGCTCATGTTTCATTTTCATTGTTTTCTTCCATTGGAACGTAAAACTGAACTTAATCATTCGACTGACAATGAACACGGTATTTGATGTATGTATAGATTTTAGTGCATGTAATGCAATATTAAAACGATTTCTCCAGAGCAGGGAAAGCTATCAGTGGAATAAGTTCGTTTTTTTTCTTTGAAACTTAAGTAAAGTGTGACGTCACGACCCAATGAATCGATTCAGTCATATAGCCTAATAAACGAAATACACTGGACAAAATATTTGACTCTGACTGGCTCGTTCTTGAAGTGATGAACTTTGAATACAACATTTATTTTATCATTGCCACGACCAAATAATATGTTTTTCAAAAGATGGTTACGGTAACTTTTTTCTCTAAAACTGTGCTTGAAACTACAGCTAGTCAGCTTTCTTTTAACCTAAACACCGATTAGTTTATTGTTACCTCAGAATTATGTTTTTTCGAACAGTGTTCTTTGTTTTTACATTCAAGTTCATCGTTGGGCGTACATGGATTAGAACCATTGCCTTGAAACCCTCAAAAGATTGGTAGTCTTGTGCTTAACAGCATAGGCATTAAAATCAGGGGCGGGTCCAGAAATTGATGTAAGAGGAGGCGTAACTTAGGGCGCAACGACCTCAAGAAAAAAATAACGATTTGTAGACGGAAATAGTTCATTATGACTCTGAGCGAATTCTATTACTTTTGCCCCTTAAAAAGTACAATCAGACGATTTTAGAGGGTGCGCGCACCGGATGCGCCCCTCTTAATCAGCATTACGGGTTAGTCCAAATAATTGTACGTTTACGGACTTTTTTACGTTTTTTGATATGGCAAATCCTTCACGTACAAATTGTTTAGTATCAAAAGTGGGTAGTTATTCCGATCGGGATTCCGGGTTAAAGCATTTAACATCTAAAAAATATCATAAAAACAAGAAATATTACTAGATTATGTTATTTTATATCAGATCCATACATAAAAATGTCATATCCTATGAATAATTATGAGTTTGACGTGTTTTTTTCATTTCTTCCTGTCAAAACATAGCAATATATACATGAAGGGCACCTGCAAGGCTTCATGGCACAATTTTTAAACAATCGGAACATTTCGGCCATGGCCGAGTTGTAAGATTGTATTCGAGGTCTATCTCGAAGCTTGTCGGAGGTGGCCGAGTTATTATGATTGGGTCGAGTTGTTCCGCTTGGCATAAATGTTGTCTGTGTCAGTCAACTTTCGTTTTATTGGAAAGGTAAACAATGTGTTTTAATGCATTAAATGCTTGTTTTGTGCATATTAACTTGTCACTTACATGGTAAAATATGAATATAAACCTTTATGATCAAATTAAACCATAAAATACTTCCCTTAATACAATTTCAATATTTTTCAAAACGTTTAGACGTTAGGGATTAGAAGAATCCCGTACACGTCTATAATTTTAGACTAATTACGGGTGTGCTACTTTCAATGATGAGCTCATTTATGGCAACCGGTATATCAGGCACGTATTTTTCTGTTGCATACTTAATAATCATTTTGTGGATGGAATTATGAACAATGTCTTCGAGCATGGTCACAACACAGTACTCTTATGGCTAAGCCACTCGTGAAATATAACTTCTGTTGCTCGCTCACTCGGCCGCATTTCACAATTTGTTTGAGTCCATATAGGAGTCATATTTATTATTTTATTATTTAACCAGAAACGCACCCTTTGTTCAAGTCAATAAAATCGTAATAAACCTTAATCTGAGTGTGACTATAACCGCTTAAGTATGTCCTACATTATGTATTCAATAGAGCATGGCCTAAAGACGATAATACAGGACAGATTTGTATTCAAGATATACACGGAAATAAAAATCCAAAAGGCACAGACTACGCATGGTGACATTTTAGACATATCAGTGTTGTTAAAGAAATCTAAGGAGAATGCATACTCACTGGCGGGATTGCAAGGTAAGTGCTGCATTTGTTAACATGTATTTTTATGACCTACTTTCTGACCTCGTATGTACATGTATATTGATGAAAAACTTCTGCTTGCCCATACAGATAATATCAACACAGTTTAATCCATAAAGGAAGTTAAGGGAGATCGCGGCGTCAGTGAAAAATTAATAAATTCCCTGAATACCATTCTATAACCTCCTATAGAATATAACAAAACCAGTACCATTTCAATGTTCAAGTCTCAGTGTAACACTTGGGAAACCGATGAAATCTCAGAGAAACACTTTGTTAACCGATAAACCATGCAAACACATACACAGCAACAGAATCAAAATAATTATATCTATAGGTTACAAGAAAATGGACTGCTTACTGACTTCAGGCGCGTAGCTAGGGCCAATCTAGGATTATGCAGATTAAAATAAGTGAATTGAGGGACAGCATATTAAGCCCTTCACCCCCTACCCCTTCGGTATTTATTTCAAATTCGGTGGTTTTGGTATAACAAAAACTTCGACCTGCCAAAATTTCATTATGCAACTGCGTGTTTGAGAACAGTCAGCTACGCGCCTGGACGTGGACGACTGGTTGAAGATTTGGGAATACTCAGGTTAGGTCCATCCGGTTGTAATCCCGATTTACAGCATACGTCTTTTAAATACCATTAGATGAAGGGCCAGATCACCCGTAAGCTATTAGCAATTATGTGTAGACAACATATTGTACATAATACACATGTACATGCCGGTATACGTGCGATATCTAGTTGTACAAGTGTGTATCATATCGCGCTGTTCTTCTTACAAGTGAACAAATTTGATAACTCATTTGATGAACTGACATAATATAGCCAACTTTCACCTTAAACAATTGCTTGTAAAATTTTACAATTATTTGAATCGATGTGAGCGTTGATTTGTCTAAATAGAGTACAAATCGAGATTTTCTGACTTTGTAAAAGTGCCGTAATTCATAATTATTTATGCTAGATAGTTGGTATGAGTGACCCCTTTGATGAATCTGAAGAAAAATATATATATTTTAGGTTTATTTTAGGTAAAATGTCACTAAATTTTGTAGAGGTCAAAATTCAGCACATTATCTCCAAGTCACTGTGTATGCGCACGTATTTGAAACATTTTGCAAATCTAGTTCACTAAAATCATCATTTACGTTTACAACTTTTTCATTTAATTTACTAAAATTTTGATGACGGATCATCCGTGCTTATTAACACCACATGGCAATTATGAATGGGAAATCATTTCTTTCTAACTTGTTAATCACACGTAGACAATTATATATAATTTTAACCTGGGAGAAAACGTGTGTCGGGTATGGGACTCGAACCCTGAACCGCCGGAACTCGAGTAAGGCGCTCTCACCAGCCGAGCTAACCGGGTGGCTGGTTCTTACCTACACACACTACAGTACGCCCCCAATTAACATTTGAGGCCGATCCAGGCACTCTTGTCTTACTTCTGACATCAGTAAAGTAAATCTAGGAGGAAGAATACGTGCCGTATGAGGCTCGAACTAATGACCACCGGAATACTAGCACGGCGCGCTTACTAGCTAAACTAACCGGGCTGCTAGTTCGTACCCCCACACAAACCACAATTTCTCCCCTGTTACCATTTAGGCCGAAAGTGTCACTGTTGCCTTTTGCTTCTGGCACCAGTAAGGATAACTGATGAACTGTTTTCAAAATATACGACTGTTTTATAGTGTAACCAGGCATCAGACCTGTAGGGTTGAATCTCTGTGGTGATAGACACGACATCGTTGTACATAATGTATCGTTAATACGCAATATACATAGTTAATAATAAATACGATTTTTATACAAAATATCACATCACTGTGGATACTAAATTTACCTGTCAAGTGAAATACATTATTTTATAAAAAGTTATATAGCGTTCAGTGGTAACGAGGATGTAGTGTTCAAAATATTCAATGTGTCATATAATCAAATGGTAAATATTATAGATACATTTAAGACAGTTTACTTGAGCTCGTAATACAATTTTGTTGAGGTTTTTGTGCCAATTGCAGGCATGGAAGGACTATGGGACCCCAGTTAATACCACCAGCAACGAAGCCGCCAAGATGTTTGATGCCTCTCTTACCCAGGTATAAATATATTCAAACGGTTTATGTAAACGATTAATGATTAGGATTACGATTGAACACACTATGTTCTAACTGACTCGTGGTTGCAAACAGGGCACCAGATTTATAGTAGCCATTTCGTAGTTTCGTATTTTCTCCGTGCCGTGAAATACAAAACTGAGGGGGGCGAAAATATAATATGACATCGCTCAAGACCCCATTTTTCTCCGACCCCAGATAAGTGGATCCAAATATTTGACAATGCTGGAAATCTTTCCACGGGCAAAGATGAAATGTGCCCTTATGTAAAAAAAAATAATTTAAAATACAATTTTACTATACTTTGTTTAACTGAGGTGGGTGGTAAACCTCGGTTCCGCAAAACACCCTAAGCTCTAAATGTTTTTAATCTGCCCCATCGCTGACCAAGATCCGGATGTTTTAACAGAAAAAAGAGTGGTTGTGTTATAGTATCAGTATATTACTGTGATTTCATAAATATTCGTGGGACATTAATTTTCGAGGATTTCATGGGTTGGCTTATCCACGAATTCAAGATCCCAACGACATTTTGACCTTTCTGAAATCATACTGAAATCAAAGTTGCTTAAGTAGTTGAATGAAAGATAAGTAACAGGTGCTCGCTCTTTTTGCATAGAACTTAGCATAATTTGACACTATAGCCATTAAAGTATCCAGCATATAGTTCACCTGTGGCCTGTATCCGGTGGCGAACTGTATGCGACACTACTGGGCGAGTATTCGCTATGTGGCTACGTGAAAATACAAACTGATAATCCGTCGTATTTTCGTCCTGCCACGTGGCGTATTGTCGTACTTCCGCCCCGTTATTTGGGGTGTTTTTGAATCGCCACCTTCCGGTACGCAAAAGTCTACCCGCACAAATCATTTCTCTGCATTCCAATTTAATAATATATTTTATAATTGTTTCAGGACTTTATCTTTATAGTACATGTTTTGGTAATTCGTGATCATTTCTGTTAAGTTGGGACTTTACTAATGGATGCGAGTCAATCGTTTGGTCCTGTCCAGTGGCGGTGCACAATGTGACGGGGCGAAAATACGACAAGAAGCCATGTGGATGGGCGGATTTGATGTTTTAAATTAATTCGTATTCCACCCTCCAGATTGCGAATTTTCGCCCCACCATAAATCGTACTTGCCAAAAGGCTTTTTATTCTCGCCATTTGGCGTAATTCTCGCTGCCATTTGGCGTATTGTCACAGCAACTTACGACAAAACGAAATGGCAGAACCCAGCCTCCATTTAAACTTTTTTTCTGTGAATTTATATATTCTATATTGTGATATAATACGTATGGTACATCTTAAAGGCCAAAAAGTATGAAATGCCGTGTTGAACAGAGCGCAAGCATGCTAGTATGCAATAGCGTAAATAAGTAAGGCAATAATTGTAAACATTAAACATTTGTCGTTATTTCCTACGGCATATACGGCACATGGGTGCATTTGGGTGCTATTTTATAAAGCGATATTTTACATGCTAAATATGTAATCTAATCTTCCGTATCTTCACCATAACATGAAACTGTATATATACTGATCACCCTACTAAACACGCGAAAGGTCGTTTGACTGTTTAAACTACGTGCATAATGGTTACAATGTGTCTTAAAATAGTGTATCACGGTATCAAATATCGCTATAACGCTTTAATAACAAAATCACATTTCCTTCTTCTCCGTTTGAACACTGTTGTGGACAACCCGGTGGGTACTGGAGAAGATCAGAGTCAAATCAAGTTGAAATGGCGACACTGCTCTTAATCCAAAAGTTATAGATGCACTATCAAGCATTCTAGAGTTTTGTTCGCATACACCACTTCATCGAGTGATTGTTCTCCACTCACCGTCATGTATAAACTGAGTGGATCTTATACTGCCTAGTTTAGTCAAGGTCAAAAAGACCTTGACCGTTGACCTTATGAACTAGGTCAACATCTGATCTAACTATGGCCAATATTTAGACAAATGTTTACTTTCAGTATGTGGGCTGGTACGATGACATGAGTGTGGGAGGGATCGAGAAATCACTGGAAAATACGCTCAAGGCGGATCCAGACTTTGGTAAGAAACTAAGAATCTATATTTGAACGCACACACACTGTTTTTCTAAGGCAATAAAAGAACATGACCTTCAAACAATACACATACTCTTTTATTTAGTCTCAATGCTTGCGATGTTCTTAACATTATGGCAATTTAATCAGATTGCGAACCATTGCTCGTTGTAGCATTACATAACCCTTTCTCCCTAGTGATGGGTCACGTGATCAAAAACGGCCTTGACCTCCTGGGGACGGGAACCAATGTGAGGCTTAACGCGGACCTCGCTACCGATATCGCCACAATGGTGAAGATGGGAACCAGTCAGCAGGGGCTTTCCAATCGGGAGAAAAAGCACGTGAACGCCGTAAAACTTTGGTCCGAAGGGTATGTCAACTATCATTTGTATTTATAGGTCCTATTTATGATTTCGTTTCCGTGAATGGTCGTATAAATTTAGCATTTGCTGTCGAACATGTGCGTAGCTAAATTGAGACGTAAACTGAAATTAAATTATCCCATTCAAACGTCAGCAAAAGTGACTTTATGGACTGCTCAATTACTTTCAAACGAGTTACATTACCGAACATGCATGCATACACGCAGGAATATGGCCCTGGCGTGTGACGAGTGGGAGAACATTCTAATGGACAACCCCTATGACATACTCGCCCTCAAGTTCGCCCATGATACCTACTTCTACCTTGGATTCTCCCGTCCAATGAGGGACTCGCTAGGCCGAGTGTTTCCCCAATGGAAGGAAGACAAGCCTCTCTATGGGTAAGTTATGACGTCATATTTTAGAATTCACCTTGACGTCATAGCGCGACACCTACTTTTACCTTGGATTCTCCCATCCAATGAGAGACTTGCTAGGCCGGGTGTTTTCCCAATGGAAGGAAGACAAGCCTCTGTATGGGTAAGTTATGACGTCATTGTTATATAATTCACCATGACGTCACTGTGCGAAACCTACTTCTACCTTAGATTCTCCCGTCCAGTGAGAGACTCGCTTGGCCGAGTGCTTCCCCAATGGAAGGAAGACAAGCCTCTCTATGGGTAAGTCATGACGTCATTGTTATAGAATTCACCATGACGTCACTGCGCGATACCTACTTCTAACTTGGATTCTCCCGTCCAATGAGAGACTCGTTAGGCCCATGGTTTCCCCAATGGAAGGAAGACAAGCCTCTCTATGGGTAAGTTATGACGTCTTTTTTTTTGGATTCACCAAGACGTCAAATGGTCGTCTGTTTTCTCAGTGAAAATAAGACAGTCCACAGTATTGATATTATTCCGTCGACGCTTTATGTTCGCAAAGTAGTTTAAGTATGGTGTTTATTTAAACAATTGCTAAAACGTAATAAACAACATATCGATTTGTCTAGGAAATCGTTCTAAATATGTATTCTTCGTCCAAAATCTAAAAGATGCAATTTAATTATTGGCAATTTGCATTTTACACATTATTTAAGTCGTGCTGATCGTACATGGTAAAAGTACATATTGACTTTAACGAATGAATACCACTCTTTACAGATACCTACATGGAATGTATTCATTTGGTTTGGAAGAAACCAATCTCTATGAGCAAGCTGAAAAAATCGCAAGTAAGGTAAGTAATCCAATCTTAACTATATACGTTTAAGATTTCTATTTTTCCTCAAACTCCCATGTGTCAGTCTTGTTGTAATCATACCATGTTCTCTGCCTTGACTATAGTTGTTTTTGTTATATTTGCCTTTCTAACCTACACCTCACCAATATTGCATTGACTTTGGCGACCAACAACTTGGTCTTGCCCTCGTCGCCCCACAACTTGGTCTTGCCCTAGTTTCCACACAACTTGGTCTTGCCCACGTCGCCCCACAACTTGGTCTTGCCCACGTCGCCCCACAACTTGTTTTTGCCTTCTTCGTCCCTCAACATGGTCTTGCCCACGTCGCCCCACAACATGGGCATGTCCTCGTCACCCCACAACTTGATCTTGCTATTGTCGCCCTTCAACTTGGTTTTTATCTTCGTGTTGAATGATTTCAACCTTATTTGTTAAGGGACTGGAGCTTAACCCTCGGGACGCATGGTCGACCCACAGCATGGCGCACGTTTTGGAGATGATGGGCCGACAGGACGAAGGGATGAAATTCATGTCCGGCACAGAGAAGGACTGGCAGGTGGGTGCAATTTCTTCTTGATATTTGTTTGTAAAGATGAACCAATTAATAACTTCGCTGTATTTAAATACCTGGTAAAGCAGAACACAGTGTTCAGTGCCAGTGGTAAGGATATTGAATGGTTTTAAATCATATCAAAAAAACTGAATTATATGATTGTGGCTTCTTTAGAAACACTGTCTAAAAGCAGCATAACCAACAATTTAAAATTCTGTATAATTATGTGTAGGCGTATGACACCCCCACTAAAGCCCTTTAAATATTGTCTCCAAACCGATTAGTTGACCACTCGTACCTTACTGAAATATACAAGATGTTTATGATTCCTATCTTTTCAGACTTGTGGGATGCTGTCATGCCACAACTACTGGCACTGGGCTCTCATCCTGATAGAGAAAGGGGACTTCTCGGGAGCACTCGGCATCTACGACAATCACGTGCGTATTTTCCCGAACACACGCTCGTAAATGTTCAATCATGTGTGTAAAAACCCGAATACACATATCTTAGATGTAATCACCAGAACACAATTTAGTAGCTTATCAGTTGCTTACAGAATCTCCCGTACACGCCATCGTAGCTTATCAGTCGCTTACAGAATCTCCCGTACACGCCATCGTAGCTTATCAGTCGCTTACAAAATCTCCCGTACAAGCCATCGTAGCTTATCAGTGGATATCGTAATCTTCCGAACACACTATCGCAGCTTATCAGTCGATATCGTAATCTCCCGAACACATTATCGTAGCTTATCAGTCGCTTACGTAATCTCCCGAATACATCATCGTAGCTTATCAGTCGATATCGTAATCTTCCGAAAACCACACAATATCGAAGCTTATTAACCGCTAATGTTATCCCCCGGAAATATCTTGGTAACTGATCAATGAATTATTAACTTATCCCCGAATTCACTCTCGTAGCTTCTCAGTAGCTTACGTAATATCCCGAACAAACACTCGTAGGTGTTACAGTGTGAACGTAATCAGCTAAACATATCATCTTCACTCTGCAATCATGCTTGTAATCAAATGTCACAAACACCCAAACGACGTTTAAAACGCAATTGTTTGTCAACGTAGGTAATGTCCTGCAATACACTCGTTACTGTTCATCCATGTAGGTAATGTCCAGCAATACACTCGTTACTGTTCATCCATGTAGGTAATGTCCTGACACACACTCGTAACTGTTCGTCCAATTAGGTAATGTCCTGACACACACTCGTAACTGTTCGTCCAATTAGGTAATGTCCTGACACACACTCGTAACTGTTCATCCAATTAGGTAATGCCCTGACACACACTCGTAACTGTTCGTCCAATTAGGTAATGTCCTGACACACACTCGTAACTGTTCATCCAATTAGGTAATGCCCTGACACACACTCGTAACTGTTCGTCCAATTAGGTAATGTCCTGACACACACTCGTAACTGTTCATCCATGAAGGTAATGCCCTGACACACACTCGTAACTGTTCATCCATGTAGGTAATGTCCTGACACACACTCGTAACTGTTCATCCATGTAGGTAATGTCCTGACACACACTCGTAACTGTTCGTCCATGTAGGTAATGTCCTGACACACACTCGTAACTGTTCGTCCATGTAGGTAATGCCCTGACACACACTCGTAACTGTTCATCCATGTAGGTAATGTCCTGACACACACTCGTAACTGTTCATCAATGTAGGTAATGTCCTGACACACACTCGTAGGTAATGTCCTGACACACACTCGTAACTGTTCGTCCATGTAGGTAATGTCCTGACACACACTCGTAACTGTTCATCCATGTAGGTAATGCCCTGACACACATTCGTAGGTAATGTCCTGACACACACTCGTAACTGTTCATCCAATTAGGTAATGTCCTGACACACACTCGTAGGTAATGTCCTGACACACACTCGTAACTGTTCATCCATGTAGGTAATGCCCTGACACACACTCGTAACTGTTCGTCCATGTAGGTAATGTCCTGACACACACTCGTAACTGTTCATCCATGTAGGTAATGCCCTGACACACACTCGTAACTGTTCATCCAATTAGGTAATGTCCTGACACATACTCGTAGGTAATGTCCTGACACACACTCGTAGGTAATGCCCTGACACACACTCGTAGGTAATGTCCTGACACACACTCGTAGGTAATGCCCTGACACACACTCGTAACTGTTCATCCAATTAGGTAATGTAATGTCCTGACACACACTCGTAACTGTTCGTCCATGTAGGTAATGTCCTGACACACACTCGTAACTGTTCATCCATGTAGGTAATGCCCTGACACACACTCGTAACTGTTCATCCAATTAGGTAATGTCCTGACACACACTCGTAACTGTTCGTCCAATTAGGTAATGTCCTGACACACACTCGTAGGTAATGTCCTGACACACACTCGTAGGTAATGCCCTGACACACACTCGTAACTGTGTATCCAATTAGGTAATGTCCTGACACACACTCGTAGGTAATGTCCTGACACACACTCGTAACTGTTCGTCCATGTAGGTAATGTCCTGACACACACTCGTAACTGTTCATCCATGTAGGTAATGCCCTGACACACACTCGTAACTGTTCATCCAATTAGGTAATGTCCTGACACACACTCGTAACTGTTCGTCCAATTAGGAAATGTCCTGACACACACTCGTAACTGTTCATCCATGTAGGTAATGCCCTGACACACACTCGTAACTGTTCGTCCAATTAGGTAATGTCCTGACACACACTCGTAACTGTTCATCCATGTAGGTAATGCCCTGACACACACTCGTAACTGTTCATCCATGTAGGTAATGCCCTGACACACACTCGTAACTGTTCATCCATGTAGGTAATGTCCTGACACACACTCGTTACTGTTCATCCATGTAGGTAATGCCCTGACACACACTCGTAACTGTTCATCCAAGTAGGTAATGTCCTGACACACACTCGTAACTGTTCATCCATGTAGGTAATGTCCTGACACACACTCGTAACTGTTCATCCATGTAGGTAATGTCCTGACACACACTCGTAACTGTTCATCCAAGTAGGTAATGTCCTGACACACACTCGTAACTGTTCATCCATGTAGGTAATGCCCTGACACACACTCGTAACTGTTCATCCATGTTGGTAATGTCCTGACACACACTCGTAACTGTTCATCAATGTAGGTAATGCCCTGACACACACTCGTAACTGTTCATCCAAGTAGGTAATGTCCTGACACACACTCGTAACTGTTCATCCATGTAGGTAATGTCCTGACACACACTCGTAACTGTTCATCCAATTAGGTAATGTCCTGACACACACTCGTAACTGTTCATCCAAGTAGGTAATGTCCTGACACACACTCGTAACTGTTCATCCATGTAGGTAATGCCCTGACACACACTCGTAACTGTTCATCCAATTAGGTAATGTCCTGACACACACTCGTAGGTAATGTCCTGACACACACTCGTAACTGTGCATCCATGTAGGTAATGTCCTGACACACACTCGTAACTGTTCATCCATGTAGGTAATGCCCTGACACACACTCGTAACTGTTCATCCAATTAGGTAATGTCCTGACACACACTCGTAACTGTTCGTCCAATTAGGTAATGTCCTGACACACACTCGTAACTGTTCATCCATGTAGGTAATGCCCTGACACACACTCGTAACTGTTCGTCCATGTAGGTAATGTCCTGACACACACTCGTAACTGTTCATCCATGTAGGTAATGTCCTGACACACACTCGTAACTGTTCATCCATGTAGGTAATGTCCTGACACACACTCGTAACTGTTCATCCAATTAGGTAATGTCCTGACACACACTCGTTACTGTTCATCCAATTAGGTAATGCCCTGACACACACTCGTAACTGTTCATCCAATTAGGTAATGTCCTGACACACACTCGTAACTGTTCGTCCAATTAGGTAATGTCCTGACACACACTCGTAACTGTTCATCCAATTAGGTAATGTCCTGACACACACTCGTAGGTAATGTCCTGACACACACTCGTAGGTAATGTCCTGACACACACTCGTAGGTAATATCCTGACACACACTCGTGTAACTGTTCATCCAATTAGGTAATGTCCTGACACACACTCGTAGGTAATGTCCTGACACACACTCGTAACTGTTCATCCAAGTAGATAATGCCCTGACACACACTCGTAACAGTTCATCCAATTAGGTAATGTCCTGACACACACTCGTAACTGTTCATCCAATTAGGTAATGTCCTGACACACACGTAACTGTTCATCTCAGAAACACACATTCATCACGGTCTTATCGGTTTCTAAATTAACACACCGAAAATAAATCTTAATATCCCGAATCATTCATCAACTGTACGTGAACGGGTTATGCAGACTATGCATTTCATCAAATGTGTAAACCTTATAAAAGTTGTCTAGTTAAAAAAAATGTAAATGGCTATAAAATTAAAAAATGTAAAATATTAATTTAGAAAACAAAATCAGTGGAGATGCCGGGGATTGAACCCGGGGCCTCTCACATGCGAAGCGAGCGCTCTACCACTGAGCTACATCCCCGATAAAACTGGTGGAGTATGCTATAATAAAGTCCCAAGATAATCAGAAAACAGATAACATTCTTCGTTTGTGGTATAACTGAAACTATACTATATAGATATATTTCATTTCATTCGATAAGTATACCTCCCTTCGAGGGAGCGTGGGGGATATTGCTCTGCACATGTCAGTTAGTCGGTAGAGCAAACCTTGTACGCTTGGGCCTAAGGTCCTCAAACTTGATAGAGAGCTTTGTCATGACCATCAAATGAACCCTATTGATTGATGTCAGTAGGTTAGAGGTCACGGTCGGGGTGATCTTTACCCAAAAATGCTTGCCCGATCGATATGTTATACTGTAAGTGTGGGCCTGTGGTTCTCAAACGTTTTCGAAGGTTGGACGTGACCTGCAGAAGCAGTTGATTTTGCGGTCAGCAGGTCAATGGTCACAGTGACTTTAACACAAAACCTTGTCCGATTACTATAAAGCGAATGTTTGATTATTGTCATATTTGGTAGGGAGGCTGGTTATGACCTGCAGATTATCCCTAAAACACAAGGTCAAAAGGTCGAAGGTCAAGGACGCAGTGACCTTGTTAATATAGCGTCATTAGGTTTAGAATAAACCCAAAGGTCAATTTTTAAGTTGGGGGTCAGTGTTGTTCAATGTAGATTTTATCGCAATAATTGGAGTCTCAGCCATAATATTTTATTATAAATGGGCCTTCATCATTTTACTCATTTAAAGAGTAACATGGAAAGGGGTGTCGCTCAATTGGTGCTCTTATCTAAAAGGTCATGGTCAATGGTGTGCAATACTGATGAGGATTTCTTAGTACCGGTTATAATTCGTGTCTCAGCTGTAACCATCTATTCAAATTCCTTTCATGTTGTACCATGGCTTTCTCTCCATCAAGGCCAACTCGGAGGGCATCTATCGCGTGTCTATGACAGCTCGTGTTCTATAAAGTTTTGGGGGGTATAATCCATTTCGGAGTCCGTCCGTATCAATTTCGTAAACACTCTATATCAACAAGGATATGTATGAAACTTTGCTTACATGTTCTGTTAATCAAGTCAGCCGGTTCGGATCTCACCGTTTGGCATTTTCATGACCGCTCTACGTCTCCTACACCTATGGAAGTATTCTGATGAATGTTGCCAAATTCTCTACTCATACATATTTGTTACAACATCACCTGCCTTGGGTCATGTTCGCTATACGTGGTCAAGGGATTGAACATCTATAACTTCTACAAGGAAATAAGAACTCGTCATAGCGACGTGCAGGAGCCGTATTTAGCCGTAGTGTAAGAGCAAGGTCAAACTACCAGGTATAGAGTTCAGTTTATTCTGTGCCCCCATCCTATCCTTTAGATATACTGAAGTGATGAAACGGTGGTCACCTGGCTTGCTTATCGATGCGGTGTAAAGAACACGTTTTATTTTTGAATACTCAATTTAAAGGTCACAGTTTTATATTAATGTTTTGAAACTTGCATATGCATATATTATACGCAACAAGGCGACGTGCAGCTCATGTGATCGAGGCGTATTGCCATTGTTTTAAAATGTACTAGAAGTCAAACTTTACATAACTGCATTTCAGGTATACAAATCCGCCCAAACGTCTGGTGCTCCTCTGGACTTCGTGGACGCTTGCTCGCTGCTCATGCGCCTCGAAATGGAAGGTAGGGGTCGCCATGGTGAAGTTCTATCAATTGGATGTTTGATTTAAGTAATACACCAGTCAATTGTAACCACGCCCCCCCCCCTTCCCCAGGTCCGGGGAATAGCGGGGACTTTGACTTTCGGTCCAGCCAAGCCCGGGTAAAAAACCCTCCATGCGGGGACGAACTACTTGTTAAATCCCCGCCAAATGCCCCCGCAGCCCAGGGACCCTAGATAAGGCCCTTCCCCGCTATATTTGGCGCAAAGAGAAAACCACCGCATTCACCCGGCACTGCGGGGCCACATGAAAGGAAAACACATGGCCCATTTACCCGGTATACCCCCGGACCTTGGGGAGCGTGGCTACAATTGACTGGCGCATTACTGTGTGTATGTATGCCTATCATTTTAACCTTAGCACACGAAAGCGCACTGTATTTAATTACAATGGGGTCCTTTGGTTGTTTATGAATATGCATTATGGTGATAGTGTGACACATTAGAGAGTCCGGGTGAATTACCCTTGCTCTTGCATTAGGCCTCTTGTTTCTTCAGCTCGGAGTTGAACCGAACCGATACATGCAAGACAACTTTCCTGGGTTTAAGCCATTACTGAGTAATTTGGTCTAGTTTATGATCGTCTTCAAAATGTATAACGCGGTCGGGGATTGAACCAACGACCCGCCGCCTCACGAACAAATTTCGTAGCACTGAGCCGCTATTAGAGTGGATAGCCCGCTAAATATGGTTTGCAATCATTTCTATGTAAGAATTATGTTTACCAACGATTTAAGGAATTATCAGTGAATAATGAAATTATATAGGATAGATGAAATGATGCCGTTGGCATTAGCTTCTATAACAAACAAGGGAATTCTTTTGTAATCAGGCGCTCAGGTTGAAGGACGATGGGAGGACTGTTACGAGGTGATCCGCCCCCACATGGACGATCACGTGCTCACGTTTAACGACAACCACATACTCCTGGCCTGTCTAGGAGCCAACAATCAAGCAGCGGTGGAACAGATGATGACGTCAATACAGGATTGGGTAGCGTAAGCATTGCCTAAAGTAGAAATATTTGTATGCGTGTTTTATTATAATTAATACTGAGTGGCATCATACGTTTAACTTATTAGCTCATTTGAGCACGAATAGCTCACGGTGAACCAGTGTGCCCGGTGTCCATTGTCCGGTTTCCGGCGTCCATTGTCCAGTGTCCGGCGTCCATTGTCCGGTTTCCGGCGTCAGCAAATGCTTATAAACATACTCTTCTCCTCAATCGCTAGGACAGTTTAAATGAAACTTAACAAGGATGTTCCTTGGCTGGTGCCCTTTCAAAGTTGTTGAAGGAATGAATACCATGCAAATTTATGGTTGCTATGGCAACCAAAGGGAAAAACTTAAGAACTCTTCTTGACAAAAACTATGAGGCCTAGAGTTTGAATATTCGGTGTGTTACATTGTCTCGTGGTCGTCTAACAAGTTTGTCCAAATTTTGCCCCTGGAGTCAAAACTTGCCCCGCCCTGGGGATAATAAGTTTCTTCCGTAAGCGTAAGTGTATTTATATAAGGAAATCTTTGAAAATATTCTTGTCTGCAACCGTTAGGCGTAGACCATTGATAGTTTGTTTGATTTTTCAGAAGAATGTATGAGAAGATAGAAATTTGACATTAATTTGATATTAATCCAAAATTGCATTACCATTAACCATTATTTGTCTGATAAAAATCAACGTAGGTTTAACACTTTCAATCAGGTGAGCGATTTATGGTCATCATGGCCCTCTTGTATGAAATTGCAATACGCCATTAATGTTCATGTTGTCGATTCCATTCCTTTACGTTACAAGTTCCAGTTGAAGAGTTTTTTGTATGGCGGTTTTAAACATCAAACGTGCTCCTTCGTCGAAAGGAACGACTATATGATCCAAGCATACTGAATAGAAAAAGTATCACAACCTGTTCACACCATTTCATACATTCCCCAGTAGCAGCACGGGCGACCAGTCGAACATTACCAAGGAGATCGGGCTTGTCATCTGTAGGGCGTTTGTGGCGTACAGGGCCGGAGACTGCGCCCAGGCGGTAGAGCTCATGTACCCGGTTAGATACCTGATATGGAAGATTGGCGGCAGTCATGCGCAGGTGGGTGAATTCTTCAGTATTTCAGAAGTAAATGGCGAAAGGTGGATGAAATAGATTCTTTTACAGAAACAATCAGTCTGATTCAAGTATAAAACTTAAAAATGTTGAAACAATTTAACATATCGTAGGCAACTGAATGTATTTTAAAAGTTTATTCCTAATAAAATGTTTCCTTATCACTTTTTTAACTTTTTGTTTTACGGTATAGAATGTTGACCTGATCTTCCCGACGTATAGTTCATGCTTGCCTTTATCTTGCAGCGGGATCTGTACAGTCTGTTCTTGATCAACGCGGCATTGAAATCAAACAAACCAGAACACCATCGCCTTGCCAAGTAACATAATTCAAACATTCTCACAATTTATATTGCGTATGAAACTTAGGTAAACTAAATTACATGTTTTAAATGACTATATGCGAAAAGATCAAAACCAGGCCGGACAACGTTAAAATTTTCACTGTCGTTTTTTTTTCGATTCTCTCAAAGTTTTTTTTTTTTCTGAAAGCTCCGTTTTAGTAAACATATCCATTAAAGATTATTGTTGCCATAACAACAACCTAAACTCAATGTCCGCAGGTTCCTGTTGATGGAGCGGAAGTCGGTAAAACCTTGCTCGCCGATGACGGACCGGCTGATGCAGAGAGCGTTGGCTATCCACGCTGACTGAGGTTGGCGCCATTCGCCGTGGCAACAGGTTGCCCCTAGCGACGTATCGGGCTTGTGTCTATACAGTTACCATGATGGCTATGATTGAATTGTTGTCATGGTCATACATTTGTGACGTCTTATCTAACAAATATTCAAAACTTCACACAACAAACTTCATTTTACAAACTACGAACTACAAACAACGCGACCAGCGATCTGCTCATCAGGGACAATGAAGAACTTAGTAGTAATTTAAAGTATAAACATGTTACCATTACACATTAAAATATATGTCATGTGTTTCTGGTCCGAATCGAAAAATCCGACTCGCGAGCAGGTGTGAGAGCCGGCACCGAGGTTTGCCAAATTAACGGTTACGCTACGTGCACGACTTTTGGATTTTCTTTATCCTAACTGGCAACTAATAATTATTTTTTTCTTGCGTATTCTTATATTATTTTATGTAAAAATTGACTAAAAAGCTAAGTTATAGTGAACATTTCACCGAACTACAGGTGTGGCGTTGCTTACTGACGTCACGATGTGTAGTAATCAAGATAAACAAAGTAATTATTTTGTTCGCTAATTATTGTACTTAAATATAAAGGTTTGGCATCTAAAACACAAGTCTGTTTTTGGTTTCGCTAAGACAATATGTGGGCACAACTCCTGCCATACTCTGGTAAAAGTACAAAGACTAATACTTCTTGCACCATTTTTTCATATTCCACATAAATGTTTGCTTGTGAATTATCAGATGGCAACAACAACTCTTTACTATTGCGGTGGTTTGGAAGTCTTCCATGAAGGGGCATTGCATTGTCAGATGCATAGCAGATGAGGAACTTTCTTATGTTTTCTCTTTCCTCAAATGTGATAGCATTATGAGGTAGTCTTTTGGTATTACCATGAGTCCTAGTAATCAATGCATCATTGTCAGGAGACCGACCAATTCGTTTTAGTTTCTCCTTTCCGATGTTGTATGCAAAACAGAATACTTCACGGCAAACATTAACTCCCTTTAGGAATGACGACACCATTAAGTCATATGTACTTCCGTTGTGTGGAAAATTCTCAATAATAAAAAAATGTTCTTATGATTGATAGACATGTTTTCACATGCTCAATACACTGTAAATCAAAAATATCATTATTCCTCAAACTTTTAAACCTTAAGTATCTATTCTTGCTTGATTTATCATTGAGAGTAGAGATTAAAGCATAAACCGCTGCCCTATAGTTGAAAGGTCATTTTGGAAGAACTGTCATGGCGGACGGTGCAATTTTTAGAGTTTGTTTTTCAAGTGGAGTGATTTTTCTTAGGAATAACTTGACCCCCCTTTTTTATTGGCTTAAAAGGTAATTTAAAGCTTGTACTTTAGGAATATATGTGGTTATCATAGCCTGCATTCGCTCGAAATGCCTTTAAATGTTGTCTAAAAATTACAATTTTACATTGAATTATATAGGGAATAACAATGGTGGTGTGTTACCTTTACATAAAACTTTTGACTGGGCCCAACCCTCGGCTGCCATTTATGTTTACTACTGTCAGTTTGTTGGCCATTTTTTCTGTGGCACAATATGGCTGATTTAATAACAAGATCAAGTTCATCTGTCTGTATACCACCTGAATACATACGTAAGTCAGAAATATCATTACCATCCACAACTTGACTGCATGGTCAAGTTTTTTACACTTGCAGGTCTGAGCAAAGAAATCATCTGTTTTCTTTCTCTGTCTTAAATCCTCTTCAGAGGGTTCTAAATCAAATCACATCAAATGACAATTTAAATAAAGGATGACAACATTGATAATTGCATACATTACCTTCCAAATATTTTTTTCCGTGTAATTAATCCGAAAAACATGCTAATGCCGCGTGGATAAACCGGCAAAACCGTCATATCTTTGGTACGGATTTTGACATGGTTTCATCAAAATGGCGGAGAGCGACGCCTTCAGATCAAGGGCGATTAATCATGATTTAAGGTCAGGCAGCATGAATATTATCGACAATATTCAACTGGAAGCAGTGTGATGTTCCTTTATAGAGTGTATACACTTCGATTTTGTAAATACTTTGAAAAAATAATGTCAAAATAGTTGATTGACAAAACGATAATAGCTCAGAAAACGTGTTGTTTTTTTAATCTCGCTTTATCTCGGTAACGTGATTACCTCAACAGGACTCATTTTCGCTGACGACGTCACATATACGATATATATATATGATAACAATAATTGCTCTTCGTTCATTTTTCTACACATTTCTTTGTCTGGAGGATATGGTTATAACTTGTCCTGCTTTCGGACATCTCAATAGTTATAACAGAAGTTCAACTCCAATATTGTGTTTTTATTCAAACAACGATTTATTCATACTGGCCATCATCACGTCGTATGCACCACAGGAAATGACGTCATAAAAAGGAAATGATGCCAATGTCTCATAACATCGACTGCGATATCATCAAAGTATGGCATACATGATTGTGAAAAATGTTGCTTATGATACTGACGTTATGTAATTTAAATGCAATATATACCAATAAATCCAGCTAACCAAACACTAACGGTTACGATTACTAAAGAAGCCCTTTGACGTCAACTACGTCATATCCACCAGTGCCGACCCGCGACAAGACGATGTGGCGTCATTTTGTTTCGCACGTTTTTTTTGTTTTGTTTTTTTGTCATTACTATTTTAGTACTGTCTATACCGTATGACGTCAATTCCTACACTTGTGAAGTCACAAACATGAACGTGACAATATCCGCGCGCGTCAGTGCACTTTAATCTAATTAAGAAAATCACACAATGATATGCAAAAATGTATTATTTGAAAGAATTGAAGCGTTCTTGCGCGTAACTCTGACATATGGCCCCAATTTCTCGAAACATATTCTGTAAGTCTTTTATAACGGAATAAAGCTAAACTCACTATTTTTGCTTTGGTTTGATTTGTGCAATATATAAATTCTTAAGAGTTTTTGGACTTATTTTTATGATAATCACGATAGATTAATTTGTATTTAGTAAAATCAAGATTCATTAAAACGTTAGCTTAATGAAATAAGCTACCTGAGTTTGTTACGAACTTAAAGAGTAGAGAGGGCCAGGCATGAGGGGTGCTACTCGGAATTTTCCAGCACGGTCATATTGACTGGAAGCGGTGCAGAAAGTGCCTATCCGGTGTGCAAGAATAAATGTGTTGCCTTCTGTAAATGCTCAATTACCGCCACTGATGATATTTAAGGGATGTCGGTCATGTTGTTGAAACAATATACAGTCGAAGGCTCGAACTCCCAGGGACAGGCGAAACTACCTCGAGCCTAGGAAAATTTGACCCAAGCATATTTTCAGTGTAAAGAAATCGGTCCTTTGCATCCAGCTCGAGCCAAGCGATTTATAGCAAACGGAGTTCGACTATTATGATTAATTATTTAAATTATGTTGGTAAATTATATGGTATACCACGTAATATCAAAGCTATTTTTTATTATTACTCGTTTTCTTTATAATAACGTACCCAGTTTATCCTTAAAAATGGTGTGTGTAATCTTGTTCCTGAAAGTGTTTATGTGAAATACTTTATCAATGTTCCTAATGTACCGCCAACAATATAATGTAAATGGTTATGGCCGTTTTAAATAAGGTGAGATTGACAGCAAGCCATTGGTTCTCGTATATATACAAGTTTAATAATGATATTTCATTAGTTGCAGGAAGATATGTTGATTTTTATAACTGAAGTATTGTCAAATAATGCGCACTGAAGAATACTTCATACTCGTGCAAGTGCTGGCCACTGAAATCACCCTTTGTTAAAGAGTGAACTTGTTAACAGCTTGTAGTGGTGAATGTTGTTTTGTTGCATTTAAACTAAGCTTGGTGCGTATACCACATGCTAAATTACGTTATATATGTGCTCCATCAGGCGGCGATTTGGTTGTTCAAAGTGTTTTCAGAAACTAACTTTCGATTCTGGTAAAAGACTGAAGGCGGGGCTCTGTTAGCAGCACAAACTGCGATATGTTTCATTTTAAAATGGTGAAGAAATAGCAAAGTTATCTTTGTTTAAAGTCTTCATATAGGGCAAAATATTGCATTCCGACGTAGCATTTATGACGCAATTTATCACGTGGTATACACACACTGTAGAAGTTTTCTCCCATCTGAGTAACCAATACTGAATTCTACCGTAGTTCACGTAAGAAAACTATCAAACTTAATAGTTTGACATACAGTATATACACTTAATACTAAACGTAGGAGGAACGGCGAATGTGTGTCGTGTCATCCAACACGCCTATAATAGTACAGCGTCGCGTTAACGTCCTCCCCAAGCGTGTAATATCCGGTGCTAGCAGCATCCCAACAGACGGCTTCCCCCTGTCGCTCCCGGATGTAGGGAAGCACTGCAGGCCGTCTTACCATGTGCCGGAAGTAGTCCCGATCAGGCACGTGCCAGTACAGGACCTGCTGGTAGGTCTTCAACAAAACCTGAAGAACATTGCATTTAGTCCAATCGCATTAACGTTTGCGTTATAGAAATGGTATACATGTATGTGTTAGAGTGTGTACGAAAGGCAACTTGGGCTGAGTGGAGATTTTTGTTTGTTAGTTTAGCTCCTGTCATCCAGCCATTGTGACAATAATGACATATGTTTGATTAGAAAAAAGGCTGTAAATACATTCTCCTTTTAAATCAAGTATAATACTAACATCCGAATGTAAATTACAATTGACTTATTAAAGATTGTATTACTGCTTGTAATGAGACCGTACCTCAGTTCCGTCAGGAGAAATATCGCCGGCAGTTGGATTATCTCTGTTTGACGTCAACTCGGGCAGGAACACGCCCATGCTCACATTCACGCGCTGATTGGTTCCCCAGGCGTGACGAGGAAGGTGTGCGAGTTTTGGCTGGTTCCAGGACATGACCTTTGAAATGACGTAAACTTCGCCCTGTTCGTCTACCATGATAGTTTCACAATCATACTGGTCCCAGCTGAAAGGAGGAAATAAAACCATATCAAATATTTTCTCAATATATGGACATGAACATCTTTTCGCACAACATTCGGGGTTTGATCCCTACAAAAATTTTCGAAGGTGGATAAGCATACATTCAGTAAAGAACAATTAGTAGTCCAATTCAATATTCGCAAAAAGAACACATATATCTGGTTTTAGAAATATCAAAGCATTTACAAACAGATCTCAAAAGCACCATGTACGTCGTATATATTAAAACATTCCCAAAATCAAAACATGCGTATGGTCAGACCTGAATTTAAGAGTTGAATCCAGTGACACATTAAGTTCACTGCCGATATTCAGCGAAAAGTCAACCTGCGGCTCCGCAATACGGAAAATGGTGTTGGCGAGACCGCCTGCGTTTCCTCCGGTGTCCGCAACGAATATGCAGTAGCCGCCTGCACTGCTGCTGGTACCGCAGGGGCCGTACGCTATATCTTCCCAGTCTTGATGCGTGGCGCCCTCTATGTAAATAGTGAGTAGATGATCGCCGGAAGTACCGCTAAAGTACACCAGTTATAATATATATGTTGTGATATTAAATTGGCTATTACTTTCCAACACACAGGCACTGGAAAGTACCTTATTGTTTTGATATAGGATTTGATAATTGTTTGAACAATAAAACGTTTTACCCTACTGCTAATCGTTCTGGAAAGTTGAACAAACGAGGGTTATATAATCGAATTTAAACTGCCTTACATAAAAGTATTAACTTACTATAGCCTCATATCGGGACTGGGGCATAATTTGTATTATGTTAACAGGTAATATATTAAAACAACTGTACTTAAGAGCGAATATCCTGTTCAAACCCCCTGAATCGTTATGTGTGTACAGAACATCTTTGTACCGGCGACTCGCGCATATACCAGAAGTTTCTGTGAGAAGTGGAAAAGTCACGTGACCGACGACTTTCCCGGGCAAAAACGACACACTGTAACCTAGAATGCATTGCAACGTATGAGTTGTTGTGTTGTGTGTCTTCACATATTTGCAGCTTCCAGGGGCGGTTCCGGCAATTAACGTAAGAGGGGGCGTAGCTTAGGGGCGCAACCTTTTGGCTTACGCACATACAGCATAAACTTTTTGAATGTGGCTTTGAGGTGATCTCCTTAAGAAAATATAAAAAATTGTAGTCGGAATTGATGCATTTTTAGCGTATTTTTTTCTCCCGTATTGAAATAAAAAAATGAACTTGGACGATTCTAGAGGGGGCGCGCGCCGTGTGCGCACCCCTCTTAAGCCGCTCGTGGCTTCATATGCTCAGTTATATATAAACAGAATGCCGTAAACGCTACATGCAGTTAGCTCTATACTAAAACCAGCTCTACATATACTTCTTTAAATAAACAGGTATTAGAGGTGTTGATATACGTGTGAGCTTATAAATGCATGTGTACAAGTTTAAGAACAACCCTTTTTATACCTGATTGTGTTGTATCTACGGCAATTGGTCCGGAAGTCGTGTTTTGTATATGACTGTCATTTTTGGAACCCTGTGTGAGCTGTTGGTTCCCTGTCTGTCCTGAGGAGGGTCGAAAGAAGAAGAATGCCCCACACAGGACCACTGTCAACACTATAACTCCAAGTGACAGCACTACACCAAGGATAACCGCGACTTTCTTTCCTATCACGTCAGCCATTTTTATTATGTATGTGGTGTATGTTTCACCAAAATACTATCAATTAAGCTTCTGCACTTAATTACGATATTATTTTCCTATTCCCACTATAACACTGGCTTTCAAGAGTAAAATCTTTCAACCATAACCCCGAATTAAACATGTACCACATAAACAATGTTCATTATACAACGATGTACTAAGGTTGTAAAATACGCTCGGAATGAGTTTCAGTTGCTATTGACTGAATACCACATCCATGTTTCTTCGACTTACAGTAAAATGAAAGTCTATATGTTTTAACCGTTTCCTAAACCTTATCTTCTCAACATGCGAACACAAAAACGTTCATTTGTTTCCCCAAAAACAATTTATTATGAACATTGCATAACACATAAATTGCATTTAGAATTAAGTATATACAGCTTACATCAATATTGATAAACTACACTTACAATTCATAGAAATAAGTCACTTGTGACTGCATAAATATGAAATACCTAACGTTGGTAATGGAGAAAATCCGTTACAAAAAAAAACATGTCTATCCTTCTATGTTAATGATAATGCTGCCTCTAAGTATGGATGTTGTAATGATGAACAGTGCAAACCTTGTATTGAGGAGCTGTTTATGTTCTACATTGAGTAGTTGAGTAATGTTGTACATACTTGGACGGTCTATTTCTGTAATAAAAAGGGAGACAATATATCCTTAAGGTTTTGTATACATCACACACAATGGTATTCATCTTCTAAATCATTCCCGCTCTCTCAATGTCGGACAATCTCATTTTTGAAAACTAATTATGCGGCGAAAAGAACATCTACGTTGGCCTGTGTTCATTATTAAAAGAGCATGTCGAGATCTACTTAACACAATTTAGAATTATATGTGAATGCATGGACTATAATATCAACAATGGCCGTTCAGGATGACGTTTATTTTGTGATAAAGGCAGTTCAACAGAAACGCATAAATAATCGTAAATGCATGATTGTGATTTCGCTTCATAACCAGTTTCACCTGACGAGAATATAGCCTAAGTTTACCCTCCCTCCGTCCGTCCGGTCGTAATTCCTGGAAAAAATGGATCCAAAAATATCTCAAGATGTATGCAATCTATGGTTATTAAACTTGGTATGGTATGTAGACAGAGTGCAATTAGGAGGTTGTGAGCGTCGTCTCTTTTGTTAGACAAACATGTGGTTGTTACGGCAACAAGAATATTGCAAATACTACATTTGACTGGATTTTTGCATAACTCTGTATGTATTTAAGTTCCATTCGTGAAACTTGGTATGTCAAGGAAGGGCTTTTAAAAGAATTTGTATTTCATTTTATTTTTATTAGACAAGTTGGGTTGTTGCTTTGGCAACGAAAAATAGTGCAAAAAACGTTTTTGACTTGCACAATGTTAAAAGTATTAATGCAACGTTCATTTAACTTGTATGACACAGGAAAACAATATGGATGCCATATTAAACAAAAGTTGTGAAAATATAAATTTTCAAGTGACTTGATCGTGGAATAGCTGAAGAAAAATTAAACCTTCATCCATGGAACTTATTTGGTCTGTCGAATGCGGATCATAATTCGATTATGCACGTCATTTGTGTCATAGCTTGATGAAAGTATAATTTGTATTTTTACAAAATAATGAAACAATCGAACTAAGTAATAAAGTATATATTTGTGAAACTTCTTATGTCGGAAAGAGACTCGAATGGAAATTGTTCGTTTTAATTGTCTTTGAATTAATGTGGTTGGCTTTCTATCGTAATTGATACAATGAAAACACATGAAAAGTAACGATTATTCTTTAGAGCATATATTATGTCTCGGGTGAAATGAATAAGGATAGCTTTTTAAATCGTTAATAAAAGGTTAATATATAATGGTATTGAACAATACAAAATAAAATGCTACAAATTTCAGATCATTGTCAACAGCGGTAGGGGGTTACTTAGTAGCTTTTGAAAAACGTCTAACAGTTTCACTGATGTTCGCACATCCTTTTTTGGCAACAGAATAGAACACTCGGTTGCGCATGACATCCCCAACGTCATCTAATTTCCGGTCCATGTAATGAAGAAAGAACATCTCGCGGATAATGCAGCGGCGGACGCTAGGGCGCTCGAGCGGCAGGAAAGGAGCACTCTCGGTGGTCAGTCCATGGTCGACCATTAACCGGTGCCACCTGTGGGCTTCGAGTGAGGGTAAACTATAGAACAAAGGCGTGTGTTTTAGAAAACGTTTACAGCCGCATACATGTAGTTTGTACCAAAAAGCTTTACGGCACTGTATGCTTCAACAGCTTCAATGCTTTGAAGAAGTTTAGTCATACATCATACTTATACCGAAATGCCAGGAAATAGTTAATCGGGCTATTTTTTTTGTTATCTTATACCCTATTGGACTTTAACATGATTAGACTTTTTACTTATGTACAGTACGAAACAGGAGTAATACTGATCGATTACCGTAGTTGCCTGAAGCCACAGTAATAGAGGCCTGTAGCTCTCGACGATTAATGCTTTCGCGGTCGGCGCCTTCAAGCCACGAGTTGAGCGCCACCGCCGCCAGTTCTGTGGATCCGATATGGCTGCAGAGAAAGTGCGCGCATACTTATATAGATTGAAGCCTTAACCTGTTATGTACTATATAATCACGGTGGAGAACCCACGTGACTTATTTGGTAAAGTGCACGGCGACAAATGTCAACAAGTCTCGATTCAGGTAAGGTTTTTAAAGATAACTTTCTTAATATTTGGAGAATTTTTGTGAAATAAAGACCATAAACCCCGCATTTAAGAGCTCTATCCACGGTAATAAAGAACTTTCTCTAATATCCTAAAGTTTTCCTGAAAATCTTGACCAACTGATTTCTCAGAGTTGAAATCTAAGGCAAAGTACACGGCTTTTGACAAATCTATCGCTTTACTTCATGTTAGCCGTAAATAATTCATACACAAATCTTATTTTAAGCAAATTTTATGCATTTTATAGTTTTCAGCGTGTATTGTAAAACTTCTAGTTATTTCAATGGTAAAAATGAACTAAAACCAAATTGATAAAGTACACGGACATTTTAGGATGATAAAGTACACGGTCATTTTAGTTTATGTTTGAAAGTAGAGTGCGGTTTACAAATTAATAGTTATATAAGCATTTTCTATTCGTGAAGTCAGAATGTATAGTGTTTAGTTTTTATTTAAGTTATATCAATAAATTTTGCATTATATAACGCACACCTAAATAACTAAATTTTTAGCAATCATATTTAATGAGGTGTTGAAAGATAGTCTATGTGATAATTTAAGAGAAAGTCTGCCATTATAAGTTCGATTACTTTTAAATATGCAGATCAATACAGAATCATACATACATTTCTTCAAAAATCAGATAGTTTTACTTATAAATTATAATCTGGACTGACGGCGAATAAAACATCTCTGTAGTTAGCGGCCCGTTTGTGGTGATTATAAATTTCATGAATGTTCCTATTTTGATGTGATATAAAACAATAAAATAGGCACATCACAATTAGTTTATACATATTTCCACATTTAAAGCATATTGTTCATACCTTTCAGGTAACGCTGAATCTTTTATTTGGTTCAGTCTAAACACATAATATCTGATCTACATCAGTAAAACTGCGGTCGTTCGAACAATACAGACAGGAACTCATTGTAAAGATGGCGGCTCGGAGTTAGATGTGAAACAGCAAGGAGGAATGAGAGCACAATATATACCAACTTACAGGCTAGGACTAAGACTTGAACATCTAGATAAGAGCTGAGCATGGAACATTAGAATGTTCTAGACTAAAGGCTGAAATGTGATTACAAAATAATTGTGTTTCAAAGCTTGCTGAATTATATAAGATACATGCAGCTTAGAGTTTATAGGACATCAATGGGAAAATGACAACAATGCATCTCTAAACCTTGTGAAAATGTTTTATGCTCAATCCGTTTTCATACTAATTTTACACAGCATTTTTTTCAGTACTGTAAGACAAACGAACATTTTGAAAGAGCACCATTTGGTAACAGTACGTTTTGCTATTTATCTTAATAAAATGTTAAACTCATCAAAACGTTATTTTAACTCGGCAACATACTGGAATGCACTTCTAACTAGACCATTGTGATCTTTCAATGTGTCCTGATTAGGTGTGTTTCGCCTTAACGTGCCTGCCGAGTCCAGATTTGAACTTGAATGCTGAGCGACACTGTAGACATTTGTGACGTGTCATTCCCCTGTGTCTAGTAGAAATCTGGTCACTGAGATTGGTCGTGTCACCCAATTTGAACCCACACACATCACAGGTTAGCTTCAATTGGCCGCTTTCGCGTCTTTCGTGTATTTTCAAGTCTTGCAAGAGCAGTTTTGGCACAATATTTGCAAACGTGCAACTTTGTCTCGCCGTGATTGCTGCACCTATAAAAAAGACATGTACTGTCACAAGTTAGCGAGAAATGCTGGCAATGTCAGTAATTGAATATAATTTATAAAAAACACTATATTACTGCCACGCAATGAGTGTTTGATCGTGTAATCAGCATCATAAAACTAAACGACCCTGTCCACTGAAACACGGACCACATTATTATGTGAATAACGCAACTCCTAAAAAAACGTTGAAAACACAGTCAGACGACGGCAAATCTTAACCTCTACACGAGGGGAGTCATAATAAAAGTATAACTTTAGTATATTCTTATTTCTCTGCGAAAAAAAATGCTAAAAACTAACCTGTGTCTGTGTAAACACTTTCCCACAAAAAAGATGGCAATTGACCAGAATGCCTTCTATCGTAGTCTACTAGGTGTTTTTTTTTTTTTTTTTTGAAATGCCATTCCGCATTCTTTGCATAAAGTCGGAGTCTTCATATTCTGAAATGAAACAAATGTCACAAAATCATAAGTCTATCAAATCAGCTAGCAATCGAAGACATTAAAAGTACAAGAACACTTTTCTTTCTCAAAATTGACAAAATGAAAAGTTATTAAGCAGTAAATGTGTTACTGTTTACCATGTACAATGAATACAAACACGTTTTACATATACGATACGAAAGAGAAGTGGAACACCCTTTACAAAAACTTCAAGCCCTTTATATGTCAATTTCGAATATATTGTTAAAATACGGGACTGAATTTTAGTGTGATAACACATGTTTCCATGATTCATGAAAATGAGCCCATCATTTAGGCGACTCAGTCGGTCTAACTGTTAACACGCGTTCATTCTTCCATAGTCACTCCATTACAATGCGTCTTTTCAAACATGGAGCAATGTTCAATAATGAATTTGAAGAATAGAAATAATAAATAAATCTATAATAACTCGTTTTAGCACCAGTCAGTGAAATAATGAGTATATACACTGAAGGTTGTAAATGACCGTGTACTTTATCAAACCTAAAATGTCCGTGTACTTTATCAATTTGGTTTTAGTTCATTTTCGCCTTTGAAATAACTATAAGAAGTTCAACAATACACGCTGAAAACTTTAAAATACATAAAATTGCTTAAAATAAGATTTGTGTATGAATTATTTACGGCTAACATGAAGTAAAGCGATAGATTTGTCAAAAGCCGTGTACTTTGCCTTAGATTTCAACTCTGAGAAATCAGTTGGTCAAGATTTTCAGGAAAACTTCAGAATATTAGAGAAAGTTCTTTATTACTGTGGATAGAGCTCTTAAATGCGGGGTTTATGGTCTTTATTTCACAAAAATTCTCCAAATATTAAGAAAGTTATCTTTAAAAACCTTACCTGAATCGAGACTTGTTGACATTTGTCGCCGTGCACTTTACCAAATAAGTCACGTGGGTTCTCCACCGTGTATAATGCACACCTTATAATATAATATTGTTTCCAAGTCTCGCGTTATGGTGATTGTTAAATAACATGTTTAAAGAAAACAATTCTCTTAGATTCATATTGTAGCCAAATTTATAAAAACTGAAACCTTTACACTCGATGTGGAATCATTTGAAAAAAATATCACTTTCAGAATACATTCTGACGGCTAACGAGACCGAATCAAACTCACGTGTTTATGTTAAATATGGCAAGGATAGTCAGATTCACTGTCCTCAAGCAGTGTCCTCAGTAGTTGGCTTGTATTGCCTGGTATTGCCTCCATGCTTTCAAACACGAACAGCGAACCACGGCCAGACCTTAGGGCGCCATCTAGCGTTGTCCGTACATACCTTTTTATGTGGTTGGAAATGATTTAAAGTACAACAATGTTTTCCGTCTGATGAAGATTGTACAATGGGTTTTACAATACAAAGCTAACAAAAGAACTACAAACGGGCCATATATAGATATCTAATTTGCCTATCTAATTATTAAAATAAAAAATCGTATGATTTGTGTACAGTTATAAAACATAAGCCTTTGACTGTTTTTCTTTAATTAATACCTACAATTAAAAGTAAATTAATCTAACATGATACATGACGATTAGCATGAAGTAGAAAACACATCTAATCTATCTAGATAAGTAGTTACAGGATGTATATTGAAAGATTAACACTTGCGACTTGAGAGCTAATATCCTGTTCAAGCCCCCTGAATCATTATGTATATACAGCACTTACGACTTACCTTGGCAAAAGGATCCGTGGTGGTAACACTATTGACTGTCAATCCAGGGTCGCAGGTTAATTTGCCCGCCGCACAAATAAACATATCAATTGTCTTCCTATATGCACTATTTTAAGAACAATCTTTTTTACACCTAATGGTGTTGCATCTACAACGATTGAACGAGGAGTCGTGTTTTGGACATGACTGATATTTTTGGAACCCTGTGTTGGCTGTTGGTTCTCTGCTTTTCAAATAAAATAACTCCAAGTGCCAACACTACACCAAGGATAACCGCGGCTTTCTTTCCTATCATGCCAGCCATTTTTTATTATACAAGTTTTTAATTGCAAATCGGCATCTTATATATGTGGTGTATATTTACCAACATAAAATTAATTTTACAGGTGAGTCTGTACTTAATCCTGTTCTCGCTATAACCACAGCAGTTTCTCTTGTAAAAATACCCTCTTATATTTATCGACAGAAGTGCATCACAATTTGTCCAAAAAAAAAATGAAATTTACAAGGTATAGGAGTTAAAACAATGTTGTTGTTTTTAATTATAAATTGACTAATTTAAAAAAACAAAACAAAAAAAAACCATTATTTCTTTGAATAACTCATATCAATAAAAATATAAATATGACTGCATTTGAACACACGTTCGCAAAAAAATCGGATTTATCTGAAAAGTCAGGAAACCTGGTTATGAGTGTGCATTATACGCAAATAAATATCCAGTTCAATAAAAAATCAGTAATTTAAACTCTAATTACTTTATTCATCGTAAATATTCGCCACTAAGATTCGCGAAAGTCTCTATTCCAGTTTTGGTTTGGTTTTACATTGGTCATTTTGATCATTGAGCTCACCGGTTGTATCGAGCGATTTCATAGGCTAAAATCTGTCCACACTTAAATTGGAAGATCCGTGGTATAGTGGTAACACACTAGATTATTAATCCAGGGGTCGCAGGTTCGATTCCCCGCCGCACCACTAAAATACTTATAGTCTTCCAGGGGGGACGTTAAATGGTGGTACCGTGTGACAGTTCTATACCCTAGTGCACGTTAAAGAATCAGGGAAGCTCTAACCAAGGTTTCATTCTGTCTGTGTACTGTGCTCTGAAAACCTAAAATTACTATCAATCTTATCGGAGCAGTCGCCGAATGGGTAAGGCCCGAGTGGGAGAATAAATAAGCTTACACCCAACCACCACCTTAAAATGGCGTATTGACAATGTTGTATGAAAACTCGATGTAGTGTGCACTTTTTCAAAATGCAATAGTTAGAAATATGCATACAATGGGAATTATTACATGTTATTTTAATGATTTGGATCATATAATATTTGTCTTTTGGTTGGTGGACCCGTGTCATGATTACGCAATCGGTGCTATATCCTTCGGTGGCAGTTCTGGGCACTTTCGAGCCTTTTTGTCTTATGATGTTTATCTTACCGGAAAGGTTTCGCGAATATTACTACATAGGTAAATAATTATTGCAAAAAAAAAGTGGTCAACACAAAAAAAATCGCAAACGTGATCATGTTATCTTACGGCAGTTATATGTCATTATATGTTCATTATACTGCCGTAAAATACGTACGGAAAGGGTTTCATTTTCTTTTTCTCTGAATAACATCCATGCTTCATCCATTGATAGAAGTCAAAATAAAGGTCTCCATTTCGTTATGGTTAAATGTTGTTTGTACGTACTTACAAGAATAAACTGTTTGATGCGACACAGTACGTATATACTATCGAACTGTAACATTTTAGTGGTCTACATACTTTTGTGTAAACTACCCACTAAGTGGGCAAGCCACTATGTTTATCTACCGATTCATCTGATTTACGGACGGATGATTTACTGAATAATGTATTGGCAATTTGAAGTACATGTAGATTGCTTTCTCTTTCGGCAAAGTATGTGTTTACATCTTAACACTGTTTTCTGAACCCTTTCTTTTCAGTTACATTTATCTCCATTGCAAACACAAAAACGTCGATTCGTTTCACCAAAAACAATTATGATGAACATATCATAACATAACATAACAAAACATAACACAAATTGCATTTATTAAGCAAATACAGGTGCTCTCCATATACAAATAATTAATTCATTAATGTGCACAACATGCATTGAAAGTTCACACTTTAAAGAGATAAGTAGCTTGTTGTGTCACATAAATCACATAATGAAGGAAATTCATTATATCGTACACCGTATATTATATTATACTATGTTAATACTATTGTCTCTAAGTCTGGAAACTTTAATGACATACACTCATATTTTATATAGGGACTACCTATATTTTACATTGGACAATTGGGAAAATGTGTACATACTTGTCTATTTCTATAGTACATGTAATTTAAAGAAGGGGTATACCCTCTCCCTACGCCATTAAATACATCACACACAACCATTAAGTGATACTCATCCTTTAAATCGTTATTGTTACATAGTTCACACTCTCTCAGTTTTGGACAACACCATTTTCTGTATATCCAACGAAAAGAACACATACTTTGACTAGTATTTATTATTAAAGGAGCATGTCGATATCTACTTTATACAATTTATCATTATTTGTTGACGTCTGTTTGTACAATAATGTCAGCAATGACCAGATCAGGATGACCTCTATTTTGTATATAAATGCAGACAACTTTTAGAATATAAGTATTTGTTCAACATGAACGCCTAAAAACAGGTTATATACAGACTGTGCCTAGCGGTGTATCCGTTTTACCGGAGGCGACTAAAGGTTTACCCCCCATCGGTCAGTCTGTCCATCAATCTTGAAAAACTGGACCCAAAACTATCTCAAGAAGTATGCACGTTAGGTTAAGTAAACTTATTATGCGGATATAAATAAAATAGGAGGTAATGCGCGTCGTTTTGACAGACCAAAAATGGTTGTTATAGCAACATAAATATTGAAAAATACTATCTGACTAAGGTATTTAACAATACAAAACAAAAATATTCATGCTACTAATTAAAGATCATGTTCAACTGGCTTTAACACCGGAAGTGGACCTTTGTATTACTTATGGAACAGTTAAACTGATGTTGGCACACCCCTTTTTTGCAAAGACGATGCTCCCACTTGCATGAAAATTCCGTAGACCCATGGCATACCGCACATCCGCTAATTTTTTGTTCTCGTTAACGTGAGGAAGGTATGGCATTTCGTGGACTATGCAGCGTCGGACGGTTGAGCGGTCAAGCGGCAGAAAAGGGATACTCTTGGTGATTAGTCCATGTTCTGTCATCCGCCGATGCCACCTGTCGGTCTCTGTGTGAGGGTAACTTTTAGATGTTAAACTATGGAAATATAGGCATGTGATTGAAAAACATATACACAGACGCATACAGTTTTTACCGAAAAGCTTTATGGTACATTTTGTTTGGACATATGCAAATCTGATTCAATTGATGCATTCAATACTTTGTAGAAGTGCAGTTATACTTTAACATTGATATACTAGTACTTTATTCTTGTTTGTAGTACGTAACAGGAGCAAAGCCCTGATGGGTTACCGTTGTCACCGGAAGCGGTACTGATAGCGGCCTGGAGCTCCCGACGATCTATGCGATCGCGGTCGATGCCGTCTTTCCACGAGTCGAGAGCCACATCCTCAAGGTTTTTGGACCCGATATAGCTGCAGAGATAGGGAACGCATAATAAGGTTTGAGCTTTCGCTCAAGACTTTTGTAATAGACCATAAAAATCAACTTAGTCCAGGTGGAGTTGCACATCATACTCGAAAGTACAAGATTTCAATGAAAATCAGTCTCTAAAACATACCTGGAATAGTGCTTGGTTTACAAAGTAAATGCATGTAAGAGTATGTTATATTTTGCATATATTAACAGTAAAATACACGCATAAAACACGGATATGAAAGAGGAAACTCCCATAAACTGGAAAACTCCTTGATGTGCTGGCTTTGATCTCATTGGAACTCCATTGCATAATACTTCTATAAATGAGATTCTACAGGGGAGATAATTCAGATTTACAATACATAATTAATTCAGTTCGGTTTCTCCTTCTGTCTGCACTGCTCTAGCATTGAAATAAACCAAATTGGCAAAATATACCAGTAGCCTTGTATGTAAAATGGAAGAACATATATCCGATATCATTATCCATAATCTATAATATATACCTCAGATTTTGCAAACGTACATTCTAATGATTCTTATTTCCATATAGTCACTGTGGAGGAGCGACCACCGGAATTTGCTCACTATTTGAGCATCTGTCATCGGTATTCGCGACGGAAGGAAGCGGTGCAGCGGTAAGTTGAAGCCCAATATTTGCTCTTCTACCTCGTATTTCACCTTGTTATGTTGATTTTGTATACTGACGATAATTTCCCCAGCTCCGAAAATTCAGAAAATGCTATAACACTGTCGAGATTTGTAAAAATGACCAAAAAACTATGCATTGCTCACTCAAAAATATTCACCGTTTGTTACAAAAGGCCCCCGTATCGTCTTTACAGAGTCATAAATCAAAAAAGTGAAGCGACCAATTTATTTGCCCAGTTGTATAATATTCAAGTTTCAAGTTTAAGCAAAATCGATAGAATATTCGCAATGATACGGCCTCCAGAATATGTTGGTGACTGTACTGAGACTTGTTGTTTTCTTGCTCGTTGGTGACTCGAGACTTGATATTAACTGTACCGAGACTTGATCACCAAAATATTGAGTAATGACGATATGATGTTAAAAATTAGACGCTTTTCGATTTAATTTTTGTAAAATAAGATATATTACGCAAATGTGACGTTTAACTTGGTTGTCATTCCTGCCATTTCGGTTGCTAACAGCCTAAAAGTGAGAGCAAATAAAAATAATGTAAGCACAATAACGGTATCATTTCGAAACTGAATAGAACTCACGTGTTGAGGAGAAAAATGGTCTCATCTTTACATGGATAGTTATGTTCACTGTCCTCAAGTATTGTCTTCATGAGTTGGCCAATATTGCCTGGTACGGACTTCATGCGTTCAAACACAAAAAGGGAACCACGGCCAGACCTTAGGGCGCCATCAAGCGTCGTCCTTATATATTCCTTTTGAGGTTTGGAAAGGATTTAAAGTACAACATTGTTCTTTTCTTCTGATAAAGCTTATGAAAGGGTTTTAAAATTGAAACGCTGACAGAAAGAACTTTTAAGTGTTACTAATTTTATGATATGTCATTAAATACAAATACAAGTGAATTGATCTTACATGGACATATTAATGTTAAAACTATCAGTGTTGATCTTGGTAATGTGATAACACCATAACAGATCCTGTCAACAACGTTCAATTCTGTTTTAAGGCCAGCCTGTTAAAGTATAGGTTATGTTTCTTGAACTGCAAGCTACTGCACGTGGACACATACCTTGTATTCCTCGTTAGAAGCACCAACCGGCTTGTCAATGACATACACACCGGATGTGCCAAATGGTTCACCATCCTTGTATCCAAACATTGTCCTGGCCAAGAGCAAACTCAGTGCGGTCTTTCCGGTTCCTGTACCGCCATGGAGGGACAAAACCAGCGGCTTCCGGTTCAAGGCTGTGCGGTGGACTTTAATTGCTTCTACCACCATCTCCGTAGCCACAGGCTGGCCCCAAATGTGGTCAGGAACGATGTTTTCAAACGCTGTTAACATATTTATAAATGAGCAGGAAAGTATTTCGTTGTAATCTGACATTGAGCCCTTGACTTCTATGTATAGACTTATTTGAACATTTTATTTAATGGTATTGTGTCATGTTTTATTTCCGTGAACGTTTAATTTAATTTTAAATACGGACCATAGTCGGCACCAACGTTTCGCATGTAAATTGTTAAAATTATCGAGGGATAATTCGTCTTTATGAATAGAAAATGACAAAAAATGTGCTGATGGTAAGATTCAAACCAACGACGTTCTGTACATAACATTTGTGTATTTCCTATTACTACAAAGTAATATTTTCAACAAATTTGTTTTAAAGTATATGTTAAACGCATAGAAAATATATATTTTCTCTCAAGTTCTCCATATCCGATATCCTTTTTTGGTTAGAGGTTTTAACCACGAGCTAATTCTTACAAAACATGGCATGTTATCTTTCTATATCTTCAGCCTATCTGTAAACTTAATATTCATAAATTAGGAAAGGCTTTAATCATTTATCAAGTTATCTAACATGTTTAAGGTGCACAATATAGGGTGATGCAAAGTAAAAATATGATTTTAACGCATAATCATGAATATCTCATCTGTACTTAACATGGATATGATTTAGGGTACCGATAACAAAATATTAGCAATATGTTGGCGGTTTTTGACTGGGGACTTTGTTACCTGGTTTTAACTAATTTTATCTATACCTAAATCATATGCTTTATCGTTTTCATCATTATGGGCAAATTAGTTTAACATGATTATAAATTGAAATTAAACACTTTTGTTTAACTAGCCTGTAGTGTGCCCGATTAAATATCTAACACATGTTCAGTTAATTTGTTATCCAAGCTTTAAAGCGGTTTCTTTAGTTTAAAAAGGTATATTATTGGCATGACATGGAAATAATTTCTGACATTGATTCCATAAAAAGCTTCCACTCGTTAATAGAATACATTAATAGCAATATGTTAATACAATTTCTATTTCTGAGTCACCGTAATGAAAATGTAAGTTGTGTGGTTATCTCTCGCCTTTCCTGAATACTACAATGCCTTGATGTTACATTATATCACGCCTCAAACATAAATGAAGCAACGCCATTGGTCCAGGACTGGTCACGTGGTGACCCCAGATTTTTCCATAATGTGTCACCAATTTTATATCGAAAATGGCGTCTATTTTCCGATTCCAATGAATATTCCGATGAACAATGAAACATTTAAATATGTTAACAGGTTGTCGACGTGATATATACGTTACAGGGGTTAGTAGGTGATCGATATGGGATATACGGGGCGCAGGGAACCATAACCCGATATGGTTTCCTTTACTTTACTTTAAACTTTGAACATGATATATTTTACAACGATTGTGAAGGAAGCTATGATAGCTTATACTAAGTCACTCTCGTTGGCACGATGTTGCGCGAGAATGTGCTCTTGTGTTGTGGGGGAAACCGAGGTACCCGAAGAAAACCCACTTGTTCGGTTTGGTGACCACTAACCAAACTCAAACTGGTTTCCTTTGCCCCGTATATCCCATATCGTGTCCCCTACTAACCCCGTAACGTATAATATTGCATTTCTTGACTTATCTCGGCAAAAAATACAATACCATACATAGTTACTTTTCGGTGGGGGAACGTCAAACATCGCCCTTTCAGTATTTCTCCCATAATGTAGTGTAACACCACGGCCTCTCGCCAATATTAAAGGTACATTTCTGTTTAGGCCATCATTTCTCTCTATATACTGAGTGGCCAAACATGTCAGAGCGTTTATTTTAATAGCTTCATGAGGGTTACCAGCAGGTGTCGATTGGGCACTCCGGGTAAAGCTGGAGCAATCAATCGTAAAAATTGAAAAATCGATGTTTTAAAGCAAAATCAACAAGTTCTTATAATATCCATGTCCTGTTTTTTTTTCAATAATTAACTTTAAAGCTGCACTCTCACAGATTTTGTCTTGGAAAGAGCAAATTTTGGCGTAAATATCTACAACCCAATGTAAGATTGCTGACAAAAAATCAGATCGTAGATTTTCATATTTCCATTCGAAAATTAATGTTTTAAGCTACGATCTAATATTTTGTCAGCAGTCTTATATAACTGGTTTCCATGGATTGTGGCAAAAATTTGCTCGTTCCAAGACAAAAAAAAATAAAAAAGTTGTCAAAACATTTAATCTGTGAGAGTGCAGCTTTAACCTATGCCAAAAATGCTTTACCGTCCCTTTTTTATAAAGATATTCGTGGTTGAAATTCCCAACCAGCCATTTCAGTCGGGCCTGCAAGTAATGAAATCCCCAAAGAAGCTAATATTTAGGTGTACAAATGTATTTTATTGCTTTCTAATGAAAGTACAGTATAAACATTTGTAAAAAAAATGTCAGCTGATAAAAAAGGAATAACAAAAATATAAATAAATATTGTGCTTCTGGATGAATTCGAACCTTTATTTTGAAACGCGCAAAAGATTTATAGTCCTGTGCTTAACAACAACTGTTATAAGTATAAAACTTGAAGAGATCAAGTTGAGATTTTCATCAGGGGTGAGCTACTTAAAAGTTGATATTTTTACTATTTTTATTGACTGATAAAACTCCATATTTCACCGAAAAGCATGACCGAATGTTGTTTTAACATTCCTTGCAGTTTCCTGCGTATGAATATGAATAAAAGAACTTAAAGCGTTGAACGGCTTTTGGCCTGGTACCTTTTGTGGTAAAGTCATGTTATTGTAAGACAAATTATTGAGATAAACTTCGAAATCTTCTAACAATTCCCGTTCCATTCGCCAGGACATGACTATACTCACAAATTGTAGCAGGTCGAAAGCCTGTCAATGCTTTAAGCGCTTTGATTTTAAAAAGTAAAAGTGAATGTGGATTTTTATGAATAGAATGAAGGCTGTAATGATGTACAGCGCTGTTGTATGGAGGAACTGTTTATTTTCTACATTGAGGAGTTGAGAAATGGTGTACATACTTCCTATAATAAGAAGAGGGACAATCTCTCCTTAAGTTTTTATATACAACACACACAACCATAGAATGATATCCATGATATCTTTTAAATCGTTCCTGCTCTTTCAATGTTGGACAAACTCATTTTCCAAACCGTTTGCGTGTGTTTATATGCAACGAAAAGAACAATTACCTTGACGAGTGTTTATTATTAAACGAGCATGTCGAGATCTTATTTATACAATAAAGAATAATTATTTAACTTCTGGACTTTAATATCAGCAATGGCCGTTAGGGTGACGTTTGTTTTGTAGATAATTGCAGATCAACAAAAACGGATAAATAGTCCTATATACAGATTGTGCTTTCGCTTCCTAACCAGTTTCACCTGACAGAAATATAGCCTAAGTTTACCCTACGTCCGTCCGTTCGTCAATCCTGGAAAAAATGGATCCAGAAATACCTCAAGAAGTATGCAAGTTATCGTTATTAAGTTGGTATGTAGACAGAGGTTGTGTGTGTCGTCTCTTTTGTCAGACAAACATGTGGTTGTTACGGCAACAAGAATATTGCAAATACTACTTTTTGACTGGAGCTTTGTATAACTCTATGAATTTAAGTTCCGTTCATGAAACTTGGTATGTCATGAAGGGCTTTTGAAGATTATGTATTTCATTTCATTTTCAACTTTACTTCGTATTTTTAAGTATTTATATCTTTATTAGAGTCTCGTCCATATACATACTAAAAGTTACATGCAACACATAAAACAAATAATTATATGGCCATTCTATACAGAATTACAGGAGACTATTTGACAAATGCACAGAACATATTAATACAAAATAAAATACAGACTTGTTTTAAAATATGTGACTGATACTGACTGGTAAAAACAACAACAACTGTACTTACAAATTAAACACTAATGTGCCACACAAACAATTTTCTTCCATCAATGAGCATAAGATTTGCTTTAAGAGCCCATAGAAAAAAGTGAAACAACCGACTTAATACTGACAGAAGCTCCCAGAAACACTAAAACAAGCAGGTGAAATTGGATTTACCGACCATTATATAGGAGGCTCATTTAATAACAAGGAACCAATATCATTTGTGTGACCTATTAGAATATCACAAAGTACAATAAGTAAACATCTACATACTTAAAAGTATGTACATGAACGCAATGACTATTTACACAGATAAAACTGTCTTCTCTTTAAAATCAAATTACAGGTTTTGGCAGCAAGTCGTAGCAATGCAGAATTACAGAGTATAAATTTCAACTTTTCAGTATTACTCATAGTTAGAAATAAGTTATCAGTTTCAACGGCCTTAGCAAACAATGTAACACGGTAATCATCATATGCTCTACACTCAAGGATAACATGAGACTCGTTTTCTACAGTATCACAAAAAGGGCATTTTCTAACGTCAACCGGTAAGTTTTCATATCTGCCAGTTTCAATTCGTAGAGGAGCTACACCACATCTAAATTTACTCAGTGCCGACCTATGCTGCAGCGGCATGATTATTTTACAGTACTTTTCTGTACCAAATTCAGTTTTCAACAAACTGTATGTACGCATTTTTTTTTGCGCCCTCTACCTGATGTACCAACTGTACTATTAATCTGAGCCAACCAGCCCTGCGTAAACTGATGCAGCAACAACTCCTCTACTTTACTTAAAATAGCATGTTTAGGTATAACGGTTTCAATACTGCAATAAATATCCAGGTTCAGAGAACCCAGTTTCTGCTTAACCAAATAAAACCAGTTACGACATGAGTTACTCCCCTTTGCACCAGCCCAGAGTGCAATACGTTTATTGAGCCGTGACAAACCAAGGTTGGAAAGGCGAGACCAGTAGGTACATTTAGATTTTCACTGTCGGACAGCATTGGTAGTATATTTACCTACACCAAGGAAAAACCGCATGGCTCTGTAAAATACAGCATTTATACAGGAAAAGGACTTATTACCATATATAGCTATCCCATCGTATGTCGAGATAGAGACTCGTATTGAAATTATTCGTTTTAATTGTCTTTGAATTGATGTGATTGGCTTTATATTGTAATTGAGATAATGAAAACACATGAAAAGTGACGATTATTCTTCAGAGCATATATATTATGTCTCGGGTGAAAATGAGTCAGGATAGCTTTTTAAAACGTAAATAAAAGGTTAATATATGGTATTGAACCATACAAAATAAAAACATTTATGCTATAAATTGTAGATCATTTTTAACAGGGGGTTACTTCGTAGCTTTTGAAAAACGTTTAACAGTTTCACTGATGTTGGCACACCCTTTTTTGGCGAAAACGGGGTGACCAACAGAATAGAACTCTCGGTTGCGCATGACCTCTCCAACGTCATCTAACTTCCGGTCCATGTTATGGAGAAAGAACACCTCACGGATAATGCAGCGGCGGACGCTAGGGCGCTCGAGCGGCAGGAAAGGAACACTCTCGGTGATCAGTCCATGGTGGACCATTATCCGGTGCCACCTGTGGGCTTTAAGTGAGGGTAACTTTAAGAAGGTAAACTATAGAACAAAGGCGTGTGTTTTAGAACACGTCTACACAGCAGCCTACATGTAGTTTTTGTTAAAAGCTTTATGGTACCGTATGCTTCAACAGATTCATTTATGCAAAAAAGGTTAAAGTGATGCATTCAATGCTTTGAAGAAATTTAGTCATACATCATACTTATACCGATATTTCGGGAAATAGTTAATCGGGCTATTTGTTATCTTTTATCCTACTTGGAGTTTAACATGATTAGACTTTTTACTTATGTATAGTTCGAAATATGAGCACACCTGATCGATTGCCGGTGTTGCCGGAAGCGACAGTAATAGCGGTCTGTAGCTCTCGACGATGTGTACTTTCGCGGTCTGCGCCTTCAAGCCACGATTTGAGCGCCACCGCTGCCAGTTCAGTGGACCCGATGTGGCTGAAGAGATAAAGCGCGCACACTTGTATCGCTTGAAGCCTTAACCTGTTATCTACTATATCATGCACACCTTATAATATAATATTGTTTCCAAGTATCACCTTATGATGATTTCTAAATAACATGTTTGAAGGAAACTTATCTAAGAATTTATAAAACCCTAACCTTTACACTTGATGTGGAATCATTTGAAAAAAACACTTTCAGAATACACTGAGAATGAATATTTTAAACTCACGTGTTCATGATAAAGATGGACTCATTTTTACAAGGATATTCAGATTCACTGTTCTCAAGTAGTGTTCTCAGTAGTTGACTTGTATTGCCTGGTAGTGCCTCCATGCTTTCAAACACGAACAGCGAACCACGGCCAGACCTTAGGGCGCCATCTAGCGTTGTCCGTACATACTCCTATTTGAGGTTGGAAAGGATTTGAAGTACAACAATGTTTTCCGTTGAATAAAGCTAATAAAAGGGGTTTTACAATGCAAAGCTAAAAAAAGGAACCTCAAACAGGCAAAATTAGATATCTCACTTGACTTAAATGTTCAAAATAAAATATAAAAAAAAATGATTTGCAAACTGTTAAAACATGTAAGTTGTAAGTTTTCTTAAATAATTAATACCTACAATCAAAAAGGAAATTAATCTTACATGTATGAATTAATTTATATAAAACTACCATGTTGGTAATGTGACAATATACCCGAGAAGATCCAGTCTACGTCGGTCTACGCTTTTGAAGGCCAGACATATTAGTCGAGCGTTAGTATTACTGCTATAAATATACGTTATGTTTATTGAACTGCAGGTTATTGCATGTGGCTTCATACCAACTTGTCTTCCTTAGATGCACCAACTAGTTCATCAATTATATAAACCCCCGAGGCGCCAGATTCTTCTCCATGCTTATACCCAAACATAGTTTTGGCCATAAGCATGCTCAGTGCGGTCTTTCCGGTTCCTGTGCCGCCATGGAAGGACAACAACAGCGGCTTCCGGCTCCGGGCTAAGCGATGGGCCTTAAGTGCCCCTACCACCATCTCCGTAGCCACAGGTTGGTCCCAGATGTTGTCAGGAAGGATGTCCTCAAACGCTGTATACATTTTTATAAAAGAGCAGAATAGTATTTAAACGTATCTTCACTGCCTGTGTGAAAATCAGACTGTGAAACCATGATTAAAAAATATATATATATATGTATATAATGATCTGGACATTAAAAACAACAACTAATGTTCAGGCGGGTTTTATTTTCGTCCATCAAGTGAAAAAACAACAGAAGAAATACCATTTAAAACGTCGCTCTGATTGAGTTTTTTCTAATCTACTGTTCCATTGTTGAATGAATGTATCATGGCCTTATCATGGGACTGAAGCATGCTCATACATGTATTTGTATGGCCCTCATCTTGAGCTATTTCTTGAAATCCATAACTGCATAACATTTGTTCAACCATATTTGTCCAGTTAGTCTTTATTGGATTTTTAATCTCATTCAATATCGTTCTGTACACAATATCAATACTTCTGTATTTGTATGAAATATGATTTCAATCTGATTTGGCACAAACACAAGTTTTATGACATACTCATTGAAGTTAGCTAATTGTTTTAAATATTTACTAAAGGTACATTTGTGTTTAATACATTTTGATATAAAAGATAAAACATTCCAATCAAAACGAAAGACGCCGGGGGCAATAATTAAAGCCTGTTTACATACAATATAGAAATAAAAAGATAAGGCCAGCATTCTAAATTTAGTAGTTTACCTTGAATCTTGTTCAGGCCACATTTACAGGCGTCTGGAAACAGGAAGTGGTGTCCGCCGGCGGCCAGCGCTCCTGTCACCAGTAAAACCAGAAAGGCGGGTACCACCTTCTCCCTGTACAGCAGCAGGACCCAATTAATCTGCAGTAGTATGACAGTTAACAACACAGCCAGGATGGCCACCAATCCGTAGAACATATATCTGTTCGGCTGAAGGTCAAGAAGAAGACGTAACATCGCGTCTAACATCGTGTATTTATTTATTATATATAATTGATAAATAAAATCAGTCCTTTTATAACAAGTACACGGTCAATCCTCTAATTCAAATATTATTATAACAAAAACACAAAATGTTGATACAGCCTTTCATTTAATTGTAATAACTGGCGGAAACCCCAGTATCTTACGAGCCTAGGTATATTTCAGGAGGCTAAATATAGTAATGACGTGCTAGCTACATGAATATATTTATATATATAAGAACACATAGCCGCATGAAATTCCCGAGCGACCTTGGCAAAATGTCTCGTGCGACCTTTTCATGTTCGAATACAAACAAAACGTGATTTTGGTCACCGCATTCAGCCATCACAAATATTTTATGCATTTGATAAACATTTCAAGCTAAACCATGGTTAGTACACTTCAGCCGATTCGGTAGTCCGTACGGATAAAAACTGACGACGCGACACAGTTCAAAATCTGAGGGGTTTGAAAGATTCGCGAAAAACTGGAATTTTCAACACGTGACCTCATTAGACCAGTTCACGGTAAGCGCCTGGTGAAGCCGAGATTTCGATCACGCGGACGCTTATTGCACTAAATAACGCGAGAGTTCGCGAGACGTCATTATGTGGGGGCTAGCTCTAATGACCATCAGAATCCGCTGTCCAAACAGCTACACGTATAACACAAAGCCGACGCATACCTCGTTTCGTTAGAATTTCGCAAACTCCTCTACCATGTGGTCTATTCACCGGTGCAGCATCTTATGTCCCGGCGCCTCAGGTCGATTTTGCCAACTTCTAATGAGCAATTAACTAAAAAAAACGGTCGACATCAAATCAGCGCATAAAAACATGCAAACCATACGTGAAAAATAAAACATTGGCACCATAAAAGAAATGCCAAGCCTTTACCGACACTGAACCCAGGTGACTGCGTCATGTTCCAAAAATGTTCACGAAAATTGTTTCCCAATATAATAACAGATCATACACAATACAAGATTCCCGCCTAAACCGAAAATGCATAAACAAAGTCTCCCCTGTACACCCCAACTACTCGTTGAATCACCAGACACTGGCATTCCACAGCCAAACCACAGACAGCATTATGCCACTACAAAAGGTCGACCGTGAACGCTAATAATAATTGTGTTTAATATAGTCGCTGTAGGAGAGATACTTAATCATACGAGCAAATATGAATAGTTATTTAGAATACAACCTACAATTTTAGCCAATGAGATTGCTGATAGGCAACCATTAAGTAGTAGAATTTTAACGTTCGCGGGTGTTTAAAGGTCCGCCTTTTGCGTTGTCAATGTATCAGTCAATGAGGTTGTATTCTAAGTCAGTAAGATGACATGAAGTGTCACTCCGCCCAATATTTTAATCATTAAGAATTCACATCATGTCATCTAGCTATTACTTAAACCATCAACTTTTTCTGTTGAAGTGCAATTTGATAAAAATATAGAAACATTTGCTTAGTCACATCAAAACAACATGAACAGTGTTGTATAAACGACGAAGCTCATATTGTTTTATGTTAGTAACGGTTTAAGCCATTAATTTTCGAACGAAAATATGAAAATCAGCGATCCGATCTTTTTGTCAGCAATCTTTTTTCACTGGTTTTCAGATATTCACGCAAAAATGTGCTCTTTCCTCTTTCGAAAAAAAAGATGCCACGTTCGTCTTGGCGCGGGTCGGCACGGGTGAATTTGACGATAAACGGTTTTCGTAGTTATTGTGGCCGTTTATGCGGTATTAGAACTTACGTCACAGACTGCCATATCCCCGACAACATAAAACAGAAGAATGATACGTTGGATTTGTTGGTATATCTAGCATTTAGATTACATAATTCCAGTATCATTGTATCGTTATAGATCGTATATTACATGAGTTTGCGCAAACTTGAACAGCCCCATTGCATACCATACCCCAATAAAATGTCGAATTTTAATATTTATATTTACATATATTTAAATCTACATTTCTGCTAAAATAAATTGATTATTCAAGAGAAATTAGTATGTTTTCTTTCTCTCGTTGTTCTCAATGGTGGGTAAATTAGAACAGCTATCGTAACCTAATTTTATACGACAATGAATGCACACATAAAATAGTTCCTTATTTATATGTTTTTTCCTATATTTTTAAGGTCAAGTATATTATAAATACGTATTATAACTGAATTACAACTAGAAAAATACAACTCGAGTTATAAAAAAATAACAATAACCAGCAAACATCAAAAATATCGCCACCTACAAAGTTCTCATTATATCTTGCGATAATACCCGATACTAGCGTTTGTTAAGTCACGAGCTTTCAAATTGGAGAGCAATTCCAGTCAATTTACATGTTGAGCGTTATGTTGAAGAATCAGTTGGTGTATGAATCATGTTGGAATACGGTGTTGGACAAATCAGCAAGTGCATTGTCATTTGTTTGGAAGTAAACATTCAATGAGGCTGAAACGTCTCTATGGAAACGACAGTAGCGGTGGGTGGGGTAACATGAACTTTCGCGGAAGGAAAGCCAGAGGACGCGAAAAGACTTGTTAAACTGATATCTTTCTTCTGGATGTTGCTGGGTGCACTACAATATGTTATTGTTTCATTTCCTCGATTTCATGTTTTGTCAGATGCTTTTTTTACCAAATGTCAATCCCAAATTCCTAAATAAGTCTTCTTCATTGTAATTTTATATTTCTTCAACTGTCACCATCATGAAATCATCTACATTAAAATTAATCAAATTATCGTTGCTTGTTTTGTTTTAACTGCTTTACTGCATATTACAGTTATGCATGTTGCCAATAATTTACTACGATTTCATTGAAAAAAATAGTTCCGTAGTAAATATGCCCCGCCAATAAGTATTATTGCGCCCTATGACAGGACAGAAGTATCAAACAAACAAACGCGATTTCGATGGGAAATGCCATTGCACTGTATACAGATATAATGTGAAATTGATAAACAACAATCTTCGCTAATGAATGACGTGTTAATGTTAATATTTATTGATATGTAAAAAAGCAGGGCAAGTCATAACAATATCGTTTAGACAAAGAAATAAGCATAAAATTGAACGGAGAGCAACGATTGTTAATTACACTAATTAGTAAACATAATATTTTGTTTATCTTTAGTACAACACATCGTGACGCCAGTAAACAACGACACACGCTTTGTTTAGTGAAATGTACACGATAACTTATCTTTTTTAGTATTTTATTTTTTTGCAAAAAATAAAATTATAAAAATATGCAAGAAAAAAAATATGTGTTGCCGGTCCGGATAAAAAATCCGGAATTCGTGCATACAGCGTGGCTGTCAACTTGGCAAACCTCGTTGCCGGCTTTTACATGTGCTCGCGAGTCGGGTTTTTCGGACCAGAAACACATGGAATATATTATAATGTGCAATGGTAACATGTTATTAATTTAAATAACTACTAAGTTCTTCATTGTGTCTGATGAGCATATCTTTCATCCTTTGTTTGTAGTGTGTTGTTTTAATTCGAGCAGACGTCGCAATAAGTTCATACTGTAACCATAAAAACACCTCGAAGTACGAATAACATGTATATCTCTGAATAAAATTAAAATGTTTGTCACAAACGATTCAATCGTAGCCTTTGTAACCGTATAGACACCAGCCCGAGGCGTTGCTAGGGGCAACCAGTTGCTACGGCGAGTGGCGCCATCCTCAGTCCGAGTGGATAGCCAGCGCTCTATGCATAAGCCGGTCCTTCATCGGCGATCAAGGTTTTACTAACTTCTGCTCCATCAACATGAACCTGTGGACAATGAGTTGAGGCTGTTGTTATGGCAACAATACTCTTTAATGGATATGTTTACTGAATCTTAGCGTCCTGAATAAACCAGATACTCGAACTGATAGGCAGTGAATATTTTAACGTTATCCGGCCTGGTTTTGATCACTTAAAATGTATTCGCATATAGACATTTAACACAGAGGCATGAACAATGTGAATATGAAATGTACATTGTGAGAATGTTTGAACTATGTTACTTGGCAAGGCGATGGTGTTCTGGTTTGTTGGATTTCAATGCCGCGTTGATCAAGAACAGACTGTACAGATCCCGCTGCAAGATAAAGGCAAACATGAACGTATATTTCGGGAAGATCAGGTCAACATTAACTTATGAAAAAAACAAAAAGGATAAAAAATGTTTAGGAAACATTTGATCATATATAAGCGTTTAATATGCGTTCAGTTGCCTACGAAATGTTAAAAGTTTCAACATTTTTTAGTCTTTTACTAGAATCAGACTGATATTTTTTTTCTGCAAAACAATCTGTTTCATCCACCTTTCGCCACTTTGTTCTGAAACACTGAAGAATTCGCCCACCTGCGCTAGACTGCCGCCTATCTTCCATATCAGGTATCTAACCGGGTACATTAGCTCTATCGCCTGGGCGCAGTCTCCGGCCCTGTTCGCCTCAAACGCCTTACAGATGACAAGCCCGAATTCCTTGGTAATATTCGTCTGGTCGCCCGTGCTGCTACTGGGGAATGTATGTAAACTGGTGTGAACATGTTTGTATACTTTTTCTATTCAGTATGCTTTGATCACATAGTCGTTCCTTTCATACATTTGCTGTTTAAAACCGTCATACAAAAATCGACAACTGGAACAGGTAACTTAAAGGAGCGGAATCGACAACATGAACATGTATGGTGCATAAGACTTTTATACAGGAGGGCCATGATGGCCCTTAATCGCCCTGGCCACCTGATTGAAACATTTTATCCTGTGTTTTTTCATCAGAACAACAATGGTTTGTGGTAATGCAATTTTGGATTAATACCAAACAAACATATCAATTAACTATCATCTGAACAACTCATACATTCTTCTGATAAATCATACAAACTATCAAGTGTCTGCGTCTAACGGTTTCAGACAAGAAGATTTTCAAAGATATCCTATTCCAGACGTACATGGAGAAGATTAAGTTTATAAGCATTTGCTGACGCCGGACAACGGACACCGGACACCGGACGTAGACCGATCACATTGGCTCACCGGCTCATCGCGAGCTATTCGTGCTCAGCTAATAAGTTGAACGTATGATGCCACTCAGTATTAATTAAAAAATCCATACCAGACCTTGTAGGCCATACTGACGCTACCCAATCCAGTATTGACGTCATCACTGTTCCACCGCTGCCTGATTATTGGCTCCTAGACATGCCAGGAGTATGTGGTTGTCGTTGAACGTGAGCACGTGATCATCCATGTTGGGGCGGATCACCTCGTAACAGTCCTCCCACCGTCCTTCAACCTGACAGCCTGATTACAAAAGTATTCCCTCGTTTGTTATAGAAGCTAATGCCAAGGCGGCATTTCATCTATCCTCTATAATTCCATTATTCACTGATAATTCCTTCAACCGTTGGTAAACATAATTCTTACATAGAAATGATGGCAAACAATATTCAGCGGGCTATCCGCTCTAATAGCTGTTCAGTGCTAGGAAATTCGTTCCTGAGGCGGCGGGTCGTTGGTTCAATTCCCGACCGCGTTATACAATTTGAAGACGATTATAAACTAGACTAAATTACTCAGTACTGGCTTAAACCCAGGAAAGTTGTCTTCCATGTATCGGTTCGGTTCAACTCCGAGCTGAAGAAACAAGAGACCTAATGCAAGAGCAAGGGTAATTCAACCGGACTCTCTAATGTGTCACACTATCACCATAATACGTATTTAAAAACAACCTATCTAAAGGACCTCGTTGTAATTAAATACAGTGTTCTTTCGTGCGCTAAGGTTAAAATGATAGGCATACACACAGTTACTTAAATCAAACATCCAATTGATATTAGCTTCACCATGGCGACCCCTACCTTCCATTTCGAGACGCATGAGCATCGAGCAAGCGTCCACGAAGTCCAGAGAAGCACCAGACGTTTGAGCGGATTTGTATACCTAAAGTGCAGTTATGTAAAGTTTGCTTACTCGTATAATATAAACAATGGCGATACGCCTCGATCACATGAGCTGCACGTTGCCTTGGTGCGTATAATATCTCAAAAGTCTCATTGAAACCTTGACGATTGGTGTAAGCTATTGCGCAAACACCAGTATGCAAGTTTCAACCCATTGACCTTGAACTGTGACCTTTAAATTAATTATGAACGGTTGAAACATATTCCTCACACCGCCTCGATAAGCAAGCCGTGTGACCACCGTTTCATCACTTCAGTATATCTAAAGGATAGGATGGGGGAACATAATAAACTGAACTCTAGACCTGGTAGTTTGACCTTGCTCTTATACTAATCCAATGCGGTTTCCACACGTATAGTCATCTGAGCTACATGTAGTATTGCGAATTATTCATGAGTAGAGCATGTGGCACCTGGGAGATTTGGTGCGGTCTTGAAAAGGCCAAGCGGCGAGGTCCCAACATACGTTCCGCCTGCTGACTCTAATAGAATATGTAAGCAAAGATTCACACATATCCATGTTGATATAGTGTTTACGAAATTGATACGGACGGACTACGAAATGCATTCATTTACCCCCAAAACTCTATAGAACACGAGCTGTCATAGACACGCGACAGATGCCCTCCGCGTTGGCCTTGACGGTGAGAAAGCACGACATGAAGGGACATTTGAAGACAGACAGACAGACAGACAGACAGACAGACAGACATTTTATTTCGACTTGTACAATGTACATCGTCAACAACACATATATTTATAATTATCAATGTCAACGTGAATGCATAGTAACAAACAATATAGTACACACGAGTATATATACAAAAAATAACAAAAAGTTATAATAAATAGGTTAAATATTGTAATATTAAAATATATCTAAATCAGAGGATGAACAATTTTTACCATGTTAAGTTCTAACATTTAAAGAGGATCTTACTTTAAGAGAGTCTTTAACAAACATACATAGTTTAATAAGCTCAGTTCTATTATTTGATTGCAGCAATTGTAAATATTTAAATACAGACGGTCTTATATAATAGCATTTCTTAATATATAGCTTTCTCATATCATTAAAAGACGGGCACACACAGACAAAATGAAATTCATCTTCAATATCGTTGGAATTACAACATAGACAATATCTTTGATTGCGTACAATATTATTTCTGGCGTATCTACCGGTTTGGATACGAAGTGGGTGCACAGACAGTCGTAGTCTACAAAAGAAAAATCGTAAACTTTTGGGCAGAATGTCAAGATAACTTTCATATTCAAGACTAGTTTTAAAATGTCTATACATATCTAAAACTGTGCTGTTTTCTAGAGTACCATACCAATCTTGTTTAAACGCATCGTATATTCTACACCTGAAGACCGTCATAAATGTATTAACATTAATATTGTTGATATTATCATAAACGTAGCTAAAACCATAATCATTTTAGCATCTTTCTAATGTTATACACCCAATTACGACAACCTTTATTACAATCATACTTTGCTTGTAAATAAACAGTTTTAATAATAATATTATCAGTGGTAGCAACCCTAAACCAATATGACAACATACGAACATATCGTTGAATATATAGCGGGTATCTACCTAATTCTCCATAAACAGTCGCATTGCAAGTATTGGTTTTGACTCTTAATAATCTTTTACAAAACTTAAGATGAATTCTTTCTAATTCCTTAGATTTGGTGTACCCCCAAACCTCCGCTGAATAATTTAAAATTGAACCAACAAATGCGTCAAATAACTGACACAGTATTTTTGGTTTTAAGTCATACTCTTGACATTTACAAAATAAAACATTCATTGCCTTAAGGGCTTTGCCAATCAAGTGTTCCTGGTTAAGATTAAAATTGCCAGTATAATTAAACACCACACCTAAATAGTTAAAGTCGATAACAACGTGAATATCGTGGCCATTATATGTCCATTTTTCATTAGGTAATAACCCGCCTCTTTTACGAAACACCATAATTTTGGTTTTATCGGTATTCACTTTTAATCCCCAAGTGTTGCAATAATTTGCTAAATTGTCCAAATGCGTTTGAATTTCATCAGGAGATTTTCCTACAATGGCCATGTCATCGGCAAATAATAATAAAATCAATACAATATCATCTATGTGTAATCCTGAATTTATATCAATTTGCAAATATAGCTCAATATCTTCTACGAATAGGGGAAACAATAAAGGGGACATAACTTCCCCTTGCCGTAAGCCTACAGCATAACTAAAATAATCAGAATATGATGATAATGATTTAACACATGATTTAACTTTTTGATACATGTCCCGAACAATTCTAAGTATTTTCCCTTGTATTCCACATTTATACATTTTCAGCCATAGTGCATTTCTATAAATAGTATCAAAACATTTCATCATGTCGACAAAAATAATATATAGCCTTTTATTTTCAAACAAATAATTCTGTATCAGAGATAACAGTATAAATATAGCATATATTGTAGAGCGACCCTTTCGAAATCCGAATTGGGCATCCGAAATAATATCATGTTGTTCACAAAAAGTTTCAACACGCTTATTTATAACTGTAGTAAATAATTTTGATAAACAGCTAACCAAAGTAATTCCCCTGTAATTATTAACATCAGTTTCTGAACCTTTTTTATGAATGGGGATTATAATACCTTCAGTCCATTGTTCGGGATAATAACCCGAATTCAATATATTGTTAAACAAATCACATAAATGCGAAGATAAAATATCTACAGTTTCAATAAAATATTCATTTAACATAGTATCACTGCCATAGGCTTTACATCGTTTCAATGACTTAACAGCATTTATAATTTCTTGCAGTGATATCGGTTCATCCATTTCAGGAAAGGAATTATTTGGTTCATTAAAATTATTATTATTATTAAAATCATCTGCCTCGTGATTAATACCACCAAAAGTGTTATTACTGAGGGTTTCAAAATATTCCCGAAATTCATTTAGTGGTATTTGGTTTGATTTATAAGAAGACTTAGACTTAAAATGTTTCCAAAACTCTCTAGGTCTCCTCTTTCTTAAGTTTTCAATATCTCCCATTCTCTTTTTGTAATCAGTATTCTTCTTTTTACGGACAATTGTCTTATAATGAGTTTTCCGTTCACATAAAATTAATCTGTTAGCATCTGATTTATCAAAATTAAAAATTCTAACTGCTTCTAAATACAGGTTCCGTGCAACGATACAGTCATGGTCAAACCAACCTTTATTACTACTTGTATAATTTTCAAAATAAACTTCATCTGTATAAAAACATTCTTTAGAAAACAATGGATCGGCTACACTTCGTATTGTATTTGTAAACATAGATAACATATTATTAACGGAATCTTTGCTCGAGCAATCTGCACTATTGACTATATTGTTAAAAGCAGGTAAATTAGCAATAATCCCGGAGCGGAACTGCTCCCGAAAAGAGACATTCCACTTATATTTAATTTCAGAGTAGTTTGTAGTTCCTGGTATAATACAATTACATAGTAATGAAATATGTAACGGTGCATGATCACTCCATTCATTGAAAGATTCTATTTTAAAGTCTTTGATCTGTGAAAAATTACGCTCACTCGACAACAAATAGTCAATCATAGAACAGCCTTGATGTGACAAAAATGTATGTTGATTGGTATTACCAATACGACCGTTAACAATGCGAAAACTTGACCCTTTACAAATATCTAATAGTTTTATCCCATGATTATTATGTGAATTGTCGATTGAGGCCCTGTCAGGGGTGCAATCAAATTCGTAATCGTGACTATCAGTGTAACAATTATATTTATCATGGACAACATAATCTTTTTTACTTCCAACCCTACTGTTCAAATCACCACATACAAATACACATCCAAGACTATCATATAAAAACAGATCGTTTTCTAAAATATCAAATAAATCAACATTTACAGTATTGTATATGGGCGAGTCCTCGCCCCAAATATAGGTTCCACATAAATAAATGTCTTCGAGGATATTAAAAAAGGTGTGATCAAGTTTTAACCAAATGATTGTATCGAAATGATTTTTAATTATTTCAATTCCATCGCCTAAGTGCTCTTTGTAATATAAAACTATTCCACCACTATTTCGCTTAGCGTTCCTATGTTGAAATTTACGATAAAAATTATGTGATTTATATCATTTTAAATCAATATTACTAGAGGAATCACACCATGACTCATAAAGGAAACAAATATCATATTTATCTAAAATATTTACAAAGTCTATACTCTCTTTTTTGTCCCTATTTAGTCCATGAACATTCCATGAAAGAACCGAAAGTTCACCTCCGTCGTGCCCCTAGCTCCTCACCGGCTTGCCGTCTACGTACAGGGTGTCGTACACTATCCATGAACGTTTGCCCTCCTTCCTGGCGTCCTTCATCTTGGGCACTAGCCTGCGGCGTTTGTCCAGTACTTCCGGTGGAAACTGCTCGTACATTTGACGGCCCGTCCCCGCCAAATGCTTCCATTGTCTCCTTACTACCTCCCGGTCCTTAAAAAACGTGAACTTTGCAACGATGTTGCGGATCCTGCCCGGCACTGGTTGACCTGGCGACCGGTGAACACGTTCAAAGCGAATGGACTCGACCGTCTCCTTCGCGAGCTTGAGGGTATCCTGAAGGTGTTGGCGGAGCTTGTCTTCGGTGACCTCAGCGGACTCGTTGCCGGTGGAATTATCTTCGGAGATATTAGTAAAAAAAAGATTGTTCCTCATAGATTGCGACTTCAAGTACGCAACATCGTCCCGAAGTTCCTCCCGCTGTTTTTCCAAGGTGGCCATCCTGTCCGCCATCTGCGCCGCCTCAACGTCGACCGAATCCACCTTGTCCTCCAGCTTGCCTACCCGCTCATCGGTACGCTTAACTCGGTCTTCAAGAGCTACCCATATCTTTTTTATATCTTTTTCAAAGTCCATAACCTTGCGTTCAAGTGTTTCAATTTTGTTCAATTTCTTTTCCATTACTGACAATTTTTCTCCCATATTTTTCATAAAATCCATCAGGTCTTTGTTGGTGGGTTCGCGGCCCCCTTCCGCCATCTTGCCTCTACCTGAAATCACCACAGGAGTGTTGCTGAAAACTTCACTGTTACTGTCTTCACTCACAGAATCATCCAGACTCGGAAACAACACAGCGCTAGCTTTTCCCAGAATCTCACTTACAGAAATGTTTGAATCTAAGTCATCAGATGGGCCTCTCTGTTTGGTCAATTTGCTTTTGTTATTGTCCGAATTATTACCACTGCTATTTCTATCCTTTCTCTTTTTGGTCATGATTATATAATCTCATATTTAATCCGTTGTTGCAAAGGTATCTTTATCCACAACTTTGTAAATAAATCCTGACTTTATTTATTTAAATATTACTAAGTAAATCCCATTTTTTCACTCTCCGATTTAAACACGTCCACTACGCGCCATATCACGTGACTACAGAATAGAGGTCACAACTAAAACACAACTAATTACCGGTACTTAAAAATCCCGAACAGAATTTCACATCACTGATCATCAAGGGTATGATCTTGACCTTTTAGATAAGAGCTCGAATTGTATGCGCGACATCCTTCCAATGTTACTCTTTAAATGAGTTTTAGTGATGCTAGTTTTTGTTAATGACCTTAACCTTTAACCTACTGACATATATTAATAGGATGCATGCCAAAGCATTTGAGTTTGAGGACCTTAGACCGAAGCGGATAAGGTTTGCTCTACTGACCGACCGAATGTGCAAATCAATTTCCCTCACGCTTCCTAGAAAGGAGGCATACTTATCGAATTGAATAAAGCATATCTATAAAGTATCGTTTCAGTTTATACCACACACGAAGAATGCTATCTTTGGTTTCTGATTATCTTGCGATTTCACTATGGCACACTGAAGTACTATCGGGGATGTAGCTCAGTGGTAGAGCGCTCGCTTCGCATGTGAGAGGCCCCGGGTTCAATCCCCGGCATCTCCAACGTATTTTTTACTGAATTAATATTCCAAATTTCTCTTACTTTTAACAAGCTTTTAAAATTTTGATAAGTATTACCAGTGGACAATTTTTGTAAGGTTTAAACATTTGTTAAATCCCATCATCTGCATATTCTAGTGGCATTGTGTTAATAACAAATAATTCGGGATATAAAGATTTATATTCGGTCAGTTAATTAAGAACGCGATTGGTCAGTGACTAATGACTGTTTCTGAGAATAAACAAATGGATGAATTGTTACGAGTGTGTGTCCAGACATTACGTAAGTGGATGACATTTCGCAAGTGGATGAACTGTTACGAGTGTGTGTCCATACATAACGCATGTGTATGAACTGTTACGAGTGTGTGTCCATACATAACGCAAGTGTATGAACTGTTACAAGTGTGTATCAGGACATTACACAAGTGGATGATCTGTTACGAGTATGTGTCAGGTCATTACGCAAGTGGATGAACTGTTAAGTGTGTGTCAGGACAATTTGCAAGTGGATGAACTGTTACGAATGCGTGTCCAGACATTACGCAAGTGAATGAACTGTTACGAGTGTGTGTCAGGATAATTCGCAAGTGGATGGACTGTTACGAGAGTGTGTCAAGACATAACTAAAGTATATGTGCTGTTACGAGTGTGTGTCAGGACAATTCGCAAATGGATGCACTGTTACGAGTGTGTGTAAGACATTACTCAAGTGGATGAGCTGTTACGAATGCGTGTCCAGACATTACGCAAGTGAATGAACTGTTACGAGTGTGTGTCAGGATAATTCGCAAGTGGATGGACTGTTACGAGAGTGTGTCAAGACATAACTAAAGTATATGAGCTGTTACGAGTGTGTGTCAGGACAATTCGCAAATGGATGCACTGTTACGAGTGTGTGTAAGACATTACTCAAGTGGATGAGCTGTTACGAGTATGTGTCAAGACAATTCGCAAGTGGATGAATTGTTACGAGTGTGTGTCAAGACATTTTGCATGTGGATGAATTGTTACGAGTGTGTGTCCAGACATTACGCAAGTGGATGAACTGTTACGAGTGTGTGTCCAGACATTACGCAAGTGGATGAACTGTTACGAGTGTGTGTCAAGACAATTCGCAAGTGGATGAACTGTTACGAGTGTGTGTCAAGACATTACGCAAGTGGATGAACTGTTACGAGTGTGTGTCCAGACATTACGCAAGTGGATGAACTGTTACGAGTATGTGTCCAGCCATAACGCAAGTTTATGAACTGTTACATATGTGTTTCAAGACATTACGCAAGTGGATGAATTGTTACGAGTGTGTGTCAAGACATTACGCAAGTGGATGAACTGTTACGAGTGTGTGTCAGGACATTACGCAAGTGGATGAACTGTTACGAGTGTGTATCAGGACATTTCGCAAGTGGATGAACTGTTACGAGTGTGTGTCCATACATAACGCAAATGTATGAACTGTTGCGAGTGTGTGTCCAGATATTACGCAAATGGATGAACTGTTACGAGTGGGTGTCAGGACAATTCGCAAGTGGATGAACTGTTACGAGTGTGTGTCAAGACAATTCGCAAGTGGATGAACTGTTTCGAGTGTGTGTCAAGACAATTCGCAAGTGGATGAACTGTTACGAGTGTGTGTCCAGACATTACGCAAGTGGATGAACTGTTACGAGTGTGTTTCAAGACATTACGCAAGTTGATGAATTGTTAAGAGTGTGTGTCAAGACATTACGCCAGTGGATGAACTGTTACGAGTGTGTGTCAGGACAATTCGCAAGTGGATGAATTGTTAAGAGTTTGTGTCAAGACATTACGCAAGTGGATGAACTGTTACGAGTGTGTGTCAGGATAATTCGCAAGTGGATGAACTGTTACGAGTGTGTGTCCATACATAACGCAAGTGTATGAACTGTTACGAGTGTGTGTCCATACATAACGCAAGTGGATGAACTGTTACGAGTGTGTGTCCAGACATTACGCAAGTGGATGAACTGTTACGAGTGTGTGTCAAGACAATTCGCAAGTGGATAAACTGTTACGAGTGTGTGTCCAGACATTACGCAAGTGGATGAACTGTTACGAGTGTGTGTCTAGATAATTCGCAAGTGGATTAACTGTTACGAGTATGTGTCCAGACATTACGCAAGTGGATGAACTGTTACGAGTGTGTGTCCATACATTACGCAAGAGGATGAACTGTTACGAGTGTGTATCAGGACATTTCGCAAGTGGATGATCTGTTACGAGTGTGTTCATACATAACGCAAGTGTATGAACTGTTACGAGTGTGTGTCCATACATAACGCAAGAGTATGACTTGTTACGAGTGTGTGTCCATACATAACGCAAGTGTATGAACTGTTACGAGTGTGTGTCTAGACATTACGCAAGTGGATGAACTATTACGAGCGTGTGTCCGGACATAATGTACGTGGATAAACTTTGACATAACGTGCGTTCGTAAACAGTTACGAGTGTGTCAGGACATAATGTACGTGGTTAAACAGTTGCGAGTGTGTGTCAGGACATTACGCAAGTTGATTTACTGTTGCGTGTGTGTGTCAGAACATAACGTGCGTTTGTAAACAGTTACGAGTGTATCATGACATAACATAAGTGGGTAAACAGTAACGAGTGTGTCAGGACACAATATACGTGGGTAAACATTAACGAGTGTGTCAGGACACAATATACGTGGGTAAACAGTAACGAGTGTGTCAGGACACAATATACGTGGGTAAACAGTAACGAGTGTGTCAGGACACAATATACGTGGGTAAACATTAACGAGTGTGTCAGGACACAATATACGTGGGTAAACAGTAACGAGTGTGTCAGGACACAATATACGTGGGTAAACATTAACGAGTGTGTCAGGACATAACATACGTTGGTAAACAGTAACGAGTGTGTCAGGACATAACATACGTGGGTAAACAGTAACGAGTGTGTCAGGACATAACATACGTGGGTAAACAGTAACGAGTGTGTCAGGACATAACATACGTGGGTAAACAGTAACGAGTGTGTCAAGACATAACATACGTGGGTAAACAGTAACGAGTGTGTGAGGACATAACATACGTGGGTAAACAGTAACGAGTGTGTCAAGACATAACATACGTGGGTAAACAGTAACGAGTGTGTCAGGACATAACATACGTGGGTAAACAGTAACGAGTGTGTGAGGACATAACATACGTGGGTAAACAGTAACGAGTGTGTGAGGACATAACATACGTGGGTAAACAGTAACGAGTGTGTCAGGACATAACATACGTGGGTAAACATAGATGAAACATTAAGTCGCTAACAACTTCAATCCAATTATTTTTGTAGAGAAACTTTTCATTTCTTAACAGATCACCTCTTTTACGAAATACCATGGCTTTTTTTACTTGTATTAGCCTCTAGACTCCATTTATTACAGTAAACTTCTAATAATGACAGTGACCTATTGATATCTTCAGGTGTGTTGCCTAGTATATTCATATCGTCGCAAACAATAGTAGTATAACTATAACTTCATTAATAGATATAGAGTTAAGTTATGACACATAATCGATAAAGACAATACTAAATTATATGAGTGATATAGAGTTAATCAATCTGTTCCGCCATACATGTATATATAAGTCATTGTATTACATTAATTTGTTCACGGGTCACGTTGGCCTATTTCAAATGTGTATTGTGTGATATATTTCTTTGAATAAACATTCTTCTATAAATGATAGCGAGTTTAATTTGAAAGAAAGGTGCAGAAAACACGATATTTCTATCTTAAGAGATGATAGTAGATCACAGTAAACCTTTAAGCACTCGCCAATTATTTAATATTTTTGCGTAATCAGCTAATAAATGCACGGTTACAATCATGTTTTCATAAATTAATATTTTCCATAAATGCATTATTTAGAAAGTAGTAAAAGCTTTGACACTCAAAAACTGTGTTTGTAATACATGTGTTTGTATTGATTTTGAATATGAGTGTCACTTTAAACAGTTAGACTGATGTTGGCACATCCCGTCTCGGCAAATACGGGGTGGGTAACAGGATTAAACTTCCGGCGGCGCATGGCTGCCTGCACATCCTTCGACTTTCGGTCTTCGTCCAGAAAACGAAGGTAGATCATCTCCTGGATTATACAGCGGCGGACGGTGGAGCGGTCGAGCGGAAGAAAAGGGATACTCTTGGTAATCAAATTATGTTCGATCATCCTCCGGTGCCACCTGTCGTCTTTGAGTAAGGGAAAGTTTAAGAAGATAAGATACAGGAATTAAGATGAGTAATTTAGAAACCATTTATCAAACATACATGTAGTTTGTACAGAAATGCGTAAGGGTACCCTAGGCTTCAACAATAAACTTTCTGCAAACACGATTCAAGTGCTACATTCAATTCTTTGTACACGTGCTATTATACCTTAACCTGACTATTATTTAAGGATTAAAATCCGACATGTTGCATTTTATTGGGGTATGGTATGCAATGGGGCTGTTAAAAATGGGTTTTGAACTGCGCCATTGTATACCATACCCTAATAAAATGCAACATGTCGAATATTAATACTTATATTTACATTTAGTTAAATCTACATTTCTTCTCAAATTAATAGATTATTGAAGAGCCTTTTCTCTCTTTTTTTCTTTCTCTCGTTGTTCTCAACGGCGGGTAAATAAGAACAGCTATCGTAACCTAATTTATACGACAATGAATGCGCAGATAAATAGTTCCTTATTTATATGTTTATTTTCTATATTTTCAAGGTCAAGTATATAATACGTATTATAACTGTATTACAACTAGAAAAATACAATTGGAGTTATGAAAAATAACAGTAACAAGAAAACAACAAAAATATCGCCACCTTCAAAGTTCTCATTATATCTCGCGATAATACCCGAAACTAGCGTTTGTTAAGTCACGATCGAGTTTTCAAATTGGAGAGAAATTCCAGTCAATTTACTTGTTGAGCGTTATTTTGAAGAATCAGTTGGTGTATGAATCATGTTGGAATACGGTGTTGGACAAATCAGCAAATGCATTGTCTTTTTTTGGAAGTAAACATGCAATGAGGATGAAACGTCTCTGTGGAAACGACAGTGGCGGTGGGTGGGGTACCGTAAAATTTCGCGGAAGGAAAGCCAGAGGACGCGAAAAGACTTGGTGTTGAACTGAGCTCTTTCTTCTGGACGTTGCTGAGTGCGCTGCAATATGTTATTGTTTCATTTCCTCGATTTCATGTTTGGTCTGATGCTTTATTTTTACCAAATGTCAATTCCAAATTCCGAAATAAGTCGTCGTCATTGTAATGTAATATTCTTCAACTGTTCCACCCATCTTAAAATCATCTCAATTAAAATCAATCAAGTTATCATTGCTAATTTTGTTTCAACTGCTTTACTAAATATTGCAGTTTTGCATGTTGCCAATAATTTTACTACGATTTCATTGAAAAAAATAGTTCCGTAGTAAATATGCCCCTCCCATTAGTATTATTGCGCCCAATGACAGGACAGAAGTATCGAACAAACGCACGCGATTTCGATGGAAAATGCCATTGCACTTTATACAGATAAAATGTGAAATTGATAAACAACAACCATCGTTAAGGAAAGAAGTGTTACTGTAAGTATTTCTACTTGTCAGTTAAACGAAGCAGGAGCAAAGCATTGATGGATTACCGGTGTCACTGGAAGCGGCAGTGATAGCCGCCTGGAGCTCCCGGCGATTAATGCGATCGCGGTCGATGCCGTCTTTCCACGAGTCGAGAGCCACATCCTCCAGGTTTTTGGAACCGATATGGCTGCAGAGATAGAGATCGCAAAATTAAATAGATGGAAGCTCTTACCTGCTCAGTACTATGCCATGTAAAAATAATATGTTATTTTTTGCTGATATTTAATTGGCATGATCTAAGAATATTTTTGTAGCCAAATTCATAAAACCTTTGACTTAAAGATTGGCACCAAAAAAAAAGTTTTTTTTTTCTGTAACAAATCTCAGGAAAAAAATATCTAATAGAATGTGTTACGCTTTGAAATCATAATTTAAAAAAAGTACCAAAATTGAAGTCCTACGTCTTACTAACTGAGCTATTAAGGCTTGCTCTAATCGGGTGACATAATTAAGCTAGACACCTACCTCGGTAATATCACGTGATAACACCGACTAGCCAATCACGCATAAGGAATGAATTCTACCTAGTAGACATACCCAGTAATCTTTTTTTAATGGAAAAATACGAAATAACTGCTGAACTTAAATTAATTGTAAACTATGTGGTACTTCAGTTAGTAAGTTTCAATGCATTGTACACATCGATGCCAAGTTTATGTCATTTTTCGACAATTTTCTTTTTTTCCCGCTATTTTATCATCTGTGAGACAGCCCCTTTAATATCCGATGCGGATTCTGTTTGAAAGAAAGTAAAAACTCGTTCCGTATATTTTTTGTCGGAGAACGAGGCTGAATAGAACTCACGTGCTGAGGAGAAAAATGGCCTCATTTTTACACGGATAATTATGGTCACTGTCCTCAAATATTGCCTTCAGGAGAGAGCCGATATTGCCTGGTACGGACGCCATGTCTTGAAACACCACTAGCGAACCCCGGGCGGACTTTAGGGCGCCATCTAACGTCGTCATTATAAACTCCTTTTTGGGGTTGGAAAGGATTTGAAGTGCAACGATTTATTTTTCGGATAAAGCTAATAATAGGCATTGTTTTTAATATGGAAAAGATCCGATTTAAATACATGTCATCATACATCTACAAGTAAGTTGATTTTATAGAAAAACAAACATTATATAAAATTAGAATTGTTGATCTTGGTAGTGTGACAGTATGCATAAAAAGATTTAAGATTTCGGTCAATTTTTTTAAGCGAGAGTTAATATAACTGTTATAAGTATAGGTTATGTTCATTAAATTACAAGTTACTGCATGTGGATACATACCCTGTATTCCTCCCTTGTAGCTCCAACTGGTTTATCAATGACATACACACCGGATGTGCCCAATTCTTCATCATCTTTATGGCCAAACATGCTCCTGGCCAAGAGCATGCTCATCGCGGTCTTTCCGGTTCCCGGACCGCCATGGAGGGACATAACCAGCGGATTCCGTTTCCGGGCTGCGCGATGGGCTTTCATCGCCTCTACCACCATCCCCGTAGCCACTTGCTGGCCCCAAATGTGGTCAGCAACGACCTCCTCAAAGGCTGTTTACATTGTTATAAATGAACAGGAAAGTATCCAAGGTTATGCACCAGTCAATTGTAACCACGGTCCCCCAGGTCCGGGGTATAGCGGGGACTTTGACATTCGGTCTAGCCAACCCCGGGTAAAGTCCCAGCCCTGCGGGGACGTACAAATGGTAAACCCCCCGCCAAATGACCACGCACCCAAGGGACCTTTCCCCGCTATATTTTTGAGAACACAAAACCACCGCATTCACACGGCACTGCGGGGCCACCTGGAAGGTAAAAACACGGCCCATTTCCCCGGCTATCCCCGGTATACACCCGGACCTGCGGGGGGCGTGGGGGCGTCGTTACAGTTGACTGGTGCATTATCTTCAGAAACTCCAGAAAAACTGACCGTGAACTACATGAAAAATTACCCGGACCGTCTCTATTTATGAACCAGTCAATTATAGCCAGGCCAGGGGAATAGCAGGGATTTTGACTTTCGGTCCAGCCAATCCCGGGTAAAATTTCCGGCCTGCGGCGACAAACTGCTAGTAAAATCCCCGCAAAATGCCCCCGCACCCGGGGACAGCCTAGGTAAGGCCCATACCCCGCTATTTTCGGCGCGAAAAAAAACCCACCGCATTCACTCGGCATTGCGGGGTCAAATGGAAGGTAAAACACGGCCCATTAAACCCGCTATCCCGGAATACCCCAGATCTGGGGGTGCCGTGGTTACAAGTGACTGGTGCTTTATATCAAGAACAACTGATGTTCTGTCATGTCGATCGGTTAACTCAAGTTTTAAAATCGAACAAAGTCGGCACCAACGTTGTTAGTTTTTCAAAAACACCGAGGGATAATTCATAGCCGATGTGATGATAGTTGTAATTAAGTTGGTGCTACTTGATACTTCAAAATACAATGTATTAGCATGCTTAAGATATGCCTGCAAATCCACATTTCCAAAAAATAACAGATCTTTGAAGATATTTATTCAGTTTAAAAGGTGCCTTATTTGTCTGATAAAGTTGTCCGAGATTCCTTAATAAAGCCTGCAAACTTGTTTGCAAAACATTGTACTTCAATAACACTATTTTGATACAACTTCGGCGTCATGAAAATGTCAATCGTGTGGTCTCTGAACACAGCAGGTTAATTTGATCTTGCCAAAAAAACATTATTATTTAAATCTGATTGGCATAAACACAAGTTATTGGCGTACCTATTGAAGCAGGTTAAAAGTTAAACATTAAGAAGAAATACTTCAAATTTTATTTTCATACTTCATATTAAATATAGATAAAAGAAGTTTAAACAAACACTAAAAATCACGACCCTTGGTGCGCAAGAATGAAAGCAGTATACTAACAATAGTGAAATAAAACAATAAAAGATAAAGCCAAGTTTATGTATTTACCTTCTATGCGGGTGAGCCCACATTTACAGGGGTCTGGAAACAGGAAGTAGTGTCCGCCGGCGGCCAGCACTCCTGTCACCAGTACAACCAGGCATGCGGGTACCACCTTATCCCAGAACAACAGCAGACCTCCAAAAATTTGAAGAAAGAAAATACATAACAAGACAGCCAGAATGGCAACAAATATATAAAAAAGATTTGTGTCCTGTCGTAGGTCCAAAAGAAGCTGAAACGGTGCGTCTAGCATCTTAATTACATTTATGAGAACTGTATCATATTTTAAGAGCGAGTAATCCTTTAGTTACTTGTACATTCTATATCCATTCAATAGTTCCTATAGTCTTAATACAGATATACAAAATGTTTCTTGTGCAATAAATATGCAAGTTGATATGCTAGTAGCAACTTTGAAACGAATTATATATAGCATTAACGTAATTTTTAATTATATACAATAATCATTTGCGGAATCCCATGTATATTACGAGTATAATTATATTTCAGAAAGTTAAATATAATAATGACGTATTTTTTGCATATATAAACAGTATTGTTAAGACTAGAATTGACACATATTATAGTATGCTATGTTAAAAATATATTTTTTATATAAAATGGCGTCCGACGGGGACGCTACGTCGGCGCGGGATCATTTTAGGCAATCGGAATGTTCTATACAGATCTTGAGCGTAAATAGTCCAACAATCATTCCACAAGATTCATAGGGCATTAAAGCGAGATCGTGCTTAGTGATACGTTCTGAAATACATAAAGATATCATTTTAGTTCATTTGAACTAAAGAAACTCAATTCCGTCCACAGGGAGCCCGATCTAGAAAAAATACTTATTCCATTTGCAGGCTTATACGAAGAGTTACTTTCAGAATCGAACCACCGGATAATGGATATGTTCGTTGCGCTATTGAATTTTATGAAACTTTGTTGGGAAGTAGTGTAAAGAAATGAAAAATACCTGGTTTGTTGACTTTTTCATAAACCGCGTGGAATCATTTCAGCAAGTGCGCGTGACGTAAGTTCCTACCATTGGTATTATGTTCGTTACCAATAACATGTAAGTTGCTATTTTCGTCCAGGGTGTCTTACTTGATAAAAGACAACTATAATATTGAACTGAGTTATTTATAGTATTAATTAGTGATGTAAACTTATGTTTTTGTATGTGTATCCAAATGGCTTCTCTTAACCTTTTTAATCTTTTAAACGCCAAGAATTATAAAAATGCAATTACAAAACCGAAAGTAAAATCTTAGTGAAATCTACATTAAGCGTACACATAGTCATTACGAAATTTCCATATCACGTGACTTTCAGAATACTTAAAATTCTTTGTTGTTTTATATACTAATGATTTGCATTTTGTAACTAAGAGATTTGGTTTAAGTGGGGTGCAAACGTCAAGAAAACCCTAGGTCTTACGCCTCATGGTCCGCGAGACGGACTTCGATACATCTCGTCGATATCTTGACTATATTAATAACATTAATGACACTATATGAGACTCTTCCAATGTTATATATCTAATTATTTGATACTAAATGGCACTGACTTCGTTATAACCCGTGCAACTCTGTCACATTAATTATGTGAATAAAGAAATAACAATGCATAGATGCCTGTCACGGTCGGCTGTTTCTGTTTGGAGAAAAACTTTCGAGCTGAATGGATTAAAAAGCTACTACGTATACAGCACAAACAAATGAAAATTGCAAGCTGAGTGAGTGAATCATCATTCAACTGTTATAAAGTCCGGACAGCACACGGGGCGTGGTTCTGTGAGACGATGGCGAGGTTCAAGTGCTTAGGTATTCTTATCTTGTCTAATCATTGTTGTAAATATTGGCCACTGACTTTTATACATGTACATGAATTCATTCGGTTTTGGTTTGATTGTAATGTGCGAATACGGATCAGGAGTTCCAATAGTTGATCCTGAGATACAACTATGATGGCTGCAGGGACAGGTTTTCTGCTAATATTTCTTATAATACCAATAGTAGTCTCCGGATCCTCACAAAAGACGATCGAGGATGAGTTTGACAAAAAGATGCAACAGCTGGAGAGTCGCTTCACCGCGCGCGTGGCGGCGTTGGAAATGTCAGAGGGACGCCTAAGGGCGCGCCTGTTGGAACTGGAACAGGAAGTGACGCAACTGAAGGCGGAACGTGAGGACAATATTCGCTCTAATGCAGACAGTGCAGATATCATTCGCCGTGGACTGGAAAAGCGTATATAGTTTATTTGGAAACTTATATTGTAGAATAATTTCATTTTGGCTTATTAATAAGGTATACATAAGGTCGAAGTTGGGTCGGGCAATCAGATTCATAATGTTACCAGTAACTCCTCATAAGATAACAACTCATGATCATTCCAATTCAATTCAATTTTATAGAAGTCGCTATGGTGATTGAACTAGGAATTATTTGGATGCTGAAAGATTGGCAATTAACTCGACCCATTCGCTTTGTTTCTCGGTATCAGGTATTCAGTCTTCGGAGGTGGCCTTCCACGCGTACCAGTCGAGCGCCACGTGCACACGTGACCAACAGGTGGTCATTTACAACACGGCGCCCGTTAACATCGGTAAATAAGAACACAATACCATTAAATGGACTCGCTCATGTTTTGCACATTCAAAACGTAATTAGTAGTGATTCCCATGACTCGTATAGCCCGTGAAAGTAGATCTATAGCACGGTGTAAAGATGCACTCTTACTCCCAAATAAGATTTACCACAATTAATGATATTGTTTTTATATTCCTTAAAGGATGAATAAATGTCGAAAACAATGGTTCTTATGAAAGACACCGAGTTTGATTTGAAAAAGGTGTGCATAAAACACGGTATTTCTACCTTAAGAGAGATTATTGTAGATCGTGCAATTAATCTTTTAGCATTCACCAATCATTTAATATTGTTTTGCTTTCTGCTATTAAATACACGGTAACACTTTTGTTTTCAGTAATTAATATTTTCTATAATTGCATAAATAAGTAAGAAGTCAAGGTTTATCAGTTAAAATTGATGTTTGTTATACATGTGCAAGTCTTGATTTAGAATAAGAGTGTCAACACGTATGCTGGCTGTAAGAATTGACTTAGAAACGATACTTAATGTTGTGGAAAAATAGATCGATAGATTCTTTATTATATCTATCCATCTATCTATTTTTCCACAGCATTAAGTATCGTGTGCGCTTAATATATGTGTGTTACTCGTTTTAGGTAAGGGTTTCACTGTGAGTGACGGGATTTTCGATGCCCCAGTTACAGGCCTCTACATGTTTTCGTGGACTGTATTCGCCGAGGACGGTTATTGGCTGGAGTCGGAACTTGTCGTCAACGGACATCGGCAGGGCTACATCGCCGCAGACTCCAGTAACACAGATATCGTTCCAGCCACCGGTGTGGTCATTGCCCACGTGAACGCAGGTGAACACGTGTTTGTGCGGCGCACGGCCGGAGGAGGTTGTTATATACCGCGTGACGTTGTGCGAAATTCGTTTACCGGGTTTATTTTGTTGTATCTTTGAATCACATTAAGTTATAAAATAAAGAAACATATGTTACCGACTTACTGTTTATAGCGGTTGTGTTCGCGTGTCATAAAATGTCAACACTTCATCTAATTTAAAAAGAAAACTAGTGTACCGCTTTAGTCGACGTCAGGCTTATAAATACAGTATACGTTTGCATTTATAAGTTTATGCCCCTTTCGGAAATTGCATGGGGACATTTATGATGCATACAACACTGGTCGTTACCAACTGGTTGTGTGTCAGTCTCTCGCAATAATGAACTTTGAAATTCAAAAAATATAAAAGGTCTTTTCTGCAAAGGGGTGTAACCGGGGCCCGTGTAACCGCTGCGTAAAGTTCGGTTATATGTAACCGCTATTTGATAACGATAATCGAGTCGATTAAGAATATCCCCAGCGACTATGTAAACTTCCGGTTGTAGATGCCAGGCCTAAAACATAGCAAAATGTAGTTTCTGTCGGTTTTCTAAAGCATCTACCGATTCTTTTTTAACCTTTCTTAAAAAATAGTTATACCCATACATTATTGAATTCCCATGGATTTTTTTAAGGAAATTTCTTTCAGGAATTTGATTTTTAACTGTTTAAATCACACATTTTTATAGTTTTGAACTTGATTAAAATGAAAGAAGTGCATTTATGACTGTGTTTTGAATATAATGGACAAAAAGATGAAACGACCGCTACGAATAAAGATTATTAGCATGGGAAATGCTGAAGTTGGAAAGGTAAATCCTTCATGTACAAATTGTTTCATCGCCATTTTCATAATCATTATGGTCGGGATAGCTGCAATAACGCGCATTAAGGGAACTTTTTTTAACATTTAGATATTCATTTTGTTCCCTTACTGGCTGAGGTCACAAATCCTAACACTTTTGGAGTTTTTGTATAACTATCTTGGAGAGTTTTTGTTGTAGTAAGTTAAAATTTCGTATGATAAATTGATTTTGGTTAATGTGACAACATCTGTCAAAGTTCAGATTTACGATATATCATTTTTATGTAGAAAATCATTCATTTTACATACAGTTAATCACACTTAAACTTTTACTATGGAGGGCACAAATACTGAACTGGCAAATACTTGAAAAGCGAAAATACATGGTCATATATTACAATTATATTTAAAAAGTATGCTATATTGAATACATGTAAACACTAAGCTGCAAATTTATTCATTCTGCTGTTTTTCAAAACATGTGATTTAAATGTAAAGCGTTTCATTTTATAAATATCTTGAATGTAGCGGAACATAACTGCAAGGCCTCAAAGATGCACATGCGCCCTCTGATGTCATTCCACCATGTGCTACATTTTGATCTTTAAGTGTATTAGAACATTGAATGGCTTTTTAGAAAAATACTCAACACAACAAGATGAAACTTCACAAGTGTCACCAAGGCATGCCTCTGTATTGATCTAGGTCATCGCGAACACTGTAAACATACGCATGTTTTAACTTGCGTTTGGTATTTGTGCTCTGTTCGGAAATGTACCATCAGCCAGTAATGCCACAAAACGACTGATTCATACCAATGTAAAATATATTCTTTATCTTTAACTCCACAATATTTAATACGGCATTGTTAAATAAGAACACAAAAAAGTAACACATAAATTATTTTTAGCAAGTACTTTTCTCTTATTACACTTTGTGTTTCATTAAACACTCGATATTCTTAGTGCCGGGATATGTCATTCTTGGCAAGGAAAACAACAAGTTGGATATGGACGTGTAGAGTTGCCAAAACAAAAAAAGTAAAAAACTCTGAACCGGCTGTGCACACCTTTAAATTCATGAAACATAACCATCTGATCCCAATTGCCGCTTCTATTTCATAAAATGAGCTTTTAACCGTAGAAAACATTATCAATAACAAAATATATTTCAGTAAAGTGTTATCTAATATGCGTATATAAAATGGAAGAGGCAATTGAAATTAACTGGTTACGTTTCATGAACTAAAATGCGTGCTTTAAGCGTATATAAAATGGAAGAGCCAATTGGAATCAACTGGTAACATTTCATGAATTAAAATGTGTGCTTTCTACATGTTCAATCAGCATAATAACCAGGCAAAAAGTTGTTTTGTGTACTACCTTATCAAATTTTGTGACAGCTTTTTAAAAAAATTGTCAAGGTGGATTAAAAACATGACCTGCTGCCCATTCATGCAGACGAGTTGGAGTTTCTAATTGCCTGACAGCATTTTACTCCCCTGCCAGTGAGTGGGTTATTTCTAAGACTGGATATGACTGAGGATGAAATCACAGTACTCGTGAGAGTTTAAAATAATCTATATAGACATAAAAGGAAGTTTCCAATCCATGGGAAATAGCCTAGGTCCATGACCAAGCCAATCATAAAGTTTGTCATAAAAAAACAAAGACCTTCCTTAAACATGTCTTTATTGTTTAAAACTCATAACCGGAATATGCACAGACTTAAATCAGTCCGTCTTTTCTCGTCTTATATTAAATTTTGATGATTATTTTTTCCTGAAGAAACCTTTAGGTTCCATAATGTGTCTGATGTCATTATAAACTTCAAGTAGCTTCAGACATCTAAAAAATCAGGACCAATAGCGGCGTGTAAAATCACTGAACTATGACTATGGACTTCGAAAGTAGGGAAATATCAAACATTGTAGACTCCTGGCATCTAATTATATGAACTCACTCTAGGCCCACTGACTACTACTTCTACATGTCACTTTTACACATACTTTTTACAACAGCTAAATATCACTAGATCAACTGATTCAATAACAAAAGGTTATTTCGGTGATAGGTTTTTTACAAATTACTTCTCTGTGACTTGATCATAATTCAACTTATTAGAATCATGTTCCCATTGAACGATTGTTGGAAAAAATAGTCTATGATTGTTGCCTTTGGTCTGTATGTGCAATGGATATAAATCTGACTGAGATTTGTTCAAATATTATTTACTTCACATTTTTTGTTTTGCAGAGTTGCATCATCAAAAGGTATTGTGAAAAACGATTTGTCCACAAGTATCTAGCTACAATTGGAATTGACTATGGAGTTTCAAAGTAAGTATGATATATTTATCTATGTGATAAACATTGTAGAACAGTGCGTTATTTAAAACAGTTTGGGGATGATACTCGCCACCATTCCCTATGCTTCAGACAATTTCATGAGTGAAAATGATTCATTATGTAACAAACAACTCTCAAATTGAGTTTTTGTTTTGAAACCAAATGAAGGGAAAATAAATTTTAACAATTAAACCCACGCAGAAGGAAGAATTGATTAAGTTATATTAAAGAAACATACATACAGTATTTTTCATGCAATGTTTATATCTTATAGCATTAATGTGGATTTATCTTTATTTTTGTAATATAAAATCGTAATTCCTTAATTTGGTCAAAATAGTGGGGTTATAAATGCTGGTGCATTTTAGATGATGATATATGCTGGGATAACACAGTATAGATTTATATATAGTATGTGTAAGTAATACATTTTATCACAATCTAGAGGTTTTACTGTAGTTATTCTTTTTCAGGGTCACAATACAAAATAGAGATGTGAAAGTGAATATTTTTGACATGGCTGGGCATCCCATATTTTATGAGGTAGGTGTACACAATTTTGTTTTTATACCTTGAAAATTCAAATATATGGCAGTGGTCAAAATGAGCACAAGCCTGCGAGCCCAGAACTGGTCAAATGCTTTCAGCTTGCTCATAGTCTTGATTCTCTTGAATTCATATAGCAGTGCTTGTTGAACATTTTTTGTACCAAGCACTAGTGTAGAATGTGGGCTTGTTTATGCAAAAGTCTAATTTGATGACTAGTATGATGTAGTTGAACTGCTATAATACCTTTATTATGTTGCAATAACTTGAACATTTATGTTACCGGTTTTATGTGTTCAATTTAATATAAAACTGTGTCTTCTAATTTTGGTTCTAAGTCAATATTTATCAATCATATTTTGATACCTATTTAGTTAGTATTTATCAATCATATAGGGTTTTAGCAAAATAGTTCTGGAAGGGTGTTTATCCAGTCCTCTTTATTTTGCCATTCTGCCGTTAAAGAGACCAGCAAATGCACCCTTCTGCCTTCATAGAATTAAATGCTTAATACTGTCAAATATTTGTTTGTTTTGATTAAAACTTGTGCACAGTTGAAACCTAAAAGTGCTTCAATTAAACACTATTCCTACCATTTCTTTTCAAATTCATCATGTTAAAAATATTCAGTCAGATACATACATTGTGCATTTTTCCACCCTAGCACCCCATTCCTCTTGCAAAAGGGCACATTGTATGTATACATGTGATTGTGAATATTCCTCTTTCCGGTCCTTTTTCCTCACCCTGAAAAACTGGCTTATACGGCAATCACATTTTGTACATTACATTTCTTTGATGATAGCAACCATATTTTTTTCTCTCTTGTTTCAGCACATAAAACAATTTGTTTATTATTTACCTACATGTTAGGATGTACATTTCCTTATGCCCTCTTGTCAGTTTTAAAATAGTGTCATATAAATATGATCATATGTCACTGTACTTGTGCTTTTTATGCAGGTAAGGAACGAGTTCTACAAGGACACACAGGGAGCTATCCTTGTGTACGATGTTGCTGATCGTGCCAGTTTTGAGTCCCTTGACCACTGGCTACTGGAGATGCAGAATGAGATTGGAAACCAGGCTGACCACGACAATGTCGTTATTTGTGTCTGCGCTAACAAGGTGAGCTACAAATCATATTCAATGGCATGGAAATCATGTTATTCTTGAAAGATTGGGTCCAATTTATTGCAATATGTTAATGTGAATATCATTTGGGGAGGACTTTCAAAAGCTTAAAAGCCAATTTTTGCTAATCGTCAGGATCATGTCAACATTAATAAGCCATAAGGCATGTACAGGTATAGCTTTTTACCATCTTATCAATTTATGGCTTTAAGGCCCTTATTGTTTCTGGTATTTGTACTTTACTTGAAGACGTCTTAAAACAAGAAGAATGTATCAGTCAGCAACTGATGAAAACATTATGAGTAAATAGAAACTAATTCACTGAAAACAATTTTAATAGACTGACAAAAAAAGACAAGTAGATGAGACAGAGGGTCGCCTGTGGGCTGACAGTCGAGGGTTCCAGTACTTCGAGACCTCGGCACTCAATGGGGATGGAGTTAATGAAATGTTTCAGGTACTGTACAACTGTTATGATTTACTCACTGAAAAAAATATTGAAGTGCATATTGTTTTGTTACTGAAGTAACCATATATCAAAAAAATTACTGTTACTTAATGATGTTAAACTATGTTATTCTGTGGTTTTAAGTAGAGGAGTGACCTGGCAGTTTTTCAAAATACATATCAATAACCATAAACTTGTTAATTGTACAGATGTCCCAATTCCATTCACAGGCATTATTCGAGGGTGTAGTGACAGCCATTGAAAACGGAGGGAAGCGAGTGCCGATCGTGACCCAGCTTGGCTACACTCGAGAACAGATAGACGCCATACAGAGGCTCAAGAATGCCAAGAGTGACTTTGACAGACTCGGGCTGAGGGAAGGGGCAAGCAAGTATGTAGCATGCTTGTTTTTATTGATTTTGTGAGACTGTGGTAACAGTTATTGTATTTAATTATATGTTCAGTCATGAGAGTGAATAAAGTAAAAAAAAATAGACTCAGGCTGAGGGAAGGGGCAAGCAAGTATGTAGCATGCTTGTTTTTATTGATTTTGTGAGACTGTGGTAACAGTTATTGTATTGAATTATATGTTCAGTAATGAGAGTGAATAAAGTAAAAAAAATAGTGATGAAATGTATGTAAAGCAATGATGAGTGATTGTAAATTAAGATTTTTTGTAAAATAGATATAATTAAATGCTGTGAAAATATATTATTACATTATATGTGTATTTCTAATTTGCACTGATTTTACATGATTGATTTCAATAATATTTTTTAAACTATTTTGTAATGTAGACAAACTCATGATTAACCAAAAGGATATTTGAGATTGTAATCAGCTGCAACATTCATTTTCTAGGGATGAGGTTAACAAAGCTTACAAACGTCTGGCTGTTCTGCTCCACCCGGATAAGAATGTTGCTCCTGGTAGTGAAGAAGCCTTCAAGATTTTGCTTGCCTCTCGTACAGCGCTGCTCAAACGATGCTCCTGATTAAACATAAGCCTTACATTTAAATCATCTTCTGAAAAACGCTGTGATAGTTGTATTTATTTATTTATACATATACATACATAAATGTATTTCTACAAATACATTTGTAAATTTTTTCTTAACGTTGAACGTAATTGTACTACAAAGTTAAAAAAATATGAAAAAGAAGATAACTATTTTACCTATAGATGACAACAAGTTTTTAATGTATTTAACAAACTAGAATATTTGCCTTCTAATAGGGGCAATGAAAAACTGTTTATTATTATTTTGAATTTAAGCTAGCGACCATATTTCATCATGACTTTTAGTGGGTATTTTTGTTGTCAGCCCCGTGAAATATAAAATTGTTATTGCATAATAGTTTACAAATGAAACATTAGCGTCGTAAATGAACAATTTAAGTTTTGTCTGCATGTAAATGTGTTCAACAGATGGCTTTGAATGAAAAAGATTTACAAAGTAACAACAACACCTTAGGTTGAAGGGATAACACTGTATACACAAATGATATCTGTGATGCATATCTGACAGTAGTATTAAGCAACTTGCCCCAATTACTCAAAAAATTCTTAAGTCCCTTTTAATGGGCTTAAGCTGATAAGCTAGTTTGGGTATATTTTGTGTAATACTTATGTCTTTAAGTCTTTTTAAACTTAATGAGTTATCTTTATGATATTCACAATAAGCAATTTTTATGTATCAAAATCAAATTACTTAAGTACCATATGTATTTTGGCTAAATGATATCAGCTACTTATGCCTGTTAAGCTGAAGAAGTTTCGAGAAATTGGGGACATGTTTCAATTGTATACTTAAATATTCATTACAAATATCATACAAATATTCATGGATTTGCATGTTGTGTTATTAAATGTTTTTTGTCTGATCTATATATACTTGCACATTATCATTATCATTACATGTGTTAACTTTGGATGTAATTTGATCTACAGCGTTTAATGATGTGTATGAATTTTGCATTATGGTGGTGAGTGGGCATCTGGTCAGTTGTCATACCACAGTGCTTTAGAACATGTCCTCATATTATCGCAACAGCAAGAGAAAATCAAAAAAATCTGAACAGATACTCTACATACAAATTTATGGATCCCTCTATCATTATGATATAATCACAAATCAATATGAACTATAATTAATTTGATCAAAATGTTTAATTGTCAAGTTATGTTAATTTAATAGTTGTAAAATGACATTGAGGCAAGTTCATTCAGTGACCACATATAATTTTGATATCTTGTGACCACATATAATTTTGATATCTTGTGACAACATATAATTTAGATATCTTGTGACTACATATAAATTTAATATATTGTGACCACATATAGTTTAGATATCTTGTGACCACATATAAATTTGATATCTTGTGACCACATATAATTTTGATATCTTGTGACCACATATAATTTTGGTATCATTGGCAAAGATGTTGCTTACAGATTACTATTATGTAAAGTAAATGACTGAAAATATATAAATTATTATGTTATTGGAGGTTGTATATTGTTCATAATTTCAACTGAAATTGCAAATGAAATAAATACATATAATACATTCATGTATTCACTGAAATAAAACACATCAAGAATATTACTTCATAGCATAATACACTGCCATTAGATGTGATTGCATTGTTTGTAACATTTCTAGAAAATGGATACAATTCAGTCATTAGAAACCTTAATAATACATGTATGTAACATTGTTTTTTATCAGATATTGTTTGTTTATGGTTGGTTATATCTTTAAAGTGATGTGTTTTATTGTTAAAATGTCTTTGCTTGTGTTTGAAAATTTGTGTTATGAACTATTTCTTAATTGTCAATATGTAGCGATAGAGGGGTCTGGGGGTATGATAATAACAACATGATATGGCATTAAATAATATGTTATTTAACAGGCAGGTTAGAATGCTTTAACTTACCTATGAGTACCGTCCATTGTTTTTATTTATTTAGGGTGTATATATTTATGCTACTGCAACATTGTAATTTATTTTAATAAAATATTTTTACACACACTGTAACTTATTTCTATGGAATCTATAATCATAAAATTTCAAAGCAGATTTATTTGTTAATATAAAAAGAGAAATAGACAAGGGATTGCAGGGGCTCGCTCATATTTTGGGGCAAAATACTAGTTTTCCCAGTAATGCATCTGAAAACATCCTTTTTTAGCTCCACTGGCCGAAGGCCATGGAGCTTATGTCGTCACAGATTGTCCGTCGTGAGTGCGTGCGTGCGTGCGTAAACTTTTTCTTTAAACGACATCTCCTCTGAAACTGATAAGCGGATTTTGACAAAACTTCACAGGAATGTTCCTTTGGTGGTCCTTTACCAAAATTGCTCAAATGGTTCCGGTCCATTACACAATATGGCCGCCAGAGCTAAAAATAGCAAAATCTTTAAACAACATCTCCTCTGAAACGGTTCGGCAGATTTTGATGAAACTTGACAGTAATGTTCCTTGGGTGGTCCTTTATTAAAATTGCTCAAATGGTTCTGGTCCATTGCACAATATGGCCGCCACAGCTAAAAATAGCAAAATCTTTAAACGACATCTCCTCTGAAACGGATAGGCAGATTTTGATGAAACTTGACAGAATTGTTCCTTGGGTGGTCCTTAACCAAAATTGCTCAAATGGTTCCGGTCCGCTGCACAACATGGCTGCCAGGGCAAAAAAATAGAAAAACCTTTAAAGAACATCTTCTCAGAAACCGATGATCAGATTTTGATGAAACTTAACAGAAATGTTCCTTGGATGGTCCTTTATCAAATTTGCTTCAATGGTTTCGGTCCACTGCACAAGATGGCCCCCAGAGGTAAAAATAGAAAAACCTTTAAACGACTTCTCCTCAGAAACCGATGATCGTATTGCAATGAAACTTGACAGAAATGTTACTTGGGTAGTCCTTAACCAAAATAGCCCAAACAGTTCTGGTCTGCTGCACAACATGGGCACCAGAGCTAAGAATAGAAAAAAACGTTAAACTACATCTTCTCAGAAACCGATTATCAGATTTTGATGAAACTTTACATAAATGTTCATCGGGATGCCCTTTAACCAAAATTGCCCAAATGGTTCCGGTCCGCTGCACAACATGGCTGCGAGAGTTAAAAATAGAAAAACCTTTAAGGACTTCTCGTCCGCAGTCTTCACGAAAAACATTTTAACCTACTAGCCAGTTGGACTAGCATAATGGCATATTTTACTAGTCCGAATGACAATCTAGTAGTCCGACTATTTTGCCACATTATAAAACTGTATGCTTGAGGTAAATACCTATTTCAATTGAGCAGCTTGCAGTTTGAGTAAACATTTCTTTATTATGATGCTCATGCAGTGATAGGGAGTGACATCCTTCTGTTGGGAATAGTGCTCCTTGTTTTTCAGAACCTATGGGTACTATGTAAAAACAAAAGGCATCTTGCTTGAATAGACTGTAATAATATCAACATGGTTAGAAAAGAAATGCCATGCTTTAATAGCTTTGATTACATTTTACTACTGAATTACCTCCCTTTAATAGAAAAAAAAATAATGTCTTAATTTTTCACGTATATCATCTTTAAATAATTTTTAAACAATAATAATTTATGAGTAAACATATAAGCATAAAGTTCTCACAAAAAGATCAATTTAAAAACCTTACATTTATACATAGGAAAGTATATATAGACTGAACATTAATTTTCGTTTAAGTGACATTCTGAAAGTTTATGAAACAGCTATTTTTAGTAACTTAAATGGCCGAAAAGTGTAAGTGAAACACCAAGTCGATTCTATCTCGTCAGTTCTTGTTCAGGTTAGATATTTGCTTCATAATCTATTCAGATTAAATGTTAACCGATGATCAGATTTTGATGAAACTTGACAGAAATGTTCCTTGGGTGGTCACTAACCAAAATTTGTTAAATGGTTCCAGTCCACTGCACACCATGGCTGCCAGAGCTAAAAAATAAAAAAACTTTATACGACTTGTCGTCGAACCCGATGACCTTTTTTCGATAAAACTTGACAGAAATGTTTGTTTGGTGCTCCTTTACTCAAATTGCCCAAATCATTTCGGTCCACTGCACAACATGGCAGCCAGAGCTATTAAAGTAAAAAAAAATATTTAAATAACTTCTCCTCAAAAATTGATGATTGTATTTCTATGAAACTTGACGAAAATGTTCGTTAGGTGGTCTTTGCTTGAACCTTTTGGCCAGTGCAGAAAAAAATACAACAGAAGTATCAAAAAGTATATTTTTATTAGGCCGGTAAAGTCAAGAAAAAAGAAATCCGACGCCTTTACCACTAGGTCACAAGGATATTTTTACCTTATAACAATACATTGATAACATCACGTGATCATGTAAAAAAAAACAATCACGCGACAACGAAATCGCTGAAAGCCGTTAGTAACGCTATTGAAAAGGGTGGTCTTAAACGACGATATTTGAGCATATATCAACATTTGCTGGAGGGTTATAGCTTTCAGTATCTCAGTTTTAACACCACTTATGATTTGCCACACTGTATTTCGTATTAAAAATGCATTTTACAAACCATGAGCGAGTCCCTTAGACAGTAATAGATAACACATTTTTTGTGTTATGGGATTTTAGGCGGGAAATATCGAGCCTGATATCCATTTCTTTTAAAGTGCACAGGTGCACTGAGTATTCGTGAACTGAACTATCCGAGACACGCCTGTGTGGTAGCCTATATTCACAACTAATGGAATCGCCTATCGGCCTCCAATACGTACCATGCTTAATTGTTAAAAACTGAACAGACATGACGTTATAATTTGATTTCCTGTCCTACTGAAAACACGTTCTAATGTGTTATAACTTTAACTTAGTATATCATTGTTTAAGAAGATAAATCAATGGAATATATGATCGAGTGTATTCATTTAAAGCAAGGACTACGTGCATGACTGACAAATTTTACTCGTAACAGATGCCTCGCCGTGCACGTATGTCGGTTGACCTTACTGTTGTTGGTGGATCAATAAATCCCAGCATTCAACCCTGACTTAAAACCGCTTTTTAATGTTAGTGATTCAGAAGTTTGAGTCGAGATCACGGTGCTGATATGCATCCCAAAGACAACATGTATTGAAAATTCGGCTTTTTCTCTTATTATGACAGACATACATACAGACAGACAGACAGACAGCATACAAATATGTAGAAAAAAAACACATAAAGACAAACTCAATAAATAATAAATGAGAAGGTGAACATGGCTTATAAATGTAATTAAGTATTGACATTGAGTAAGCTTGATCTTATTTTAAGATATTCTTTAACAAAGATATATAGTTTTATAAGTTCCGTGCTGTTAGTTGAACTGGATATATTTAAATACTGACGGCTTAACAAAATAGTATTTCTTTAAATATTTCCTTCTCAGAGCATCAGAATAAGAACAAATGCATATACATGTAAAGTGAAATTCATCTTCGATATCCAAAGAATTACAGCATTGTCAATATCTTTCAGCTCTAGGTATGTTATTTCTGGCATATCTACCAGTTTGAATACGAAGTGGATAAACAGATAGACGTTATCGACTTAAGTATAATCTACACTTGAAAGCTTCAATGAATACATCTACATCAATATTTAGAACATTATCAAAGACATGGCTAACGCCTTTATCATCTAACATTTTTTAACATTATAAACCCAATTGCGACAACCTTTAGTGTAATAATACGGTTATATACTGTTTCGATAATAATAAATTATTGGTAACAATCTTGAACCAATATTTTAATATATGTATGTATCTATGTAAATACAAAGGGTAACTGCCTAATTCCCCATATACACGTGCATTGCAAGTATGAGTTCTAACTCTCAATAATATTTTACAAAATTTTAAGTTCGACTGACAGCCAATGGTTTCAAAACCTTTTAAAACTGACCAAACGGAATCCACTTGACGCGGCCTTGTGTTCACGGCCACCTTTACCATGGAGTTGTCACGTATACATGCAAAGTCGTTATAACTGCGGAGTTTCAACATGAAGTTGTTTACTAGTAACCATATCCTGGGAAGTTACCATTATCACTTGACAAAACTAATTTTAAATGAAAAGACGGTGAGCATTGGCTAGGTAAAATTTCTGAAGACCTGAATGGAATTTACCCAAAACAACACAAACCATAGTGGGCAGAACTGGCCCAACACAAAAGTTCGTGTGTACAGCTGGGCCACAGTGGCTTGATGACAAAGGCTCATTAAAGTCACAATAAATAATTTCAACTAGCCAAAATTATATTTTATACATACTTGAACATGTATATAATCAATATAATACTTTGCCATAAACATAAAATGAGATTTGACAAATTCAAAAATAACCTATACTGTAATATGTTTCATATTACAGTATAGGTTATTTTTGATTTTTTTCATATCATATCATTTTTGCTCCCCCCCCCCGTCGGAAAAATGTTTTGTAAGAAGCGATTTCCTGCATTCTGGAGTATCTGTGGAGGAATTAAATGCATAGAAATGTAAAAATGTTACATAAAGATATAACATTTCAACAGTTTAAGTGCTATAACTTTTGATACAGTTAAAGTTTATTCTAGACGGTTTACATAAATTTAGACAAAAAAATGTGCATTTGGAAGAAATTTAGTGTCACAATCATACGAGGCTTTGTTACCAATACCCTAAATTATCCTACTTCTAAACGTCTCCCATATCGTCACTTTAATTTTTGAATGCCAGCGCTATGCGATGGTGTCCCGTGTGGCGTCCCACAACTTAAGAATTTGCGGTTCCAATACTTCTGCATCTAAAAATCAATACAATAGACATGTACATGTTCATTCAAGCTTTTATTTAACATGCAATATTTTCAATTCAAGAATTCCTTATGGATAGAGCTAATGATAACACTAACAATCAAGAAAAGAATCACAGAATTCACAAATATCTATATATATATATATATATATATATATATACTTTGAACTTAAACTAACACTAATAAATTAATTACAAAAAACATATGGGAAATAAATTAAGTTTCAGATATGTTTCTATAACAAATGTCTACTGATATAACTACACATGAATGTGCACTACATGCCCCATGCCAACGCATTTTTTTGATAGAGAAGATACCATCGTTACTGGTATATCCTCGCTTTATCATGGCGAAAATTTGCAAGCATTCACTATATTTAAATTATAAATGTGATATAGCTGAATTATTTTTAAGAATTAGTGGCAATACAGATTTAGAGGGTCATAAATAGTTTAAGGAACAGAAAAGAGCAAGCGCTTAATAATCAAGACTTACACCAAAGTTCATTGTCTAAACACACATCACATCTATTTCACATGTAATTGTCGATGTTATTGCCAATTACATAGAAATTATATAAAACGATTTTCCTATGTTAATCCGTCTTTATTCAAAATCCATCAATTACTGACATCATGTGATAAGAACGAGATTATACATATAAATATATAAATATATCAAAAGGCATTTGTTTTATCACGTACCTATGGTTTATAGGTCCATGGTTATACGTAACTCAGTAAGTATAAATAATTGTAGTAGTTATGATAATTTCTCTTACTGCAGTGTTAACGAGTAGTAATAAATTGTTATTGCTTTAGACCTTGACTTTCATTTTAATTAATAATTCATTATATACTTTGTGATAGTGACGTGACATTAATATTTTTATAACTGTATGCATTAAAACGATTTATTGTTGTATACTACTTATAAATTGTCTGTTCTGTTCTTTTGTTTTCATGACATTATCTTAAATGTGTCGAGTGTGCATCATGTATGTACATTGAATTTTCGAAAATACGCCTGTTCTATATTCTTATATTACATCACACTGTATCTAAAGGTATCTACCTATTGAAAAAAAATCTGCAGCCATGCTTAATTAACTCTGCCATGCTTGTTTTAGGACGAAAATCGACTCCCCCAATTCCTTGTCCACGATTTGTTTTCCATAGGAAAACTGACAACAAGCATCCAGTTCGGTGTCTGTGATACCGCATATACAGGATAAAGGCTATGCTGCCTGTAACTTCCGCTCAGGTCTTCTTGGAAAGTTACTCGACGACGCGTGCGTGGGACGAGTGTCAAACAGTCTGTCTTTCCAATACATGTCTAAATTGCTCTTAAAAGTGTTTATGTCTTTAGAGCTGACCACAAAGTCTGGAAGGGCGTTCCAGTTATTCACAACCACGACCAAAGGAGAACTTGCGGATGTTGAGCCTACCGCGTTGTTTCGCCAGCTTCATGCTGTGACCCCTGGTTATTGTCAGTTTGGACTTTGGAAGCAGCTTCTCCTGGTTTATTCTGTCTTTGCCAGTAATAATCTTGTACGCCTGTATTAGGCCACCCCTCTCATGTCTGTAGTATAAAGATGGCAGTTTCATTTTCTTGAGGCGCTCTTCATAGGGTTGGTCTTTGAGGTCTTTGCATAATTTGGTTGCCCTTCTCTGTACCCTCTCAAGTTTGTCCATGTCTCCTACAAATTGGTGGATCCTAGGTGCATTGCCATACTCTAGGATTGGCCGAACCATTGTCATGTATAGTCTCTTGATAATGGCAGTGTCTCGGCTGACAAAAGTGCGCCTGATAAGACCTAGCACTTTGTTGGCCTTGTTTACAGCCTGGTTCACATGCTGGTGGAAGGTCAGCTTGTTGTCGATGTGAAGACCTAGGTCTTTCTCAACATTCGTTTCTTCAAGAGTCCTATAGCTGCCTTCGTTGTCCCTCATTTGGTAGCTGTGGTGTGGGTTGTTGTTGCCAAGGTGCATAACGCCACACTTTTCTGTGTTGAACTTCAACAGCCACGTGTCCGACCAGAGTGATAGTCTTTCAATGTCTTGTTGCAGCCTGGATCTGTCCTCTTCAAATCCTGCCTTTCCAAAGACTTTTGTGTCATCAGCAAAGATTCGAGTTACACTGCTTAAAGCATCCGGAAGGTCGTTTATGAATATAACGATGAGGATAGGGCCGAGCACACTGCCCTGGGGGATGCCGCTTGTGACAGGTTCCCAGTCTGAGGTGTGACCATTTAGTGATACCCTCTGCGTTCGACCCTGCAGGAAACTCTTGATCCATGTTCCCCCTTTTTGAATAAAGGCGTCACTTGGCCTTGTTTCCATTGGCTTGGCAGATCTCCGGACTCCAGGGATGTCTCGAAGATGATCTTTAGAGGTGGTGTGATGATCTGTGCAATTTCTTTCAACACTCTAGGGTGAAAACCATCAGGGCCTGATGATTTACTGACTTTTAGACTCAATAGCTGCTTTAGAATGGTCTCTTCTGTAATGTCTATATCTCGTAACTCACTGTCACTCGGCCTGTCATTCAAAACTGGTACAGTTGAAATGTCCTCGTCTGTGAACACAATACAGAAGAAACTGTTTAATAGTCCTGCTTTGTCTCCATCTTTACTATGCGTGTTACCCTCACTGTCTTTCAAGTCACTCACTCCACTTTTTACTGTTAACTTTGTCTTTGTGTACTTCCAGAAGGCTTTAGGGTTGGTCTTTATCTCACTTCCCAGCGATTCCTCAAAGTTTTGTCTTGCACATCTGGTATAGGATCGTAGCTTGTTTCTAGCAGTACAGTATCTCTGAAAGTCCTGGTCGTCCTCTGTCTCTTTGTATATTTTCCATACCCTCTGTTTTGTTTTTAGTAGCCTCATGCCTTGCTTGTCCATGTATGACTGGCGTTTCTTTTTGGGTTTGTTGCCAATAGTGTTGGTTGGTATGTGATCCTCCACTGTCTAACAAAGCATTGAATACATTCCACGCTTCCTGTGTGCTCTTACACTCCATCTCTTTATTCCATTCAATGCTTGACAGTGATTCCCGCATTCCACTGTAGTCCCTTTTATCATACCTGTACTTTTTGGTTTTACTGTTCACAATCTCTGTCTTACATATGTATTCAAAGGTCAGTGTACAGTGGTCGCTATTCCCAAGTGGTATTGTTACTGGATATTGTTTAGTTTTTTATTTATTATAATTAATCAGTACCTATTTCAACATCTTAATTTATATTGTACATATCGTTGATAAATAAAGACAACAACTTACTTTAACACTGTTTGAGCTATGTTGACGAGCTGGGATATCATCCGGCGCTCAGCCACTGTCGTTTAATTACTGCTACTTTACCTATTTGCAATTTTTACAGTGGGCGAAATTTTCGAGCTCGTTGCGCATGCCCAACAGGAAATAACTTTGGTTGCTGAAGAAAATGACTCAGAAAATGTCAAATTACTCGTCTCAAATTTCAAGACAAGTCGAAAATCCATCATTTATTGCTTCTTTATTGTAATACCTTTCTGTTCCTACCGTTATTTTTAAAATGCTTTCAGAAAGTGACATGAAACAGCTTAAAATAAACTCTGGATCTCATTTTGCATAAATTTCCCAAATGTTTACATTCATAACATTGGAATATTTACAACATCAACGGTGGCTTCATTTTGTAATATACTGAAGTCTTGCCAAGTCAACATGGACTCCTGGCAAAGCGACGGGGCGGATGATTCCGATGGTGAAATTGTGGAGATTATACCAGTGGAAGAATACGATGTCCAGAAGGTAAACTTACATCTAAAAATGAAATAGAGTAACAGATAATTCGATATTCTCTCAAGTTGATGCAATATAAGATTTTGATTATTTACAGATACTGTTGGCATATTGCTTTTGCCCTGTTTTTCCATTCGGATCTATGACTTTTGAAACTCTTTACTTGGCCGAGAAAGACCTTAAGTTTTGCCTTGACACAACTTAGCAATCGGAGGATTTAATTCCTGGTTTCACAAGTGAAGGCTGCTTTTGACTGTCAGATACCAAAATATCCATCTTTTTTATTTGAATTTTACTGAATTGATGTACACAATTGAAAGTCTGTCAATTACTCAGACATTCATTAAAAAATTATGTCAAACAGCAGTGGTCAAAATCGACACAAGCCTTGCACTGGTAAAATGTCATCGGGGCTTGCTCAAATTTTGAATTTTATATCGCAGGGCTTGTTTAAAAATTTGATGCAAAGCAATAGAAGCAGAAGTCAAGCTTGTTCATCCAAAAGTCTTATTTCAATGACTGTGAAAAAATGTCAGTCCGTTATCACATTGTATATGTAAATTTTGTAGTTGTGCTGTGAATGAAATGTGTAATGTGTATCAAGGGTGCCTAAGTCAGAGTTAAATATGAATGTTAACGATTAAATTAATTTGAACTGTGTTTTTTTTCTTCAGGCAAAAGCTCAAGCCTCCCTGTCGTGGTTATTGGGCAAGGCTTACCAAGATAAAGTCCCCACAGAGTTCCAGCAACCATTCTATGACACAGGGGAGGTAGTAAAACTTATTGTGATTGTTTATGTTTGAGAAACAAGAGGATTGTTCAGCTGAATGTTTTGTGACCGTTAAGATAAACAGATTAAGCGTAACTGGTAACTAAATGGGGTCCTACCAGGGCTGTTAAAATTTGACAATTGGTTTTGACCAATTTCGACCGCGCCGATTTTAGTATACAGAAAATGGCTACAAAATTGGTTTGTATTTTTTCCATTTTTTAAAATTTCTGTTGAAAATGGATTAGTCTGAAGAAATTAGATTACACAAACAAGTCCTTCACACATTCTTAAATATCTCAATGAACATGTCACGATAACCAATGGACTGACGCTAATCAGCTTCGATGATCAATCAATAGTGTTAATTGGTGGCCGAAACAAGTGTTTGAGCTGTTGAAAAAGTTAAAAAGCTGTTAATGCCGCTGATCATTACACTAAATATGCTTGTTTGGGAGTGGGTTAGGGTCGATGGGCTTGGGCCGATTGGGATTTCAAAATTTAAACAGCCCTGGGTCCTAATATATGGTTATACTCAATTACATTTGACATAACATAACAAAATGATTAAACATTGTCTTTGCTTGAATTTCTTTGAGGTAATGCAGGGCTTTTTCTATAGTACCCATGGGTCCAACTATCGGACCCTTTCCCAAAGCAAAATATAAGATATTTTTCCCAATCTTCAGAAAAAAATCCCAATTTTTTTTTAGAAAGTATTTTTACCTGTACTGGTTCATTTTCATCATCCAAATTAATGTAAATCATTGATTTTTTTTATCACATTTAGAGATCAGTATGAAATATTATCTGTCATGATTTATTGCAATACATATTTACACCCCAAGGATTGATATTTTTGGGCCTTTAAAGGGAAAATAAACTAATATTAACTTATTTCCTAAATCGCAGGAGACTAGACAGCTTTTTCTTTTAATTGTAAAATTTCCCAATTTTGGCAATTTCGACGCAAAATTTCCCAAAATGTGTAGGGTCTTTTTCTCAAAAAGGGCAGAAAAAGCCCTGTAATGGTCACATTCAGTGGTGTAAGTAATTATTAAATTTTCTACAATTGCAAAAGTTATCAAGTAAAGCTTGCTTAATTATGCTTAAGTTAGTGTCAAGTGAAAGTGTTCTCTATTGTAATAACAAAGGAGGATGGTTTGATTGTATCTGACAATTATATTTTATATACTTTAAGCTTAATGAAGTGAAATGCTTTTTGCCATTGGCATATTTATTTGCGTGATAATAACAAAAGGAAAGAAACTATTATTTATGTTTCATTGATCACAGTTTTCAATCAACCCATGATATACCAGTGTCTTATTTGTTTTATTACCTCCATCGTTGTTGTTGCTTTGAAGAACAAACATTGATGTATTGTCCTAGTGTTGGCAGTGTCTGTCTTGGCATAATAATATTTGTCATGTGTTCCCGTTCCGGATAGAAAAATCCGACCCGAGGGCACCTGCGTTGCCAGGTAACGAGGCTTGCCGAGTTACCGGCTACGCAGCGTGCCCGAGGGTCGGATTTTTCTATCCGGAACGGACACACATGATAGATATTTTTTCTAGCAGACCTTAAATAACATTTTTTTGTGAAGAAAATGCATAAGAAAGCGCGTTTTTTATACATTTCACCAAAAAACACGTGCGATGATGTTTACTGACGTCATGACGCGCAGTAATTTGTATTCACTGCATACGTCAATAAGTTCCTTCGTTATCACGTCTTTTAAGGGTTATTTCGTTTTGTTTTAAAGGAATATTTTTGTAAAGTTTATGTGAATGGAACTCATCTATTAAAATGTTTAATAATAGAAATTGAAAGTATTACGTCACAGCGCGTGACTCATCTGGGGGGATGCCAGATGGAGTTTTCCAGCACGGCTGAAATCACCGGAAATGCCTATCCGGTGTGCTAGAATGTTAAAACTGGTTTGTTCTAACTCAGGAACCTTAAATGATAATAATATGAGTTTTGCTACTTATGTACACATTCATTGTGTATATAATTATTTAGTATGTCCAATCACTCTGGTTGATATAATTATTGAGTTATGTCCCTTTAAGGCTGAAAAGTTAAATTGTTTTTGTTAAACATGCTGCAGATGTTTTTGTTTTTTTGCTGAGTTTAATTGTTATTGGTGCATTGCAAAATCTGTGAATTCTTATCATCTGATTTTAGAAAAAAATATCTTAAATTTTGATTCTGCGTGACAGATTTTATTCGATGGAAATATAATTTAGTTTGTTTGTGTGTATTTCCAGGGAGTGTGGCATGTAAAGCCGAGGTTAGCCAACCTTCTGGCAAGCAGTGAGTTGTACTGTCAGGCGTGTAGACACATGTTTGGGGAAAATGCCTCACAGTGGACAGGTATGGTCAAATGCATTCCCATCTCAAACATGTTAGTGATATCATTGCTGCAAATTAGGGAAAATTTCTCAATCCTAAAACGCCTACAAAAAGGCCTGCAACAAAACGATAGAGCAAACCTGAAAGGTTCTGGACTGGAGTTGTACATTATGTATAAAAGACATTAAAATAAATTACTGATGAACCTTTCGTGAGCATGATCATTAAAACTTTAATAGTGACAATTTCCCATTTGTTTATAAGGTCACTGGAGCATCATCCAGGTTCTGTCGAGGAAGGGAATCTACGCTGGGGGCTCGGACTCCGGGGACGTTACTGAGACCATTCTTATGCAGTCAGCTCCATTTAAACTGGTAACTGGTCAACATGTTTATTTAATCATTTATCAGCAACATCTAAATTTGGAAACCACTTGTTCTGGAAATGTTTTTCTATTGTAGCTTTCTTGTATCGGTTAGAAATCTGCATTCATTTGAATGTCTCTTCAATCATTCTACAAACAAAAGTGCTCTTTTCAGAGGTATAAGTAACAGGTATCATTTAGAGTTCACTATAAGTGAGATTGAGCTTAGGTATGGTAACATTGTGTAAACTTTAAGAAGAACTTTGGAAGTTGAACAATACATATATGTTATAGATGTACAAAAGTTAAGAAGCTGTTTTGATAGATTAAAAAGCTCATGTCATACCGTTATGATTGAAAAAAAATAGAATATTGTTATTATCAAAATTGTCAATGTATTGAAGAGGGCAAATTTCATTTTCTACTTCTGTGTCCATCGTATTCAAATCTATGGGTCAAATATATACTTTGCATACATGTATTACAAATATCCAAGTTTTCAAATGCTAAAATGAATTGATTAAAAATCACAGATTTATTTGTATTCCATGCATTTAATTTAAGAAAAGTTTATAGCTCTGACTTGTTTTCTACAGTATATGAAATTCATAAAATATGTACTCGAAAATAGATAGCAAAGTAACAATGTTACAATATTGCATTATGAGTACCGGTATGTATTTTATGTTGTTATGCATAATTTTGATATTGTATGAACTGTTATATGTGATATATATAATGACATAATTTTTTATGCTTTGTATAAATGATCCGTTTGGAGGCAATATGTCAGAATAAAATTAAACATATAACATGTGCAAGCCTGGGAAACAATTTCAGCTCTAAACCCTTCTTTTATTTAGGCTTTGCATACATGTACATTCTATAATTTAGTTCATTATTTTTTTTATAAATATGAAATATTTCATGGTTTCTTTATCATCACATTGTTATCTATGTTACAGAAAGCCCACATCGCCCTTATTGACGCCCTGATGACAGCATTCAGCCAGGAGATACTCACAGTAGAACGTGTCACCCAGACTGTTAGGCGGTTTGCTACATTCAACGCTTCCAGTGAACTACCAGGTATAATGACATTTTTTACGGGCATTGTATTTTGGAAAAGATATCAGACTGATTGAAATAAGTGTGTTTAACAGGTTTGAATTTAATAGTATTTTTTTAGCTCTTTTGAGTAAACCAAAAGGTGGCATTATTGCTGATAATTGCTAAAAAATGTGAAATGAAAAATACAAAAATACTGTTGTTCTTTATTATTTTAAAGAAAGTTTTGCTGTTCTCTGTGTGCATTGTGCAAGTGTTGTAAAGCATCATATGTAACCTTGGATATGCCATTGTATAGGGTATCAATGGTAATACACTGAATATCCTATATAACGCCTGTTACTGTTATATTGTTCTGAAGTTGATTATGAGTTCATGTTTGCTGTATGCTTTTGACATCAATGTGTTGTTCAGAACTTTGTTAAAGTTAACAGCGTTATAAACGTCATCGTTGTTGACTTTCAAATCTTTACTGCTCTGAAAGAATTTATGGATACTCTAGTGATCTACAGTATTTCTACAAGATCTGTGAATACTGTTTAGCTGTCTTTGTCTAATTTAAATCTATGAGCTCATCATCAAATATTTCACATTGAATGTTAACAACAATGTCCTTAATCACCTTGTTAACTAAGTTAACGAAGAATTGACCTATAATACAGTATCATATTGATGACTCGATACATATAGCTAGCCGTTTTTCCATTATTCCAGGTGATGTATCGGACGCAGCATTGTTTTGGGTGAACAAGGTGTGTGTAACCGTACAGCGCCACTTGGAGGCCACACAGTCCCCTGTCATAGAGGGTGGGGAAACCAGCCAGAAGGTGCACCAATTGGTTCTTGATAAAAATATTTTTCTATTGAGAATATTGCTTAATACTTGTCAAGGATTCAAACATGAACCAAAGCAACTCCTACTATAAACTTTCGGAAAGATTGATAATTACTTAATTGACAACTTTGCAATTTTGCAACATTTAGATTATGTAATGGTTCTTTGAGAAATGAACTGCTTGTCTTGGAAACATTATTAAAATTACAGGACAGTACTTTATGTCTTAATGCAAATGGAAGTCCTTGTTATGTGTAACTGTATTTGAAAGGACCCAAGTTGAGTTCTCTCAATAATTTTCCATCCCAGGTGCGAATCGTGAGTGCCCGTACTCCGCGGGAGTCAATCTCTGTGCCAATTCTTGAGTCTCTTGTGGAAGATATCGGAGACGGCTGCTCCATGGCCACACTGCTCAGTTTTTACTGCCCTCAGATACTCAACATTGATGGTAGGAAGTAGTGATTGTGAAATAATTTGTTTCGTTATTATTACGTAATTGTGTACTTCCATGAGCTGTTGAGAATGAACTATTTGCATTAACAGAATGCTATACATTATACATGTCTGTAAAAAAAGTTACAAGGGGTGGAGTTACGACATTTATCTTAATGTAAGAACTACTATCAATTCACTGAGTAAAGATATATTTAGCAGGGCTTTTTTCTAGGCATTTTTGGGAAAACATTTATGGTCTCATATTTGGGAATATTTATCAATAAAACACTTAATAGATAGGGATGGGAAATCAAGTGGTAAACCTACAAAATTTGGGAGTACTGCATGATTTTGAAGAAATTTATTGTTTAGTTGTTGTCAATGGTTAGCTGTTGATGTTTCCATTTATTTCTGTAGATGTGTGTTTGAAAACCAATGTTGGTATTGCTGATTCGCTGTACAATCTGCGGCTGGTAAAAACGTTCTGTCAGCGCCACCTGCCCCATCGGACCTGGCACTTTACATTCGAGGACTTACTGTACACACACGCTACATTGACTGTCAACATTATCATGATGCTGGCTGAGTTCTTCTACTGGTTTGAGATTAAGACCCTGCCCATTGTGACCGGAGCTGGGTTAAATACAGCAGCTGGTGGTAAAGGTATAAATTCATCAGTTGTTGAAGTGAACGTTCCTTAAACATAATTAGGTGTCTTAATATTTTTAAACAATAGAGCATCAAAATGTATATTTTAAACATCATGATGAAATTGACCAGTCGTCTGTTGGCAATCAAACAATCAGCTTACCATTAGCAGGATTATATTTCATAAATAATTTAATGCACATGGTTGCATTGCTCTATGGATTAACTGAAAAACTATGCCAAATGATCTCAACAAGTTGCTGGAATTGCTTTATGACTGGTCAATTATGGTTGTTACATTTTTACATGTACTATTTTATGACCATCATATCTGTCTGTGGTTAATAACATGTTAAAGAAATGTGTTAACCTTCATCTTAAAGGCTCACAATAAAGGTTTACATGCAAAATATCATTTTTTTAATTTAATGCATAATCATGTTTACAACTGAATTAATAAAAATGATGATATACCTACTTGCCAAGCAATTTGGGACCTTGAGTTCACTGTAATTAATACATTTGAATGGAAACACATGGATACATTCAATGGATTTTAACATAACAGACAATCTCATATTATACAGTCAAAACTCACTAAACCGGAACTCCATAAAACCGGAATCCTCAGGATACCGGACTTTTTTCGGAGTCCCGGTTTTCCCCTTCTATTTTCAATATAAAATATCCCTACAAAACCGGAACCCTGCAATTCCGGATACCGGACAAAAAATCGAGAAAATTTGTTAGTTGTCAACGTAATTTTACCTCACAAAACGGGACATATATTTGTTCCAACATGTCAAAATGATTTTGTGTATTAGGAATTCGCGAGTCACTTTGTTGCCGGTGCATAGTTAAATATTGCACCTGTGATGTCGATAATCAAAAATGATGATTGTACTGTGGATTGACTGCCGCACGATAATCAAAGACTTCTATGATTGAATCAAATTAGAGCGGTGTGTTAATTAAACTATCAAACATACTTAACAACTAACAAGCATTAAATTACAGATAATCAGATAATTTGTTTGTTTGTTACTCAAATCAAGAACTTTGATTGGTGATGAAGTTGTCATTTTCGCGAGTTGTTTTATTTTAAGACTTGGAAAAAAAGATGATTATAAAAATGTTGAAATGCAGAAATGTTTATTTATGTTTATCACTTTTGCATGTGCTTTAATCATGTCTCAACCTCCATCTAAACATCCAGTTTTCAACTTCCCTTTAAAGGTTAACTCAGTTAATATTTTGAGTAAACTTACTCCGTACATCAAATCCTCACTAATCCGGACTCCTCACTAAACCGGAAATTTTGCCCAGTCCGGGCATTGTCAGGTTTAGTGAGTTTCTACTGTACTCAGAACCTACCACCTTATTCGTCACTAAAAGAAAAGAAATGTAGTTGATCATGAAGTATGAAACATGTACAACCGTATATTCTGGAACTGCTCGGTGTGAAACTGTTTTTAGAAGACCTTTTAGAAGAGTTTCTTTGTACGAGAAGATCTATTGTTCAATGAAGAAATGGTTTGAAAGAAAGTCTTAAATTAAGCTAATCTACTTTTGAGAAATCTAAATTGATGACAAAAGTCATTCTTTCATAGAGATATAATGAAATTGAATGATACTGGAATGTTGCCTGTTTATATTTATGAATACCTCGTGAAATAAATAATTCTTTACATTTTTCCTTCTCTCTCATCTGGTCATTGTATATAGTACCGGTATGTTGTTTTTAAATTGTCTCTTTATTGTTTAGTAATATATGTTTTGTTTTTGGAACCCACATAATTCAGATAATTATACTGTTCATATTTTTTTCAAAAAGTGTACTTCTTATAACAATGTAATATATATATATGTGAAAAAATATAGGTCATATTAATAAAATCCTAAATAGTAATATTTTCCAAATTTCATTTCTCTTCTATCTATTGTTTTTGCTCGTGTCTTCAGTAAATGATATGATTGACTTCAAAATCACTCTCAAGACACAAATCCTCTAAACATTTGACTGAAGTGTTGGTGATGTTGCTTTTTTCCACAACCAATGTGTTTGCTGTATGTATAACTGGTCATCTCCAATGTTAGCCATGTTTTGTATATACTGTAAAAAAAACTGAAGTTACTTTGCAAAAATTAAAATTTCCTCAGTCTGCCTGGGCTTTTCTAACATTTCAGTATTCAGAGTTCATTTTAACAATTTGTCATTTCAGAAAATATCACTCGTCCCCAGTCGTCATCTGTCCCCCGCGTGGCCAATGTTCCCAGCGTGAGTAACGTGACAAAGGCCAGTTTCCAGCGTGTACGAGGGGACAGTGAGCTCCGGGCTAGTAGCACCCCTGACCTAAACAAGATGTCCCCGTCTTCGTCAGCCCCTCCCCCTCACAGGGCGGGGCCCCTGCTGCATAAACGACACGAGACACATGGCAGAGATGGCAACCACCTCACTGGTAATGAGAGAAAGTTTTAATTCAAATGAGTTGATAATCTGTGTTTAACTTGAATATTCAAAGAAAAATGAGTTTTGGGAAGGTTGGATTTTTGTCATAATGTCAAAACCTGTTTATTCAGTTGACTTGATAATTAATGACAAATCGACATGCCTTTCAGTACAAGTTATTGTTCCTGATTGACTTTAACTCTATATGATCCTCAATACAAGTTACGGCCCCTGTTTTTGACTTGAAACAAGTCATACAGCAAATCCTTAGTTAGAAAAATCCAGCTAGGCCTAAAAGGCAGAGTGGTGCACTTCGCTGCCTTTTTCTGCTGCCTTTTAACCACACCTTGATGTGCCTTTTTGTTTGACCGAGTCAATTTTCAGAAATAAGTATAAAAATAATAAATATACATAATTTTGAAACTAAAGTAAAGAAACAGCTCAGGTATTCATAACAAACTATTATTATTGAAAGCAGTTACAACACATACACCATGAGAATTGAACATTGGCCCTTGCAAGTGCCCCTTGAATGCTACTTCATTGCATATCAAAAGTGTTCTTTCTGACCTAGCACTCTGCCCTTTTCAAATCCTGGCTGGAGCACTGCTATTGGTTTTATTGATTTGTATTTACTGTCCTGTGTGCATGTAACACACATATTTCATAAATAGGTTATATCAGAGACAAAGCTGTGTAATAGTCTTAGGGACAGCTGTTGCTAATCAGAAAATCTCACTGAAGACCTTTAGAACATATATTATAATGTTGGTGGTTTATACAATGTATTTAAAATGTATTTATACATGTTACTCTTTCAGACCAATGCAAATGCATATTGAATGTATTTTGACGATACTCTTTAAAGCTGCACTCTCACAGATTGACAGTTTTGACATTTTTTAGTTTTTTCCTTAGAATCAGCTGTTTTTGGTATCAATGCCTTCAATTCAGTCATATAAGATAACTAGATAAGTCATATTAGTTAAACTCATTTTTTCTTAAAGCATTAGTTACGCTTTAATTCATAAGAATAGCAATTTTTGAACATAAATATGATTAACTGCGATCTGATCTTTTGTCAGCAGTCTTGTATAACTGGTTTCCAGTCATTTATGCAAAGTTTGGCTCATTCCAAGACAAAAAATAAACAGTTGGCAAAACAGTCAATCTGTGAGAGTGCAGTTTAAAGTCTATGCCACCAAAAAGAGTTGTGCTTTTAATTTTTTGCCAAGTGAAGTATATTAATATGGTCTTCCAGAGCCACAAGCCAGTGTCCAAAGAGCCAATTCCCTGACATCACATGACCTGAGACGTCCAGCCCCACCCCGGGAGTCTATAGTTGCCTGGCCGGAGAAAGGGTAGGTGCAATACATGTAAATGTATAAGGACATAGAGCATAGGTTGTCGTGTCTGTGTCCGGGCTGTTACTTTCTCTTGTAATGCTTGGAATGCTGCATATTAGGATATATAGTTTAGGTTGTGGTGTCAGGGGTGTAACTTTCTCTTGTATGGACAGATATTAAAATACCTTGCCACATGTGTGTGACATACCAAGAAGACATGTCTCGTGCAAGACCCGTGTCCCTACCTCTCATGTCAAGGTCACACTTAGGTGTTTATTCACAATTGAATGCTGCATTTAAGGACAGAGTATAGGTTGTCGTGTACGGGCTGTAATTTTTCTTGTTTGGACAGATTTTAAAATAACTTGCCACATGTGTTCGACATACCAAGACGACGTGTCACGTGCACTGACCTTGTTCATAGGTCAATGTCACATTAGGGAGCATCCGTCACATACTGTGACAGCTTTTGTTTTAGAATTTAATCACTTAAAAAAAGTTGCTTTTTCTGCAGTAATTTAAAGAATGGGTATGTTGAGGCATCAAAAGTTAATTTATTCAGTGGGACTTTATTCTTTGCACTGAGTCATTGATTGGTTTTATGATTTCTTCTCTCAAGTTGTATGGGACAATTAGAACCTTGAATGTTTCCTTCCTCACTTAATACACATGCCACCTATTAACCACCCCCTCTTTATTTCCAGGCATGGTCAGACAGGCATGCCCAGTGTTTCCCTCAGCCATGCTGGCATTAACCTGCTGGCCAACGTCAGTATAGACTCCGACCTTGGTGCCAGCTTCTCCAGTACAAGTATTGACCTTGGCGATCTTGGAGCGACCCCGCGGACTGACCGGTCACAATTTGATCACCCTACTTCACAGCAAGATGGTGATGGTCAGGGCAATAACGTTATCAGTTTTAGCCTTATGAACAAAAAAGGCACACCATTTCCTACTCAAAATCAGACTCCAGTACCAGAGGATTTAGAGCTAGAGAGTGTGAACTCTTGTACCTCCAGACATGGAGAGTATTCACAGAGAGGTGACTCTGTAGAACCCAATGTGAACTCTTTAATTGGAGGAAATTTAGAACCTCTACTTCCTGCAAGGTTAAAACCAGCAAAGGAGAAAGGGAATAATCACTCGAAAGAGGAAGAAAGAGATGAAACGCCTAAAAGAAAAACACCTTCGCCTCCTAAAGTGAAGAAAAAAGTGAACATTGATCCTCATTTAGCCATTATAAACAATTCTCAATCATGTGATATTGAACAAACTGTGACTCCCACAAATGAATCTCAGAACTTGTCTGTGGATTTTAATCTTTCTCCTTATACACAAAGTACGCAAGCAGAAGGTGGTTATCAACTGCCACATGCCAGTGATCATCCAGACAACAAGAAGTTTGAGGCATTCTTTGTGAGAGGAAGTGTAACAGAGTCTGAAGATAATATACCCACTCACCGTAGTGATATTACAGTGGCCGAGAGTTACGTTGTTAACAACTGTGACACTCCTGAGGCAGCGCGGGCTGCTGGTATACCCATTATAGATGAGACCGAGACTTCCCCTCATCGACGACTGTCGCGGGAGGGCAGTGTGGCCAGTAGTAAAAGTTCTGGGGATTTTTCGGACCATGAGTCTCACAAAATACATGCTGACCATAAGACTAGGGAGAGCCTGAACAAAATAATTAATAACAATGACATTGGTAGAATCGATGAGAACGCTTTGTCAGATCCAAGCAGGTTTATAATTCAGAAGCCAGTAATAATGTCAAGGGTACCGAGGGAGACTGGTAACCAAACTGGGCCTAAAGGCCAGGCCACATCATTTTCTCAGATTAAACATATGAAACAGTTGGGACAGATTGATAACTCTGGATTTGTTTACATGCAACATGGGCAAGACGAAAGCAAGGGACGGCCAACATCATTGCGAGATGCTTTTCAGAGGAAAGCACAGGAAAAGAAGTCTCCTCTTGGCAGTGGGTCTGGAGACAGGCAAGAGTTAAGTCAGTCTGAAGCAACGGGAGACAGTTCTGCAGAAAATGGGGCCGTAAGTCAGGAGCTAATTAAGATAAAGATGAAGCTCGAAGAGAAAAGGAAGGCCATTGAAAGGAAGAAACACACCCAGGAGATTCAACAGCAGAAAATGCGACAGAGGCTAGGGAAGGCTGCTTTCCTTCATGTTGTTGCGAAACCGAAAGATGACTCTGAGGCAACAGAGAGCAATCATGTAGAAAATGGTGCTCCACCAGCTAGAATGACACTTTCTGACCCTCAGCTGCCACTAGCACCAGCTAATATGTCTCCCCAGCTGATCTCCCCTGCACACCAGCAATCTCCCAGACACAGAGGGGACATCCAGAAGACAATAGAAAATGTACGCAAAAACTGGTTCAATGAGGCTGACCCTCTAGGGGCTAAAGCTATGGACCGCAGTGAATGTGAAAGTCCTGAGCAAAGCCAATCAAGTAATGGTGTATACTTTAATAGAGATGATGAAATGCAGAGCTCCCAAGAAAGCCAGGGTAGCCAAAGTAGCCAGGGGAGACGACCTGTGTTTGATCGGAGAAGCACCTCTGTTGAAAGAGTTAGTTCCCTTGCAGAGAGTTTTAGATCTCCTCAAGATATTGAATCTCCTCATAGGGAAAGCCCTAGCAGAGGTTTTGATAGACGGAGTGGTTCTAAAGAGCGATCAGTTTCTAGTCAACAACAACCAGTATCTCAACCATTTGTGCCAGCGTCAGCTGAACTTCAGCTATCTAGAGCTGTCCCTGAGCAAATGCCAAGAGGCGAAGATGTCGAGCGAAGGAGTGTGTCAGTAGAGAGAAGCCCAAGGCCTGAGGCCCGCAAAGAACCTTGTCCACGAGTACAGAGGAGTGGCTCTTATGATGAGTACAATCATTCAATAGATAAGCTGAATCAGAGCTTAACTGACCTGCAAGGAGAAATTATGAAACTTTCTCTGAAGCAAATCAAGCAGAGGTCTGAGGCGGCCAAGGACCAGAGGTCAAGGTCAAAGTCTCCGCCAAATATGCTGGATGTCAGACAGAAGACCATGCCTGAAAGGGATAGCTCAGAAGGTGAAGGTCAGGGTCAAGATGAGAGGTCACGTAGTTTACAGCCCACACATAACCTGGGTCAAGCCCGCAGTTCATCAGAGCCTAGGCAGGTCCAGCAAGAGAATGAACAGATTGGTAACTACAACTCCAGCACCTTGCCTCGACCTTTGAACAACTTTCCTCAAGGTCATGGTCACTTGTCCAACCAGCCATTTATGATGCAGCACCCGGCCTCAGTGGCAGGACTGACAGGTCCTGTCTATGGTAGCCCCAGTCAGTACATTCCCTCACCCGGGCAGGCAGGCATGCCGCCCACAGCCCAGCAGTATGGCAGCTATATCATGGGCCCTGGGGGCATGCCCCAGTATCAACACAGCCCACCCCAGATGTATTCTCCAGGGGTCCATTCCATGTACCAAGGCCATCCAGGTCAGCCCTACCCCGGGGCACAGCACATAGTTTCCCCCCAGTCACAGCAACCAATACCTTACTCCACTGTCTACTCCTCCCCTACAACACATTTTCAGCCTGTGCAGCCCCTAGCCGCCACCTACACCACCTCCGCCCATCAACATGTGGCTTACACCCCTCCCAGCTCCCACCCAGCCAACTTCCTGCCTGCTTCATACCCTCCCCAGCAACAGCAGGTGCTACAGACTGGTATAGAGTCTTTGCCAATGCAACCAGTCCAGACTGGATCTAGTCAAGTTAACCAGTCCAGAGGACAGCCAAATGTTACGACTGATTCACTAGGGTCTACTGCTGAAGTAAGTCAACCTTATGTTCCAAAAAGTGACAGGCAAATGACTAATGATAATACTGAAGCAGATCAGAATGGATTCTTTGTGTCAATGAATGAAGGTTCACCAAGAAGAATGAAGGCAAAACCACAGCTAAGTGATAGAAGAGCAAAAAATGACTCCTTTTCAAGTGATAAATCAGATTCTTCCAATAAGACATCAGAAAGTGTGGAGACTAGTAATAAAACAGATACAAACAAGTATGGCTCCTCTGTGATAGCTGACTTTGCCCAGGACATGAGCAGGGGTCAAGATGTTTCCCCTGCTGCAAAGGCCCCAGGGGGTGATACTAGTGTACAGGAGCCTGTTGCGGATACCAGTCATCAATCTGACACATCAGCGGTGGGGTTTGTGATTGGCCAGGATGAGAGTACGCTGGATCAGGTCAGTACTGCTAATGATTATGTTGAAATTTTTAATTGTGTTTTTTCCTGGATCTCTAAAAAAGAATTATTCAATGGTTCTTGCTAGAAAAATGTTTTACAAAATTATACATGCCATATTTTCTGAAGACCATTCAGGGGGATTTGTTCAAAAGGCTGAGAATTCAGGGGGATTTTGGTTGTATTCAAGGGGATTTTTTTAGCAGGTCTAAGTAGGCGAAATTTTAAAGTATTTTTAGACGCAAGTATGAAAAAAGGTATTCACATATAGTTTGCTTTGAAAACCTCTAAACTTTTTCATTATACAGAATTATTTCATGTCATGATTTATCATATTTTTATGATACACTGTCATGTCATACTGTAATGCACTTGAAGAACAAAATATGTCATTGAAAAAATATGTTTTCAAGACAATTAAATTAAATTTACCTTCCTCCAAAGTCTTTTAAAAAATTGTGCTTTATTCTATCAGCTTTGATGACTTTCAGACAATAAGAGAATAGAATAAATATTATTAATTTCTTCCTTCCATAAGAGTAATATTTCTTTGCCTTTGATAATTACTACAAATTAATTGATCACTTGTTGTAAAAAATTCCGGGGGATTTTTATCTCCCGCCGGGAGACCGGGGGATGGATCGAAATTCCGGGGTATTTTTTCCCCGCCGGGGGATATGGCATGTATGCAAAATTGTTGATTTATCAGTTATAGGAGACATGATTTTTCTGCAATTTGTATTCCACATAATATGCTATATTTGCATACTTTGTCAGAGTGCTGAGGAGGAGATGCAGCGACGTAAAGAAAAATTAGAAAAAATGAGGCTAAAACGTCAAGAGGAGGCTGAGAAGAAGAGGCTACGATTAGAGCAGGAGGCCGCACGACGTAGGGAGGCAGAACAGTGAGTATTGTTATAAATGCCTTAGAAAAAGTCCATACCAAAAGGATCATATTTACCAAGTGAATAGAGGAGTAAGTATTTTTGTGTAGACATTTTAATATTGTACAGCAGATTTTATTTTTTTTAATTAGGCATTCTCCTTTTTCCTGCTTGAAAAGTTTGATTTGTAATTACAACTGACGCTTGGTTTAGATAAATAATTTAGTCTCCACATCCCAGGGGTGAGGCTGTGCTGCTTGATGCACAGATTTATGCCTGTCCTCCAGGTTTCCAATGGACCAATTCCTTATTTAAGATATTTAATATTTTGGGGCTTGATTGGACTTATGCTTGTCAATTTTGATTTTTTTCAGTATATTGAAATGTTTGCCAATTCTCACATCCAAATCAAACATCAGCGCACACAGGACTGGGACACAAATTCAACAATATTATTGTCATAATAAGTGCACTTTTAAAAAAACCTACTATTTTTAGTCTTTTAGTATCCAGATTTCTTTTTAGACATATATTAAAAAGTAACATTGTTTATATGTTTTGCTTTTTTGCTAATTTATTTTTTAGACGCTTTTCACAAAACCCTGTATTTGCTGATCAGCACAACAGTTAGATATAATTGATCAAAACTAATGAAAAACATATATGATCAATACAGATGAAAACATACTTTTCCCAGGATGAAGCAGGACGAGAGTGAGCGCCGTAAGTCGTCGGATAAGGCCCGACGAGAGGCGATATTCCAACAGTACATTAGTAAGAAAGAAGAGGACGATGATTCCGTAAAGCCCCGCACCAAACAGAAACCAAGGCCCAAGTCCATGTTTGTCAAGGGCGGGCCAGACTTTACTGAAGGTTGGTAGTTTGTAGGGGCTTGCATGATGAACAAAACTAGTGCTTAATGCAGTTTTAGTGTTAAAACTTAAGTAAGGAAGCCCCACCAAAGTTGCAGTGAGCTAATATTTAACTGCTTAAAAATTGTTTATGGGAACAGATTTCTGTATATTGTATCTGGCAATGATATAGTGCTTGACAATGTAATTTTGTGAGGACTTTAACCAAAGGGAAATGGTTGATCTGTAGAAGCTGATATTCAGTTTTCTACACAATCCATCCTCTGACAGATATAGTTGCTAGCTGCCAGCTATAATAACTCTTGTTATTATGCCCCCCTTCGAAGAAGAGGGGTATATTGCTTTGCACAGGCATGTCGGTATGTCGGTCGGTCGGTCCGTCGGTAGACCAAAGCTTGTCCGAGTGATCACTCAACAATTCCTGGACGTATGGTCATCAAACTTCACATGAAGGTTGGGCCTGACCAGTAGATGACCCCTATTGATTTTTGGTGTCATCAGGTCAAAGGTCAAGGTCACAGTGACCTTTAATGGTAAAATAATTTTAAAGCTTGTCCGAGTGATAACTCAACAATGCCTGCACCCATGGCCTCAAACTTGACATGGAAATTGGGCCTGACCAGTAGATGACCCCTATTGTTTTTGGGGGTCATCAGGCCAAAGGTCAAGGTCACAGTGACCTTGAATGATAAAAGGTTGTCCAAGTGATAACGTGACGATGCCTGCACCCATGGCCCTCAAACTTGACTTGGAGGTTGGGCCTGACTAGTAGCTGACCCCTAAAGTTTTTGGGGCTCATCTGGTCAAAGGTCAAGTTCACAGTGACCTTGAATGGTGAAAGGTTGTCCGAGTGATAAATCAACAATGCCTGCACCCATGGCCCGCATAATTGAATTGGAGGTTGGGCCTGACCAGTAGATGACCCCTATTGTTTTTGGGGGTCATCGGGCCAAAGGTCAAGGTCACAGTGACCTTGTATGGTAAAAGGTTGTCCGAGTGATAACTCAACAATGCCTGCACCCATGGCCCGCATAATTGAATTGGAGGTTGGGCCTGACCAGTAGATGACCCCTATTGTTTTGGGGGGTCATCGGGCCAAAGGTCAAGGTCACAGTGACCTTGTATGGTAAAAGGTTGTCCGAGTGATAACTCAACAATGCCTGCACCCATGGCCCGCATAATTGAATTGGAGGTTGGGCCTGGCCAGTAGATGACCCCTATTGTTTTTGGGGGTCATCGGGCCAAAGGTCAAGGTCACAGTGACCTTGAATGGTAAAAGGTTGTCCGAGTGATAACTCGACAATGCCTGCACCCATGGTCCTCAAAATTGAATTGGAGGTTGGGCCTGACCAGTAGAAAACCCTTATTGTTTTGGGGGGTCATCGGGCCAAAGGTCAAGGTCACAGTCACCTTGAATGGTTAGAGGTTTTCCGTGTGATAACTTGACAATGCCTGCACCCATGGCCCCCAAACTTGACTTGGAGATTGGGCCTGACCAGTACATGACCCCTATTGTTTTTTGGGGTCATCTGGCCAATGGTCAAAGTCACAGTCACCTTGAATGGTTAGAGGTTTTTCGTGTGATATCTTGACAATGCCTCCACCCATGGCCCTCAAACTTGACTTGGAGATTGGGCCTGACCAGTACATGACCCCTTATGTTTTGGGGGGTCATCAGGCCAAAGGTCAATGTCACAGTGACCTGGAATGGTAAAAGGTTGTCAGAGTGATAACTCGACAATGCCTGCACCCATGTCCCTCAAACTTGACTTGGAGGTTGGGCCTGGCAAGAAGATGTTCCCTATTGATTTTAGGGGTCATTGGGCCAAAGGTCAAGGTCACAGTGACCTGGAATAGTAAAAGGTTATCCGAGTGATAACTCGACAATGCCTGTACCCATGGCCCTCAAACTTGACATGGAGGTTGGGCCTGGCCAGAAGATGGTCCCTATTGATTTTACGGGTCACTGGGCCAAACGTCAAGGTCACAGTGACCTTGAATGATAAAAGGTTGTCTGAGTGATAACTTGACAATGCCTGCACCCATGGCCCTCAAACTTGACATTTAGGTTTCTGGTGACCAGCTGATGACTCTGGATTTTGAGTTCATAGAGTCAAAGGTCATGGTCATAACACACTCTATCCTCACACTTTAATGGTCATAATCTTAAAACTGTCTTAACGGCAACCAATCAGCTGTCATTTCAGTCCATGCATATTTCATTCAATTGTCCATATAATCCTGTCAACATGGCGCTCAGGGGGGGCATAATGTTTGACAAACATCTCTTGTTGTTTAAGCAATGCTAGCTAAGTCTATCATTATAACACATTGTAGTATGTCAGATATGGTTTGAGACATTTCTTTACTTAACTGGTCTGGTCAAGCATTGTAAACGTGTTTCCAGATACAATATGCCCATTTAAGATTAAGTTCCATTACTTTGGCTTAAATTATTGAATAGTTATGCCTCTTGGTTAACCCAAGAAAAAACTGACATGCATTGGCCTTCACCCGCGGTGCTCTTGTTCATGCTAGATATTCCATGCTTACACGCTTCTTGCTCGTATACATAGGCGGAGCTAGTAGTACAGAGGACCTGACATCTCGTGCCAGCGTTGAACCTGCTGGTCAATCGTCGAATGCTACATCATGTAAGTCGCTGGTCACATTGTGGGTGTTTTACTGTGTGTGTGTAGTGTCACAATATGCTCTTTTAAAAAAATATCCTGTAAGATTAGAGGAGTTCATCCTGTATGTCTTGGCTTTTAGGCTTTCTGTTTCTGAAGTGAGCACTTAGCTATGACCATAGGTGGTTGGTACAGAGATTCTTAAGTTAATAGGGGTTAATCCTGAAAGCTTTTGACTTCAGACTATTGTACAGTTTTAAAGGTTGTTTATTGCTCGGAATTTCGCATCAAAAACAGTAGGACATATCGAACCTTGAAATGAATATAACAGACTTTGGAAACAATTTTAAAAGGTGTCTAAGCCACTTTACCATTGCTTTGAACATTCCTCATACTCCAATAGATCGGCTTCTATTGTTCAGGATAGATAACTACAGCTGTTAGAAACCCTATAGATACTGTATCTCATTTTGATACAATATTATTAATTGTTTAACCATAGTTCAATGGTGACATTCTCCTTAAAACCTTTTTTCAAACCTCAAGTTTTTTTGTTTTTTTAAAGTCTTTCCACAGCAGATATTGATTGACTGAAATGATCTAGTACACAAAGAACCTACTTGAATTCAATAAGTTATCGGCAACTTGGAGCTTTAATAGTGGCATACTGTAGTGGCATACTGTTGTCATGCTTGTTTTCAAATTTATTTCCAACCAAAATATATTTGGTCGAGGCTCCCCGAGGTTGTAATTTCACTCTTATGTGATCTTGAAAGACATCCATATCTTTTGTTCTTTACTGTATTGTTTTGCATATTTCGTCACAAACCAAATTTCGATGTTGAGAATAATAAGTTTATGTAATAATGAAATGGCTTTAGATGTATGCTTACGTAATTGTTCGTAATTGTACATGTTTATTTGCTTTAAAAGTATTAATGTCAAACTGTGCCGATTTTCAGATTTTTTCACTCTGCCTAGAAAGAAGAGCCATGATAGTATGTCTTAGATTAAGATGCTTGATTTCCAAATATATGTACACTGTACATTTATTTGTGTATGCAAATTGTATATCGCCTGTATGAAGACCATGGTCATATCTTATTATTTTAATTATTGGTGTTCTAGGCTGTATCTTTTTATGACTGGTCTGCTCCCAAATATTGTATTTGCAGTACATAGTCAGTTTTACAAAGTTTGCAGAATCCTACGTAAACTCAATTTTTGTTTAACTGCATGCTTGATTTTTTTCTTTGATTTATTTTCATATTTTCTCAAGAACATCTCTCGGGTCTCGCATGTTTCACAACAATGGAACTGGTCCTTAGCAAATAGTCAGAAGCATTATTTTGTGCACGGTGACATGACCTATAACTTTAAAACAGTGCATCTCACGAATGCACATATTTATGAATAATGGGTGGTTTGGTCAATCAATAAGTAAAGGACTGGAAATGCGTGAGAAAAATGAATCACTGTTGTTTTTTTTAATAAATTACAAAGTTAACCAATGCAAATGAATAGGGAGGTTATAGTAATTTTCAAATCAGTTTCCATGATGATATGATGGGACAGTGATATTGCTGTTTCATGTGCTGACCCCAATCCACATTAGTGCTGACTTACACATGAGGGCTTAAACATTTCATTTATTGACTTTTGCATGTACCGGTAGTTTCAGCGAGAATCGTCATAGTTCGGGCTTGAAATGAACAAAATTTGCTTATTTATTTTCAGCTAGTGGTAAATCTTTTGTGGTTATTTTAATGCACTTGTGTTATTTGTTTGTTTTAAGTTACCTTGATTTTTTCATTTATTTTGCATTGTGTTTAGTTACCATGCTTGCCTCGATCCATGTGCAGTAATACTTGTTTGCAAAATATTGACAAAATTTATAAATATGACAATGTCTTTGTTTGTTTAAAAATGATAAATTGATGAAGAACACAGCCCGATTATTCAGAGCTTTGTTAAAGTGATTAATGGCATTGTTGTTCATCTTTAATGGTAAAATATTTGTAATTGTGCTTATATATTTAAATATAATAAACAAATATGGCTGAAACAGTTGTCTCAAATTTTGTTAGAAATACTGACAATACCAGCAATCACAAGTGTGTCGAGGAAATGTAAAGCTTTGAAAGTTAACAAGAATTAACAAGGTTCTGAACAACGTGGATTATGGCAAATATGGTAGTATGTCATTCACCTAGATCTAGTTTTTATTTTTTTGGTTTATGTACGGTTTTGGTTTGTTTTCAGCCAAAGGTCCTCGAAATACTAGAAACTCCCTTGCCCCCCCTTCTAAAAAACAGTCCATGCGAAAAGCAGGTAAATACATGTTTAGGAGGTAAATTAATAGGCTTCTAAAGTTTTTATTTGCTACAAAAAATAATCAAAACAGTTTAACACCACATGTACTTTTGTATATCCGGCACAATTTTTTTTATAACAGGACACGATTTTAACAGCTGAGCTTGAAATGGTTTAAAAAAGTTTTTTTCTATAATTCATTGCAGTAAGAAGAAACAAATGGCAGAAAACAATGTACATGTAGACATGGCATTTAAAAAGAGACAGTCTTTAAACTTTAGGTGAACTTTGTTATTAATATCGAGTAGTCATGCTACTTGTAATTCTCCATTAATTGTTTTCTAATTGGTACAATTGAAAGGTGAACACTTTCAGGTAAGAGAACATGCTGTTAACTGTACAATATGGACGTAATGTAGGTCTATTTCAACTTCCATAACATTATTGACCCTGTATCTAAAACTGCGCTTTGAGACTGTGGACTGAAATGTTTAGAAAGGTTGCAAATGCATGGATACTCTTTAATTCTTATTGACTGGCATGATGCATGCATGTTTTGTTTACTTTCAACATGAGTAGCAGTGCATTTTGGCCCGTTTGTTAAACATTAAAGATAAAACCATATGATCAATTGTTGAGGTTTATTTTGTTCATTTACGCATCCACTTCACTATCTATATGACTATGACTATATTGAAATTAAACCAGATCTTTACTTTGCCTTGAAAAACGTTATTTTGGATTGAGTTATTTCTCTTTCTTGTTGTATTACTTTTAAATTCATTGAAATCCTAATGTAAACGCTTAATTGTTATTACATGTAAGTTGCAAATAATAATATTTCAGTATAAAATACTTTTTTAATGTTTGTTTGAATGCCGCATTTTTGAATACAATCTTATTACTCATAAACTATATGAAATAGAATTAATATATGGCTGATTAAGTTATTAAGTTAGAAATATCAAGTATTTTTGTGTACATTGTACCTTTACTTTACCAACTTCTTTTCCATTCCAGTGTCCATGAACACCCTTCACAACGGAGGAGGTGACGGCAAACCCCTGGCATACGGTGGACTCACCCACCGGCGACCTCCATCACCTGACCTTTACCGCACGAGGAAAGGGCCAAGGTCAAACGAGGGTTCGGAGACAGGCTCCGCTCATGGGTCAGAGTATTCGGGTGAGTGGAAGGATGTTTTCACTTAGTGTAGTTTGTAGTGTGTTTCATTAAGTGAAATGATGCAGGATCTTAACAACAGTTAAACAGGAATTACTGTTGGTCATACTGATTCAGTTACCTGTTATGTAAAATGTACAATACTTCTGCTGGACGAAAAGACAGATCCACAGAGAATACTGTGTTTTCAACATATATTTAATTTTGTGAATGATCTCTTAAATGAGTTTGTCTTATGTCTTTTGTCAGATTATAAGCTAGTGATTCATTCATGTATGAAGCCTTTTCAGAAAGACAGCTTCTAGTTTCTTCAACGCTATCTTGCTCTATTAATGAAACTTGAGTGTCGAGTCTAGCTGTTAAGCCAGTATAAACGCCATCTTGCACTTTTGTCTTGTAGTGAATTTAAGGGATACAGTTTGCCTTGTAAGTGTACTGGTTTAGGTTATACATTGAATGCATCCAATGTTATTTGTTTGCCAGGTCCTAAGCTGTTCGTGAGGCCGAGTGCGAAGTCCAATCGTCACATTATCACCAACGCCATCTCACACTGTTGTTTGGCCGGCATTGTGAACACAGATCAGAAAAACAAGGTCTTGGAGGTATGGGATACATCACTTTTATTTTCTATAAAATATTTATTGCTTTTACAGCTTGATTAATTTTATAGTTTACCATTCTACAAATGAATATCTCAGTTTGTCGATGTCATTTTGTAAAATAGGATGTATTACTGGATGATCATGGTTAGTGGTTGGCAGGCGGTCACAGAATTTGTCTGTTTTTATTCTATTCGCAATGATTAAGTTAAATTTATTTGAAACGGTTTTGATGAACAGCTGTATCACTTTAACAGCTCCTAGTTTGTGGCCCTTTATTTGTCAAACTTGTACCATATTGGCGATTTCTGCTCTCTAATATGACCATATTTCAATTAGTTTTACATTGATTTCTTTGAAGTGGCTATTATTGATTTCTGTGTACTGATAGTTCCTTAGACAGGTGTATTTCTGCTTCTTGGCGCACTTGTTTAGTGTGAGAATTTTTTATAGATAATGTAAACATGCATTACAATTCCATCTCATTATGAAAAAAAATCTGTTCTGATTACCTGTTCGAGTAGAGAATATAATTCTGAATAATTAATTTTTCTTGAGTTTTAAGAGGACATCTATCATAATGTTGTAAAAACCTTAATACCTCATTTATATGATATAAATTAGTTCTTGCTAGACGCAGATGCCAAAATTGCAAGGTAACAATGTACCAGGTATATCCTAATTTTCAGCAGATAGTCAATCCAGACACAAAGCGTCACCACTTTTTTCTGTGAGTCAAAGTGTAGATAGAAAGGCCTTTCAGGCATTTTTCATACATTGAAAGCTTAGTTTTGCATATCCTATGTTATCTTTTAAGGAGATTGCCAAGTCCAATGCGAAGCACTTCATTATACTGTTCCGTGATGCGAGTTGCGGGTATCGGAGCCTGTACGGGTTTGATCCTGACACAGAGGACTGTGTCAAAATTATCGGCGTTGGACCGCGTTTTATTCAGCATGACATGGTGGAGAAATACTTCAAGTAAGCAAGTTAATTATCTTGTTGTAGATTCATGTTATAAGATAAATCTGCATTTTAAAAGCAGATTTTCTCCAATACATATTTCAATGATTTTAAGTGAATTTTCCTATTAGCTGTTTCTAATATTGGTCAAGTTCTATTGGTGGTGTTAACATTTACCTTTTAAGGCTTTTTCCTGATAAGCAATGTAAATGTAACATGAACAAATTTCTGACCAATAAAAGATTACATGATTAACTCCATATCAAATGACTACTCATGTAATATTCTGTCTTCATACACTAGTATACAATATTTTGATGCTACAGTAATGTTATGTCTGATTGCTGTTTTGTGCCTTTATAGTTGTACTTTAAAACATGGTCATTCATAACAGCAGAGGTCATACATAACAAAGGTCATAAAAAACAATACATAACACAGGTCATGCATAATAGAGGTCATACATTATAGAGGTCATGCATAATAGAGGTCATACATTACAGAGGTCATGCATAACACAGGTCATACATTACAGAGGTCATGCATAACACGGGTCACAGATAACAGAGGTCATGCATAATAGAGGTCATACATTACAGAGGTCATGCATAACAAAGGTCGTGCATGATACGAGGTCATTCATAAGAATACATAACAGGTCATACATAACAGAGGTTATATATAGCATAGGTCACAAATAAAGGAGGTCACGCATAACGATGGTCACACATAACAGAGGTCATACATTACAGAGGTCATCCATAACAGAGGTCATACATAACAGAGGTCCCAAATATCAAGAGGTCATACAAAACATTGGTCATACATAACACAGAGCATGAATAAAAGAGGTCATGTACTAGTATAACATAATTGTAACATTATAACATAGGTCAGAGTCAGAATCAACAGAGGTCATACATAAATTTATGGCTGCTGAGCTTGAAATAAAAATATGTTTAGTGGAATACTGTCCATACTCATGTGTATGCATATCATATTTGTCTTTCCAAAGTAACAATCTTCAAAAAATTTCTTACCTGACATGGTGTCATGATTAAAATATATCCTTTGCCATTGCAGGTACAACTCTGGAGCGAAGTCCTTCTCCGAGGTTGTCTCCACCAAGCATATCTCTGTCTCCATAGATGCCATATCTCTACAGAACTCGGTCTGGAAACCATTAAAACCTCCTGCAAAAGCCAACAGATAAGATAGCCTCTAATGTGATAGCTCCATGACAGAACCTTGGATAGTGGGATACATCCATAACAGTAGCAAGGACACCTCCTGATTGGATAGTTCCAGAATAATAGCTAGATTTCCCCTTAATGGGATATCTCAAGAAGAATAGCTAGGATATCCATTTATTGGAGAACTGCTTAATAATAAGTAGGATGCCCCATTATGGGATAACTCCATGATAAAAATAGTGTAGCCCATGTAGGGAGATCTCTGCTAATAACCAGGAAACCCCCTAATAGGAATAGCCCCCAATGGGAGAACTCCATGATAAAAAAGTAGAGAACTCTGTGCTAATAACCAGGAAAAAAAAACCTGTAATTGGGGAACGCCTTGACAGTAACTAGGGTAGCTCCTACAGGGGGCTATACCATTATAATAGTAAGGTAACTTTCTGACCGTATAGCTAAATCATAGTAGCTAGAAACCTACGCTGTACTTAGTAAAACATTGTCCACATAAATGCATTGTAATAGTACAATTCTGATGTACCCAGCATGCAGAATGTGGTCTGGTAACCTTGCACCATTCCTGCCATGTTGATGGTGTTGGAATAGCTGACAGTACACACGTATATCTCCTGTTAACGGCTCCATATACCAAGTATTATACATGTTTTTGTTATACAACTATTAGATGAATGTTAATAGTGGTTTTAAACATGTATAGTATGGAATTAAGTCTAAAAAACAATATAAGATGATGTATATTGTAAATATTTCGATATTCATTTTATTTCAATACAAATGTTCATTCTTTTTCATATACTTTTTTAAATATATGTATATATATCGGAAAACTATACTTTTAAGAATACACATTGTATTGATGAATTTCTGACTCCTTCTTTGGAATCTGATCTGAGTTTTTTTCTGCATAAATGGTCATTATAAAAAGGAGGCGAATGTTTGAAGTCAAAAGGGAACCTGACAGCATGTAGGTCATAAAACAGGGTTGAACATTCATTTTATCAGCTCATTAACGGTGATTTGTTCAGGAGAGATATTTGTTTTAGTTTATTTTATTGCATGTTGATGGGTGCTTCTCTTTTCGTTAATAGTCTATGAGATATCAAGGTCTGTTGGACATGTATATGTTGCTCTCCTTTTTAACTCATTAATGGAAGTATACAATGTTGAAAATGAATAGAAATGTAAATGGTGGATTGAATTCAGATATGTAATTATTGTGTTCCATCAAACTTGGCTTAAAGCATCTGTTTTTGTAATGTAAGTTTCAAATGTAAAATCTTCTTCATTTTCACTCAGGCTTACTGTCAGTCTGTCATAATAGTATGATAAAACTGGCACGTTTGTTGTGAAAGTGCGCCATTCTTAAACTGTCTATGCTAAAGCCATGAGTGACAATTAATACTTCCTACTTCATCATCTCATGTGTTTTCATCTCGACTGTAGCCATGAAGAATGTTCTTAATGATGCATTATATGTGTCACTGTTGTTACAACATATGCTTGCCTTAGCCAAGTGCTGTATGTGATATTTGTGTAGGTCTCGTTGATTTATATCCTTCTCCTGTATTGAGGGATTCATGCAGTACTGTATTAACTTCATATATAAATACAGATAGTTAGTACAGTCTCGTGTTTCGAGTGATGCCTTGGAGACTGTATTTACTTCATCTATGAATACAGGTAGTGAGTACAGTATTGCTGGCGATCATTGAAATGTATTATTTCTGTCTCATAGTTCTGTTGTGATGTTCTACATGACAGTTTATTGTTACGTTCTGTGTTCAGTAAGACAATTTACACATTGTAGGCATTGTAAGATGACACATTTATACATGGAGGGTCGATAGTGAAAACGTCCTGTCTGTTTCTTTATCAAATATCACTTCAAACCTTTCCGTTTTCACCCCTTCATATATAAATGCTAAATCATTGTATATGAGGAAGTTAAAAAAAACGTGCTCTGTATGTTGATGTATCATTGTACTTTCTCAAAGTTGAATGTTGTGGCCATTTAAGTAAGCTGAAGAGTGTTGTTTTCTACTTGTGTTTATGTCACGATAGTTAATGATCATTTAATTGATGCTGAGATATAATTCCTTTTCTCTTTATTGCTCAAATAATTGCTGCTTGTTTCCGTGGTTGTAATGCCTGTGTTGTTAAGTTCTGGTTGTTTATGTTTACATGTAGATATTAACTATTTGTTTACCTGTAAAGCTTGTTCAGCCCGTGAATTTGTTTGCATATCACTTTTTTAGCTTGTCAGATAAAACAAGGTTTTCAAATATCTTACAGCTGACTTGGACAGTTATTTTAGTTCATCTTATTCAAGCAATGGTCATTATATTGTTTGTAGTTCCATTTTTTTTTGTATTTCTTCTTGGTTAAGGTTTTAATTTAGCATTTTCTGATAACCAAATCCGATGGGTATGTGTCAATGGGCAATGGTTTTGTTAATCATCTTTTTGGTTTGTAGTAGTAATAAAGTATTTTTGACAATTTTCTTATAAATATAACTAAACTGTTACCTCAATTTATAATATTTGTACATGTATATTCTGAAAACCAAGTTAGATTCCTTTGTTTTTTTCTTCTCATAATTAAAGTGAATGCTATTGTTAAATAACAGCACCTTTGATTCATGCACTCATGTGCATATGTCACTGACTCTAAAGTCACTCTGATTTATCCATTTAGAATAGCTGGCTACCTTGGTTTTTATATAGGCTGTATCAGCTTAAACTTATGTTTAATTCCTTCATACTTAGTCTTGTGATAATAATACTGAAGTACATGTAGTTGTAAAATTTTGGTCCTTGGTACAAACATTGAGAGTGTGAGAAATCAAGCCAAGTGAGTTTACCAAGGATATTTGAGTTCAACCAAGGATATCCGAGTTGATCGAAGGATAGATATCTGAGTTCACCAAGGATATTTGAGTTCAACCAAGGATATCCGAGTTGATCGAAGGATAGATATCTGAGTTCACCAAGGATATTTGAGTTCAACCAAGGATATCCGAGTTGATCGAAGGATAGATATCTGAGTTCACCAAGGATATTTGAGTTCAACCAAGGATATCGGAGTTGATCGAAGGATAGATATCTGAGTTCACCAAGGATATTCGAGTTTAATCAAGAATATTTGAGTTCAACCAAAGATATTCGCGTTCAACCAAGAATATTTCAGTTCAACCTAGTATATTTGAGTTAAACCAAGGATATTCGCGTTCAACCAAGTATATTTTAGTTCAACCAAGGATAATCATGGCTGTTTTGTTGGGATTGACAATTATCAGCTGTTAGAATCTCTGATAAGACCACACTCATTCATTTAGTTAACCAGTTATTAAGACCACACTCATTTATTTAGTTAACCAGTTATTAAGACCACACTCATTCATTTAGTTAACCAGTTAAGACCACACTCATTCATTTAGTAAACCGGTTATTTTAGTTTCTCCTCTAGATTAAATATGTGTTTGTTATACTGGTGAAAGTGCTTCCATGATGAAGTATTACATGTATAGTGGTATTCTCAGCAATGTGCTGGTGATCTGCTAGATTTAAGAGACATGAAACATTAATTGTTTATATTAAAGTGGCACTTGTAAGCGCATTGTTTAATGTAGGAGGTAGGGTTTAGTTTATATCCACTTGTTTCATTAGAAATAAACAATAGAGACATACTATTTTATTAGATACATTGTAAATGCTTTCTGTTGTTGGGCATAAGTACAGTATTGTATTATGGTACTTGATGGTACTTTTGATTTTGTGGAAATGGTGAAAAAAATGAATAATTCTGATTAAATCAGTCTAACCTCAAAGCTTGCTTAAAATTCAGTTAATGAATTGTAATTTTGTTTAAAACAGTGTTGTTTCTTGTTTGATACGCTCACTGTTAAGAGGTTATGGTTTCTGATAATTTAAATCAATAAAACCTTTTATTGATTATTTTCTTATTGAATGCAAGTTCCCTATACATAAAGGTTTTATAGAGTGATTGAAGTCAATATCTGAAATGGCCTCAGTCTCGGAACCTATAAAGTGCTTAAAAAGTTGTTTTATAAAAAAATATTTTACTTTATAACGTGCTTCTTGGTGTTGTGATGTTATTATGAATCCTGAATATTTATAATAATTATAAATGTGATTTTCCACTCAAGTGCTTATGTACTTTGTAAGTTCATTATTTGTCATTATTTATGCAGTTACTAGAATCTTATTTATTTGATATCTCGCACCTTTGTGCTAAATAATTATTTGTATTCTACACCATATAATTGTGATGCTAGCTGTTGAAAACGCAGTCTTATTTATTTGAAAATAAATTTGATAAAGCTTACGGTTGTTTTATCCTTAAACCCACAAATATTTAATGTGGTGTGTACATTATAACCATTTTAATTATACATACTCTTGGAAAGAAATATTCATATTTACTATGTTCGTGCTTCCCGAAGCCTTCTAAGCCTTAGGAAGCCAATGTATGGTTTGTGGTTTCCTCCGGGTACTCTGGTTTCCCCCACAACACAAGATCACACTCTCGCATAACATTGTGCCAACGAGAGTGATTAATACAATGTTGTAATAACTTGTTTCAAAATCGTTGAAATATAAATAAGTTTAAACTAAGCCTTAGGTAGACTGTGCTCATCCGTTTGTGCATCGCACTGCCATGTCCGCTGTATTATTCTTTAAACGTTGGTACCAGCTTGAAACAACTTGGCCACATTGTTCACCAAACAGAGCCGACATGCAAACTGCTTGTTCCAGCAATCACTTCAATGTCAAGGTCAAATTTAGGGTCAATGATCAGTTTTCGTCTTTGCTCAATCAGTCAGTCGATGACAGCTTAGCATAATTGTTCACATTAAGAAGCTTTGCGGGGTCATCGAACCATCACCAATGTCCATAACGCCTGTTTGCTATTCGTTGTCAACTATTCTGTGGCAGAGGTAATATATTTCAGTGCGTGTTTCTTACGAACACCGTTGGACATACATCGTTTCAAACATGAGCTTTATATACTAAGACGCATTACTGGTAGAAAACTAATTTTAGAAGTGGAGATGTTCTATATATATTAATGCCAAAATCAAATGCCAAGGTTGCCAACGAATTCTAAGCTTTTTTTAAAAAAAAAGAACAACTATTTGAAACTGTAAACACCAACGCACAGATCCAAACACGAATATTACCAATTCATAATATGCTATAGTTTCTGAATAATATCTTAGTGTCTGGTTTGTCATTCATTTATATAACTGTCTGTTTTTGAAGCTTAATAAAGACCATTGTGTTTGATTGTCAATCTTTATTAAGGAATAACATTTGAACAAGCAGCAATATTTACATACAACATTTAAAAAACCATCACACAATTATTTCATTTATTCACATAAATAATTTGCACCAATATTTACCATATCTGTCTTCTGGGTTTTACCCCTTCTACTAACACGTGTTTGCCCGATCTAGTAAACACGTGATCTTCGGGCTTTACCCGTTTTAATAAACACGTGATCTCCGCAAACATTATTTGAGAGTTTTTGAAATACTCCTTGTACGGGCACGTGTATGTGTGTTTTTTGTGCATTACGTCATCAAGGTGTGTGTACAACGTACACGTTAAGAATGACATATGTCGTAGTGGTAGCACGCAGGAAATTGACTGCGAGTATTAGCAAGCCTGCAAATACTTAAGAGAAAATTCCCAAACGAGTTTAAGGCCAGATGCTCGCTTGTTGCTTATCCAATCTATATTATACTACGTTAACTAACAGTAAAATTACAATGGGTAAATGCTGTTTAATCCTATTAGCTCGGTTGAGGAAATGTGAGTAACCGGCAATTAATTGTAGCTTTTACAAGTACGTGTAAGTACACGGGACAACTGCATACACAAGTACACGTGCACATCGAGTTTAACAACCTCTCCATCATATTCGTATTGCACTTCCCGAAACCAAATATGAACCACTCTCAATCAATAACAATATCTGCGCTGCACGTGCACCACGGCGCACAGGAGCAATAAGAATCTTGAAGGATGTTATAAACACTAGTGTATTGCTATTATACGTTCTTGGTTCACCAAGAATTGCTGGAGAAGAGTGCCAAAATCACAGCTAGCTGCTTATGTACTGTACATGTAATTGCTTAATGAAGACAAGCATATGGCGCTTACCATCGCAAAATGTTCATTTTTAACATAATACTGATATTTTGCAGACTAAGATGATACACATCATAAGCAATAATCACTCACAAAATGAGTGAAGGGCGTACCCGATATCTAGCTGTACATGGTAAAATTCTACTGCCTGATACTTTTGAAAATCAAAATGCTCAAATCACTGTAAACTATTAATTCGCAACATTGTAGACAGCTCTCCAAACATTCTTTTGTAAACTTGGTGCTGTTGACAACACGCAGTTCAGAAGATTTCGAAGAGCAATACTATAACGGGTTGAAGTCTGTTTCAAAGCCAAACGATTTTGTTTGAATGCCAAACGAACCAGTGATCTGTTTTCATTGAAGGATTATCTGAACACGTGTCCAAGGCGGTCATGTAGGAATCAGTCATTTAACAGTGTGAGTCTGTGGACGATCTCGCGGCCCGACATCCGACTGTCACGACCGTCTCGTTTCTCGAACTCTGCCGAATAGAAGAACACAATAAAATACCTTCTCTATGACCCCTTAAACCTGCACTCTCACAGATCGACCGTTTTGACAGCTTTAATATTATATGTCTTGGAACGAGCCAATTTTGGGGTAAATGTCTGGAAACCAGTGATACAAGATTGCTGACAAAAGATCAGACCGCAGATATTTACATTAACGTTCGCAAATTGATGTCTTATAAGGCGTTAATAACGCTTTAATTAAATAAGTTTTTCGGCAGTTTCCCAAACAATTGAGATGAGTTCTATTGTGAGTTATATCATATGACTGAATTGAAGGCTATAATACCAAAATCCGCTGATTCTGAAACAAAAAACTAAAGAAAATGTCGAAACTGTCAATATGTGAGAGTGCAGCTTTAAAGTGACGAGTTAATAAATACATGTATCATTATATATTGTTATTATAAAGAAAGAGAAACGAAACTCTTCTCATCAAATTTGGGCATCCGTTAAAGGTCGCGTACATTATGTGATGGCCGTGCTCTAAGTGCAAATGATATTTACGGCGTTCAAAGGATCGATCCCAAGTAGGATCACTTTCTAATGTCCTGGCATAATGGACACCGCTACGAATATCAATGCAGAAACTGAATCGAGTGTGTACAATTCTAGTTTATAGCTATCAAAATGAAATAAGAATGCCTAATATTATGATTAAAATTAGTACTATATCGTAAAAGTAAACATGGCAAGAGAAATTATTCATCTTTTACCGTCAATCTCCCAGTCCTGCCAGTTGCCACCGGTCTCCTCGTCTCCCTCTTCTTCGTCACTGAACACTTCGTACCAGGGCCGCTGCCTCTTTAACTCCTCGATGGAATCCTGACACCGCTGGAACTGCGACATCAAAACGCGGTCCTGGGTCCGCAACACGCCCTGCAGTAGAGCATCATGTTTTCTGAATACATGTGGCCAGACATACATATAGTTTAGTATATACACTTTTTGTTAGTTTGATTATAATGGCACCTGATAGCTTAAACGCTCATGCCCAAGTCCGTTTCCTGGGTAGAAACCAGTAATGAGGTTAGTTTAGTTTAAACATATTTATTTTACAACGATTGTGAAACAAGTTATTACAACAATTAATCACTCTCGTTGGCACGATTTTACGCGAGAGTGTGGTCTTGTGTTGTGGGGGAAACCGGAGAACCCGGAGAAAACCCACTTGTCCGGCTTGGTGACCACAAACCAAACTCACATGCGCCCAAGCCGGGAATCGAACCCGGGTCGTCTAGGTGAGAAGCGAGTGCGCTAACCGCTGCATTAACCGGACAACCAATGAGGTTGACTGGGGACGCGTATTGTAAAGCTCCCCTAATGGCAATCAAACCCACAACCTCTTGAGTGAGTGGCAAAAATCTATACCACAAGACCACTCCCTATATATCACTCTTTTACTGGTGTCGAGAACCACTCCCATGGATATTAATACACCGATCGCTCGATGGTTACACAACTTAGGTTGATTCTGGCACTGGCTCGTTTTCAAGGTAGTCTTTTTTTCACGATAAGCGTGTGCGTCTTATGTTGGTCTATAACTCGACCATCGAATGATACAATATCCACATCAGTACAAGAGTGTCCAAGAAACTGCTTTTCTCCGCCCACTTAAGTGTAAATATACCACAGGAAGGGCAGACAATACTAAATGAGGAGAAGGTTTAACCCTGGAAATGGAATTTCTACATTTAATACACATGAACCCCGGGGAAATTGCTCTTATTTACACCAACTAAGACGTCAATTCGCTTGGAGGCAGCAACAGGTTTTTTTTGCATTCTATAAGTACATGGCAATGAGAGAAACATTTCAAGCTTTCTGTTTATAATTGTTGGCCTTTCATCAGGGAGCATTTATGGGGAATTTATAGCTGGAAGTAGGTGGCAACCAGAAACAAAGTGAAGCAGTTTTTGCCAAGACTGAAAATCAACTGATGCTTAAATATAATGCATTGTCAGACTTGTTTTCGTCTTAACACTAACTGTATCTATTATTTTATACTGTACAGAGAATCACGAATAGTGTTTTTTAACAAGAAATCATCCAAGTATTTGCAGATACGTTGGCAAGACTCATGTATATTCTATTATAAAGACTTTTCATTAAAATGCTAGTACTGTTTACTTATGTTTATGTTACCATATTTAAAGATGCACTCTCATTCCCAAATAAGATTTAGCATAATAAATACGATTGTTTTTATATACTTAAAAGGATGAATAAATTTCGAAAACAATGGTTCTTATGAAGGATACCGAGTTTAATTTGAAAGAAAGGTGCAGAAAACATGATATTACTACCTTATGATACGATAGTAGATCACAGTAAATCTTTTAGCACTCACCAATCATTTAATCATTTTTTTGCGTTTTCAGCTATTAAATACACGGTTACAATCTTGTTATCATTAATTAATATTTTCCATAAATGCATTATTTAGTAAATGGTTAAAGGTGTATCACTTAAAATTTATGCTTGTTATACGTATGCAGTGATTTTGAATAAGATCGAGTGTCTGAAATCTGTATTGCAGATACATGTCTATTAAATAGATTTTAACAGTATAAGTATTTATTGTTGCAAACGGCGAAACAATACCCGAGCTCTTGAAGCTTACGAGAAACAATAATCATCGTACTTGTGACGGAATGATGTACAGCATAAATATACATTTAAATACTTTAAAGCATTTTGTTCAAAGGGGAGTAACTGCCGTGCAGTCACCCATATCGGTTTTTCTTTACAATGTTCTTGTCGTGTTTCAAAATCAGTTTCATCGTAAAATTTACGGACGTGATTTTGAAACACGACAAGAACAATGTAAAGAAAAAGAAAAGAAAACTGGTCGTTCCTAAGCACGTTAAAAGATAACACACGACTAATTTACAAAATTATTTTTAACATCTTGTACCATTTGTTGTGAATTTATTTTTTGAAAATGACGGCATTGTTTTTAATTTAAGTTTAATTAATTAATTAAATTTAAATTATAAAAGATAATTAAAACACGGACCTATAAATCATGGTTTATATGTCCGTGATTAAACGATTTTATACGAATTTTATCACTTATTCGGCCTTCCATGTACAACCCGAAAAAACTGTTCACCAAGGTCGTTCCCTTCAGGAGGCGCCATTAATACATTCAGAATTACACATAACATCTTGAAATGTAAACTAGTAGGCGAAATAAAACCAGTAATGATAGTGTTGATTTCTCTCGTCGATGCATAAATGCGTGCACTTATAAATACCAATCATGCATGCAAGGGTGCAATAAATAACGCATGGCAGCTGCCAAACCTCACTTTATATTAATAACTACAAAAACAACAACACTTCAGTGCATTACAGTTGCAAAGGGGTGACATGTAGGTATTTTTTATCTCGTTAAAACGACTTAAGTTTCTCGTTACTAAAGCGACTAAGTATCACTTTAAAAGACATATTGAGCACATACTAAGTCGTTCCAAAGAAAGACGTAAGTGTGTCACCTCTATGCCACCGTAGGATTCGTTGAAAGGACGCGCAAAATATTACCTATTTCGTATGGTCTGAACTAGCGCAATCTGGTGTTTTGTATTGATATTTCCTGTAATATTGACTTATATAATATTATGTATTGAACCCTTGGATATGTACTTCTTCTGCTTTTGTGTGTGTGTGGGGGGGGGGGGCACCATATCTGTAATAAACTGCTATTGCCAGGGTTGTTTCTGTTTTACTCATCGATGCAGAGGATATAATTACGATTGTGTGCATCACGTATGACATATTGGCACTCAAACGATAAATGTTGTATGACAAAACTCATGTTAAAAATGCACAAGATAACTTTACGCTACGATCAATCAGCCAACTTAAATACTTATCCTACGAGGCGTAGAAGATCTGGTCCAGGAATATGTGGGGCACAGTGCCAAAGTGCAAGAGCATTGGACCTAGACTTGAAATGGACTATCTAAAGAATTTTATGATGGCAGTTTCGTCTTTAAACATTGTACAAATTTAGCCATTTAATGATATGTTTAAAAGAATAACTAACAACCATAGATAGGCACTTGATTAAACAGGCTTTTTTAAATTCGAAACAATTCAATTCAATTTAAACGGCGTTAGTAACGCTTTACTGCAAAATGAAAAAAAAAGTATACCAGTTATAAATAATGGATTTCTAATTTCAACATCAGATGAAGGGTGTCAATTGTCACAAGTATTTAGTCACATTGCAGACAACAATAAACTTTCAATGCCTGGTTCTAATGCAGATCGTACACAGACAGTTGCTATAGTTTTGCAAAGGTGGATTCGCGATTCTTGTAACCTTGAAAACATTGCGGGTAAACGAGGCAAAGCGTTAGATCGGGGCTGTACGGTACAATTGGAATTTAACTTACATAATGAAATTATAATTGCAAGGTTGCATGAAACAGCGCGAAAATCAGGTAATTATTATAAAAAACACACACTTATATCTTCTCTCTTTTTCTCTTACAGAAACACGTTAATTCCATTATATAAGGCAAAACTTGGTGAAAGCTATGTCTGTGAGGTAGCTATTATACTACCAGCAAACTGCGGAGTTCCAGGCACCCATAGCGGGGTGCCAACACAGCTACTGCGAGCAACAACTATGGTTTACATGGACATGTATGTAGCTATTTCAAGAATAATAAAATATAAAGCAGAGCCAGCATAAAAGCTGCAGGTTGCTAGATACATGCGCGAATGAACACTGCGGCACCGTAAGAACTCATTTTGCAACATATGCACGAGTAAGTGCCTCGGCACCATAGGAACTTGTAATGTAACATACGCACGTGCAAGTGATGTGGCACAGCAGGAACTTATAATACAGATACATGTGCGCATGCGCTTAGAACTTGTAGCTTGTTGTTAGAGACGCAGATCCATTGTGCTATGGCTAGACAACAGAATTAATCAGTGCCAATAGTTTGGCAAGAAATCCGATTATTATAATTAAATCTTGACAACATCTGCGCCTTATAGTTTCATGAATCCTTGGAAAACTACGATGTATTTGATTTAATTGATATTTTTCGCCTTTATTTATTTTAAAATCATGATGCTATATATCAAATTAATAGTGTAATTACATAGAGGCAGAACACCTAGCTATTATTTCCATTATAAGCCATTCCGTGAAAACATCAGACTTGCTTATGGTTTAGCTATTACGATGAATTTGTTACAATTATTAAAACAGTTACGTCTTTTGTCATAAGAGGACGTTGATTATGATTAGTTCAGTTTAGTTTGTTACCACGACAATACGATAGCTCCGAAGGGAAAGAGAGGCTGCAACCAATTACATTAATGCTTGAACAAACTCGCATATGCTTCTGAAGATCGAAAATGAACAATGCGGCGCCGATTCTGAGAACTAAATTCGTATAATGGAAGGCTGCGGTAACAGATGCACAATCGTTTATGAATTATTCATTGCATTGTATTCTATTTATGATTTTTGTAGTTGAAAAATGGGAACATCTCTCTTGTTTGAACAGCACGTGCTCATGCGCGTTCACGCACTTAAGACCGTGCATAATAATTTCACATACAGATAGACCGTTCACAATCATTTCACATACAGATATGCTTCTCACAATCATTTCACATACAGATAGACCGTTCACAATCATTTCACATACAGATATGCTTCTCACAATCATTTCACATACAGATAGACCGTTCACAATCATTTCACATACAGATAGACCGAGCACAATCATTTCACATATAGATAGACCGTTCACAATAATTTCACATACAGATAGACCGTTCACAATTATTTCACATACATATAGACCGAGCACCATCATTTCACATACAGATAAACCTTGCTGAATCATTTCACATACAGATAGACCTTGCTGAATCATTTCACATACATAATACCTTGCTTAATCATTTCACATACATATAGACCTTGCTTAATCATTTCACATACATATAGACCTTGCTTAATCATTTCACATACAGAGAGACCTTGTATTATCATTTCACATACATATAGGCCTTGCGTAATCATTTCACATACATATAGACCTTGCTGAATCATTTCACATACATATAGACCTTGCTGAATCATTTCACATACATATAGACCTTGCTGATTTCACATACATATAGACCTTGCGTAATCATTTCACATACATATAGACCTTGCTGATTTCACATACATATAGACCTTGCTGATTTCACATACATATAGACCTTGCGTAATCATTTCACATTCATATAGACCTTGCTGATTTCACATACATATAGACCTTGCGTAACCATTTCACATACATATGGACCTTGCTGATTTCACATACATATAGACCTTGCGTAATCATTTCACATACATATAGACCTTGCTGATTTCACATACATATAGACCTTGCTGATTTCACATACATATAGACCTTGCGTAATCATTTCACATACATATAGACCTTGCTGATTTCACATACATATAGACCTTGCGTAACCATTTCACATACATATGGACCTTGCTGATTTCACATACATATAGACCTTGCGTAATCATTTCACATACATATAGACCTTGCTTAATCATTTCACATACATATAGACCTTGCTGATTTCACATACATAAAGACCTTGCTGAATCATTTCACATACATATAGACCTTGCTGATTTCACATACATATAGACCTTGCGTAATCATTTCACATACAGATAAACCTTGCTGAATCATTTCACATGCATATAGACCTTGCTTAATAATTTCACATACATATAGACCTTGTATTAACATTTCACATACATATAGACCTTGCTTAATCATTTCACATACATATAGACCTTGCTGATTTCACATACATATAGACCTTGCGTAATCATTTCACATACATATAGACCTTGCGTAATCATTTCACATACATATAGACCTTGCTGAATCATTTCACATACATATAGACCTTGCTGATTTCACATACATATAGACCTTGCGTAATCATTTCACATACAGATAAACCTTGCTGAATCATTTCACATACATATAGACCTTGCTGAATCATTTCACATACATATTGACCTTGCGTAATCATTTCACATACATATAGACCTTGCGTAATCATTTCACATACATATAGACCTTTCGTAATCATTTCACATACATATAGACCTTGCTTAATCATTTCACATACATATAGACCTTGTATTATCATTTCACATACATATAGACCTTGCCGATTTCACATACATATAGACCTTTCTGAATCATTTCACATACATATAGACCTTGCTGAATCATTTCACATACATATAGACCTTGCGTAATCATTTCACATACATATATACCTTGCTTAATCATTTCACATACAGAGATACCTTGTATTATCATTTCACATACATATAGGCCTTGCGTAATCATTTCACATACATATAGACCTTGCTGAATCATTTCACATACATATAGACCTTGCTGATTTCACATACATATAGACCTTGCGTAATCATTTCACATACATATAGACCTTGCTGATTTCACATACATATAGACCTTGCTGATTTCACATACATATAGACTTTGCGTAATCATTTCACATACATATAGACCTTGCTGATTTCACATACATATAGACCTTGCGTAACCATTTCACATACATATAGACCTTGCTGATTTCACATACATATAGACCTTGCGTAATCATTTCACATACATATAGACCTTGCTGAATCATTTCACATACATATAGACCTTGCGTAATCATTTCACATACATATAGACCTTGCGTAATCATTTCACATACATATAGACCTTGCTTAATCATTTCACATACATACAGACCTTGCGTAATCATTTCACATACATATAGACCTTGCGTAATCATTTCACATACATATAGACCTTGCTTAATAATTTCACAAACAGTTGAACCTTTCTTGATATTTTCACATACAGTTTGACACACATTTATCATTTCACACAGAAATGGACTGTTCTTAATCATTTACATACAGAAAGACCGTCCTTTATCATTTCACAGATATAATTGTTCAGTTGTTCTATTATGGATTATAACATTATCTTTATGACCCTTGCCATCATGTTATTGATTTGATTTTTTTTTCATAAAAAGCAATTCCGGAATCCATTTATTTACAAATGCACCATTCTTGGCAAATATACGTGCACGCCAGCTGTTATTGGAATAGACATCAGTACATGACACCAGTTAGCTAATTGTTGATGGCAGCATTTAGAGAAAAGCAAGTATATTATCTACGTTTTATTCCAGAAAATTCTTGCACACTGCCAAGTCAAACTAGAATCGTATAAGTGTTTTTTTGTGGATAATGCATTAATACTTAGATACAGCTTGACATCACTTCATTGACGAAGAAACACGGGTTCTGTCTTCTTGGAATGTTTGCGTCAGTTAACAGAAATGCTTATATACATTTGGATGAATGTAAAATGTCCATAGAATCTAGTTGTGAGTTAATGTAAAATGTCCATAGAATCTTGTTGTGATTTAATGTAAAATGTCCATAGAATCAGAATATTGGTTAATGTAAAACAGTCAATTTAACATACACCAATGAGTAAATTGATGCATCAGCGAATATCGCCGTCTTTATGAAGATATATATATACATAAGCGAAGAGGAAGGGTGTAACTTTCGGGGTACACCCTCTACCTACCCTCCTTAAACAAAATACAAATAGATATTATAGGGGTTTTGGGGTACTGACCCACGAATAAATTGCTGATATTATAAGTACTGTGTGAGTACTTAATGAGTACAATATGATTACTGTATGAGTACTGTGTAAGTACTGTATGAGTACTGTATGGGTACTTTATGTGTACTTTTTGTTTGAGAACTGTGCGACTACTGTGTGAGTACTGTGTGTTTACTGTATGAGTACTGTGTTAGTACTATGTGTGAGTACTGCGTGTTTACTGTATGAGTACTGTGTTAGTACTATGTGTGAGTACTGCGTGTTAACTGTATGACTACTGTGTGAGAATTGTGTAATTACTGTTTGAGTACTGTATGAGTACTGTGGGAGTACTGTTTGCGTACTATATGAGAACTGTGTGAGTACTGTATGAGTACTGTATGGGTACTTTATGTGTACTTTATTGTTTGAGAACTGTGCGACTACTGTGTGAGTACTGTGTGTTTACTGTATGAGTACTGTGTGAGAATTGTGTAATGACTGTTTGAGTACTGTGTGAGTACTGTGGGAGTACTGTTTGCGTACTATATAAGAACTGTGTGTGTACTGTGTGAGTACTGTTTGAGTACTGTTTGCGTACAATATGATTACTGTTTGAGTACTGTATGAGTACTGTGTGAGTACTGTTTACGTACTATATGAGTACTGTGTAAGTACTGGAGGAGAACTTTAATAGATTTGTATGAGTACTGTGTAAGTACAATATGAGAACTGTGTGAGTACTGTTTGAGTACTGTGTGAGTACTGTTTGAGTACTGTGCGAGTATTGTATGAGTACTGTGTGAGTACAATATGAGAACTGTGTAAGTACTGTTTGAGTACAGTAAGAGTACTGTGTGAGTACTGTTTGAGTACTTTATGAGTACTGTATGAGTACTGTGTGTGTACAATATGAGTACTGTTTGAGTACTGTAGGAGTACTTTTTAAGCTTTGTATGAGTACTATGTGAGTACAATATGAGTACTGTTTAAGTACTTTATGAGAACTATGTGAGTACTGCATGAGTACTATGTGAGTACTGTGTGAGTACTGTGCGAGTACTGTTTGAGTACTGTGTGTGTACTGTTTGAGTACTTTATGAGTACTGTATGAGTACTGTGTGTGTACAATATGAGTACTGTTTGAGTACTGTAGGAGTACTTTTTAAGCTTTGTATGAGTACTATGTGAGTACAATATGAGTACTGTTTAAGTACTTTATGAGAACTATGTGAGTACTGCATGAGTACTATGTGAGTACTGTATGAGTACTGTGTGAGTACTGTGCGAGTACTGTATGAGTACTGTGTGTGTACTGTTTGAGTACTTTATGAGAATTGTGTGTATACTGTGTGAGTACTGTGTGAGTTCTGTATGAGTACTGTATGTGTACTTATGAGAACTGTGTATATACTGTTACATATTTGAGTGATTTGATATTCAGCAAGTAATTGGAATGAACACAACATTGTGGAATTAAAATAAATCAATGTATTTCCATACGTAACCTTTAATTTGCGACGGGCCCCAGGCGCATGTACACATATTATATACGACACCGGTTCAATACAAACACTTCGAGAGAATTAAGCGTACATAAAACGGATATTAAAAGCAACTGTGACAATATCAGTCAGATACGGGAAACATAGTTTTGAACACAAGTACATGTATATACAAAACTCATAATGATATCAATATATCAAATAAAATATCAAAAAAGAAGACAGACTCCCACTAATAATTATATTAACAGCATTTTCTTCACTTTACCTAATAAAAAACAAATGAAACTGCCAGCTATGACTTAATGGAAAGAAAATAACACACACATGAACTATACTATATGCTGCTTATTTTCGATGTTTTAAATCTTAAAGAAAATTTCTGAAAATGGCTATATACTTGTGTATATATTTATCTATATAGTCATTTATCTTAATAAATATTTTAAACTGAAAGATCTTAATACATTTAGAATTAAATTGCTGATTTTTAACATTTTAAGAAAGTTAAGAAAAACAAAACGGTTTAAGCCAATACTTACAAGTTCCCCGCGTATCCATGACAACGCCTGGTCAATTCGTTGTTTCCTTTCTAACTCAGACGTTTGATCTTCTCGATTCTGGTTTTTAGATTCATGTTCATCGTAACCTGACGACGCAGTCCGCACAGTTTTGGGTTTATATTCGTCAAAACTAGAAGCAGTCTCTTTCAATCTGCCATTCACGTGCTGCTCACGTGACCTCTCACTGTTGCACGTGCTTCCGGTGTCACCCATACCAAAGTCGCGATCCAGGAATTCACTATATTTACCAACTCTGTTAAGACTAGACCTATTTGCGTTTTCATAACGTCTATCTCCTTCAAACAGTTTATCAGCACTCTTATTTGTAAAAGCCTGCAATTCTCTGTCACCCGGCATCGATCGGCCATTGTCCCGCTGACGGGATATTGATTTTCCCGCGCTGCGAATCCTGTCGTCTGCTGTTTCCGAGACGCTTGATTTTTCCAATGCGCTGGAATATCCACTGTTACGGAGACGAGTTGCGGAACCTGACGTCAATTGAGGCGATAGTAGTCCAGCAGTGTTTAACTCCGACCGGTTCCCAAACCTGCTTTGCTGTCTGAAACCACTATCACTAGCTGTGTCCGAGAAGTCATCAACAAGGTCACTTCCTGTTCTTCTCCCGCGGCCTCGCCTTGACGCCAAAAAGGCGGAGTCTGAAGCTGCGTATTCGACGTCGGATTTAATTCCTCTATACTCGGACCCGTCCCTAAACATACTTAGATCCTCCCGTGTGAGATAGGGGTTCACGTCTGATTGGCGGGAAGTCCCACGGTCCCTGGTACTTGATGAATATCTTTTCCCAGACGTTTCTGTGCCAAAATCGTCCACATTCCGCCGGTTAACTCTATTTCTGCGCATCAAGCTGGATCCAAAGTGGTCGTCGTCATCATCAAAGAACTTGTTTACAATGTCCATCACTTCTTGTTTAAATGACGTTGTTTCAAGACCATCAAAATCGACGTTGACGTCATCGAACGCTGAACGGTTCAAATCCATAAACATGTCGTCATGCCCACGGAGATTTGACCTAACGGCTTGCCTCGCCTCGGTCAGTTCACGATTTGACAATATAACGTCACCATGTAATGTAGCGCGGCGATTTTTCGGTTTTATTTGGGCTGAATCGCTGAATGATCGTGTGTATGCGCTGACGTCATTCCTTCTGGTGGGGTAAGACATGACGTCATAATTTCTATCAAAATTGTCAATGTTACCTCCACCAACTGTTGAGTCAGAGGAAAAACTATCTTGACGAGACGTTTCTCGGCTTAAACGACCCCTGTAATCATCATCGACAAATTCCTTGCGTTTAGTTTCACTATCTTGCCGCTCCATTGCCCTTAGGGCATCCTTTTGCCTTTGGCGCTCATTGAACGCACTTGCAGACGACGCTATTGATGAAGCAGAACTATCCTGGCGTGAAAACACAGACGATAAACTCCCTTTCCTGGACAAATTGCTCATTGTTTCGTCGTAACTCGGTGGGTTTATATTTTCTCGACTATCCCCGCTTAATCCCGATGTGTTGGTAACATTTGATGCATTACTCACATCTGATACCCTACGATTGCCAATACTCCTAGCAGTGGAATGTTCCTCAGGTATTCCACTCCCTCGGTTGCTGAATGATGATACAGATCTACTTGACTTCACAGTGCTTTCCGATGAATTCTCAGATGACTTTGTGCGGTGCAGTTTTACACCGTTTTTGACCTCAGTGGACTCGCATTGACCAGCAAAGCTACTGGACACTGACTTGCTATCCTCAGTTTCTTCAAAATGTGAAGTTCCTGATTCTGTTTCCTTATTTTCTTTCTTTTTCTTTGAAGATTCGTTAACCGAAAAGGTGTCTGACTTTTTGACAACGTCGACGCTCGAACCCGAGCCATCTGGGTTCCTTTTCTCTGTCCGCTGTTCGCTTTCAGACTGTTCATTTTCTGATTTCGTTGACAACTCGTTACTTCTTGTTATCACAGTCCCGTCAGCCAAGGTTCGTGTCTCTTTATTATCTGAGTTTCGTGACTTCTGATCAATGTTCTGCGTGCCGACTAACGAGCCGGACACCGGTCCGTTTTCTGAACCTATTTTTTCCTCACGTCGAGACTTTGATGTAAGACTCTTCTCGGAGACGTTTTTAGTTTCCGTTTTTGACGTACCGTCGTCACACTTTTCGACGTTGTTAAGTTCCTGGTTACGCGCAAGCTGCTGGTCGATTTTCATTTCAGACGTCGCGTGCTGGCCGTCTTTTGACGTCCCAAGCTTTGTAGATTCTTTATACAGACCTTGTTCTACGGATGCCGCATGTCGGGAAGCCGCTGTTGTAAGGCCATTCTCCGTCGTGGCGAGACTGTCAGTACGCGATGATTTTGACGTCTTATTGACAGATTCATAATCATCTTCGCGGGAGACGTCGGCGTCAGTCATTTTATTTGTGGCTCGCAACATTGTTGAATTCGATTCCTGGTTCTCAAGCTTTGCAACGGATGATACTGCTGTTCCATCGGCAGTTATTTCGTCATTCTTTGAAGTCATGTCCGCTGCTGTCAGGTCTGACGCCGTTGACGTCACTGTGTGGGCATCTCCAGCGTCAGTCGAAACGAAACGTTCGCTGACGTCTGAATTTGAAACTGATATGTCGTTGAAATCTTGAGTAACGGAAGTGTTTGCCATTGTTTGTGTTTTTCTGTTTTCAACCGCTTTACTTTGCTGCGGCGACGTCATCGTTTCCGTAAAACCACTGTCTCTCGATATATCGCGCCGCAAACCGCCATTGAAACGTCCAGAGAGCTTGTTCTCAATATCTTTGTTGAGATTTTTCAAATTTTCAGCCCGGGCTTCATGGGTTTGCATAGCGTTTTCGATTGAAGTATTGTATCCTGTGTCAGAACCCACAGAATCAAGTCGGCCCTGAGCGATTTTTCGGTTTAAAGTACTAGCTGAGGACGCTATGGACGACCCGCTATCGTGTCGTCTGCGGTCTTCAGGTGGATGAGGCGGTGGTGTCTTCTCACGGACGGTACTTGCGCTGCACGTGCTGCTGGATTCCCCGGACTCTTCCCGCTCTAGCCTCCGACGCTCTTCGGGGCCGCCACGGGTGTTACCTCCACCGGAACTACCTGTAGTTGTGAAAACTTCGTCCGCTGGTGATTCATGTCGTTCACACTTTTCAGCACGTTTTTCCGACGAATTTTTCTCCGATTGATCATACTTCGCACTTCCGTTTTTATCAGAATCATCAATGTCCTCACTTTTCCGCCGTTTAGCACTTGTCTCCCTGACATTCCTTGTCTTCCGAGTATTCGACTGCACCTCACACATCCTGTGGCCGCGAAGCGACCCCCGGTGGCGAGCGGCGGCATTAGAGCGACCGACGGTGTGTAGCGTCTCCACCACGTCCCCCGGAAGTTTGAATCCCTCCTGTGTCAGGATCTTGAGCGCTTCCTCCATTAGGGTTTCTGTGTCCGGGGCCGTTGGCTCCCCGCTCCCCTGGCTTTCCATGGCAACACTGGAACAACAGAGGTGGTCATTAAGATACATCAACATTTACAGTTTACATAATATAACTTACCTTTTTGGCATTAGAAAATACTTACTCATTGACTGATATTTTTTGAATTCCGTATATTCACCATTCTCGAGTCATATTTGACTATACAAGCAGCTCTTAAAGCGTTAGCAAGGAAAGGGTTTTAGGTGTATGGAAGCAATTGTAAAATCATAACGAGCAAGCTTGTTTTGTAATGAAAGATTGCAAATTAGATCATTTCACGTTCGATTGCAGTGGATTTAAAGAACAACTAAAAATGCAAACTACAATAACATATGTCGCTGACTTATTGTACACAATACTAATAAGCAAGTAGGGTGTCCAGGTATTAGACATGATTGCTATCAAATGCTCCATACATTGCCAGCCATATTTGCGCATCGGATACCGTTCGCTACTACACACACATTTGATACAAACTCTATTTAGGGCGAAGCATTTTTTCAAAAGAAATAGTTCTATTTTAGGTATGAAACTGTTTCAGTAGTCTGACATAAATGCCCTTTAAACAAGTAATGAATGGGAGATATTACACATGCAGAAATCTGGTATAACATCACATACAGAGGTACCGACCTACAAAATAAAGTTTTAAGATTGAAACAGAAATATAAAGGTTACCTTTAGGTGTAAATCCCTTTAAATCCGAAGATCGCAAAATTTCCTCTAGATCTTATTAGCAGCTGGTTGTGTGATCTTTCAATTACAGAACTGTTCTTGCGCTCTTGGCGAATAGTTTTTAATTGATATCCAGAAACTGGTGAAATAGTATGCACCGGGATAGCAGCAGATTTCCAGGTAAGAAAGTATCGCTGTTAGTTTCCTCGGAAAATCATCCCCGGAGCCGTATCGTGGTTACGTTTTCATGCTTCCAGGGACGTAGCAAGCGGGTCATATCATGCATTCAATCGCTTCAGATACTTCAGAAAATAAGCATACTTAAAGTACTTGTTTGAAATGATTTTCTGTGTTTGTGTATGCTCATATTCCTTAGAAAATCACCCCAGTGCCGCTTCGTCGTCCCATGAGAGGAGCGAGCGATGGGATTTAGTCTGGAAAATCGGCATTTTCCTTATGATTAAAGAGACTAGCACACATTTATTTATATGTAATGATGTGTTTCAGCGATATGTGCCATACACGTTCTGCGAAAAACATTTATGAACCGCATTCATGGTTCCAGGGACATAGCGAGCGATGCAATTTAGTCGGCTATTTTTATACGCCCTTCTTGTGATATGAACTGTATGCCGATGCTTGCTGTTTTTTTAAACTTTCTTGAACCGCAACAAATTTAAATTTTCATTGATCCAATGACTTAGCGGACAACTGGTCGTGCTGGAATTACATCCACTTTTTGTCGCTCTCAAACCAGCATCTCATTTGGATAAAATAGTTACTGCCTTTTCGGACTTTCGGTCAAACAGGTGACGGAGTTATGTTTAGTTTACGTGTATTATCATTTCCCTTCATCAAACATACGCGTAAATATACGCCCCATCATAAGTAGAGAAGTCAGCTACGCCCCTGCAATACGCACTGTTGTACAGTTCAGTGATGCCAAGTTTACCTGTGTAGCCCGTCAATCCGTACAAACATCCCCATCACATCCAACAACAAATGTTCCTCCCACATTCAGCTTCTAACTGCTTCCAAAGGTATGCTCCAGACATAAATCATGTGCTTCACGTTATCGTTTATGTTTAGTTTGGTTCATACGAATGTGTACATTGTTATATAATAGTCATGTTTGTATTGATAAACAAGTAAATTGTATTGTAAATTTAAAAAAAAGTGTTTTTTTTGGGTTTCATAAAAAGTTACGATTTCACATTGTATGCGAGTTCATGCGAGGAAACTCTGATTTGTACTGATGGAGACGAGTTGCGGACTTTGGCGTGAGTTGAGGTAAAACTTATAAGTCCAGCCGTGTTTAATTCCGATTGGTTCGCCTTTCTTTACTGTATGTTTTAGTATGGTTCATACGAATGTGTACACAACTATATAACTATGAATGTATTTATTAAACGAGCACAATACAGGCTACAATTGATGGATGACCTTTTTATTTTAATGAATATTTATCTTAAATTGTAATTAATGATCAATCAGAAAAGCACATGATTTGTGAACAGATACAAAATTATAAGCATTTATGAGACTAACATATGTTTTCCCCCACCTCAGGTTATAAGAATCTTCCTTTGCCGAGAGTGTAAGGTAGGGTGTTTGCGAAAACGAGGTTTACCGAGTTTCCACAGAACACCCTGCGCAATGGTTGGTATAATGAACCTATCGTATACGACCGGCTATGGTAGATACTTTATCTCCCACCTCAGTTAAACAAAATAAAGCTAAAATATATTTTTTCGCTGGAACTTTTTTCAGCGTAGTGAAAATAATTTGCGTATAAATAATTTATTATGTGATAATTCGTGGTTGTCATGGATATGCGCGCAGTGATTTAGATCATGTCAATAATCATATGTCTTTTGTTTGGTTTTAAACGAGTTAAACATTCAAATGCATACAAATGAAAACATTTTTGCAACTACCTGTATTATGCACCTTTAGTGTATATACTCTGACTTGAAACTGTGTATTACCGAGGCATCTCTACTCCTAAATGTTTCGAAATAAAAGAGTTCATACCGCGTAGCAGACGTTTTACTGTATTTCCAAACAATTATAGCAACAATAGATTACAATACGTTCATCGTTCGTGACATTTATTCAACTTTGGTCATGGCGAAGCTCACGGGCAATATAAACATTATATACAAATCGTTAAGTTACATGGCATATAATGACGTACAACGTGTATGTTACAACGATGATATTATGAATAAAGCTTTTACATTAACTAAATATCCATAGCATTTGGTTGAATAGTTTAGCTAAAGAATGACCCAGCATGAAAACAGAAACACACCTTCCTTAAAGCTGCAATCTCACAGATTTACCATTTTTACCACTTTTTTTATTTTTTGTCTTGGAAAGAGCAAATTTTTGGATAAAAAATCTGCAAACCAATGATATAAGATTGCTGACAAAAAATCAAATAGCAGATTTTCATATTTCCATTCGAAAATTAATGTGTTATGGTCTAAACCGTTACTAACGGTTTAAGTATAATGCATAAAACATCATTTTTTGAACTGAAGTATAAATAATCTGTTCTAATTTTTTCTCAGCAATCTCATTTAACTGGTTTCAATGGATATTTTGCAAAAATTGGCTCGTTCCAATACAAAAAAAGAAAAAAAAAGTTGTCAAACGTTCAATCTGTGAGAGTGTAGCTTTAACAGATAATATACAAACTACAACATATTTCACTAAATCAGTAAATTACAAACTTGTATCTGCAAAACATAACATACAGCAAACATGATAAATACATATCATATCGCAAGATTTATACATCTTTGTGCAAAAACTTTATCAGAAAAGAAGCAACAAAAATAATAAATCAACAAGAGAATTTACAGCTTTGTGCAAAATCATTATCAGCGAAGATGAAGCAAAAACATAAATAAGAACATTTATATTTTTTGGGGGGTGAAATCTCAATCTTATAATTTTTCATTCTAAATCTGTTCATACTGATCTTCCGCGAGAGAACTAAATACAACCACGTCTTCATCATCGGCCGTATCGGCACGTGGCCTGAAACCGGAAGTCGCGTCCGGAAGTTCGTAAACAAGTCTCTCCCACCACAGCCTCGATCTCGCCGTAATGTAGTCGCCTTTGCGCATGTGTGACATCACTTCCGGTTCTAATGCCATTAAATCGATGTCCCCGTGGATCAGTAAGATGACGCTATGTCCTTTCGTGTGCTTTTGTAGCTTATCAGCAGCTAAAAATACTTGGCCTAAGAAAGCGTTGGAAGAAAAGTTTTTGTCAATCACAAATATTGAACAACGACTGTCCTCCAAAAGCTTCTTGGTAACTTCGAAGTCTTGTATAACATGTTGGGACGTTTCAATACTGTAGGAATTATTCTTTAATTTCGGAAGAAGTATTCTTTGTACATATCCTGCGCACTGCTCGTCTGTAGGGTCATAATTTACTAACACGTCAAAGTGCTTTCCGGAAACACGTTTCTTACCGGGAATACGACAACCAGTTTTGAAAAACAGCAGAGAAAATAGTTCCCTCCGGAAGTAACAACAAGTTGCCATGACGACAAGGAACACCGCAATCCCCGCTATGACCCCAACGATGATCGCTGATTTACCTCCAAAGGATCCTTCGTCTTCAGCGCTGCACGTGAATTTTGATTTCGGAACGTTAACCATTTCCTTTCCTTTGTCACAGCCAAGCGTTCTCCTGTCCCTGATCTTGGCGCGCTCCTGGTCAACAAACTCCTTAAAAGCAACAGCCATACAATCACACTTCCAGGGGTTCCCCGCCAGGAAGTAGTACTGAGAGGCCGGAAGTGCCAGCAGTTCGCGGACGGTTGCCGGCACCAGGACAGTCAGATGGTTCCCGCTCAAGTCAAGCTCCTTTAGGCCCGGTAGATCCTGAAACGCCCCTACTTCTATTGAGCGGATTTCGTTGTGTTGTAGGTACAACTGACGTAAGATGTTGTTGTTTCTAAAGAGACCTGGGGGAATGTTGACAATCTTGTTGTACGCTAAGCTAAGTATTTCAAGCTTTGTAAAGGGTTTAAACATATCTGGAATGACTGTTTGGATCTCACTACCGTTCATGTATAGTTCAACAGTTTTCATAGCGGTGAAGTTAAACAAAGGGTACAGAGCGGTAATGGATGTGAAATTATTTCCGTCCAAGAATAATGAATTCGTTGTGGATGGAATAAACACTGGCACCTCTTGAAGTCCATTTCTACATTTAACCAAGTGCACGTCTCCATTTTGAACTAGCTTAAAACATGCGCATTTAGTGTCACATGTATTATTTTCCGGACACATAAACTGATGACGTCTCAAATTATGCGGGTAATACGTAGCATTTTCTGTGTAGACTTTACATTTTGGAATTTTGAAGTTTCCAACGGAGACGTTATGATTTCCGACGGTGACGTTTGGTTCTGCAAGCCAGGTCATGGTGCACGCGCACGTGATCGGATTGTCAAGAAGATCATAGATAGTCCAGCCGCCGGAGAACAGTGGCGGGAAAGTGACCACCATGTTGTGACGTAGGTCCACGTGCTCGAGCTTCGTCAACCCAGTGAACGTGTCGCCTGCAATCCTGGAGATTTGACACTTGGAGACGTCCAATATTTTTAGACTTGATTGCTCAAAGTTAGGTCCTGACAGCGCTGTTAAGCTGTGCAAAGCATTTGCAGATAAATTCAAAACTTCTAATGTTTCCAGTGATTTCGTGGCAAAGATATGTCCTTGTACCGAAATATTCTTGTTATGTGCAAAATTCAGATATTTTATTTTATGCGCATCCGGAAACATATCTACATGGAGATTAAATTCCAGCAAATTATGTTCAAAGTTCATATACGATAAATCTTTAAACTTTTTAAATAACGCATATGATAATTCTGTTATAACGTTATGTGACATATCTATGGTAATCATAACTTCGAGAGCCCCGGAAAAACTGGCAATATTGTTGTAGGAAGCATTGAATATTTGCATGTCCGTGAAGTTGATATCCGTCGGTACTTCCGTTAGGTGGTTTTGTTGAATATAGAACTCCTTTAGTGGCGGCCATCTCTGTGTTCCCATGGTTGATATGTTGTTATTCGCAAGCCGTACTACTTTAAGGGATGTCGGATAAGGAAGAACACCCGCAGGCAACCTTTGTAAGGCATTGTCATTTAGGTTTAACTCTTGCAGTTTGCTCAGACCATTCAAACTTAGCTGCTCCAAGCTAGCTAACTTACTTCCAGCAATATTCAAAATCTCTAGGCTTGCCAAACCACCGAACGTGTTGTTTACAATTCCTTCAAGCCTGTTACTGTCAATCTTAAGTTGCTTTAAGCTTGATAAACCCGCCAGCATTTCATTTCTTAAAGTGTGTATGGTATTTCCGCCTAGATCAAGAACTTCTAGATTGCGTAGTGCTGTAAACGATTCGTTTTCCAGTATCGTTATTTTGTTCTGAGCTAAATGAAGATGTGTGAGATTAACCATTGTAAACACTTTCGTAAAGTTTGTTGTTTTGTGTATCATGTTATTGGCCAGGTTAACGTACACTAAGTTACTGGCACCTTCAAACTGACCTTCAACTAAATGGTCTAGCACATTATCTTGTAGATGCAAATGTTTCAAATTCTGCAAGCCTTTGAATGTGGTATTCAAAACATTCACCTGATTTCTTGAAAAGTCAATATGTTCGATCGATCTTAGTCCAACTGCTTCTCCTTGTACTACTGTCAAATGATTTCCGGATATATTCAACATTTTCAGAGCCGTACAATTAACTATATCCTCAAAATCAAACCTTTTGAAACGATTGTTCTGCAAGTATAAGTTTGTCATGTTTGGTAAATAATCACAGAAATACGGAAACAAGTCAGAAATATCACAGTCTGAAAGATCTAACTCTGTAAGAGATTTTCCACCATCAAACGCTCGTTTTGTTACGCTTGTTATTGGATTAAAACTTAAATCAAATCGCTCCAGCGAGGTGAGATTCTTTAACGCGTTGTCCGGTATTCTGTCCAGCGTACTATTCCGCACTTCGAGTACTTTGATTTCCAAGTCGGTTTTACATAACATGCTTCCATACGGGTAACTTTTCAAGGGGTTGCTGCCGATATCCAAATATTTAAGCACTGGTGAGGGACAGAATAATCCTGTAGGGAAGGCTTTCAAATAGTTGAACCGAAATGAAACGAACTTGAGATTACGTAAACCTTGCAAAGCTTCAGTTTGAATGGTGTCCAAGCGATTGTACGAGAGGTCAAGCACTTCTAGGTTAGTTAGATTGACCAGAACTCCGAGGTCCAGCCTCCGTAAATGGCATGGTCGGAACCCTGTAGTTCCATTTATACAGTAACACTGCTTCATATAGGCACCGTCTAGTTTACAGTTGATCTTTATATACTTTATTGAGGCAGGCTCGTTATTCCAAACCCGTGTTGTGTTATTGAAAGACTTGTTGTCCGTGCAAGTGAGTGTTCCGATACGTTTGTCAAAAATGCATTCTGACGCCTCGTTTCTAGGGTACGTCAAGCTGACGTTTCCCTCTCCCGTGGTTCTGTACGTAAACGTCACGTTATTTGTGACCTCTTCAGCAGATTGCACGCGGGTAGACGTAACTACCAGGACGGCCACCATGGCAACGGTGAGATATTCGCGCCCGATCATTGTTGCTAGATATGGCTCATTTCTGAAAGTGAAAAGACAAAGTGATGATATGTTAACAAATTTGATGAATTGGTCGCATATTACATTTGACGTATATGATACTTACTGATCACGGTCATCTATTTTATGGTCGAAACGTTCAGCAAGATATTAACTTGCCAAACATACAAGTGCAAGTACATGTACAATTTAATGTCATTTTTTGTCATAGTTATGTAGGACTGTAGAGATAACATTGAGTGAGCGTATATCAAACAATCAATGCATATGTGGTATTAAATATAATAATTATAGTTTTTTTTTCAACTGCAACATAGCATTAGCGGATCCAAAGGGGTGGGCGCCCGCTCCCCCCCCCCCACCAAAAAAAGATAAATAAATAAAAAAAAATAAAAAAAATCGTTTAGTTTACTTCTTATTTCAACAAAGTAGAAAACAAATAATAAAATACGCCCAAATTGCACCATTTTCTGGATCCGCCCTTGCATAGGCTGCACTGAGCTTGAACGTAAAACACATAAAGACCTCCGTATACCTTTACACCAACCTACCACATTGAAGTGAGGTCGGTTAGTATTTTAAGTGAGTATGTCTAACTGAATCAAAGGTCAATTGCAATCAATCCAAACATTCATAATGAGAAAATAAATCACAAACACAAGTCTTACCATTTAAGACGAAGATGAATAGTTTACTGATATATCACCGTTCCACATTGCATCTTTCCATTCTGAAACAGTGAGATATATATCCTAACCAAATTTATCCGATGTAACATCCATACAATTTTTAAACAAAACTTTAATTATGCGTCATAACGTGTTGGAATTTCTTATACACTGCGTCTTAAGTTCAGCTATATTCTAAATGTTGACGTTCTTATTGCCCGGGGCAGTTTTATTTATGATTCAATGACATTTAAATACATCATGTCATGTTGTGCTCATCTCTGTAACTGACAAAAAGCCGAGGTTTTATATATGTTAAACATTTTCATTTTAGGAAATATTATGCTTAAATATGCGATTATTCAAACCACTGCCTTAGCGGCTGATTTCAGTTATTTTCATAAAGCTGCACTCTCACAGATTTACCGTTTTGACAACTTTTTTTATTATTATTCAGTTTGTCTTGGAATGAGCCAATTATTGCGTAAATATCTTCAAACCAGTTCGAAAAAGTATGTTTCAAGCTAAAAGCGTTACTAACGGTTAAAAAAATGCATAAAACACAAAATTTTGAACCTAAATGTGAAAATCTGCGATCTGACCTTTAGTCCGGAGTCTTATTTCACTGGTTTCCATGCATTTTCGCATAAATTGGCTCGTTCCAAGACAAAAAAAATGTTATCAAAACGTTCAATCCGAGTGTGAGAGTGCAGCTTTTAATGACTATTTCAATTAGTAATGACAGCCTTAGAAAATGTATGTTAAGTACAATAAGATTAATTGTGCGATTTTATCATTAAAGTATGTCAAGGGGACAATTTATGTCATTAATTATATTGTACACTTTATTTCGGCTTTTTTAACAAACGAATATTCGGCTGTTTCATTTATCTTTATACATCGAACAAAACGTTTAACCATGCATGCCCTCGATGCGTTTAATAGGCCTGAACAAGTTGTCTTCTTTGTGTTTATTATGAACCACTTCAGCCAAACATTGACCATACAATTGAACTGGCATAGTGACCGTTAATGATGACCGCGCTAGATCATTGACCGTCATATGAAGGCTTTAAATGTCCACTACAACATAACACACTGTTAGCCTAAACATTACTAGTTTATTTTGATCCTAAAGTTGCAAACGTTACATATTTATTTTCATTCAAATTTCAAATGTTCAGCTTCATATATTTCAATACAGAGCAGGCAGCCTCAAGGACGAGGTATACCATAGCAGGTTTAATAAATCCAATACGCCTAGCTTGACCCATATACTTGATATCTGCCCCAGATAACATTGGTTCTCTGTCAATATTATATCACAAACTTGTATAATATTGTGTGATAAGTATCAATGAACAATTCATTCACGACATTTCAGGAATTCAATGCCCAAAGTCAGTGAATATATGAATGATAACCTTTATCCTGAGGTTCATGTTCTACATAGAAGCAGTAGTATACTAGATCTATATATACGATATGTACTCACGAAATTAACTTAATTACGGACATATGTACGATGTCATGTGAATGTACACAAATTATTAAGATACCTTAAGGCAAAATAATATCAAAGCATTTGCAATCTTGATCCAGACAATAATTGATCCAGAAAATATTAGAAAATGCAATGTAAATAAAACTTACTTAAGTTTGTTGCCACAGGATCTTTTCAATAAGTGCAGGGTGTTCCGCATATTAGTTTCAACACAAGGGAACTAACTCGTGCGGGCACAGAAACTAAAATTTGAATTACTTCCCTTACCTTATTTTTATTTAGTTCTAATACGGTGTGAGCTAATGTAATATTTGTCCCACCGTGGGGCCGGAATATAAGTGAGGCCTAGTCAGGATTTTGACAGGTCGTCGAGATACAGACTAGTTCCCGGTTATTATAGATATCAAGAGATTTTGACCAAACTTAACGGCGAGCCGATCGGTTGTATCTCTGTTATATCGTAGCATATACACTGTATGCTGGGAACCAAATCGTAAACGTTAGGTGACGGGTTGAAGTTTGTAGATAACGCTCCAAAGATCATTCTCCACAACAACAAAGTTATTTCTGCGTTCATCTAATTCGTTTAGCATTACAAATGGTTTGTTCATAAAAAATATTTTTTCGCACCTATATACATATCAAAACATGCCAAGTGTCACAACATGGTTACACGATAGCAATATTTTTTATCGCTGCATGAATGTAATAATTCAATATAATTTGCTTCACCGTCAAAATGAAATTGAACAGTATGATAACTGGTTTTAGAAGAAAACAACAACACCAACAAGTTATATAAGTTAACCGTGAAATCATTACACACTCACACTGAAGCCCCACATCATGATTTAACTCTTACGATGCGTTTAAATTAACATAAACGACAAAGCAATTTGTCAATATAAAGCAACAGTAAGTATGTTTGTCATTTGCACTACATATATAAATGTTCACAACACAATCTTTAACATTGGGAACAAGTGTTTCCGCCAAATTTCCGTTGCCACCAACATCGCAAAAATGTGCACTGAGAGTTCACCTTGTTTGCCGCGTCAGTCTTTGTTGTTGTAGTTGTTGTAGGGGGTGTCTCTGTTGTTGTAGGCGATGTCGTCGTTGTTGTAGTTGTTGTAGGCGATGTCTCTGTTGTTGTGGTACTTGTTGTAGGCGATGTCTCTGTTGTTGTGGTACTTGTTGTAGACGTTGTCGACGTAGAGCTCGTGGTTGTCGTAGTTGATGATGTCGTTGTTGGTGTTGTCGTTGTAGTGGTCCTGGTGGTGCTGGTGGTATCATTGCTTTCAACTGCCTCTCTTATCTCCGCCTCTACGCACTCTCCATTGTCACACTAATAATAATAATAATAATAATAATAATAATAATAATAATAATAATAATGATAATAATAATAATGATAATAATAATAATAATAATAATAATAATAATAATAATAATAATAATAATAATAACAAAAATAATGATAATAATAATAATAATAATAATAATAATAATAATAATAATAATAATAATAATAATAACAACAATAATAATAATAATAATAATAATAATAATAATAATAATAATAAAAATAATAGTAACAACAATAATAATAATAATAATAATAATAATAATAATAATAATAATAATATTTATGATAATAATAATCATAATAATAATCATAATGATAATAATAATAATAATAATAATAATAATAATAATAATAATAATAATAATAATAATAATAATAATATTTATGATAATAATTATCATAATAATAATCATAATAATAATAATAATAATAATAATAATAATAATAATAATAATAATAATAATGATAATAATAATAATAATAATAATAATAATAATAATAATAATAATAATAATAATATTGTGTTGTAAGACTGTTTAGTGGAAGTTCAAAGTGTTTTTTCTACAAATCACATAGCATGTTTTCCGAAAGCTTCTTAAATTAAGACGAATAACAAAGCTCAGAATCGTCTATATCTTAGATATCTGCGGCCCGTTTCAAAGGATTTTGAACCTTACTTCAATAATCATAAATCTGTATGAACGTCCGGAATGGCAACATAGTGATTTTATTATATTCCCTCAACTCCCCCCCCCCCCCAAATCGCCCAAATTTAATTTTACTTTTATTTCAATTTAGGAGAAAAAGAGTAAGGAAAGTTTTAATTTCCCAAAACGCCCCTGTCAACACTTTTTAACCAAATAATTTTGGTTATAAGGGAGGAAGGCAAGTAAAAAGGTTACGCCCCTAAGTTACGCTCCCTCTAACATCAATTCCTAGATCCGCCCCTGTAGCAAAATAATGAAACCATGACATTAAGATAATTTCAATTTACGACTGTATTCACTAGATTATTATAACCATATAAAATTTCAAAGACTTCTTCCATTGCACATGCATATGTGTATTTATCCATCAGTTAAAAAAACTAACCTGTCCGTCGTTTTGTGAGCAGCTGGTTCCCGGGAACACCTCGTAAGGGCCATAGCAATACTTGGTACCCGGCATCAGACAGTACATCCCTTGAAAGCATATTGAATACTCCGTCTGAAATATGTATACTACCATAATTAGAAAATTAATTTAATCGAAGGAAACGCGAACAGAATATGTGCTATTAACGTTCTATCTATCTTTTTTTTTTTTTTTTTTTTTTTTTTTTTTTTTTTTTTTTTTTTTTTTTTTTTGTGAGTACCGTGTACCTTAAATAGAAATTGACGTATTCCAATTTTGATTTGTGTCCACGTTATCAACCCGACGGTGTTTGTTCATAGACACCGTACCGTATTAGACATGTTTTTCTTTGTTTTCCTCTACACATAACCTACAATATCGAAACGGTAGGAAGGGTTTAACCGTGCAATAACTACCATGCGGATAAATAACGACGATTTTCACTTACAGTGTGTGTATACCACGTGATAAATTACGTCATTTATGATACGTCGGAAGGCAACATTTTGCTTCAAATGAATACTTAAATCAAAGATAACTTTTCTTTTACAACACCATTTTAAATGAAACAAAGGACAGTCTATGCCGCTTAAAGAGCCCCGCATTTGGTGTATTACCGAACATTGATAAGGTCATTAGTTCATCAAACACTTTGACAAACCTGTTTCCAAAATAATGTTTTGGCAGTGCTCCGTCAGACGGCCGTATTGTGAAAAGGTTTGTCGAAGTGTTTAAAGAAACTAAACTCTCAATCAAACTCTGGTAACAGACCAAAGGCAGTGCTCTGGAAGCTGCGTAGACTGCGCTTTGTTTAATTTAAAATGGTGAAGAAATAGTGAAGTTATCTTTGTTTAAAGTATTTTTCAAATCAAAATATTGCCTTCCGACGTAGCAAGTATGACGCAATTTATCACGTGGTATACACACATTGACTTGTGCACGCTAGTCATTAAAAGAGTCATTGACATCCAGATACAAAACAGATACTTAATCAAAAGCTCCGCAACAAAGTGGAGGCACAGATGATGTTGTATTTGACGGTTCTGGTTGTATAATTATGTGCCTACTGGTATGCACGAATTAACATGCTGTTATGCGTTGAAAATGCCCAACGCGTCTTCCGCTGTGGTGCCAATAAGTTAAAAATGGCGAGCTTGGTCTCTAATTTTTGAATTAGAGTGGTTTATACGAGTACAATTTACAAAACAACCCACGAGGAATGTAGCTCACACAGAATTGGCTATGTGTTGTGTTAAAAGTAATGTTCAGTATTTTTTTTTAACATCTGATCGCCTAAAACTTGCATATCTTACTACAGCTTAACGGTGAGAACATGAAAAAACCTGCAAAACCATTTGTAGCTTTTGAATGACAAAGGTTGCCTCGTTACCATTTATAGAACTTCATTTGCTGTACTTGGTGAACTAGGCTCGGTTTTGGGAACGTTGTGGTGCCAGTGAATAGGTCGTGGTGCCAGTGAATAGGTCGTGGTGCCAGTGAATAGGTTGTGGTGCCAGTGAATAGGTCGTGGTGCCGAGCCGTTGTTATGTTCATGCATTACATTCACAAAATCGAGCCTATGGCAACAAATTTAGAAAATAAAGTTTCTAAAATATGTGTATGGCTATTCTTCATTATTGTATAATGTGTACCTCTGAACTTTTGCGGAGAACTATTTTCCATACAGTGTTAATTTGATGATTGTATAGTGTTGTGCGATTCGTAGATACTATGCAGATTTTTTTTTTTATTTTAGTTAAAAGTTATATTATACAACTTTTCAAATTGTTTCAGTGTCATTACATAATTCAAAAAATCTGTATTTGTGTTAAGCTTATTAAAAGTTTATTTGCATTTTTTATAAACCAATACAACTGTTTTGTTTAGGTTATGGTCCCGGAAACATGTAGTTACATGTGTTATAAATATTTAATAAAAAAGAAAAAAAAAATCATTCTTTAATAACTAGTTATATATAAAAGGAATTCTTCAACTTGAAATTTCAAGTATTTTGAATTGCGAAGACAAATATGAATACACAATACAACAACTGACTTCGGACGGACATAGGTCCGTGTTACAACTTGATACGTGTTACTAATTAGGAATTTGATAACAGTGGTAGGCAGCCAGCATTGATGGCTATGTGGCTCTGTATATCAGTATTGCAGAGGTGTCAATAAACACTAACCACAGTAGCGGTCTGTCGAGCCATTACCTTGGACTGTATTTACGCTCTTAAACTACCTCGAAATCACACCGGAAGGAGCCCTCCCCCATGAACAGCTGACACTGAATGTGTTCGTCAAACTGATCTCCGAGCCGCGGGCCGTTTTTCAGGGCGCGCCGGTCCGCCTCTGTCTGCAAGTGGGTCTCCAAGCACTTGCTTCCGTCATCGTCCTCAACAACACTGGAATGGAAGGATGAGAAAAATAAACATATTTAAAGTAAATCCGGATTTCCCCTTCTTTGTGTCGGATCAGTATTATAGTTTTTGATATTTTAGGCAGCATTACCACAACTCCTTCGAACACTAAAATTCGTCTGAAATACTTATAAATTTAAATGACGATGATTAATTGGTTGACGTCCATCGACGTAAAACAACAACAATTGTGCGCACTTACGTATCCATGGCCGCCTCCATCATATCACGTGAGCAATTGGAGAAGGTCCAGGGGTGCGCGCGCATCTCCCAAGTAACTTCTGAATTCTGTGCGCCAGACGCCATCACGTGGTTCGCTGTCTCCGGGCAGCCAGCGTCCGCGTCGTGGTCGACTCCCATGCTGCAGTTAAACACATACAGGCACAATGATGTGTTATTTTTGCAAATGATATCTACACTTTGGGACTAAATCAGCAGTATATCCAGAGATCACATGATTGAACCATGTCTCCTTGCTTACTTTCAGAACCATCACTCCACATGTCTTCTGAGGTGACACTCTGTAAAGCTGGCTCAAACAAACTCTTCTTCACTTTGCAAATGAGGGCAGTTTGCATTACTAGTGTGAAACTCACTGGAGATCTTCCCTGGACACATGACTACACATGCTCCAGTCTTTGGGCAAATTGCTTCTGTTTGGATCATCATCGGGATCATGGACAGCTACAAATTTAACAGGTCCCCTATCGCGGTGTCTCCCCAAACCACGTAGATCTTCTTCGAACGAATACCTGGGGCGGTATTCATAAAATTTCTGATGTCATTTCCTAACTTAAGTAACTTTCCTAATTTAAGTATCTCTTTAATCATATGAAACAAAAAATATATAAAATTTCCAAAATTCATTATGCTCATTGACCTTATTAAAAAACAACAACATACATATATGTAACTACTATTAGAAAACTATGTTGTTTTGTCTATAAGGGCTTTGAAATGCGTCAGTTTAGACATTAGACACTTTTCTCCACTAACTATTTTTCAGTATTTAAAGCAAATGTGATATAACTTTACTTTGTTTATACATTATGATTGATTTTGAAAGTTGTTCTATCGGAAATGTTTATATACTGTACATGTTTATATTAAATGTAACTGATGGGCTGTAAGCTTATAGTTAATAAAATCTTCTTCTTCTTCTTCTTCTATACAACACATTTACGTTAAAACACTTCTTAATTTCTTTCAATTTGACTCTGGAAATGTAAAGAAATCGACTTAAGATGTTTTATGAATACCAGCTCAGGCATACATTCTACAACAAAAATCGCATTAATTTTGCGTTCCTCCGATTATTATAGATTATTTGTCTGCATTTAATATACCACACCCACAAATAAGTAGGCTCTCTGATACGATAAGACTTTATAAGTTAAGAGTTATTTAAAGCCGTCATGGCAAAATACAATAACTATATAATTGACCTTGGAAGGAGAACTCCATTCCAGGGAATTTCATTGCCATATAATACTGGATTTGTTAGACTTTTTAAGAAAGGGCACTTTCAACTTGAATAAAAAATTACCTTACAGCAGTATTACTAGACTGTCTAGAACAAGTTGTAAAGGATTATATGATATCATTAAGGTTATGGCATAGTTCCAGTGGGATGAACAAATACAATAAATGCAAACAAACGGTTTATGTCCCCATAGTATCTCATAAAGTCTTGTAATCACGTTAGCATAATGTCAGATGTCGAGTTTTCCAATTAGTATACAATTAATAGGGGCAATAAAATCCCGACGTCGATTGATGATGGAATTGACCTTTTTATACACACATGATGGCTTTTCATAGTGTACTAAATATAATAATTAGTATGCCTACATCAGTTAAAAGGAATCACTTCCTGGAAGTCATCGACTCCTTCCGTGGAATCAATCTAAAAACTGTCAGAAAACCTGCAGCTTTACGCCAAAAAATGCCAAGGAGACGAAATCATAATACTAATAAAACTCAAACTTGCTGAAAAACATCAACTGTCTGCATTTGTGTTACTAAGCTCGCTTCGTTTTTGTTCAGTGTCTAGTACTGCCAAATGAGGGATATAAAATCCTAGATTATTGCAACGTAAACAATCATAAGCCTGCCAAACTACGGGAGCGATTTTATGTTGTCGGTATATATGACGCCCAAGGAAGCAATTGCCTAACGTTATGACATTCAAGATCTCTCATTGCTTTGAACTTTTCGGGATATTCTGACGAATATTTTGCCTTTTTCATTTGGGTTGCAGAGTATTAAGCGCCACATACGTGCAAAACACCAACCAGTGTCTACAGAGTTTTCTGTAGAAAAATGTGGTTTAATACACTTCATGAACGAATATGAATTATCTAATAATATTACGGGAAGACACGGTAATTTCTTATTGAGTGAACACGACTTGCTCCCGATATTAGTAATGGATAGCTGGTTCTAATATTGAAACAATGTCACGCGGTGTCCCGGTTTTACTACTGTGTCATGTAAGTGGATGATCTCAATTAAAAAAAAACATCAACACAAAACAAAACAAATATGACTTAAGCAAGCTTACAGTACATACAACTTTCTCATTAGTAGTTATACGTTTATCATGAATCAACATAGATCAAGGGGTCTGATTTGATCCTGTCGTAAACCTAGTTTCTCAAATATAGGGTTTCATCGCGGTTTTATTATTAACATTTATGAAGGTTATACTCTTATTCAAAATCAATACATACACATGTATAACAAACATAAATTTTGAGTGATACGACTAAAACTGCTTGCTAAATAATGACTTTATGGAAAAATGTTACTTACTAGTAACTAGATTGTAACCGTGCATTTAACAGCTAAAGCGCACAAATATTAAATGTCTGGTGGGTCCTAAAATATTTACAGTGATCAACTATCGTCTCATAAGGTAGAAATACCGTGTATTCTGAACCTTTCAAATTACACACGCTATCCTTATAAGAACCATTGTTTTTGATATTTATTCATCCTTTTTTGTAGATAATGCAACGGTATTTATTGGGGCACAATTTATTTGGGAGAACGAGTCCATCTTTTAACTGACCCAAAAGTTGCTGTCCCCATATTCAGTGTGTGTATACTACGTGGTAAGTTGCGTCATAAATGCTACGTCGGAAGGCAATATTTTGCTTCGAATGAAGACTTTAAACAAAGATAACTTTCCTATTTCTTCACCATTGTAAATAAAACATTACGAAGTCTACGCCACTTATGTAGCCCCTATTTCGGTCTTTTACCAGAGTTTGATTGAGAGTGTAGTTTCTTAAAACACTTCGACAAACCTTTTTCGCAGCATTTTGACGGAGCATTATTTTTGAAACAGGTTTGTCGAAGTGTTTGATGAAACTAATCACCTTATCAAAATCCGGTAATAAAACGAAGGCGTGGCTTTTTAAGTGGCATAACTGCCCTTTGTTTCATTTAAAATGGTAAAGTAAAAGAAAAGTTATTTTTGATTTAAGTCTTTGTTTCAAGCAAAATGTTGCCTTCTGGCGTAGCATATTTATCATGTGGCATACACCCACTGAAATTACATGTACTGGTATTTACAATTAAAATGCCGTTTACGCTGACTGTCTCAATTCTCTATAGTATAAGCATATACTAAATACACAAATGACTTGAAACATTCTAAAACTGCACAGTACATAGGAAATATTTCATTACGTATACAATGATCAACATTGGGTCATTAAAAATAATCTCATTTGACCCAGTCGTAAACCTATTTTTTTAGATCTAGAGCTTACGAGTCGCTGTATCATCTAGTTGACTGGCTATACTTTTTCAGGATGTACACTCCTGTTGTTTGAACATCAATTCAGTGGAAATTAATGCGTGCATTTCGACTCGGAGTATAGTATATGCATACATGTTTTTTTACAGTGCATGATATTGTGGTTTTGTATTCCGAAATGGGATTTCATGTTTGCCTGCGTGCATGTTTCAACCTCGTGATATGTAACATCACACACAATTAATGTTTAACATGTACTCACGTGTGTGCGAGTTCATGAGCAGCTACTCCGGCGTGGTCGCCGTACGACATGTCCTCGACCAGACTCAATGATAGTGGTCGTTTGGTGGAGCCGTCACCACATAGTGTAGAGATCGTCTTTCCGGTTCTCATGGTCTTGTACATGTTCGCTATACCTGGAAGGTATAGCAAGATCATCTATTTAATGGAGAGTGGTCGGGCTATGACGAAATCCACACCAAGCTTAGAGAGTGTCTTTCCGTAGTTGAATGTAAAGAAAACCAACAATTTGAGTACAAAGAAAATATAAAAAAGCAAAAAATGGCGAAGTGATAGAGATACATGTATAGACATATGGATAAATTTTATGAAAAGTACAAATACAAATAAAAAATCTCTCAAATATAAGGAAATTTACACAAAGTTTGAAAATGTTCACTAAGATGCTTTATGAATAAGGTGCTTAGACTGTCTCATGTGGGAGTCAGAGTGTATTACCGTCACTCAATGCAACATGGCTGTCTCATGTGGGAGTCAGAGTGTATTATCGTCACTCAATGCAACATGGCTGTCTCATGCGGGAGTCATCGTTTATTACCGTCACTCAATGCAACATGGCTGTCTCATGTGGGAGTCAGAGTTTATTACCGTCACTCAATGCAGCATGGCTGTCTCATGTGGGAGTCAGACTTTATTACCGTCACTCAATGCAGCATGGCTGTCTTATGTGGGAGTCAGAGTGTATTACCATCACTCAATGCAGCATGGCTGTCTCATGTGGAAGTCAGACTTTATTACCGTCACTCAATGCAACATGGCTGTCTCATGTGGGAGTCAGACTTTATTACCGTCCCTCAATGCAGCATGGCTGTCTTATGTGGGAGTCAGAGTGTATTACCATCACTCAATGCAGCATGGCTGTCTCATGTGGGAGTCAGACTTTATTACCGTCACTCAATGCAACATGGCTGTCTCATGTGGGAGTCAGACTTTATTACCGTCCCTCAATGCAGCATGGCTGTCTCATGTGGGAGTCAGACTTTATTATCGTCACTCAATGCAGCATGGCTGTCTCATGTGGAAGTCATCGTTTATTACCGTCACTCAATGCAGCATGGCTGTCTCATGTGGGAGTCAGAGTTTATTACCGTCACTCAATGCAGCATGGCTGTCTCATGTGGGAGTCAGAGTTTATTACCGTCACTCAATGCAACATGGCTGTCTCATGTGGGAGTCAGAGTTTATTACCGTCACTCAATGCAGCATGGCTGTCTCATGTGGGAGTCAGAGTTTATTACCGTCACTCAATGCAGCATGGCTGTCTCATGTGGGAGTCAGAGTTTATTACCGTCACTCAATGCAGCATGGCTGTCTCATGTGGGAGTCATCGTTTATTACCGTCACTCAATGCAACATGGCTGTCTCATGTGGGAGTCATCGTTTATTACCGTCACTCAATGCAACATGGCTGTCTCATGTGGGAGTCAGAGTTTATTACCGTCACTCAATGCAGCATGGCTGTCTCATGTGGGAGTCAGAGTTTATTACCGTCACTCAATGCAACATGGCTGTCTCATGTGGGAGTCATCGTTTATTACCGTCACTCAATGCAACATGGCTGTCTTATGTGGGAGTCAGAGTGTATTACCGTCCCTCAATGCAGCATGGCTGTCTCATGTGGGAGTCGGAGTTTATTACCGTCACTCAATGCAGCATGGCTGTCTGATGTGGGAGTCAGGGTTTATTACCGTCCTTCAATGCAGCATGGCTGTCTCATGTGGGAGTCAGAGTTTATTACCGTCACTCAATGCAGCATGGCTGTCTCATGTGGGAGTCATCGTTTATTACCGTCACTCAATGCAACATGGCTGTCTCATGTGGGAGTCAGAGTGTATTACCGTCACTCAATGCAGCATGGCTGTCTCATGTGGGAGTCAGAGTTTATTACCGCCCCCCAATGCAGCATGGCTGTCTCATGTGGGAATCAGAGTGTATTACCGTTACTCGTTGCAGCATGGCTGTCTCATGTGGGAGTCAGAGTTTATTACCGTCACTCGATGCAACATGGCTGTCTCATGTGGGAGTCAGAGTTTATTACCGTCCCTCAATGCAACATGGCTGTCTCATGTGGGAGTCAGAGTTTATTACCGCCCCCCAATGCAGCATGGCTGTCTCATGTGGGAATCAGAGTGTATTACCGTTACTCGTTGCAGCATGGCTGTCTCATGTTGGAGTCAGAGTCTATTACCGTCACTCAATGCAACATGGCTGTCTCATGTGGGAGTCAGAGTGTATTACCGTCCCTCAATGCAGCATGGCTGTCTCATGTGGGAGTCAGAGTTTATTACCGCCCCCCAATGCAGCATGGCTGTCTCATGTGGGAATCAGAGTGTATTACCGTTACTCGTTGCAGCATGGCTGTCTCATGTGGGAGTCAGAGTTTATTACCGTCACTCGATGCAACATGGCTGTCTCATGTGGGAGTCAGAGTTTATTACCGTCACTCAATGCAACATGGCTGTCTCATGTGGGAGTCAGAGTTTATTACCGCCCCCCAATGCAGCATGGCTGTCTCATGTGGGAATCAGAGTGTATTACCGTTACTCGTTGCAGCATGGCTGTCTCATGTGGGAGTCAGACTTTATTACCGTCCCTCAATGCAGCATGGCTGTCTCATGTGGGAGTCAGAGTGTATTACCGTCCCTCAATGCAGCATGGCTGTCTCATGTGGGAGTCAGAGTGTATTACCGTCCCTCAATGCAGCATGGCTGTCTCATGTGGGAGTCAGAGTGTATTACCGTCCCTCAATGCAGCATGGCTGTCTCATGTTGGAGTCAGAGTTTATTACCGTCACCCGATGCAGCATGGTGGTCTCATGTGGGAATCAGAGTGTATTACCGTCCCTCAATGCAGCATGGCTGTCTCATGTGGGAATCAGAGTGTATTACCGTCCCTCAATGCAGCATGGCTGTCTCATGTTGGAGTCAGAGTTTATTACCGTCACCCGATGCAGCATGGTGGTCTTTAGTATGGTGACATTTCAGTAGGAACCACTAAAGTCAAATTATTTTTAACATGATATAAAGATAAATTGTTATATCTGGAAATTTAAACTTACCAACTACCCCTGCTGAGTTGCCTTCGTAAAGGTTGTCTCTGAAAGGAAAACAATGTATTTAAGGTTTACGAACAAGTTCCAGCTCTATATCACTTATAGCAATTCAAGTTTTAATAATTTATTTTTTCATAATGAAAATTCGTAACAATTTAACATATTTGCTATTGGTGATAACTAATTGAGCCTTTTCTTACAAAGTGAAGGCGATAAGGGCATCAACTTGGGGGTCCATGTTGTCTGCAGCCCAGTGTGTAGACTCATCCAGCGCAGACAGGGCCTCCAAATAGCGGACACCGCTTTGTTTCACAACCAGGTTACTAGGCCATGGGTTCTTGGTGGAGTTCTAAGAAAAAGGAAACACATGTCATTTTCTGAACGAGGTTTATTTGGTAATTTAACTGAGAGACAAGAGAATCGACCCGTGGAAGCATTTTGCTTAGCAATCAAGCGGCTTGACCAGGGCTTCTTGACGTTGGACGTAAAACGCCATGACTAATCCAGTTCTACTTTTTTAGTTACTGGCAATATAATACAAGGCAAATGCAATAGAATACAAAGTGACAATAGCGGACGAGGGCTCAAGGTACGGGAAACCACTGCATTACCTACCACTAGGCGGCTTGCCCAGCAGTGTTTTGATGGGAGACTGAGGAACATTCATCAGTAGTAAATAAGACGATTCACAGGTTAAACCACGCCCTAAAGTTGCAGCCAGCACCGTGTGAAACCGCCGGGAGATTAGACAAAGATTTATCCAAATGAGTTCCATTTGTGCCATGCTTGGTTTGTTTCAACCCTTTTTCTAACCAAGGTTGTCTTCGGGTATTGAAAGAACATGCTCGACTTAAGCCGCGGATAATATCATGATACTCAGGACGTAGTGTCTCACCTTTATAAGCGTAATAACGACGGGAGTGACGCTTACTTCCATGGTGTCTGTTGCCGCCGTGGAGAATATGTGGTCAATCTGAAGTGTATCATATAGGAATACATATGCATTCTTCAATCAATATCTTTATGTAACATGCTGATAATCTCGTTACGGTCATCTGTTTTTATGACATAACTGTTAAATTTGTAAAATTTATTCAATTCATCTAATTTAGATTATATACAGTATAAATACGACGTGCATTATGAAAGACATAAACATATTTATTTACGTGTCATGTTTACTTTCAGACTAGTGAAAGAATAAAAGCACTGAAATTGCTGGACGACGGTTTCAACTCCCCTTCAAAGTAAAGCAGTGGGAATTCAAAATGAGAGCAGCAGTTATTTCGATTGTGTATTGATTGTCTCCGATGGCTATCAAATCGCCTTGAGATCTATATCTTACGGAAACAGTGTTTACAAAGTGTTCACAGTTAGATGCAGATATAGATAATTATGACTTTCTTCATGTGGCCCGAATGGTATTTCTTTTCCTAACTCAAACTAAACTATGAATTACAAATAAATATATTAATTACATTCTCCATCAACAAGTAAAAGCAATCTGGACAAAATAAGTCATAGGGCCTTCAAGGGGAAACAACTACTACGGCTTTCAATAGGAAACAGCTCCTATGGCTTTCAATGGGAAACAACTCCTATGGTCTGAAATGGAAAACAACTCCTAGGGCCTTAAATTGGAAACAACTCCTAGGGCCTTAGATGGGAAACAGCTCATAGGGCCTGAAATGGGAAACAACTCCTAGGGCCTTAAATGGGAATCAACTCCTAGGGCCTTAAATGGGTAACAGCTCCTAGTGCCTGAAATTGGAAACAGCTCATAGGGTCGTAAATGGGAAACAACTCCTAGGGCCTTAAATGGGAAACAACTCCTAGGGCCTTAGATGGGAAACAGCTCATAGGGCCTGAAATGGGAAACAACTCCTAGGGCCTTAAATGGGAATCAACTCCTAGGGGCTTAAATGGGAATCAACTCCTAGTGCCTGAAATTGGAAACAGCTCATAGGGTCGTAAATGGGAAACAACTCCTAGGGCCTTAAATGGGAATCAACTCCTAGGGCCTTAAATGGGTAACAGCTCCTAGTGCCTGAAATTGGAAACAGCTCATAGGGTCTTAAATTGGAAACAACCCCTAGGGCCTGAAATGGGAATCAACTCCTAGGGCCTTAAATGGGTAACAGCTCCTAGTGCCTGAAATTGGAAACAACTCATAGGGTCTTAAATGGGAAACAACTCCTAGGGCGTTAAATTGGAAACAACTCCTAGGGCCTTAGATGGGAAACAGCTCATAGGGCCTGAAATGGGACACAACTCCTAGGGCCTGAAATGGGAAACAACTCCTAGGGCCTGAAATGGGAATCAACACCTAGGGCCTTAAATGGGAAACAACTCCTAGGGCCTTAAATCGGAAACAACTCATAGGGCCTTAAATGGGAAACAACTCCTACGGCTTAAATTGGGAAACAGCTCCTAGGGCCTGAAATTGGAAACAGCTCATAGGGTCTTAAATGGGAAACAACTCCTAGGGCCTTAAATGGGAAACAACTCCTAGGGCCTTAGATGGGAAACAGCTCATAGGGCCTGAAATGGGAAACAACTCCTAGGGCCTTAGATGGGAATCAACTCCTAGGGGCTGAAATGGGACACAACTCCTAGGGCCTGAAATGGGAAACAGCTCATAGGGCCTGAAATGGGACACAACACCTAGGGCCGTAAATGGGAAACAGCTCATAGGGCCTGAAATGGGACACAGCTCATAGGGCCTTAGATGGGAAACAGCTCATAGGGCCTGAAATGGGAAACAACTCCTAGGGCCTTAGATGGGAATCAACTCATAGGGCCTGAAATGGGAAACAACTCCTAGGGCCTTAGATGGGAATCAACTCCTAGGGCCTGAAATGGGAAACAACTCCTAGGGCCTTAAATGGGAAACAGCTCATAGGGCCTGAAATGGGAAACAACTCCTAGGGCCTTAGATGGGAAACAGCTCATAGGGCCTGAAATGGGACACAACTCCTAGGGCCTTAGATGGGAAACAGCTCATAGGGCCTGAAATGGGACACAACTCCTAGGGCCTTAGATGGGAATCAACTCCTAGCGCCTGAAATGGGAAACAACTCCTAGGGCCTTAGATGGGAAACAGCTCATAGGGCCTGAAATGGGAAACAACTCCTAGGGCCTGAAATGGGAATCAACACCTAGGGCCTTAAATGGGAAACAACTCATAGGGCCTTAAATCGGAAACAACTCATATGGCCTTGAATGGGAAACCACTCCTACGGCTTAAATTGGGAAACAGTTCCTAGGGCCTGAAATTGGAAACAGCTCATAGGGTCTTAAATGGAATAAAACTCCTAGGGACTTAAATGGGAAACAACTCCTAGGGCCTTAAATGGGAAACAGCTCATAGGGCCTGAAATGGGAAACAACTCCTAGGGCCTTAGATGGGAATCAACTCCTAGGGGCTGAAATGGGACACAACTCCTAGGGCCTGAAATGGGAAACAGCTCATAGGACCTGAAATGGGACACAACTCCTAGGGCCTTAAATGGGAAACAGCTCATAGGGCCTGAAATGGGACACAGCTCATAGGGCCTTAGATGGGAAACAGCTCATAGGGCCTGAAATGGGAAACAACTCCTAGGGCCTTAGATGGGAAACAGCTCATAGGGCCTGAAATGGGAAACAACTCCTAGGGCCTTAGATGGGAAACAGCTCCTAGGGCCTGAAATGGGAAACAACTCCTAGGGCCTTAGATTGGAAACAGCTCATAGGGCCTGAAATGGGAAACAACTCCTAGGGCCTTAGATGGGAATCAACTCATAGGGCCTGAAATGGGAAACAACTCCTAGGGCCTTAGATGGGAATCAACTCCTAGGGCCTGAAATGGGAAACAACTCCTAGGGCCTTAAATCGGAAACAGCTCATAGGGCCTGAATTGGAAACAACTCCTAGGGCCTTAGATGGGAAACAGCTCATAGGGCCTGAAATAGGACACAACTCCTAGGGCCTTAGATGGGAAACAGCTCATAGGGCCTGAAATGGGACACAACTCCTAGGGCCTTAGATGGGAATCAACTCCTAGGGCCTGAAATGGGAAACAACTCCTAGGGCCTTAGATGGGAAACAGCTCATAGGGCCTGAAATGGGAAACAACTCCTAGGGCCTTAGATGGGAAACAGCTCATAGGGCCTGAAATGGGACACAACTCCTAGGGCCTGAAATGGGAATCAACTCCTAGGGCCTGAAATGGGAATCAACTCCTAGGGCCTTAAATGGGAAACAACTCCTAGGGCCTTAAATCGGAAACAACTCCTAGGGCCTTAAATGAGAAACAACTCCTACGGCTAAAATTGGGAAACAGCTCCTAGTGCCTGAAATGGAAATCAATTCCTAGGGCCTTAAATGGGTAACAGCTCCTAGGGTTTTAAATGGGAAAGAACTCCTAGGGCCTTAAATGGGAAAGAACTCCTAGGGCCTTAGATGGGAAACAACTCCTAGGGCCTGAAATGGGAATCAACTCCTAGGGCCTTAAATGGGAAACAACTCCTAGGGCCTTAAATGGGAAACATCTCCTAGGGTCTTAAATGGGAAACAAATCCTAGGGCTTAAATGGGAAACAACTCCTAGGGCCTTAAATGGGAAACAACTCCTAGGGCCTTAAATGGGAAACATCTCCTAGGGTCTTAAATGGGAAACAACTCCTAGGGCCTTAAATGGGAAACAGCTCCTAGGGCCTTAAATGGGAAACATCTCCTAGGGTCTTAAATGGGAATCAACTCCTAGGGCCTTAGATGGGAAACAGCTCATAGGGTCTTAAATGGGAATCAACTCCTAGGGCCTTAAATGGGAAACAACTCCTAGGGCCTTAAATGGGAAACATCTCCTAGGGTCTTAAATGGGAAACAACTCCTAGGGCCTTAAATGGGAAACAGCTCCTAGGGCCTGAAATGGGAAACAGCTCCTAGGGTCTTAAATGGGAAACAACTTATAGGGCCTTAAATGGGAAACAACTCCTAGGGCCTTGAATGGGAAACAGCTCCTAAGGCCTTAAATGGGAAATAACTCATAGGGCCTTAAATAGGAAACAACTCCTAGGGCCTGAAATTGGAAACAGCTCCTAGGGCTTTAAGTGAGAATTCAGTCAGTTGAAAGATGCAGCTAATCTATAGGACATCCTAAGTTCTTGTCACAAAATATGATTTGTCTTTAAAATGATATTGTGGTTGGGTAATCAACGAAGCCTGACACAGTAATTACAGTATAGGGTACTTTTGAATGTTGGCAAATCTTATATTATGTTTAAGGCAATGTATTATATTGATGATATATATGTTCAAGTATGCGTAAAATATAATTTTGGCTAGTTGAACTGATTTATTATGATTTTAATGAGTCTTTGTCATCAAGCCACTGTTAGCAAAACGTGAAAGCGTTCCTACCGTCACAGCTGTTAGAGTGTAATACATGGACACGGTATCGTATATGACGTCATCGTTGTCACCAAGACGACCACGCCAGCTGGAAATTAAGTTTCAAAGACTGAATTAAAATAAGTGAAATTTGATTTTTAAGTAGAAGTCAAATTTTACTTCATATTGTATACGTATTTGGTGTAGATTAGGATCACTGATGGTATTTACTTAGCTCAAGGTTAGTTATGAAAAACGTTACTTATTTAGCACATTGCGATCGCCCCGACAATGTTTATGTTATTAACCTAGAACGAGTTTACAACATGTTTTCTGAATTCTTTATGGCGTCCTTACAAGTCATACACGGTGCTGTCTGCCAGTAACTCCAACTCGATGACGTGGCTGGCACGTGGCGCCCTTCTCCGCCTGTGTTTCCTTGCCCCGCCCTGCAGGATTTCCGGTAAGCGTGCTACATGGGGTTCCTCCCGATCTAGTCATGTGGTGAATGATATCAATTATTCATTACTTAGTTTGTTCTAATAACTGACGTTAGTCTCAGATATAAGGTTGTTAATGTGCTGTGGATCAAATAGTCCTGGGGCCATATTACAGAAGCATCTTTAGTTAAAATTTTACCTTTTCTTAAAAAGAAAACAAATTCCTTAACCGTTTTATTACACAGGTAGAAAGTGTTATGCTTAGTGTTGATTCTGCAATTAACATATGGACACTTAAGTTTTTAAGAACGAAAACTTCATTTTAAAGAATTACTGTTTTGAAGGATTTATAACAACTCCAAATATTTCACTTAAGTTTGGACCCAGGGGTAGTATTCATTGTGCAACTTAAGTCAACTTTATGGACATGTGTCATTGAATACATTCTCTGAATAGATCCGTAATTTATATCGGGAAATCCGATTAGCTACATCGTTCTTAGATCTGTTTGAGAACAGTATTGAGAATACCAACCCTAGCATTAATGCGGGGAGAGAAAGCGGGCAATAATCCCTGAAGAACGCCATTAGGTGAAACATACTAGCCATAGTTGTCTGTCTAAGTCTGTTGATATAATATTAGTCATATTCTAGCAAATTTTCGAGAAGTCCAGGCATTGGGCTCATTTATTCAAACTAAAATATGAAGGTAAATCTGTTGTTCGCTCACAATCTAACCTATAATCTTGGTGTTGACCATTGTCCGATGGAATGACCTGCCAGGGTTGGACACTCTGTGTACCACGTGAGGAAGAGACGCCACCTGTCGGGGAGGAGCACCATTGGGCTCTACCACGTACTCGACGCCGTCAGACACGAAGTGACCTATCTGGTGAGATTAATGAAGCGTGCTTTTGATGATACGTAATTGTTTGTCATGGTGTTGAGCTTAGGATGCTTATGGCAAAATATGATTAAATACTCCGAATATACAATAACAGATATGACATATCTGTTCAAATACGTTCAGAAAACATGTTCAACTCTAGGTTTTCGGGACACTTTCGTCTCCCGGTGGGGCTTAACATATAGGTAAATTTATCGCACCGGGTGAAATAACATGTATGTTCTTAATTTTTGTCTGCACTAAGTAAACTTAGGCCCCCCAAAAATACCCGTGTTTCCGGTAACATGTCGAAAATAATAGGGTCGGTAGGTCGTTTTTTTACACTTTCTATATCATGCAATTTTCTGTTGCATCAGATCAATTATATTATATCTACGCGTTTTCTAATTTACAACAGTCTGATGTAACAGCATTGTTTAATGTTTGAAATCATTTACTTACCTTCGACTTCCGTATTTTTCCGCCAATTTTGCCCATGAAATCGGGTGTGTTTTTTGTATACAATACTCGTTTATAAGTCGTGCTCGGGTTTTAGGAAAAGCCAGCACTTCAAGTTCAACAAATCTGTGATAATGTTCTAGCCAAACAGTAAATTATCAACTCAATTTTTAATTTGCTTGAGGAAAATCGCCGATTTTCTTGTTAACTGTGAGCTCTTTAAACTAGGCCTTCAAGTGGAGGTAGGTTAATAAAAGAACAAGTAAACGCGGATATGGATTTATTTTACGTACCTTATGTTCGTACATTACTACAATCAAAGTTTCATTCATATTTATAATGAATCATTTCGGTCATTGTTTTAAGATTCCCAGACGTCGATTATTGATTATTATTTTTTCGACCGTATGGTATTTTCGTACCAGCCTAGGCGAAATCCTGGCAATCAAATGGGGTCATACGGTATCCGACTGACCGAATTAGATACTAACCATAGCCACGCGCCTTTGATCTTATCACCGCTCGTGCTCTGACGTCACAAATTGTACCGTTTGATCTGCAGCCGACACATTCCAATAAATGTATTGTTAACTTTCGCAGATTTTTGTTTGGATTTCAGTTGATGGGACTTAAATACGGCGAAATAAATAACAATTGATTTTTGCGGATAAATATATGTAACTATTAATGAAATGTGTATTGGAACCTGGCAGTTGGCCTGCATGAATACGCAAAGCCTAATCGTAAAAAAGTAAGTTTTATTTTGGACATGGATATGGATAAATAACACCGCGACCTATAATTCAAAATATTTTCATTAAAAAGACAGCAAAATATGTCTCCGGTGTTCAACCACGTGTTTGGACCGTAAACATGCGATTGCCAATTCTAAGATAACGGACAGGGTTCGCCGCCCTCCGCCATTTTGTTTTTCCGTCTCGGTAATACATAACCAGAAATTAAAGTATATTCTCCGGCGACATTGAAAGACAAATGTGAAAATAATAACGATATATTTAAAGAAATATATTTTTTACGATATAATTTATGGTTTTTTTTGTTTACGTTTATGTCTAAAAAAAGATTAGGGTCGGCGAGGAAAAAATAGGGTCGGTCGGGTTACCGGAAACATAGGTATTTTTTTTTTTGGCCTTAGCATGATATTATCATTTTATAACACAATGCCAAACTATATCTCTTTATAAATATCACTCTACTTGAGGGCTTTGTTTTACAAACCAATGAATAGAAGTAAATTTCCTGAATATATCTTGAATTTAATAACTATTGATTTCTATAACACATTTGTAAAGATGTTGTGTCTGATAAAGAATACATTTTTCAATTGAAGGATCTAAATTGAATTTCATTCATGAGCGTTTGTTTTTAGGTTTACAGTTTTGGTAGAAGAGTAGACTTAAATGCATACAGACATGTTGTTTATATTAAAGTGACTCGCTCATGGTTTGTAAAATGCATTTTTTTTAAAGTTGCGAAATAAAGTGTTTAAAATCAGAAGGATTGTTAAAACAAAAATACCAAAAGCTGGAACCCTTCGGCAAATGTTGATATTTCCTGAAATATCGTCCTTGAAGATCATAATTTTCATTAGCTTTTAAAACGCGATCGATAATTAATTATGGCTGTGGTGTTGCGTGATTGGTGGGAGTGACACTATCACGTAATGTAATAAATGTATCCTAAACAGGTCAACATATCCACTACTTTTGATAAAGTCCCGGTGACCATGTGGACTAGCCGGTTGTTTTCTATTTTTTTCTTGACTTCACCGGCGTGGGTTGGAACCCCACTAAAACCAAAATACATTTTATGCTATTACTGTATTTTTTTACGCAATTTCGATATCATAGAGTAAAATTATGATTAAATAAGTGTTTTCAGATGCATGAACTGGAAAACTAATTTGTGGTTCAAAAATATGAGCGAATCACTTGAACATATCTTTATTGTGGCCATAAAGCGACACCATCAATGTATGTATAATTGATTACCGGGTTTCAAAATTTCAATACTTTACCACAGGCGCCTGGCTCATTCTTTGTATCTAAATTGTTTATTGATATCATTTGGGTACGTATAATGAGATAAACAACGCATCTGAAGTTATTAAATGCCTTTGATATACAATAAAGAAACAAGGTATGTAACTCAAACTTACCGGATTTCACGGTAGAGTCCAGTTCTTTTTCAAATTTCTTAATAAACATAGGAACAATCCATTTTAATGGGACATTGAATTGGGCTTCTTTGTCTAAAGACGATATAGTTATACCAACATATCGCATACCATAATGATTTTAAATGGCATTGATTCCTCTTTTTATGTCACCTATTTAAAAATGGATTGTTGATTAAGAAATTTGAAAACAACAACAACAACCGACTGGACTTTACCGTGAAATCCGGTTAGTTTGAGTTACATACCTTGTTTCTTTCTTGTCAATCTAAAAGGCAATGACAAGGAATGTTTCAAAATACTTATGCAGCAACTACAACAAATGTCTTCAAAGGCGTTTGTTGTTTATCTCTTTATATGAACCCAAAATGATATTAATCAACATTTTAGCCACAAACAATGAGCCAGACGCCTGTGGCACAGTACCTGTTAACACCCTCAGAATATAGCAACACACATGCATCACAAGAATGGAATTGAATCTGAACTTACGAGATGACATGGAGGGTCCTGTTTCCCACAGCGGACGATCACAGAGGCGGACAGGCTGTCATCCATAGAGTGGTAAAATGCAAAGTCCTGCAAATAGAAATGGTGGAATTATATATATTTTAGAGTTTAATGGAACCTAAAAAAGAAAAGACACACAACAGTTATTGACTTATTTGGCTTAAATTTACTTTGTTCTTTAGAAACGATATTTGATATTTTTAGTTCAGTTTGAAAATATATAAATGTTATACCTATGTGGTTGCTGCTATAATCTTGACATTGTTTTAATGTAAATCCCTTTATAACAGGATGTATCTACCTTTGTTTGCGAGGAATTGTACACGAAAGAACCATTTTGTTCTACGACCTTGACCGGAACCCGTCCATGTTGCCTGGCGTTCAGTTTAAGGTGAAGGTTGATCTCACGACCGCTGCTCATTTGGAAGTGGAATTTCATTTCGGCGGGATATGAAGACTCTCGGTTAGACGGAGCATAAACCACGCTCCTGGCTTCACGCCTGGTTTTAAAGTCGACGTGGTAGACCAACACATCTTTGGTAGGAAATGAACACACGTAATTTCATTTGTTTTGGTAAAGACTAAAGTGCGATATTTTCAAGCATTAAACTGTATTTTGTTTTGAAAACGTGAATACCATCTAGGGTTGAATTATTATTCAAAACGCATTACCTTCCGACAGCTCGTTGTGAAGATGTGAGAAAAAACTCTCTGAATTAGCCGTAACCAAGGTGACGAAAAATAAAGTTAAATTTAACCAAATAATTGTATCCATATTTTTTCTTCTTTTTAAATAAAATCAAGAGTTGTGCCTTTTATAAAATTTATAATCTTATTTAAACGAAACTTTCGTTTTCAGAATTTGTATTATAACAAAATGAAAAATGAAACGTCACATGTAATCGATTGCAAAATAACTAATGGGGTATGACAACCATTTTTATGTCATGATATGATTGCTGATAAGCCCAAGGCTAGCCATTTGAGCCCACATTTCACTGAGCGTACCTATCACACACATACACGCACTCACTCGCTAACATTACCCTCATAGCCCACATCACAAAAACTCTCCACCATTATCGATGAACAATTTGTAAAACAAAGTACATTGTGATTTTCAACTTATGTCATATTCAATCCCCACTTCGATATGTTTCTGTAAAATTCACTAGAATCTGAATATACTCATTTTCATAGTACATACTAATTTATGTTGTTTATATATGACCAAAACATTAAATGATCAGATTTAAGAAAAGATAATTTTAAAACTCACAAATAGCAAAATTCCAAAATTGATGTAGAAATATAATAGAATTTTCTTTTCTGTTCAAATCTATTTCTTGCAAATGTTGTACATGCTGTGCTTTTCATTTTGCCTTGAAGTGGTTGGTTGAGTTTTGAGGTAATCTTATTGAGCAGATGTTCACCTCTCGTCCATAGGGGTCCGGGTTCAACACAAGAGGTATTTCGGTGACCTCCCTCAATCGGCTTACGTAAACACAGAAAAGAGACTCGAATGTGATATATATATATTCATTGGTGTTCTTCATATTCGAACAAAAAAGGCCTTATATAACTCGTATGATTTAAGAGAAACTGAACTGGCTGTTTTTAAAATTATTTGAGTATTAAAAAATGCGAGAACGACTGTTGTATTAAAATAAAGAAAGATAAATATTGATCTATCAACATTCCGCCAGCAGGATTCGAACCACGGTACTCTAGGTCTACAGTCGAGGGCCATATCCATTACATTATTGTACACAAATACCGGGTCCTATAAAACACATATGTATACACAGACTTTTAAAGTCTGGCGTACTGTGTCAACATTTTCGGTTTAATTTCGGTTTATGTTTTCGCTATAAATGAATGGATATACTTGACACAGTGTTAATCATGTTTCTGAAACTCTAAATAATGGCTGTAAGTTTACAATAATGGCTGTCGCTAACAATACTCAGAAACTATCTGACAGGTGAAGGTCACTCTTGAGAGGGTATGGAAAATGAATCCTGTTCTCACCTCAACAGAATAATGGAAAGCAGTAGTGTTACACAATGCTTTCTGCGTTGACCAGATGTGCTTTTAGTGAGCAACACCAATGTCTTTAATCTGAAAGGTCATGGTCACAGTAAGTGGTTAAAAGCATGTATATGCCAAACAATTTTCCGAGTGTGTGGTTATGTAAGTCATTATAAATTTTAACTATAAGCAAAAATAGCTTAGTTGCTAACATATCTGACTCAAAAATAGAGAGTCCTGGGTTCAATCCTACACTAGGATAGCGAGTAACGGATCCAATCATACTCTAGAATAGAGAGTCCCGGGTTCGATCCTACTGTAGAATAGAGAGTCCTGGGTTCGATCCTACTGTAGAATAGAGAGTCTCGGGTTCGATCCTACTCAAGAATAGAGAGTCCCGGGTTCGATCCTACTCAAGAATAGAGAGTCCCGGGTTCGATCCTACTCTAGAATAGAGAGTCTGGGGTTCGATCCTACTCTAGAATAGAGAGTCCCTGGGTCGATCATACTCAAGAATAGAGAGTCCCGGGTTCGATCCTACTCTAGAATAGAGAGTCCCGGGTTCGATCCTACTCAAGAATAGAGAGTCCCGGGTTCGATCCTACTCAAGAATAGAGAGTCCCGGGTTCGATCCTACTCAAGAATAGGGAGTCCCGGGTTCGATCCTGCTCTAGAATAGAGAGTCCCGGGTTCGATCCTACTCTAGAATAGAGAGTCCCTGGGTCGATTCTACTATAGAATAGAGAGTCCCTGGGTCGATCCTACTATAGAATAGAGAGTCCCTGGGTCGATCCTACTCAAGAATAGAGAGTCCCTGGGTCGATCCTACTCAAGAATAGAGAGTCCCTGGTTCGATCCTACTCTAGAATAGAGAGTCCCGGGTTCGATCCTACTCAAGAATAGAGAGTCCCGGGTTCGATCCTACTCAAGAATAGAGAGTCCCGGGTTCGATCCTACTCAAGAATAGAGAGTCCCGGGTTCGATCCTGCTCTAGAATAGAGAGTCCCGGGTTCGATCCTACTCTAGAATAGAGAGTCCCTGGGTCGATTCTACTATAGAATAGAGAGTCCCTGGGTCGATCCTACTATAGAATAGAGAGTCCCTGGGTCGATCCTACTCAAGAATAGAGAGTCCCTGGGTCGATCCTATTCAAGAATAGAGAGTCCCTGGGTCGATCCTACTCAAGAATAGAGAGTCCCGGGTTCGATCCTACTCTAGAATAGAGAGTCCCGGGTTCGATCCTACTCTAGAATAGAGAGTCCCGGGTTCGATCCTACTCTAGAATACAGAGTCCCGGGTTCGATCCGGCTCTAGGATAGAGAGTCCCGGGTTCGATCCTGCTCTAGAATAGAGAGTCCCGAGTTCGATCCTACTCTAGAATAGAGAGTCCCGGGTTCGATCCTGCTCTAGAATAGAGAGTCCCGGGTTCGATCCTGCTCTAGAATAGAGAGTCCCGGGTTCGATCCTGCTCTAGAATAGAGAGTCCCGGGTTCGATCCTGCTCTAGAATAGAGAGTCCCGGGTTCGATCCTGCTCTAGAATAGAGAGTCCCGGGTTCGATCCTACTCTAGAATAGAGAGTCCCGGGTTCGATCCTGCTCTAGAATAGAGAGTCCCGGGTTCGATCCTGCTCTAGAATAGAAAGTCCCGGGTTCGATCCTACTCAAGAATAGAGAGTCCCGGGTTCGATCCTACTCTAGAATAGAGAGTCCCGGGTTCGATCCTACTCTAGAATAGAGAGTCCCGGGTTCGATCCTACTCTAGAATAGAGAGTCCCTGGGTCGATCCTACTCAAGAATAGAGAGTCCCGGGTTCGATCCTACTGTAGAATAGAGAGTCCCGGGTTCGATCCTACTCTAGAATAGAGAGTCCCTGGGTCGATCCTACTCAAGAATAGAGAGTCCCGGGTTCGATCCTACTGTAGAATTGAGAGTCCCGGGTTCAATCCTACTCTAGAATAGAGAGTCCCGGGTTCGATCCTACTGTAAAATAGAGAGTCCCGGGTTCAATCCTACTGTAAAATAGAGATTTCCGGGATCGATCCTACTGTAAAATAGAGAGTCCCGGGTTCAATCCTACTGTAAAATAGAGATTTCCGGGATCGATCCTACTGTAAAATAGAGAGTCCCGGGTTCGATCCTACTGTAAAATAGAGAGTCCCGGGTTCGATCCTACTCTAGAATAGAGAGTCTCGGGCTCGATCCGACTCTAGAATAGAGAGTCCCGGGTTCAATAGTTCTCTAGAATAGAGAGTCCCGAGTTCGATCATACTCCAGAATAGAGATCCCCGAGTTCGATCCAACTCGAGAATTACTAGTTCTGTGCGTTACGTAGTATAGCGCAGAACTTTTGTCTTAACATTTTGGCGCGCAAATATAAGTGCGCGGTTAATCGGGTGTAAAGTCAGGTGACCAATGGCTATTGGTTGGCGGTTTAGGCGGGATAATGTTCGTGGCGATTAGTTCTATGCTCGACAGCGATCTGAACGGTCAACTTTTCAGGCAATCAGGTTCAAGTTTATGTTGTTTTACAATATTAGATATAATTTTGTAAGAGAAATGTACAGATATATGGCAATGTTGTCTTAAAGCATGACACAATAATACTCGCATATTGTATGTGGTATGTTAAGTATATTATTTCGCAAGTCTTAAGATATAGTGGGAACAGTTTTCCAGAGCATTTTACACTCTATTGTTGGGGCGAAGTTTAACTCTGGTTTTTAATCTGACCCATGATATCTTTTCATATAGTTTGTTGTTTAACAGAACGCTATAATTGCAAGCAAATATTTCGTAGAAAACGATTTGATCAGATGAATATTATTGTAACGATGTTGTACGTACTATATCAGTGAATTGCTCACGCTGTTTCAAGCAATAAATCGCATGTCCTGCCCCGGCAAAGGTGTTTGTTATTTGTAAAAGAAGTGTTCAGACTAGAGAGTCTCGGGTGCGATCCAACTCTAGAATAGAGAGTATCGGGTTCGATCCAACTCTAGAATACACAGTCCCGGGTAGAGAGTATCGGGTTCGATCCTACTGTAGAATAGAGAGCCTCGGGTTCGATCCAACTCTAGAATACACAGTCCCAGGTAGAGAGTCTCGGGTTCGATCCTACTGTAGAATAGAGAGCCTCGGGTTCGATCCAACTCTAGAATACACAGTCCCGGGTAGAGAGTATCGGGTTCGATCCTACTGTAGAATAGAGAGCCTCGGGTTCGATCCAACTCTAAAATACACAGTCCCAGGTAGAGAGTCTCGGGTTCGATCCTACTGTAGAATAGAGAGTCCTGGGTTCGATCCTACTCTAGAATACAGAGTCCCGGGTTCGATTCTACTCTAGAATAGAGAGTCTCGGGTCCGATCCTACTCTAGAATGTAGAGGCTCGGGTTAGATAATACTCTAGAATAATGAGTCTCGGGTTCAATCCTACTCTGGAATATAAAGTCCCGGGTTCGATCCTTCTGTAAAATAGAGAGTCCCGGGTTCGATCCTACTCTAGGATAGAGAGTCTCGGGTTCGATCCTACTCTAGAATAGAGAGTCCTTGGTTCGATCCTACTCTAGAATAGAGAGTCCTTGGTTCGATCCTACTCTAAAATAGAGAGTCCCGGGTTCGATCCTACTCTAGAATAGAGAGTCTCGGGTTCAATCCTACTCTAAAATAGAGAGTCCTTGGTTCGATCCTACTCTAAAATAGAGAGTCCCGGGTTCGATCCTACTCTAGAATAGAGAGTCTGGGGTTTGATCCTACTCTAGAATGGAGAGTCCCTGGTTCTATCCAACTCTAGAAAAAAAGTCTCTGGTTTGATACGACTGGAAGATGTGTCGCTGTAACAAATCAATGATAAATGGTTACACTTATATCACACCTGTATAGCCGATTGTAAAACTGCATAATTTTAGGTTTGTGGCCATAAATGCTTTCCAATGCTTTACATGTAAAAAAGTTCATCACTGCAACGGACAATAAATCTTACCTTTAACTTGAATCGGTAAAAAAAACTAACCCTAAATCTTTAAAATTAAATTGAAAGTGCAGCATCACTTAGTGATGTGCGTGTTTTAGCAGTAACAAATGCACAATCAATATTTAATGCAGTGAACTACATATTTAAAATAATGTTTATGTTTTACTTAAAGTTTATGTCCGTTTTTATTCAATTTGCAGGATTATATGTGGGCAGTGATTCTAAAGCTGTTAAAATGGCAACACAAAACAGGAAATATTCCATCCAGCGGCAAGGAAGAACCCGCGACAGCAGACCGGATGCAGATTCTATGTTATCTTGTTCGTTGGACTAGAGACATAAAGCAGACGTTCCGCGTTGTAATAAAGCAGACACCAGCTGTGATCCAGAAGAAAGCACGATGCGGGACCGGAAGTACTATGTCGTGTTAATGGTGGAAGGAAACGGATGAATGATGAACAAAGTGTATCCATTCAGAACGCCTTGGCAATTTCCCATCGAAAACAACCTCAGATTTATGCTGGTCTATCAGTAGAAGTAGTTCTTAAACTATTAAATTAAAGTTTTTATTAATTTGTAGTGTTTAGCATGTTTTTTTTTATATCAAAGTTTAAAATGATTGCCAGTCAAGTATATTACTACATAAATAATACAGATTCCCAAAAATAAAGTCATTAAGTTAAACTGCTAAATTGAATTTACTACCGGATCTACTTGCAGCGTAGTTAGTTATTATTTCTAACATTGTTAACTGTCCATATACATCCGAGGTTATTTTCAATGTAAATCTGCCGAGGATCTCCGAATGAGTGTATCATTGAAGTACAATGCATTGAACTGATCACTGATGTACCTGATAAAAAACAACAACATGTATAATTTAAATGAATTTAATAATTTTGTACTGTTACCTGATAAAATACATGTGATTTTTAGCTAATATTGTGATAATTGTTGTGAGGTTTGTAGAGGATTTGATACTCGACACTCGACAGGTTTTCGTGCATTTGAAACGTCGTTTACCATTTGACAAAGAACGTTGAGCTTGTCCAATCAGAACGCAGCAATGAAATGCACAATAACATGACGCCGTGGGGTTTATGCCATAAGAATGTTTGTTTTCTCTTTATAAAGAAGACAAGGGCAATGTCAATAGTTTTTAACGGCATTTTGTTTCGTCGATTTTTTTAACTCTTATTGTCTATTAAGTATCTCGAGGTTTCGACTTATGAATTTAAAATTGCATCTTATTAACTCGAAATTTCGGAACGTTGAGTTAGTTAGTCGACATTAAGACTTGCTTAAAAGATCGAAGCGTCGATTCGGTTTTTATTTGACACTAATGTGTTTCACTTTATAGCTTTATCATTGTGTTTCATATAATTTTTAACACTTACTTTAAGCATCTGATTTAAGTATGTACTTTTCTATATTGCCATATAAACAAAAATACCCCATGGAATGAATGAATCTACACATATAAACGCAGCAGAAGATAGCCAGCCGTTTCGAGTTAATAAGTCAAAATCTAAACTTAGATCAGTTGATAATATGAGAAATTAAGACGAAATTTCGAGTGAGTATATCGAAATTTTGAGTTAACGAATAGAAAACTCGAGCAAATAAATCGAAAAATCGACTTGACCCAGTCAAATTTTCAAGAGAAATAGAAATTTCAAGATACTGAACATTTCAACAAACCTGCGTCAAATATATTTACTAAATTGGCAATAACGTGCTTCCGTAAATATATGAAGCAGACAATTTTCTAACGCGAAATGGGCATCATACCTATTAGGTAGATTCCCATAACACCTTGCGTTCAAGTAATATATCAATCGTAACAACTCGGCAATCCCCGGCAAGCTTCGAGATATATCTCGTAAATAGAAGTTAGGATATACGAAAATGTGATGAGGCTGTCGGCGATAAAAAACATTTTTTAATCCGCGTAATGAAGGTCCATTGTAATGCCATAAACAATAAGGAAATGAAATTTGTTGTTGCATAAATTCTTATATGTGCTTGTTTCAGAGAAGATATTAATTGTTGCACGAAAGTATCTTTGCATTTACATTTATATCTAGATGTTCATCTTTACATGAATCACACTGTTTCCACTAGAAAAAGCTTGAACATATACGAAATCTAAGTTTTAAGTAATGATTAAGTATTTTTCCAGCTTTCCGCGCCATTAAAACAACATTGTCTGTAGAAATCATTGCTTGAAGTGTACAAAACTTTGTTGTGGTGGGATGGGGTGAGTTAGCCGCCAAGTTCGCTTGATCAGCTGATTACCATTCATCCCTTTCTTACAGTATTATAGGGTTCAGACTGCACAATCAGCATTTTCGGTGTACCCAGTCCTGTGGGTGGTGTGTTGGGAAGAGGAGAGTCGGATAATTCAGTTAGTTCAATGGGTTGAGTACCGTACATAGTGTGGGGGACTAAAAACCCAAAAGAGCCGATTGAGCTCATTAGGCAGAATTTTGCTTTTCTTCCAATAGCAGAATACGGCAGATCATGCTTCACATAGAGCTCATTTTTCCTCCTAGGCTTTGGATAAACCACACATTGAAAGTACGCAATATATTTGTTGTAATCCATTAGTCTTAATGTCTCTTCGCAATTTGTCTTTCTTTATAAACAAACACATAAAGCAACTGATAGAAACTCGATTGAACATTTGTTTCGCAACTTCTGTAGCTTTTTGCATATATATTCAAGCCTACAAAGCCTTAAACATAAACTATTAGTCGGGTTACTTGAGCTTTTCGGCAATGTATGACATACATTGTCATATTTTATTTTATTATAATCCTTAACAAGGGACCTATTTCGAATAATGATTTATCGTTGTCCCTAACTTTTTGATCACTTTTCACACACAATGAATCTTTTTTATGTCTGACTCCATAAAATGTTATCAAGTATAATTCCAGTAACTTTCAGTTTTAAGATCAACATGTCTCCAATCCTGTATGCAATCCAATGTTATATTGAATATAATTGAGCGTTTGCTCCCATTGGCATTACTATGCCGAGTTGATTGAGCTTGGGAGACTTCACAATGTTTCTTATGTTTAACCCCGATGCATGCCTTTGAAGATTTGCCAATACAAATTAAATCTTCATCTTATAATACTTCATGCCATAGTCTTAAACCTAAGGATAATAAGAGAACTAAAGCATTTATATCACAGTAAGAGTTTTGGATCTTTTTATGCACATCTTATTGTCAATATTGCGTTTTTCTGTCAAAATATGTTATACCTAATTATAGAGTTGTATTTTTATATAGAAATATACAATTAATTTGGAAGCTGTATGCTAATTAACTAGTTTAACACCCAGTCATATGTTAGGCTAACCATTTTAAGGCGGTAATTCCAACACTTACTATGAATACTTGGCATGACCTTATGGTTTTTATTGTATTGTTTGAACTTATATTTTCATACAAAAGTGATGATGATGATGATGATGATGACACCAATAATATGCCGAAACTATTAAATTTAATGAATAAATATATTTAACAAAATATGTCAGTTGTCACCCACTCAAAGATTGTATTTGGGAAAGAGATATGTTTCAAATACTAGTGAACCATATGTCCGTGGTTTAAGATATCTAACATCAGCGTTAAGAGGTGTTTGACTAAGGCTCGCAGTCTTTTGACATTAGCCCCTCCCTCAGATCCTAATTAGAATAGTTTAAGATGTTGGCAGGGGGTTGTCGGGTACTCCCCAAGACATTTTTTTAACAATTTTTAGTTCGAAATGGTGCATTTTGAGCGTTTTTATTACCTTTTCACCCAGATATTGATATAAAAATTAACTTGGACGATCTTAGGGACGCGGGAATAGTGGTGGAGCAGCGGGTTCCGCCCCTTTAATCCTCTAGTGAACACATTAACAATCTATGTACACCCAGAACCAAACGTATTTGCTAGCCATGCGGGGGTAAGGCAAGGTGAACATTTGTCACCCGTTTTATTTTCGCTGTTTTTGAATGATCCTAAATCATATATGACGGCAAAATTTAAAGTCTTATACTTTTTGTCAAGAGCGCCCTGTAATCATTTAAGCAGTGAACAATTATGATATTTTAAACTATATGAATATATTGTTGTATGCTGATGATACAGTTATATTAGCTGAGCGTCAGGTTGAGTTACAGAATGCTTTGTTTGCTATGCATGACTATTGTGGAACTTAGTGTAAATGCTACAAAAACAAAAGCTGTTGTATTTACAAAAAAAGTTGGCAATAACAAATACGAATCTTATTATGATAATACTAAATTTGATATTGTTGATGACCTTTCATACCTTTGGGTACAATTTTAATTACAATGGGATCTTTTCAAAAACAAAGAAACGTCTTGTTGATCAAGCTAGAAAGGCTATGGTTGCATTAATGACTAAAGTCCGAAAATTAAATTTTACCATCTCCATTCAGTTTCATTTATTTGATCATATGGTAACGCCTGTTGTATGGATTTGAAGTTGTATGGATTTCGAAAACATTAAAATTATTGAGCAATTTCAATTGAAATACTGTAAATTCCTACTTAATATGACCATATCTACACCAAATTGTATGTTTATGGTGATTTGGGTATAAAACCAATTTTATTACATGTTAATGCTAGAATGTTGTGCTATTAGAGTAAAGTGATTACTGGTAAAGATGAAAGAAAATGTAAGATATTGTACATTATTAAACCTCACTTTTGTCTACAATGGTAAAATCCCATTACCAGACCAAGAGATATTTTGACTATCAGAAACATTTTCAATCTTTTTGACACGTGACCAAGCGAAAATTCACTGTCAGGTCATGTGACCGCAGTGATATTTTGAATGTCATATAAGGGCAAAAAACTGCTTCAATATATTAGCTAAATCATGACGTCATTGCCTTCCTTATACACATACAGCAGTATTATATAAATATCATATGGCAGCATGTGTGACATTCATATTGTACACCCTCGAATCAGAATGTCACCAGAGGCCAACGCCTCGGATGACATTCTGCTCTCGGGTTGACAATATCAATGTCACACATGCTGCCATATGATATTTATATAATACTGCTTATAATTTGCATACTCATATTAAGGCTATCTTAGTTTGTCTGAATTCTGTATATATCAGATAATTGATAACATTAGTCATTTTAAATCTATTGGTAAGTCTAGGCTGTTTGACCAGTTTTTGCAAGACTGGAGTGACAATGTGTCTAATATTTATATATAATTGTTTAGTCTATAGATTGTATAAAAAACATTGTTTTGAAGAAAACCTGAATATGTTACCTAGGACTTTAGCTTTGTCTCTTTGTAGATTTTGAACTATGAATCATAGTTTACCAATAGAAAAATATTGAAAGGGATCATGGTTTTTATCGTTTTTGCCACCAATGTATGCCAGTATTTCTTTGACTGATGAAAACAACTACTTCTGTAGCTGGCTTTATTCTGTGAAATAATACTATCAAAATTTAACTCATTCTCTGTTTAATAAAAGTTTGACATGCAGATGATATCTCTACTGTCTTGATATGGATGTGAATAATGTACATTGTATACATACTAAAACATGTTTTTTTTGTTTTGATTATACTTTTGTTAATTTGTTACAATCACGTGCATGTAATATGATAATAAATAAATCTTGAAAAACTTTGCATGTTTATATAAAGAAAAAGTTTCAATACACATGTTTCAAAGATTGAATAAAAAGTAATTATAGTTTAGCTTGACTTGACTAACTTAAATGTAAAATGCGACTAACATATTTACATTGTGTTCTAAATTCGTCAAACTAGTTTAAGTCCCTTTAATAAAAGCTTATCACCCTTACGCAAATCAAGTGTCTGTCCACGTTGTTCTACTGGGTGACGCATTCTTATTATGCACTGAAACATTATGCAAACCATTATACTGGTTATCAAATTGTTTTGAAATGGAACCCCAGATAAATATACCTGACAAACCAGTCAATAAACAATAAAATTACATTAAAGGAAACATTTATCAGTTAATTGGTCCGATTGAATAGCTTTAAGTGACACTAAATAGCGTGTAGGCAGCACTAAATATTGACTATTGGTCTTAAGCTATCGCTGTTGGAAAATTGTATCAAGTATTTATAACAATTGAATCATAAATACGCTAGATTCGTTCTTAAAAGTGTATCATATTTTCCCTTTCTTTGTGAAAAGCTATTTTTGCTCTTAATACAGTATGTTAACACAACTACAACAATTAATCGTATTTTTTAGTATTTTCTATTTTTGGTTTTTGAACATTTCCACTCCACAATCGATGGGATCCAGCAACATGATACCTTATAAATTCATGCTATGATGGTTTTCCAAAGTGTGTTTCAACAACAGGGACAAAAAATCATACGAATATAGGTTCCAGCTACACGTTAAGAATCAGCAAACGTTTACCCTAAGCTCTGACAATTTTATTATCTGGACCTTTTCACGTCTGTTGACATCGTTACGTTAAATACTCTGAAAGTGTCCACCAACAATCCGTATTCACTTTATTTATGATGCCATTCAATGCACACTTAACTTCTTACAATCTCCTTTCAAGTGGAAAAGCAACAGTAACATATTGTCCTCGTTTTGTTGTTATGTGGCTACAAGGTACATTATGACAAGCTTAATAAATAATCATAATCGGTCTTAATCGTAAATTGATTTTTTTTATTTGTACCATCACTGTTATGCTACATATTTGTGGGAATTAAACTTAAGCCAGAATGAAACAAGGCTGGAGATTTAAAATGAATCAACCTGTTGCCATCTGTGCCGTTCATAATTTTAAGATTATTGATGTACTAGTTGGCCCATGTTTTCAACAGGCGTACGACAACATATCTTAAGGTCACGAACTACATTAGAATATAAAGCGTGTGTCAGAAATATAGTTGCTAATCCTAGAAATGACCTAAAGGTCATTGAATGTTAGGGGCGCCTGGGTCTCGTGGTAGAAGATGGTTGGAGAATCACTGAAATGCCCCTTTTTCCATTTCAAAACTTCAGGGCGTTAGTATTAAATATGGAAAGCAATCACCTATTTAAGTAAATGTGATACTCTTGAGACTCTCAGAAATGTTATTTAGATCGCTCATGCCGTAAATCATGTTCTCGTCTCCTTCCGTTTATTCTAATGAAAACATATTGTTAAAAGAATAAGTTTAGTATGCTATGTTTATATGAAGTGTTTGAATTTATATTACTCTGAACTAGTTTAAACTTGTACTAACTACTGGCAGAATTGCCGGTAAAATATGTTAGCTGTGTAAATATTTGAATCATTTGTATGCCTGTCACATTATTTTTCAAGAGCATTTTAATTTTCTCGTAAAATGCATCAGCATTTCAAGGTATTCTTTGTTCATGTGTTGCATGTGTTTACTAACACAAAACACTTTGTTCTGTTTCAGTGCTTTGAAAATGAAAGCTTATCACCTTTGCGTAAGTTAAACGTTTGTTTACTGCATTAGACTACAATGATGCAACGCAATTGAAACATTGTGCAAACGATTCAAAAGGGTATTTAAATGGTTGCTAAATTGGGAACTCCGATAAATATATATGAGAAACCAATCAATAATCAATAAAATGACTGTTAAGGAAAAACTTATCAATTTAATTGTCAAACTGAATAGGATCTATTATTGCAGAAAAATGGTGTTCAGGCAGCAAAACAAATTGCCGCTTGGTCTCAAATAACAACAATCTGTCCGTGTTTACTATCTCCAAAGGTCGACTGTACGATTGAATTTAAGGCAAATTAAAAAACATTGGAAATGAACTAGAATGTACTGTGTTTTATTGAGTTTCTGACTTAAAGCAATATTTGCAAACTAAAGCACACCTGCAAAAACCATATTTTAAGTGAAAGTTTCCATTGGATTCAAAATCAAGATACCACACGTCCGAAATACAGAAGCCTTAATGAAAAATAGATTCTAGATGGTCGCAACATCATCAAATACGGTATTTTCTCAAAACAGGCCAAGAAAACGAGCTCGTATCAGACCAAACATACATCACTGTACACAATTAAGACAATATTTGTCGCTGTATCAGCTGATTTTACCCGTTTTAAAGTAGCGCATAATGGTTTCCCAGTTTATGGTGAGTATATTTAGCATGTGACAGTCACGTGATTAGTACAGATATATATATACCGACGCTATTTTTAAATTTACTGGGATTTACGTGGTAGACACAACAATTAAAATTCGAATTGATAAAATGCGCAAAAAATGGAAACGATACATGTTTCAATAAGTAAAATTCAATGCAATGTGCACAGCGATATCAGTTTTATTCAAGTGTTTGACAAGTTTCTTTTTTTCTTGCAATTGTATCATTTAGTGTCTATTGCCTTTAATGTATTTGAAAGTAACAAATTACATGCTTTGAAGAATACCGGATGCTAAAATACCATGAAAAACATCACCCTCGCGAAAACATTCCAACGAAACATTTGAGTTATTTGATAATGTTTCCCCTTATATTGATGACTTCCGAGCTCTTACAAGTTGACTTTCTAGCATTTACACACCACTTGACATCCACTTACTATATACCTGTCAAACAAGGATCTCTCTTCACCAGAATTAAATCGCCATTCAATAAACGTGTCATGACTTAATGTATGCTCTATTTTACGTGGAAACACAGCAGCAACTTCTTGACCTACTTTGTGTCTAGCTCATGAAGGCCTGGCTGTGGTTACATACTGACAGTGATGGAAATCACATCGCAAATTGATCAGATGTTATTTTATGTTGGTTAAGAATATTTGATGAACATGAGTCCTTAGTTTAATTCCTTTAATAAGATCTAATCACAAGTACGCAAATCAACGTTGTAACAATATGCGACGCAATCTAATTATACACTGAAACATTGTGCAAATTCTTTTACGCGTTAAACAATTGTTGTAAAAGGGAATCCCTGATAAATGTATCGCAAAAACAATCAATAAACAATAAAATGACTAATAAGGAAGCAATAATCAGTTAATTGGTCCGATTGAATAGCGTTCAAGTGACTAAATTAGCGTTTAGGCTATTGACCTCAAATAGCATTAAGATGGCCGTGTTAGATTATCCAATATAACATTATATCAATGTATTAGAAACAATTAAATCAAAGATAATCTAGAAATAATTTCGCCTGAACAATTTCACTTTTAAATTGACGCGATGATATAGATTCATGCGATGTTGGTTTCCGAACGTACATGTAAATGTCAACAACAGAAACACAAGACACGCGAATTCAAAGTTCATCTACATGGTAAGAATTAGCTAATGTTTCCCTGAAATACTATTGTTGAAGACTTTAGAAGCTCTGACAATTTTATTATCTGGACTTATCACATCTGTTGACAGCGTTCACTAAATCTGAAAGTGTTAACCGACAATCTGTCTTCACTTGATTTATATTGTCATACAATGTACGCTTTCTTACTATTTCCCTAGAAAGTGGGTACGTAACATCTTGTTCTCTTTTGGCTGTTGTGTGGCTACCAGGAAATAAACACACGTTACATAAAACGATCTTAGTCGACCTTATATTTCTAAATTGAAACTATTTTTGTATCATATTTTCGATATCTAACCTATTTGTGAGAAAATCTTGATACATTATAGATAATGAACATGATGGGAATATACTACAAATCCACTTTTTGACATTTTATGAAGATCTAAAAGTATATACTAGACATTCTTGCACAGTTTGGTTTCAAAAATTCTTCTTTACAACGGGAAAAAGACAGCATACACATACTGGTTGAGAAGCAGTTTCCGACGGAAAGCAGTTTCCGACAAATCGCTTTTTCGCGTACCTTCCTTAGATCTTCTTAAAAAATGTACTGCAATTCAGCTATATGGTAACTAGGCAATCAAAAGTTGAAATTCTTACTGAGACACGTACGAAAATTTTATTATTATTTAATGTTTAATGTTTATTTTTCATTTTGTACACAAACTTGCACGTGGGGGATCGGCACGCGCAGTGTATTGCGCATGCGTGTGAACCTAATCTGCATATCTATGAATAGCTACAAGGTTTTCCTTAATTGACTTATACAAACGATGATCATTGTGTACATATTTGTGAACACTGGTGTCATGCTTGTTTCGCATCCACATTCACTTAAATGTATACAAACACAAGTTTCCATCAGAAATGAATAAAAAATCATTGATAACCAGTCTCTGCCTGATTTCGAGTATGAATTGAATGTCGTAAATTTTAAGGTTTATTATTTTTGTTAATGCTGAAAAATTAAATAACATTTCTCTTATTACAGTCTTATATTTAGTTTATTAAATAAACGGATAATAAAAACACACAACAGGCACCTCAAATATGCCCCGCATTCAAATTGTTGGAAACTGCTTCTCATCACAAGCTAATCAGACCAACGTAAGTACCCTCTTTGCGCCCCTATTAGATACACTATATGTGACGTCATGTTAGAAATATATCGACAATAGCAACTTGAGCTGTAGTTATATAAAATGTGAACACTTTTAGTAGATATTTAAACACGAATAAATAATTCAATAAAAACGTTTAAAAACTGTCGGAAACTGCTTCTCAACCAGTATTATATATTATTTCTAGAATCTTAGCATAATGCGAGCAGTTTGTCAGGAATGTGCCCTGTCTGCTAATTAATTTTTAAGAATTGTAGAAGTCCTTGCACTTAAAATAAGAACATTTAAAAATCATACAACTTACAGCCTTTACAACTCTAATTTGGTAAACTCAAACTGAAATCACAGCAGCCTTTGAGATTATGGACATATTCGGCAACTTTCCGGTCTGAAACTCAACACGTTAAACACAAGGTCTATGGCTAAGTACAGCAAAAGATAATATCATGAATAAAATGTTTAATAAAAAGATCAGGTCAAAATGTATAAAATCCGTAGGTATTAATTTTTGACACAATAAAATTGAATGCATTTATTTAATCTGGGAGCAAAAATTATCCAACGCGAACTATTTTTATACCAAATCATGTCATGAATACGGTAAGCTTTTTATATTTTATATTATTTTGAATTACAATAGAGACAAAATTAAGCGTACTATTATTACAGGAAATAAACTCGAAGGCGGTCTGGAAGTTCCTTACTTTAACTATCTTCTCAAAAGTATGAAAATCAAAAGGGTGAATTTCAAAAAGTGAAAATTAAATGAAAATTGGAAAATAATAGCATCATACTTTCTTGATCAATGCGTCCAAAATTATCTTGTCTTTAATAGGAAATTAACCCCCTTATAAAATAAACTCTTTGTTTTCTACCAAGACTTCATCAACACGTGGTTTGAATTGAAATCGTTTTCAAGGCCAAGCAAGATTAAGAATGATATTGTTTTAAATTTCATCACAAGATGTATAGGGAAATAAATATGTAAAATTAAATGATAAATGTCTAATGTTCAAACACTGGATTGATTCTATTCCATGTTTCTAAACGATATAATTTCTTTAGCTGGTGAGACAGATGTGAGAAGAAATATGCCATCTTTAAAAGTGAAATATAACTTGATTTCAAAGTTAAACACAGTAAGGAAAGCTAGGATTGGAAAAATATAATTTAGTCAACTTCATCTGTAAACACAAAGTGTAAAACGTGTTTTCTTGTAAAACACGACCAAATCAGGTAGACGATCTCACGCAGATATTTCTCATATATATTGTAACAATGTATTTAAAATAAATAGAAACTGGCAAAACACTTTGAACAAAGTATTGGGTGATTTCTGCAATAAAGGTATATTCTCATTTTTGGTCTAAGATAAATGATACTTGTAACAGTTGTAAAATACATAAACAGATGAATAACCTCAAAATATACTTATAATTGGATATAACAATGAAAACAAAGAGTAAAACATTATCAACACTATACTTTGAAGAACCGTATTGATTTAAGTTCAACATTTCATGTTGACCTTCCAAACATTATCTAAATTAATGGAACGTTTAGTCCTCTACTGAAAAAACCCATTAGGGAATTTAAAATCATCTCTAGAATAGTTTGTAAAAGTTATATATTGCGCATACATATGCATACACATGTAATGTTTTACGATCATATAGTTGTATGTCATGATTTTTTTGTTCATTTTTTGTTATGTTTATAATCTGTATATAATTTGATAAAATAAACGGATGCCATTACGTGATTCCAAAATGACAAATATTAAAAACTGTTGAAGTACCGATTAAAACCGCCATCTGCTCAACAGGCGTACAGCAACTATCGTAAGGTCACGAATTTCAATTAAATATAAAGCGAGTACCATACATGCATGATGTTTATTTCCAGTAAACCTTTTCTTTTCAAAATACATCTAAAATAAGGCAAGAATAAAGGAATAAAAAACGCTTGTTGAAAACATGATACCAAGTACATGTATATTTTAGAGTTTAATGTTACAGAAAAAAGAGCGGGCGTACCTCGGCCGCATTTATCAGAATCGATAACGTAAACTAAATGAACCGAAAAGTTGAGAAATCGTCCATTTTCATTTCCCGCGACAAAAATACAAACACGTAGTTCATGGTTCCTTTTACTACTGACCCTTGCCTAACAATTAAGCCTTGGTGGACAATTAGATAGACTAAACTATACGCTATGAAACTAGCTTTTTGTGCATTCGTTACACTTTATCTACGTTAAACTGATGAAAAAACCCTTGTCGATTGACATTGGCTTACACAAAATATGCAAAGAACAAGAACCTTTGGACTGATGATAGGAGCTGAACATGAGGTTGATGAATCACTTGAATGCACACTTTGCCTATTTCAAACTTTCAGGGCATTAGCATAAAAAACAGCATCTATTTATGAAAGGTTGATACTCTGAGAAATGTTATTTAGATTGCTTGTGCCGCAAATAATGTCTGGATGTTTTATTCTCCTCTCCTCACGATCTTTGGCATGAAAATGTATTGCAAAAAGGAGAAATTTATTATGATTTGTTTTAACAGAACTAGTTTATACATGCTAAAAACATCTAATCAAAATCGAGGGATGGTCCTAAAATAAGGTACTTTTCCTAAGATAGGATTGCTAGTGTCTTAGGTTTTATAAATACGTTGCCCTTGTATTTTCAAAATATTGTTTTGCCTTAATGAACTAAAATCTGGAAGTATTGACGTTACCAAAGAATACATTTTTGCTCTTGTAATTGCCTGTAAGTTGTCATGCGAAATTTGACATGTCATTGTTTGAAAACAAAATCACACTGTGTCTTTGTTTCAATTACCACAAACACACATGGACAGACAAAGAGAATCACTCGGTTAGAATCTACCACTTATTTCAACTTAACATCAATGATGCATATCTATCCTATAGTTTTACAACTCCTACGACTCTTAAACCTTGTTGTTATGTTTGTGTTAAAACTAAGCAAGATAAACGATCCTCTGCGCCACGTCTTTCAGATTGCGATATAGCATCTTCGTGTTATAAAGTAAAGCGATGACTTGTAGAGTTTGGTTTTATTCAGACGATCGCACGAGATGTAAAATCGGAACAGCCCCCGTTGTATAAGTAATTTTTGTATTACCACGTGTTGATGGAATGAGATAGGTATAACAACTTGATACAGACATCAAACGAATCATGAGAAAGCATGATGCACAAATTGAGATGTTCATAAAACGCAGTTTAATCATTGTAATGGCAGATTGATAACATTGAAACAATGTAAAATTCAGGTGCTTTTGCAAGGTATTACAACTGGTCTGCGAATTCAATCAGCACTGAAGAGCAAGTGTTGGCAATGTAACCTGAGAAACATGTGAAAAAATATATATTACGCATTCTTCATTGTATACTTATAATATGGATATTTTCTGCCGAAACAAATAACGTCATTTCGACACGCCGTCGAAAACAATCAGCAAGTACCATTTTAATAGAGCCTGGCTGTGGTGACATACAGACAAAGATGGAACACACGTAAAAATTGCATCAGATGTTATTTTTATTTTGCTTATCATTTTCAACGAAAGTTAGTCCTTAGTATATTTTAAACATACGACCATTAAAAACAAATATGCATCCAAACGCCATCAATATCACGTTAGTAAGTTTTGTGCTTCCTCACCCCGCCCTTCAGGATTTGTGGTCAAACTAGTTTCAGTCGCTGGAATGAGAGCTAATTATCCTTACGCTAATCAAAAGTCTGTCCACGTTGTTACACTATATGACGCAATCTAATTATACACTGAAACATTGTGAAAACCTTTGCACGGGTTATCAAATTGTTTTGAAATGGAATCCCTGGTAAATATATCTGAAAAACTAGTCAATTTACAATAACACGACGTATCAAGAATCAATAATCAGTTAATTGGTCCGATTGAATTTCGTTTAAGGGGAAAAAAATAGCGTCCAGGCAGCAATAAATACTGACTATTGATCTCAAATAGCAATTAAATGTCCGTGTTAGATTCCACATTGCATCATTTTTTCAATGTATTTGAAACAATTGAATCATAAGCAATCTTAAAATAGTTTTGCCTCGTAGTGTATCTTATTTTTTGTTGGTGCAAAGCTATTTTTGCAGACACAAATGTATGTAAACACAACTACAACAATTACCGTATCTATTTAAGAACTGTTTAATTTAGTCAACAATAGAACATTTTTACTCTTAAATTGACGGGATTGAATAGCTGTATTGTATAGATTCATGCTATGTTGGTTTCCAATCGTATTTGTCATCGACAGAAACACAAGACATGCGAACACAATTTCACCTACACGTTAAGAATCAGCCAGTGTTTGTCCTGAAGTACTATGAAGATTTTAAAGCTCTGTTTCATTGTTTGGACTTTTCACATCTATTGACGCCATTGCACTAAAAACTAAAAGTGTTAACCAACAATCTGTCTTCTCTTGATATAAATTGCCATACAATGAACGCTTTCTTTCTTACTTTCCCCTTTAAAGTAAGAACGTAACAGTAAAATCATGTCCTCTGTGTGGCTAGCAGGAACACGAAGCACGTCACCAAAAAGATTTTTATTTTAAGCTGAAATGATCTTTGTATCATATTTTCGTTATGCTAGTTATTTGTGAGGATGTATCTTCAGACATTATGAACAAATAACATGATGGAGAATAAAACAAATCAATGTTGCGCCTTTTTCATAAAGATTGAAGAGTATATTTGACATTCGTGCTAAGTTTTGTTTCAAACATTCTTCTTCGCAATGGGTAAAAATAACGTACACATACAATTCTTTCAGAATGTTCGTCAAGAGTATCCCCTGTCTGCTCAATTATTTATAAGAATTGTAGAAATCATTGCTATTAAAATATGAACATGTGAAGCAATCGAAGGAGTAGATGTGAATAACGCCGATTTGAATATCAAACAACTTGTAGACAATACAACCCTATTTTTGAAAAATCACACTGAAATCACAGCAGCTCTGGAAATTATTGATACATTCTGCAACCTTTCATTCTGAGACTCAACAAACTAACAACACAAAGTCTATGGATATGTGAATAAAATAACAATGACATGAATGAAATGATTAATTTAAACTTCATGTCGAAATATATCAATACTATCTATTTTGGACATAACACAATTGAATGCATTAACTTTAACTGGGAGCAAAACATATATAATCATGTTATTGACATGGTTAACCCGTTATATTCTATTTCAATTAAAATGAGAAAGAAGACCAAAATAAACGTTCAATTTTGATAGGAAATAAACATGAAGGCGGTCTGGAAGTTCCTGACTTAAACTACTTTTAAAAATGTATGAAAAGTAAATGGGTAAATCCCTTATAACCAAAATAAAATGCAAATTGAAAAACAATCATATGATACATTCTTGATCAGTTCGGCCCAAATTAGATTTTCTATAATATGAACATATCCTCACTAAACATAATTATTTTCTACCGAAACTTGATCAACAAGTGTCAAGAATTTAAATCGTTTTTAAGGCCAAACAAGATTAAGGATGATTTTGTTTTCAATTTCAACACAAGATGTATACGGAAATAAATATGTAATATTGAATAATAAGAGTCTACTGTTCAAACACTGGATTGATTCTGTTTCATGTTTCTAAACGATATAATTTCATTAGCTGGTGAGACAAACTTGAGGAGAATTATGCCATATTTAGAAATGAAATGTCACTGGATTTCACAATAAGAAATGTTATCCCCAACGAGTGGGAAAATATAATTAAATCAGCTCAATCGATAAACACAAAGTTTAAAATGTGAGATCTCACACAGATATTTCTTATATATATTGTAACAATGTATTTCGAAAACTAGATAAATAATGGCAAGAAACTGTCAACAAACCAATCAACTTACGATCATAGTATTTCATTTAACATTGGGTGATTTCAGGAAATAAATTATATTCTCGTTTTTGGTCTAAGATTAATGACACCTTTAGCAACTGTAAAATACTTAAACAGATGACTAGCCTCGAAGTACTTATACTTGGATATAAGATTGAATACTTAGAGTATGATTTTATCAACACTATACTTTGTCAAATTGGCTTCTGTATTTACAAATGAAACCTTCTTTCTGAAAGAGGCAGAACCGTTTTGATTTAAAGATGCATTATTACTCCCAAATAAGATGTGCCACAATTAATACAATGGTTTTGATCACAGAAAAACATGAATAATAGATATGGAAAACAATTAAGGTTCTTATGAAGGATACTGTGTTTAATTTATAAGAAAGGTTAATACAACCACGGTATTACTACCGTATGAGATGATCAATTTAAGTTCAATATTACATTCTGTCCATTTTGTTATCCAAACTCTATTTAAATACATAGTCCTCTCCTCAATAATTTTTTATTTTTGAATTTAAAAATTTATGAACATAATATTTTGTTAAACCATACGTGATATATAGCGCATACATATGCACTGTTTTACGAAGATATATTTGTATGTCATGATTTTATAGTTCATTATTTGTCAAGTTTATAATGAGTTTGTAATGTTAGAAAGTAAATGGATACCAAAAAGCGATTCCAAAAAGAATTTCTTTTTTAAAAGTACCAACTAAGGCGTGAATCTAATGAACTAGTGTACGGCAACTATCTTAATAATTTCAATCAAATATTAGGCAAGTACCAGAAATGTCATTGATAAGTTTACATGTTTTTCCAATAAAAAATCTTTTCAAAGGACATCTTCAAATATAGCCAAGGGTAGAGGAAGCGTAGAGGAATAAAACTAACGATCGTTATATGCGCGCGTGATAACATGTTATCGAGTACATGTATATGTTAGAGTCCAATGTTGGAGAACAACATAAAATAAAGCCGGTGTACAATTTATTAAAATCGATAAGCGTAAAATAAATGAAGCGAAAAGTAGAAAAATCGTCGATTTGTCATTTTCCCAAACAAAAATGCAAACACGTAGTTTATGATTCCTTTTACTAATGATCCTTACCTTGGTGACTTGCACATCGTACATCGTCAAAACACATATATTATAAAATATAATAAGTCAACGTGTATGAGCAATGAAAATAACAAACAATAATAATTATTTCGAGATACCATCGGTTACAATATCATTTAATACATTTTGTTTCGGAAGTACATCTATTTTGCAGTCATCTTATTACCATTTATAAACCCAAAACGCACTTTGCCATATTTTCATAAACCAAATCACAATGTATCATTGATTCATAAACATAAAAAACAATGTGTCTTTGATTCATTAACCCAAAAAGAACTGCGTCTCTGTTAATATATGTGTTTTGACGATGTACGATGTGCAAGTCACCAAGGTAAGGATCATTAGTAAAAGGAACCATAAACTACGTGTTTGCATTTTTGTGTGGGAAAATGACGAATCGACGATTTTTCAACATTGCCCTGATAATTTTATTATCTGGACTTATCACATCTGTTGACAGCGTTCACTAAATCTGAAAGTGTTAACCGACAATCTGTCTTCACTTGATTTATATTGTCATACAATGTACGCTTTCTTACTATTTCCCTAGAAAGTGGGTACGTAACATCTTGTTCCCTTTTGGCTGTTGTGTGGCTACTCGGAACACAACACACGTTTCATAAAACGATCTTAGTCGATCTTATATTTCTAAATTGAAATTATTTTTGTATCATATTTTCGATATCTAACCTATTTGTGAGAAAATCTTGAGACATTATAGATAATGAACATGATGGGAATATTCTACAAATCCACTTTTTGACATTTTATGAAGATCTAAAAGTATATACTAGACATTCTTGCACAGTTTGGTTTCAAAAATTCTTCTTTACAACGGGAAAAAGACAGTATACACATATTATATATTATTTCTAGAATCTTAGCATAATGCGAGCAGTTTGTCAGTAATGTGCCCTGTCTGCTAATTAATTTTTAAGAATTATAGAAGTCCTTGCACTTAAAATCAGAACATTTAAAAATCATACAACTTACAGACTTTACAACTCTAATTTGGTAAACTCAAACTGAAATCACAGCAGCCTTTGAGATTATGGACATATTCGGCAACTTTCCGGTCTGAAACTCAACACGTTAAACACAAGGTCTATGGCTAAGTACAGCAAAAGATAATATTATGAATAAAATGTTGAATAAAAAGATCAGGTCAGAATGTATAAAATCCGTAGGTATTAATTTTTGACACAATAAAATTGAATGCATTCATTTAATCTGGGAGCAAAAATTATCCAACGCGAACTATGTTTACACCAAATCATGTTATGAATACGGTAAGCTTTTTATATTTTATTTTATTTGAATTACAATAGAGACAAAATTAAGCGTACTATTATTACAGGAAATGAACTCGAAGGCGGTCTGGAAGTTCCTTACTTTAACTATCTTCTCAAAAGTATGAAAATCAAAAGAGTGAATTTCAATAAGTGAAAATTAAATGAAAATTGGAAAATAATAGCATCATACTTTCTTGATCAATGCGTCCAAAATTATCTTGTCTTTAATAGGAAATTAACCCCCTTATAAAATAAACGCTTTGTTTTCTATCAAGACTTCATCAACACGTGGTTTGAATTGAAATCGTTTTCAAGGCCAAACAAGATTAAGAATGATATTGTTTTAAATTTCATCACAAGATGTTTAGGGAAATAAATATGTAAAATTAAATGATAAATGTCTAATGTTCAAACATTTGATTGATTCTGTTCCATGTTTCTAAACGATATAATTTCTTTAGCTGGTGAGACAGATGTGAGAAGAAATATGCCATCTTTAAAAGTGAAATATAACTTGAATTCAAAGTTAAACACAGTAAGGAAAGCTAGGATTGGAAAAATATAATTTAGTCAACTTCATCTGTAAACACAAAGTGTATAACGTGTTTTCTTGTAAAACACGACCAAATCAGGTAGACGATCTCACGCAGATATTTCTCATATATATTGTAACGATGTATTTAAAAAAAAATAGAAACTGGCAAAACACTTTGAACAAAGTATTGGGTGATTTCTGAAATTAAGGTATATTCTCATTTTTGGTCTAAGATAAATGATACTTGTAACAGCTGTAAAATACATAAACAGATGAATAACCTCAAAATATACTTATAATTGGATATAACAATGAAAACAAAGAGTAAAACATTATCAACACTATACTTTGAAGAACCGTATTGATTCAAGTTCAATGCTGACCTTCCAAACATTATCTAAATTAATGGAACTTTTAGTCCTCTACTGAACAAACCCATTAGGGAATTTAAAATCATCTCTAGAATAGTTTGTAAAAGTTATATATTGCGCATACATATGCATATACATGTAATGTTTTACGATCATATAGTTGTATGTCATGATTTTTTTGTGCATTTTTTGTTATGTTTATAATCTGTATATAATTTGATAAAATAAACGGATGCCATTAGTACCGATTAAAACCGCCATCTGCTCAACAGGCGTACGGCAACTATCGTAAGGTCACGAATTTCAATTAAATATAAAGCGAGTACCATACATGCATGATGTTTATTTCCAGTAAATCTTTTCTTTTCAAAATACATCGAAAATAAGGCAAGAATAAAGGAATAAAAAACGCTTGTTGAAAACATGATAACAAGTACATGTATATTTTAGAGTTTAATGTTGGAGATATACAGAAAAAAGAATCGATAACGTAAACTAAATGAACCGAAAAGTTGAGAAATCGTCCATTTTCATTTCCCGCGACAAAAATACACACACGTAGTTCATGGTTCCTTTTACTACTGACCCTTGCCTCACAATTAAGCCTTGGTGGAAAATTAGATAGACTAAACTATACGCTATGAAACTAGCTTTTTGTGCATTCGTTACAATTTATCTACGTTAGACTGATGAAAAAACCCCTTGTCGATTGACATTGGCTTACACAAAATATGCAAATAACAAAAACCTTTGGACTGATGATAGGAGCTGAACATGAGGTTGGTGAATCACTTGAATGCACACTTTGCCTATTTCAAAACTTCAGGGCATTAGCATAAAAATAAAGAGCAAGCATCTATTTTTGAAAGGTTGATACTCTGAGAATTGTTATTGAATTGCTCGTGCCGCAAATAATGTCTGGATGTTTTATTCTCCTATCCTCACGGTCTTTGGCATGAAAATGTATTGCAAAAGGTAGAAGTTTAATAGGCTTTGTTTAAACAGAATTAGTTTATACATGCTAAAAACATCTAATCAAAATCGAGGGATGGTCCTAAAATAAGGTTCTTTTCCTGAGATAGGATTGCTAGTGTCTTAGGTTTTATAAATACGTTGCCCTTGTATTCTCAAAATATTGTTTTGCCTTGATGAACTAAATTCTGGAGGTATTAACGTTACCAAAGTATAAATTTATGCTCATGTAATCGTCTGTAAATTATCACGCGAAATTTGACAATTCATTTACAAAGAATAGCAAAATTTCAGCAAAATGATCTATACGAAGCTTTATATGGGTTATAATGTAAAAATGTCCTACTTGAAATAATACTGGAATGCACAGTTCATAATCCCCTCAACGCGACCAGTAGAACAGAAAAGTACCTGTGTATAATGGAGGTTTAACCAACATATATGTTTTGGTATTATCTGTCAATTTAATAATCGGATGTTCACTGCAGATTGTTCATGGAATCGGTACACCCCTATTTCACGGATGAGAAACAGTGACTCTAGCTCAGACAGACAGACAGACACACAGACAGACAGATAGGCAGGCAGACAGACAGACAGACAATTCAATGACTGGCATATAGTATATCATCAAAACACATACATGTATTAGCAATGACAATAACAAAAAAAAATACTTATTTCGAGACACCATGAGTTATAATATCATTTAATATTTTTTGTATCGGAAGTACATCTATTTTGCAGTCATCCTATTATCATTCTTTCATAAACCCAAAACGCACTTTGCCATTGATTCATAAACCCAAAACGGACTGTGTCTTTGTTTCATAAACCCAAAACGCACCGTGTGTTTGTTTCATAAACAAAAAACAAACTGTGCAGCCGTTTCAATAACCAAAAAACACTATGTCATTGTTTCATAAACCAAAATCACACTGTGCCGTTGTTTCATTTACTACAAACACACATTCACAAACAAACTTTACATCAATGATGCATATCTATCCTAATGGTTTTACAACTCTTGAACCTTGAACGATTCTTGAACCTTGCTGTTATGTTTGTGTTAAGAATCAGCAGGATAAGCGATCCTCAGCACAACATTAACGTCTTTAAGATTGTGATATAACATGTTCGTGTTATAAGGAAACGCGATGACTTGTAGAATTTGGTTTTATTCAGACGATCGCACGAGACCTCTAAAATCGAAACAGCACTCATTGTATAAGTTATTTATGTATTACCACGAGTTGCTGAAATGCGACAGGAATAAAAACTTGATACTGATAGCAAACGAATCATAAGAAAGCATGACGCACATACTGAGATGTTCATAAAACGCAGTTTAATCATGGTAATGACAGATTAATAACATTGAAACAATGTATCATTCAGGTGCTTTCGTAAGGTGTTGCAACTGGTCTGCCAATTTAATTAGCACTAAATAGCAAGTGTTGACAATGTTACCTCAGAAACATGTGAAAAAGCAAATAGTTCGCATTCTTCATTGCGAAATACTGAAAATAAGCATATTTTTCTGCCTAAACAAATAACGTTATTTCGACACGCCGTCGAAAGCAATCAGCAAATATACCATTTTAAAATGAGTTATAATATCATTTAATAAATTTTGCTTTAAAAGTACATGTATTTTACAGTCATATTTTTACAATATGATTTCCTAATTGAAGCATTCAATAAATATGTGTTAATGGTTATAAGTCAGTATCTCGGAATATTTCAATGTTTCTTTCCGCAATTCATTTTGTCTGTTCCAGTGTGTTGTTAATGAAAGCTAATCACCTTCACGTAATTTGAACGTTTGTTCACTGCATGAAATTACAATGTAATGATGCAACGTAATTGTTCAAACGATTTAAACGGGTATTCAAATGGTCTTAAAATTGGATACCCCGATAAATGTAGCTGTTTCCCCATCAATGAGCAATATGAAATGGCAGATAAGGACACTCTGGTCAATTAAATGGTCCAAATGAATTGAATGTAATATTCCTAAATGGTGTTTAGGCAGCAAAATATATTAGCGCTTGGTCTTAAATAGCAATAAACTGTCCGTGTTTAGATTTTAAGAAGAACAATTCTATCATCATTGTATTTAAGGCAAAACAGTAACATTGGAAATGAAATAGAAGGTTCTGTGTGTAATTGTGTGCCACATATCTCTGTTGCCTGCAAAATAAGATGTCAAACCAATGTGAAATTATACAAGTAACTCCCAATTATAGGGGGTTAATTTTTATATGCGGTTATAATATTGATGATATTAAAACAAAATGAAGTTCTAAGAATATCATGTGATAGCATTCTAGTGACTGACAGAATGTAAATAAACTTTGAACCACATGCATTGATTATTTCTTTTATACAACTAAGACTTACTCATTATCTTCCTGTTGCGGCACTCCATACTGCTGTCTGTACTGGTAGTATGCAGTCTCTAGCACATAGCGGTCCAGGCAAACAGTGCCAAACCCGGGGTGGTCTGTTATACATTCAATGTCATGGCCTTCTTCATTGAACACATCCAGTTTGAAGTTTGTTTGTTCAACATCACGGCAGCATACCGATTCCCGCTCTGTATGCATAGCAATACAGCTATTGCATCTGCACCTAAAACAATTAAATCATCAAATAAACTACAAAATTACTATAATCAAGTTCTTTTGCTGGATATGGGATTATAAATGATAATCTAGATTAGAAATTTGATGTACAAAATAATTTATAAACCAAGCAATAGTTATGAAAATATTATAGTACAGATAGTCACGTTCATGTATTTTCAGACATTTCAGTTTTGACAAATGTTGAATTACACGACATTCTTAATTGTCACATGAATTACAAAATATAAAAACAGTGACACTGAATGACTTAAAACCAAACTTGTATTCAAATTGAATTTGCATTTTAACATTTTTGGGTATCGATTCCGCATAGATAAAGAAGTTCAAATTAAGTTTAGTAACTTTAGGTTACCAGTTCGTGTTGCCAATTCGATTTCCATCATCTCCGTCGTGAAGATCTAGACGATTAATGTCGTCTTCAATTAAATCATCCCTATTTAATGGTTCAAACTGATATGGAACAATGTTATTTTCAGCGTCATACGAGCTAGTATCCGAAAAATCAATCGATTCATCTCCGTCAGTTGTGTAATTCTCGCTGTCAGACATTTTGGATTCACGACTGTGACGTCACAGTCTGATCATCGACTTCGCACTTTTCCGGAAATATTTCCGTCATTTTCCGTACAGGTATGAAATGTAGCGTAATATACCGTTCGGAAACAGGTAAAATGATCGTAAATTTTCGTAAGAAAATTACCAATCAAAATATGATGCCGAATAGAACCTATACCGAAAAGTTTAAAATAAGGCTGCATAGTACCTTTAAAGCTCTTTTTGCAAAACTCAAAAGCAAGTCAACATAACTGCAAAAATACCGTACTTTTAAGTTCTTCATAGACGTAGTAGAGATATATCCGTTTCCATTAGATCCACCATCAGGATTCAATACTATCATAGATACAGTAGTCCGTATGTATTTGAAATAAACTTGTTCAATGCTTTGAAGGATATCGGATGCTATAATACCAACAGAAACTTAACCAAACGAAACCATTCCAACATCTATTTTAAGTAATTTGATGTTCCCATTATATTGAAGAATTCAGAGCTCTGACAACTAAACTATCTAGACTGTTTAACAAACAACTGTCTTTGCAAGATTTATACCGCTATCTAATGAATGTTTCATGACATAATATCTGCTCTGTTTGACGTTGAACTACAAAAGCAACAACTTGTCTTATTTTGTGCATGGCTACTGAGAGTCCGGCTGTGGTGACATACAGTCAGAGATGAAACACACATACAAATGTATCAGATGTTATTTTAATTTGACTGATGATTTTCGATGAAAATAAGTCCTTAGTATATTTAAACATCCGACCAGTAAAAACAAATATGCATCCAAAGCCATAAATATCACATAGCTAATGACCTTTACGCAAATCAAAAGTCTGTCCACGTTTTGACAATATGCTTTGTAATCTAAATATGCACTGAAACATTGTTCAAACCTTTGTACGGGTTACCAAATGGTTTTAAAAAGGAATCTCCGATGAATATATCTGAAAAAAAACACACACAATTAAATTACATATAAGGACGCAATAATCAGTTAATTTGTCCGATTGAATAGCGTTTAAGGGACAAAAAATAGTGATAAGGCAGCAAGAAATATTGGCTATTGATCTCAAATAGCAATTAGATATCCGTGTTAGATTCTCAAATGTATCATTTTATCAATGTATTTGAAACAGATGAATCAAAGACAATCTAGAAATAGTTTTTCCTAGCTGTGTATCTAAAAAACAATTCTTGTTGCAAATCCATTTTTGCAGAACCTTCTAGTTAGTTTAAACATATTTTATTCATCAGCGTAAACACACATATTATAAAGACAAACAGAAACCACATGTACAATCTAGAAAAGGATTAGAACGAAAGATAAATATATATTAAAAGTTCTTCTCCCAAACCTTCTATTTGAGTCATCATATTGAACATTTTCATTTAACAATTGACGGGATCGAATAACAATACACTGTATAGATTCATGTTTGTTTCCAACGTATATGCCAACAGCGGAAATACTAGACACGTAAACAATTTCCACGTACACGTTAAGAATCAGACAATGTTTGCCCTGAAGTCTAATGAAGACTTTAAAGCTCTGAAAATTTTGTTATCTAGGCTTTTCACATCTGTTGACGTCATTGCACTAAACACTAAAAGTGTTAAACCGCAATCTGTCTTCATTTAATTTATATTTCCATACAATGTACACTTTGTTTCTTACTTTATCCTTTAAAATGTGAACGTTACAGTGACAATCTGTCCTCTACTGGCAGTTGTGTGGTTACCTGGACGACGAAGCATTGCCAAAAAACATCTTTATTTTAAGTTGAAATTATCTTTGTATCATATTATCGTTATGCTTCCTATTTCTGACGATTCATCTTTAGCCATTTTGAACAATGAACATGATGGGGAATTAAAACAAATCAATTTTTTGTCTTTTTTATGAATATTTAAGAGTATTTTATAGTTTGGTTTCAAACCCTATTCTTTACAGTGGGTTAAAACAACATACACACATAATTCTTCTAAAATATTAACAAAGTGCGAAAATTTCGTCAAAGGTGTCCCCTGTCTATTAATGTATTCTTTAGACAATTCATTTGGAATGTAAGCATAATGATAGTAATTCGTCAGGAGTTTCTCCTGTCTGCTCAATCTGTTAGAATTGCAGAAGTCCTTGCACTTAAAATAAGAACATGTGAATCGATTGCATGAGTAGATATAAAACACCCATTAAAAATTGCACAACTTGCAGACTATTTTGAAAAATCAAACTGAAATCACAGCAGCTCTGGAGATAATTGATACATTCGGCACGTTTTCGGTCTGAAGCTCAACAGACTAAAACACAAGGTCTATGGATTGGTACATTAAAAAAAGAATGATTTGAATATGATTAATAAAAAATTCATATCAAAATATATAAAATCCGGGGGTGTTGTTTGGAACACAACAAACTGAATGCATTAATGCAAATTGGAAGCAAAAACGTATCATACGCGAACTATTTTTACTCCAAGTCATACTATTAACACGGTTAACTCTTTATACTTCAGTTGAAATTCAGTTTACTTTTATAACGGAAATAAATTCGAAGACTGTTTGAAAAATTCTGACTATTATAATATTTTCAAAAGTATGAAAATCATATGGGTAATTTTCTTACAATCAAAACAAAATGCAAATTGGAAAATAATTGCATCAGACTTTCTTGATCAATATGGCCAAAATGATATTGTCTTTAATATAACAATAATCTCACTGAAATCTATATAAGAACAAAACATGAAACTCCTTGTTTTCTACCAAGACTCGATCAACTCGTGGTTTAGATTTAAATCGTTTTCAATGCCAAGTAAGATTAAGAATGATATCGTTTTCAATTTCAACACAAGATGTATAGGGAAATAAATATGTGACTGAATTAAATGATAAATGTCTACTTTTTAAACACTTGATTGATTCTGTTTCATGATTTTAAACGATATAATTTCATTCGCTGATGAGATAGACGTAAGAAGAATTATGCCATCTTTAAAAGTTAAATGTAACTGGATTTCGGACATACGATCAAAATGAATTTGACGATTTCTCGCAGACATGTTTCTCAAATTTATTGTAACGATGATTTTCAAAACAAATTCTAGTTCATGAATACTGGCAAGAAACGTTCAACAAACCAATCAACTTACGATCATGGTATTGCATTTAACATTGGGTGATTTCAGAAAATAAAGTACATTCTCATTCTTGGTCTAAGATAAATGACACCTATAACAATTGTAAAATACAGAAACAGATGAATAGCCTCGAAATTTTTATATTTGGATATTAGATTAAATAAAAAGAGTATAATACTATCAACACTAAACTATGTATAGGGTTTTGTATATCAACACTATACTATGTATAGGGAACTGTATTTATATTTATTCAATATAACATTCTGACCTTTTTATTATCCAAACACTATTTAGAAGTAAAATAATTCAAGGCCTTTACTCAATAATTTTATTAGGAAATTTAAAATTATCTAAAGAATATTTTGTTAAAAATGAGCTATATATAACGCCATGTCATGATTTTCTAGTTCATTATTTGTCATGTTTATACTCAGTATGTAATTAAAAAAAATAAACAAATGCCATGAAACGATTCCAAAAAGAATGAATTATTTTTAAACGTATTGAAGTACCGACTAAGGTGTCCATCTACTTAATAAAAGAACGACAAGATATAGAACGGTCACGAAAATCAATCAAATATTAAGCGGGACCAGGCCCTAATTTCTCGAAACATTTCAAGCATAGCAGGCTAAAGTCCCGTATTTCACTTAAACAAATACATTGCTTTACATTGATTTCTAAAAGCTAAAATAATATTAATAATAAATAAATTATCACGATTATCTTTAAAATTGCTATCTTTAATTGTCAAAAACGAGAGAATTAAAGGAATTATACCAAATCGAATATAGTCAGCTTAGTTTAATCCTGTTATAAGAGATTTAAGACATGTGATTGTAAGGTCACGAATTGCAAACAAATATAAAGCGTGTACCAGACATGTATTTGATAAGCTTAGATAGTTATTTCCACTAAACGAAATACTGGTCAAGAATAAGGGAATAAAAAGAAACATCGTAAGATACGCTCGTTGTTACATGACATAAAGTAAATGTATAAGTTAGAGTTCAATGTTGGAGATCTACAGAAAGTAGAGCAGGCGAACCTCGGCCTCATTTATTAGAATCTATAGACGCAATATAAATAACCAAATAAATTGAAAAATTGTCGATTGTCATTGGTCCACACAAAATGCAACTTTTTTCATTTACTACAGACCCTTGTTTAACAAATAAGCCATGGTTGTAAAATAGACGGACTGAAATTTACGCTATGAAACTAGCTTTTGGTGCATTCGTTACTATCGATCTTTGTAAAATGGATGAACAAAAAAACAACAACATGTTGACGATTGTCATTGGCCTACACAAAAATGCAAATAACAATATTTTTAATGAAACAGCTTATGCACTGGTGAAAGGAGCTGAACATGAGGTTGGTGAATCACTTAAATGCTCCCTTTGCCTTTTTCAAAATATCAGGGCATTAGCATTTAAAATGGAAAGCAAGCATCTATTTATGAAAGGTTAATACTCTTGTAACTCACTGAGAAACGTTATTTAGATCGTCCGTACCGCAAATCATGTTTGGATGTTTTGTTCTCCTCTCTTCCCGGTCTTTGGCATGGAAGTGTGTAGCAAAAATGAGAAGATTAATATGCTTTATTTAAACAGAACTAGTTTATACTTGCTAATAACTTCTAATCAAAATCGAGGGATTGTCCTTAAATAATGTAATTTTCCTGAGATAGGATTGGTAGTATCTTAGGTTTTAGGTACCTAACAATCCTTGATAAACATTATTTGTTTTGTATATATAGTATGTATGCACTGTGCTGTTTGTGGAGTTTTTGCTGTTCTTCCACATAAACCAAAATGCTGTTCTTCCACATAAACCAAAACACAATTTTGGTTTTTCATGAACCAAAAACGCTCTGTGTCATTGTTTCCTAATCCAAAAACGCACCGTGTGTTTGTTTCTTGAACCAAAACGCAGTGTGTGTTTGTTTCATTAAACCAAAATGCACTTTGTGTTTGTTTCATAAACCAAAAACGCACTGTGTCATTTTTTCATCAACCAAAAACGCACTGTGCCATTGTTTTAAAAACCTAAAACGCACTGTGTGTTTGTTACATAAAACCAAAAACGCTTTTTGTCATTGTTTCATAAACCAAAAACGCTCTGTGTCATTGTTTAATAAACCAAAAACGCACTGTGTGTTTGTTACATTAAACCAAAACGCACTGTGTGTTTGTTTCATTAAACCAAAACGCACTGTGTGTTTGTTTCATTTAACCAAAACGCACTTTGTTTCATAGACCAAAAACGCACTGTGTCATTGTTTCATATAAAAAAACAAACTGTGCCAAGGTTTCATTAACCAAAATCATTATGCCATTGTTTCATAAATCAAAATCACACTGTGCCGTTGTTTCATTTACCAATGATGCATATCTCTCCTTGTGGTTTTACAACTCTTTCGACCCTTGAACCTTGTTGTTATGTTTGTGTTAAGAATCAGCGGGATAAGCGATCCTCACAGCCACTTTATCGGCTTTCAGATTGAGATATTAAATTTTCGTGTTTTAAGGGAAAGCGATGACTTGTAGAGTTTGGTTTTATTCAGACGATCAAACAAGACCTTTAAAATCGAAACAGCCCCCGTTGTATAAGCAAAGTATGTATTACCATGTTTTGCTAGAATGAGCAAGGAATAAAAACTTGATACAGATACCAAACTGGTCATAAGAAAGCATAATGCACAAATTGAGAAATCATAAAACGCAGTTTAATCATAGTCATGACAGTTTAATTACATTGAAACAATGTATCATTCAGGTGCTTTCGAAAGGTATTACAACTGGTCTGCCAATTTAATTAGAACTGAAGAGCAAGTGCTGGCAATGTGTTGCCATTACCCGAGAAGCATGTGAAAATACAAATATTACACATTTTTCATTGCGATATACTGATTATATGCATATCTTTCTGCCTGAACAAATAAAGTTATTTCGCCACACCGTCGATAACAATCAGCAAATACCATTTTAAAATGAGTTATACAAACATTTAATAACTTTTGTACTTTACAGTCATACTATTACTATATGATTTCCTAATTAAGGCATTCAACAAATAGGTGCTCATAGTTATAAGTCAGTATCTCGAAATATTTCAATGTTTCCTTCCGCATTTCATTTTGTCAGTTTCAGTGTGTTGTAAATGAAAGATAATCACTTTCACGTAATTTTAAACGTTTTTTTTCTGCATTATACTACGATGTTATGATGCAATGTAATTGTAACATTGTGCAAATGATTTAAACGGGTATTTAAATGGTTTTAAAATTGAACATCCCGATAAATGTTACTGTGAACCCATCAATAGCAAAAAAATGACAGATACGGAAACACTGACCAGTTAAATGGTCCAAATGAATTCAATCTAATATTCCAAAATGGTGTTTATGCAGCAAAAAAGGTGCTTGGTCTCAAATACCAATTATCTGTCCGTGTTTAGATTCTCGGAAGGGCAATTGTACGATTGTATTTAAATGGAAAACATTAGCAACAAGAGTTTCTGTGTCTTTTTTGCTTAAAAGTTACTTTTTCAAACTCAAAAACATGTAAAACTGACTTCAAAATAACCGTATAGTTAAGATTTTCGTTTACCAAGTAAAAGGTATGACCGTTTCATTTGGATGCAACATCAGGATACAATAATTGTTTTACCCTACATACAATAGCCCTTATGCATTTGAAATTAGCTTATGCATTGCTTTGAAAAACACAAGACGCGATATCCCGAGAAACTTATCGCTCGCGAAAACATTCCAACAAGTTGTTTGAATAATTTTATGTCTCCCCTTATATTGAGGACAACTTTACTATCAAGTCCTTATAAATCACTGGTCATCAGTTCACTTTAAACCCTAAAGCTGTGTTATTAAGAACTCTCTTCACCAAATTTATATCGCTATCGAATAAACGTTTCATGACTAAATATCTGCTCTATTTTACATGGAACCACAAAAGAAATTACTTGTCCTCTTGTGTGCCTGGCTAATGAAGGCCCGGCTGTGGTGACATACTGACAATGAAGGAAAGCACAACGCAAATTGATCAGACGTTGTTTTAATTGACTAAGAGAGTTAATGATAATGAATCCTTAATACAATGTATATATATCAAACATATGACAAGAAAACAATTTGTGTTGTGTGCATCTTAAAGCCATTCATATCACCACAGTAGCAAATTCTGTGTTTCCTCGCCCCGCCCTTCAGGATTTCTAATCAAACTAGTTCTAGTCCATTATATAAAAGCTTATCACCCTTACGCAAATCAAATGTCTCTCCACGTTGTTACAATATGCGAGGCAATCTAATGATGCACAGATACGTTGTGCAGACCTTTATACGGGTTATCGAATTGTTTTAAAATGGAATCCCTGATAAATATATCTGAAAACCCAATTAATTAACAATAAAATGACATATTAAAAAGCAATAATCAGTTAATTGGTCCGATTGAATATCGTTTAAGTGGCAAAAAGTATCGTGTATACTAAGGAAGCACGAACTATTGGCCATTGGTCGCAATTAATAATAAGCTGTCCGTGTTATGATTATCCAAAGCAACGTTTTATTTATGTATTTGAAACAATGAAATTATAGAAAACAGGAAAAACATGTGGTAAGCTGTGTATCCTACTATCGATTTTCTGGTGAAAAGTTATTTATGCTGACACAAAAGTATGTAAACAAAACTATTACAATAACCGTATCTTTTTTAGTATTTCCTATTTTTGGGGTATTATATTGAATATTTTCGATTCGTAATTGACAGGATGCAATACCAAGTTACTATATAGATTCATCCTACTTTTGTTTTAAACAGTATAAGTCAACAACATTAACAAATAAAAAAAACAACAGGCGAAAACAAATTAATTCCATTTTTACGTTTAAAATCACAATGTTTATCCTGATGTACTACTTAAAAAGATTTCAACGCTCTGACAATTTTATTATCTGGACTATCCAAATCTGTTGACATTCTTGCTATAAAAACTCTGAAAATGTTTACCAATAATCTGTTTCCACATGATTTATATTGCCGTAAAAAGTACACTTTATAATTTAATTTTCCCTTAAAGTAGAAAAGAAACAGTAACATTTTTTTCCAATTGCGCTGTTTTTGGCGACTAGGTACCCGTATCATTAAAGATTGTATTCAGTTTTAATCGTAAATTGGAATAACCTTTCCATAGGATTTTTGTTGTCCTACCTATTTGTGAAAAAATAATTTTAACCAGTATAAACACAAAGGTTAGGAAATAAAACAAAACGACCCTGCCGTTTATAAAGTTTTATTGCTACGCATGTTACGAATATGGGGAGAATCAACTCAACAAGCGTACGTCAAAATATCGTAAGCTCACTAATTGCAATTAAGTATTAACCGAGTGTCAGCAGTACTAATGATAAGTCTAGAGTTTTATCTCCAGTATATCTATTTGTTTCAAAATAAATATGAAAAAACAACCAATTACGAGGAATTGATATGTCGATCGGAAGATACACCCGTTGATACACAGACATTAGATCCTTTAATGATGCCGGCCCCCCTGTCTGGTTACAAGAGCTGAACAAAACGTTTGTGAATGCCCCTTTTATCCAAAACATCAGGGTATTATCAAAGGAAATGGGAAGCATGCATCTATTATTGAGATTTTTACACTCCTGTTATTATTGGGGAACGTAATTTAGATCACATGCGTAGCAACGTATGTTTAATCCCAACCTAATTTCCCACTCATTCCGGTCTTTATCATGAACACATAAAAAAGATAAAGTTTAATATGCTATGTTTTAAGTTCTTGCATTTATATTTCTCAGAACTAGTTATACTTGCCCGTCACCTTTAGACAAAGTCGAGGGAGGGGCGGAACAGAAACACTATACTGTTCATGAAAATAGATAAATAGATACAGCTTATATAAATACGGTGTCCTTGTTTCTTCAAAATATAATAGTATGTGCCAATCTCAAGTTCTCATTTCTATTATAAGGAATGTCTTTATATACGTATTCAAGTTTTCTTTAAATCTTCACCAATTCCAACTCTTATTGATGGAACAATTAAGGCAGAGTCCGATGAAGAAAAGGCAGACCTTCTTAACTCATACTTCAGCAAACAAACAACCATAGAACCCCAGCAACATCCCCCTTTAGCAGTTGAGAACGTTACATCTACTTTCCTCTCAGAAATATTATTGACAAGCCAGGACGTTAGAGATGCAATTTCTTGTATTGATCCTAGTAAAGCCAGTGGTCCTGACTCGATTAGTCCTATACTTATTAAAGAGGGCAAAGAAGAACTTGCTGTACCTCTCTCGAAATATTTTAACAGATTGTTGGCAAACTCTACATTCCCTTCTCCATGGAAGTTGGCGAGCGTCTGTCCCATTTTCAAAATATCTGATCCACATATTAATGAGAGGCAAAGAACAGAGCAAATGAACTATACAAAAAGTGCTTTACAGAACATAAAAGCAGAAATACTTGAGTGTAGTAATGCGATAGCAACATTCACGGGCTCGTCTGTTGATACTATGCGCTCACTGACTAGCGCCATGGTAGGCCGTGTAACAGATTTCGAAGATAGAGTGAGGCACATGGAATGTTTTCTTGATACAGATCACCTTGTAACTGTTTCAAACCTAGTACCGGAATGTGATAATATGCTACTCTGCGATATAAACGATGCAATGCAGAATCATGGCAATTTCGACGACGGTGTTCCTGAACTTCCTACGGAGGCTACAGAAGATGTCACGACGGACGTTGACGTCATGGAGAAAGAGTCAGGAAATTCAATTTGCGTGATTACTTGTGTAAAGGATATTGAGTGGGATGGCTTCCAGGTTGTACGTAAGAAGCACCACACTGAACGGTTCTGTGTTTTTGGTTTAAACAGCAATGTTAACACAGAACTTCTAGCAACTGTGGCCTCAAAGAAAGGTCTGGATGTTAAATCGATTCAGGTGTTTCCTTTACGTAAGAATCCTTCGAAAGTGTTCCTAAAACTTTGCCTGTCGGCCGACGACAACTCGAAACGAGTACTTTCGGACGGTTTTTGGCCAAGCTATGTGACATGTAAGCCTTGGCGTGCACGTGTTCCCTCATTCGGGAAACGGTTGCCATCGAGCGGTCATGGTAACTTTACCTCGGGAATCCGGCAAGGAGACGTGCAAGCGCAGTGGCTCAGACAGGACGTTCCACCTAGGTTTTGTGCGGGAGGAGCGGCGAAGACTGCAGACCGGGACGACGGATGGAGCGGCGGCCGGAAGGAGAGATCACGGGACAATCGGTTCAATGTTCTTCGATCGTACGCCGTAGATTAACTGTGCAATCATGATAATGTATTTTCTAAAAATGTGTGCTGATTTATGTATGTCTGTATAATTGTGTTTCTGTGTGTTTATGGCTGTATGCAACCTCAATCTCATTACATGGAACGTTACAGGCATTATGTCCAGTGCCGGATATTTAGATGAAATCCTTAAACACGGCGAAATAGATCTATGTGGTATTTCCGAGCAATGGTTATCACCGAAAAATGTACACTTTATGGACTCGATATCGAGTGAATTTAAGCACTACACAGTGTGTGACAGTGATAATCGGCGTCAAGGTGGTGTTTCGTTATTGCTTCATAGACGATTTGATAATTTAATTTCCTCATTGGATGTAGATGATGATAGAATTATTGGTATCCAATTGCAGATAACACCGGGCCAATATGTGTATATTTTCCAGGTTTATTTACCGTGCAGTAATCATTCCATAGGAAAGTATGATGAATATGTTACAACATTGTATGATCTATTTAATGCATATTGTGACAAAGGTCAGGTTATATTTATGGGCGATTTTAATGGCAAACTTAGTGCACAGACCCTAAATAACAGGGACAGACGGTTGCTCAGTTTTGTTAATGATTGTAATTTATGGGCTTGCAATTTACTGAACAATTGCCAAGGGTGTAACAACACATTTGTTTCATATGACGGACGGTATACATCTATATTAGACTATATTTTTGTTCAACATGAATTGCTTGACTGTATTGTTCACTGTGAGATTGCAGATAATTGTTGCTTGAATGTTTCTAGGCACAGGCCTATTTTATGTTGTTTGAAAATCATAGTTAATTCCCCATTACATGTTGAGAATAATGGCGAGAGGGAAAACTGTATTAACTGGAAAAAGGTACGCTCAGAGCATGTTGAACGGTATACATCATCACTAGAAAGTGATGTAGACTCGGTATACATATATAATGGTAAAGTTACTAATGAGGACATTGATACTATGTATGATCGTTTATGTGAACATTTAATTGCATGCTCAGATAATGTCTTTCCAAAGAAAACATTTAAGGCACATTTAAAACCGTACTGGTCAAATGAACTTTCAGATCTCCATAATGCAATGTTGGGTGCGCGTGATCGATGGTGTCGGGCTGGTAGGCCTCGTAATGCCAACTGTGATGAGTACGTTTACTATAAGGCAGCCAAAGCTCTATTTAGGAGGACACATAGGCGGGTAGTCAATGAGTACATTATGATGCTTGATAAAAACCTAGAACTAGCTGCTGAAACTGAAAATGTTCGATTTTGGAAAACAGTAAATTCAAGGAAAAAACAGTCCCAATCTAAGATAGGATGCGGTTTGAAATTCGGGGATAAGGTATGCTTTAGCAGAGAAGAAACTGTTGAAGAGTGGGGATTGTACTTCAAAGACCTTTATTCACCAACCGAATCGACCGATCTTGATAAAGTATGGAAAAGAACAGTAGAGCGCACTGTGGAACATACATTTAATGATATTTCACTCGATACTTGTGTAATAGTCTCGCCTGAGGTAGTGGCATCATCAATAAAATCCCTCCCTCGAGGTAAAGCCTGTGGACCAGACAGGATCACACATGAACATTTGTTATTTGCAAACTACATTGTATCCCCGTGCCTTGCACATATATTTACTAATATGCTGAGGTCCGGACATATACCAAATAAAATGAAACGGGGAGACATAATTACATTACATAAGGGAGGTAACAAAAGTAGAGATAACCCAAATAACTACCGCGCGATCACTTTATCTTCAACGGTGCTCAAGGTATATGAGATGGTGTTGCTGGACAGATGCAAAGAGAAAATAATCTCTACTCTTAACATACAGCAGGGTGGATTTCAACAACAACTTGGCTGTTTGATGACGTCGTTTTCTCTCCGTGAATCACTACATTTCTCCCGAGAATACTCGTCACCTGTATATTTGTGTTTTCTTGATAGTCGTCAGGCGTTTGACCGGGTGTGGCATGACGGATTATTTTATAAACTCCTGAGCCTCAAAGCCAACGACCATATACCGGACAACAAATGTATTGATAACAACACGTTAATGGCCCTGCGAAATATGTATGTTGGCGCAAAGAGTAAGGTGTGCTATCAAGGCATTCAGTCGGCGGAATTTCCAGTGCTGCAAGGGACCCGCCAAGGAGGGAAAAGTTCTCCAATCATGTATCTATTGTATATTGATGGTCTCATTAAAGAACTAGAGGATAGTGGCAACGGGATATGCATATACGGTATGAAAATGAGTTCCCCTACAGTAGCAGATGATATGGTTTTGATTTCCTATTCCAAAATAGGGATGGACAATATTCTAAGAATATGTTGCGAATACTCAAAGAAATGGCGATTCCTATACAATCCCCAAAAGTGTGCTGTTGTGACCTTTAACATATCAAAAGCGGTTAAACATAAACCATTTCTTCTCGGACAGAACATGTTAACCGAAGTAAATAAATATACTCATTTAGGTGTAGACTGCAATGAGACAATGACTTGTAAGGAATTGATTCATAGTGCAAGTGTGAAACTCCGTGGGATATATTTTAGTATTATTAACAGTGGGATACATCCGGACATGATGAGTGCGGTAACGCTGAGAACTATTTATATATCCGTTATCCTACCAAAAGCCTTATACGGCTGTGAAATGTGGAGGGTTTATTCTAAGGACGATATTCATAAACTAGAATTTGCCCATCGCTTTTGTGTCAAACATATGCAACATTTTCAGAAATATATGTCTACGAACTTTGCGCTTTGTACGCTAGACATGACACCAGTTGAAATAATAATTGAGTATCGAAAACTCCAATATCTAGGCCAACTGTGCTTGTTACCATGCCATTATCTGGCGAAACAAATATTCGTACACAGACTTCTACTTTTCATGAATGGTGATAAGCAGAAGACTGGATTTCTACCGGACATATATAAGTTACTCCAAAAATACAGTCTCGTTGAGTATCTAAACGTATATATTAGTTCTGGTGATTTCCCAAATAAGGTATCCTAGAAAAGGATCCTTCAGAGAAATGTTATGATGCGCGTGAAAGCAATAATGTATGATAACATGACGAAATCTTCTAGTGACGAGGCCCTGCAAAACATCATTACGCAGTACAAATGTTCGCCGCTATGGTTTGTGGTTAGAAGTAACCCTCGTCTCCAGAAAACATGTACGACGCTTATGAACTTAACGGGTACGTTTGTGTCAAGGTCATTCCGGACTGAGTGTAAAGCGTGTAATCTGATGGTCGAAGGTCATACTGAACATTTAATATGCTTTTGCCACAAAAAAGAAGAAGAGCGTAGGGCCTTGTGGGATAGCATAATTCACTGCTGTGGCGTGGATGCTTTTAAGTGTCTAATTCTTAAACCTCATAAGGGCCAGTGCGCAAAGGTGTTTCAATTTGCAACAACAAATTCTCATAATTGTTTGATGTTTCAACCAATTGCTAAGGCGTTAATTAACTTACTTGTAGGTAGGAAAGCTTGAGTTATGCTTACATGTTTTAGGCTTATGTGATCCATGACGTTTTTGTGTAACTTGTTACCATGCTACATGTATGCACGGTATGGCTTTTGTAAATTAACGTTTGTTATGTACATAATATTTGTATATCTATGTTTTATATTATACTTGTAAATATGTTATGCTCTCCGTTACTGGAGGAATAAATCGTATCTATCTATCTATCCCTGCAATTATAGACCAATATCACTTCTTAGTTGTATTGGCAAACTCATGCAGCGCTGTGTCCACAAATACCTCTACAACTACGTCATCTCGAATAAATTACTTACATCCTTCCAATCTGGTTTCATCAAAGGCGATTCTAGCTTCAACCAGTGAGCTTTCTTTAACAACGACCTCAGCAAAGCCTTAGATGAAGGGAAAGAAGTAAGGGCTGTCTTTTGTGACGTTTCAAAGGCATTTGACCAAGTCTGGCATCATGGCCTTATTCATAAGCTGTCATCCATCGGTATAAGTGGTTCACTTCTTCATTGGTTCTCCTCTTATCTTTCTGACCGCAAACAACGGATAGTCCTATCCAACTCTGCTTCAGAAATCCTCATTATCAACGCTGGTGTTTCTCAAGGATCTATCCTTGGTCCTTTGCTCTTCCTTATTTTCATTTATGACATTGACCTATCTCAAATATCATCTTGGTCGAAGAAATGGCTAGTAACTTTTAATCCATCCAAGACAGAATCTGTTCTCTTTTCTCGTGAACGTCAGCAACAAAATCAACCCCCACTTTATCTCGACAATGTACCCATATCTAAAATCAGCACTCATAAACATCTTGGGGTAACCTTCTCTTCAGATGGCAAATGGCAATCCCACATATCTGCGGAAAGGAGACGCAAACATCGCCTCATTCTGTTCTTTAAAATGAAAAATGGTCTTTCTCCAGAGTATCTTACAAATCTTATTCCTCAGCCGAGAGCTCAGCCATATGCCCTACGAAATCGCTCAGAAGTTCCAGTCATCCCTTGTAAAACTCAAGCCTATGCTATTTCATTTCTACCCCTGGCTATTCGCCTGTGGAACTCACTTCCTGAAGATATTAGGCATGCACCTACTCTCAGCGAGTTTAAATCACAACTTAACACGAAACCAAAGAAATCACAACTCCTGTATAATGTAGGAAACAGACAACATCAAGTTTATCATGCTCGTCTGCGATTAGGATGTAGCTCATTAAATTATGACAGAAGAAATATTATTCCTTCTCCCCTTTGTGCTTGTGGTGCCGTTGAAACTGTGTCACATTATCTCACTCAGTGTCCTAGATATCAATTAATGCGTGACCGTTTTATCCATGATTTACCTTGTGCTGCTACTGTAGAAAATCTTCTTTTAGGTAATGATCGCCTTACCCTTGATGCCAATTCAAGCTTGTTTTTTAAAAGTCCAGAGATTCATTGCAGCATCAAAGCGTTTTGATGCCTAACAGTTGTCCCCATTGGTGTATCGATCGCTTTTCATCCCGACAGTGTGTGTGTGACAGAATATGTTTGCGTTTTGTTTTTTTCTTTTTGTTTGTTTGTCTTTATTATATTTATCTTATTATTCCAAAACATTCAAATTAAATGTAAAAAATAGTTTGAACAGTTATTAAACTAATATCTTTCGTGATACTTTTCACATCATACACTGACTTTTCTATGCAATTCGTAACTGTACACTTCTACATGGAAAGGAATTAGTATAAGCAATTACATTGCTTGTTTTCCGATCCATTTCATCATACTATTGCTGTTATTTTTGTATATACGAACTGAATAAGATATGTTTAAACTTTTAAGTTTTCTTTGAATATGACGATAACAGCACTGTCTGTGAAATCTTTCGTTCACCGCAGAATGCTCATCGGAACTACATACCATTTAGTGAAAGTAATTAACATCGGTACATTTCCGTTAAAAAATTATGAGTTTTGTCAGCTCTATGCTAGATATTCCTAATTAAGCCTACGCGTAGGTGTGTAATGTATTTAGTTCTATGACTTCTGCTCCACTTCTTTATAAGGCTAGCGTCTGGTAGCTTTTGGAAACTTAGTTTTCATCAAATCAACCACATTTTGCGGTTATGTACTTTAGAATAAGCCTTGTCAATATTACAATGGAAACTACTGAGATAAGCCCAGTAGTCAAGCATGCAAAACACCATGTAACGAGGCACAAGGCAAGAGTCCAACCTACAAGGAATTAAAGACACAATCATATAAACACTATACACAAATACAAACACCACAGACATACCACACACTCATCAAAATAAATTTACCGATAAATGATGGGATTACCGCCTTGGAATGGTCAGTGAAACACGAGCTCAGTTGAATGCAAGTCTACGGGGACCTTAAACTAGGTTCTATGGCCGTATACTCACACTTGTCCCAATATTTCTTACCGTAAACATGACTTAACAAGCCAAGTGACTATGCCCTTTAAGCTGTCTACTTAATACGTTATGTAGTACAATATGGTTAAACCATATTATCTTGAACGACAGAAATATAACAAACATGAGGTAAACAAACAGCAGAAATACATGCCAAAACACACACACACACACACAGACACACGCACGCGCGCGCACGCACGCACGCACGCACGCACGCACGCACGCACGCACACACGCACGCACGCACGCACGCACGCACGCACACACGCACGCACACACATACACACACACATACACACACACACACACGCACGCACAAAACCGCCTTGGTACGGTAAGTGCTGGGGTTTTCACCTTGGTAGGGTGAATGTAAGGATAACCGTCTTGGTACGGTCAATTTTTGGGTTACCGCCTTTGTAAGGTCACTGTTATGATAACCACCTTAGCACAGTAAATATTTGGGTAACCGCCTTGGTACGCTCAGTTTGGGAAATCGCCACGGTACTGTCAATGTTGGTAAAAAAACGCCCCGGCAGGTCAATGATCGGGGTATATATTTGGTACGGTAAATGATGGGGTCACCGTCTCGGCAGTATTATGTTCGGATTATAGACGCGGCACGACAATTGCTATGCTAACCGCCTAGGCAGGTTAATGGCGGGGTTATCGCCTTGGTACGGTAAATGTTGGGGTAACCGCCTCGTTTCTATCAATGAAAACGAAGTAAAAATGCTATGGGTTCGAAATGGTTTATTTATGCTCTTACTTTATAAGCGATACTCATCGGCCACGTGTTTCAGAGTAGGATATGATATATTCATGTTATAAAGTACAGCGATGACTTGCAGATTTAAGTTTTATTCAGACAATCGCACAAAATACCTCTTAAAACTTAACAGCCCACGTGGTATAAGTAATTGGTGTATTACCAACACGTGATGTTAAAACGAGACAACAATACAACTTTGATTTAGAGAGCAAACGAATCATGAGAAAGCATGATTGTTCAAATTGAGAAATCAGATGGTAATACAACGCAGTTTAGTCATGGTAAAGACAGATTGATAACATTAAAACAATGTATCATTCAGGTGCCTTTGACAACTGGTCCACCTTAAAGCAATGTGTTGCCATTCCCTGAGACACATGTAGAAAAACAAAGTTTTTGAATTATTCACTGTAGACTGAGTGCTGCAAATATTTTCTGCCAAAAATATAACGTTATTTCGACACGCCATCGAAAACAATCAGCAAAACGAGTGAGTTATAATATCATTTAATAATGTTTTAGAAGAATATGTATCTTACAGTCATACTTCACTTCGTGATTTTCTAATTGAAGCGTTCGAAAAATAAATGTTCATAGTTATAATTCAGTATCTCGAAAAATATTCTTTCAACAATTCAATGTCTTCCTTTTCTGTGTCCTGTAATGAAAGTTAATCACCTTTACGTAAATCAAATGATTGTTTACTGCGTTGATCTACAATGTAATGATGCAACGCAATTGAAACATTGTGCAAACGCTTTAACGGGTTTTTAAGTAGTTTTAAAATTGGAAACCCTGAAAAATATGTCTCAAAATCCCATCAATGAGCAATGAAATGACAGTTAAGGTTAAACAATTCAATTGAATTGTCAAATTGAATAGGATTTATTATTTCAAAATGGTGTTCAGGCAGCAAACAATATTGGCGCTTGGCCTCAAATAGGAATCAGATGTCGGTGTTTAGAACATCCAAAGGACAATTGTATCATTGTATTTCAAGCAAAACAAAAATATTGGAAATGAAAAAGAAAGTTAGGTGTGTTATTGTGTTTCTGACTTTAAGCTATTTTTGCAAACTCAAAAGCATGTCAACATAACTGCAAAAATTACCCTATCATTAAGTTCTGCATATGCTCAGTAAATAAAATCCCTTTACATTGAATCCAATATCAGGTTTCAATAATTATCATATCCTAGCCCTTGTGATTTTAAAAATAAACTTTCAATTCTTTGATCCGGATACAATAATGACACCAGAAGCATAACCAAACGAGATTATTCAACTATAACTTTTTTGAGCCTGTTGATTTTCCGCTTTCATTGAGGACATCAGATGTCGGACAAATTTACTATCTAGTATTTATACACCACTGGTCACCACTTCACTTTAAGCCCCAAAACTGTCAAAGAACTCTCTACACCATATTCATAGTTATCCAGTGAACATTTAATGACTAACTATTTGTTTACGTGGAAGCACAAAAGTAACTACATGTACTATTTTGTGCCTGGTTATTAAGGGCCTGGCTGTGCTGACATCTTGTAACTAAGGTAAACGTAATTTAGATCAGCTAATAGATAACAAATTATGTTTAATCCTAACTCCTTCCGGTCTTGGTCATGTTAACCTGAAAAGGAGAAGTTTAATATGCTATGTTTATAGAACTTGCATAAATATCTCTCTGAACTAGTCATAGTCTTGCATATTACCTTAAAGCGAGGGAGGGGCGGAACAAAAATAGTATGTTGTTCATGAAATATGATCAATTGTACAGTTTATATAAATACAGCGTCCCTATTTAGAGGTAGTAATTTACATCTGTATATTTCCGTTTGCTTTGTGCTAGATATATTTAATTAAGTCTAAGCCTAAGGTCTATTATGGATTCAATTATATGGCTTCTGTTCCTTTTCTTTATTAGGCTAACGTCTAATAGCCTTCGGGAATTTGGTATTGGACAAACCAACCACACTTAACATGTTCTTTGCCCATGTGTTGGTGCGGTTTTGTACTTAAGAATAAGCCATAGCTTTTCAATAATACCATGAAAACTACAGAGACACGCCCAGTAGTCGAACATTCACCATTAAACCTTATTTAGACGTACAAGGCAAGGGGTCCAATCGACAATGGACAAAAGACACAAACATATTAACACCACATACACAAACACAAACAGGACAACTCAATTATCAAAATAAATTAACCAGTGAATAATTGGATTATCGCCTTGGAATCGTCAATGAAACACGAGCTCACTGTGACCTTAAACTAGATTCTATGGCCATATTTATACACAACAACCTAACCCTTACCCTAACTCAACAAGCCAAGTTACTAAGCCCTTTAAGGCTGTCCCGCTATTAATGCTACGTAGTATAATAAAGGACAGAAATATGCACAACCATAACATGTTAAAGGTTGTCCGGTTAGCGCAGTGATTAGAACACTCGCTTCTCACCAAAGCGACCCGGGTTCGATTTCCGGCCTGGCCGCATGTGCGTTTGGTTAGTTGTCACCAAGCCGGACAAGTGTGTTTTCTCCGGGTACTCCGGTTTCCCCCTAAACACAAGACCACACTCTCGCGCAACATCGTGCCAACGAGAGTGACTAAGTATAAGCTATCATAGGTTTCTTCACAATCGTTGTAAAATATATAATGTTTAAACTAAACGGTAGAAATATAAAGAAACAAAACACAAACAAAACACAAACAAACAGCAAAAAATACATGCAAGAAAACAACAACAACAAAAACATCATAAATCAATGGCAACGATAACGTCATGCAAGATTGTAACTATGAGACTGTAAAAGGAAATCGATGAAAGCTACACAGACACTGAACGTCAGACATACAATATCAATTGACAAGAAACAAACAACACAGATATAAACATATCGTTATTTTCAAATGTTGGAGTAACCGCCTTGATATGGTCAATGTGGTGGGAACTACGTTTGGACAGTTTATGCTTTGGTGAGCGTCTAGGTTGGGTCAGTTGGGGTAATTCCCTTTGAAACGGTCTATGTGGTGGTAACCGCGGTACGATGGTAGATCATTCTTAAAAAGGCAATCACTTGTGTATAAATCTACTTTCCGTTCTCAACCTGACACTTCTTCCAAATGCTCATAAATGATGATTACCGACTCTAGTGATCTAACGACTGACCCTCTATGTACATTTTTGCCATATCGCTGTGTTAAAAATTAAATCAGCACAAAGGAACAGTGTTGGCAATGTGTTGCCATTCACTAAGAAACATGTAGAAAAGCAAATTTTCATAGTCTTCATTGTAAACTTAGTAATGCATATATTTCTGTCTAAAAACTTAACGTTATTCCGAAATGCCGTCGAACAGGACCAGCAAAAACATTTTAAAAATGAATTAAAATATCATTAAGTGAATTTTGTTATTGAATTAAATGTATTTTACAGCCAAATTATTACTTTGTTGTCTCCAAATTGAAGCATTCAAAAATAAGGTGTTCCTAGTTATAATTTAGTATCTCGATTTTAATGGTTTCTCTCCGTGTCTTGTAAGTGAAAACTAATTACCTTCACGTGATTTAAACGTCTGTTAACTGTATGATACTACAATTTATTGATGCAACGAAACGAAACATTGTGCATTTAAACGATTTAAACGGTTTTTTGAATGGTATTGAAACGGAAACCCCGATATATATAACTGAAAAACCCACTAATGAGCAATAAAACGACAGTAATGGAAACACTAATCAATGAAATGGTCCAAATGAGTAGGATCTAATGTCTCAATATGGTGTTCAGGCATAAACACATATTGACGCTTGGTCTCAAATAACAATAAGCTGTGCGCGTTCAAATTCTCCAAAGGACAATTGAATCATTGTATTAAAGGCAAAACAAAGACATTGGAAATGAAGTAGACCGTTCTGTGTGTTATTGTGATTCTGACTTAAAGCTATGATTTTGTAAACTCAAATGCACATCATATACTTAGTAAACATACTACAAGTTTCGATTGGATCCCAAATCAGAATACAATACATCCAAGATACAGTAGCATTCGTTTTATTGGTAACCAGGCACTATAATACCATCGGAAACATCAGGAAAAGACAAGAAATAATGTATTGTTGATAAAAAAACATCATAGATACAATAGGCTTTATTCATTTGAAATAAATAATTCCATGTTTTGTTGGTAACCGCAATCTATAACACAACCGGAATCATAATTCTCACGAAAACATTCCAACGACACATTTGAGTCATTTGATAATGTTTCCCCTATATTGATGACTCCAGAGGTCTGACAAATTTGCAATCTAGTCATTCCACGGTACTGGACATCAGATCACTTGAAGCCATAAAACTGTCAAACAAAGAACTTTTTAATTTTTTTTATGGATGTTGACAGCCCTGCTGTGGTGACATACTGATAGTGATAGTGTAGTCGTACGGTTTGATAACTGGTCTGTGATTTTGATAAGTACAGAAGAGCACGTGTATTGCAATTCCCTGGGTAACATGTAGAAAAACAAAGATTTTGAGTTAATCATTGCATACATGGTGATGTGAAATTTTTCTGCCTAAATATATAACGCTTTTTTGATACACCGTTGAAGTTATAATATCATTTAATAATGTTTTAGAAGAACATGTATTTCAGTCATACTTTACTATGTGATTAAATAACTGAAGCGTTCAAAAAGTAAATGTTCACCGTTTTAATTCAGTATCTCGGAAAATTTTGAATTTTACTTTCCACAATTCATTGCCTTCCGTTTCTGTTTTTGTAATGAATGTTAATGACCTTCACGTAAATTAAATGGTTGTTTACTGCATTGATCTACAATGTAATAATGCAATGGAATTGAAACATTGTGCAAAGGTTTTAACGGGTATTTAAATTGTTTTTGAATGGGAAACATTGATAAATATATCTTGAGAAACCCATCAATGAGCAATGAAATGATAATTAAGGAAAATGTTATCAATTGAATTGTCAAATTGAATAGGATCTTTTATTTCAAAATGGTGTTCAGGTAGCAAAATCTATTGGCGATTGATCTCAAATAGCGTGTTTAGATTGTTAGAAGGACAATTGTATCATTGTATCTAAGGCAAAACAGATACATTGGAAATGAAAAAGAAGGTTCTGTGTGTAAATGTGTTTCTGACTTAAAGCAAGTTTTGCAAACTCAAAAGCATGTCAACATAATTGCCAAAATACCGTATTGTTAACTTCTTCATATACGTATAAGTGATATATCCGTTTTCATTGGATCCAAAATCAGGTTTCAATTATTATTATATCCTAGATACAGTAGCCCTTATGCATTTGAAATAAACTCGTTCAATGCATTTAAGGATACCGGATGCTATAATACACCCAGAACCATATCCAGACGAAACAATTCCAACAACTATTTTGAGTAATTTGATATTTCCCCTTATATTGATGACTTCAGAGCTCTGACATATTCACTATCTAGTCTTAACACTACTTGTTATCACTTGACTTTAAGCCATATAAATATGAAACAAAGAACTCTCTTCATCAGATTTATATCGCTATCTCATGAACGTTTCATGACTAAATATCTGCTATATTTTACAAGGGACCACAAATGTAACTACATGTCCTTTTTTGTGCCTGGCTATTGAGAGCCTGGCTGTGGTGACAAACAAACAATGATGTAACACACATAAAATGTATGTGATGTTTTGTTTTAATTTGACTTATCATTTTCGACGAAAGTAAGTCCTTAGTATATTTTAAACACACGACCATTAAAAACAAATATGTATCGTTAATGGATATACTAAACATTACCTTCATCCCACTATTGAAAATGTTGATACTAGCAAAAGATATCGCATTAAACTTTCTTTTAGCAACAAGGGTATAGATCTTCTTAATCTAAATAATTATTTAAGAATAAAAATGTAGAAAAATGTATTCCACAATACTTTAAGAATAAAGAAATGCCAATGATATGTAAAAATATAAAAAGCCTATTAGAAATTTCATATTTAATTATAATAAAGTAGTATCAGAAGATGATATTTTCGCAAATACACCTTCTTCTTGAGATTGTATTGACTCCATGTACCGCTACGACCCTGTTGGGCATATTGTTACAGGAGATTTGTCTTTTATTAAAAATAATCTTCTTAGAAAACTGCTTTATAAAGGTTCTAAATACCGGATAGCATCTGAAATTAATTTCCATACATGTAAATTAGAATTGACATACACTTTATCCAAATATAGTAAAAGCTGGTGCAAAAGAGAAGGGGTTGAACCAAATGCCTTATTACCGTGGATGAATAAAATATTGTACCTAATAGATAAGAAAATAGAGTTATTAAACAATAATCCGTTGGCACTTCCCCCAAAGTCTATTTCGATAACTCCAATATAAATGCAAAAAGCTACAGAAACATGCTCAGTAGCAAACAGTTTAAACATAAACCCGGTTTAGTGGCATAAACCCGGTTTAGTGGCAATGGGCAAACGCCAAAGACACAAAATCATAGAAGTACTTTTCTTAATTGTTCCCAGTTTTAGTACAATGATGCTTTTTATTATGAAACTATATGATCACACAGTTTAAGGCAGACTGTGTGTGATGTTTTTGGTTTCTAACGATGACTGCATCGTATCTTTGAAAAGTATTTGCATTAGGTGCTCTGAATTGTTTCCCTCCGTCTGCAGACAGAGTTGAGATCTCTAATCATAGAAGTACTTGGGGTTTACCTTTTCGTTTTTTATTATTATTTGTTTTATTGATAAGTTTCCTCGAGTTAATGCATACTTTGATAAGATTTACCTTTTGCGTTTTATCTTATCTAAACAATATAAAGCACCTAATGCAAATACTTTTCAAAGATACGATGCAGTCATCGTTAGAAACCAAAAACACAGCAGCTCTGGAGATAATTGATACATTCGGCACGTTTTCGGTCTGAAGCTCAACAGACTTAAACACAAGGTCTATGGATTGGTACATTAAAAAAGAATGATTTGAATATGATTAATAAAAAATTCATGTCAAAATATATAAAATCCGGGGGTGTTGTTTGGAACACAACAAAACTAAATGCATTAATGTAAATTGGAAGCAAAAACATATCATACGCGAACTATTTTTACACCAAATCATACTATTAACACGGTTAACTCTTTATACTTCAGTTGAAATTCAGTTTACTTTTATAACGGAAATAAATTCGAAGACTGTTTGAAAAATTCTGACTATTATAATATTTTCAAAAGTATGAAAATCATATGGGTAATTTTCTTACAATCAAAACCAAATGCAAATTGGAAAATAATTGCATCAGACTTTCTTGATCAATATGGCCAAAATGATATTGTCTTTAATATAACATTATCCTCACTTAAATCTATATCAGAACAAAACATGAAACTCCTTGTTTTCTACCAAGACTCGATCAACACGTGGTTTGAATTTAAATCGTTTTCAATGCCAAGTAAGATTAAGAAGGATATCGTTTTCAATTTCAACACAAGATGTATAGGGAAATAAATACGTGAAATAAAATGATAAATGTCTACTGTTCAAACACTTGATTGATTCTGTTTCATGATTTTAAACGATATAATTTCATTTGCTGGTGAGATAGACGTAAGTAGAATTATGACATCTTTAAAAGTGAAATGTAACTGGATTTGGGACGTACGATCAAAATTAATTTGACGATTTCTTGCAGACATGTTTCTCAGATACATTGTAACGATGAGTTTCAAAAAATTCTTATTCATGAATACTGCAAGAAACGTTCAACAAACAATCAACTTACGATCATGGTATTGCATTTAACATTGGGTGATTTCAGAAAATAAAGTACATTCTCATTTTTGGTCTAACTTAAACGACACCTGTTGTAAAATACAGAAACAGATGAATAGCCTCGAAATTTTTATATTTGGATATAAGATTGAATAAAAAGGGTATAATACTATCATCACTGTACTATGTATAGGGTTTCATATTAACACTATACTATGTATAGGGTATGGTATTTACAAATCAAGCTTCCTTTCTGTAAGAGGCAGAACCGTATCAATTTAAGTTCAATATAACATGCTAACCTTTTTATTATCAAAACACTATATAAAAATGTATGTAAAATAATTCAAGGCCTTTACTCAATAATTTTATTAAGAAATTTAAAATTATCTAAAGAATATTTTGTTAAAAATGAGCTATATGTAACGCCATGTCATGATTTTCTAGTTCATTATTTGTTATGTTTATAATCAGTTTGTAATTTAAAAAAAACTAAACAGATGCTATTAAGCGATTCCAAAAAGAATGAGTTTTAAACATATTAACGTACCGACTAAGGCGGTCATCTACTTAATAAAAGAACGACAATATATTGAACAGTCACGAAAATCAATCAAATATTAAGCGGGACCAGGCCCTAATTTCTCGAAACATTTCAAGCATAGTAGGCTAAAGTCCCTTATTTCATTTAAACAAATACATTGCTTTTCCTTGATTTCGAAAAGCAATAAGGAATATAATAATAAATAAATTTTCAAGATTATCTTTAAAATTGCTATCTTTAATTGTAAAAAAAAGACCTAGTGAATTAAAGAAATTATACCAAAATGAATGTAGTCAGCTTAGTTTAATCCTGTTTTAAGAGATTTAAGACATGTAATTGTAAGGTCACGAATTTCAAACAAATATAAAGCGTGTACCAGACATGTAATTGATAAGCTTAGATAATTATTTCCACTAAAAAAATACTCGCCAAGAATAAGGGAATAAAAAGAAACATCGCAAGATACGTTCGTTGTTACATGACATCAAGTACATGTATAAGTTAGAGTTTAATGTTGGAGATCTACAGAAAGTAGAGAAGGCGAACTTCGGCCTCATTTATTAGAATCGATAGACTTAATATAAATAACCCAATAAGTTGAAAAATCGTCGATTGTCATTGGCCCACACAAAATGCAACTTTTTCCTTTACTACAGACCCTTGTTTAACAAATAAGCCCTGGTTGAAAAATAGACGGACTGAAATATACGCTATGAAACTAGCTTTTGGTGCATTCGTTACTATCGATCTATGTACAATTGATGAACAGAAAAAAAACTACATATCGACGATTGTCATTGGCCTACACAAAAATGCAAATAACAATATTTTTAATGAAACGGCTTATGCACTGGTGAAAGGAGCTGAACATGAGATTGATGAATCACTTAAATGCTCCCTTTGCCTATTTCAAAATATCAGCATTAGCATTGAAAATGGAAAGCAAGCATCTATTTATAAAAGGTTAATACTCTTGTAACTCACTGAGAAACGTTATTTAGATCGTCCGTACCGCAAATCATGTTTGGATGTTTTGTTCTCCTCTCTTCCCGGTCTTTGGCATGGAAGTGTGTAGCAAAAATGAGAAGATTAATATGCTTTATTTAAACAGAACTAGTTTATACTTGCTAATAACTTCTAATCAAAATCGAGGGATTGTCCTTAAATAATGTAATTTTCCTGAGATAGGATTGGTAGTGTCTTAGGTTTTAGGTACCTAACAATCCTTGATAAACATACCTAGTTTTATTTATATATATAAAGTATGTATGCACTGTGCTGTTTGTGGAGTTTTTGCTGTTCTTCCACATAAACCAAAACACAATTTTGGTTTTTCATGAATCAAAAACGCTCTGTGTCATTGTTTCCTAAACCAAAAACGCACCGTGTGTTTGTTACATAAAACCAAAAACGCTCTGTGTCATTGTTTCATAAACCAAAAACGCACTGTATCATTGTTCCATAAACCAAAAACGCACTGTGTTTTTGTTTCATGGGCCAAAAACGCTCTGTGTCATTGTTTAATAAACCAAAAAAGCACTGTGTCATTGTTTCATAAACCAAAAACGCACTGTGTCATTGTTTCATAAACCAAAAACGCACCGTGTGTTTGTTACATAAAACCAAAAACGCTCTGTGTCATTGTTTCATAGACCAAAAACGCACTGTGTCATTGTTTCATAAACCAAAAACGCACCGTGTGTTTGTTACACAAAACCAAAAACGCTCTGTGTCATTGTTTCATAAATTAAAAACGCACTGTGTCATTGTTCCATAAACCAAAAACGCACTGTGGTTTTGTTTCAGGAAACCAAAAACGCTCTGTGTCATTGTTTAATAAACCAAAAACGCACTGTGTGTTTGTTTCATTAAACCAAAACGCACTGTGTGTTTGTTTCATTTAACCAAAACGCACTTTGTGTTTGTTTCATAGTCTAAAAACGCACTGTGTCATTGTTTCATCAAGCGGAAAAGCAATATGTCATTGTTTCATAAACGAAAAACAAACGGTGCCAAGGTTTCATTAACCAAAATCATTATGCCATTGTTTCATAAATCAAAATCACACTGTGCCGTTGTTTCATTTACCACAAACTGACATGGACAGACAAAGGAAAATACACAGTTATAATGTACCACTTATTTCAACTTTATATCAATGATGCATATCTATCCTAGTGGTTTTACAACTATTTCGACCCTTGAACCTTGTTGTTATGTTTGTGTTAAGAATCAGCGGGATAAGCGATCCTCACAGCCACGTTAACGTCTTTCAGATTGAGATATTACATTTTCGTGTTTTTAGGAAAAGCGATGACTTGTAGAGTTTGGTTTTATTCAGACGATCAAACAAGACCTTTAAAATCGAAACAGCCCCCCTGTATAAGTAAATTATGTATTACCACGTTTTGCTGAAATGAGCCAGGAATAAAAACTTGATACATTTACCAAACTGATCATAAGAAAGCATGATGCACAGATTGAGAAATCAGATGAACATAAAACGCAGTTTAATAATAGTAATGACAGATTAATAACATTAAAACAATGTATCATTCAGGTGCTTTCAAAAGGTATTACAACTGGTCTGCCAATTTAATTAGCATTGAAGAGCAAGTGCTGGCAATGTGTTGCCATTACCCGAGAAGCATGTGAAAATACAAATATTTCACGATGCATATCTTTCTGCCTAAACAAATAAAGTTATTTCGACACACCGTCGATAACAATCAGCAAATACCATTTTAAAATGAGTTATACAAGCATGTAATAACTTTTGTACTTTACAGTCATACTATTACTATATGATTTCCTAATTAAAGCATTCAACAAAGTCAGTATCTCGAAATATTTCAATGTTTCCTTCCGCATTTTATTTTATCAGTTTCAGTGTGATGTGAATGAAAGATAATCACCTTCGCGTAATTTAAAACGTTTGTTTTTTCTGCTTTTTACTACAATGTTATGATGCAATGTAATTGTAACATTGTGCAACTGATTTAAACGGGTATTTTAATGGTTTTAAAATTGGACATCCCGATAAATGTTACTGTGAACCCATCAATGAGCAATAAAATGACAGATGCGGAAACACTGACCAGTTAAATGGTCCAAATGAATTCAATCTAATATTCCAAAATGGTGTTTAGGCAGCAAAAAAGGTGCTTGGTCTCAAATACCAATTATCTGTCCGTGTTTAGATTCTCGGAAGGGCAATTGTACGATTGTATTTAAATGGAAAACATTAGCAACAAGAGTTTCTGTGTTTTTTTTGCTTAAAAGTTACTTTTTCAAACTCAACAACATGTAAAACTGACTTCAAAATAACCGTATAGTTAAGATTTTCGTATACCAAGTAAAAGGTATGACCGTTACAATTGGATGCAACTTCAGGATGCAATAATTGTTTTACCCTACATACAATAGCCCTTATGCATTTGAAATTAGCTTATGCATTGCTTTGAAAAACACAAGACGCGATATCCCGAGAAACTTATCGTTCGCGAAAACATTCCAACAAGTTGTTTGAATAATTTTATGTCTCCCCTTATATTGAGAACAACTTTACTATCAAGTCCTAATACATCACTGGTCATTAGTTCACTTAAACCCTAAAACTGTCTTACTAAGAACTCCACCAAATTTATATCGCTATCGAATAAACGTTTCATGACTAAATATCTGCTCTATTTTACATGGAACCACAAAAGCAATTACTTGTCCTATTGTGTGCCTGGCTATTGAGGGCCCGGCTGTGGTGACATACTGACAGTGAAGGAAAGCACATCAGAAATTGATCAGACGTTGTTTCCATTGGCTAAAAGAGTTAATGATAATGAAACCTTAATAAATATATATCAAACATATGACAAGAAAACAATTTGTGTTGTGTGCATCTTAAAGCCATTCATATCATCACAGTATCTAATTCTGTGTTTCCTCGCACCGCCCATCAGGAATTCTAGTCAAACTAGTTCTAGTCCCTTATATAAAAGCTTATCACCCTTACGCAAATCAAATGTCTCTCCACGTTGTTACAATATGCGAGGCAATCTAATGATGCACAGATACATTGTGCAGACCTTTATATGGGTTATCGAATTCTGTTAAAATGGAATCCCTGATATATATATCTGAAAAACCAATCAATTTACAATAAAATGACATATTAAAAAGCAACAATCTGTTAATTGGTCCGATTAAATATCGTTTAAGGGGCAAAAAGTATCGTGTATACTAAGGCAGCACGAACTATTGGTCATTGGCCGCAATTAATAATAAGCTGTCCGTGTTAAGATTATCCAAAGCAACGTTTTATTTATGTATTTGAAACAATGAAATTATAGAAAACAGGAAATACATGTGGTAAGCTATGTATCCTACTATCGACTTCCTGGTGAAAAGTGATTTAAGCTGACACAAAAGTATGTAAACAAAAGTATTACAATAACCGTATCTTTTTTAGTATTTCCAATTTTTGGGTATTATATTGAATATTTTCAATTCGTAATTGATAGGATGCAATACCAAGTTACTATATAGATTCATCCTACTTTTGTTTTAAACAGTATAAGTCAACAACAGTAACAAATTAAAAAAAAACAACAGGCGAAAACAAATTAATTCCATTTTTGGACGGTGCCCGCTCAGGGCAGCGTTCATAGTAGGGGCAATCGGCTGAAAAGTTACAAACTGATTTACCGCCTGTCTCGGTCGAAGAAAGAGTGCGGTTTTTCAATGCTTAAAACATCAGTAATATTCAATAGCTTACAAGAACATTAATTATTATGCAATAAATCTATAATTCTATAGCATTAAAGATATGTTTAAAATACATTACTTAAGAATGCATGATTTATTTATCTTGATTTTTTCCTGCGCGAGCTGACCGTTACATTTAATGACATTGGACATTTTCCTTTTTTTGGCACCAACCAAATTACTTGCTAAAAAAATAAATCCGGACTCCAAGCTTTACTAGAATAAAGGCCAGTTTTATTAAACTTCGTACGAAGTTTGTTTTGCGTACGAACTTCGTACGATGTATCTCAGGCTGTTTAGCCGTTTTATTAAGATTTTCGTACGAACAAGCACCTATTTCTTCGTAGATCTACGGAAATTTCTACGAAAGCTCTTAGGGTGGCGTACGAACTTCGTAGACTAAAAAATGGTCGCCACAACAACAGAAATATTCTGTATTGGCGATTTTTCATTTATTATGGCGTATTTTAACAAAACCAACTGCCAAATTTCAAGACTGAAGACGACTTTGTGGAATCTGCAACCCGGTGAGTAAATTAACAAATCGTTACGACGCCGTTTTGACTAAATTTTCAGGGGACGCAACCTCGCGCCAACGGTCAAAATGTTTTAAAAAAACAAAAGGCTCTTATTTCGATGCATTTCAAGAGTTTTGTTGTGATAAAAACACTGGAATATAGACTGAAATACTATCCAACCATTAGACTCATGGTATATGAATTTTACGGTGTTTTAAGTAAAACAAACAAGCTAAAAAGAGACTGATTTTATGACAGTGTTTTCATCTGTCAAAGTTTTTATCAATTTTCTATAACTTGCTTTGACTGATATTTACAAGATTATCATGTCTCTAATAGTGTTCAGAAATTCTAAATCAACATTGAAGCTTATAAATTTAATAGTTGCCTGGGGGTGGGGATGCGGGGGGATGCGGGGGGATGCGGGGGTTGGGGTGGGGGGTCAAAAAATTAGTCCACTTTAATGGCCGTCAACGGGTCTTTTGACGATGTTGTTTTACTATGGCAGATTCGTGACGTCCATCATCCCAACAAAAAGTACCGGACGGTCCTTGCGCAGAGAATCTTCGCGGCCACAATTTTGAAATTATCTCCGTTATTAATTCAAATTTCTACAAAAATATTATTGCCTACTTTTAAACACATATTTATTTATGTCACTATGCCAAAAACATGTTCAGGTATACTGGTTGGTGAGCAGTAGCCGGCGGAAAGCAGTAGCCGGCAATCGCTTTTTTTTTTTTTTTTTTTTTAAATCTTCTTAAAAAAGGTGAGAATGGTAAATCCAAGCAACACCATTTGCATCGAATCCAACACAAAGCGTACATTTAAACATTTTATTTACAAAAAGTATTGGAAATGTCAAAAAGTTTGCCAACTTTCTCGTGGGGGATGATCACGTGAATGTTACTGCGCATGCTCAATTGAATAAATTTGCATATCTAATTATAGCACTAGCATTTACCGACAGTCAAGTGTTGGTTATGAACGATTATTCGTCGATTAATCACAGCAAAATGTATTTTTAAAAAAGCCTGTTGAAATGATAGCTTTCATATGGCCCATCAATCGCTTTTAAACAATATTGAGACATTTAAATTTTTTTATGTATCCATGGTGTGGTTTTAGACGCGTTGTTAAAACGAGACTACTCCAGCGCTTGGTTACCAGTATTACTTCCCTGTTCAATAGAGGCGCCCCATGGGGAAATTATAAGTAATAAGCAGATAAATATCGGTTTTATAGTCAAGGAGCGGTACTGAAATAAATCTGCCGGGTACTGCTTCTCATAATCTGTAAATTGGCACTAATTGATTACCCCCTTTGTGGCCCCAATTAGGCACGCGCTTCGTGACAACACAAATATATGTAAATTTGGGACAAATCTGACAGGTTGTGTACATGTATAATGGTATTCGTGACCAAGAATATATTTATGTGAAAATAACGACTCTAATGACAAATTAAATCCAGTTTAGATCACTGTCGGGTATATATTGAACAACTTTGTCTTTATTATTCAACATCGATGTAACTATTTATTCTTTCGCTCAGTGTATTTATTCTTTCGCTCAGTGTTAAATGGTAGAGAGTTGTAGCGTTACAGGGATACATAAGAAATGTCAAAATAATAAAAAAAAGAATCGTTGATTGCTCATTATTGTAGCTAGTCAAAAAGTATTTTTTAAATATCCAGAGCAGCCAGAAGGTAAGCATAAGCTCTATTGGTCACAGTTGGGAGACTTGTTTGTCCAAAACTACATTTTTTTTCAATTTTCTTGCGGTTCTGAAAACAGTGCAGCTAGTAATTAATGGGACTTGGACTGGGGACTCCCTGTTTGCAAGTTTGTGCTCTATCAACCAGCTCTACAAACTGTTCCTGATATCTTAATTTGCAAACAATCTGACCTGTGTGGGTTAGTACTGGGACACACTCATGAACCGTATAATATTAGTACGGTAAACCTGGGTGCAAAAGTGGGACAGGTTCAGATCTTGAACCCCACGACTGATGAATACTTGAGCTCAAGCAATGGCTTTATTAAAACAGAAATCACCTTGCATTTAAAGAAAAATGTCAACCATATTTTAAGCTTCAGAAAGAAAACAGGCTGTTTATAAAAAATATATTATTCATTTTTTATTTCAGATCTTGAAATAGATCCAAGATGCTGGTAACTAGGCGGGACGGATTGTTTCACAGAACTGCAGGTTTCTGGATGGGTAACTAAATTTCCATATTTCCGGTTTACTTGTGTTATTTATAATCAAGATAAAAGTTAATACACCACAAGAGCAAATCAAGTGGAAAACGTGCATTGTGTATGTATTTACAGTCAGTTTGTAGCATTTTTTTTTTACCAAATCTCAATTTAATACAAACTTTTAAACTTATCATGCATATAGTTTGATGCACATTCTATAATTATAATATTAAAGATGTGCAGCATATATATGGAATGATCCACATCACTGGATACTGTATATATGTAACATTGCATGTGAAAATGCATAGCAACAAGTGATTTAAGACTGCTGAAAAAATCACATTGCAAATTTTCATATTTATTTTCAAAAATTGATGTTTTATGCATTTTTCAAAAACATTAATTTGCGACAGAAATATGAAAAACTGCGATAAAATCTGTTTTCGGCATTCTTGTATCGCTGGTTTTCAGATGTTTACACAAAATTGGCTCATTCCTGGACAAAAGATAAAATATTATCAAAACTGTTAATCTGTAAGAGTGCAGCCTTAAAGAAAAGAAAAGAAATAAAAAGGGTTTTTAATGATTTCTAGCAGATAAGTCTGTTGTCAAAGAACCAAATTCAAGGTATCATTATAGCCGTCCGTCATGTCAAAGATACCCTAATGTTATTGTATTATATTTGTATATGATATATAGGTACTAATTATTAGGTCTATAAATCCGGCTTTAAGAGATTTTGAGTTGTGCCCTTTATCTAACTGAGAAAACAACAGATGTTTTATTATACGTATTTTACAAGTGGCTCTGTGAAATATTCTGTTAAAAGGTGTTAATTTAAAATTTCTTGTATATGTACTCAATTTTTTTTTTATCATTGTTATATTTGCTCTTAAATCATTTTTGTTTTTCGTTTCAGAGACTCAGCGCCATGTCACAAATACTTCAGAACCTAGAATGAAAGTTACCGAAAGAGCAATAGACTTTCCAATCATTACAAGATTCATCTTAACTGTTCTTCAAGGTGATACTTGAGACTACCAAAGACTTTTCAAGGACAGAATTCACAAAACAGTTTTTGTCTCATATCATCTCATATCAAAGGATTGTGCTTGACTTGAACAGCCTTCAAACAGAAACTGTTTCATCACCTTCAATGGATTCATTCTGATTCAGTTTACTCTTGCTGTGATCTGAGCAACTATTTACATCAGTTCAACATTGTAAATTGTTTAAACTTGAAAATTATGTCTTCTTGCAACTCACATGAATTTATTTACTGTGGACTTTGATGTTGACTCTATACAGGAAGAAGAGACCATCTTTATACATGCTGGCATATCATTTTAAAAAGGAAACAAATTTTATAACCAACATACTGCACTGTTATGTCATCCAAGGACTCAGCTACTGACTCAAGGAAAAAAATGTCTCTGTCAATGTAATTACTGTTGTGCATAATAAGACATTTTTTATTATGCCCCCTTCGAAGAAGAGGGGTATATTGCTTTTCACAGGTCTGTCGGTACCGTGATCTTTAAAGCAAACTCGACAATTCCTGGACCGATGGTCATCAAACTTGACATAAAGGTTGGGCCTGACCAGTAGATGACCCCTCTTAACTTTGAGGGTCATCGAGCCAAGGTCAATGTCACAATAACTTTTAATGCAAAAAGATAACAAATCTTCTCCCAGTGATATCTCAACAGTGCCTGAACCTATGATCATCAAACTTGACTGGAAGTTGGGCCTGACAAGGAGATGACGCTTATTGATTTTAGGAGTCATTGGGTCAAAGGTCAGGTTCACAGTGACCTTGAATGCGAAAATGTTTCGAGTGATAACTTGACAATGCCTGTACCCATGGCCCTCAAACCTGACTTGGAGTTGTGTCTGACCTGTAGATGACCCCTTTTCATTTTGGGGGTCATCGGGTCAAACGTCAAGGTCACAGTGACATTGATTGAAAAAAGCTTGTCTGTGTGATAACTTGTCAATGCCTGAATCCATGTCCCTCAAACTTGACATTTAGATTTTTGTAGACCAGCTGATGACTCATATAGATTTTGAGGGTCATAGAGTCAAAGGTCATGGTCATAACACACTCTATTCTCACATTTTGAATGGTCATAATCTTAAAGCTGCCTCAACGGTATCCAATGTCAGTGACTAATCAGCTGTCATTTCGGTCCATGCTTATTTCATTCAATTGTTCATATAATCCTGAAAACATGGCGCTCAGGTGGGGGAATAATGTTTGACAAACATCTCTTGTTGATACTTGGCTCATTTCTTACATGTAGCTGTAACATTTTGGGCAACTTCTCAATTATTTTGTTTAAGACATTTTTCATCCAGCTTATCTAAGCCTAAGTTAGTGTTCATGTTAACTTTTATGACTGCCTGTTTATTGTACTTTTTATAAATCATTTTCAATGACCTTTTCTCAAGAACCATTTGGCTAAGTATGTCTCCTCCTGAAATAGACTAATTCTTTTAGCTCGAGTTGTCTGTCTGTCCGTCTGTAACAAATTGTGTCTGCTCCATGTCTCTTTAACCTTTTGAAGGATTTGATATAACTTCCCACAAATGTACACCATATTGAGAGGAATGGTTTATTATTATAACTGTTGAGCAGTTTCTGAACTTGACTGTATTATATCTTGCATTTACCTCAAGCTGTTAAGTGAACAATATAACATTGACCAATACAAGGAACTAAACCTTCTAGGTCACCATTTTGGAATAAAGTAATACTTAAAGCTCATATTTCCATAAGAATCTGCTCATATACAGTTTAAATAGCTTATACAAGTATATCATTTCAACATAACATCAGATCCTCCACTGTTTTATGTTTGCAACATTTTTGCTTTAAACTTTGATTTATATATCATGACTTTTATGAACAAATACCAAATAGCAACTCACAGATCTATGCTCATTTGGGCAGAATTTTGTAAATCCAAGCATTGTCATTTGATATTCAATGCTTTTTGGGGCATTTTTCTGTCACATTAGAATCAATATTAACAATAAATCTCCAACTTCAATATTCTCATATTTTTGTGCCCATTCTTTGCCAATTATTTGTTTGTCTGTTGGTATGTTTATTCATACTGTTTGTCAAAATAACGAATGAATAAAATGTTTGAAATATTTTATTTGTTCATAACTTATTTAATATGACAAAAAGATGACTGCATTTTGTTTTATTTCAAATCATGATCACTCATAGAGCGAGACTTGAACAAGTATAGTGATATAGCCACAGGTGTTTGTCTGACTTTCTCCTACCCAAGAGGGCCCAAGTTGGAAAACACAGTTCAAAGGTCAGTTGATGTATCCTGATTGCAGGCAAAGAGAAACACTCTATGATGGGCACCTGTAAAATAGAAGATACATAAATCTTTACTATTATCCATAAAATGTGAAAGTTGTAAGTAAAATAAAAAAGAAATGGTCTACCATTTTTTTCAAATACAATTCTTGATAATATTTCTTGTAAAAGTACACATTTATTTTAAGAGATAAAAAACCACATTACAGTACAAATTTGTTTTGTAAAAGCCATTTCTCAAATTCAAATGAAATGCCTGCCTTGACAGTGATATTTTGTATTATGATTACATATATTGGTAAAAAATCGGTAGTTTGCAAGAAGCAGTAGCAAGTATTTTCTTATTTCATACTATGTTTTTATGGCAATTGCATCTGTTTCTGAAAGACTGGGTCTTATAACAATAAAAAATCTAATAATGATCCTACTCCCCGATTACTGTTTGCATAGTTTTTGCAATAGTTGGTTTAATCATAAGGTGAGATATACAGGCATACCCAATGCTTTTCAGTAATGCAACACTGCATCTCAGATGACTGAGCTTTTCTTTCAAAAGATTGCAATCAACAATAAACAAAGAGGATACTGTAATTGACAATAGGTATACCTATTTGTAAGGACAAATGTCATTTGTATACTTGTTAGTATATAGAATTGTATATTAAAACATGTTTGAGTGTGTAAACTTACATACCTTAAGATACAGTTCAAATAATATTCGCTAACTAAACTCTTTCTTAAATTTGTACTTCCGGGGTTTTTAATCGAATAGAACAAAGAATTAACGAACGTAATAGTACATTTACCTTTTGGGGTGTGATTATTTAACATGTTAACTCCACAACAATTATTATACACAGTACAAGCGGTAAGAAATGAATATAGTTGGTATCGAAATGTGTCATAACCTGAAAACATTCCAATGTGACACAGAAACAGCTGTTTAAACGGATCAAACCTTGCCGTAGCAACCGTATTCGACAAAAGGTTACCACCCACTATATTTATTAAAATAAATAGTAAATATCTATTTTGATTATTCGAAAAGCGAAGCAGATCAAATCACTATTTGCGAATTTTTTTTAGTATACTCACATCTACGGTTTGTTTACATTTTTAGTCCGATTCTTCCCCCTTTTGAAGAGTTATTACGTACGAAAGCGTTAATAAAACGGTCGCAGAAATCATCGTACGCAACTTCGTTCGAAGTGATCGCTTGCTTAACATGCATTCATAAAAATAGTTATGCATGACGAAAGTTGGCTCTTGAAATAACCAAACTGTCAATAGTTGATAACAACGACGATTTTGAAAGCAGGCAGCTCTCCCTGTATATTGTTCTGCACATACACCAGAGGCACCGTCCCTCAGCACTTTCAGTGCTTTGATTACGTTTAGAATCACAATGTTTATCCTGATGTTCTACTTATAAAGATTTCAACGCTCTGACAATTTTATCATCTGGACTTTCCAAATCTGTTGACATTCTTGCTCCAAGAACTCTGAAAGTGTTTAGCAATAATCTGTTTCCACTTGATTTATATTGCCGTAAAACGTACACTTTATATTTTAATTTCTCCTTTAAAGTAGAAAAGTAACAGTAATATTTTGTCCAATTACTCTGTTCTGTAGCTACTAGGTACCCGTATCAGTAAAGATTGTAATCGATTTTTATCGTGAATTGAAATTATCTTTCCGTAGGATTTTTGTTGTCCTACTTATTTGCGAAAACAACTTGTTGCAAACTCTGCCGTTTATACAGTTTTAAGGCTATGTATGTTACAGATATTGGGAATATCAACTCAACAAGCGTACGTCAAAATATCTTAAGGTCACGAATTTTAATTAAGTATTAACTGAGTGTCAGAATTATCAATGATAAGCCTAGAGTTGAATCTCCATTATATCTATATTGGTACCATATATATATTAAATAACAACCAATAATAGAGGAACTGACGTGTCGATCGTAAGATACACCCGTTGATACACTGACTTAAGATCCTTTAGTGATGCCGGCCCCTCGGTCTGGCTACTGGAGCTGAACATGAGGTTTGTGAATATCCCATTTATCCAAAACTTCAGGGTATTAGCAAAGAAAATGGGAAGCATGCATCTATTTTTGAGTATTTGACACTCTTGTAATTAAGGGAAACGTAATTTAGATCACCTGCGTAGCAAAGTATGTTTATTCCCCACATTAATCCCAACTCATTCCGGTCTTTGCATGAGCACACAAAAAGGAGAAAGTTTAATATGCTATGTTTTAATTGTTTGCATTTATATTTCTCAGAACTAGTTATACTTACCCATAACTTTTAAACGAAGTCAAGGGAGCGGCTCATGAAATAAGATAAATAGTACAGCTTATATAAATACGATGTCCTTGTATTTTCAAAATGTAATTGTATGTGCCGTTAAGGTGTCAATCTAAAGTTCACATTTCATTTATAATAAATGTCTCTATTTAAGCTTAAATATTTATACGAACCTTTTTACGGTTAGGGTGTTGAAATATCCCTATTTTCTTTGAATGTGACGATAACAGCACTGTCTGTGAAATCTTTCGCCGTTCACCACAGAATGTTCATCGAAATTACATACCATTTAGAGGAAGTAATTAACATCGGTACATTTCCGTTAAAAAAAGAGAGTTTTGTCAGCTCTATGCTAGATATTCCTTATTAAGCCTACGCGTAGGTGTGTAATATGTTTAGTTCTACGGCTTCTGTTCCACTTCTTTATAAGGCTAACGTCTGGAAACTTGGTTTTGATCAAATCAACCACAATTTGACATGTTTTGGTTCATGTGTTGTTGCGGGTGAGTACTTTAGAATAAGTCATAACTTTGTCAACTATACAATGAAATATACACAGACAAACCAAGTAACCGAACATTAAAAAATCAACCCTGTTTGGAGGCACACGGCCCAAACGACCATGAACTAGAGACACATACACATATACACCACATACACAAAAACAAACACCACAGACAGACCACACCCACACCAAAATAATTTGTCCGATAAATAATGGGATTACCCCCATTGGAATGGTCAGTGAAACACGAGCTCCCTTGAACGCAAGTCAACTGGGACCTTAAACTAGGTTCTAGGGCGCACGCACGCACGCACGCACGCACACATACACACACAAAATACTTACATCAATAACAATAAATCAATAGCAACGAAAGCAATACCGATTCTACCTAAGAGCGTGTTTCAATGTAAATCGATAAACGCTACATAGACACAAAACGTCAAACATAAAACGTCAATTGACAACGAGCACACCACACACATATCGTTAAAAAGGTATTAGTACCGCCTTGGTACGATAAATGTTGGGGTTACTGCGTTTGTAAGGTCATTGTTATGGTAACCGCCTTAGTACGGTAAATATTGGGGTAATCCCCTTGGTACGGTCAGTTCGGGTAACCGCTTTGGTACAGTCAATGTTTGGGTAGCCGCCTTGGCACGGTCAGTTCGGGAAACTGTCTCGGTACTGTCAATGTTGGTGAAACCGCCACGGCAGGTCAATGATGGGGTTATATTATTGTATGGTAAATGATGGGGTAACCGCTTCGGTAGTTCAATGTTGGGGTTATCACCATGGCACGACACATGCTGGGATAACAGGTTTACATATGCTCTCACTAGCACAAGCAAAATAAAAAAAGCCAACAGAAACTTCGATAGCATCAACATTCGATCGTAAATGATATAATTTATGTTTGGGTTATAACCTAAGAACATTCTGCTAAACCAAAGGTCTGTTGCTTCAAACCTCCTCATATTGACCATAAGTACGACCATATGGCCATAATACATAACCACATAAGTCAGCAAGAACTACACGCGGACAGTTTCAACATGATTATATTTATAAGTCATTGTCTTAATTAAAAGCATCACTCATTATATTGGTCCTAAATTTCACGGTCAAGTCAAATTAGGTAGACTATTCTTAATTTTTAGTCACTCTATGAAACGATTCTATTACCTACGGTCGTTCCGACAACATTCCACGAGGCTTTATTCGGACCGTTATACGGTCTGTTTGGTGGGGAGTCGAAAACCTGGTCTGTTAAAAAAGGCTTGCACAGCAGTTGTTCACGTGAAGTGGCACCATCAATTTTAGAATCTGACGCAGAAAAGCGAATTTTAAATTGCTACACAGTGTCCTTAAGAACACTGACCAAATATGTAAACGTTATTGTAAAATATGTTATTTCACACATATGCAACATGATTAACCGTTATTTCTCTTTAAATTGTTTTTAACCATTAAATGAGGATTTGTAGTTTTGTGTCTTATATGTGAGCCAAGTCGCCGAATTTTAGCATTGTCTTTATTAATGGATCAGCCACCATAAGCCCGACTGACAAACAACAACAACAACAACAACAACAATAAGACATTTGAGAATGCAATGGACATTCGCAAGTCTAGTAAATGTCTCGGCTGATGTAAGTCACCATGCCCGTACATATTGAGTCTCTTATTTCGGTATTACGCTAAGCTCTCTATTTGGTGTTGGTTTATTCGCGGAAATATTTGTTTCTGTACGAATTTTGATAATTTAAATAAGCATTATTGGTATGATAGGCACTACAAACCACTTTTTATTTATCAAAATCCAATGTATGTATGCATTTTGGCTATTTGAAATGAGCAACTAAAGCCTGCTAAGGCTAAAAATTTTGAGAAGTTGGGCAAGGTTATTTATTGGCAGATATCCTGTGACCTACCCATTTCCTTTTACAATGTTTTTGTATGTTGGTATATTTGCATGTAGGGTTTATGGAAACAACAATGAGGCATAATAACTCTGTTTTATTGTATGTATCTAACATCAGCCGGATTGTGCCAGTTTCAGTAATGATAAAGCTGAAGATACAAGGATCAGCATAGTTCCCCAAAACGCGCTATGCCATTTTTCATCAACCAAAAACGCACTTTGCCATTTTTCATCAACCCAAAACGCACGTTGCCATTTTTCATCAACCCAAAACGCACTTTGCCATTTTTCATCAACCAAAAATGCACTTTGCCATTTTTCACTCACCAAAAACGCACATTGCTATTTTTCATCAACCAAAAAAGCACTTTGCCATTGGATCATCAACCAAAAACACCCTCTGCCATTGTTTCATTCACTGGATGCCCGTACACATGGTCAACACAGGGAATAACTATGTTATTATGCACCACTTATTTCAGCTAAACATCAATGATGAGTACCGATCCTAGTGGCTTAACAACTTTTCGACTCTTGAACTTTGTTGTCATGTTTGAGTTAAAAATCAGCAGGATAAGCGTTATTAAGCGGCCACACGTCTTTGATAATGGGATATCATATATTCATATTATAATATAAAGTAATGACTTGTAGAGTTGAGTTTCATTTAGACGCTCGCACAAGACCCCGGCTGTATAAATAATTTATGTACTACCATGTTTGGCTCGAATGAGACACTAATACAACTTTGATTTAAAAAGCAAACGTATCATGAGAAAGCATAATGCACAAATTTAGAAAACAGATGATCCGAATACGCAGTTTACGCATGGTAATGGCAGATTAATAACATTAAAACAATGTATCAATTAAGTGCATTTGAACGGTTTGACAACTGGTCTGCGAATTTGATAATCACAGAAGAGCACCAGTGTTGCCATTCCCTAAGCATGTAGAAAACAAAGATTCTAAATAATTCATTGTATACTAAGAGATGCAAAATTTTTCTACCTAAACATATAACGTAATCTTAACACGGCGTTGTAAATGATCAGCAAAAACGAATGAGTTATAATATCATTTAATAATGTTTTAAAAGTAAATGTATTATACAGTCATAGTTTACTACGTAATTTCCTAACTGAAGCGTTCAAAAGATAAATGTTCATAGTTATAGCTTAGTACCTCGAAATATTTTAATGTTTCTTTCCATAATTCGTTGTCTTCCGTTTTAGGGTTTTGTAATGAAAGTTAATCACCTTCACGTAAATTAAATGGTTGTTTACTGCATTGATCTACAATGTAATGATGCAACGCAATTGAAACATTGTGGAAACGCTTTAACGGGTCTTTAAGTAGTTTTGAAATTGGAAACCCTGAAAAATATATCTCAAAATCCCATCAATAAGCAATAAAATGACAGTTAAGGTAAAACAAATCAATTGAATTGTCAAATTAAATAGGATCTATTATTGCAAAATGGTGTTCAGGCAGCAAAACGTATTGGCGCTTGGTCTTAAATTGCAATATCCTGTCTGTGTTTAGAATCTCCGAAGGACAACTGTATCATTGTATTTCAAGCAAAACAAAACATTGTAAATGAAGAAGAAAGGTGTGTGTGTTATTGTGTTTCTGTCTTAAAGCTATTTTTCAAACTCAAAAGCACGTCAACATAACTGCAAAAACAACCGTATTGTTAAGTTCTTCACATACTACATATAAATAATATCCGTTTCAATTGGATCCAAAATCAGGTTTCAATACTTATTATAACCTTGATACAACAGTCCTTATGATTTTAAAACCAAACTTATTCAATGCTTTGAAGGATACCGGATGCAATAATAACACCAGAAGCATAACCAAAACGAAATCATTCCAACAACGCTTTTGAGCCACTTGATGTTGATGACTCCAGAGGCCCAAACAAAAATGTAAACACCAAGCATATGCTTCCTTTTACAACTGACAATTGTTTAACGTCAATACATTATTAAAAATAGATTGACTGAATTATGCGCTATGAAAGATTTTGGTTTTCTGCCAGTAAAATATCCATGTCTTTGGCGTTTACCCAGTGCCATTAAACCGGGTTGATGTTTAAACTTTTTGCTACTGAGCTTGTTTCTGTAGTTTTTCGCATAAATATTCAAACATATACCGCAGATTGTTCATACAAACGGCTCACTTCTATTTAGAGGTAGAAATTTCCAGTACATATATTTTCAAAATATATATTTAAAAAAACAATAATAGAGGAATTGACATGTCGATCGTAACATACGCATGTTGATATAATGACATCAGATCCTTTCAGGTTTGGTTACAGGAGCTTAACATGGTTTTGTGAATGCCCCCTGTACTAAAATCTTCAGGGTATTAGCAAGGAAATGGAAAGCATGCATATATTTTTATTTGAAAACTTGACAATCTTGTAACTAAGGGAAACGTAATTTAGATAATAGATAATGATAGATAACAAATTATGCTCATCCTCACTCCTTCCGGACATGCTAACCTGAAAAGAAGAAGTGTAATTTGCTATGTTTATAGTGTTTCCATAAATATCTCTCTGAACTACTTATAGTCTTGCACATCACCTTAAACAAAGTCGAGGGAGTGGCGGAACAAAAAAAGTATTCTGTTCATAAAATAAGATTAATAGTACAGCTTATATAAATACAGCGTCCCTATTTAGAGTTTGTAATTAACATCCGGATATTTCCGCTCACAATTATGAGTTTTGGCAGCTTTGTGCTCGATATTTTAAATTAAGTCTAAGCCTAAGGTGTGTTGTGGGTTCAATTAAATGGCTTCTGCTCCATTTCATTATTAGGCTAACGTCTAATAGCTTTTGGGAATTTGGTATTCGACAGATCAACCACATTTAACATATTCTTTGCCCCTGTGTTTGTGCGGGTTTGTACTTTGTTAAACACCCCATACACAAATGCAAACACCACAGACCGACAACTCACCCATCAAAATAAATTTACCAATAAATGAATGTATTATCGCCTTGGAATGGTCAATAAAACATAAGTCACTAGAATGCAAGTCTACTTGGACCTTAAACTAGATTATATGGCCATATTCATATACCTGTTTCAACAGATGTTAGTTTAACCCTAACTCAACAAGCTAAGTTACAAGGCCTTTAAAAGGCTGTCTCGCAGTTAATAATACGTTATACAATAAAGAAAAGAAACATGCACAGCCATTAAATGTTAAACGACAGAAATATATACAAGCATGACACAAACATAACACAAACAAACAGCAAAATACATGCAAAACACACAAAAATACATCAATAAATCAATACCAAAAACAAACACAATTGTAACTAAGCGCCTGTTTAAAAAGAAATCGATAAAAAAAATCAATTGACAATAAACAAATGACACACATGTATACATATTGTTATTTTAAAATGTTGGGGTAACCGCAATGATATTGTCAATGCGGTGGTAACTATCTTTGTACGGTTAATGTTGGGGTGACCGCCTAGGTAGGGTTAGTAGGGCTAATCTCTGATAGCGGTCTATGTGATGGAAACCGCCTTAGTACGGTCATTACGGGTAACCGCCTTGGTTCGGTCAATTGGAGGGGTAACCGCATTGGTTTGGTCAACATTGGGATAATCTCCTTGGTACGGTCTATTTTGCGTCAGTTAGGGTCACCATGTTGATACGGTCAATATTAGGGTAACATAACTGGTACGGACAGTTGGGTAATCGCCTCGATACGGTCAATGATGGGGTACCGCCTTGGCATGGTCAATATTGGGGTAATTGGCTTGGTACTGTCAATGTTGGGGTAACTTTCTTGGCTCGGTCAAGCTTAGTCAATTGCCTTAATACGTTTAGTGTTGGGTAACCGCCTCAGTGTGGTCAATGTTTGGGAAAGCGCCTTGGTACGGTCAATGTTGGTGTAAACGCCTTTTTACGGTCAGTTAAAACGTAGTCAGAAATTAATGCAGCCAGCGATCGAATCATAAGAAAGCATAATGCACGAATTAAGAAAGCAGATGATAAAAACGCAGTTTAATCATGGTAATGGCAAATTAATAACATTAACACAATATATTAATACGGTGCAATCGTAAAGTTTGACAACAAGTCTGCGAATTTAATTAGCACAAAGGAACACGTGTTGGCAATGTGTTGCCATTCACAAAGAAACATGTAGAATAGCAAAATTTTTGTATTCTTCATTATATAGATAGAAGTGCATATTTTTCTGCCAAATTCTTACAAATAAAGTTATTTCGACACGCCGTCGAATAGGACCAGCAAAAAAGAAATTAAAATGAATAAGTAATCATTTAGTAAATTTTGTTTAGGAATTAAATATATTTTACAGCCAAACTATTACTTTGTTGTCCCCTAAGTGAAGCATTCAAACAACAGGTGTTCATATTTATAATTTTGTATCTCGAACGATTTCAATGGTTTCTTTCCGCAATTCATTTTCTCTGTTTCAGTGTCTTGTTAATGAAAGCTAATCACCTTTAAGTGATTTAAACGTTTGTTTACTGTATGGTACTACAATTGATTGATAAACGAAATTGTAATAGTGTGCATTTAAACGATTTAAACGGTTATTTGAATGTTAAGTGGAAACCCCGGTATATATAACTGAGACACCCACCGATGAGCGATAAAACGACAGTTATGGAAACACTAATCAATTTAATGGTCTAATTGAATAGGATCTAACATATTGCTGCATAGTCTCAAAAAGCAATAAGCTGTCCGCGTTCAGATTCTCCGAAGGACAATTGTATCATTGTATTTAAAGCAGAACAAAACATTGAAAATGAAGAAGAAAGTTCTGTGTGTTATTGTGATTCTGACTTAAAGCTATTTTAACAAACTCAAAAGCACGTTTTATATTTAGTAAACAAAATGCAAGTTTCCATATGATCCAAAATCAGAATACAATACGTCCACGATACAGTAGCATTTGTACTCGTGTACTCGTGTACTCTAATACCACCGGAAACATCAGAAAAAGACAAGAAATAATGCATTCCAGGTACAATACATCCCATATACAATAGCCTTTGTTTTGTTGGTAACTTTGTTCTACAGTACCACCGGAATCATCAGGAAAAGAAGGGAATAATGTATTCTAGGTACAATACATCCCAGATACAATAGCCTTTATATATTTGAAATTAAATTATTCCATGCTTTGTTGGTAACTGCATATCTGCGCTATTTAACGTGAAACACTAAAGTAACTACTAAACCCTATTTTGTTCCTGGCTATTGAGAACCTGACTGTGGTGACGTACAGACAGTGATAGACAACACATCGCAAATTGATAAGATGCTTTTTACTCACCATTTGACTTAACATTTTCGATGAAATTGAATCCTTAGTACATATCTAAGACATGACTTCAGTCAGACTAAGATTCACTGTGCTGTTTGTAGAGTTTTGTGCTGTTGTTCCATGTTTCTTGTATGTGATTGTTTTGTTTTTTATATATGTCTTTGGTGTTTACCCTGTGCCATTAAACGGGGTTTATATTTAAACTTTTGGCAACTGACCTTGTTTCTGTAGTTTTTATAGAAACGACGAATGATGTTGATTTTTTTAAAGAGTAGCTCATGTACATCTTTACAATTAATTAACATGGAGCACCTTACCTTTAACATTATTTTGAAATAGTTTGCACGTGGTCTGTTTTCATTTACTGCATGCATAATAATGTTAGTAAACGCCTAAAATGTCTCTTTTGCCCATTTTAAAAGTCTACCAACTGAATTATATAGCTCATAATAAAGGACATTAGAAATGATAATGAAAAAAGACACATTTGATCACATAAGCCGCAAGTCATTCAGGGTTTTAATCCTCTTTTCAGGTCTGGTCATGATGTCAAGATGGATGAGTTTGATATTTTATGTTTGAAATAAATTTGATTTGCATTTCTCAGATTTACTTTTAAAAATTACATAAATATCAGTGTTTAATTGGATGTAGAACCAAAAATGCACCATGTCCAGATGGTTCATCTTTTCGTTAAACTGTGCTACATAGAACTATTGAGGGTATGAGGTCTGATTAGAGTAACGTCAATTAAAAATGTTCTCAGTTTATCAATTTATTAGCACAAAACCTTTAACACTTTGTTGAAGAATGTTCATAAATTATATCAAAAAATGTACTTTTCTTTTTTCCTGAGGTGAGATTGAAGGAATCGTAATCTTCATACTAGACTGGTATTCAATATTGATCTTAATTGAATCCAATGACGATGTACCTAATCGGATCACTGGTTATTAATAGCTGACCAATTGAGTGAATGAAGTCAGTGATATATGACTATAAGATTGACTTAAGTCGCATATATGATACTACCCCAGGGTCCATGAATCCTCGTTACCCGTTTTCATGTGTATTCAATCAGCTTAACACTTTCTCTGAATGGGCAGCTTTAAAGCTTCATTTATAAATGAACGCAACATTTGGATAGAAATATATAAAACATGACATGCATGGTGTCAACTGTAGTTTGAATATAAATAAATACCTTAATTACAGACAGTCATTAAAAGTCATAATAAGTCTTAGGTTACATAATTTTCTTTTCTCAAGATATCATTATTTCGATCTTTATCGCACATTTAATACATTATTTATTGAGATATTTACATGTTTTATTGTTTTAAAAAATTGTGGATGTATTTTTTTAAATCAAATTATATTTGCATATATACATTGGAATACATTATTTACATATTTATTGGTATAATTGTATATCACATGAACCGTTATATCTTCTAAGGTGTGTTTCATATACAACAGAATATGGTTAAACTAAAATATTCAATATTGTTTCGTAATCAGAAAGCTTCGGTGTGTGCTAAAGCCATTATAGGTGAAGAACAGGCATATTGAGCTTTACTTTCTGGAGAAGATTCATAGACAGTATACATGGAATTAATCTTTCAATTGAACAGACTTGCAGTAAACTCATTGAAAAACACATAATCCCTTGCAAAGTTCACAGTGAACTTTAAAAACCTGTTCTCTAATGTTCTCTAATGTCCTCTAAGCCGGAGCCTCCGTTATATCTACCACTGTATGGCTTCCGTTCCATATCCCCTTAAACAGCAAACTTCCGTCTTGGTAGTCATAATGGTTTATATATGCTTTTCGGAGGCTTTACGGTTTTGATCACTATAACTTATATTGAACCGCTTTAAAAGACCCATTTTGTTATGACTCATTTTCGAAACTGAGTCGCTTTATGTTGTCGAAATTGAGCATCAGCTCGCACAAAGTTTGGACGAAATATAAATGACGTTATTTACGGGGTGGCTAGACGCCATGAAGAATGAAGAGCGTCTTTGCATTTAAATACAATATTTTTTTTTGAATGAGCGTTATGTGAACATTATCAAGACTTATAGTTTGCATCAATGATATACCAATTTTATTTCTTCTCGTAAATACCGAAAATGGCTGAGCCAATCATACAAAATATCCTTATTCAATAAACGAAAATTGATATCACACAGAAAAACAACAACACTTAACCCTGTATCGTGTTAGTACTTATTTGTCTGACACTTTGTCTCAACAACATACGAGGGATGATCAATAATTACGTAGACTGCCTCTATATCATTAATAGTATAACACATAAATTAAAAAAAAAATATCAACAAAATCGTCGTTCTATCCTCAACTGCGGATGTGAATATCAGAAATGTCTGTCTCTCCTACATCAAATCATGGCGACTTGAAGACGTACACTATCGCGCCGTTGGCCCGCGTCGCGATCGGTTCGACGACGTCAACGACGTCGCATGTCCTGTATGTGCTCGAGATACGTCTGGTGTGATCTCACTTATTCTCAAAGTAGGTACCGGACCATTGTAAACAGCGTTCGTGTCTCTTTGGCCATTTGTTGAAGATGATATCCCAATAGTACTCTGCCGGGTACTGGTGTATCAATGCGTTTGCAGCCGTCTGTAGCTCCCGTGAACTTTCAAATCGGCGACCTTTGAGGTGGGACTTCAACTCCGGGAAAATAGCAAAGTCGAACGGGGCCAGGTCAGGTGAGTACGGCGGATGTGGAAGAACCTCCAGTCCTAGGACGCTAATCTCAAGCTAAGTGGTCGCCGCAGTATGAGGTGGGGCATTATCCTGATGGATGATGAAATGATCAACCGGGATGTCACCCCTCTTCTTTCTAAGCGCCCGAATGAGATCACGGCCCAGTACCTGTTCACAATGTTAAAAACGTTTTATGAGTCATACTGTCACATTATAGTTAGAAGTGTGATAATTACTTTGCGTATATATTCATGACAGGTCTTTGGCAACTACAAGATCAATATGATTATCTCTATTATGATTTAACTATTTGCGCAAAATGGATTTACCCAAATTCTTGATATATTGAATATGTTATACAATATGTAATATGCAAAGTAAAATTAATTGAACTTCTTCTGAATGTATATTATTGGTTTTTACTTTAAATTAACATTACCTTTGAATAATACTCCGCGTTTACCGTCCTCCCATCAGGCACCGCGTGACACAGGATCATTCCCCGACAATCCGCAAACATCATGTACATCTGTTTACCGGCGGAACGTGAAACTCGGGCTTTCTCAGGTGGCGGTGACCTAGCTCTCTTCCATACAGCCGACTGTGCCTTGGTCTCTGGGTCTCTCAGATATAGCCAGGTCTGATCAGTCGTGATGACGTAGTTCGGAAAGTCATTGCTCTTTCTGGTGCGCCATAAAACTTCCCCGACTCTCTCTCTCGATGTCGCTCAGGATGCATGGCATCCAGCACGCGTGCACCTGCAAATGCATGTACATCGGCTATCAGAATAATAAAGAATGATTTTGTGATTTTGAAAATGATAAAAATAACTGTTTGCGATTTCCTAACTTGGAACAAGTTATAACATTTTAGTGTTCATCACAATAATATGCAACTATTTGAATATTCCCCAATCGATCAAACATTAAGGCATTAGTATACTACTGTAAATTAAAAATCATTATACAAGAGAAGTGAATACTGCTTAATACCCTCCGCATGTTTGATTCGGTGGTCAGAATGCTGCGTGCGGTTCCATAGCTGACATTGGCAGCCTCTGACAGCTCCCGTACAGTCATTCTGCAGTCCGCTTTCAGGTTTTCTTCAATTGACGTCACAGCTGACGGTCCGATTGTTGACTTCCGTCCACGACCTGCATCATCTTCAAGGGACTGTTGGCCATAAGAAAAGCGTCGATGCCACTTGAAAACCACTGCACGGCAAACGCAGTTGTCTCCCCGTGTCAGCTTTAGTAGCTTATACGTTCCGAATGGTGTTTGCCCTATTTCTTTGCAAAATTTAATGTTTGCGCGAATTTCTAAACGTTCTAGTGACGACATATTGATATTCATAGCATGCGTGACTGCCATAGAGCAGACGTTGTTTATTTCAATATGAAACGGCCGATTGACGTCATATTTTCAGATGACGTCGCACAAACGTCGTCAAACAGAATCGCGGATTTGTTAAGAATTGCTGCAGCTGATGTCTATTTTATTAAGTTTTTAATTCAGCATACATACGACAAAACGTCACCTGGTCCGGTAGCGCGTTACTATGGTTACATTATATCATGTTGTTTCTCACTATGCTAGGTCATGCTATTCTTATCAGGGCAGTAAATAGAAAAAGGTTTACTCTTTCAAATGGTACCAATTTTAATATGTTGCAAGTAGTATGAAAAAAAATGGGACAAGTCTACGTTATTATTGATCATCCCTCGTATCACAATGAAAACAAGAACAATTGAAAAAAAATAATATAGTTTGAATATACAATGGAACCTCGTTTTCTCGAAGTCGCTTGGCTAGCATTCATCGTTAGCTCGAACTAGATGTAAAGGACCAAATTCTTTATATTGAAGATAAACAATCCTGCTTAGCTCAAATTTTCCCCGGCTCGTGGTATTTTCGCCGGTCCTGTGGAGATCGATCCAATGGGTTTCGCCAGTATATTTGTTTTTATTTGTTTGTATTTCTTTACATCTAGATCTAACCGCCATTTTCTGATCTTAAACAGTAGAGTAAAGTCTTATTAATTATCGTTTTTTTGGCCCGCCTTTGTAATGTTTGCACGTAAATTCAATTTTTCTTTTTCGACATCAGATCCTTTTATAAAGCCGGCCCCTCGGTCTGGGAACATTAGGTTTGTGAATGTCGCCTTTTACCCAAAACCTCAGGGTATTATCAAAGGAAATAGAAAGAATGTATCTGTTTTAGAAAACTTGACACTTTGTAACGGAGAAGTTTAATATGCTATGTTTATAGTGTTTGCATAAATATCTCTCTGAACAAGTTATACTTGCCAAAAACCTTTAAACAAAGTCGAGGGTGGGGCGAGGGTATACAAAAATAGTATACTGTTCATGAAATCAGATTTATAGTACAACTTGTATAAATACGGTGTTCATGTATCTTCAAAATATGATATTATCCGCCATTAACGTGTCAATCCCAATTTCACATTTCATTCATAATTAGTGTCTTAATTTCAGGTTTGTTCATGGAAATTGCACACCCCTATTTAGAGGTAGCAATTCACATCTGGACATTTCCGTACATAATTATGAGTTTTTTCAACTCTTTGCTTGATATATGTAGTTCAGCCTATGCCTAAGGTGTGTTATTGGTTCAATTTTATGGTTTTTGTTCCATTTTCCTATTAGGCTAACGTCTAATAGCCTTCGGGAATTTGGTATTGGACAAACCAACCACACTTATCATATTCTTTGCCCATGTGTTGGTGCGGTTTTGTATTTAAGAATAAGCCATAGCTTTTCAATAATACCATGAAAACTACAGAGACAAGCCCAGTAGTCGAACATTCACAAATTAGCCTTGCTTAGAGGCACAAGGCAAGGGGTCCAATCGACAATGGACAAAAGACACAAACATATAAACACCACATACACAAAAACAAACATCACAGACAGACAACTAACTCATTAAAGTAAATTTACCAATAAATGATGGGATAACCGCCTTGGAATCGTCAAGGAAACACGAGCTCACTGGAATGCAAGTCTACTGGGACCTTAAACAAGATTCTAAGGCCATATTCATACATTTGTACCAACAGTTATTACCCTAACCCTGACCCAAGCCAAGTAACAAGTTCTTTACAGCAGTCTCGCTATTAATGATACGTATTACAAAAGGCGAGGAACATGGACAACCATAAAATGTTAAACGACATAAATATAAACAAACATGACATAAACAAAACGCAAACAAACAGCATAAATGCATGCAAAACACTAAAGTACATCAATAAATCAAAACCATCGAAATCGACATGCACGATTTGAAATAGGGTCTGTTTTAAATAAAATGGTTTAAAACTATATAGACACTGAACGTGAAACATACATATAAATTTAAAAAGTAGCAAATGACATACATATACACATATATTGTTATTTTCAAATGTTTATGTAACCGCCTTGATATGGTCAATGTGCTGGTAACTACCTTTTTAGGGTTAACGTTGAGGTGACCGCTTAGGTAGGGTCAGTTGTGGTAAACGCTTTGGAACGGTTTATGTGAGGGTAACCGCCAATGTACAGTCCGAAGGGGTAACCACATTGGTACGGTCAATTGGAGTTAAGCGCATTTGTTTGGTCAACGTTGGAATTGCCTCCTTGGTACAGTCCATTTTGGGGTAGCCTCGTACGTATGGTGAGTTAGGGTAACCGACTAGGTACGGTCAGTGTTTGGTAAACATCATTCGTACGGTCAATGGTGTGGTAGCCGCCTCAGCACAGTCATTGTTTGGGTTACCGCCTTGGTATTGTCGATGCTTAGTTAATCACTTTGGCTCGGTCAAACAAGTTTTTGTTGCCTGTATACGTTCGATGTTGGGTTATCCCCCTCGGTGCGGTCAATGTTTAGGAGGCCGCATCGGTACGGTCAACCTTGGTGTAACAGTAAGTGAAAACGTGGTAATAAATCAATGATGATTTTAAACGATTGAACATTGCTTTCACTTGTTCGCCATGTATCCCCAGTAGCAAAATTAAACAAAAAGAGCCACATAAATTTCGAAAAGACCAGCACTCGTTCATTAATAACATAATTAATGTTTGGGTTTAAACCTAAGAACAAAATCAAAGGTCATCCTTCCATATTCACCATAATTTCTCCTACCACTAGTTTCTGACCTTTTCATTGAATCAGAGAAGTCACATGGTTACCCACTATTTTTCTATAGTGGGTCAGTAAAGTCAATAGTCGAAAAAAAGACCGCCATTCATCGTTTCTTCCTTCAAACCCACTTTTTGTATCACGAAAATTACTACAAATATAATAACTATAAAATTTGTAAGTTGCCCTGACTGCATTGACACGACCGGTTTCGAAAAGACGAATTAGTCAAGTACAACGCGAGACGAGTGCATTCCCCTGCCGACCTTGACCTGTCAAATATTGTCGTCAGGCAAAAACCGATAAAATGGCTTCCGGGTTAAGATTTGGAGAAACATCAGCATTAGAACAAGAAGAGAGACGTTTGAATTTAAACGCGGGGAAGACTTTAAAGGCAACTTTGCGGCTAAACTTCTGAAGGATTATTTGGGGGGGGGGGGGGGGGGGGGCTAGGGTAAGGATCAAGATTTTGAAAAATTACCTGAGGTCGAGTGGGACGAAAATTTGGGGGTCGATTTTGGATGGGCCTTCATCATATTTATTGACTGCGATAAATATATGTGATCCAATGAGACAAGTTTGCAATGGTTAAAGTTGTAATGATTGACAGTTAAGTTTACATTGGTTTAAGCTGTGTTGATTGACTGTTACATTGAATAAGTTAAAACTGTGATACTGTGTAATTTAATGTCATTTCTTTCTTTCTTTATTTATTTTTTGTTTATTTTATATTTATATTACGTTAAGTTTGCATTGATATTTTGTTTAGTTTAAATTTTTTAAACGTTAAAATTGTTAAAAATTGTGAGTTACGCTTATTTTGAAATGAGACAATATCTTTAAAAAAAGATATTTTAAAAATAATTATTTATTACAACTATATTACATTAATTAAACATTTTTGTTCATGAGAAGTGGTCAATGAAATAAATCAGTTATTTGGTCTGTGACTGAAGCCTATAGGGAGACTCGGCTAACGCCTCGCTCCCTTTAAATTTTACAGACCCCCCATTGTTCCGTAGTGGGTCAGTAACAGACCAAATAACTAATATTAGATCGCTCATTTGCACGAATCGTTGGCCAGAAAGATCTACACGCTGACAGTTACCACATAAATTCATTCATTTGTTCATTCATTTTTTATCCGTTATTTCATGGGAAATTTAAATAAGGTCATGCTTTAAAAAGCAATCACTTGTGTATAAAGGTACTTTCGGTTCTCAACCTCACACTTCATCTAAATGTACATAAATGACTCTTTCGACCCATGAAATTTGTTGTCATATCGTTGTGTTAAATATCAGCAGGATAAGCGATACTCAGCGAAACACGGACAGCTGTCATCTTGTAAGGTAACGCGATGACTTATAGAGTTTGGATTTTACACAGACGATCGCAGGAGACCTCTAAAATCTTAACAGTCCCGTTGTATAAATAATTTATGTATAACCGTGTGTTGCTCGAATGAGATAACAATAAAATCTTGATCCAGACAGCAATCGAAGAATAAGAAAGCATAATGCACAAATTAAGAAAGCAGATGTCGATTGATTAAATAACGCAGTTTAATCATGGTAATGGCAAAATAATAACATTAAAAATATCTATCATTGCGGTGCATTCGTACGGTTTGATAACTGGTCTGCGAATTTAATTACCACAAAGGGACACGTGTTGGCAATGTGTTGCGATTCACTAAGAAACATGTAGAATAGCAAAATGTTTGCATTCTTCATTGTTTACTTAGTAATGATGCATTTTTTTCTGCCTTTACAAATAACATTATTTCGACCTGCTGTCGAATAGCCATCAAGAAACATTTTAAAATGAATTATGATTTCATTTATAAATTTTGTTTTGGAATTAAATGCATTTTACAGCCAAACTATAACTATCTTGTCTCCTAATTGAAGCCTTCAAAAATTAGGTTTTCATAGTTATAATCTATTATCTCGAACGATTTCAATGGCTTTTCCGCAGTTCATTTTCTCTGTTTAAGTGTCTTGTGACTGAAAGCTAATCACTTTTAAGTGATTTAATCGTTTGTTTACTGTATGTTACTACAATTTATTGATGCAGCGAAATTGAAACATTGTGCATTTAAACGATTTGAACGGTTATTTGAATGGTTTTAAAGTGGAAACCCCGATTTATATAACTAAAACACCCACTAATGAGCAATAAAACGACAGTTATGGAAACACTAATCAATTAAATGGTCCAAATGAGTAGGATCTAATGTCTCAATATGGTGTTCAGGCATCAAAACACATTGACGCTTGGTCTCAAATAACAATAAGCTGTCCGCGTTCAGTTTGTCCGAAGGACACGTGTAACGTTGTATTTAAGGCAAAACAAAGACATTGGAAATAAAATAGAAAGTTCTTTGTGTTATTGTGATTCTGACTCAAACCTAGTAAAAAATCTTTATATATGTATATAAATTTAACTGTGTTCGGTATCATTATATAAATATTGCATGGCTTCGCCTCGGGTAACAGTATTTCCCTCATGTTGACAATATGTACTGTCACACTGGAAGCCATGCAATATTTATAAAATGTTTCCCTTATATTGATGACCCCAGAGGTCTGACAAATTTACTATCTAGTCTTTACACAACACTAGTCAACACTTCACTTTAAGCCATAAAACTGTCAAACAACGAACCCTTCTTAAAAGATTTATATTGCCATCCAATGAACGTTTTATGTCTTTATATCTGCGCTATTTTTCGTGGCACACTAAAGTAACTACTTAATCTATTTTGTTCCTGGATAATGAGAACCCGGCTGTGGTGAAATACAGACAGTGATCGACAACACATCGCAATTTGATCAGATGCTTTTTTAAATTTGACTTACCATTTGACTTAGCATTTTCGATGAAAATTAATCCTTCGTCTATATCTCAGACATTACTTCAGTCAAACAAAGATGCACTGTGCTGTTTGCAGAGTTTTGGGCTGTTTCTTGTATGTGATGTTTTGTGTTTGTGTTTTATGTCTTTGGCATTTACCCTGTGTAATTAAACGGGGTTTATATTTAAACGTTTGGCTACTGAGCTTGTTTCTGTAGTTTTTCACATAACTAAAGTATTCATTATAGAAACGATGAATGATGTTGATTTGTTCAAAGAGTATCTATCTCTACAATTAATTGACATGAAGCACCTCAACTTTAACATTATTTGTTAATAATTTGCACTTTGCACGTGGTGCGTTTTCATTTACTGCATGCATAATAATAATAATAATAATAATAATAATAATAATAATAATAATAATAATAATAATAATAGCTCTAAGTTAGTCAATCACTAAAAAGTCTCTTTCGCCCATTTTAAAAGTCTGTCAACTGACATTTATGGCTCATAAGCACGGGCATAAGAAAAGGGAATGAAAAGCAAACACATTTTATTCACATATGTCGCAAATCATTTCAGAATTTTATTTCTCTCTTAAGATTTGTCATTATTTCAAGATTGATTAGTTCGATATTTTATGTTTCAAAATATGTTTGCATTTCTCAGATTTCCTTTTTTAAAAATCACACAAATACCAGCCTTTATTGGATGTAGAATATATAATGAACCATGTCTAGATGTTCCGCCTTTTCGTTAAAATGTTCTATATAAAATTATGAGTGTAAGATGTCTGACTTAATTAACGTTAATTCAAATGTATACTCAGTATTCACACCTTATCACCACATAACCTTCAAAACCATGTTGAGGGATGTTCAATACATTACATTAAAAGTCATAATCTACATACTAGGCTGGTATTTCATCTTGATCGTAATTGGAATCAAGGACGTTAAAAACTAATAAGATTACTAGTTATAAATAGCTTACAAATAGAGGGAATGAAGTCAATGATATATGACTAAAAGATTGACATAAGTCGCATATATAATACTACCCCAGGGTCCATGAATCCTCAAAAATAAATGATGGCTTATGCACCCACATCTTGTCTGATCTTTAAGGAGGTCTTGACGTCATACTGTATTTGCTAAGATTAACACTGGGTTTATTAGGTTGTATTGGTCGTGTGAATCTTTTAGATATCTGTTAACAATATATAGAGATTGAAAAAGGCGAACGTTGATTTTGAATGTTTGCTGTTGGTGTAATAAGCTGAAATATACCCCTTTGTTATCCGTTTTCATGTGTATTCGATCCGCAATCGGGTTGTACGTGGTTAACAAACTCTCCGAATAGGCAGTACACGCAGCATTTAAGCTTCTTTTATTATATGTAACGCAAGATTCGGATAGGAAATATATAATATAGTACATGCATGGTAATTACTGAGTTTAGGTAATAACAGATGGTCATTAAAAGTCACTTCTGTGGTCCATTACTTTCTGTTGTCAAGCCACAATAGTTTTTTATTTCAAATTAAATTTGCATATATGCATATGAATACATTTTTAACATATGTATTGGTATATTTGAATATCACATTAACTGTTATATGTTATAAGGTTTGTATAATATACACTGGAATATAGTTAAACTAAACATTACATATTGGTTCGTCAGTAGAAAGCTTATTAAGTGTGTGCTGTTGCCATAATAGATGATGAACAGGAACAATAATTGTGCTTTACTCTCAGTAGTAAATAGACAGTATACATGTAATTAACCTATCTATCTTGAACAGAATTGACCCAAACTCATTGAAAAACACATACTCCCTTGCAATGTTCATATAGAACTTTAAAACCTGTCCTCTAATGTCCTCTAAGCCTGAGCTTCTGTTATCTCTATCACTGTATGGCTTCTGTTCCATTTCCCCTTAATAAGCTAACTTCCTTTTTGGTATATATGCATTGCGATAGCTTAAAGGTTTTGATCACAGTAATATAACTTAAATCGCATCGTTTTAAAACAGTCAAATACTATTATGATATCACTCATTTTTGTAAACTGAGTCGTTTTCTGTTGTCGAAATCTCGAGCGTCAGCTCGCACAAAGCTTGAACAAAATATAAATGACGTTATTTCCGGAGTGGCTTGACGTCATGAAGAATAAAGCGCGCACTTGCAGTTAAATACAATAGAACGTTATTTTTAGAGATTGTTATGTAAACAATAAAAAGGCAAACTGTTTACTTCAGTGAAATATCAATTTTATTTTATCTCGTCAATACCGAAAGTGGTTGCTCCAATTATACAAAATATCCGTATCACTGCTAAGCCGATGAAATAAAATGGACAGCCCACCGGAAAAAAAACATTTTGCCTCAACAACATATAACACCATTGATCAATTCATTATAGTTCCAATATTTTTATTGCATGACTCAGCGATTATTAGTTTTGCTGCTCGGGGCGATTATCCATTATCGTTTTGCGGCCTGCCTGTGGAATGTTTGCACGTGAATTCAATTTTCTTTTTAAAATCAAATTTGGCTGCTTAGAAGTCGTATATTATCTACGTAATCAAAAACAATTGATCTGTTTGAAAATTAACAATATTAAAATCTTAAAGGGAGGCAAACGCGAAAGCAGTTTTGGAAATTATACTAACGATCGATAACCAGTGTAGACTCTTAAGTGTGGTGTGTTTTTATTCAGCGTTGATATTTAGAGAACAAAACAAACGAAGCGCCAAAAATGTATTAAATTTCTTTGAATAAATATACGCTGTAGGCAAATATGCATGTTGAAATCAATCAATAATACGAGGAATTTGTTTATTTTAAAACAAAAAAAATGTTTTACTTCCTAAGAGCAGGAGTGGGACTTCTGGAGGGAAATTCCAAAACTCGGCGAAGCGTTACTGAGCCTTTCTAGCATTCCTGAACTTTGTAGATCGATGAAATTGATCTCACAAAAGGTGTAAGGCTCACATTCCATCTCGTCCGTCTGCTTGTGACATCATTTGAAGGCAACTTTCCTAACACGAACAATTTATCCCACCTCGATCTTATTTTCACACTCAGGTCTTCTTGTTATCGTCTTACATCTTGGTAGCTTTCTAAAACTCAACAGGGGCAAGCGCTAAAAATATCAGCCTCACTTTTGCATGCCCTTCTAAGCCGTTCAACATAGTTTATGTTCATAATGTTCTCATCCAGGATGGGATCAGTACCAAATTATACATCAATAGTGAATATAGGATTAGTGTGGAGATAAATAAGTAGAATCATGCCTAGCAGAGTTGAAGGCTGGGACGAGGATCAAGGCTTCTTCTTTGTTTTATGCGTGAACAACATCACTATGGACTCCAGTGAAACAAATACTCTGATAATCGATAGGCAGGACAGGTTGACGAATATGTTGATCATTATTTATGGTTGTCCGATAGAGAACTCAATTATCAATGTCAAACCTTTGGGTGCCGATTTCTTTTGATTGTCTGTAAATGATTTTAAGCTCTACATCTTCGTCCACAATATAGGATACATTACTTCCCGAAATAATTTCCACAGAGAGTACAGATGCAGTTGCAATGGCACATATTGTGTTGATTGGGTCGGAGAAGAGTTGGGGACTAAGCTTAACTGCATCTGTGTTGGCACCCGCTTTTTACCCAATAGAAAAGTTGTTCGTAGCAAAGTAAGTCACCCAACTGAGCTTCTGAAGCATTGAGCTTTGAATACTTATCACCTTTTAAGCGGTGGCAGTGTTGTTAGTTTTCACAACGAATTCACTCTCATATCAGAATTTTTAAAACTACTTTAATAGACCATCTGAAACAAAGACAATCAAGCTTGTGAATAGTAATGTGCTTTCATCCATCACTCTACTGGCTTAGGTGATAACCATTTTATACACCATATTAAGTTTGAGTAAGAGCGGCAACGAGATATAGAGTACTTACATAAAACTCATGTCGAAAAGAGGAAATAAATCAGCACTTGCCAGGACAGGGGATTCAGTTATCTTCCAGAAGTGTAGAATAATTGTTTTTTGACTTACTGCCAGGAAACTGGATTTTTGAGCTTTGACATTTTGGATGTATGATGATCTTTGAGAAGACGATTCAAGGCTACAAATATACAGATACTACAAATATGGGATGATGACTCGACTTGCGTAATAAATATAAAGCAAACTTACAAATAAGTTACTCTTTATTTTAGTAATATTGAATTGGTTGGACTTTACCATCATGTTTTCGATAAAGTTGCGAAAACCCGCGGAAGATTGCGAACAATATCGTGAAAATTTAAACAAAAAGTAGTAGGTCCAGAATGTTCAGCAAGTTTTTAAACTACCCACCATTCAGCTTCAAAACCTACAAAAGCAGCATATGGTCTGATATGGTGTGAACACATTTGTATCAATGTCGTTAGTTATTTAAAACAATACCTGTAACGCATATTAGTTTCTTCCAAATGGGTGTGATTTATGAGTTGATATGCGCGCTTTGCTTGTTGATTCTAAATAACGATTAAAAGGCACTCTGTAGATTTTGAGCTCTGCCGCTAGTAAAACATCTTACCTCATTATCACGAAAATACTTGTGGTATTCTGTCCTAAATTTAAACCAATACAAAAACCTTAAAATTGTAACGATTAAATTGTAAAAAATGAACAGCTAAAGTGTGATAGAGTCTGGATTAATCCGAAATGTCAAAGTCCTCAAGTTTAATAAAGGCAATGAAATACTAGGATTACCTCCTAAAATTCACTAAGCCTGTGTGCTTTATATTGTCAAAGAGTCAAATAGCTTCAAAAGAAAAACTCCACAATCTTTTTCGGCAAAAGGCTTAGAGATGTGCTGTTTTTTTGTATAGTTTGTCTCATGAGTGCAAATGTTCTGTCCTAGGCGAACAATATTCAATGATGTAAAATAATAATAACGAACGAATATAACGAATATAGAAAATAGGGGAAAGCATACATTAATTTGTATACTTGTGGAATTATACTTTAAATACGTAACGAGAAAATGTGGCTTCAAGAGCAATATATATTTTTAGCATATGTTGTTGACTTTTTTTAAACAGTCTCTCAAGTAGAGCCTTGATACAGTAAAAAAAAACGAATCAGTAGAAATGATATCTTCAATTACAACTAAATTTCATCTAAATCATGTAATGAGTAGAAGGCTAAAATGATTATTAACTATAATAACCACATAAAACTTAATACAGTTCACTGTTATATAAATAACAGATTTATATAAAATCGATGATCATCCTAAAAACTGGCATCGGTGTTAAATAATAAACAGCCGCCGTAATTTATGTAACAAACCAATACACTAATTGGCTTTTAATGAAAACATGATCAAAATACCTTCACCCTTAGCCAGATAAAGCACTTTAATCTATAATCTCCCTAATCCGTCCAAATGCAGATAAGGCTTCAATAACCTAGATAAATGTTGACAGTTGTCCCCAGGTTTATTGGGGAATAAAATACGGACCAATTTGTCAAATCTTGTTTGACAACGATATTGACTTACACTATATAAGATTGATATGCATTTATTAATTATTCGTATTATACAACATAAATATACAGTATATGTTTTGTAACCAGGTTGATACAGATTGTCCTAGTTCGCCGATTCTGCAATATGACAAGGTTGAATAATACGATCACAATTTGCAGCCAGCACGTCATTTAATGAGACATGTACATGGTGAATAAGGAAATGTCTTAGACTGTCGTACTCAAAATGCAGCCGACTTGAAGCAAAACAAAGGTTCTAACATCTTATTTCGATAATATTCGGCAGATATAATTATATGTATACGAAAAAGTAAGGCAAAAAAATCTTTAAAAAAATAAGCCAATTTGAAGCAAAACCTAACTACGAAGACACTATTGTGACAAACTTTATTTATACGAATACAATTATAAACGCAGAAAATCCTTAGATACAACATGTACATAGTGTATACGAAAACATCAGGCAAAAAAACCCTAAAACCTGCAGCCGATTTGAAGTACTACAAATGTTCCAATATCTAATCATGAAGACATTATTAATTCATTCTGACTTGTCTCCAATCCTTACTGGAAAGATGATTTAATTGGAGGAATTTCATTGCTGGTACTCATAGGGACATGTAAGTGTTCCCAATGGAAAGCGGCAATGTTATGGCTGTGTTGACGTTCGGTCTTAATTCTCGTTTAATTGTGTTCCAACATATCATAATTTAGGATTTACGAAATAACCAGTCTAAGTTGGCATAATTTCGCTACATTGCTTCATCAATTGCAACAATGTTATTACATTGTGTTATGATGGTTTTTATGACATGAACAATTTATCATTCAATTGTCTTGTGTATACAAGTCAATAACTCAAATTAGCATTTTTATTTAAAAACACACGCACTAACACCAATAACAATATGAGAAAATGACAAAGCTATTTTACTAAAGCCAATCAATAGATCCCAAGTGCCTTTTGAGTATTTTGATAAAACCTTAAAAGTTTGTTATCATAGTTTAGCAAAACGTTAAAAGGCTTTTTGAATACGCTATATAATTTATTTTAATGTCTAGGGGTTTATAATGCATGAACAGAATTTAGCATATTATTTTTTGTCGTTAATAATTAACATCTCTATTTTTATCGCCCCCCGCATCGGTCCTCGATATTTAGAGTGCACTTGTTGGTCGTTTCGTGGCCACCTAAACCTGGATTACTGCTGTCATTGCCAGTAGACGGTCGCTGGTATTCAAACAGCAAGAGTCCATGTACATTCCTACATATCCGAAGTGTTCAGGCAAACTAATATTTGTTTAACATCATATATCGTCCGAGTCCTGAAGTCAGAGATACCCTTAATCCAAGTATAATCATCCATAATCGATTATAATGATTATTTGATAATGCGGTTTTAGATTATTGGGAAATAATGAAAGTGAGATACATAAGATTCAGAAGTCATATTTCGTAAGTTGATGGACTATTGTTTCATTTAATTTCATATGTAACATTTCGTTACGAAAAGACGATAAAACACGCACAAAAAACATACACGCGAACAACACAACAACTTAAGGTTGCTTTGTTCTACTTCAGATATGATGAGAAAAGCTCGTTTTGGAATGACATCCGCATTTTATGAGAATACATTTATTTCATTCCAAATATTATATCTGTGACGATGCAATGAACACCGACGCCAAAGAATAAATTACTCAGCACCACAAATTCAGGATAGTCGTGTATTAGTTAAAACGAGTGTGTGTGTGTAGTTCCAAACTAGGAAATAATAACTAGACCATATGCCACCAACGGTCGGGACAACAAACCGTCTCACAAGTGACTCCAAGGGCGATATGTCAGGGACAAACAAGGGTTTTGTTGACCTCATTGGTCACCAGAGCATGCTCATATACATTGTAGCAGCCATTGCGGGACTAATAGTGATTCTAGTTATTGTATTTGCGGTCTGTAAAATAAAAAAGGAGCGACTAAGACGCCAACTGCAGGACAAGCGAAAGGCTCATCGGGGAAAGAGTCCTTCTAGAAACACCGTTACGCCGACCAAGCAATCGGTATCAGAGGCGCAGGCAAAAGGTAAAGCTAACGAGCGAGCTAGAAAGAAATCTAGAGACATGAAGAATAATCCGAAGGAATCTGGATCAGCAGGTGGTGCCACGGGAAACGACATTATAATGGTTGATAGCAAAAAAGAGTGAACAAAACATAGGTTATCTATGTGAGTCTGTAAACTATAATTGTTACGTTGTTTACGCGTCCGTTAACGTCTTCAGACTGTTCCAAATATTGTGTACATAGCAACGCTGGACGTTAATAAATGTGTCAATATGTATGCACGGTGAATTTTGTCTTTACGACAGTGGATTAACATAATGTTTTGTTCTGTTTCGCATTGTTTAAAATGCCTTCTTTATTATCGTTGATATCAATATTAATATTTATTTAAACACGTATGTATATGTAGTTTGTGTCTCTGTAGCTGTACTTGTTAGATATTTATATATTCGTTTCTTTTTTGTGTGACAATCTTTGTATATAATTTAATGTTTTGTTTGGCCAAAGGCATATATTTGCTGATATTGCCTACAATCTGAAGCTGAAACGGAGACTGATTATACTACATGTACATGCTGGATGCAAGAAAAATTGTGCTTTTAAAAAGTGTATTGTCTTGTTTTGTGAAGCAAACGGAAAACCCAATGAATGTGCCAGAACTTTTACATCGGAATATGTGAATGCTATCGAGCATATTTGCACAGAATTCTTAAACAATGAATTATTTTAAAATTACCCACATAAATATTACCTTGGAATATTGATTGTTACTTCAACTGTACTTAGTAATTCATTTGCAAATGATGTCTGTATCTGGCCGTTGATAATTAAAGTTGATTTAAAATGTGATACACATGTGTAATTGGTGTCCTTCTATATTTTTTTTTCTTTTTTACTATATCGCTCTATACTATGATATTGCATCATTCGGTGTTTTAATCAAACATGACCTTTAGGGAAGAATCATGGCTTAAAGTTAAAAATTAATATCGCTTTTACATTCCTCTTGCAATTAGTTTCCAAATAATGGTATAGTTTGCGTAATGTCCTTTTGGATAACAATCAAACGGGCTGAAGCGCTCATCAGTTACCATTTCAGGACGCTCGGACCGTAGGGTGACAAGAAATCTGTAAGGCATACATGACATTAGATAGACTTACATCATTCACACAATGTATCGTGTATTCACTAATGAAGTACGACCTTACATGTTGATCTTATGTAGTTGTGTGTCTTTTCGGGTAATGACTTTGGAGTTAAACAAATACAAAAGTATCGTCATAGCCGTTGATTCATCGGTGTTGTTGTAGTTAAAACACCTTTCCTTTGGTTACAACAAAAACACGTTGAACTTAAAGATGTTCAAACACAATTTCGTACACACACTGTTGCCAGATACAATTCGTTCATGAATAGCAAGGATATAACTATGACTTTATAAATTGTCAATTTTTGCCTCATTTTAACGACAAAGAAAGCCACGACGCTCATTTATAATGTTATTTTCGAGTACCAATTCGGTTATAGGTTATGACAGAGCAGTTTGTATACATCTTTGATTCTTCGGATTGCTTTTTGTTATATTTTGATTATTTTTGTTCTCATCCGTACCTTTTTAATTACTTCTTTCGCCAATATTGTTTGTTTTTGTATATAATTATATATATCCTGTATTTCAATTATTGATTTTAACATGTTCTTTTTTTTTAAATGAAGAATTCTCTGATAAATGATATTTAACTCTGTGATAAATAAAGCATTACGTCGTATTTATTGTTATCGTCAAATGTAACCTTAATAATGCAGAAAATAGCAAACAAGCTTTCTATATCCAAGATCATGGTCTTTTTATCACGAAGAAAAGAACAATTTAAAGGCCTTGTTTGACCCGTCTTAAAGAGATCCAGAACCCCTTACCCTAGACACAGCGAACCCCCTCACCCCAGAGTCCCCTCCCCAAGAGACCGCGAACTGCCTCACATAGACACCAGGAACCTCCACTATCCTAGAGACCCCTATCCCCCAGACACCCCTACCCCCCTTATCCTAAGGAGAGTCCCCAAACATCCTCCCCCAAGAAGAGACCCCTCCCTCCGAACATCCGAACACCGACCCCCTTTACCCTCCCCCTATAATATTGTGTATTGGTCCTTATCTTTATAGACCCCTGGTTTCTGTTATCATCGGTCAGATCTATGATCTCAGATCAGATCGCACTAAGAAATATTGATCAGTCAAACCATAACCGTTTCAGCCCTTTTTCCTTTAAACACAGCCTTAAATAGAAGTTAGCCAATAAACTATGCACGACTACTCTGGCATCCTTTTGTGCCACAAGGGTAATACACGGGGGTACTTAGCTTTGGGTTAGTTCACCAGACATTCCTTTAATCAGGGGCGGTCCAGCAATTAAACTTATAGGGGGCATGACTTTGGGGCGCAACCTTTCGACAAGCGCCCCTGCCACAGAACCGAAAGTTTATTGCAGAAACTATGTGCATGGGGGTTTAAAACAATTTGTAGTATTTTATTACTTTTTTACTTCCATATTGAAATAAAAAAGTAAACTTGGACGATTCTGGAGGGGTGCACTCCCTCTAAACCGCTAGTGTTAACCAGGTTTGTATGCCGAATAAAACACTTGGGACGAAGTTAGAATCCATAATCCCAGCACAAACTTAGCAGATACGTTTCGGTCACCTTATTGGAATGTTCTTATATCTGTTTGTATATAGGATTTCAGGCCACTGGTCCTGATTTAAAATACTAATGGCGCATAATTTCTACCCTTTAAAGTGTTAGTTTCCAGTTATATATTCCCTCAAATACCTGGTTTGACCACAAATGTTATACAGTTAAAAATGCGTATTCAGAGGCACTCAATAATTTTAACGTATATAAATCAGAAATTAATAGATCAGGTGTGTGTGACAAAAGGCGTGCATTTAAAACTCTTGTTAAAAGAACGAGATCGTGTAAGACGCGTAAAGCAATAGAATTGTATGAGTTGCGAGGCAAAAAATCCCAAATTACTTTAAGGTCTTGATGACTTCCTACAGCATTTCTGTAACAATAGCCGGGTTTAACGTTTTTCTTTTCAGTGAAAGATAAATTATGCATGGTGATTAAATCCCTGTTTAGGGTGTATATACATTCTTCTCGACTTCAAGAAACCTTTGGAAACAGCATTACCTACTTCATTAACCGTCAAACAAAGAAATACCTGTACTGCAGTATGTCTAATTCTTTAGAATGTTCCAATAATATTATTCGTACTTTCGTTCATATTTGATATTTGTTAGTATAATAAGGGTGGTTCAAAAAAGCATTGACGGTTAAACATATGGTTTAATATTTCTTAGTAAGTTTTGCAAAAACATCAAATTATTTACAGTAAACACTTCGCAATTTCCATATTCTGACGCCTGTGAAAACTGTTACGCGGTCATGACTGCGTTTAAAGGAATCAATACGAGTTTGTACTTTTAAATGCTAAATGATTGTTATAGGTGATTAAGATAAAGGTTCAGAAACAAAACTGATTCCTTCTTTCAATCCATCTGACACGCCTATAAACAACCTTATGGTTAAACTGGTAATTATTTCATTATAAGTGAACATTTACCAGATATTATCAGGAACTGCTTATATTTCTGGTCTTCGTCAGGATGCCACACAACACCAATAATTAATCATCAGACCCATGACTGCCGTGACAAACCATAAACAGCGCGGACATGGTAATTTTGTGCTTGGTGCGATATTGTACCTCTAGGTCAGCCCTAATAAACACTCTAACGGCGATATTATTAATCACCAATCATCGATAACTGGTTCGCGATGTTAATTTCAAAGCGAGAAATGCAAGACCGTCATTTATCGTAGGCATCAATGGAGCCCTTATTAATGGGTTTCATTTGGTGCCAGATCAGCGCTTATTTTACACACATGCGACTCGTCCATACTGCAACTTTACATCGTAACTATTTATCAGAACATTTATTTAGAAACAAGCATATCGGGCTTATGATCATCAAAACAAACATCATAGCATGCACAGCAGGATAAATAAAATAACACGATTACAAACAAATAAAAACACGAAAAGAGCAATAACATCCAGTTGAAGTTGGACTGTAATGTTCACTAAATAGTCTCTGATCTGATTTGCCTTTATAATAAATAAATGTGGCCAGTTTGTGTAAAAACGATTTCTTTTTAGAGTTTAAAAGAGTAATAAATTTTAACATACTTGGTCAGGTTCGATAATATATAGGAATTTACTGATCTCTTAAGCGTTTACATCTTATCGTGGCTGTAACTGAAGTCTGTGAGTAGGAACATGTTATACTGAACGAGTGTATTATATTCAGCATACAATGTATGATTATAGAACATTTCATTTAAAATTCTTCTTTTCTATTTGTTAGCAACCACACTTACTAGCACAAAACAATTTCACATCGTTGTGGCGTCATGGAATACAATGTTACTTATTGAAAAGTGCTTATAAATATATGTTTAACAACATGTTTTATGTATTTTTTATTCTTTCATATTAATATTGATATTAATACCAGTTCGTAGTCATATAGGTCGTTCATAGTCATATAAATCGTTCCTATTCATATAGAACGACCGTAGTCGTACGGACCGACCGTAGTCATATATTTACACCTCAACTTCCATTCCTTAAATGAACTGTCTTTGGGCAATTGCGTTCATCAACCGATGAACGCATAATTTTCGGAAATGTTCGGATCGCAATTCATCGCATAACAATATACATGAAAACTATTGATCTTGTTATTGTTTGTATTGTGTCAGCAGGTCCCGTAAAATATAAATCAACATTTTAGAAATGGTTTATTAATCTTATTTTAAATGCATTGTTGCCAAAAGTGTTTAATTTTTACATTTAAAAGTGATTTCAAGTGGTAGATTTTCCCGCGTTATTGTGACGTCATTTGAAAAAAATGTTTCCGGTTACAGTCGGGTCGTTCTATTTACAGAATCGGTAAAAAGGATTAAAGAATGGTTTTCTTAAATGAAATGATTCAGAAGTATTTTTTAACAATTCTTGAATGAAAAAAGGACCTATTGGTGTAAATATAAGTAATGAATTGCGGGGTTGATGTCATCATCGGGGATATACCCCGATACGACATCAACCCCGCAATTCATTCCTTAAATATACCGACCATAGTCTTATAGACCGTTCAGAGACATATATACCATTCATAGTCATACAGACCGACCGTAGTCATATAGACCGACCGTAGACATATAGACCGACCGTAGTCACATAGCCCGTTCATAGTCATATAATATAGACCGCTCATAGTCATACAGACCGCTCAGAGTCATTTAGACCGACCGTAGTCATACAGGCCGCGCATAGTCATATAGACCGATCGTAGTCATACAGGCCGCGCATAGTCATATAGACTGACCATAGTCATATAGACCGACCGTAGTCATACAGGCCACGCATAGTCATATAGACCGACCATAGTCATATAGACCGACCGTAGTCATACAGGCCACGCATAGTCATATAGACCGACCAAAGTCATATAGACCGACCGTAGTCATACAGGCCACGCATAGTCATATAGACTGACCATAGTCATATAGACCGACCGTAGTCATACAGGCCACGCATAGTCATATAGACCGACCAAAGTCATTTAGACCGACCGTAGTCATACAGGCCGCGCATAGTCATATAGACCGACCATAGTCATATAGACCGACCGTAGTCATACAGGCCACGCATAGTCATATAGACCGACCGTAGTCATATAGACCGACCGTAGTCATACAGACCGCGCATAGTCATATAGACTGACCGTAGACAAACAAGCCGCGCATAGTCATATAGACCGCTTATTGTAATGACTGTTCAAAGTCATATGGATTGTTCATAGTCATATAGAATGCGCATAGTCATATAGACCGCTCATTCTCATATAGACCGACCGTAGTCATACAGACCGCGCATAGTCATATAGACTGACCGTAGACAAACAAGCCGCGCATAGTCATATAGACCGCTTATTGTAATGACTGTTCAAAGTCATATGGATTGTTCATAGTCATATAGAATGCGTATAGTCATGTAGACCGCTCATTCTCATATAGACCGACCGTAGTCATACAGACCGCGCATAGTCATATAGACCGACCGTAGTCATTTAGACCGCTCATAGTCATCCAGACCGACCGTACTTATATAGACCGTTCATAGTCATATAGACCGTTTCAAAGTCATATAGACCTTTTATAGTCATATAGGCCGCTCATAGTGATAAAGAACGCTAATAGTCATATAGGCCGCTCATAGGCATATGGAACGGCCATAGTCATACAGGCCGCTCATAGTGATATAGAACGTTCATAGTCATATCGACCGCTCAAAGTCTAATAGGCCGTTCAAATTCATAAAGGCCGAGCTTACTCATATAGACCTAACGTAGTCATATAGACAGACCGTATTCATTTAGACCGACCGTATTCATATAGACCGACCGCATTCATTTAGACCGACCGTATTCATATAGACCGACCGCAGTCATATAGACCGACCGTAGTCATTTAGACCGACCGTATTCATATAACCCGACCGTAGTCATTGAAACCGACCGTATTCATATAGACCGACCGTAGTCATATAGACCGACCGTATTCATTCAGACCGACCGTATTCATATAAACCGACCGTATTCATATAGACCGACAGTATTAATATAGACCGGCCATAGTCAGATAGACCGCATCCTGTCGCGATTTGTTCCTTTGTTTTTCTCATAACTTTGTTCGGTAAATTGTGGTTAAGCACTGCTCATGAAAACCGCTCAGGTGCTATAAAAAAGTTTAAAGGCCAGTAATTTTCGTTAAAGGAATCCGACCCATAACTAAGCTAGTTCTTTGATAGCTTCATTAGTCATTAAGTTACATATTCATGCCTAGTCACAATAAGTAAGTTTGGTATCATTTGAAAGAGTATAGTTTTAGCTCACTACTTTCTAATAATATGTAAAATATATCAGCAAAATAACAGTTTACATAAAGATATTGTAGTTTATATACTTTCCCTTAATTTTTATTTGAAATCAGAGGCATATGACACATTTTGCACTTTTTTCGGGCTTTAACTGCTTGATTTTGGGCTTTAGGACATATATTTGATTTTCTTGTTTATCAATGTGTGTATACCACGTGATAAATTGCGTCATGAATGCTACGTCGGAAGGCAAAATTTTGCTTCGAATGAAGACTTTAAACAAAGATAACTTCACTATTTCATCACCATTTTAAATGAACCATAGTGCAGTCTACGCCGCTTACGGAGTCCCGCCTTCGATCATTTACCAGAGTTTGATTGAGAGTTTAGTTTCTTAAAACACTTCGAAAAACCTTTTCACGAAACGGCGGTCTAACGGAGCACTGTTAAAATATCATTTTAAAAACAGGTTTGTCGAAGTGTTTGATGACACTAATCATCTTATCAAACTCCAATAATAAAACGGGGCGGGCATCTTTAAGCGGCATAGACTGCCCTTTGTTTCATTTAAAATGGTGAAGTAAAAGAAAATTTATCTTTTGTTTTAAGTCGTAATTTTAAGCAAAATGTTGCCTTCCGACGTTATTTTTCGCGTGGTATAAACACACTGTTTACTGGGCAGTTGCCTAATTCCGGATTTGCCTAAATATTCGGAAATCGTTTAAAAAGCGTTTCGGCGACCGTGATCATTATAGAATGATCACAGTCTACGCAACTGACCTCCATAGCAACAGAAATAACACAAAAGTGCAGCTATTCGAGTATAACCCCAACATAAATACCTCTAAACTTTCGCTTTCCTAAATGTCAATATTAAGTTACGTGGGGGATGACGTCACCCAGTGCGAGCTTTTATATTGAGGTTCGACAGGGTTATCTTAGACCTACTATACGATGTTTATGACTTATTGTCAATCACGAAATACAATGCCAATTACATAAAAAGTAAATAAATTGACAATGTCAGTGTTTTGTGTTGTGCAGCATTTGATATGAAAATGAAGCAAAAATGAAGCAGATTCGTACTTTCAAAATTATGCAAATTCGGACAAATTAGTAGTTCGGATACGCCGAAAATACACATACAAATACTTCAGAGAAGTATAAAATTTATATACAGGTTAAACATTTAATACATGATGTTCATTTAAGTAGCATTTAAATATTTGTATTGACTTAATAATGTTTACTTTGTTCTTTGAAAAAATCCGAATATTTAGGCATTGAATGCAGGTCTTTGGACGTCGTTTATAAATGCCCTTATTTCGTACTGAATATTATATTATAATTAATTGTTTTTTTCTTTTATTCTTTTTCCATTTTGGTTGATATAGTAAAATTCTGTTAAAATTTCATGCACTTATGTTCAGTAATTATGACAATATTTTAAGAAAACTTCAAAATTGATCCGGAATTAGGCAACTGCCCTGTATATGGGGACGTTAAAAAACGTTATTCTAGGAATAATAAGCAATACTTAAAAAATCATAATGTTATGTTTAAAATTAAGTTCGACCATGCACTACGCATTTTCAAGACAAGATTTGACGTCACACATATGACGTCATTACGACCGTACAGTTTTCCACGCATCATTAACGTATCAGTGTTCAAATAAGCTTATAGTTTTGCATGTTTTGGTTAGTATCCTAATACAGATTTTCTATGGAACATAAGTAAAGTAAAGCTTGAGGATTTTTTTGGTATCTCTAAACAATCGGGCCGCTATAAACGGGTACTAAGAATGCAATAATAACAAGTCATGTGTAAATCAGTGGAATATGAGTACACACATTGCCTGGATTTGTTAAAAATGGCAATCATTTTAATGGAAAAAAGAGATAAATTTAATGATTTAAACTTATTCATATAAATAATTATTGTAATAATTATGTTCGGAGACCCCCAAAAGCACGATTCGGCTCAATATCTCTTCGTCAAATTTCTTATGATGATCTCCCATTGTTACAACCACTTCGTCAATGCTAAAAACACATGTAAGACTGTCAATTTCTGACCAAATAAAACGAAGGAGAATCCTTTCTAACACCTGTCAGGTGTCCAGTGCTCGTCGCTAGATGCATTACTTATTTGTGGTACCTTACTTTCTAGTTGTTTTTTTTTTCATTCAGCTTGTCGACCTTTTGAAGTGTTTTAGAACGTTCAACTGTGACGTTCTCTTGTCACCGTTTGCGTGCCAACAAACACGGACATGCCTTGCTGAACTCGTTCATGCGGGATGTAGTAAGCACCATATTTGGTCATAAATCTGTTTAACCACTTTGGCCGTGTTGAAATGAGGAAATGAGTTTAGTTTATATGTTCATAAAACAAGATGTTAGGTCATGATATGCTCTGGGAAACGTTTTAAGAATATATCGGATATATACTGAACGTTTTACTGGACGCCTTCTACGAATGGAAAATCTCGATTTGATCGTAAGATTTCGGTGATTTGTTTATAGTGCATCGTTCCATTTAAAGTACTTTCTCATTTTAGAGCAAATATTAGTGGCACGCAACCTTGAAGAACTTGGTTATTGCTATTTTCAAAACATGAATAATTATAAAACTGTAAAATACTTCTAAATAAGCCTTATAAAAATAAAGTCTAACTAGTATCTGCCATTACTTGAATATTGCAGAATATCAAAAAATGTACGTATCGCAATATGCATGTATATCGCGATACGATTCTCTTTTGGCGTTTCGTTATACAGCAGTCACGTGGTAATTATACCGATCAAAGAATATTTAAATAAAACTTTTTCTCTATTTCCTTACGAATTTGTTAACACTACAAACACATTCATGGCGCTATTTAATGCTTTTTATCAATACTCTTTCATGTTAATGACTTAGTATTGGTCTTTTTACTGCTCAATGTTAATGTGTCGGTAGTATGACTTATGACGCATTCACAAAGTTATATGACTCAATTGTATGGCCTTTGTTGGGGAGTAAGATCGTCTTCATGCATCAACGCCGTTCAGAACAGAGCCATGTGTTTCTATTTCGGGGTCGGGAAATCAACTCCTAACGATGCTGTGTCAGGTGATATGGCATGAATACCCCCAATTATTCGTTAGTGGAAATCTGTCGCGGGATTCTGGTCTTTGATGTGTATCGTACCTGATTTCTTGTACATAAATGAACAGCTGATGACGATATTTGACTTCCATTTCACCTGTATCGTGATAGATATATTGTTTCTCTTAAGCACACGTGTTGAATTTATGATGCAATACCGGGATAATGCATTTTAGTCTGGAAAATTTCGGTGAAATTTGCGGGTAGTTGGTTCGTCGAGTAACATTTTTTTAGGAAATTCGGGTTTGAAATTGCATTTGTTTTCGTTAAAACTGTACATTTTCTTAAAGATTGACACTAACTCTACAAGGAAAGTCCAAAAATGTAGAGTTTGGTTAAGATTTGATAAAGTTATGGCCTCTTAAACAGGGTCATGTCGGCAAATACATGGAAATTCAGGGTCAAATCGTCACCCTTTACAAAGATAATAAAATAAAAAATTAAAAAAAAAACAATTTTTTTTGCCAATTTTCACAAGTTACAGTTACCACATCATATTCTTACTAAAATTTGAGAAAAAAAAAACAAACAAAAAAACAACAAAACAAAACAAAAAACAAAAACGGACGGGGGCTGTTGAATCGTCTGCTCTTAATACTTGATAGGTAATTTTGACTAGACTTATTGTCTTTAGAAGTTACATTTTTCCATAAACTAATTAGGCCACACCAAATTGATCTTTCGTTCCTCGGATTCGCCGCACCTGTTTTTTTTGAAAATGTAAAAAAATATTTTTATTTTTTTCATGCGATCGCTCCAATTTTTTTACCTGTGAACCAGATATTTTGAGTTTAAATATAGGTTGAAGTGTAATTTGTCCATTTTTAATATGTTTTTTGCTTGCGCTCGCTTCATATTTTATGAAAAATGATTAAAAAAAAATAATTATTTTTATTTTTATTTCGCTCGCTCGCTCCATTTTTTTGTGGCAAAAATCCGAGTAACTAAAGATCAATTTGGTGTGGCCTTAGATTAATTTTTCAAAGATTGTGTTGACATTGGTACTCTCCCAAGTTCGCCATACAGAGCATTTAGGTTTGTCGATTTTTGTACGCTAAGTTATTTAACACAGAAAGTTTACATGACTCATTTCTATGTCACTGGCTGGATGCATACCCCAAACATCTGAGCAGAAATATAGCACTGAGCTCGCTAAGACGTCAAAACGTTGTATCTTCTGATGAATGGGAAGTTCAGTGTTGTGTAATATGGTTTAGTTTATTTAATGAGAAGGATGCATGTTGATCGATACGTTTTTGTGATCTATTATAGTTACCTTTCTTGAACAAATTAATTTCCAAACATCTAAACGAGTTTACAACTTCTACTGCCTTGTGGTAAATTGTAACTTTCTTTGATCTTTACTACATTATTTTTAGATCCCATATATTACAATAACTGTCCACGTCTTTTAGCATAAGACTTAATGATTAGGGCGATTTTGCAAAACGTACCATATCATCAGCATAATACAGGAACATATTTGTATCATCTCTAATGATATCATCCCCGGTAAATTTGAATTGATATTATTTATTAAGTCGTTGATAAAGAACATCTCCAACATAGGTGAACTGAGGTCTGCTGTTTCACCTCAGTGGAAGAAGCGTCGAAAACGTGGACATAGAGGTCGTGTATCTCGCATACGACTTAACACAGTCATACATCGTTTGAAGCGCATTGACAATCTGGCTACTTCCATAACTTGTGCCATAAATACGAGTGATCAATGCGATCAAAAAATGTTGATAATCTATGAACGAACAGGACAACTTTTCTTTTATACAAAGAGTTTGTTTGAAATCGATGATTGTAAAATAAAAAAAGAGTCCAATATAGATTTCCCTTTTTGAAAACCGATTTGATTTTAAGTAAGCTTCTTATTCTCAGCAGATCACGTTGTCAATCTATTAATGAGAATTTGTGAATAAACTTGGGGTAGGATGTTAATAAGAGTGATTCCCCTATATTTTTTTGCATCATTCACATTACCCTTCTTAAATATTGGTGCGACATTATGTCTGTTCCCCATTCCTGGGTATACTCGTGGTTAAGCATATTCGATTATAAAGTACTTATACAAATGGTAACATTATTTCCACTGAGGCTTTAAAATATTCCGCCTGTAATTGATCGATGCCTTGACTTAATATTTACAGACGAAATTGCCTGTTTTATTTCCGCTTCATTTATTTCTGAATCGAGTAAATCAACGTTAATTTTCCGGCTTGGTCATAATATTTTGTGGAATGGCAAAACATATCTTTGAAATGTAAATCATCATTAGTTATAGAATCAGCATATATATTGTTTTAACGTGATTTAGTTTTATTGAATTCCAAAATTGTCGAGGGTTTGTCTAGGCTAGATTATTTATTCTTATTGCTTCTTGTCTGCGGTATTTAATATCAGTCTTTTTTTGTTTTATTATATTTAGACCGGGCCCTAATAAAATCATTTCTGTTTTCGAAGGTTTTATCTTTATTGTATTTATTGCGCAGACGTTTGAATTCTATTTTGTCTTCGTAATATGCTCCAAAATCAAGGCTAACACGAAAAATCAGTTAGTCAAACTTTGGCTTATATAGCATTAGATTACAACTGTGTTTCGTCCCCCGCCTTTAAATTTCAAAAGCGTTTCATTGACATCATGTTACAGCAAATGACCACCATAGCATAACCAATACTACATAATAAAATGCAGGATCTTTTTAAAGAAAAAAACGGTTACAATAACCTATGGAAGAGGAAACATTTCTAAAGAAGAACAGACATAAGCAATCGTGACTTGAGACTAAACACTTTATTGTATGCTTTGATTTCCTACAGGTTAGGTCATACAAACGGTACATATGGTTTCCAACCTGCCATTAGTTAGTTGTGTAAGATCTTATTACTGTTGACATTTGTGCAACACTTGCTCTGGGAACCGAACTCATAGCGGTTACACATTTAAACTGATACCCCCACAAAAAAAGAAAAGGAAAAAAAAGAAAAAGAAAATAAAGCGTTTGTAAGGCAAAATATATGTGTGATGTATGTAGGTTTTGTATACGTTCCGTTCAGTTGCCTTAATCCAGGTACAGAGATGGTTGCGGGCTGATTAAGAAAATGCTGGCGGGGTGAAATATATTATCAAGCCAGGGAAGACGGGAATAGACTACTATCAGGCTGGGAGAATTGACAACATAACTAACTTAACGAATGTAGCGGTACCAGTACCATTATATGGCTCACGGGGTAATTGAAATACGGCGAAGTTTTTTTTCTGTACCACACATTAACCTTTCTACATAGAACTTATTAAGAATGCGTGCGTTAAAAAATTCTAAGTCAAGTTTGATGCAGGCATGTCGATTCAGAGCCATCCACTGATTCATTCATTTAGAACGTACTTTCAACACTTGATGCTAGTAAAGTTTAAAAGTAGATCAATAGTGAAAACAGCAACACTGGTATTATGTGAGGTCACATGCTACACGGAATATACAAATACCCTAACAACTAAAGTTACCAAGATGCAATAGCTCAACAGCTTTACGTGCGGACGGGAACCCGGAAAATTAAAAAAATCAAACCGCTATGTAATCAACGTGACTGGTTCCCGTCCGTGCGTAACGCTGAAGTCAACGTGACTGGTTCCCGTCCGTGCGTAACGCTCAAGAGCATGTGTGAATTCACACTGGTTCCCGTCCGTGCGTAACGCTGAAGAGCTTGTTTGAATTCACAACAGTTCCACCGAAGATCTGTCGGTAAATAAACAGTACCATTGTCAGGGTTGTTGAAGAAACTGCAAAATATACCACCAGTATTTGCTTGTTGAGTTATTTAATTTTAGAGATACCTTCTTTCTGCACATGGTGTTCGAACATATTTGTGGGCTAATGACAATCGAGGATTTACCCTATTTAATGTAGCTCCATAGAATGTAGAGCAGATTCGAAGGTGAAAACAAACATTTATTTTCGTGGAGAGCATTTTGTCGATCTACATGATTTGGTAAAGTCGTATAATGTTCATAGGTCCCTCTGCCCTCTGTGCATGCGTCATGTAACTATGATTCACAATTAATTAGAGAATTGATACCAAAGAAACAACTTCTAGCGTTGTTTTATCGATATTTAGCTTTAAAGCAAACGCTTCTGTTATAATAAAAATCACGAATCACTTTTTTCAAATCAGTTTCAGTTTCGTTTAGTAGTGCTGTATCGACAACATAGAGTAGCGCTATTATTTTTAGGTAGGTTGGCAAGTTTTGTCGATGCGTTCAACTTTTTCGACTCCTGTATTATTCAGATTGGGAAGAAAAATTTCCGGTGATAAGTCTTTCCCATTTTACTACATTAATATTGTTTTCACCAAAACACCGCAGTTAATATCGCCATACAAATTGTTTATCATGCGTAAATTGTTTTCTTTCAAGCCGGTAATAGATATTTCAGTTAATAAAACACAAAATTATAATCAGTCGTTGCGTTATTTGCCTACATTTTCTTGAAGTATAGTATTTCTTTATTCTCAAACGTAGACATATACACAGGACAAAATAGACACGTTTTATCTTTCGTTCTCTCGTGTCAGATCGACTTTTTATGGTTTTTGACGAGATCGACAATTTATACACGTTTCAATAAGGAGGATACCACATTGTTAATATCTCTTTTTGATAATACGACCAACACGATATTCCAATAGAATATCCAAAACTTGCAGTTATTACAATAATGAAAATCTAAAGGCTCGATTTTGCCATATCCGACAATATTGCAAATACACTTAAGCAACAAAGGGAAATAAATGACAAGAGCACTCAATGCTGTACACTGCCTCTTATATTTTAATTTTCAACGAAACATTCAATGTCAATGTGATAAACACGTCTGTAAGAATGTATTGTCGTTATAATTTTTTTTATTGCTTGTAAGTATCGTCCTTCATGAATATTTGCCATAGAATTTCACCAGCTACTAAGTGGACTGATTTGTGTTGGCATTAACCATATATATCTACGAACTTTCAAATCAGTTACTAGTATATTGAACATAAATCATAAATATATAAGACGCTGTTAAAAGAAACATTTCTATATTACTTATCTATGGTCCTTAACAAAAGCACTTTTTCAGGGTCCCAAACAAGATTCACCAAAAATAATACAAATGTTTTATCATACCAAAGAGGATGAATAAATGTTGAAAACAATGGTTCTTTTAAGGATAACGAGTTAAATTTGAAATAAAGGTGCAAGAAACACTGTAAAGATGCACTTTTACTCCCGCGTAAGATTAACCACAATTATTACTATTGTTTTAATATTCCAAAAAGGATAAATAAATGTCGAAAACAATGGTTCTTATGAAGGATACCGAGTTTAATTTGAAAGAAATGTGCATAAAACACGGCATTTCAACCTTATGAGACGATAAAAGACCACAGTAAATATTTTAGCATTCACCAATCATTTAATACTTTTGCGTGTTCAGTTTTTAACTACACGATTAAGATCGTGTTATCAGAAATGAATATTTTCCAAATACACATTATTTAGTAAGCACTTAAAGGTAAATCACTCGAGATAATTTTTTACACAAGTGTATGTATTGATTTTGAATAAGAGTGCCGCTTTAACAAAAGACACCAAATTGAATCCTGCTTTTTATAAGTTTTAAAACACTTCAATATCAATCATGGGATATTAGTAGAAACTTTCCAAGTTTTACTTGTAACATATATCATTGCTATGTCATTTTGTACCCTTTCATAGATTCAACAGTTTTTGTAGGCTAGATCATTCCATTTCGCTGAAGACTAATTTCACTTTGCTCTTTAACTTCATTTTGTTATCGTTTGGTGTTACATGAAGCATTCTAAGCTGTTTAAAGAATAACTTTTTCAAATTGCTTGATAAATGTGTATGCCCTCTTTTACTAATTAAAATAACACCTTTCCTAGCAAATTGTTAAAGGAGGAATGTAACACTTAAAAATCATAGACACAACTTGGTACTTCATTTTCGATTCAGGATAAATCATTTTCCCATCTTCAACAAGTCCGAATGGAATGCATATTGTGGTTTTCTATGGCGACCAGATTCGTGACGTAACATGTCGGCCAGCGATGACAGCGCTCCATTTATAGACAGCCTCGCGCGCTTGTCGTCTATGGGTTTAAAGTTCGCATTAGGGAAGTCCACTTTAACAGTCCCGTCTCCCATATTTTGAAGAATGCGTTTCAACAGCCGTCCAGAATAAGATACTGGTGTACCTTGCAAATTCAATTTTGGTTTGGACTCTCTTTCGTCTTGGGATGGTGCCCCGCCCATCTCACTTAGCCGATCATTTTCCTCTTTCAAATTACGCAGTTGATTTAGTTTGCTTAAACCTTGTAACTGGTCTCTCATGGAATCTTCTGGTTGCTCATACCTTGTGCTGTTTAACAAAGCCGGTCTTATGCAAGGTGTCAGGTATTCTTTTTCCCTAGTCATAAAGAACATAATCACATTTCGACGGGGGCACTGTTCGCTCAATCCATTTATCTTTTGGTTAAAGATGTCAATGACAGATATATCGTCAAAAGGATTAGTTTTCGGCTCAGGATTTGCACTGTATAATTGTGGGAGCGACGGGGGGTCAAACGCCTGGTAGGGTTGGTGAAGATCGGCCCCAAACGCTGAACTCTGTTCTGCAGCCAGTAACGCCAAGCGAACAATAAGAACGCAGCAGCAGAAAATGTTGTTCCTTGCTGATATCATATTGAGCAAAACTGGAAAATAGAAATGAAAATAAAGGATTAAATATGTGGGAATATTTATATATCAGTTAGGTAATTCACATAAAGTATGCCAATGCCAATGACACGTTTGTATTAAACAAAACACGCCGCATCCAAAGACGGCAGGTTTTCGAAATTTGTGCAAAGAGAAGTTCTGGGGATAGTTAATTAGTAATGTATACGACTACAGACGAAAAAGGAAACTGTATAAGGTTAACATGCGAGAACATCTATTTTTGACAAAGGCCCTTATAGTGTGATCTTGACCTTTACATACGGACATGAGTGTTGTTGGTAAAACACAGACTTGTCACGCGTTCGCCAACTAAATTTTGACAAAAAATACCAAGGAATTTGAGCTTAGGACTTGATGTTTAACTTTCGGACAGGAGTGCATTTATATAAGGAATATTTGTTAAAGGCATTCTTAAATGTCCCAATAATTTGCCAAGTTTCAAATTTGACAATCAAACATACAAGGATGTGAACTTAACGTTTGATTAACAGATAATGGCTTTTGCTTGCAGGCAACACTTTGCCTAGTCATGGTGAAAAATTAAGCCAGTACAAGAAGCCCTAAGTGAAACATTGTCTAGTCATGGTGAACATTTGTGTAACTTAATTTAAACTCCTCAAAAGCAGGACGAAGTAACAACCTAGACAAGCCAAAGTCGGTATGTGACACACCGTCTTACAATGGAACATGCTTGTGCCTAAGTATTTTAAAATCCCTCTATTCGTGTCGGAGTTATAGCCCGAACATGCCAGATAAGAATGAATGCCAAATGACCTTAAAGGATGCACTCTTACTCCCAAATTATTTTTACCACAATTAATATAATTGTTTAAATATATCAAAACGGATGAATAAATGCCGAAAAAAATGTTTTATATGAAAGATACCGAGTTAAATTCGAAAGAATGGTGAAGAAAACACGATATGTCTACCTAATGACACTATAGTAGATTATAGTTAATATTTAAGCACTCACCAATCATTCTATATAAAATATTATTTTGCGTTTTCAGCTATTAAATACATGGTTACAATCTTGTTATCTGTTAATTATAATTACCAAAAGTTTATTAGTAAGTAAGTAGTTAAAGGTTTATCACTCAAAATTCATGTTTGTTATACATGCGTATGTATTGATTTTGAATAAGAGTGTCACTTTGTCAGCGACACACCGTCTGGTCATGAACAAAATTTGTGCTGAGTTATTTTAAGGTCCCACTATGCATAGCAAACTTACAGCCTGAACACGAACTGTTGACACCTAACCTGCCGACGTATCACAATCTAATAACCTTATTAAAACCTGGTAAACCTCCCAAAATTATTGTGCATTTACTATGTTTCATGAGACGCAATTTAGTTTAATGATTGTCTGACACGCATGTTTGCAAGTATATAAATATATATATATATATGCATATTAAAGGAGCTGTCTCACGTATGATAAAATAGCGAGAGAAAAAAAAGAAAATTGTCGAAAACTGACATAAACTTGGCATCGATGTGTCAGCGCATTGAAACTTACTAACTGAAGTACCATATAGTTTACAATGTATTTAAGTTTAGCAGTTATTTCGTATTTTTCCATTAAAAAGATTACTGGGTATGTCTACCAGGTAGAATTCATTCCTTATGCGTGATTGGCTAGTCGGTGTTATCACGTGATATTACCGAGGTAGGTGTATAGCTTAATTATGTCACCCAATTAGAATGAATCTTTGTAGCGCAGTGAGTAAGATGCTGGCCTACAATTTTGGCGACGCGGGTTCGAACCTGGTCTCCGACACATTTTGTTTACATTTTGGTACTTGTTTTACAATTATGATATCAAAGCGTAACAAATTCTATTAGATAATTTCCCTGAGATTCGTTACAGAAAATAAAATCCAATCTGTGACACAGTCCCTTTAAAGCTGCACTCTCAGAGTTTTACCATTTTGACGACTTTTTTTATTTTTTGTCTTTGAACGAGCCAATTTATGCAAAAATGCATGTGAACCATATAATACTGCTGACAAAAAGAAAGATAGCAGATTTTTATATTTCAGAAATTGATGTTTTATGCATTTCTCTTAAGCCGTTAGTAACGCTTTAGGCCATAAAAACATTAATTTTCGAATGGAAATATGAACATCTGCGATTTGATCTTTTGTCAGCAGTCTTTCATCACTGGTTTGCAGATATATACGCAAAATTAGGCTCATTCCAAGACAACACATTAAAAAGATGTCACAGCGGTACATCTGTGGGATTGCAGCTTTAACGGCAAAGTGCATTTTCTTCAAACAAACCAAACAACAACACCCCCACATATTTCATTTTTATTTCGGAATTATGGTAAAATAATTTGATTTATGAGGAAAGCTGCCTTAAAATATTTTTATTACGTTGAGACTACTCTAAGATCACGTATATTACTCTTGAATGACTTGGTGTAATATCTTACAATATTTTATTAGACAATACATACCACTCTTAATTGAACTTTTATGGAGAAAATATGGAACAAATTAATAAATGATGTTAAAAAAGATCCCGTGCACCATCCTTAGTGGTTCAAGTGCACAAGAAAATAAAGATTCTAAATAAAAGCCTTCTTAAAAAGGCAGTCGTAACATCGTCACCTCAATGCAAGAACTCATTATCTGCTTCTACTTCTATATGCAGTTATTAATTTATTGCACTAAGGTGCTGACATACTGTTTTCCCGATGTTTGACACTGTCGTATTGTAATGAGGACTAAATATACATTCGTATTACTTTTCAAACTTATCTGATTTTGCTGTGTTTTCTTTTTTTTACCGTTCAATGGCCATTTTTTATTCAACATTTTCTCATAAAAAATAGTTCAATGTAAGCTGTGTTTGGTGTTCTGCGTATGTATTACTACACAGTCCATTTAAAGCAAATATATATATATATAGTTAAAGTTACACATAGTTCTTGATATATAGTAATGAGTATAACTTTTTTGTATCGGTTTTCCATAACTTGTTAATGTTATCACTGATTTCAATGCTCTTATCCATCTTACTTTAAGTAATTGTATGCAATGTGTGTATTAATAGTGAAAGGCTGCTGTAAATACCTGTTCCGATATTTGTACATTTTTTAAACTATACATGTATGCTTGTATTTCCAGGTCACAAGCTCATTGTTATGTTTTGATATGTTATGCATGTTTGTTATTCACGTCGGAAAATAGCTCATTGTTTTACATATACCCGACCGTATTGACGCATACGTTTATTGTATACACGCCTTACTATACGCTTAACTGTACTGTAAGCGTTGTGTTTTTGTACGCCTTGTTGTTCGCTATGTTATAAGCTTGTTGTATGCCCTACAATACGCTTTTATTGAACGCACCTCCTCTATTTTTTATGTTTCGAGCGCATTCGGTTTTCTGCAAAAAGCCGGTCTTTGTTTGTTAAAATGTTAAATATAAATGTTAAGGTTAAAAGATGTAACATGAAAACTATGCTTTTATATAACGTCGTATAAGGTTTCAATGCTTTTATCTCGACTGGGTTTCGGTAATTATTGACTGATTCGAATGACAAAAGAACTGTGATGCGTACGAGTTACGCCAACTCTTGATTAATTTATACCGAAGGAAGCCAAGTTTATAACAGGTTGCTTTAAAACTCACTATTAACAGTTGCCCGTGGGTGTAGAACTTGTCTTTAACAGGATTTGGATCTGTTTGACTCTAGACTCTGACTTATCTTGGGCACTCGATGGCATTGCATTTCTTATAAATATAAATAACATTTATACTATAACTTTAATATCAATGCATATGTTAGACTACGTATTGGAATGTGATTGCATTGCGTGACTACAGTGAAATACTTCTAGTTGTGCAAACCAGACAAATGTTTATATTTTAAAATTTTGATCAGCCAATTAGATCTTATGAACATCAAATGTTGAATCTTTGTTATTCGATTGTGTAATGCAGTAGACATGGGCAAATAAACATATCAAACCCATTTCAAAGAGAACAAAATGCTTGTGTCGATTCCGCACGCAAAAATACATAACAAGATAAACAAAAAAGACATACCACTGCTATTACATATTTGTATGAAATTGAGCTATAAGGAGATATATTATAGAAGATATAAGATATCATCATTTCCTAAAATGCACGTACTAGTAATTCTGTTCGACCGGGCTCTCTCTTAATATGCACGTAATATGTAAATCCGTGCATTGGAATTGCTTGTTAGGGGCGATAGAAACCCCTCTATCGTAATGAGAGAGATTGAAACACGTTCACGTACTATTGGTCCAGAGTCAATGTTCAGAATGGTTGAGTGTAACAATACAGCCACGAGTAACATATTTAAAAAAAACGTGACAGGTTTGCTCGTTGGCGTTTTTTGAATAAGAAAGCAAATCGAAAATTTCATACTACAGTCGAACCCCGTTGGCTCGAAATTGCTTGGTTCGAATTCTTCCTTGGCTCGAAATGTAAGTAAAGAACCGATTCCTTTAAACTTAATGTAAGAGTTCCCGCTTGGCTCGAACTTTCCGAGGCTCGAGGTATTTTTGCTAGTCCCTGGGAGTTCGAGCCAACGGGGTTCGACTGTAATTGTCAACGAAAAATATCAAACTAAATGATCGATGTTGCCGTCGTTGTTTTATAAATCACAACCTTGTCCGTCGGTGTTGATGTCGCTGTTTAAAATCATTACCTCTTTTCTGAGATATTGTCGTCACTGTTATGAAGCATTGCCTTCTCCGTCGATGTTGTCGTCGCTGTTTTAAGTCATTGCGTTGTCCGACGTCACTGTTTTTGTATCATTGCCTTCTCCGTCGATGTTGTCGTCGCTGTTTAAAGTCATTGCGTTGTCCAACGTCACTGTTTTTGTATCATTGCCTTCTCCGTCGATGTTTTCGTCGCTGTTTTAAGTCATTGCGTTGTCCGACGTCACTGTTTTTGTATCATTGCCTTCTCCGTCGATGTTGTCGTCGCTGTTGTAAGTCATTGCGTTGTCCGACGTCACTGTTTTTGTATCATTGCCTTCTCCGTCGATGTTGTCGTCGCTGTTTTAAGTCATTGCGTTGTCCGACGTCACTGTTTTTGTATCATTGCCTTCTCCGTCGATGTTGTCGTCGCTGTTTTAAGTCATTGCGTTGTCCGACGTCACTGTTTTTGTATCATTGACTTGTCCGTCGATGTTGTCGTCGCTGTTTTAAGTCATTGCGTTGTCCGACGTCACTGTTTTTGTATCATTGCCTTCTCCGTCGATGTTGTCGTCGCTGTTTTAAGTCATTGCGTTGTCCGACGTCATTGTTTTTGTATCATTGACTTGTCCGTTGATGTGTCGCTGTTTTAAGTCATTGCGTTGTCCGACGTCACTACTTTTATATCATTGACTTGTCCGTTGATGTGTCACTGTTTTAAGTCATTGCGTTGTCCGACGTCATTGTTTTTGTATCATTGCCTTCTCCGTCGATGTTGTCGTCGCTGTTTTAAGTCATTGCGTTGTCCGACGTCACTGTTTTTGTATCACTGCCTTCTCCGTCGATGTTGTCGTCGCTGTTTTAAGTCATTGCGTTGTCCGACGTCACTGTTTTTGTATCATTGCCTTCTCCGTCGATGTTGTCGTCGCTGTTTTAAGTCATTGCGTTGTCCGACGTCACTGTTTTTGTATCATTGCCTTCTCCGTCGATGTTGTCGTCGCTGTTTTAAGTCATTGCGTTGTCCGACGTCACTGTTTTTGTATCATTGACTTGTCCGTCGATGTTGTCGTCGCTGTTTTAAGTCATTGCGTTGTCCGACGTCACTGTTTTTGTATCATTGACTTGTCCGTTGATGTGTCGCTGTTTTAAGTCATTGCCTTGTCCGACGTCACTACTTTTATATCATTGACTTGTCCGTTGATGTGTCACTGTTTTAAGTCATTGCGTTGTCCGACGTCATTGTTTTTGTATCATTGCCTTCTCCGTCGATGTTGTCGTCGCTGTTTTAAGTCATTGCCTTGTCCGACGTCACTACTTTTATATCATTGACTTGTCCGTTGATGTTGTCGTCGCGGTTTTAAGTCATTGCGTTGTCCGACGTCACTGTTTTTGTATCATTGCCTTCTCCGTCGATGTTGTCGTCGCTGTCTTGAATCTTTGCCTTTAACGTCTTTGTTGTCATCACCGTGTCTATATTATTGCCTTGTCCGTCAATGTTGACGTCGATGTTTTGAATAATTTCATAACCCGTCGATATTGCTGCCACTGTTTTTATACCATTGACTTGTCTGTCGATGCTGCCGTTGTTGTTTTATATCATTGCATTGTCCTTCATCGCTGTTTTGATATCATTGCGATGTCCTTCATCGCTGTTTTGATATCATTGCAGTGTCCTTCATCGCTATTTTGATATAATTGCAGTGTCATTCGGCGCTGTTTTGATCTCATTGTCTGGTCTGTCGACGCTGCCGTAGTTGTTATCGTTTAACTACTGTGTCATTCCGCTCCGTCATGTATTAACCTTTTAGTAATAACGCTCTATTACATAAAATAATGAGCAAAACATGAATAAAGTAATAGTAATGTTTTAATTTTCTCTAATGTGGATTGTTATATGAATGTTATATTATTAAGCGTCATTATCTCTAAAAAGCATCTTATTACGTAAGATCGGTCAGCCGTTATTCTGGCACAATATATGCAAATGTTGGCACCGAAATCGTCTACTATGATCGTGGGAGCCTTTAACCACTTAGTGTTATTGGTGGCCCAGACCCGGACCGATATTCAAAAGTCAATGTTCGGAAGAGTGAAGAATAATGCAATAACAACTGAAATAACAGAAGAGGAATTATTTACAACATTTTCTATATTTCATTCGCTAACGTTATTGAATGAAAACCTTGGTGGTTTCTACCGCCAATGAAATATCAGTTTTATGTGAACCGTTTTTACTTTATTTATTTTGAAGCATCACTTTCGATGCAAATTTACAGATTTAACTCATATGATATATTGTATTCTGCATTTTATTCAGCCAGAATATCAGATATCTAATTGCGCAAGGTACTGTCTTTATATAGGCACAAAAAACGAAAGCATGCTTTAAAATATCTTGTCTATCACAAAAAATACAAGCTTGCTTTGCAACGTCTTGTCTATCACAAAATATGCAAACGTGCTAGGCAACGTCTTGTCTATCACAAAAAATGCAAATGGACTAGGCAACGTCTTGTCTATCACAAAAAAATGCCAGCGTGCTAGGCAACGTCTTGTCTATCACAAAAAAATGCCAGCTTGCTAGGAAACGTCTTGTCTATCACAAAAAAATGCCAGCGTGCTAGGCAACGTCTTGTCTATCACAAAAAATGCAAACGTGCTAGGCAATGTCTTGTCTATCACAAAAAATGCCAGTGTGCTATGCAACGTCTTGAATATCACAAAAAATGCAAGCGTGCTGGGCAACGATTTGTCTATCACAAAAAATGCCAGCGTGCTGTGCAACGTCTTGAATATCACAAAAAATGCAAGCGTGCTAGGCATCGTCTTGTCTATCACAAATCATGCAAGCTTGCTTTGCAACATATTGTCTATCACATTATATGCAAGCGTTCTTAGAAAGTATTTTAACATATTCACCGTTTTGATAAATATGTGTGTTGAATTATTTCGAAACTTGAAGGATTTGTTAACTGATAAACGTTTTTTTTCTGCCAGTTATTAAAAGTTATTGCAATAAAAATAGATAGGATAATTCACTTATTGAAAAATATTGAAAAATGTTTTGAATGTATTCTAAGATAGATTCGACTGGGCGTATCCCTATAGATTCGACTGGGCGTATCCCTATAGATTCGACTGGGCGTATCCCTATAGATTCGACTGGGCGTATCCCTATAGATTCGACTGGGCGTATCCCTATAGATTCTACTGGGCGTATCCCTATAAAATTCGACCTGGCGTATCCCTATAGATTCGACCGGGCGTATCCCTATAGATTCGACCGGGCGTATCCCTATAGATTTGGCTAGGCGTATCCCTATAGACTTGGCTAAGCGTATCCCTAAAGATTCGGCTAGGCGTATCCCTAAAGATTTGGCTCCCTATATATTCGTCTGGTTATATCATTTTTTATTCGACAGGGGGGATTCCTATTGATTCGACATGAGAACAATTAATATTAATAAATTGTCTGTGTTGTGTATTCGTGATGGACGTAGCCTTGAAACGGTCGGCGAAACAGTAGTTTATTTGTGGTAAAAGCAGTATCGAGATACAATTACCCCTAGGAGTGCAAAGATACTTTCTATCATGCCAAATTCTTAGCTTAAACAACATATTCATACTGATGCTTTCATGATAATATGTAATCAAACGCTTCCCTGTCTTTGTAAGCCTCCAAAACGTTGCTCAAGGTTTTATGCGTCTGCATCATATATCTCGATCTATCAATTTAACGTTTATTGGTCTGTTGTCGTCATTTTGCGCTGTGCAGTGAGTCACTTTGATCCATGCATCGAACGCTTACATGATCACTTTACTTATCTAATCATTGCAAGAGCAATCTTATGTAATTAATTTCATTTTGTCACGAACCTTTTATACAATTCGGAGTGAATATATCGTGAAATTAAAAAAGCTTACCGTAAAAATGCAATAATATTGTCTTAACTCACAGTTCGGTAATTTCTAAAGTACAAATAATTTGTCAACGATATCTTTGTTATTTGTTTTAGTCTATTTTCGAATAGAGTTTAAAACAACACATACATAGCTATTTTTAGAGGCCACGATAACAAGATGTGCTTTATAAAGTTTCACATTCTTTTCTTCGGCAGTATAAATTAAAGATGCACTCTTACTCCCTCATTTTTTTTTGAGTAATACAAATGTTTTAATATACCAATAAGTATATATAAATGTCGAAAACAGTGATTCTTATGAAGGATACCGAGTTTAATTTGAAAAAGGTGCAGAAGTTCTACCATGTGCGACGGTAGTAGATCACAAGTAATTCTTACAGCACTCACCGATCATTTAGTAATTTTGATTGTATAGCTACTAAATACACGGGTACAATCTTGTTATCAGTAATTAAAATTCTATACCATAATACAGTTTTACTTTACAAGGTTCACAACATGGATCCACCTCGGTGACTTCGTTCTAATGTTCTGTAGGAAATGTTTTACGAAGTCATTATTTTGAAGTTTCATTATGTTACTTAAGAGCCCTTTGAATTTTATAAATTAAGAATCACTCCACTCCTTTTCCACCAACAACATCGAAATACTTTAAAACGTTAACAGTTAACAAAGGGAACAACACTGATTGTTATGCCTAAATGGATCGTGTCCTTCCCCATGATTGCTTTGATGTCGTTTAAATTGCGTCAATTAAACTGATTCATATTCAAATTCGATATAACATTGTGAGATTTTTGTCAAATGCCGTTTTATTCACTCACGAATAATTTGAGCACAGGGTGAAGGAAATGGGCTATCATGTTGAATAGTTGATTATCATGAAAACAGTTTTAAAAATATTTAAAAGGAATTATAGAATTATTTCAATGTTGATTTTCTAAATATTCGTTTTTTACGATGTTAAACGCCAGTAAAGGGAAATATATTTTTTAATGAATAAAAATCCTTATTGATGAGGTGATTTAACATAATTTATTTTGAGACATTATGCTAGGAAGAGGAATACACATCTCATGGTTTGATTATTCAAATATTTAAAGGAATTATTGCTTGGTTTCCATAGTAGTTTTTTTTTGAGAAATTGATAGTTTTATTTTTTATTTTGCTGGATAGTTTTGGATTTGATAGACATTACACCCTTGATTATTCACGGGTATATTATATATGCTTACAGACATGTGTACACTTATAGAATACATTTCAACAACTGGTTTGGATTCAACTTGTAGTTTTATCATCATTGTCGTTTCTTATACATTATAGCATTGTGTTTAAAGATGCACTCTTACTCCCAAATAAGATTTACCACAATTATTACAATTGTTTAAGTATATCAAAAAGGATGAATAAATGTCAAAAACTAAGGTTCTTATTAAAGATACCGAGTTTAATTTGAACGAAAGGTGCAGAACACACGGCATTCTACTTTATTAGACGCTTGAAGATCACAGTAAATATTTTAGCACTCACCAGTCATTTAATATTTTTGTATGTTCAGCTTTTAAATTTGCGGTTACAGTCATGTTATGAATAATTAATATTTTTCATAAATGCATTATTTAGTAAGCGGTTCAAGTTTTATCACTTAAAATGTATGTTTGTTATACACGTCTATGATTTGATTTAGAATAAGAATGTCACTTAAATAAAGTACGTTTGTCCGGTTAGCGCAGTGGTAAGCGCACTCGCTTCTCACCAAGGCGACCCGGGTTCGGTTCCCGGCCTGGGCGCATGTGAGTTTGGTTAGTGGTCACAAAGCCGGACAAGTGGGTTTTCTCCGGGTACTCCGGTTTCCCCCACAACACAAGACCACACTCTCGCGCAACATCGTGCCAACGAGAGGGACTTAGTATAAGCTCTCATAGCTTTCTTCACAATCGTTGTAAAATATATAATGTTTAAAACTAAATAAAGTACGGGAATTCGTTAAAAATACGTACAAGAGTCAATATTTCTATTCTAGTTACATCATAAGGTGTCCTGTTTTTATATGTATATTTTCACAAAAAGTAGTTGAATTCACTTTACAGTGCCTCTGCATTAAACTGATTTTAAATACAATTGGGTTTCATGACGAAACATTAACTTGTACAAATACGGATTCTTAAGGCTTTAAACTGATTTAACTAGGGGCGTTACCAACTGAGCTATACCTTTCCATTTCAATCCTCAAAATCAAACGAAGCATAATTAACTTTGTTTCAACGATTTTAATAGGTATGAAAATATCTAGCGATTTCTGATTCGCGAATGACCTTAAAGAATGGCTGATCTTATCACTCCCGAGATACAGGTTTTGGTAGTGGGTTTATAAATGTGATGTCGCATCTTCGACAGTTTTTGCATACACTTAGTACATGGCAGAAATAGTATAACACATTTACAGCACTTTAGATAACGATATTGCAGTGTTTAAATGTAATTTGCGTTTATCGTCGTGTGACGGTGTGGTGTGTGTCTTCCGTTAAGAATTTCTTACTCCTACATGTAGTTAGTGTATATTTTTGGCTGCATCTTGACCGCCGATGTAATTATTTAGAAAACCAAATCTGAATGCTAAAATTCTTAGTCTTGAGCGAAAAATGCTCATATATGATAGCCAGCGTGCACGCGCAGGCTTCCTTATATTGATAAAACCAGATAACTAACTGTACATTTTGCGGTTGAAATGGGCTGAGTAGTATTTCTGGTTGTCAGAGTGTGTTAATGGTGTAAATGTATACTCAAATGCTTATACCTATATTTTACTTCTTTACAGAATAGAGACACATAAGTCATAACTAACACATCTAAACTGACTCACGAAATGAAATGATAGTATTTTACAGCTAATACTATTTTGATATGGTAAGAAATCATATGTTTTAGGTTATGAAAGTTTTCAAGGTATCCTCTTGTATCGATATTGCACGAGTTGACCAATAGTACAAAGACATTTGGTAACGTCACAGTGATTTAATTTTTCTTATATTTATTTTTATTATTACCATTATAGATGTAACTAGATGTTAAATCATATGTTGTTTTTGAAGTGCATTTTTCAATCCGCCATTTTTATAAGATATCCTCGAAAAGCTATAATAAACTAGTTCAGTAATTTCATTATATAATCAAATAAATTAATCCATCATGTCAAGCAATCTTTCATGAAAACAAACACTCTCATTTTCTACGAGAGAAAATAAAACTCATTTCAGGTTTGAAGTGATGCTTAAACTGAAATTAGAATGACTTTGTATATATCATACACTAATGTTGATCAGACTAAATAAAGGAACTGTCAACAAAATCAACGAAAAAATACTAATTTCCATAACCAATTGAATATTCAATGATTACAAACCTGTTAAAAAAATTATTAAATTGTCGGCCGTGTTCCTGTTGTCAGATATATCACTGTGTCAAACGTCTAATCATTAACACTCCGACGCCAAATTCATAACCATCTATAACTATTGGAAACGTCATATACCTCCCCAAGTCATGCCTTAGCTGGTCCAATAGCACGGAGCGTCTAGATATTGGTAGTTCCTTATATCCGTTTGCCGATCCTGTTCTATTTTCCTCCATTTATAGGCCCGGCTGGTCAGCACATTTGCCCAATAATTTGAATTCCATTCCTGCTGACATAGGCAGAGTAATCTACAATTGTGAAGCTTGCATGTCCAATTGGAAAAATCATCAAAAATAAGCTTAACCAGTGTTATTAATAATGCGCTATAAGTTTGATTTTGATGCTGTGCAGACTGCCTGTCCTTGTGTTTGTAAAGTTGTTTGATTATCGTCCACTGTCTGTAAGGCATAAACCCTTTGCAAATATATAACGTCTCCTTTACTGTTCCGTATTCATAAAGGTTCTTTGTAAAAAAATGAACTAAATGAAAATTTTCAAATTTTAATACTGAATATTTTGAATACGCTCTGTTTTTAATCGATCTATTTATAAACCTTCATTATTATTAATATTGTCCCGCTTATTTTCATATTTTGTATATAAAAACATTTTCTTTTTCTTTACATTTAGCACTGATCAGTAAGGGATACATACAACTGCAACAAACAATTTCCGTATCTGAATGTATTCTATTCCCTATATATGTTAAAATAAGGTGGTCGACTTTTGATACACCAAACTATTTTTTATAAATTGGCGTTGATCTGCAACATATTTTTATCCGTATATTCCATATCGACTGGTAAACATTCATTTTGAACTGTGTTATGAAGTAAGCACCCAAGTCAATGAATTATACAACATTATCTGTTATCGTCAATTCATCGAAACACGTCAATGACTGTTGACTTAATTAAATGGAGCTTCATTTAAAATGTTTTTGAACATTGGTAGATATATCAAGACATTCAAAGATGGTATTTCAAGGATACGAAATTACCACCATTATATACGGTAAAATATATCTGACCGTAAAGCATGTTGCTTCTGTGAGCACAGCAAAGCGATTGCGTGTATCTGTGGTGTTTTGTTTTTGAATTTTGGACTACTGGGCTTGTCCCTGTAGGTTTTATTGTATTATTGAAATTCACAACATTTAGTTGATAGTTGTGTGGAGGTCATTATATAGCATGTCGCCCCTGATAGTTGTGTGGAGGTCATTATATAGCATGTCGCCCCTGATAGTTGTGTGGAGGTCATTATATAACATGTCGCCCCTGATAGTTGTGTGGAGGTCATTATATAGCATGTCGCCCCTGATAGTTGTGTGGAGGTCATTATATAACATGTCGCCCCTGATAGTTGTGTGGAGGTCATTATATAACATGTCGCCCCTGATAGTTGTGTGGAGGTCATTATATAACGTGTCGCCCCTGATAGTTGTGTGGAGATCATTATATAACGTGTCGCCCCTGATAGTTGTGTGGAGGTCATTATATAACGTGTCGCTCCTGATAGTTGTGTGGAGGTCATTATATAGCATGTCGCCCCTGATAGTTGTGTGGAGGTCATTATATAACATGTCGCCCCTGATAGTTGTGTGGAGGTCATTATATAACATGTCGCCCCTGATAGTTGTGTGGAGGTCATTATATAACATGTCGCCCCTGATAGTTGTGTGGAGGTCATTATATAACATGTCGCCCCTGATAGTTGTGTGGAGGTCATTATATAACATGTCGCCCAGTAATCACATTTTATGTTATAACTCCCAGTTTTACAGAAACTGAGTCCGTTAGTCCTTAATTAAAAGCTACATACTCGTGATGTCGTTGTGTGTGGTCTCTTCGATGTCTTTGTACATGTGACAAGAATTAATAAAGCTTTCAAAACGGTTAATATGTGAGTGGCCCGCTTTAATGCAAAATTAGTTACGGTTGTCACTGTTAGTTGATACATGCTTTTCCATGCACATTTGTCGGCGAAAAACACGCAGTAAGTTATCCTTCGGAATATCCTGTTCCTTAAGATTAAGCCTATTCGGGGTTACAGAGTGCAGACATGCACATACTCAAAACAAACCACTCCAATATTTCACCCAAACGTCGATAAGATTAACAAGAATTTGAGTGCATCCGATTTGGTACTTGAAATCAATGGCATTTTTTGCATACGCTCCAGTAAATTGGATTTATTACACGCAAAACACAGCCTTTTTGTGCGTAGGTGTGTTGTTTGCGTTTAATTGGGAGCTAGATTTTTAAAGTAATTACAAGCTCAAGGTTTCTTGTTCTTGTCAGCACATTGAGAGGCTTAGCCGCCGTTTTTCTGGTGAAATGTCGCAATAGTAGGGTTATACATTTTCAGATTGATGTTTAATCATTCATCAATACTATAATCAGACATTATATATCAGTATTTATGCCAATGGCAATTTATTAGTATCTTTAATGTGTTTCCGGTGCAGATGGATACATCCGACCCGAGGCACGGCATGGGTACACCCGGAATTACGGCTTGCCGTGGTTAGGAAATTCCCATCCGTACCGGAAAAAAATAATTGATACCTATGAGTTCAATACCTTAGGTTATTTCGTCTTGAATCATTGGTTTTTATTTTGACTCGTTTACTTTGAAATTTCATAATTCAAATTGAATATATTATTATTTAAAACTTGTTCAAATCTTTTTCTATTGGGGAGGTTGTATGGGATTTCTGACTAGAATTTGGCAGAAACACTGCTCCAGTACACAATAAATTAACGGAATTACTTTAAACCGGTTCGTTAACAATCGGAGTAACACCGAACATCAAGTAAACAACCTCATAATTTTACCATCTTTAGAATATGAGAACATAAAAATCTTATCAACGAAACTCACTCATTTCACGGTTGAAGGGCAAGTTTTCATTTGACGACGGTACAAAATAGACCAAAATGTGTCTAATGATATTTTTACTGAAATGTTACCGAAATTTCGTTTAAGGCGGACAGTACAGGTTGATGCCAAGATACTTGATGTATTATCATGTTTAACTCATTTGTTTTTTATAATCAAAACAAAAACAGTTACAGAATACAATAATAACAATATTTTGACGCTTTTTTAAATAGTGGCCATGTAGGAATTACTTCTAAAACCGTTATTAAAAAGTTAATATGTTTTATCTTTAACAAAGTCATCTACTTTGTCTTGTTTTATCACTTGAGTCAAATATAGTAAACATGATACTGCATTAAAATTAAAAATAAGTAAATACTCAGCATCAAGCTACTTTGTGCCCCTTTAATGGCTGACATGAGAACATCACTGTGGCCTATCTTGTGATATTTTGTTTGAATTGAGACTACTAGATCATTATTTAAGTATGTTTACAATGATATGCAGTATCACTGCTGCTGTTGCTGTTGTTGCTTGTGTTGGTGGTGTAAGAGTTTATATAACGCATGCGTATTATGAAGGAATTGGCGTCGACTTTGAGAAAAAACCCAAACACTTTAACAAAGAACATTAAACGATAACTGTTCAAGATATTTAAAATATATCATAATAAAACATTGAACCCACGTTCCCAAGACAAACACACATGCAAGTAATTTAAAGCACACAAAAACATTTGTTGTATAAATCCCGTCCCTTGAGCAGTGAAATTTGCCAAAATCTCTGCAGTTAAATTAAACATTTGGCACTGGTGGCAGTCCCAACAGGTCTGTGAAACTCCCGACGGTCTGGATCAATCACTTTCTAATGTACATTTTATGACTGATTCCACTATCAGGCACTTTTGACGTAATTAGTATTAGAGATCGCGACACATGTCAAACACACCAGCCAAGTTTGGTATAATTTGATGTTGATTTGTTAAAACCATAGCCTTAAATGCAACTTTAAGTTTCCAAGCTCTTGCTCCTGTCCTTCAAAGAAATATAAAAACGGATTACTAACTACACCTGTTTAGACAGTTTGCAATACAGTATGGCAAATAAAGTAATTGTCCGCATCTGGCACACTCACTATTTATATGAAAAACTACAGAAAAGAGCACAGTAGTCAAAAGTTTAAACATTAACCCGGTTTAATGGCAAAGGGTCAACGCCAAAGACATAGAACACAAACACATACAATCACAAACCTGAAACATGTAACAACAGCACAGAACTCCACAAACAACACAGTGCATATTTACTATATAACGAGTATAAGAAGTGTTTATCAAGCCATCACCATTGTTGATGATTAAAAACTTAATTGTTGGAACAGCATTCACTTGTCTCGGAAGCGATTGGTTTTTGCGTTGTTATTGATTATTTTTCTTCTGAGCGTATAAAAAAATATATATTAGTTAAAGACATTGAATGTATTTTAACTACAGTTGATATAAGGATGAAAGTATTTGGACATCACAAACCATGACTTAGTTACACGTATATACTCCGATGTGCTGCGACTCAGTTTTTATTTCTTTATTTAATTCTAAAAGGATAATCGTTTTTCAATTTTTTTACAAACTATATGTAAATAATAGAGACACTTTTAACTAGTAATATTTTTCAGCAAAGTTCACCATTATTACTCAGCTAGAAAGAACGTTACAAGATATGATATTTTGTTTATAAATAATACGAGTTATATGTTTAATGATGTGTCTTTAATACCAAATCTTTTGGAAATCAATGCTGCATTTTCCCCGCAAAGTGGGTAGTGTCCAACAGTTTATGCATTGCTAAATAGTTGCCATCAGCACCAGGGCTGGAGCCAGTATGAGGTGAAGCACGCTAGGCAAATAGAATAGCTTTACGAAATTGTCTGCAACTATTTCCAGACGAAACGGAAAAAAACTGAGCTTATAAGAAAGAATATAATCATAGTACCATAGATACTATATCTATTCAACTAGTGCAGGAGTTATTTTAACATGAACAAATGTATTTGATGATGCTGAACATATTTTCAACTTATTTTCTTTTTATTTGTCTGACAATCGATCAAACAGCAATGTACCAAAGTCGTGATTTGAGGCTCAAAACAACTTTCTGAAGCGTTTTGTAAACTGTTGTTAGGCATAGGTTGACACAAAAGTACTTATTATTGTACAGATTACACTGACGTATCAGATCAAATAATATTAATTTGAACTCAGCAGACATTGCAGATCTATAAATGTTTTCTCACCGCTCCAAAAAGCTGTTAAGATAATAAAAGCATTTTAGTACGCATGATACTCGTCCTTGCAAAATGGCAAATCAAATAATGTAATGATTCTGGGATGAAGCCTTCAACGCTGCTCTATTGATAATATTGGTATACTGTCTTGTCTCATGCTCGTACATTTATCCTATTAGACAAATGTCGATGTAAGATAATCTTGAAATCCATTATGTTACCATTCTAAGTAACGCATAAGCATATATGGACACCGTTGTCTCCGCAAACACATGGTGGAACTTCCTGTAAGCTTAATACGCAAAAAGGTTAACCATTCTCGTTGAGACAAAAACTCTCTTAATTAGCTATGATTTATTCTCATGTTCTTGTTATCCTTGTAATAATTCGTATATCGCACAGAGACAAGTGATTTTGTTTCCAATGGAGAGCTATTGAAATTTTAGTTAGTGCTAGGGAGTGCTGTACCTACAATCACTGTGAAGGACAAATTTGAATCAAATGCATCATGGGAGAAAAACAATGTTTTTTGAAACAGAGTCATCTATTTTGTTACTTTCTATGCTTATGATCTTCCAAAATGTAAACAAACTGTCAACGCTTATGCGGATCATTTTCGGACTTGTTGTGGCAGGCCTATCTACTACGTAACGCAAATCGAAATCCGGTTTCGTCAGACATGACATGTTAAAACAATAAATGAACCAGCTTTACAAAACATAATAGTTGGTGTTACGCGGTTTAAAACGTGTTTCAATTATATAAGTTCATATAATTATATGTATAACGTCCTACTTTGTTTTTACTTGCCCAAACATCCTCAGCCATTATCAGGTTTCATCTAATTTAATTTACACTATCAATAAACTTGTAAAATGAAGCAATGTTCATATACACAATTACAGATAGGTTTATCAGTTACAGATATAAATCTAGCCTATTTTTTTTTAAACAATCACCAATTAACATTACCCAAGATCTTAACAGGCAATTATCGTTTGCAGTTTCGGCCGTTGTTTTTGTCTTCGATTTTCATTGTTCTTTGGACACCACTGTAAAACAGTAAAATCACGTTTATCGCACAGACATTCTACGCATCCAGCGCTTTCATTTTTAATACTAGATGCCATTCTTGCTAAACAATTTAGCAAGTTATTTTTTATGAAGAATGCATACCAAAGGAATATCAAACCAGTTTATGAGGTGTTTGTAAGGAGTTACATACGTCGTTTACAAGAGCATATACCCATGCAGAACAAACATTTTCCAAATATGCGTATTCAGAAATCGTCCCTGTTATCGCATTCTCATTGGGCCTATCTGATATAACTAGGTGATGACATTCAAAATCCCTTTGCTCACACCCAAAATTTATCAATCAAAACTCTTTCATCTGGGAGTTGAATTGAGGATATTTAGTAAAAACGGAAATGCATCAGATTTGGTTTCTCGAGAAATTAATGACATATTTCCATACACAATCAATTTAATGGAACGAAGGCATGCAACAAGACGCGACACAATTTAATATATTTTAGAAGTTTCAAAGCAAACTTTCCCGAAGTTGCAAGAGTTTTATTTTATTAGGTATCCGAGATTTGAATTAATGACAAACTTCAGGTTATTGTTACTTGTCAGCACCTTTGGGGTTGAGATGTTCCTGAAGAATGTTGAACTACGGGTTTTAATGGTGCTATATAACAGATGGTCCCCAAATAGGCAAATGCATTATTTCCACAAAACAAACATATAATTGTTGTATGAGACCGTTAACTTACCTTTTAACGTTTACAAGCATCGCACAATGAGGTTTATAATATAAATATTTAGAATGTGAAAGCCACGTGATTGGTACAGATAAATATACCGACGCTCTTTTTAAAATCAACTGGGATGTAAGTGGTAGAAAAACCCACCAAGTCAATTTCGAAATGAAAAAAGTACGCAAAAATTGCGAAAGATGTGTCGTAATCGATGTGATACATCAGTATGTAAGATTCAATGCGTTGTACACAACGATATTAATTCTATGTAACTTTTTGGCAATTTTTTTCTTTCTTGCAAATGTATCATCAGGTGTCTAGTCCCTTTAAGGCATACCGGTTGGCGTGGACAGTTGCACTGTTTGTTCAACAATCAATTATTTTATTTAGGTTCTTGTTTCACCATTTACCAATGCCATATCAGACATAACATTTGAGCAGTTGTGTGAATAGAAGTTATTAAAGCTCTTAACTTAATAGACAACTGTGAAGGAATATTTCTTCACCTTAAACCAAGTGTACCTTGATAAACATACCTAGTTTTATTTATAAAGTATATATGTACTGTGCTTTTTATGTTGTCTTGTGCTGTTGTTCCATATTTCTTGTTTGTGATTTTTTGTTTTTGTGTTCTATGCCTTTGGCGTTTACCCAGTACCGGGGTTAAAGTTTAAACGTTTGGCTACTGAGCTTGTTCCTGTAGTTGTTCACATAAATATTAAATAAACTGTTTATATGCGCACACAGAAGCGATCATCTGATAACTTATTCAACCCAGACGTTTATAAGACACATTGCGGGAGGGACTTTTTCTCGTGTTGTTTATAACCTTTTGTCTAACCCAATTGCATGTCAATACATTATTTTATGTTGCAATGATAACCATATATTTTCAATATACAATAATATATGAATTAACCAAGCTTACCAACGAAGGAACTCACTAAAAGTCGAACTAATGTTACATTTAATCAGTACATCAGAGAAATGAAGATCTGACTTATTATATTCGTTACTGGAATCATTTTTATCATATTCATCATACAAAACTCATGCACTGATATTCTATAATCAGGTTATAATATTTGTTACTGGAATCATTTCCATAATATTTATTATACAAAACTCATGCACAATATACAAATATCGTTTATTACTTTAAATGTCTATATATCGATAGAGATCAGGAGGACAAGGGCAAATAAGGAAAGCTGTGCTTAATCACCAGGCCTGATGGTGATGATATATAAAAAACAACTTTAAACAAAAATAACTGTCATTACCCTGTAGACCAACAATACCACTCAAACATAAACACGAATGCAGCCGTTTTCTATAAATATATAATTGCGTTACTACCATAAACTGTTTTTTAAACGATCGAAACTGGACTTCGAAACAACCTCATATTTATACAAACATTGGAAACTGAAGGAAACTCAATCGGGTCAAGATCGTCCTGAATATATAGCTCGTTGTTAGGATTTACGCACAGTCGTTTGATGGAAAAAATTAACTTCTGCTTAAGTGTCTTTTGACCTGTAAAAATCTAGTGACATAAAAGCATGTTTTATATTTCTTCAGATTTATGATATGGTGTTATTCCTACCAACAAATTAGAACAACAGACTATGAACTACAGCAATTTAACAATGTCAGAAAAATTCGAAAGGTTTAAATAGCCTAAAGTAAAAAAATGCGCCGGTATTGGTAAAACTTGATGGTACAAAACACATGCCAAGAAAGGTAATGTAACGAACAGATGGAATAAAACCAGCATACATGCAGATAACGATAAAATCTTACAATGAATTCAATAATTCTCACCTGAACATGCGTTTAGTTGACGAAAGGTGATTTTCTTTTCAATCTCAATACAGCGATCAAGTCCACGAATATGCATTATGTACAGTTAGAAGGAATAAACTCATGATTTGGAGTTCATTCCTTTCAAATGAGGGTGGTGTTTTAAGCCTTTCGAGACTTTCTGACATCGTTACACTGCATTCGTTCATAGTAATGAATGTTATTTAAAAAAATCAAAGTTGTTTTAACTACAGTTCAAATTTATATACAACTATTTGGACTTTACTATCCAGGGACTGACCAAAATGTTTATACACAGTTGGCCGCAATACCCTTAAAAGTAGGTGTTTCAATTAAAGCCGATATGCTTTCAAAAAATAATATTTGTTCCATTTTTTGTATCATATTGTTGTATATATTTTTCTATGGACGAGACATTTTAATCGTTAGTGTCCATATTTGGCCACCAGCACAGTCGGAGTCTAATAGTGTTGAAGCAGTCTGGTCCAATAAAATAGCTCTCCAAAACTATATATGGCTATTTTCAGACGAAAAGGAAATCATTAAGCCTAAAAAATGAGAAAAGACCTAAAGTCCAAAGGCAGGTTCTCATCTTGTTATTTTAAATCCTGCCCCGAATAGTCACATACTTAATTTTGTATGAGCACTCCAATATAAGCTAGACATGTGCAAAGAAGATACACTGTCTAATGTATGATAATAACATGAGTTGGTAAGTTGATTTTGCGCTTATTTATGTTGCGTATGTTTCCCTTCATTTTTGAAAATTCATAGAAGTAATATTGAGTGAGATAACTAATAAAATATGGATTAAGGAACCAAGATGTTTGACCGGCAAGAAATTCTTTTTTACATTCACAACAGTAGATGATTGACCAGGACTCTTGCCATCATCGACTAGTGTTCAACCGTTCATAAATACAAAGACAAACGTCCTCCCACGTAATAACATTTTCAGCGAATAAAAGCAAGACGTCACACTTACTTAACACATTTTAGCACCAAATTATCCTGTCAAAATATGTTGCAATCATGTTATTAAAAAATTACCTGTTTCGAAAATATGGAGATAGATTTGCCCTAATCGTTATATGTGTGTTATCAAGTATACCAAATCACTAGTAATAGCGTAAGATGAAAAGCATAATGTTTCTATAATGCATGTTCATTGCATTTTTCTTTTTTTGTATCAATATTCATTAAACACATATGTTGTTATTGTGTCAATAATAGCTTTTTACTTACCAATACAGTTTCAAAAGCAGGATAATTCAATATGAGTTAGTGTCGTATCTCATACACCATGTGAGCTCTCGGTAAGTCACAGTTATGAATGATGTTCTAAATTCTTTAAAAGAAATCATATAGGGTTATTACATAATTTTATATTATATAACAACAGCAGTATCAATATGAGTTACATATATAGTTCATGTATCACCAATAGCGGTTGGTAAATATTTCATATCATTTAACCTAATTCATACATCGTATATATTAGCTTTAGAAATATTCTTGTCAGCAGCGTTTGTAAAAAGTTTGATACACCTTTCATAACGGCTACGATTTGGAATGGAGAATGCGTCAGTAACATTCTTTGTAATATCCGTCTAACTTTACTGACATCATGATAATCGCGATACATTTTGTCTATATTTATACTAATAAACTATAATATTTGAGGATGTATAATACATTTAATGCTTATTTTCCACACAACGTTCGAATATATATATATATATATATATAATTCGGTTTATGTTTAAACCTTTTGCTTCTGAGCATGTTTCTGTAGCTTTTTGCATAAATATAATACGAAAAAGTCGTTTTACTATTGTTAATTCTATCTGACAATTGTATCAAACGCATGAGTTTCCATTCCGCTTCATAAAGCATTGCGTTAAATGTATTCCATTTATTCGAAATGGCATAATCGTTTGGCAACAACATTAAACTCGTACTTAAATGGTACATTACAATGAACGTTGTTCATACCCAGGGTAATTCATTCCCTTCAATGAACTGTAGTGTTTAGGCCTTCCGAGATTTTCTGACATTGTTAAACTGCAGTAATGCATAGAGCTGAGTGTAAATAAAACATCAACTTGATTTTACTACGATTTATATTAGTACAAAACCATATGTACATGAAATGACCAAAATAGTTATACACCGATACCGCAATACCCTTTCAAGTAGTTTATTTTCAATGAGAGCCGAAATGTTCTCCAAAAGGTTTCTTCCCACGTATCGCTTTAGTGTCCTTTTGGAAATGCATGCGATGTATATTTTTCCAAGGACGAGACATTCTAGTGGCTAGTGACCATAATTGGCCATCAGCACTGTCGGAGTCTGATAGTTGTAAAGCAGGGTTGGCCAATAAAATGGCTTTTCAAAACTATACATATCTATTTCCAGACATAAAGAAAATCACTAAGCTTAAAATTAAGGAGAAAAGGCCCTAAATCGTAAGGCAGGTTCTTATCTTGTTATATTTAATCATGCCCCGACCGGTCACATACTCATTGCTGGTATGATTACTCCATTGGATGAATACATTAATATTTAAACGTTATAGCGACTTTGCGAAATCGGCATTTTATTTTAATTCCCATCCACATCCTTTATCATATCCGATAGTGAAAATACAGTGCATGAATGTGACCGTACTTATAAGACAACGTGATGTAAAAAACAGTACTGCCAAGATACAGAATCAGGTCATGGAACATTTTGTTAATTGGTAGAAAATCGTGTTTTTTGTTAACCATATGTATGGAGATTTGGTTTCCATGGCACCACGCATTTTCGAACACGTCATGTACGGAAACGACAAAATGGCTACAGCATAATAGCAACATTAGTTGTTAGGTTGATTTAGTGCTTACTATGAGGATTAAGTGTCTTGATATAATTTTCTAAAGTTTTGAAAACGTTGTCTTAAGCAAAATAACTAGCAAAAGGCAGGTTTCATGAACAATTTTGTTCGGCTGGGTGTCTTGTTTCCAGCCCAAACGGCACATGTGTTGTCATTTTCCAGTTGTATTTCCGCAGTTCCCGAATACTTTCTCCCCATTGTAGACAAACGTCTTTTGGCTCATTTAAATTGTACAGAAGTTGTCAAGACGAGACATGAATGTCACTTATGTTAGCTCAAAATATTATGTACATATATTTTAGAATCTTTTTACTTACAAATGTTTGCTATAGTTCAGCATGTACAGACCCATTTAATGTTGATGGTCCACATGACATGTATATAAAGTTGTAATCGTCGACGATAATTTCCAATGTTATTTCTGTCTGCCAATTGATGTGCAATAAGCACGAGTTTCCATACCACTTCTTCAAGCATTCCACTAGCAGTATACCTATCAACTGGAACTACATAATCGTTTAGCAACTACAATAAAATACGTTTGGAGTCAGCTGAAAACAAACGTTCACTCAGGCTTGTATGACTGTACGCAAACTTTTAACATGTTCGCGATTCATTGATATTGATTTTGAATGCTAGATCCGTTTTGAATGTTAAATGGAGAATGCAGGTATGCCAGATTGGAAACAGATTATGAGTTATATGAAAGGATTTTAATTCCTAAATAGCATGTATGTATGCAAAGTGCACCAATTATCCATTTGATGTAGATTTAGATTTCTTTGTTGTTATCGTTTATTCATTGAGCCTTACTATGATAACTAAGTGGAGACATTCAAAATGTCTTTGTTTACACAGAAAGTTAGTCAATTAAAAGTTTCAATCCTAAATCTGGTAATCTTATCGAGGATTTCAAGTTATGTAGAAGTTCATCAGATTTGGTTTTTCTAGAAATTAAAGACATCTTTCAATAGGCAATTAATTTAACGAAATCATGGCACGGAATAGGACGTAACACATGTTCAATTATTTCAGAACTTAACAAAAAAATGTGCTACAAAGGTGTAGAATATTCGTTTAATTAAGAGACCAAGATTTAAATTAGTTACAAACCTCGGTTGCCTGTTGCTTGCCAGCCCCTTGGGAGGATAAGCCGTCGTTTTCATGAAGACATGTTGCAATATATTGGTTTACAAGGCACCATCGCGTGTGTTGACAGTTGCACTGTTTATTGACAATAGCAACCAATAATCTAAACTTGTTGTTTTGCCCTCAATGTCATAATCAGGCAAAGGATATCAGCAGTTGTGTGAATAGCATTAAATTAATCATTTTTTTTTTTTACATTATTCTGCGATTATAAATTCAGTAACTGTGAGGGGAAACTTCACATTATCTCGATGCACTCTCGGATGAACTATTTCTCATAGTCAAGGTGTTAAGAATGCTAAAACGTTATTGAACCTGTTCACTAACTTTAGGATTGTTTTGTTGTTGTTTTGTTGCCGTCTTTCATTCGATTTCATATTGACGCTATTGTCATCCTACTTTACAATATGATAATGAGAAATCGCTAAAGTTATAAAAAAAGTTTTGTTTTATCATTGTTGCCATCAATACGTAGTTTTTAAGTTGATAAGATATTGAATATAGAAAACACCATGGATGCCAAGCATATACTAGTGTTCAATTTTGGCGACCTACATAAAATAGTACAGGCGAAGCGATGTCGTAGATATAGCATACTTACTAGGTATTGTCTTGTTTCAGGAGTGTGGTAGAATGCGTTTGTTGTCATAGGATGCATTTGAGCTTTATGATATTCCGTTGGATGTCATTTAAGGCTTGAGTTTTGACAATTCCGAAATGTATATGATCCATGTTTAACTAAATTCAGGTTACTTGTGCACACTACCATGTTTGGGTGGCAAAATTATAAACAGAGTTTAGAAAAACGTATAAAAACTCACGATGTTACGCTCGCTTTAACTGTCATGTGTAGAAATTTAAATAACTAAGTTGAGGAGCTACTAAAATGACAAAAGGGTATATTTGGCTCCACTAACACATTACTTAATACACGGATAAAGTCCTAATGTTAAACATTAACTAGGAATGTTAATATGGCACGACAATTGACCGTAACAGAACAAAAACATTTTATTAATTGCCAATTGTCTTTCATCTTGAACAGCACCGTTAGGTAATACTAACATCGTAAACAGGAAATAATATTAAAACAAATACATACTGCTCAAAACTATACACCGACAAACTAAAGAACCCACTGTGAAACGTAACATAAATTCGCACGAAGTATTCCGTTATAGACGTATGATGTAATTGCCACTACGCACGTAACGTTACATATGCATAATACAATGAACACTACAGTGACAGCTTAACTGCCATCATCTTCCAAAATAAACCGTTTCCAGACAGACAGTCTTATTTTTGTCGAGAAGATGTAAAGATGGATAACCACTTTCCACTTCCTAATGAGCTATAAGAAAGATAATCCCCTTTTACACATTGTTCAACTTATTACTTTTGCGGTTTTTGGTAAAAGCCCTTTGGCTGCGATTTATTTGTCAGCATTAGATTGTTTTGTCGTCTCTTCTGCCAGTACATCTATCTTATTACACTAATAAGAAAGAAAATGTTGAAGTCCATGGTACCACTTTCCAAACTTTGCTTATATTTGAAACATTATCTCATCGAAATTCACACATGGTACATACCCATTAAATAACCATGCTGTTTAAGATTAAACATATCTTGAACTAGCCCTGGTTTTATGTTATGTTTTTTTCTTGTGTCCAAGCTATTCATGTTATGAATCGGACAAAATACAGTGCCTTTTACCTTACTTAGTATATTTAAAAAAACAAACAATCAAGGTGCTTCTGTAATACGGCCCCTGGGTTAATATTCAATATTGATCCTATTTGGATGTAAGATATTTGTGATAGCTGGTGCCGGGCTGGTAGGCCAAGAGGCGAAAATTATTCTGAATATGTTGAGTACAAAAAAGCGAAGTGTGCATTTAGACGTAAACACAGAAGAACAGTTGAAGAATTTCTGCAAAATCTGGACCATACGATTGAAAGGGCGGCTGAAACAGATTCCGATTATTTCTGGAAATCAGTGAATTGGTGATGGAATTAAGTTTAACGGGGAGATGTGCAGAGGCCGGGAGAAAATTACAGAGCAGTGGGGCTTGTATTTTCAGTCACTTTATTCCCCATCAGAATCACCCGAGTTCGACGAGAATTGGAGAGAACATATAACAGAGGCGGTGGAGCAGTCATTTGCGGAAATTACCCTTGATCCAAAAGTTGTCGTGTCACCAGAAGTTGTGAAAAACGCGATAAAGACATTACCAAAGGGAAAGGCGTGTGGGCCAGATAGTGTTAGGCATGAACATTTGATTTATGGGCGAAACGTTGTGTCCAATACTCTTGCAAACTTGTACACTAGTATGTTGCGTCTAGGATATATTCCTGATTTGATGAAGCGTGGTGAAATAATTACACTCCATAAGGGCGGGAAAAAGTCAAAAGACGACACCAATAACTTTCGCGCTATCACGTTGTCTTCTACACTGCTCAAACTTTACGAATTAGTACTGCTAAGTCGATGTAAGGACTCTATTACTCATAAGCTGGACAGACAGCAAGGTGGATTTCAGGATCATCTTGGTTGTATCATGACGTCATTTTCACTCCGGGAATGTCTGCACTTTGCTAAAGAAAACATGTCAACAGTGTACCTTTGTTTTTTGGACATTAGACAGGCCTTTGACCGTGTCTGGACCGACGGTCTTTTATTCAAGCTTATTCAGCTAAACAAGGAGCGTGACAAAGATACCTCATCCACAGTTATTGACAGTAATACCTTGGTTGCGTTTCAAAATATGTATTTAAATGTGACTAGCCGTGTAAGACATCAAGGACTCCACTCGAAGGAATTTCCAGTTTTACAAGGCACCAGACAGGGCGGGAAAAGTTCACCGTTAATGTACCTCCTTTTCATAGACGGATTAATCAAAGAACTGGAAAATAGTGGCAATGGTCTTTGTATCCATGACCTGAGGATGTGCTCCCCGACAGTGGCGGACGACATGGTATTGGTGTCTTTTTCTAAAACGGGACTAGATAACATGCTAGACATCTGTTGGGATTATTCTAGACGGTGGCGGTATTTTTACAACCCAGGTAAATGCTCAGTCGTTGTGTGTAATTTCTCAAGTAGCATTACCAGACCACAGCAAACATTTTCACTTGGTCAGAATTTAGTTGCCACCGTTGGTAAATACATGCACCTGGGTGTTGTATGTGATGAACATCTATCTGCCACAGAATCAATGCGCGAAGCGTGTATTAAACTAAGAGGGGCTTACTTTAGCATTTGTAGTAGTGGCATATGTCCTGAAAAGATCAGTGCTATAACATTGAGGACAATTTACCAGTGTGAAATCCTTCCAAAGGCATTATATGGATGTGAAATGTGGAATCAGTACTCGGCAAATGACATGAGAAAGTTAGAAGTTGCCCATCGTCATTGTATTAAGCACATGCAAGGCTTCCGCAAAATTATGTCATCAAACTTTTCACTGTGCACATTGAATATGACAGATATCGAAACAATGGCCAGTTATGTCGGCTCCCATGCAAGTTTTTAGCCAATGAGTTATTTGTGAATAGGCTTGTGCGATTTCTGAAATTAAATAAACAGTTTGGATTTATACCCGACGTTTACAGACTATTAACAAAATATAACCTGTTGTACTATTTAAATACATATGTAAATGATGCCATATTTCCATCGAAGTTTGCATGGAAGAAGCTACTTGACATTAACGTAACTCGACCAGTAAAACATAAATTGTTTGTGGATATAACGAGCGTAGGGGGTAACCTAGCACTTGAAAATGTTGTGCAAGAAAATAAATGCTCCCCTCTTTGGAGAATCGCCAGAAACAGTCCAAAAGATCGTCCACTATGTGTAAAATTTTTAAATGCTATCGGAAACGTTGTTTCACGCCCATATCCACAGCGATGTAACTTGTGCAGTTTATTGACTGAAAACATGACTGAACATGTTCTTGGTTTTTGTCATATAAGAGACAAATGGCAGAACGAAGTATGGAACTCTATCATTAAAGCGTATGGTATTCGCAAGTTTAGCTTGTTTATGTCAATGCCCTATGCTGATCAGTGCCAGTATTTGTTAAGTGTTGCTTCGGCAAGTAGTAACGATTGCTTAACTAATTATGATGTAATGGTTGCATGTGTTAGGTGTTATGCTTAAACTATAGCACCTTATCTGAATGTACTGCTCGTGTGCATGTAAACTAGTATGTGATCTACAATATCCGATATTAATTATGCATTACTGTATTTTGTATTATTTATTGTTATGAATTGCTTGATTATCAACCACATTTTGTAAATGTGAACAGATGAAACATGTACTTTATATATATATTATGTGATATCACTGTATATGTTTATCAATTGTAAATACGTGCTCTTCATAATTGGAGGAAATAAATAAATATAAATATATATTCGGACTACGCGATATAATAACGGATTTATTCTCTAAATGGAGTCAATGATGTGGCTTCCTAAGATATCTTTGTATGGAAACGTATTACACGTATGTAGTTCCTTTTATTTTTTATATGCTAGTGATCCTTTTTCGTTAAGCTTTATAAATATAAAAAATGCATTCAAAAGGGGTTGAACATTGCTAACACACAAAATATATCAATCAAAATCAAAAGATTTCACGTATGGCAGTTAAAGCGGGAACATTCAGTTCATTCGAAGAGCATCTGAATTGGTTACTCGTAAAAACCGAAACACTTTCGTTATGTCGATGCGTTTTATTGGGATTCCTACACTTGAATCAATCACAAAGATAGATTTTCGTTACTTTTCAGCACCTTGGGATTACCTTGGGACGTCGTTTTCTGAAGGCAAGAGATACAAGGTAAAATAAGATAACTCTGTATTCATAGTCGGGAAATATGATTACAAAAGAACATTATCTTAATGAGCTATAATCCGTCATGAATAACGAACATACATTGCTTAATAATGCATAACAATGTCGCAATAGCATGGTTGAATGCATAATCGTGTGCAGTGAAAGTTGCCCTTGTTATTGACGATAAGAGAGAATAGAAACTTAGATTATTATTACACCATTCATCAATGTCATGACCAGACATATCACTAGTTTTATGAATAGCAGTTATTAAATAATCATTAATACTCAATTTATTGACATTAATCTGCGATAACCAGTTTCACATTCGTAAACAAATGAAACGTCGTAGTATCCCCATGCATTATCAGGTACAATATTTCTCATTGCTATAATAGCTATCACGTTAATGAACACTTAAATGTTTGTTTTGTTGCTGTTTTGTTACCGTGTTTCGCCGATTTCATTTGGCAATCTAGCAATTTAACATCACAGTTGTTAGTTTTTGAATCCGATATCAGAATTAGTTTAACTGACGGTATAACATGGTTATAACAATACGTGCTCGTGGGAAAACGCTGTTTGCAGAATATATATAAAATGTGCTTGTGCATCCTGATATATTCTATCCGAATAATGTTTTAGCGGATATAACAGAATGTAACTGTAGCATGTGCCCATACAAACCGTAACAATTCTGAAAGTTGTATCTTTCACAACTTTGACTTAATTGTGTACTCATATGGCTTACGAGAAACGGACAAGAAAACCCAATATTTTTTAAAACGTTCTACTTTTGAAACTGGATTGGTTAGTGAAAATGCTATTGTTGACACAAAGAGGACCCATGTGTTTGCTGAATATTGGCATATGTAAATTTTCTACAAAATAATTGCACCATACTATGACAGAAAATAATGTGGTAAACTGTGTGTCGTTAGTGTGACGTCTTGACTTTATTCGCTGAAAATGTTAATGTATTGGGAGGTCGTATGTGGTAAAATGTTCATGAACGGTGGAATACCAGTCGACGATGACGAGAAGCCAGGTCAACCATATACTGTTGTGGCTTGAAACATGAGTCCGAGCGGACCAAAACAAACTTTGTTTCTGAAACCAAAAGTTTATAAGTGATTTTTTTCTCAAGCATAAGTCTTTGAAACTAGACGTGTTTTCTTCTCCTCACATGTCGAGCTAATTTTAAGTGGCACCAAACTGTGTGCCATACCAATTATCAAGGACAATGATATTTCCAACAGAATGTACACTAGTTAGGTCAATCAGGTCACCAGTTATTATGGAAATTGGGTCTACCACAATACAATAGCACGTTACAGGTCTATGTTATCTGTCTAGTAATCGCGGTGATACCAGTTGGTCAAAACCTCCATTTCATTCGAATATTTAGGTGAAAAACTAAAAACTAAAAGGGGGTTTCAATGAAAGACAACCAAAGACAAAATTATTCCCTGAATGGACTTCGCCTTTAGATGTGTCTTTACTCGTAAAGTACCCATTTGAATCTTTCTCAAAAACAAGTTTGAAGTTCACAACTTACAAACTGTTTTTCCTACAGACATCACTACGTTTTGGAAGGTATGGGACCCCAAGGTGGGAGGAAAGGCGAGGAAGCGGTATCAGTTCAGGCGAAAAGAGTGACATGCCTTAGACAATGTTTAAGTAAACGAGACGTCTAGTAATATTTGTGGAAAAAAAATTGTGCAAGCATTTAAGAAAAACAAACTCATGGACTCAAAACAGGCTTTGTATTGGTATCTGAAAGAAAGGCTGATCAATATAGAAGATGTATTGGGAAGTCTGAAAATAGGTTTTACATAGCAATAAGCTGGCAACATAGAAAAGTGTTAATGCAGACATTTAGTAAAGCTAATGATGACATATCTAACAAAGTGAAAACACAATCGACAAGGTTATTGAGACCTTCTTGGGCCGTTTACAAAGGTTCATCTATGTTCCCTGTGTTAGAAGCTGCAGATTGGCCAAAAAGTACTAAATTTGTCATATGTTATCTGAGGAATATTGAACACCCATATTATTATTATTATTGACATAAATATGAAATTTTACAATGTGTATAAGACTCTCTAATTAGTGAAGGTTTTTAATTCCCGACAGATTCCTTTTGGTATTTCAAGCGGGATTTTTTGCATGTGATATTAAGATTATAGTTTAAGTCTTAAAGATATAAGATCATTGGTACAGAATGTGCGGGGAAAAATACTTGTGTTGTACAGTATTGAACAACGGGATGTAAAGAACAAAGAAAAAACATCTTCAACCATATGGTAATACTACTTGGTAATACTCCTAATACACATTTCATCAGGCAAGTATAAATCATGATTGAAATTCATAAACATTTAAGAAAATTAAGATTTGATGAATGACTTTATACTTGCCTGACGAGGTTCCTCCACCTCCCCTTTTTCTCCAAAATAAAATTGACGATACGGAATTAGCTGGAGGTTATATAATGCGCTTTAATGACATGGCCATGTTTAGTCACGTGATCTTTGTGTATAGCGGATAGTTTAAAGTTAAAAGGAGATATTATCCTTATGCACTAAGCAAGTTTAAATCCATTTATAAAATATATATGTTGCTTAAATTTCATGAAATGTATTTTGGAAAAAGGAGTAATATTACATATATGGGACTGTAAATATGTTCATTGACTTCTGGAGATAAATATTAGAGAATGCATTTGCAGATACCTTCACAACCTTACAATACGAATACTAGCTAAAGGTGTATGATACGTGTATTGCATATACACAGGAAAAATATAGTTTTCAATAGCACTAACGAATCGTATGGATATAATATTTGTGGAGACAGTTCAGCAGTAAATCCACCAACATAGATCCTGTCTGGCTAAAAACTGTCAAATCATTTCCTAAGTCACACATCGCCAGTTTTTTTAGAGTATTTGTTAGAAGGATGTGCTCTCCTAAGATGTTTTTTTTGTTTTCTTTATCCTATGAGATCATTTTTGAGATTGTATTACATTACTTATATCAGTTTAGCACTTATATTTGTATCCATGATTCTTGTTTGTGATTTTCTGTGTTTGTGCTCTTTGTCTTTCACCTTTACTCTGTCCTTTAAACGGGGTTTATGTTTAACACTTGGCTAGTGAGCTTGTTTCTGTATTTTTTCATATAAAAATTTATACTGCCTCTTATCTTATAGTTATATATTTATTGTTACATTTATTCTATATGTTTTATAGCATATACATGCTTAATAACTTAATTTATTTTGTTGCTGTATATGCTAAATCAATTTTATCCTTCCCTTTTTTGAACACTCAATTTTGAAATTGGTATATTAATCAAATCATCTGCAAACACAATTTGGTTTATATGTATATATATATATATATATATATATATATATATATATATATCGACATGGGCAATGTTTTGCTAGATATATTTGTTTATAACACCATTAATCCTTGCCCTGTTATCTCAAAATAAAACATGGAAAACATCTTTCCTATACTTATCTTCAAAATAATTGGTGGCATACTTAATATTTTAGTGTTTGCATTAATATTAAACAAAATGCAAAATGTAGTCGTTCCCAATGATAGCGACACAAATTTAACATCAAAGAGTGCCATATTGTCATGAGGCAATAAAGGAGGATTTTCCCCTTAACTCCTCTGTTGCAATAAATCGGACAGCATCAAATCTTATATTTCATAATTAAGTTACGTTTTTCTCTTTGCTATTTGCGGATTCATCAACATTCTGTATGTGAGTTAATTTTGCACTATTAAGCACGTGCAAATTGTGAGTACGGCTCTATCGAAAACAGCTTTATCGTTTTCGCAATAAAACATAATGTACATGAATAGACGATGATTTATTTTAAGAACAAAGTATGATCTAGTTTTTTTCGGGTGAGTATAAATAAGTGTATGTGTAGACGGCTTGTTCTAAACATTTGAGTCGAAGTATGAATCCAGGAACACAAAGATGTTATAAACCAACGTTTTACTATTTCATTTTATTGACACACCGTGCTAAAATATCGAGCCTGCTTGTAACTGTTTATAAATTGTAATGTCGTTTTACTTTATTAACATAGAAGTTGCCGACTCCGCTACGTGGGAATATGACGAAAAAAATGTTCTTGTCTTGTATAATCTGTTCTACTCATAATACCCTTTGTTTCATTTAAAATGGTGAAGAAAAAGAAAAAAAATCTCTATTTAAAGTCGTCATTTTTAGCAAAATATTGCCTCCCGACGTAACATTTATGACGTAATTTACCACGCCGTATACACAAACGGATTTCACGAAGTGTTTCAACGTGTATTTTAAAAAAATTCTAAGTTCAAATTTATTGTCAATAGAATTATATTGCATGAAAACATTAGATTACCGAGAGTAAAGTCCTTTGGTTTAGCTGCAATATTGATATTTCACACGATGTACTTGCAGCGTTGTTAAATATTAAAAATCTGGACATTATTAACCGTTCATATACATCCGAGGTTGTTTCGATTGAAAATGGCCGATTTGTACCGAATGCTCTAACTTACCTCTGCGTTTGTGAGGTACTACCTGATCTCCTTGTCAATAAGTCATATCAGCGAAACATCTATGAAACAAATCATGCCATTTATCAATCCAACCTATTTTTCTCCCATCTATCCGTCTCCAGTTGTTGTGAGGTCTGTAATGCACCAGTCAATTGTAACCACGGCCCTCAGGTCCGGGGAATAGCTGGGACTTTGACTTACTGTCCAGCCAACCCCTGGTAAAATTCTCGCACTGCGGAGATGAACTGATGGTTAAATCCGCGCCAAATGCCCCCGCACCCACGGGACCAAAGGTAAGGCCCATTCCATGCTATAGTTTACGCGAAGACAGAACCACCGCATTCACCCGGCACTGCGGGCCACCTGAAAGGTAAACTGGTGTTACAATTGACTGGTGCATAACTTTTGTGTCGTGATAACATAATTCTTTGTTCTAGTTTCTCCTTCAGTGTTGCGTCAATGTAATCACGTTAACTCACAATTATATTACACTATTATGCTTGATGTAATTATGTTACGACAATTGAACACTGTGCACATACTTAAAATACGATTTCAAATTGAACCTCCGAGATATTTAACTTGCAAAGCATTAAAGAACAACAAATTGACAGCGAAGGTAACACTGATCAATTAAACACTTGTATCAGCAGGATTTTGTGACATCAAATACTGTTGAGGCAGTTAGTATAACCCTGTATCCTGTATAGAAATAAACGCACCGTGTTTAGATTTTTCGGAGAACAATTGTCATCTTTGTGTTGACAAATAATTAAACCGTACGCGTAAATAAAAAAAATAATTGGAATTAGTGTTGCTTAATTAGGTAGCCTATTTTCCGTTGATAATTGAAAAGCTATTTTGCAAACAGACAATTATGTAAGTCATTAAAATAAAGTCATTTTTTCTGAACATAGCCTTTTACATGTTTGTTGTATAAGATAACAAATCCATTGGTTACTAAAATCGAATTATATTCACTCATGTACGTCCATGGTTCTCTAGAAAACACCAAGTTGTATAAACATCTGCTTTCGTTTTACAATTCTGTTGCTTTGGACTACAATCACTTTATATGTTTGGATTTCAAACAATGATAAGTGATACGAAGTTGCCTTGCTGTAAAACGTCTAATGATTTTCATTTTCACATCATTTTCAAAGAAAACTAGGTGGTCATGGCTTCATTGATTACATAAATGCAAACTTCATTTCAAAATGAAATGTACACAGCTTCTTCAATTGACATCACTTGAAGAAATGAATTTATCAAACTCTGAGATATTCATCTTTTTTTACTTTCAAATTGCAGGGATTGGACTTTATTCAAAATATATGATACTGCTAATAATTTTCATAAGACTTGATTGTCACAATTACAAGTTGCAAGTTGTGTTTGGTATAAAAATCAATTTCTATGCCATTTCTAGCTTTGCCACCCAAACATATGAGTTTGCACAAATAATCTGATATTAGATATAAATGGATTTGATACATTTCGGAATTGCCAAAAAAGTATTCCCCCATATATTATTTTCGTATCATTAATGGCTAGTGTCCATATTTAGCGATACGCACAGTCGGGGCCAGATAATAGTGAAGCAGGCTGGGCCAACAAATGGCTCTCCAAAAAGATACATTTCCAGACGAAAAGGAAACCATCAAGTTCATAAAATGACTCAATAAAGAAGAAGGCCCTCATTTTTCGATAAAAATATATCTTAATTTAGCAACATATTTTTCGATCCCGTATAAGCGCAGCTCGGTGTTTAGAGTTATGTCCTTTTTACTCTGATTTTTTATTACGTTTTTACAATATTTACATATAAACTTATAACATGTCATTTTATAAAAACATCTTGAATTCGTTTAATGCTTGAATGTGACCATAATTATGAGACGACATGGCTTAAAACAGCACTACTCAGATACAGTATCAGCTTTTGGAACCTTTTGTAAATTGGGATAAAATCAGGTACTTTTTAACCCCAATGTATGGAGTTGTGCTATCCTTAGCACCACGAATTTGACGAAAATTAAAATAACAAAATATTATGTTCTCATATTGTATATGTATTTACTTATAACTATTCAGGAAGTGTATGCCATATTTGGGCATGTACGAGCGCATTTATGTGATGTGCTTATCGAGTTGACCTACCACTTCTCCAAACATTTCGTTAGCACTATGCCTATCATCGCGAACTACATAATCGTTTGGCACTAAAACTTGTATGACAAGTTGAACTAACATATGGTGATACCAATTACTGTACAGACCATTTATTTGAACAGCAGAGTGTGTAAGACCTATAGTTTGAGTTCCTCTGTGCACGTAAACTTCAATATCGAAAACATTACATCCGTGATCATTCAAAATACACGATTGTCTCACAGGTCGTATATGTGGCAAGAAGATTTTATGATATATATAATTATATTTTGTAATAAACTTGAAACACACGTTACAAATTATAACATAAACTATTATTACGGTTAGATGCTTGTGTTTGCAATCCACTGTTCAACTGACCTTGTTATTTTTATAATAAATCGGATATCACACAGAGACCAGTGACTCTGTTTCCTATGAAGAACAAAGTAACTAGTTCTAGGGACGATGACAGTGCTGTACCGTCTGCTGCTGTCAATTGCCAATCTAATCTTATACCATATATAGTTGAAAACAGCATTCCTGAAACAGACACTGCTATTTTGATATTTGTATGAATATCGAAGGATATCATTTCAAAAGTGTATACATACGTTTAACATATACGCGATTCATTATTATTGAATTTGAATGAAAATCCGTTTTTAATATTATATGGAAAATGCAGGTATATTAGATTTAAATCAGATTAGGAGTTAGGGGAAAGGATTTTAATTTCTAGATAATATATATGTTTGCAAAGTGCACCAATTATCCATATAATTATATTTAGAAGTTTGTGTTGTAACGTTTATTCATTGAGCATAACTATGGTAACGAAGTGCAGACATTCAAAATTCCGTTGCCAACAGAGAAAATCAGTCTTTAGGGTTTCAGATATTTTAAATTAAGGAAAACTTTTTCAAAATTTGTTAATGGTCATTATAATCTCATATCAAAGTACAAAAGTAGTCTTAAATCACTCATTGCTGATAGTGTTGCTCATCCCGATTTTTATTGTGATGTTTTAAAGAAAATTCGTAAAATTAAAATGTTTCCAGCAGGTAGTTGGGCAGATAGACTGAATTACTTGGATTTTATTTAAACCGTGGATATAAAGGCAATATTTTGAAGAGCACTTGCCTTCTTGTTTTTGAAGATGAATACCTGAAACAAAATATTGGGTGGAATATAGCATCCTTTCATAACTGAACTTTCAGTGCTTTGATTTTTGTGAAGAATTTGCTAATTCATGTTATCTTTAAAACCGTTTTTGGCGAACACGTGTTGACTGACTCCCGAGTGTTTTGACTGTGACTTAGTTTTCTTCAAATATTTTACGTTTTCAAATCATTTGGAAGGAGAGAATAGCATATACAAGTCGCTTTTATTTTTAATAATGTTTTTCTTTATTTGTTTCCAGTTTAAGTACAATGATGCTTTTTATTATGAAACTCTATGATCACACAGTTTTAAACCTTTTATTTTATAAGGCAGATTGTGTGTGATGTTGCTGATGACTGCATCGTATCTTTGAAAAGTATTTGCATTAGATGCTCTGAATTGATTCCCTCCGTCTGCAGATAGAGTTGGGATCTCTAATCATAGAAGTACTTGGGGTTTACCTTTTCGTTTTATTGATAAGTTTCCTCAAGTTAATGCATACTTTGAGAAGATGTACCTTTTGCGTTTATCTTTATTAAGGATTGTTGGGATAAGAGTGAGTTTTGTGCACATAAACTGGTTTAAACCCCCAGTAAATTTACATTTTACTGACCGTTCCAAGGCGGTACCTAACAATTCTTGATAAACATACCAATTATTATATATATATATATATATATATATATATATATATATATATAGTATTTATGCACTGTGCTTTTTGTAGTTTTGTGCTGTTCTATGTTTCTTGTTTGTGATTTTGTGTTCTATGTCATTGGCGTTTGCCCATTGCCACTAAACCGGGTTTATGTTTAAACATTTTGCTTCTGAGCATGTTTCTGTAGCTTTTTGCATAAATATTGAGAATATTTAGATATAATGAAGTTCAGCAGGTTTGATTTTTCAAGAAATTAAAGACACCTTTCAATACACAATCAAAGTAATTGAATCATGGCTTACAATAGGACGTAACACATAATCAATTATTTGACAATTGCAAGGAAAATGTTCTACAAAGGTGTAGAATGTGCGTTTAATTAAGAGTCCAAGATTTAAATTTATTACAAACCTCAGTTGCCCTTTGCTTGTCAGCCCCTGGGAGGATAAACCGTCGTTTTTCTGAAGACCTGTCGCAATATAATGGTTTACAATGCACAATTGCATGTGTAGACAGTTGCACTGTTTATTGACAATGGAATTAAATAATCAAAAAATTGTTGCATCGCCCTTAATGTCATAATCAGGCAGAGGATATCAGGAGTTGTGTGAATGGCAGTCATTAAATCATTGTAATTTCTAATTGATATCATTCTGCGATTGTCAATTACGTTAACTTCACAGAATCACGATGCACTCTCGGATAAAATATTTCTCATTGTCAAGTTCTTAAGATAGCTATGACGTTAATGAAATAGTTCACTATGGAGTCGTGTTGATGTTGTTTTGTTGTTGTCGTCTTTTCTTCAATTTCATGTTGTCACTATTTTCATCTTACGTCACAATATGATAATGAAAATCGGCTGAAGGTTTTAATAATAAAAAAATAAATGCAGAACCTTTTCGTTCTATCATTTATTTTTCACGCACAAACTCACGCACGCACGCATGGACATTTCGATAAAAATGATTTTTCGCATGTATTCTCTGATATTACATATATACTTTTCATTAGTGCTTTTACAAAATAAAGATATCCAATGGTCATGTTCATCTCAACATCCCTATATGTTTGAGATCAACTTTACTGTTATTCCCTTCACTATATTTCGGAAAGAGTTGCAAATTGATCTATAATTTATATTTAATATTTGTGCTTTCGATAGATTTCTCTTCTAGGTTGTTATCATATAGCAACTCAACATATTTCATAAAATACTCAACTAAAGATACATTCTGACCAATTGCATTTTAATGAAGCTCACCTCCGATACAACAAAAATAACACGAAAATCCAATCTACGGTCACCGTGGCTGACTATACTCCATAGCTAGTTTTCACGTTAACGTGTAAGTTTTTTTTAGACAAATTGGCTTCATGTTTATACGCGGAATTGATTGTGTGCTTCTAAAGGGGGTGTCTTCAAGATTGTATGAATTATACGTCTTTCAATGAAATAATGGAAATGACAGTGACATGCTCAATTACCTAAAAATCTTACCAAGATTCTGGCCAAAGGATCATTGCCGAACACACACTTAACGAGATACGCTACTTCATTAGACAACACACACGCTAGACAAATATTGACATATCTTTAATGTTGTGGTAACCATGTCAGTACAAATTAAGTTAAAAACTAACCATGTTGCGTTCGCGTCATAATCGTTATGTGTAGGCATTCAAAACGAACTAAGTACGGAGCTACACATATAATAAAACGGTACATTCGGCACAACTATCACATTAATTAATCTCGGAAAATGTAAGTCTATAATCTTAACTATGAAAGTTTATAAGGCATGACAATAAATCGTAACAGAAAAAAAACCCATTCCGAATAACTTTGATTAATTGCCGATTGTCTTTCATCTTAAATGGGACCGTGAGGTATTATTAACAGCGTTAAACATAATAGATTTACAAATTACATTGACGAATCATATAACCCACTGTGGAGTGTAACACCTGTTTGTAAGAGGCATGCTTTGTTAGACGTATTATGTGATTACCACTGCGCACGTAAGGTTCCATATGCATAATAAAACGAAAACTACAGGGACAGCTTTACTGCCGACATCATTCAAAACAGACAGTCTGATATTTGCCGACAAGATATTAAAATGGATAACCACTTTCCAGTACCTAATGATGTATACAAAAGATAATCCCCTTACACAATGTGCAACTAAATACTTTTGCGGTGGTTGGTAAAAACCCTTGGCTGCTATTTATTATTCAACAGTGTTTTGTTTATATCAATATTATAACTCTAATCTAATGGTACTAATAAGAAAGAAAATGTTAAAGTCCATGGTACCATTTTCCAAACTTTGCATATATATATATATATATATATATATATATATGGAACATATTGCCTCATCGAAAATCGACGGTACGTGATGTAACTTAGATACGTCATACATTACCATACTGTTTAAGATTATACATTTTTTGAACTAGCTCTAGTTTTATGTTATATTTTTTTCTTTTATCAAAGCTATTCATGTTACGATTCTGATAACACACAGTGCATTTTATTCCTCAGTTGAAATATTTTAAAAACAATCAACGTGCTTCTGTGATTCGGCCTCTGGGTATACGGACTGCGTGATATAAATAACGGAACTATACACTAAATTGAGTCAATGATGTATTACCGTAAGATTGACTTAAGTTGCATATTGAATGACCAGTGAGTTTGTTTTCGATGTAGAGCAAACACATGATTGGCTAGTACTAAGGACATTGACATAATTGCTGCCAATGTCTAACCAATCTTAATCAGATAGATTGTCAATAAGAGAGTCTTTGGAAGTATAACTTGCATCTGGATTACAATTTTCTTGAAATCGTGACTGCCAAGGTTATCTCGTTCAAAATGTATCAACACGTTAAACACTGATGTGGTCTATTTTGTCTTTATTCTATTCATACTAATGCTAATTTTGTGAAGCTTTATAACAATTAATTTTTTTTATTTTTATTGCTATCACTCAAATTAAATTAATCAAAAGCTTCGGTTTCAGGTCTGGCAGTTTCATCGGGAATATTAAGTTCATTTGAAGTGCAACTGATTTGGTTACTCGGAAAATCAAAGACATTTTCAATATCAATCAGTTTAATGTCATGAAACAGGCCGCAGCACGTTTTTATTTCTTAAAGAAAATTCAAGAAAGCATGCTCAAAAGGATTTGAGTCCTAGATTTAAATAAATCACAAACGACATGTTATGGTTACTTGTCAACACATTGGGAGGTGAAGACGTCGTTTTCCTAAAGGCAAGAGATACAAGATAAATTAAGAAGGCTTTTTATTTATAGTCGGGTATATGATTACAGAAGAACATGAGCTATATTCAGACGTTAAATACGCACATACATTACATAACAATACACACCACTGTCGCAATGGCATGGTTAAATGCATAATCGTGTACTGTGAAAGTTGTCCTGGTTATTGACAATAAGGGGGAATAGAAACTTATATTGTTATTACACCATGCATCCATGCCATGATCAGACGTAATATATCAGCAGTTTTATGAATAGCAGTTATTAAATAATCACCAATACTCAATTTATTGACATTAATCTGCGATAACCAATTTCGTATTCGTAAACAAATGAAGCGTCTGAGTATCCCTATGCGATATCAGGTACAATATTTATCATTGTCATAATTACTATCACGTTAATGAACACTTAAATGTTGGTTTTGTTGCTGTTTTATTACTGTGTTTTCACCGATTTCATTTTAGCACTCTTGCCATTTTACCTCACAATGGTTTGTTTTCGAGACAGAAATCAGCATTATTTTTACTGACGGTGTAATTTGGTTACAACATTACCAAAACGCTGTTTGTAGAAAATATATTAAATGTGTTTGTACATCCTGATATATTCTTTCAGAATTATGTTTCAGCGGATATAAAATAGAATGTAACTGTAGCATTTGCCCATCCAACCCGGAACTATCATGTAAGCCGTACTCCTCTTTCTTCAAACGCTGCTGGCAAGAAAGATTCAAAAGCTTTTACATACAATATATGCGTTCAATTCAATGCTCTCAAATATATAAAAATCACTATTGGTAATATATGAACACAATATGCAACTCATACTGATACTGCTGTTGCTTTTCAATTCAAAACTGTGTCATAACCATGTATGAGATTTCTTGTAAATAATTTAAAACATCATTCACAACCTTCACTTACAGTGTGGTATCATGACTTATGAGATACCGACAGGAAACCTACTCATATTGACAATGTTCTACTTTTAAAACTGTATTTGTCAGTAAAAATGCTACTGTTGAAGCAAAAAATCCCAATGTGTAAATATTGGTACAGATGAAATACAAATGCAATGCACCTGCATTATGGAAATGATATATATTTTATCTAACGCCATTTCTACAGTTCTGGTATATATGAAAATGTGCTAAAATTTGTGACGTTAGTATGACGTCCTGACATTATTCGCTGAAAATGTTAATGTGTAGGAGGACGTTTCTTCAAGTGAAAAGCATACTTCTGAGCGATGGAACACCGGTCGATGATACATGAGGCCTGGCCATCCCTCAACCGTTGTAGCTGGAAACAAGAATCCTTGCAGACCAAAAACAAACTTTGTTCCTAAGACCAGATGTTTACAAGTGATTTTACTCGAGCATACGTTTTCGTAATTCCAGAACATGACGCTATACATACGCTTACTATATTAGCGCCAGATCAACTTATCAACTAATGTTGCTGTCACACTGTAGACATTATTTTTCTTCGCACATGTCGAGCTTATTTTGAGTGGCTCAAAACTGTTTGCCAGACCAATTATCAAGGACAATAATACTTCAAACAGATTGAACACTAGACGGGTCAAACAGTCACCAGATATTCTGGAAAGGGGATCAATTCCATGATACATATATTTGCCTTTCATTTGAATAAGCAAGTCCCAATGTTTTTTCTTGGATTTTACATCAAAAAGCTTAGGCAATGGATGCATTGACAATTCATTGGGAGGGGATGTTTGCAAGTGCGTTACCCTTATCGTTTTCGATTCCAAGGGTCATTCAATATATGAAAAGTAAATGAAAGCAGGAACACAAATGTTTTATAATGCAACGTTTTCAAAATGCTTATTCTTTACTTTTTGATTTTTTGGACACTCCTTGTGAAAAAATTGTGCATGTAACTGTTTATAAACTGTAATGGTGTTTTACTTTATATTAATAAAAGTTTCTTTTTAAAAGTTTTTTTTGTAAAATCTATTATTCCCATACTGCCCTTTGTTTCATTTAAAATGGTGAAGAAAAAGAACAGTTTTCTTTGTTTTAAGTCTTCATTGGAAGCAATATATTGCATTCCGACGTAGAATTTATGTCATTCTTTACGACATGGTATACACACATTGGTTAAGTGAGGTATTTAAAGTGAATTTTATATAACTTAGGCCTGAAAAAAAATGTCCGTTTCGGGTAACCCGACCCTACCTATAAAAATGCGCCGACCCTTACTATTTTTTTCTGTTTCTGAGCAAAAAAAATATTCGTTAACGAATAGAGATTGACGAAGGGCGGATAAATGCAGATTTTAATCAAAATTATTGTTTATATGATAAAACAAAGTCAGGCAATGACAGTAATGTAGGAAAGACTGCCATGTGCAAGAAAACACTCTGAACTTACGACAGATTTTGAAAAAACAAACAAAAAAAACCTACCTTCGGACTCCACACACATTGACCAACCCAATTGCGTTCATACCCCGATAATGACATCAACCCCGCAATTCATTCCTTAAATAAATGTGCTGTTTGTAAAATTTTGCGATTTTTGTCCCAGTTTCTGGTTTGTGATTGTTTGTTTTTGTGTTCAATGTCATTGTGTCATGGTTACATATGCAAACTATTGCAAATACTGAAATCATATCAAATTATTATTGAAGAACACACTAAGTCTTCAAGTACAATGTAACCTCTTTCAGAACCACATATTAATTCTATGTTATAGATTCACTTTCAGTGTTGCTTAAATATAGTCAGGTGAGCTCAACATTATATTACACTATTTGGCTTTCAAGTAGTTATTTAATGAAAATTGACCAGTGTGCACATACTGAAAACAGGGTTCAAACGGTAACCCCCTATATATTCAACTTGCAAACCATAAATGACGACACATTGACAGTTACGGAAACACTGATCAATTAGACACTTGTATCAACAGGATTTTGTGACACGTAATACTGTTGAGGCAGTGAGCATAAGCGCAAAGCGGTATAGAAATAAACGGTCGGACTTTAGATTCTCCAGAGAACAATTGTCATTCTTGTATTCACAAATGATTAAGCCGTACACGTAAATCAAAAACTAATTGAAATTAGTTTTGCTTAATTAGGTAGCCTATTTTCCGTTGATAATTAAATAGGAATTTTGCAAACAGAAAACAATGTATGGATATCTATACGGCATTCAGATAAAGACAATTGTTTCTGTCTTTTACATATGGGCTGTATTAGATAACAAATCTATTGTTTACTAAGATCGAATTATATTTCACCCGTTTAAGTCCATGGTTTTCAAGAAAACATAATATTGTAAAAACATCTGCTTTCGTTTTACTCTGCTGTTGCTTTGGACTTTATATGTTTGGATTTTTGGATTTTGGATTGTAAAACGTCTCATGATTTCATTTTTACTTCATTTTCAAAGACAACTAGGTGGTCATGGTTTCATTGATTACAAAAATGTGCACAGCTTCTCCAATTGACATCACTTGTAGAAATGAATATATCAAACTCTGGGATATTCATCTTTTTTACTTTCTAATTGCAATTTCTATGCCATTTATAGCTTTGCCACCCAAAAATATGAGTTTGCAAAAATAACCTGAAATTAGATCTAAATGAGTTTGATACATTTCGAAATTGTCAAAACACAAGCCTAAAACTAACGATGAGGTTATCTTAACTAAGAAAAAACATTTTAACACACTTCTTAAACATGGAGAAACATAATTCCAATACAAATTGTTGGTGAAATTTACGATGAATGGTATAGTACATAGGAATACATGGCTCAATAATTGAAATAATCGGCTATCACCCATACATATATAATGATGCGAGTGGACTGACGGTAAAAGTTTTGCGGCAAAAAATCTGATAAAAGTGGCGGTGTCAGTTTGTCAAAAAATCTGAACATGATTTAGCTAACAATTAGTATAAAATATTGACGATTTGCGAACTCGCTCCGCCTCTATTTTCTGTAGTTCGCCAAAATTTAAAAAAAGTTTCTATCTTGGTGATACATATCACGTTCATGGCCTCCTTCTTCCTCAATATATATGCAAACTATGTGGAAATGACAAATAAAAATGTATCTGTTTTTCTTTGTAAAGCAGCAAAAATAAAATAACACCGATCAATTTCTTGCCTTGGTTACTGAAAATTTCTTGACTGATTTTGCAAACGCTTTCTGCTTTTAGTTATGTAACTTTTTTCATGTGCATAGATTGATGATGAGTGAAAACATGCGTGATACTTTGGATATTTATTTCTCTGTAAGGCGTTTCATTATTTTTATCTAAACACTACTAAATGATATTATGTATATTAAAAGCTTCTTTGCATGAACTGCAGCACTGTTTTGCAATGGTTGTATTTTGGATAATGGCGATTGTTAACTTACACATAACTTTTTGTGCCCATTGGGAAATAGATAATACGTTTAACAAAGTCTGCAATGTTCAAATTGATAATACCTCCCTCAGTGGGATCTATGATACCTCAGTGTAATTTGTTATTCAATTAAGAGTATGCCTTTGTTTTTCAACGTGCTTAGTTTACGCTTTTTATAGTACCTAACCAAGCTGTTCACAACGAATTATTGATATTGGTTTGTGGGATGATAATCACAATATCTTCATGCAATATTAACATTAGTAGTAAACGTTTAAGATCGTACAAGTAAACACGAATGTTTCCCTTGTGATATCATGGCGTCGAATGTATTATTTTAGGATATGAGTAGCACTTCGACAATGTTGAAATGTAAATGGCTACATATCATATTTCTTGTATTTGTGTGAATAAATTTACACATTTGCAAACATCGTTTTCCTTTGATCAAGAATTGTAAAAGCCGTCTAATACCTTTCAATGAAAATAGGTTCGTTTTTAAATTCGCCCCAAAAACATTGCATAAAAAACACACCAATGCAACCGACGAAAACACGGTAACAAAACAGCAACACAAACATTTAAGTGTTCATATGCGTGAAAGCTTCTATGACCATGAGAAATATTTTACCTGATATTACATGGGGATACTCAGACGTTTGATTTGTTTACGAATACAAAATTGGTTATCGCAGATGAATGTCAATAAATTGAGTATTGATGATTATTTGATCAATGATATTCAATAAAATTGATGATATCTTATGTCTGATCATGGCATTGATGAATGGTGTAATATCAATCGTAAACTATGTTTATTTTTCTTACTGTCAATAATTAGTGCAACTGTCAACATACATCTTTATAGCTTTTGGTGCTAACTCGGTGAAATATATTAGCATATTATACTAAAACAAACAAGTATCGCCTTTATAAACTGTTTAATATACCTTTGCCACCATGGATAACAAAACAACCTACATCCGACGTCTTGAATGTCATCAAGACCTGCCCGTATAGCTGGACCCATCCAGATGTCCAGATATTTTTGGTGACTAAACTACGGATCTTGCCTAACACTGTAGTAGTGCTGATTTTGACCTCATCCAGCTGATTCTAGACTTTCCAATATCCATATCTTTTGCGGCATTATGACTTCCGGGTTATAACGAAGTATTATAATAGCGATAAATACGGACTATTAATCTTTCCAGGTTTGTTCTAGTTTATTTATTTTGATAAGATTTGTCATTTTAATGAGTTTATATTACATTGTAGTGATTTTATTTGAATGTCATGAGCTATAAATCGCTTGAATGTTTACCTAGTCAGTTTGTTCTGGTCGGTGGGGTAGATGGTTTGGAAAAGACTGCGGTAACTATTCTTATTGGATTTCTATTAACAACAAATAATTCTCATTTATTCTAAGGCAATTGTTTTGAAAATTAACTCAAATAATACATTAATCTGTTTTACTGTCTGACAGTCATAATCTAATAAGGAATCTGTATGTACATTACCAGGTTTAACTAATAGTCTTATGAATGAACATATATAAATCATCATCAATATAAATTATATAATTTATACTGCTGTGTATATTTTATTACTATGTAAAAGACATTTAACTTAGAAAAAGTAATTATGTCACCTGTGTAGTTTTCTTAATGATTTGTTACTTGTTAGTTATGTTTAAATATTATGATGACCACAGAACTAGTCGCATACACCAATTAAATCGGGTCAAGATTGTCTAGAAACCCATCCATAAATAAGCCTGAGAGTTACTTATTTTTTTGTAAAAATATATACTTAAGCTTTTTATGTTCCATTCCTTTCTTTACATATATGATTAGAATATGCTGGTGCTATCTTTTGAGATCATTACTTTCCATTAAGAACATCACTAAAATTGGTTGGGGTGCTAGATTGGTAGCAACATGGTGGACAGCAAGTGCCTGTTGACATGCTATTGTTGGTTTGGCAGCGAATGAATATTAGACAACTATATTGGATGGACATACGTGTTGGTTGAACAATTATAAATGGACGGATCGGAAGTGTTGGGTGGACCACCAGTAATGTTTGGACTGCTTGCTAGACAGAATGTGTGATGGACAACTTGTGTTGTTTGAATAACTGTTGGATAGACAGTTATTGTTTATTGGACAGTTCAATGATAATATAAATATATATATAACTTAATATTTTTATATGACCTTGTACTTTAGTTATGTTTTGCATAGACAATGTGCATTATTATGTTTTAATCTATGAGCAACTCTTTTTATAGCTATTCAAATAAATATTAATCATGTAAAACCATTTTTTGTTTGCTATTATTTGTATAATAGTATCAGGAATTTTCTACAGAAATGATCAATTTGTCATAAAAAATTGCACATCAAAAAAGTATGAATTCATTGTGTTCATTATATGTAGATTCTCATTAAAATAAATATGTTGAATCACCATGTTATACCGTCAGTGAAAATAGTTCTGATTTCGAATTCGAAAAAAAACACTGCGAGGTAAAATGGCTATAGTGCCAAAAATGAAATCGGCAAAAACACGATAACAAAAAAGCAACGACAACACAAAATATTTAAGTGTTTATTAACGTGAAAGCTATTATAACAATGAGAAATGTTTTACCTGATATTGCATGTGGATACTCAAACGTTTTATTTGTTTACGAATGCGAAATTGGTTTTCGCAGATTAATGTCTATAAATTAAGTATTGATGATTATTTAATAACTGCTATTCATTAAACTGCTGATATATTATGTTTGATCATGGCATTGTTGAATGGTGTAATAATAATCTAAGTTTCTATTCTCCTTTACTGTCAATAACAATGGTAACTTTCACAGCACACGATTATGCACTAAGCCTTGCTATTGCGACATTGTTATGTATTGTTATGAAGTGTGTGTGTGTTATAGTGTAGAATCTTTGTTAGGTTTTAGGTAATTAAGCATTGTCATTTCCAGTGTTATATTGGAAGACATATAATACATACATTCTGGAAGACAAATTCAGCGTTTAAAAGCATAAATCCAATTTGTCTAGAACAAAAAACTTAACTTGAAAAGTAGCTATGGAGTTTGGCCAGACACCGTAGTTTGGAGTTTCGTGTTGTTTTCGTTGTATTAAAGGTGAGCTTCATTGAAACGCATTTGGTCGAACTATCTCTTTAGCTGAGTATGTTATGAATAAAGTTGAGTTACCATGTGAGAACATTCTGAAAGAGAAATGCATCGAACGCACAAATAAAGCATACAATTACTGAACTTTACAACGTGCAACTTTTTGGTTATAAAAAAGCAATATTATTGACCTCAAGCATATAGTGGTTTTAAGATTAACTTGGTTATGTAAAGTATATGATATAATTATGTATTCTAAGGTCATACTTTCATACTTTGCGTGCGTGTGCGCAAAAGGGGCTGCTTTTGATTTTAAATTTAAAGAAGCGTCTTAGCAATCATTTATTATCATATTGTGAGGTAGTATGGCAATAGTGTCAACATGAAATCGAAGAAAAGATGGCAACAAAACAACAACAAAATAATCCTTAGTGTAGCAGTTAATGAACGCGTTCTGAAGAACTTGACAATGAGAAGTATTGTTTTCGAGAGTACATCGATTATACTGAGAAGATTCCTCTCACCATAGCGGTTACAATCGCAGAATAATGTCAATTAAAGATTACAATGATTTAATTAATGCTATTCACACAACTGTTTATATCCTTTGCCTGATTATGACATTGAGGGCGAAACAACACTTTTTTATTATTTCTTCCCATTGTCAAAAAGCAGTGAAACTGTCAACAAACGCAATTGTGCCTTGTTAACCATTATATTGTGACATTCTGTAAAACGACGACTTATTCTCCCAAGAGGGCTGACAATAACAGGCGACTGAGGTTTGTATTTCATTTAAATCTTGGACTCTTAAAAAAAGCACATTCTACGCCGTTATAGCGCTTTGCCTTGCAAGTTGTGAAAAAAATGAGAATGGGGTATGTCCTATTGTATGCCGTGATTTAATTTCTTTGATTGCATATTGAAAGATGTGTTTAATTTCTTTAAAAATTAAATCTGCTGAACTAAACAGTTTCGATTACATTCTCAGATGTAGGATTGAAACGTTTGATTGAATGATTTTCTGTGTAAACAAAGACTTTTGAATGTCTGCCCTTTGTTATCGCAATAAGATGCAATAAATAAACGACATCAAACTAGAAACCTAAATAAACATATATGGATAATTGGTACACTTTGCATACACACATGGAATTTAAATCCTTTCACATTACTCATAATCTGTTTTCAATCTTACATACTCGCTTTCTTCATATAATATTCAAAACGGGTCTAGCATTCAAAATCAATATAAATGACTCGCGTTCATGTTGAACGTTTGTATATAGAATATACTATAATAGGACGCTTTTCTGGTGACCTGTATCACTTCAAGTTCGGTGTGTAAACAGTGTAACACATATCCACCGAGACCGCAGGTCGAGACGGATACATGTTTACTCACCGAACGAGACGTGATGCAGGTGACAAGAAAGGCGTTTTATCGTAGTATTCCATTTATTAAATACATTTTTATTTTATATTAATATATTATTCGATTTTAATTTGATTTAAATTTACCGCCATCTGTCAAATGTCAAAATAAGGAATGGCTAGCGAATATGAATATGTAACGGAATTTTGTGTATTGAAGTCAAGGGAGGCTACTACAGCGACACAAATCAGAAGCTACAGAATTCACTTGATTGAGGAAAATAAGAAAAATAAATAAGAAAATGTATCTTAGCAAAATTAACAGATTGTTAATACGAAAACAATGACAAAATGTCACAGTACAAAAAACAACACCAAAAATCGGTACTCATTTTACGAAAATACACTAATCATCATTTCCTGTTGACGTTAACGCTGCCATTTTTAAGTGAATATTCGTGTAAATTTTTGACCATCATTATATACATAATTCAGGGAAGTTGGTGAGTCAATCGCTTTTTCTTTCAATGTTGCGAATTCGCCGTTTTCTTTGTATTGGTGAGCTGCTCATGTTTATGGTAATTCTAATCTATGAACTTCGAAATGGCTGGGAGTTGTTGGTCCCAGGAAATGGCAAAAATCTAGTTGTCTAGATAGGTTGGAAGTGTTCTCTGCTTCGACCTTCGTGCTTATCATCATGTTACTATTGAAGAACAATGTTCCTTAATATGCACATGCTTCTGGATCCTGAGTGAGGTTAGACAATTTTATATAGTTTGGTTTTTATATAACCGTTGACAGATTGTACCGTTTTTTTTGTCACGTTATTATAGCAACACGAAAGTAGTTCTGAGACTACACACGGTACTCGCATGATACGGAATTAGAAAACGACATTATGGTGATTTTTCAATACGGCGTGCTGTATTTTCACTGTTGGATATGAAAAAGGAAATTGATAGGCCTATATTAAAGAGTCGTACACGTTTGAGTGAACGTTTGCTCTCCGCTGATGCTAAACTAACGTCATTGTAGTTTCCAAACGCTTATGTTGTTCCCGATGATAGGCATACAGCTCACGAAGTGCTTGAAAAAGTGGCATGGGAACTAGTTTGGCAAATCAATCGGTAGAAAAAAAAAACATTTGAATTTATGGACGATGATTAGAACTTTATATACATGTCATATGGAACATCAATAATAAATGGGTCTGTACAAGCTGCAATATTCCATCCGATTGCTGAATAGTTGTAAGTAAAATATATGCAATATGAGAACATTATATTTTGTGCTAGAAAAGTGACATACATTTCTCGTCTTGACAACTTTTCAACAATTCAAATTGGACGAAGGACGTTTTTCCACGATAGGGAAAAAGTATTTAGGAGCTGCGGAATACCAATCAACGATGATAAAAGGCTCGCCGACTTGGCTGGAAACAAGAAATCCTAGCCGAACAAAATAACAAGGTTCATAAACCAGATGTTTGCTAGTTATTTTGCTTTAGACAACGTCTTCAAAACATAAGAAAATGATATCAAAACGTGACACCTACTCCCATAGTAAGCACCAAATCAACTTTCCAACTAATGTTGATATCATAATGTAGACATTGTATAATTTTAGTACATGTGGAGTTTGTAAAATGCGAAGTGCTATAGACACCAATACTTCATACATAGGGTTTAGATAATACCCGATTTTGTTCCAATTTACAAAATGTTCCAAGAGCTGATTCTGTATCTTGGTAGAGCAAGGGGATTTGCGCCAAGTCGTCTCTTGAGTATGGTATGAAATGCAATTACCGAATTCCAGGTTTCTTTATTAAAAATGGCAGGATATTTGCTCAAATGTAAATATCGTAAAGCGTAAAAACATCAAAATGTAAATGATACATTTTTTTCTATCAATATGCAGCCAACACATTTGCGTCAACAATAGCTCTTTTCACAAGGCTATTAACACAATTTTAAATTGGAGGGCAACAGCGGTATAAGTATGAGGTACTTATATAGTTCATGCATTACCAACAGCGATTGGTACATACTTATTTTCTTTGAATATATTGCATGCATTTTATATGGTAATTTTAGAAATTGCAGCGTTTGTAGAAAGATAAAAACATCTTTCATATAGTTACGTATATATGTAGTATCCACTTAAACATTATTCTGCTAGAATATTTCAGGATGTAAAAACACACTTAATAAATATTGCAAACAAGGTTTACTACAATCTCGTATTTAATAACCATGTTATACCGCCAGTGAAATTGTTCTGATTTCTGATCCGAAAACTAAATTCTGTGAGAAAAAATGGCTAGAGTGCAAAAATGATATCGGCAAAAACACAGCAACAGAATTAACCATTTAAGTGTTCATTAACGTGATAGCTTTTATGACAAATGAGAAATATTTTAACTGATATTGCATGAAGACACTCAGCCGTTTCATTTGTTAACAGATACGAAATTGGTGGTCGCAGATAATGTCAGTACATTGAGTATTAATGATTATTGAATAACTGTTATTCATAAAAATGGTGATATCTCATGTCTCATCACGACATTGATTAATGGTGTAATAACAATCTTAGACTCCATTTTTCCTTAGTGTCAATAACCAGGGTAACTTTCACAGCACACGATAATGGGTTAGACCATGCTATTGCGACGTTGTTATGTATTGTTATGCAATGTATGTGTGTTATTACCGTCGCAATATAGCTTATTGGGCTAATGTTCTTTTGTTATTATATACCGGACTATAAATAAAGAGCCTTCTAAATATATTGTATCTAGTGCCTTCCGGAAAACGACGTATTAATATCTCAAGGTGCTGACAAGTAATAATAAAAAAACGTTATTTGTCGTTTATAATCAGTTTAAATCTCCCAAATTACGCAAATCCAATCCTTTGCAGCATGTTTCCTTGAATTTTCTTTAAGAAATAAACACGTATTGCAGACTGCTGCATGGTATTAAAATGATTGATATGGAAAATGTCTTTGATTTTCCGAGTAACCAAATCAGTCGCACTTCGAATGAACTGAATATTCCCGATTAACTGGCAGACGTGAAACCAAAGATTTTGATTGACATATATTGAGTGTTAGCTATGTAAGACCCCATCTGTATAAATTCTTAATAGAGCTTCACAAAAAACTAGCATGTACAAAATGTGAACAAATAAACCACATTTTTGAAGAGATAGTCGTGGCAGTCACGGTTTCAACACAATTGTAATCAAGATGTAAGGTATACTTCCAAAGACTCTTTTCCTCACTGTCTATCTAATTATGATTGATTGGACCATCATAGCAATTATTTGAATATCCTTAACACTAACTAATCGTTTATTTGCTCTACATAGAAATCAAAATCATGGTCAGGGGTGGTTTTCAATTTGCAACTAAAGTCAATCTTACGGTTATACATCATTGCCTCATTGAATGTCTAGTTATTTATATCACACAGGCCAGTAACCCAGGTGCCGTATCACAGTATCGCTACGGTTGTTTTAAGGCTTATCCGATTCGTAACATAAATAGCTTGACCACAAGAAAACACAAAACATAAAACTAGATTGTTCAAGAAATGATTAATCTTAAACTGTATAGTAATTTAATGGGTATCTAAGTTACATCACGTACACCGATTTTCGATGATGTTTTCAATATAGGCAAAGTTTGGAAAGTGGTACCATGAATTTTAATATTTTTTATTATGAGATAGATTTACTAGCAGAAGACAAGACGATGAAATATACTGTTAAATAAATAATCGCAACCGAAGGTTTTGAATAACAACAGCAAAAATATTAAGTTTAACGATATGCAAGGGGATCTTTTGTTTTTATCATAAGGTTTTGGAAAGTGGTTATCCATCTTTACATCTTCTCGGCAGATATAAGACTGTCTGTCTGAAAACGGCTTATTTTGGATGATGACGGCAGTTAAGCTGTCCCTGTGGTTTTCATTGTATGATGCATATGGAACCTTACGTGCGCAGAGGCAATTAGATAATACGCCTAAAAAGGAATGCCTCCTGCAAAATGGTGTTACGTTCCACAGTGGGTTCTATGGTTCGTCTTTGAATAGTTTTGAGAGTTTGCATTATGTATGACTTTTATTAAAATACCCAGTTGGAAAATACCTAACGGTGATGTTCAAGATAGAAGACAATTTGAAATTAATCAAATGTTTTTTGTTCTGTTACGATCAATTATCATGCCATATTAACACTCCTTGTAACTTAATCCGTGTTTTTAGTAATGTGGTAGTGGTGCCAAGTGTACCATTTTATAAAATGATTAGTTTCTCAAATGATTTCATTAAAATGATACATTGTAATCATTCATGACAGTTAAAGCGAACGCAACATGGGGAGTATTTTATACGGTTTTTTCAACTCTTATACCTTTTTTTGTATAATTTTGCCTACCAAACATCTTAGTTTACATAATAATTCTTAATAACATATTGGGCAATATATGGATCTTATTTTATACATTTCGAATTTGTCAAAACTAAAGCTTTAAATGACACCCAACGGAATATCATAAAGGGCAAATGCATCCTATGACAACAAATTCATTTTACAACACTCCCGAATCAGTAAAACACCTAAGTTTGCAATATCTACATTGCTTCGCCCGTACTATTTTCTGTAGGTCGCCAAAATTGAACACTAGTATATGCTTGGAATTCATGGCGTTTTCTTTCTTCAATGTTTTATAAACTTAAAAATAACGTAGTGATGGCAACAGTGATAAAACAAAACTTTCTATACCTAGCGATTTATCATTATCATATTGTAAAGTAGGATGTCAATTGCGTCAATATAAAATCGAAGAAAAGACGGCAACAAAAAACAACAACAATGAAACAAAACATTCCTTAATGAACAAGTTCATAAACGTTGTAGCTTTCTTAACAACTTGACATTGAGAAATATTTTATCCGAAAGTGCATCGTGATATTTAAAAGTTAATGGAGTCGCAGATTAATGTCAAATAAAAATTACAATGATTTAAAGACTGCTATTCACACAACTCCTGATATCCTCTGCCTGATTATGTCATTGAGGTCGAAACAACAATTTTGGATTATTTTTCCTATTGTCAATAAACAGTACAACTCTCAACACACGCAATTATGCATTGTGACTCATTATATTGCGACCTGTCTTTAGAACAACGACTTCAAATCCTCTGAAGGAGCTGACAAGCAACGGGCAACTGAGGTTTGTGGGAGTGAGGTTGTGCACAAAAACTGGTTTAAACATTCAGTAAATTTGCATTTTACTGACAGTTCCAAGGCGGTAGCTAACAATCCTTGATAAACATACCTAGTTTTATATAAAGTATAATTATGTGCACTCTATTGTTTGTGGAGTTTTGTGCTGTTGTTCCATTTTCCTTGTTCGAGATTTTTTTTTTTTGTGTTCTATGTCTTTGGCGTTTAACCTGTGCTATAAAACAGTGTTCATATTTAAACTTTTGACCGCTGAGCTTGTTTCTGTAGTTTTTCACATAAATATTGTAATTATTTTGGACTCTAAATTAAACGCACATTCTACACCTTTGTAGTAAATTTTCCTTGCAAGTTGTGAAATAAATGAAATTTTGTTTTGTCCTATTTCATGCTATAATTCCATTAAAATGATTGGATATTAAAAAAATTCTTTATTTTTCTCGATTGAATTCCTAAGTGAAGAATTGAAACGTTTGATTGATCGATTTTCTCTGTAACCAAAGGCATTTTGATTGAATGCTCCCATGTTTCCGTCATAGGACCGAACAAGGACGAGTTATCATAGTTAGACACAATAAAAAAACAATTACAACAAAGGAATCTAAATTTACATAAATGGAAAATTGCTGCACTTTGCATACATACATGATTTCTTAGAATTAAAATCCTTTCACATAAGTCATAATCTAATTTCAATCTTACATGTGACAATTACTCGTACCTGAATTCTTCAAAACTGATATAGAATTTAAAATCAATATCAATGAATCGTGTATATGTTTAACATTTAAAACGAACGAACGTTTTTTTTCTTATGCCAAAATAATTGTTGTTGCTTAACGATTTTTCGGCTCCCGTTGATAGGCACACTGCTGACGAAAGCTTGAAGAAGTGGTATAGAAACACAAACATTTGGCACATTAATTGGTAGACAGAATTACATTTGAAATTAACATCGGCGATCACAACTTTATATTTATTTATTTATTCATATTTACATTTATAAATGCCCTGTGGTACAAAAATACCAAATTGATATGTAGATGCTGGGCTATGGCATACACTTGCTGAATAATTAAACATCTACATCATGACAACATGATAATTTGTGCCTAATAAGTTACTAAATTGACTCGTCTTAAATATCTTTGAGCAATTTAAATGAGACGTTTGTCTTCAATATGGAAACATATTTAGAAATTGCGGAACACCGATCATTAGAGGCTTGCCGACTTGGCTGGAAACAAGAAATCCTAGCCGAACAAAATACAATTGCTCATGAAACCAGATGTTTGCCGGTTAATTTGCGTAAGACCGCGTCTTTAAAACATATAAAATGATGTCAAGACATGACGATTACTCCCCATAGTTAGCACCAAATCAACCTACCAATCAATGTTCCTATCATACAGTAGGCATTCTAACGTTAAAGAAAACCCCCGATTTTGTTCCAATTTACAAAATGTTGAAAGAGCTTATTCTGTGTCTGGGTAGAGCTGAATTTTCACTCAACGTTGTCTCATGAGTATGGTCTGGCATGCATTTAACGAATTTAAAATTTCTTATTAAAAATGACATGATATTGGTTCATATGTAAATATCGTACAAACGTAAAAACATAAGAGTGTAAAAGGCACAACTTTAAAGACAGAACTATGCTATTACGGCATTTGCTTTATATAGATGTGTTTAACGTGCTGTGATTTCACTTTCGTATATGTAAACGATCTGGACACGACTACGTGACTGTTCGGGGCATGAATAAATAAAACAAGATAAGAACCTGCCTTTTAATTAAGAGTCTTTCTCTTTTATTTTAAGTCTGGTTTCCATTTTGTCTGGAAATAGTAAAATATAGTTTGGGAAAGCATGCTTCACCACTATTTGGCTTCGACTGTTCTGATGGCCAAATATGGATACTAACCATTAAACTGTCTCGTCCATGGAAATCTAAATATAACAACATGAATCTTGAAAAGGATCTGTACAAACGTTATTTGGGAGAAAACTGTTTTAAAAGCATATCAACTCTAATTGAAAAACATACTTTAGCGGGTATTGCGGAAACTTTGGTCAGTTTATGGATAGTGAAGTTCAAATGATTTTATACTTATATAAATCGCAGTAAAAATTGTTTTATTTACATTCGGTAAATAAATATGAACTTGTAATGCAGTTTAAAAATAAACAGAAACTATGAAAGAAACTGCATTTGTTAAAAGGGAATGAACCCAATTTCATGAGTTTATGAATAAGAAGAACAAAGAAAAAGGACATCATGGACTAAGCATATAGCACAATAATGGATTGTCAGACGAACTCATTCTAATGTGTTTGGCCAAACTGTACAATGGGACCCTATGTTTTAACACCAAGGGAGGCAAATTCAAAGTATTCGAAAACGGACACTGTGCCGAACATACATTGAGGGTTTAACGTCATAATTATGTTAACAGGAACCTGGTGCATAGTTCATGCATTTCATTCTTTTTTCAGTCAGACAAGAACGAGGTTAAAAAAGAAGCATTTGCTGATATAAATTTCTCGTCTGGGCTACCGAATAATTCTTAACTGATTCAAACGCATACCGAATGTGTACCCACTCATTCTGCCCTTAGATTTGTAGCTTTGTGTACAGATCGATGATCAGTGAATACGTGGCTTATAATTATGATATTAAATGTCCGGTTAGACGTTTAATTATCTTTAAATACACATAATAAAAGACCATTATATAACTTAAAAGTGATTTTGCTCGAGCATTGCAGCACTGTTTGGCAATGGCTGTATTGAAGATAATGGCAATATTATCGTTTTCGTTAATATGGAACTTTATGTGCCCAGTGGAATTGATAATAAGTTGAGAACATTTGCTATGTGCCAATTGATGTTACTTTCCTCAGTGGATTTCGACTCTCTGGCTATCAACTGTCAAATCATTTGCTAAGTAACACATCGTCAGATTTTGTAGCGTATTTTGAAGCCGTACAATTGATCTCTTTTTTAATGTGCTTATTTTATTAAATATTAGCTGTTATAAGAAGTTTTTTCGTTTTCATTATCGTTTTTAATTTATATTTTATATTCTATTTCGTTGTAAGGCTTAACCTTTTTAAACGCTCAATTTCGATATCAATATTCTTTCAATCATCTGAAAACAAAACATACACATGGGCAGTAATTTTGCTTATAATATCTTATAATTATACGAATTGTTTCGTCACAAAACAAAACGTTGGAAACGTCTTTCTTATATTATGTTCAAAACAGGTAATTGGTGGAATACTTTTTATCTTTGCATTCATATTTTCAAATAAATCAAAACTTTAATGTTAATCCATTCCAAATGATAGCTGCAAATATTAACCTTAAAATAGTGCCATAATGTCATTAGGCAATGAACGAAGCGTATGACTTACCCAAAACTCTTCTGTTGGAATAAATCTACCAGCATTAAAAACCTTAAATTATGTGTTTTGGTTTTTGTTGTGTTTTTCTTTTTTATACCTCAATTTTACGGATTTTTCAAAATTCTGTATGTGTAGAGAACATTACCACTTGCCACATTCAGCACGTGCAAATCGTTATAACGGCATTATAAAAAACTGCTTAGTGATTAATTTGTAATGCCGTTTTACTTGATATATATATAAGTAGATTATTTCTTCTCTAGGTGTATGACAAAAATGTGTTCCTGTTTTGTTTTCAATATTTTCTTATTATACTGCCCTTTTTCATTTATAAGGGTGAACAAACGAAAAGTTTTCTTTGTTTTAAGTCTTCGTTTGAAGCAAAATATCATCTTTTGACGTAACCTTTTTGACGTAAATCACAAATGGATTATGTGAAATGTAAATCAAAAACATAATTGGAATTAGTTTTGCCAAATTAAGTAGTCTTATAACCTGATCATTGAAAAGGTATTTTCCAAAGAAACAAGAATGTTAAAGGTATTAAAAGGCAGTTGATTCTGTTAACAAAGCTTGTCACATTTTTGCTGTATTAAATAACACATATATTATTTACTAAAATTGAATTATATTTCACCAATGTACGTCCATGGTTTTCAAGAAAACATTAAGTTATGTAAACACTACCTTTCGTTTAACAATTATGTTGCTATGGACTACATTAACTTTACATGTTCGGTTTCAAACAATATAAAGTGCCACGATGTTGTTAAACGTCTAATAATTTTCATTTTCACATCACGGGTTAGTCATGGCTACATTGATAACATGAATGGAAACTTAGTTACAAAATGAATTGCACACAGATTCATCAATTGACATCACTTGAAGAAATGAATATATCAACTTCAGAGATATTCATGTATTATTTTACTTTCTTTTCGATTGTTGTAAGTGTCGGAATTTGTAATCAGAATAAAAATAACTTGTTATTATTTGAATGAGAATTGATTGTCAGATTATATGTGTGGGGGTGTTGATAAGACGTTTGTGTCTCTAGATTATTGAAACAAAATAATACCCAAGTTTACAAAATCTATGACCTTGCTACGCCCTTACTATTTTCTGTAGGTTGCCAACATTGAACATATACCTGGCATTCACGGCATTTCCTTTCTTCAGTCTGTTATAAACTATAAACTATTTAGTGAGGGCAAACCAAAAATGATTCTGTTGTGTTCTGTATAGGAACAAAAACATAATAACACAGATTTCCAGAATTGTTTTAAACTCAGTGCCACTTCAAACAATCTCAAAGTAAGATTCGACGCAATACCGTTGTAAAAACGAAATCATGGACAGAGCCTTTGCAACACGAATGGAACGTCAGACGAACTGATCACTATGATTTACAACTACAAAGACTCCAGAGGCAAAGCTTACTTTAGTGAACAATGTGATACATTGTGGTTTAAACGTCATAAGTATGTCAACAGAAACTTGGTGCGTATTTCATGTATTTTCAGTCGGACAAAGCCGAGTTAAAAATGACATATTTACCCATTATCATATCTCGCCTGGACTTCTGAATATTTCTTTATTTTGCAAGTTATACCAAATTCGTACGCGCTCATTCTGCCCTTACCTTGGTAGCATTGTTTATGTGCATAAATAAATGATGAGCGAAAACATGGGTTATACTTTGGATAATTAAATGCACTGAAAGGCATTGAATTATCTAAACGTAAATATAACTAAATATGATAATGTTCCTTTTAAGTTACGTTTTACTAACACAGCCAGCGCTGTTTGGCAATAGTTGTATTTAAGTTATGGCGATTTTTAATTTCCATATGGAACATAATGTATCCCCTTTTGATATTATATGAGTAGCACTTCCCCAATGTTGAACTGTAAATTGCTACACATTCATTGTATTTGTGTAAATAGATTAACACATTAAGTGATCTTCCAATTAACATAAATTGTATAAAGTCGTATTATTCGATGGTTGCTACTGATTAATGTTCTTTTCTCAGACAATTGTAACAAATGAAATCCAATTTCACTTCTTAATGAATTACGATCAATGCATTCCATTCATTCGGAATGACATAAACGTTTGGCAACAACACTAACGAGTCTGGCATGAGTTAAAACAAACATACACCCGTACTTGTATGACATATTGCAATGAAGTACTTTTTTAGACCGATAATTCAATTCCCTCCGTGCAAATAAACATTCAGCTTAAACACTGCAACCGCCATTATTCATACGAAACCATTGCCAAACAACGGATGCGTGCCAAGAAAGTTTTAAGATGGATATCAGTTTCTTAGTAAGAGATTGTAAAACAAAATAATATCACTGGTGTTGCCAGATTCTTGATGTTTAGTTTAAATGTTCAACATGGTCGTATAATCAACAACATTCATATGGTCTTATTTCAATATATAAATGTACCTAAAACCAAAAGTTACCACACGATAATAAACACGAATGCATCCGTTTTCTATCAAAAGCTATTTGTTTTACTGCCATAAACTGGTTCTTAAAGATCGGGGTTAAACCGGACTTCGAGTAATTAACTAGTTGTTTGTGACAAGAATAAACTCCTGTTTTTGTGTCATATTACCTGAAAAAGTATAGTATTTATTTTTTGCTAAGATTTATCAAAGGGGCTACTACTACCAACGATCCACAACAAACCTGCAATAAATTACTGCAGTTTACCATGAAATTAATACTGGAGTTTAACAATGTCAGAAAATCTCGAGAGGTGTTTAAAGCCAATGTTTAACAAAGCTCCAGTATTGGGAAATATTTAAAGGTTCGAAACAAGTGTAAAGGAAAATACTTACACGAACAGATGCAACAAAACATGCAGCATACATGCCTATAACACCCTAATCTTATAATGAAAATAAGAATTCTCACCTGAACATGCGTTTCGAAATTTATTCAAAGCAAATTGATTAAGGCGATGTAGTCTACGAGTTAATACTTTGTCCAGGTTGAATGTAATTAACTTATGAGGAACAACAATGATGTTTTCAGCCTTTCAAGATTGCCTTACATTGTTAGACTGCAGTAGTTCATAGTACTGAGTGAAAATATAAACATCAAATATGTTTTACCTACAAGTCATATCAGTATAGAACCATTTGGACTTCACTATCCATAAACTGTCAAAAAAGTCAAAACAAATTATACATCGGTGTCCGCAAAATCATTTAAAGTAGGTGTTTTAATCAGAGTCGAAATGATTTTCTCCCAAAAATGGCTTTTGTGCAATTCTTTTGAGATTCATGTTGTTGTTTTATTTTTCATGGACGAGACATTTTAATAGTTAGTGTCCATATTGAGCCATCAGCACAGTCGAAGCCAAATAGTGGTGAAGTAGGCTGGGCCAGGAAAAAGGCTTTTCAAAACTATGTTTGACTTTTTCAAGCCTAATAACAGCATTAAGCTTACAATTAAGGATAAAATGCCCTACATCCAATGGTAGGTTCTTTTTTTATATTTTATCATGCCACGACCAGTCACTTACTCATGTCTGTATATTCACTCCATTTGATAAATAAATTCATATTGAAAGTAGAGCGACTATGTTAATTCTGCACTGTGTTTACATATCGGCTAGTGAATACACAGCACGTTGAACACTTATATATTTAGCAAATTATCGTATAGTATAGTTCTGTTTTTAGAGTTGTGCCCTTAACCCTTTGATGTTTTTACCTTTTTAATAATATCAACATATGAACCAATACCATGTAATTTTTATAAAGAAACCTGGAATTCGTTAAATGCATGGCATACCATATTCATGAGACAACATGGCGTGAAAAAACAGAGAATCAGTCTTGGAACATTATGTAAATTGGAACTAATTCGGGTATTTAAAAACCCTATGTATGGAGTTTTTGTATCCAAGGCATCACGCATTTTACGAACTCGACATGCACGAAAACGTTAAAATATCTACAGTATGATAGCAACATAATTTGGTAGATTGATTTAGTGCTAACCATGGAGAGTAATGTCAAGTCTGGATATCATTTTCTCATGTTTTGAAAACGTTGTCTTAAGGAAAATAACCAGCAAACATTTGGTTTCGTGAAAAATGTTAATTTGTTCGGCTAGGTTTCTTGTTTCCAGTCAAGTCGGCAGGCCTCTTATCATCCTCTTGGCGTTCTGCAAGTCTCAAATGCATTTCCCTATAGAGGACAACCGTTCTTTTAATTTCTCATTAAAATAGTTCAAAAGTTGTCCTTTGTTTACTCAGAATATTAGTCAATCAACAGTTTCAATCCAACATCTAGGAATTTGATATCGAGGATATTTAGTAATAAAGAAGATCAGCAGAATTTTTTTTTTGTTTTGAGAAATTAAGGACATCTTTCAATATGCAATCAATGTTATAGAATCATGGCATGAAATAGGACGTAACACACTTTCAATTTTTTCAGAACTTGCAAGGAAAATGTGATACAAAGGTGTAGAATGTGCGTTCAAATTAGAGTCCAAGATTTAAATTAATTACAAACCTCATTGCGTGTTGCTTGCCAACCCCTTGGGAGGTAAGGCCTTTGTTTTTCTGAAGATAGGTCGCAATATAATTGTTTACAAGGCACAACTGCGTGTGTTGACTGTTATACTGTTTATTGACAATGGGAAGCAATAATATAAAATTGTTGTTTTGATCTCAATGTCATAATCAGGTAACGAACGTGAGCAGAGGTGTGAATAGCATTGATCCAATCATCGTATTTTTATTCACATTATTCTGCGATTATAATTTCCGCAGTGGCGAGGGAAAACCTCACAGTATCACAATGCACTCTCGGATAAAATATTTCTTATTGTTAAGCTATAACGATAATGAACTTCTTTACTCAGGAGTTGTCTTGTTCTTTTGTTGCCGTCTTTGATTTCATATTGACACTATAACCATCTTACTTCACAATAGGATAATGAGAATTCGCTGAAGGAATAATTCGGATTAAAGCATATAAAATCAAATCAAATTTTGTAACATCGTTTATTTCTCACAAACACACACACACATACACGTACAAGCTTTGACAGACAACAAGTCCATAATCTTACATTTCTTCTCAATTAAAAACAAACTCATTGTTTTACGTGTGAGATCAGAACTGTTTCATGAATAACATGGACTTACGGTGAAAAATAACATAGCCAGTTAAAGGTTTTAGTACCAACATTACTTAACTATATAAGTACATTTTCCCAGTAAAAAAGACAACTTGAAGTATTATTAAGCATATTTGAGATCACCACAAGTTTAATGTTTCAGATTAAACCTGCGGAATAGGAACACAATCATACCGAAGTATATGCTTTGTGTAAATCAATATTAAAAACCACAATAGGCACTACATTGTATGATGCATACGTGTTTTGTTTTGCACAATAATGAGCATATTCGTTTTCAAACAATGCCAAACAATCTTTATTTATATTGACAAATGTTTTCACTGTTCAATATATTAGTGCTCTAGGAAGTGGTATAGAAACAACCCCTGTTTTAAATTTCATTTTGACTGAATGTCAAACATAAATGTCATCAGCAGAAATGTTTGCAAATATATATTCTTTTGTCCATATCACATATGGAAAATCATCATCAAATGTGTTTGTTGTTTGGAAAAGGCTCCGCCATTACTACGTTGGTTCTTTGGTAATAGTATGAATATATTACATGGTATTGCGTACTCATATAACACTACTGGGGTGACCGGTCAAGCCGCAAATTCTCGAAACTTATTCAGCTTAACATGCTTAATTTGCTTATCTAAATAAAAATACAAGTCAAAATACATACTTATATTGGATTTTGATAAATGAAAAATGTTTTTTTGTGATTATTATAAACTAATTCCTAGCTAAAGTATACAAACTTTTATAGAAGTAAATATTACCCGAATTATCGATAGACGCAATCAATGGGCTTAGTTCACCATGTTATTAGTGACTTGAGATATTCCGAGAAATTTGGGCATTGTCATGACTCCTTATAACAAGATAAAAACTTCATTTTTCTCTCAAGGTCAATAGTCTATTTTTTTTATTCAGGAGCTGCAGAAGATTCCAAGAGCCATTTTACTGGCATTACGTGCTTCCTCGATTTGCCGGGATCGAATCTATACTGAAGGTAAAGCTTGCAGCATAGCCTAAGATTTGAGACAATACTCATTGAAATGTCTCGCTCGCGAAAACATATACAAGATAATGCATTTTCAAAGGTATTGTACCAAAGACAAACAATTAACATATACCTCATAATTGTTTGCAATTAACGAAGAATGAATAATCAAATTGGAAACCTTTATTTCTTTTTTTTCTTGCACGTCTCTGATGGTCATACTTATATTAACCGTATTTAAAAAAAAAAATATTTAATGTATTTATTTCCTCTCAGTACTTGAAAACATAACCAATGATAAACCAACTTTAAGGCTGAATAAGTATAAAATACAAGTGAGCGTAGTATAAAATTCGTTTCTTCAATGTACATGAGCTCGTAAATAACTTTGCCTAGTGTTTAAATATGAACAATATTTAATTAGTACCGATTTGGAGTTTTACTTGAATTTTAATCAACTCTCGGTGATTCAACTCAAGCAAGTTGCATTGTAAAGCACCAACAGGCCGTGCTTCCATGCCTGTGCAAGGAAACAGCACGTGTTTTCTCGGACACGTTGGCTGCACGTACAAGAAGTATGTTTATGATAGAAAAACTCATATCATACTGTTTTTGCTGATGAGTTTCTCGATATCTGATGCTGGTTTTATCAAGGTACATTAAAGTGTTGGGGGGGATGGAGGGAGGCAAACGAGAAACTTATATTAATAACTCAGTTAATATGTATATTTATGGGTTTTTCGATCAAAATGTGGTTCTTCGCAAGTATACCATAATATTATATTATATTAAATATATTACATGAGTACTATTAACATAATTTTAACCTTCAATGGGCATGTTCGTCTCAACACAGTTTCGATGTTTAACCGGATAACATAAATAGGAACTATTTTGTGATTTTCATCTCAACTCCCCTATATGTATTAGAGCAACTTGACTGTTATTACTAGTATTCATTTTCGGGAAATAGTTGCAAACGGGCTTTGATAAGTACGTGGAGGTTGTGGGGTTCAATAATTTCTATTCCATAATGATGCTTTCGGTGCATTTCTGTCGGAATATGTCATGATATGGCTAGTTTACTAAATTCACAAAATACTAAGCTTAAGAAACATGCTGATCATATGCATTCGAATAAAGCTTAACTTCAATAACACGGAAAACAACAGAAAAATCAAACCTACGGTGGCTGGCCATATTTGATAAATTCTTTTCACGTTAACATGTTATTTTGTTAACATTTGATTAATTGCCAGTTGTCTATAATTGCCACTGCGCACGTAAGGTTCCATATGCATTATTTAATGAACACTGCAGGGACTGCTTAACTGCCGTCACCATACAAAATAAATCGTCTTTTATTTGCCGAGAAGATGTAAATATGGATTACCACTTTCCAGTACCTAATGATCTATAAAAAGGGTTAATTCCATTTCACAACTTATCACTTTTGCGATTGATAGTAAAAACCTTTGTCTGGCTGCTATTTATCATTCAACAGTATATCATATTGTCTTGTCTTCTGCTAGTAAATCTGATTGCATTAATAAGAAAGAAAATCCAAGTCCATGGTACCACTTTTCAAACTTTGTTTATATTGGAAATATTATCTCAAAGGTGGTACGTAATGCAACTAAGATAACCATTGAATTTCAATACTGTTTAAGAGTAAACATTTCTTGAAATAGCTCTAGTGTTATATTATGTTGTGTCCCAGCTGTTAATGTTAGGATTCAGATTGCACACCAGTGTCTTTTATACCTCAGTTAAAATATTTTAAAATACAACCAAGCACCATTTTTAAGGCTGCCATGGGTTGATATGCAACTTTGAGTGTACCTTTACAATGAAAGGAGTCAATGATGTATAACCACAATATTGATTAAATTGCATATTTTCTAGGTGCTTCTGTAATACGGCCCCTGTGGAAATATTCAATATTGGTCCTTATTGGATGTAAGAACGATGTAGCTTATCGGACTGAGTGATAAAATAACGGACCTATTCTCTAAAAAGAGTCAATGATGTATAACCATCAGATTGACTAAAATTTGCATACCGAATACCACCCCTGACCAGTGAATTTGATTTCAATGTAGAGCAAATATGTGGTTAGTTAGTGCTAAGGACATTGACATAATTGCTGTCAATACCCAACTAATTTTTATCAGACCCATAAAGAGGAAGAGAGCCTTTGGAAGTATAAATTGCATCTGAATTATAATTGTCTTGAAACCGTTGCTGCCAAGGATATCTTTTCCAAAATGTATGAAAACGTTTCACACGTTTGTGGTTAATTTGTCTATTTTTATATGCTAGTGGTCCTTTTTGTTAAGCTTTATAAATATGAAGAATGCTTACAAAAGGCGTTTTACATTGCTATCACATAAAATATAACAATCAAAATATTCTGTTTCACGTCTGGCAGTTAAAGCGGGAACATTCATTTCATTCGAAGCGCAACTGATTGGTTAATCGGAAAATCAAAGATATTTCCGTATCAATCACACAAGTTAAATGTCATGCAACAGGCCGCAGTGCGTTTTAATTCCTTCAATTAAAAAAAAAATGCTCCAAAGGATTGTACTTGCGTTGTTTGTTTTTAATCCTAGATTTATATTAATCACAAACGACAGGTTTTTGTTACTTGTATGCACCTTGGGAGGTAAAGACCGTTTTCCTAAAGCGAGAGATACAATATAAAATTTGAAGACTTATTTATAGTCGGGTATAATATTACCAAGAACATAAGCCCAATAAGCTATATTCCGACATGAATAACACACATAACAATACATAACTATGTCGCAATATCATGGTTTAAATGCACATTCACCAAATGGTGTGCTGAAAGTTGCCCTGGTTATTAACATTAAGGACAAACAGACTCTTGGATTGCTATTGCACCATTCATCAATGCCATGGTTAATTATCAAGAACAATGATTCGTCTAACATAATGGACACTGGACAGGTCAATCAGTCACCAGATATTTTGGAAATGGGGTCAACAAATATATATATTTCTCATTTGAACAAACTAGTCCCAATGTTTTGACCTTTGATCCACATCAAGAAGCTTAGGTGCTGTATGCATTGACAATTCAACTTGTAGGGGATGTTTGCAAATGCGTTAACCTTATTGTGTCTGATTTCAAGGGATATTCAATATATGGATATGGTTCAATGCATAATCAATATGATAGCCCCGAAATGATTGATATGTCCTTAGTACCCAGAACTGAATCGATTAGTAGCAGCCCCTTGGAAATACAAATTGTACCAAATTTACATCATCAGTTCAAGACACAAATATTTAATCCCAACACACCAGTATTCAGTAATGTCAGCAAAACAGTTATAAAACGAATATTTTCATTTTACAGTCCGACAGAGCTTTCTCCCATCAATCTGTCTCCCGATGTTGCGATGTATGTGACTATTTGGTATGCTAACATAGGCACACTCCTTAAAATACTAAAAATATATCAAATTACTATTGAAGCTCCCACGATATCTTCAAGTTAGATGTGATTGTTTTCCGAATAATCGAATTATCTCAATGTTCTTCTTTCTCTTTCAGTGTTGCGTCAATGTAATCAAATGCACCCAATATTTTATTGCACCAATTGGCGCTATGTAATTATGTCACTATATATATATATTGAAAGTGTATCATTTACGACTTATTTATACAGAAATAGGAAGATTTGTTAGCATACTTAAACGTATTGCCCTTATTATGTAATAAATAGGAGATGTGTTAAATCAGCATTATACGATCTAAACAAATGTTCAACCGATGTGTTTTCGTTTAAGCTACCGACAAGGGTTTAATGAAAGTAACTTCCTTAAAAGTGTTCTTAATCTCTTCTATTATCTTAAACAAAAAACAAGTATACCCATAGCGGATTTCATTGTATTTGAAGCATTTGTCACAAGCACTGATAGCTATGTATATTTTTATAGCTTTTTCTCTCAATTTTTGTATGCCGTTTTTAAATCTGCCCCCAAACATATTTGAAACACGGAGATAATTTTACTAGACATATATTTTTGCGAATTTGACGATGAATGCTACGGTAAATCGGAGTACATACCTCAATAACTGAAAATATCGGCAATAACCCATGTTTAATGACGCGAACCGCAGCATATCTGAAAAATAAGCAAGGTGCAGTCACTCTTTAAAATAAGTCCTATCAGCAAAAAGCTAATAATAATTTTTCAATATTGACAATCTATGATCTTGCTTCGCCCGTTCTTTTTTCTGTAGATCGCCAAACTTGAAGACTAGTATATACTTGGTGAAATATGATCACATTCATGGCCACCTTTCTTTCTCAGTATGTATTATATATACAAACTAAGTAAGATGGCAAACGATAGTATATCTATTTTTCTCTGTATAACAACAAACACTGGATATCAGTGTAACTACTTACAATCACAAAGTAAGATATGACGCAAAACAACGAAATCATGAAACAGAGTCCTTGCCACATAAACGGATCCTCAGACAGGCTCATTATTATGTGTTTGCCCAATATTTATGCAAAAAGCTACAGAAACAAGCTCAGTAGGAAACTTTTTAAACATTAACCCGGTTTAGTGGCACTGGGTAAACACCAAAGACATAGAACATAAAATCACAAACAAGAAACATTGAAGATCAGCACAAAACTCCACAAACAGCACAGTGCATACATACTATATCTTAAAATGGGTATGTTTATCAAGAATTGTTAGATACCGCCTTGGAACGGTCAGTAAAATGTAAATATACTGGGGGTTTAAACCAGTTTATGTGCACAAACCTCACTCTTATCCCAACAATCCTTAATAAAGATAAAACGCAAAAGGTAAATCTTATCAAAGTATTCATTATCTTTAGGAAACTTATCAATAAAACAAATAATAATAAACGTATAGGTAAACCCCAAGTACTTCTATGATTAGAGATCGCTACTCTATCTGCAGACGGAGGGATACAATACATCGATCCGAGATCCCAAGATAAGCTCCGCCCCCTTAGATATTGTTACTACGCGCCCCAAGCGTAAATTCAAAACGGCGGCTCTCGCTGCTACGAAAGCATCAAAATCCGATTCTCTTGCGAAGATTCCGGACAATATATCAGTTAAATATTTACCAGATAAAGCCAAATTATAGGGAAAGGTCTTAGAAAAGGGATTAAATTACTTTCTACAAGGTTATATTCATGACATTAAAGTTTTGGAAGAGGAAAATATCTGCTATGTTACCGCGAGATGCTGGCCTTCAATAAGAAAAAACGACAAGCCTCATATGTTAAGTGTCGATGTGGAGAGGGATTCCATACGATATACGTATTGCTCATGAAAGGCAGGGTATGTGGATTTCCAATTGTATTTAAAAAAATATATTATACAGTAGCTTTCTTCTTAAATATACATTGTGTAATATAAGCACTTTTGGATCGCCATGTCTTTTACATTTCATGACGTAATACGGAAAACGAAAAAAAAATTGCAAGTCGTCGAGTAGAGAAAGAAGTAATATACTATATGTTGTATTTCAATTTATTGGTTTTCATATTTCTAGATACTGCCTCGTTTTAGACATTTAACATCTGGAAAGTCAAATGATACTTCACGGGTCAGTGTAGGATAAACACATGCCAATTTCACAGCATGATATCATGCTTTTGTTTTGACAACTTCTGTCAACAATCTCTGTTTTCATTTTTTTATAGATTGAGCGGTCATTGTTCACACGTGGTTGGCTTAATCAAGTCACTCCAGGAACTCAATTTGTACAACTTCACCCATGTTCCTGATCAACAAAGTTACACAAGTATTTCCCAACAATGGAATGTGCCGAAGGGATCAAAGATCAAGCCAGTTAGAGTGAACCAAGTCATAGTAGCACAGTCGGAAAAGGAAACCTGTCCTTTGCCAGACGGATACACACACCAAGTTTACAAATTTTAAATTTAATTAAATAAATGAACTACAAACACACAATTCACTTTACAATGCTTTATTCCAAACATAAATAAACTAACAGTTATTCAATTATATCAAAGAAGCAGAAATAAAATCATATGATTCCTGTATAATATTTAAACAAATTTTAACTCTTGCTTCTTTGAGCAGAAATATATTGACATTTAAAGTTTGTTTATATTCCCACCAGTTGCTTTAAAATCTGATTTCATAACACTTTGATGAAAGTGCAAACTGTAATTCTTCAACTTGGACTTCTTTTTGTGACAACTGTTATTTTAGGGAAGCATTCTGAGCGGTAAATGCAAACATATCCAAAGGTGATGTCCCTGAAAATAAATACATAACAAATTTTACATTTAAGACAAGATGTTTAAAACTAACTCCTACCATTTCTCAAGAGTGTGGGAATACCTCTGATTGAAATGCAGCACCTATTGATTTACCAAAAGAGTTCACACCATTAAATTACCACACAACCTGTGAAGACCGAAGTAAAACAGAACTGACAACAAGATCACAGGCATTGTTAGAGTGTTGGTTTCACTTACATGGACATTCGATCTGTGTTTCTACTCCTTGTACAGTGTCTGCAGTATCCTGGACCAGTTTTTCTCTGAAAGAAATTGTTGTAATGTTGATATAATTATATGCAAATTTACACACAAAAAAAAACTGAATAATTTCCGTGTAATAATGTTCTCTTCAGTTCTTTTGAGTGTTCTGTTCTGTAACATACCAAATACTTGTATTAAAATATATGTAACTATAATGCTGTTGTTTGGTATTGAAAAAGGAACAGTGGCATTTATCCTACATGGTACATGTTATTCAATCTTTCGCGCACTCCATAAAGATAAATAAAACTCTTACGTACAGGCATGTGATATCTTGTATAAAATGCATACACTTGCATTTTATGTATAAATGCTGCCATAAGTTTCCTTTCCAAGTGACCGCTTTGTGTGGAGTTTTCTTGAAGATGTTATTCTCCAGCCATCTGCTGATAATGGGTCAGATACTCTTTAGATGGTCCATTTCCTCCATGAAAGTGCTTAAATATGCATAATAGTAAAATATAATTAGTGTGACAAGACTCCACAATGCCAGTCAGTAACATATTTTACAATAAAACAGTAGTTTAAACTTAACACATTCTTTACCTGATGGAAACTGTTTAAGGTTTCAACTAGCATGATCATGGAAGTCAATATTTAGGACACAAGAAAGTAAACAAAATAAACATTTGCAGAATTCAGAATTTTAATTGAAATGATTGTATTTTGATCGTTTTACGATAAAACCAAATTTTAATTTACTAACCTTTGAGCAGACATCTTCGTGCTGGTTTATCCTGTTAACATTCAGTTTCTCGTGTGGCCGTCCACAGGCTTTAATCCAGCATTTGCACTTTTCAATGTCGGATTATAGGTAGGAAATCGTTTAAATCGGCCTCCATTTAGTCCCTCCGGATACCTTTCATCCGCATAACATATTGCCCATCCGCATCGGTTAACCATTTTCACAAATAAGTCTTAAAACTTCAATAAAATGTCCGGTTGTCAACAGTTATCGCTGCTGTGAGTGTGGGTAAAGATGGCGGACGGGACTCGGTGAATAATATGCAGCTTTCTCATTGGTCAATAATGATTAGTCTGATTGACAGGTCGGATCGATGTATTCAGAGCACCTAATGCAAAAACTTTTCAAAGAAACGATGCAGTCATTGTTTGAAACTATAAACATTCCACACAGTCTGCCTTATAAACTTAAAGGTTTAAAACTGTGTGATCATCGAGTTTCATGATAAAAAGCTTCATTGTACTAAAATTGGGGACAAATAAGGAAAGCATTATTAAAAATAAAAGCGACATTTATTAGCTATTTTTTCCTTCCAAATGATTTGAAAATGTAAAATATTTGAAGGAAATGAAGTCACATGCCAAAACACTCCCGAGTCAGCCAAAAACGTGTTCGCCAAATACGGTTTTAAAGATAACATGAATTAGAAAAATCTTCATAAAAAATCAAAGGACTGAAAGCTTAGTTATGATAGGATCTATATTCAACCCTATATTTTGTTATTCATCTTCAAAAACTAAAAGGCAAGTGCTCTCTAAAATATTGCCTTTATATACACGGTTTAAATAAAATCCAAGTTATTCAATAAGTCTATCTGCCCAACTACCTGCTGGAAACCTTTTAATTTTACGAATTTTCTTTAAAGCTGCACACTCACAAATTGAAGTTTTTGGCATCTATTTTATTTTTTGTCTTAGAACGAACCAATTTTTGCGAAAATCCATGAAAATAAGTGATATAAGATCGCTGACAAAAAAATAGATAGCAGAATTTTATATTTAAGTTAAAAAAAATAATGTTTTATGCATTTTTTCATAAACCGTTAGTAACGGTTTAAGCCATAAAACATTGATTTTGGAACGGAAATATGCAAATCTGCGATCTGATCTTTTGTCAGCAATCTTTGATCATTGGTTTGTAGATATTTACGCAATAATTTGCTCATTCCAAGGCAAAAAATAAATAGGTTATAAAAACGTTAAATCTGAGAGAGTGCAGCTTTAAAAAATCGGTATGAGCAATACTTTAAGCAATCAGCGATTTAAGACTACTATTGTACTTTATTATGAGATAATAATGTCCATCAACAAATTTTAAGAAAGTTTTCCTTAATTTATAATGTCTAAAACCCTGTATTAGAAGTTTTTGCGTCATAAGTTTACTGCGAGAGCTGATTTGTTTACATCTGTACATATTCTAGCAAATCTTATCAACTGTGCAATAAAAACACCATATGATGGTGAACTAGGAACATCACCATCTAAAGAAGGGTAGTTAATTATTATAAAATTAAAATAATCACGTTTATCATAAAGATTGATACTCAATAAATCTTCATTAACATCGAGCTGCAGATCTAAATAGGATGCTTTTAAAACGGATGTATTAGATATATTAAGCTGCAATTGTGAAGGGTATATCAAATGAATGTTATCTGTAAACAAAGGATTATCTAAACTTAGAATATCATTAATATATTTAAAAGTGCCATTGAAATTATCAACAAGAGCTAGATCTCCAGACTAAGATAATTTCAACATTTATTCACTTTCATAGCAGTATAAAAAAGAGGTCTGCAAGCGCAGGTGCATAATTGGCACCCATTGGAATTCCAATCGTTTGCTTATATAAACATTTACCGAATTTTAGAAAAAAAATATTAAGTACAAAATTTAAGGCTTCAATGACATCGGTGTATGTCCATTAGATATATTTATCTGAGCGATCATTAGTGAAAAAAGATTTTTCATCATTTACTGCCATGTTAGTAGTGTTCCCCTTGCAAAAGTGTTTTCGATAAGAGGAGTCAATTTGTTTGTAACTAAAGATTGTGGAATAGATGTACAGAGCGTTGAAAAGTCATAAGTATTAAGCTCTGAGACATTATACCGTCTTTTTTCAAAATCATTAACTAAATCTAAAGAATTATTGATAGACCAAAAGAGATAAATTCAAGATTTCTAATTAACTTTCTCATTCATTTTACTACATTTTTTTCACATGAAACTTTATAGCAGTTAAGCAGGAGTAAAATACTTAGTAAAATTGAAACCTGTTTAGTAGAACAAGAAATGAAATTAACAATAAATCGTGATTTATACGGATTTTTATGCATTTTAGGCAACCAGTGTATTGTAGGAATGTTTTTATGATCATCATTCCAAAGAACTTGAAATTTAGCATTAGAATCAATATGATTTTTTTATAACACTTTCTTCATCGAGTTGGCTAAAATTGTAAGTTCCAGAAGATTGTGACTCTTCAATAATAGTATTTACATAATATAAACGTCAAACTATGATTATATTATTAGCTGCTTTATCAGCTGGTACAAATACAAGTTTTTTATGTAGAGATTTGATATCCATGATCAGCTTTGGAGTTATCAAAATAGACTTTGGGGGAATGGCCAACGGATTATTGTAGAAAAACTCTTATTTTCTTATCTATTAGGTTCAATATTTTATTCATCCACGGCAATAAGGCATTTGGTTCGACCCCTTCTCTTTTGCACCAACGTTCACAATATTTGGACAAAAACCGATAAATGCGCCCCATGCTTCACAACTACAGGGACTCAAAGCCTACATAAGCGGACAATGTGGTAATCATACATTGTGGCCTAAACGTCATGATTATGTCAACAAAAAATTAATCCGAATTTCATATATTTTTTTAGTCGGACAAAAACCGTAATTAGTAGGTCACATTTGATCATTTTTTAATCTTGCCAGGGATACCGGATAGCTCTTGATTTTTCAAACGCATACCGAATTCTTACGCGCTCATTCTGCCCTGAGTTTTTCAAAAGATCATTATGTATCTTAAAAGCTTCTTTTTACAAACACGGCCAGCATTGGCAATGGTTATGTTTAAGATAATTGCGATTGTTAGCTTCCATATGGACAATAATGTGCGCAGTGGGAAATAGAGTTTATGTTAAACAAAGTCTGCAATGTGGCAATTGATGGTACGTTTCTCCGTGATACGTCAGTGTTATTAGCTATGCAATTAATATATGGCTTTGTTTTACTAACACGCCAAGTTTTTGCGATTTATAATACATAACCATGCTGTTCAAATCGATTCATGGTTAATTTATCAAGGTTTTAGGAAAATATTCACAATTGTATCAGGCAATATTAAGATTGGTAGTAAATGTTTAAGATTACATTTGCAACCGTAAAATGTATTCCTTGTGACATCATGGCGTCGATTGTCTCTTTCCATGATATGAGTAGCACTTCCTCAATGTTAAAATGTAAATTGCTACACTTGACAATATTCATTGTATTTGTGTAAATAGATAAACACATTAAATGATCTTCCACATAACATAAATCGTATAAAGTCGTATTGTTCGACGGAAACTACTAATTCATGTTATTCTCTCAGACAATTGCATCAAACGCACGAGGTCGGAATGACATACACGTTTGCCAAAAACACTTACGTGTCTGGTATCAGTTTAATACTAGTATAATGAATGATTTACAAGACTATGGCACAATTTTAAATTGACACGCGACATCAGTATCAGTATGAGTAACATAATTAGTTCATGTATTACCAAAAGCCACAGGTACATATTTGACATCTTATGCATACATTGTTTATATTAGCTTTAGAAATACTTTTCAGCAGCGCTTTTAGAGAAATGATCATGAGTACACCTCTCATAATGGTTACGGTTTAGATGGGCAAATGCTACAGTTACATTTTATGTAATATCCGCTTAAAATATTTAGCTAGAATATTTTAGGATGTACAAACACATCCAAAAATTGTGTTCTACATAATATAAAGCCGAATTGGTCGACGCTAGCTGCTAAAGGTTATTATCTACGTCAAGCATACAAGACGCATGAGTTTCCACTCCATCTCTTAAAATATTGCATAATATGTATTCATTTCATTCGGACATACTCTATTGGGAACAATACTATCTTGCCATGCATCAGTTAAAAACAAACCGAACACTCGTACTTATATGACGCACTATACGCAAGTATTTTGTGGTACATACCGATAATTTGAACAGAGCAGACCAATAATTAAGTTCCCTCTGTGCGTATATTTTCCATCTTAAATACAACAACTGCGATTATTCAACCGAAACTATTGCCAAATAGCGGATGTGTGCCAAGAAACTTTTAAGATGGATATCTGTTTCTTAGTTTCTTAGATATTGTGAAACAAAATAAAATCACTGATGTGGCCGGATGCTGGTGGTTGCAACAAACTGTTTTTTGCAAACAAATTTTGTTATATAATTAACAAATATCATATTAAATTCATTCTTGTAAATGTTCCACAATCAATAAGTTACTACAAAATAAATACACGAATACAGGCTTTTTCTATAAATAAAAAAACTATTTGGTTCACTGCAGTATACCGTATACATTGCAGTTAAATGCAGTTTAATGTCAGGATGGCGTAAAAAGCCTATATTTAAAAACACTCCGGTAAAGGCAAAAACTGGTAGGACTCACATTCGAAGGACAATACTCAAACGATCAGATGCAACAAAACATTAGTCTACATGCCCATAATACTCAAACCTTATAATGAAAGTCATAATTCCGCCTGAATATGCGTTTTGAGATCATTCAAATCTTTAACAGCAATCCAGTCTACAAGTTAGCATAATGCCGAGTTTGAAGTCCCTCCATACGAGTGTAGTGTTTTCAGCCTTTCGAGATTTTATAACATTATTTGACTGCATTAGTTCATTGTACTGAGTAAAAATAAAAACATCAAATGTGTAAAAACGATTCATATCGGAATAAATTTTTACCTCACTATCCATGAACTAACAAAATATTGTATACAACGATGTAAGCAAACCCTTTACAGTAGGTGTTTCAATTAGAGCTGAACAAGCCTTGGCTGAAACAGCGCTACGCAGAGCTTTGAGAACAATGCAGTGAAACGTTGTTTCAAACTATCACCAAGCATCTATGACCTCAGGCCTCGTCCAAAACATCGTAGGAATGTCCAATGTAAGTGTACAAGAAAGATGTCGTACATAGGCTATATGAGGTCAAGGCCAGCACTACCCCTGTAATTAGTACACTCTTAAGGTTGATTCTAAAGTAGTCCAAAAAATCTAGGACATCTGTTACACGGGTAGGTCTTGATGACAACCATGACGTCGGATGAAGGTCGTTTCTTCAACCACAGACCAGCAAATGCACACCAATTATCCATATATAATTATTTTTAGAAGTTAATGTTGTAATCATTTATTCATTAAGTATAACCATCATAACAAAGTGTAATCATTCAAAGATGTTCAGCAAATTTGATTTCTCGAGAAAGACATCTTTCCATACGCAACCAATTTAATGGATTCACTGCATGCAACAGGAGGTAACGCAATTTTTATTATTTCAGAACTTGAAGGTGTAAAATGTGCGTTTAATTGGGAGTCCCAGATTAACATCATTTACAAATGTCATGTACCTGCCGCTTTTCATCACCTTAGTAATAAAAGCCGTCTTTATTCTAAAGACATGTTCCAAAACAGTGATTCACAAAGCACAATTGCGTGTGATGACAGTTGCACTGTTTATTGACAATAAGAACGAACTAATCTAAAATTGTTGTTTCGCCCTCAATGTCATAATCAGGCAAAGAATATCAGCAGTTGTGTGAATAGCAGTCATTAAATCTTCGTATTTTTATTGACATTATTCTGCTACAATAAATTCCGTACTGGTGATGGAAAACTTCGCAGAATCAAGATGCACTTCGGATAAAATATTTATCATTGTCAAGTTGTTAAGAAGGCTAAAAGGCTAATGAGGAGTTGTTTTTTTTGTTGCCATTTTCTTCGATTTCATGTTGACACTATTGCGATCTTACTTCACAATATAATAATAAAAAATCGCTGGAAGTATTCAAAGGTTTAAAATATAAAAAATAACAAAACATGCAGGCCCTTTATGTAAAATTGTTTATTTTTTTCACACACACACGCGCACCCGCACGCACATGCACGCGCACGCACGTAAGCAAGCAAACACGCAATGACAGAAAAGCAACAACATAATCGTCTCTAGTACTAGCTTCTCTTACATTATCTAAATAGGAATCAAAATCTCTATTGTTTTTGTGATATCAGAACTATTCAATTAATAACTTGGACTAATGGACAAAAACAATACAGCTAGTTAAGAGTTTTATCACCACATGTTTTCCCAGTAACAAGAATACAAGTCAATATAAGTGCTATTAATTATACAAGAAAAATGAAAAAGAATAAATTTTAACTAAAGCATTTGGCCACAACTGTGTAACATATTCATATTAGTACTGATATTAACCTGGGTTTTCATTTTGAAAATAATATTGAATATTTTTTTACACTCAATACTTGAACACTTTATCAAGAATTAACCAAGTACACGGTTAAATACGTATTCAATACTTTTTTCGTATTACAAAATGCGTTGCCTGAATATCAATGATCTCGGATCAGTGGCTGCACTTATTTGTATGTTTTTGACAGATCAGCTCATATACGAATTTGGAGACAATAAATATCGTGTTCGCAAGTATGCCCTTATATTATAAATGTTAAATACTTGACATTAGTGTTATTTATATTGTTTAGACATTCCATGGTCATCTTCATCTTATCGAAGTTCCGAAAACCAAATAACTGACAATATCATGAACCATATAACACTAACAGGAACTATTTTCTGACTTTTCATCTCAACACGCCTATATTTCATATTTATCATTACGGAAAGAGTTGCAGACCGAGTTTGGTTGATAAGTACGTGAAGGTTGTGATGTTTAATACTTTTTATATTTGTCCTTTCGATGCTTTTCTGTTACAGAATGTTATCATATAGCAGCCTAACTAACTTCAAAACATACTCAGCTAAACATATTCTTACTACGAATATGCATTTGCTCAAAGCTCACCGTTCAATAACAGAGAAACACATGAAAATCTATACCTGGTGGCTGGTCATATTTCATAGCTGCTTTTCACGTTAACCTGTTTATTATCTTTTTATAACCCAACAGGATTTGTGGTTCTTATATGCGGAATAGTCTGCTACCAAAACTTTTGTCTTTAAGATACATATTACATATTAGTAACACGCTCATTTGCCTTAATCGTAACTAAAATTCTGCCCTAAAAATCAAGGTCAAACAAACACAACGTCATAAGACAACACACACGTTAGACAAATATCAAACTATCGTTATTAGTGAATGTTGTGGTTGACGAGGACAGTTTAAATTCAGTTAAAAACTTCTATTTGTTTAACAAATTACAACGGCGAAAAGAAGAAACCACTGTGGAACATAACACTAGTGTGAACAGGTCATACTTTGATAGACGTATTAGGTAATTGCCACTGCGCACGTAAGGTTCCATATGCATAATATAGTGAAAACTACAGGGACAGCTTTACTGCCAGCATCATTCAAACTAAACCGCTTCCAGACAGGTTTGATATTTGCAGAATCGATGTAAGAAAGATAACAGCTTTCAATACCTTATGATCTATACAAAAGATAATTTTCTCCCACCTCAGATAAGTAGATCTAATAATTTAACCATGCTAGAAATTCTTATCTTGCCCACGGGCGAAGATAAAATGCCCGTATGGAACTCCATTTTTAATGGTCATCACATTGAAGTTACCTCCCTTGTTGAAGACAGTCGTCTGTAGCATTATAGAAACCTTGTCTTGTGGCAATATTTAGAATGCTAATTAACTATTTCTCACTTCAAATGTCACAATAAAAAAGTATTCACGCATCTTTCATGAAATAATGCTCCACTCTCATCAGTACTATTTAAAGACCGCTTTGACTATTAACATAATCTGAATCAATGCGCGCATATCCATGACAACCACGAATTTTCAAATATCCATACGCATTATTTTCGCTACGCACAAAAGAGTTCCGGCAAAAAATACATTTTTTCTTAATTTTGTTTAACTGAGGTGGGAGAAAAAGCATCTACCATAGCCGCTCGTATAAGATAGGTTCATCCCGACTCTCGCGCAGGGTGTTTTGCGGAATGAACCTATCTTACACCCTCGGCCATGGAAGATACTTATATTCTTGCACATTGTCAAACTAAATACTTTTGCGGTTGCTGGTACAACCTTAAGCACCAATAAATGTTATTGAACTTATAAGGTAGTAAATGTTGAGGTCCATGTTACCACTTTCCAAACATATATGGAAAACATTGTCTTATCAAAATTCGGTCGTACTTAATGTAACTTAGATACGTATTAAATTACGATACTGTTTACAACTAAAACATTTTGAACTAGCTCTACTTTAATGTTAATGTGGCTAATCGAACTGTGTGATATAGATAACGGACCAATACAGTAAATGGAGTCAATGATGCATAACCATAATACTGGTTAAGTTTCCTAGCTAGTGCTAGGGACGTTAACATAATTGATGTCAATTTCCATCCAATCTTAATCAGATATATTTAGAGAAAGAGATCCTTAGGGTGTATAACTTACATCTAGTGTATGACTGTCTTGAAACCAAGACTGCCAAAGATATATCTTCCAAAATGTATAAATTCGTAACACGTATGCGGTTGATTTGCCTACTTTTCATATGCTAGTGATATTTCTTTGTTCAACTTATGACCATTATATAGATAATGCAGACACATAGTGTGTAACATGGCTACCGCTCAAAATATATCATTCAAAAGTTTCGGTTTTACACCTGGTAGTTAAATCGGGAATATTTAGTGTCTTGGAAGTGCAACAGATTTGGTTACTCGGGAAATAAATAACACGTGTTTCTATATCATAAATATTAATGGAATCATGTCATGCAATAGGCCATAACACGTTTTCAATTCTTATTTTTTTCAAGGAAACCTGCTTCAAAGGAGTAGACTTCGCGTAAAATTGGGAGTCATAGATTTTAATCAATTACAAACGTCAAATTTTTGTTACTTGTCAGCACATTAGGAGATTAAAACGTCGTTCTCCTGATTGCAATATATACATGATTCATTTATATGACTCTTTATTTGCAGTCAAGCATATTATAACAAAAAACAATTAGCTCAGTGAGCTATTTTCCGACATGGATAACAAACTAACAACATAACAGTTTCCGACGGAAAGCAGTTTCCGACAAATCGCTTTTTCGCTACCTTCTTTAGATCTTCATAAAGAATATACTGCCGTTCAATTATATGGTAACTTAGCAATCAAAAGTTAAAATTCTTACCAAGACATGTAAGTAACTTTTATTATTATTTAATGTTTTTTTTTGTTTTTTTTATTTTTAATTTTGTACAAAAACTTGCGCGTGGGGGATTGCGCATGAGTGTGGATCTAATTTGCATATCCATGAATAGCCACTTTGTTGTTCTAAATTGACTTAAACAAACGATCAGTATGTACATGTAAGTGAACACTGTTGTCGTGCTTGTTTCACACCCACATTCACTAAAATGTTGACTAATACAAGTTCCTATTCGAAATGAATCAAATTATCATTGATATTCAGTGTCGGCCTGATTTCGAGAATGAATTGACTGTCGTAAATTTTAAGGTTTAATTTTTCGTAAATGCTGAAATTTTGAATAATATTTCTCTTATTACAGTCCTATAATAAGAATATTAAATAAACGGGCACACACAATAGGCACCTCATATCCGCATTGCATTCGATTCGTCGAAAACATCTGCTCATCGCAGGCTAATCAGAACAGTGTAAGTACCCTCTTTGCGCTCCTATTAGATACACTATATCTGACGTCACACAAGTGAAAAATATATCGACAATAGCAGCTTGAGCTGTAGTTATAAAAAATATGACAATTTTAGTAAGTATTTAAACACGTATGAATAATTTAATTAAAACTTGTAACAACTGTCGGAAATTGCTTCTGAAACAGTACGTTTCAATAGCTTTGTTTACCATGCATAATGGTGTGTCTTGACTGCCTCAATGTTTATTGGCAATAAGGAAAAGTAAAGTGTTACTTTGTTATTACGCCATTGATCAATTGTATGACCAGACATACTATATCAGCTGTTTTGTGAATAACTGTTTTTAATGAATCATCAAACACAAATTTATTGACATTGCTGCGCGATATCCAATGTCGTATTCGTAAACAAATGAAACTGTCGAACATCACTATGCACTATCGGGTAAAATATTTCTCATTTCCGTGAAATTTATTACGTTAATTAACACTAAAAAGTTTTTTGTTGCTCCTTTATTCCTCTTTTTTTATCCATTTCATTTTGGCTGTCTTGCCATTTACTTCACAATGTGTTATCCAGTCCGAAATCAGAGTTATTTTTTTCTCTGACGATAAAAGACGGTTTTTACAATACTTGATCAAAGTTAAACGCTGTTTGCAAATATATATATATATATATATATATATATATATATATATATATATATATATATATATATATATATATATATATATATATATATTAACACAAATACAATGAATATTGTAAGTGAAGTCATTTACATTTCATCATTTTCGACGAGCTATTCATATCATTAAATAACATACATTCGTCGCTATGATGTCACAAGGGAAACATTTACGGAAAGTTTAATCTTCATATTTACTGCAACTGTTAATATTGCGTGACATTATTGTGAGTTTTAGTTAACCAAAATCCACTTTGAACAGAATGGTTAGGTACTATAAAGAGCGTAAACTTGGCACGTTAGTAAAACAAAGGCATAATATTATTTGTATAACACATGACACTGACTTTTCATAGCCTAATATAGCATTTAATATCCACATTATAACCCCCGTTTTCACTGATCATCGTTCTATTCACATGAACAAAGCTTCATAACTAACGGCAGAATGAGCGCGTACAAATTCGGTATTCGTTTGCAAAGTCAGTTAAGAACTATCGGTAGCCCAGGCGAGATATTGATACATGTATGAGTAAATGTGTCTTTTTTAACCTCGTTTCTATCCGACTAAAATGTTAAAATACGATTGAAGTTACTGTTGTCATAATTATGACGTTTAACCCACAATGTATGTTCACCACATTCTGCGATTTGGTAGACTTTTAACCTGGAGTCCCTGTAGTTGTGTAGCATGGGGTCTCATTGTACGGTTTGGGCAAACACATTAGAATGAGTCGTCTGAGGTTCCATTCGTGTGGTATAGGCTCTGTCAATGATGTCGTTTTTACAACGGTATTACATCGTATCTTACTTTGATATTGTTAGTTATGACACTTGAGTGTTTAACAATTCTGGAAATCTGTGCCATTCTCTTTGTGTTGCTATACCGAAAAAACCCAGAAACATTGGCCTTTTGCCATCACTACGCAGATGATAAGCTTATAACATATAGAAGATAGAAAACGCCATGAATGCCAAGCATATACTGGTATTCACTTTTGGCGACCAATAGAAAATAGAACGGGCGAAGCGATGTCGTAGATATTGAATACCCAGGTATTTTCTTATTTCAGGAGTGTTGTAAAATTATATTGCTGTCATAGGATGCATTTGACTTATATGATATTCCGTTTGATGTCATTTAAGGCTTGAGTTTTGACGATTCCGAAATGTATAAGATCCTTGTATTATAACTAAATTCAGGTTACTTGTGCAAAACTAAGATGTTTGGGTGGCAATATTATAATAATGACATTATAATTGATAAAAACGTATAGAAAGCTCTACAAGCAACCTACAAATGCTTGTGACAACTGTTTCAAATTCAATAAAAACCGTAAAAATAGTTTGTAGTGGTATTATTTTAAGTGAAACGAAAAGGTTAAACATGCTTTTAAGCAAGATACTTTGATTATATCTTTGTCAGACGCATAACTAACAACTTGTCAAAACATGGGTCGTACTGTCGTTTGGTTTGTGTAATGCTGATTTATTTTTTACTGTTCATCTCAACACCATTTAAGGTTTGAGCGCAACTATACTGTTATATAATGTATTACACTTTGGAAAGAGTTGCAAACGGACTACCGTAGATAGATTACTACGTGTAAGTTTTAAAGTTCAATAATTTCTAGTTTAGTTTATATTTGTGCTCTCGATGCATTTCTCTTCCAAACTGTTATCATAGGGCAACTCAACTAATTCACAACATACTTGACTGAATAAACGATCTGACTATATGCATTTGAATAAAGCTCGCCTTCAATATAACCGAAACAACACGAAAATCCATACTAACGCTGGTTGACCATATTTCATAGCTACTTAACTGGATTTTTGTTTCGTAAACATTGAATTCTGTGTTACCAAAGGTTTCGTCTGTCAGAGTGTATGTATTATACCTCTACATAACACATATAAAACAATGTAAATATCAGTGACACGCTCATTTGCCTTAAACGTAACTAAAAATTTGAAAAAATGATTAAGGCCGAACAAACACAACGTCATCAAACAACACACGCGTTAGACAAATATCAAACGATCGTTATTAGTTAATGTTGTGATTGACGAGGTCAGTACAAATTCAATTAAAAACTCACTATGTTGTGTTCGCGTTAACTGTTATGTGTAACCATTCAAATGAACTAAGTGAAGGAGCTGCTCATATCATGAATTATTACATTTTGCACCACTATCACATTAATACACGGATAATGTTTTAATCTTGAATATTAACTAGAAATGTTAATATGGCTTGACAATTGTTCGTAAACATTACCAATAACTTAAATTGCCTATTGTATTTCATCTTGAACAGCACCGTTAGGTACTATTAGCAGCGTAAACTGGGAATATTTATGAAACAAATACATACTGCTTATTGTTTAACAAATTACTCCGACGAATAATAGAAACAACTGTGGAACATAACACTAGTTTGCACAGGGCATAATTTGTTAGACGTATTATGTTATTGCCAATAATGTTTCATATGCATAATGCAATGAAAACTACTGGAATAATTTACTGCCGCCATCATTCAAAATAAATCGTTTCCAGACAGGTCAGATATTTACCAAGAAGATGTTAAGTTATATAACAGCTTTCTATAGCTAGTACCGTATGATCTATACAAAAGATGATCCTCTTGCACATTGTCAAACTGAATACATTTGCGGTTGTTGGTAAAAGCCTAGGCTGCAATTAATTATTCAAGAGTATTCTTTTAATATTAAACATTTTAAGTCTTATCTTATGCTAGTTAATCTATCGTATTGTACTAGCAAGGTAGTAAATGTTGAATCCCATGGTATCACATTCAGAACATATAAAGATAACATTGTTTAAGACTTAAATTATATTAATTAACTCAAGTTTTATTTCCCAGTTATTCACGTTACGATTTGAATAGTACGAAATGCCTATTATACCTCAGACAAAATATTTAAAAACATTCAAGGTGCTTCTGTAATACAATACTGCCACTGGGGTAATATTTAATATTGTTGTTAATTGGATTTAAGAACGATGTAGCTAATCGAACTGCGTGATATTAATAACGGACCAATACAGTGAATGGAGTCAATGGTGTATAGTCAAATGTTTGACTTAAGTTGCATATTAAATACCAACCCCGACCAATTAATTTGTTTGAAATGTAGATCAAATGCACGCTAGCTAGTGCTTTGGACGTTGACATCATTGCTGTAAATTTCCAACCAATCTAAATCAGATCACTTCAGAGGAAGAGATCCTCTGGAAGTATGAATTACATCTAGTGTATGATTGTGAAACCGAGACCGCTAAAGATATCTCTTTCAGAATGTATAAATCCGTCTAACACGTATGCGGTTAATTTGTCTAGTTTTCATATGCTAGTGATTTCAAATTTCAAGGAAACCGTCTCCAAAGGAGTAGAATTTGCGTTTTATTGGGATTCATAGATTTAAATCAATTTCAAACGTCAAGTTTTTGTTACTTGTTTGCACCTTGGGAGATTAAAACGTTGTTCTCCTGAATGCAAGAGATACATGATACAATTATAATACTCTTTATCGGAAATATTATAACAATAAACAATCAGCTATTTTCCGACATGGATAACAAACATAACTAGCAAGACAATTCATAACAGTGTTCCAATAGCTTTGTTTACCACGCATAATGGTGTGTCTTGACTGCTTCACTGTTTATTGACAATAAGAAAAATAAAGTCTTATTTTGTTATTACGCCATCCATCAATTCCATGATCAGACATACTATATCAGCAGTCTTGTGAATAACTGTTATTAATTAATCATCAAAACTTAATCTATTGCCATAACTGTGCGATATCCAATTTTGTATTCGTAAACAAATGAAACTTTTGAATATCACCATGCACTATTGGGTACAATACTTCTCAGTGTCATTAAAGCTAATAATAATTTGATAACACTTAAAAGTGTTTTTGTTGCTGTTTTTTTCTGTGTTTTGGTCGATTTCATTTTGGCATTTACTTCACATGTATTTTCGAATCCGAAATCAAAATTATTTTTCTGATGGTAAAAGACGGTTTTTACAACACTTGATCAAATTAAACGCTGTTTGCAAATATTTAATCTATTTACATAATTACATTGAATATTTTTTTAAGTGTATCGATTTAAATTTCAATGCTACTCACATCCGACACCAGAATGCCAAAAGGGATACATTTACGGAATCAAGTTTAATCTTAAACATTTACTGCCAATGTTAATATTGCTTGACATGATTGTGAATATCATCCCTAAAACCTTGATAGATTAACCAAACTTCATATTGAACAGCATGGATAGGTACTATAAAACGCACAAACTTGGCACGTTAGTAAAACCATTTTTTCTAAATACAGCCATTGACAAACAGTGCTGCTGTGTTCGTGCAAAGTAACTTTTAAGATTCATAATAATGTTTTATGAAGTGCGCAACAACTTCATGTTAACTTAATTATGACGTTTAACTCACAAGGTATGTCCACCACATTGTTTGCTTACGTAGACTTTGACTCTGGAGTCCTTGTTGTAAAGCATGGGGTCCCATTATTCGGTTTGGGCATACGCATAAGTATGAGCCCGTCTGCCTATTCATTCGTGTTCAGTATTTAGGCACAGTTCATGATGTTGTTTTGACAACGGTATTGTTTTAAAAAATCTGGAAATCGGTGGTTTTTGTTGTTATACTGAGTAAAACAAAAACATTGTCGTTTGCCATCTTCAAATAGTTAGTATATATGTATAATGTCTTGCGGCGTTTCTCTTGTGGCGGTTTTGGGCGCCAGAAAATACATCAACCTATACCTTGTGAATACAACTGATGTATAGTGTTGTAACGGCATTAAACAATTAAGAAATATAACACACCATTGGGGATCATATGACATTATAAGGACCGGCCAGTCAGCCACCGAAAGTGTATATGGACCGAGGCGTTAGCCGAGGTCCATTAACCTTCGGGGGCTGACTAAACGGTCCTTATAATGCCATATGACCCGAAGTGGTGTGTTATATTTCTTATATTATACCGAACAATTTTTATCAATATCATTCAATATTTTTAAAGCGATTTAAATGTGTTTTATTGAATAAAGCTAATAATGTTTACTTGCGATGATTTTTGGCCGTTGTGAAAATAGCAAGCCGCACTTACCAGTTGTTTGACGTCAGCGGTCCATACTACATTTTGGCGACGTACAGACAATCCAAAAATATAATATGGACCGCTGACGTCATAAAACTGGATTTTCATCAAAAAACAATGATATACGGACTGATCGTGTTTATATATACAAAGAAGGGACACATTTATGTGAGGTATAATATATGCACATTAATAAACCTATTCTGGTCGTTTGTTGATTACTGTCTAGCTAAGGATATGTCATTCATAGCTGGGCCTGATATTATACATATATGATAAACATTGAAAAAGAAGGAGGCCATGAATTTAATCATTTTTCACCATGTAAATACTAGTGGTGTATTGGACTAATATGTTTCACATTGTTTTATGGGTTGTTTTTGTTCTCATATGATGGCTTTGACCTTTAAGCTACTGCTTTTTAGGTAGAGGTCAATTTAGGGTTGTGGTTTGACAATTCCGAAAAATATATAATACATGTACTAGATCTCATTTCAGTTTGTTTTCTACGAACCAAATTGTTTGGGAGGAAAATGTATAAATGGCATAAAATAGAAAACAAAAATATACTGAAAAACCCAACCACCAACTAGTGCTTGTGACAACTATTTCAAATATAATTATGCAAAATATAAAAGAGAACTGTTCCAAAAACAATGAAATCTGCAAAGTTAATGTAGTCCAAATCAACAGAATCGCATACAACTTGATGTTTCCTTGAAATCCATTGACATGAATGGGTGAAATATCATTCGATTTTAGTAGTCAATGAATCTTATACATCAAACATATGAAACTTAAAGTTGTGTTAACAGAATCAATTGCCTTTATTTGAATGCCTTGCACAGTTTGCAAAATATCTTTTCAATTATCATCGGAAAATAGGCTACCTAATTAAGCAAAACTAATTCCAATTAGTTTTTGATTTACGTGTACGGCCTAATTATATGTGAATACAAGGATGACAATTGTTCTCCGGAAAATCTAAACTCGGAACTTTCATTTCTATATCGGACACTGTTCAAATACTCACTGCCTCAACACATGTTCGTGTCACCAAATCCTATTGATACAAGTGTTTAACTAACATTTTGTTGTTTATTAATGGTTTGGAAGTTAGATATATCAGGGGTTCTATTTGAAATTGTATTTTAAGTTTGAGAACTATGGTCCATTGTTGTTACATAATTACATCATGCCAAAGTTTAATATAGTGGTGAGAGAACGTAATTACTTTACATTGACGCAACACTGAAAGAGCAACTAGAACATAGACTTAATATGTGGTTCGGAAAGAAGCTACAATGACTTTGGACTTGAAGACTTCATGGGTGCTTCAATAATAGTTTTATATAATTTTCTGTATTTCCAACAATATGCAGTCGTTATCATGACACAATAGTTAAAGACCTCGCGACAACTAGACGGATAGATGGGTAGGATCGAGCTGTAAATAATAGTTCTGCTGACATGACTTATAGCACAGATTTTCAGGTCGTTCCTTACTAACGCAGAGATTATTACGAGCATTCGAAACGCCATTTTCCATTGAAAAAACCTCGAATGTGTATGGACGGTTTACAATGTCGGAATTCGTAACATAAAACACCGCTACAAGAAGATCGAATAGTAATTTAAATACAGCAATTTTACATAAGGACTTTATTCTCGGTAATCTCAATAATGCACTTCTTTGCAATCAATTTGAACTTAGTTGTACGAAATACACGTTAAAGCATTCGCATAATAAATACCATTATCAACTGTTTTACGAACTACTGATGTACAGGCATACATCCGAAGTTGATTTTTATAGATTGCCGAGGTGTTTCTGCGTGTACTTACGAGCTCTGTACGAAAGCTCTATTTCATGCTTTTCTCTGGCATATTTAAATGAAAAACTAGTAAATTCATTAAACAATGATCTCTGTTTTTCTTAGATTATAGCTTAATTTAATGTTAATAACCGAATGTGAACACAAAAGTATTGTGAATAAATCTATATGATGACTTTTTGCGCGACATTGCAATATTCGTCACATAAAAGTTAGGAAATTCAGTCTCTCTTTACCAATCGGCACTTTGTCACACAGAAAGAATAGATGCCACTTTGTGAAGGGCCCACGAAGGTCTCAATGACATTGACAAGTGTTCTTTTACTTTCTTAGGTTTGTCACTATTTGTATGACTTCAGTAATCAGTTTACTAGTTGTCTCCTTTAACACTATTTAGACTGTATATTTCTTAAAATAAGGCATTATTTCTATATGGATCAGTCTTTTTCAGTAACCAGTACGAAGCCCGTTTTGGGTCCAATAGTTTATTTTCCTTAAATTTCTTGAAATTAGGTAAGGCTTGTCCTGTTTACTTAAACTTTGTCTAAGGAATGTCTCACCTTTTGCCTGGAATGATACTGCACTTTCGCCTTCGCCTATCCTCAACGCCTTCAGGTACCTTGCCTTCCGGAAAATAGCAAAAAGGCAAATTTGGGTTATCATTGTGGTGGTGTTTTACTTTAACTGAAAACTCCTTTTAAAATAGGATTGATACTTGTGCGCTGACCAACTGGTTTCACTGCCCCTTGTGATAACATGTTAGAAAACAATAACCTATGCACTGCTTTTGTCGATATCAACCATACAGTAAGCTGATTGGTACAATTGGTATTTACAATCGGGTTGCTACTAATAGATGTAATAGTTCTGGAATCGAAGGCCGTTTCGACGATATCAGAATGATTGTGTACAGGTCATTTGGATAAACTGAATAGCCTTGGAATCAGACACAATAGGAGAAAAGCATATGCAAACACCACCTTCTATGGAACTGCCGAATGCATCCAGTGCTTAAACTTCTTGATGTAGAATCAAAGAACAAAGAACAAGTTATTGTTCAGATGAAAGGCAAATAAATCTATCAATGGTTGATTCCATCTCTAGAATATCTGGTTAGTGATTAACCTGTCTAGTGTCCATTTTGTAGGATGTATCATTGTCCCTGATAATTTGTCTGGCAATATATTGAGCTGTTTGTTCAGGTATTGTGCTACTGATGTGTTGTCTAAATAAATCAGAATTGTCTGATTTGCAAGTAATAGAAGAAAATTTACTAGAACATTGTACCCTGCTTCCATATCTAAATAATTGATCTGTATTTACATTTACTGCATTGGCCACATTCCCTGTGTTATCTACGTGTCTAGGCATGTCCCCACCCCCATAAACTTTGACTTGCATCTGTCTGTATTGTAATATTTTACACAACTTGTTTAAACGATTTTCTTTCATTAAACATTTGAAGTATTTAACCACATTTTCAGGTGTCCTACTAGATGAGCCTTTAAAGGGACTTAAAAACTTAAACTCTTACAACTAGGTTTCCAAAAAACTTTTCATTCGGAGTTTTGTATAAGATATCATTTTTTTGAAAGAAGCTCACAAATTCAGATAAATAGAATCTGACACGAGTTGTCATTTAATAGAAGATTTTATAAAACGAGTTCATGATATGTGTTAGTAAGCGAGTCTCTGGCGAGCTAACTAACAATTTTCATTGACGAGTTTAATACAAAAATCTTGTATTAAATGACAACAAATGTCAGATTTTTTTAATAACATGCTTAAAACGGTGTTTTATTACGAGCTTAGTTCCACTTTCTGAACCCAATGTTTGACAGCCAAAGTATTCAGAGTGGAATATCAACGATGCGCCATATAAATAGTTCCAAATGAAAATGATAAAATCAGCTAGAGTTATCGAGTTTTAATAAAGCGCTGAACAAGGCACAAATACAAAAATGTGTAGTAAAATATCGAACAACATAAATAACGAACAATTTTAACCAAAAGAACAACAAAAAGTACAAAATTTGATGACGTCAACCTGAGAGTACATGCATTTACGCGGTTTATGTGACTCATCTGATTGGCGGAACTTTGTTACCAGATAGTTTTCGAACAAGATTTATTCTGGCACTATGATTCGTTAGTCATTTTTCTCCCGGAAGTCCTACAGCTTTATTATTGAGGTAAATTTTTGTTGGCATTTAAACCATTTTGTTTACAAACAATGCGGAGGGATATCTAGGTCGCGTGTGATTAGTCTAGCCAAAAGAAATGTCTGATATGTTATCTTACACATGTGTGAGATAAAAATAATTATTCGTAATGGGTATATAACACGGAAAACAAGGGTAAGCATGTGATAAATTGATGTTCTGTTGACTTTAATTGCCCTGATATTGACTGCTAGGTGTATCATTTTCAGTCTATCTGATGTCGGGAAAACTAACTCTTTTAGAAGATCATATGTAAACGATCTTTTGAGTTTTGACTTATTGAGACGTATTAAATACTTTATATGATGAAACTAAGATTGGTATAGAAAATGAGCAATATCCTTTAATACTCAACAAGAATTAGAATTTTGACCCATCCATTCGTCAAGGTAAACGGCCTGACGAAAAGTTTATTTGCCGACATGAGCTGCTACTATTGCAAATAATTTTGTAAATGTCCGAGGCGCTACTCTTGGACTAAAAGCCATGTTTCGCTATTGGTACACACTGTTGTTTACACAAAACCTTATAAATGTTCTGTGACTTAGAAATATTCGAATGTTTAGATATGCATCTGCAAAATCTTGGGAAAACGCAAAATCTCCTTTACTTGAAAGAAACAGTTCTGATTTTATCCACTTGGAAATGTTGAGTGCGCAATACATTAAAATATGCGAAATTCACTATCAAAGGTTTCAGCGGGTGGAAAATATTGCGTTTTGGTTTAAAGTATTTTGTGTGTTGTTGTCAATAGTCATGCATTGAAATAGAACATTATTGCATTAGTAACATTAGTGTTTTTGACGTCATGACTTTCCGGCATTATTGATTTTTCCGCGTGTTCATACCATTAAATGAAATGTTTAAAATGATATAGATTTCAATTTCAAAATTGTTTCTTGTTTTTTGACAGCATGATGAATACAACCTTATATATTGTTCTGTAGAGTTTTTTTTGAGGACTAAGGTTTACATTTAATAGTGAACATTTATATATGCTATTGTAATACAATTTTGTTTATTGCAGTGGGCGCCTCCAACCAGTCGAATGTTATTCACTTATTAGGAAAACACCGGTCGGACTGTGTAAAAGTAGTATGTTTTTATGTCAATAGGTTACCCAAATCTAACATCAGTCTAATTTCAAATTTGAATTAAGGAACAACATCTAATTACATCGGAAGTAAGTATGGAATATGTTATATTAATGTAGAATGTCTTTGTTATATTTGTGTCAATACGACAATTTGTAAGGGACTATGTCAGAGTTTGGCACCCAAAAAAGTGTTGTTTTTTTCTGTAACGAATCTCAGGACAATTATCTAATAGAATGTGTTACACTTTGATATCATAATTGTAAAAAAGTACCAAAATGTAAAAAAAAAAATGTGTCGGAGACCGGGTTTGAACCCGCGTCGCCAAAATTGAAGTCCAGCGTCTTACTCACTGAGCCACAGGGCTTACACTATTCGGGTGACATAATAAAGCTATACACCTACCTCGGTAATATCACGTGATAACACCGACTAGCAAATCACGCATAAGGAATGAATTCTACCTGGTAGACATACCCAGTAATCTTTTTAATTGAAAAATACGAAATAACTGCTAGACTTAAATAAATTGTAAACTTTTAGTTACAGTTAGTAAATTTCAATGCATTGTACACATCGATGCCTAGTTTATGTCAGTTTTTGACAATTTTCTTTCTTTCCGTTATTTTATCATACGTGAGACAGCCCCTTTAATGTATAGGCTCAGAATATGGCAAAGTAGATTGAATGCAATCTCAATTCTTAAAGTTAATATATTTTAAAAATAATAATTTGTATTTTTCAATGCACAAACGTTTTAAAAGAGTGTTTAAAATTACTGTGTAAGCAAAACAAAAGTATTTTATCATTCTAAGCAAACACACAGGGAACGCTAAATATTTTACCGCTAACATATACAACTGATATATGTTGTTGAACATAATTTATCCATTCAGTGTTGTTTTGTCTAGTTTCATAATTGATAATCTGGTATATTATTTAGCTAGAAATGATCAACATATAATTCAACTTATGTATCCGCCTTTTGAACATTTTGGCATTAAGATATGAATTCCACGGAGCTAGGCATTATATGAGTCAAATCAATCTATTTTATTTTGTTTGCATTGCGTAAAAAGAACCATCCGGATTTAAAGCAAAGTTTATAAAATCAGATAAAATTAATTTGATTAAGGATTCATCTGTTTTAATATCAGCTTTGTAAATTTACTAAATTAAAAATACGGTGATCGAAAATAATGGTTCAAATCCAGTTAACGCCTGTTTACGCGACCGTTCCAACGCTGTTACATAACATTTAGGAATTAATATATGTTGATGCGGCTTTTCTGTTTGTGTTGTTTTAGACGTTGTCGTCTCCTTTGTCTCCATTGTAGTGTCTGTTTGGCATATACCTTGATACATAGTGCATCTTCAATATTTGGCCACGGGGCTACGTCTGATGTTTTGATTATCTATTGTACAGATACCCTAAACTTTATGTTAGTGTATTATTTAACCTGTCTGTTGACATTACTTGTATCTAAAATAGCAATTCAACAACTGCGTTTATACGGCTTTTAAAATTAATTGCATCATTTTGCAAAAATAAAGCTAATATAAAAACGAAGGATAAACTTTTGTTGCAGAAATTTATACAAATCCTCTTCGCTCACCCCATTTTGATAACTTAGATGGTATTGATATTAATACTTTTGATATCAAAGTTATTAGTATATGCATTCTTATTTTTGATAAATTTTAATTCAACGTTCTGTCGAAAAATATGTGATATTAGTATTGAATATATCACTAAAGGTTTCAAAGCGCATTATAAAAATCCCCTTCCAGCATACTCCGTACCATCGATCATGCCAAGCACGCAATATTATTTTCGTTTTACAACGCAGCTGCGCCTGCATAAATACTTAAGCAAAAATGTTGCTTGTTTTAGTCTTAGATTTGTCGAAAAACGTAAAGCTCCTTTAGGAATAAAATATTTTCAGGATGTTTCCCCGTAGAAAACACTGTCTTTTTGTTTCTAGCTTCGCACCTGGTCGATTTACCTTGCTTTGGGAATAAATCCGTGATACTAAAACAGAGCTCGCCCCATCATTCGCATGGGTATATTTTCAGAATAATCAGTTAATCCTGATACTCAACAGAAAATGAAAACTTGGACATGCACAGTAGTAGAAACCAAAACTAGAAATGTGTCCATAGGACACGAATGCCCCCACTTCGATTTTTTGTCACAGAAAATAAGCCATAATGATTATTCAGGATAATCTGCACATATAGGATAAGTTGAGTTGAGTTGGGTTTTACGGCATCGCAAGACTGTATAGGTTATATGGCGCCATTCAGGCAGGAAAAAACTTGTTGGATCCACATCTCATTTACATCGAGATGATATTTTTTAAGTATTGTTGGGAAATAAAGGGCCCTAACTCCTAAATGATTAAAGCGATTTCCATGGCTATCGAACTTGATCAAGATATTATGGTCACAATCATGTATGTAAAGTTTGGTGAGGATTGGACACATACTTTTCAAGAATTAGATTGGAAACATATATTTTTGAAGTATTTTTGGCAAAAAAGGGCCGTAACTCCTAAATGACTAAAGCGATTTCCATGACTATCGAACTTGATCAAGATATTATGGTCACAAACATGTGTTTAAAGTTTGGTGAGGATTGGACAAACGGTTTTCAAGAATTAGATCGGAAACAATCTTCGGGACGTACGTACGTACAGACAGACAGACGTACGTACGGACAAGGGCAACCCTATATGCCGCCACTTTGTGGGGGCATAAAAACACGATAAAATCCGTTTAGGAATTAAGCGGTATTCCGGATTTTGGTCCACTAATAAACACTATTTCAGCTTCCATTTAAGAGCTCTTTGTGCATGAATTGATCTATTTTAAATATCACTGATGTTTTCTTTTCAGAATTATCTATAAGTGAAGTCCAAATTTAAGAATGCATTGTGTCAGAACAGTTAATGTATAATTATATCTCTGTTCAAAGCTACGGAAATCCTTATATATTACGCAAATGTATCTCAGCTTCGACCAATGGCAACCATCGCAGCAGGATAAAATCCCAAAATTTCTAACCATAACTGGTGGCCGATTTATTTGCATGTTTTGATACCGAGTGATGCTCAACCAGTATCAGATCGCTGCATTTAAAAAAAAAAATCTATAAAGGACTATTTGTTCGAATATCAGGAATGAGTTTGCAACAAATTGCAGAATTATCGGCGATCATCATAAAATGGATTCCGACAAGTGGCCGACATTCGTACGGAACACGGCGACCTTTAAAATTATGTAAAATATGTTTTTTTTTAAATTATTGGTTGCGTTGAAGATAAAAACACAAAGATGGGGTTTCCATTAAAATACTACATATAATGCATTTTCAGCACATAAAAGGCATTGCCCCTCCAGAAGCATTACTGCTGTAATAAAAAAGATTGCGACGACTAAAGGCAGTACTGGATACTAACAACTTTTTCTCTAATGTTGTTTTGATCACTGACTATCCTGTATATCATTCATCTCTTTTCTCTTTATTATATAAGAATGTTCATAATTATGATATATAGAATCCGGCTAAGTCAAGTGATTAACAAAGCATATATCATTAAACGTCGGCCATGCGTTGGATGTGTATGAAATGTTTCGCATTGTCCCGTAACTTGGTCTAAGACTTGTAAGAAACTGTTCGCTGTTCCGTTAACAAACTGTTACCGAGCAAATAACGTGAAGCGAGTGGGACATTTGTTAAACCTGGTCACTTGTCGACTGTTCCTTGTTAGAGGGGAGAATCCGTTAGATTATATGATCATCATTTATTAGTAACTAATGCAGTATAATCTGTTTATTAATCGATTGATGAACTGAATGACAACAAGCGTCTCTAAAAGTCCCTTTGATCACGAGGTTCGGCGAAATGTCGCTGATCGACCCTCTTTGATTTCTCAAATAATCATTTCCGATTAGTAACTGATGTTCGTCGACTCTATTTGATCTGCAAGTACCGTACACAAGCAACTAATACGTGACCAGTCGGTGTTATGTCTATTACGTTTTGGAATGTTACTAAGTCAATATCATAGAATTTTATTTTTTTTCATATTCCAGACTTATAAGTTATTTATTGTTGTCCTGGAATTTCATTTATAAAACTGTTCATTGTTGATTGTGAGCACAGTTAGAGTTGACAGGGATATTACAGGCACAAACAAAGTAGCCGCTTATGCAACAATGATTTGTTTAGATGCACAATATTCAAATACACTCAATGGACACAGAACGTTATCAAGCACCCAGCATATATTGCGTATTATTTGTATTGTTTAATAACAGCCTTAGAACGGTCAATGACCGTACGATTGCATTCTGTGTCAAACAAAAGCCGCAAGGGAATACAATCTCAGGACAAGCGTAACGTCGTCCCATTGACTGGCTGAGATGAGAACCAAAGATTTATTCCTATTGATATTGTGATTACGTTCTAAATATTGTTCTATAGCAGAAGGATTTGTATAGTTTTTAGTTAACATTTTGTCCAAGAACGTATAGTTTGAATTCACTGGCATATTTATCTAAACTTTATATCCAAAAAGGAGTGTCGAAATAATTTATAAAATAAAATCCGACCAATATACTAGATCCCTTACGAATCGTGTTCTAGAGTGATTTGTATCTCTTGTTACCTCAAACAAGTCTCCGTCTTGCTTTCCACCTATCTGAATGCAACGAATGATACAAAATGTATATTAAAACGTTAGAACAATTCTTCTCTGGCCAATCAATATTGTTTATAGAGGATGTTGGTAGTGTTGCAAGTAAAAATGTTGCTGCCTCCATCATATACACTTCGGACCTTTTATACCTTAAAACTTTTATTTCTTAACAATCAGCTATAATGATATTAACACTTCGTACTGAAAACAAAAGACAAATGTATTCACTGGATGTGCTTACCTTGGGTCTCTACACAATGTATGTTAACATTTCTGACAACTGGGCCTCATCTTTAGTTTCCACTGAGCTCTTATGTGTGTTCGTTTGCTTCATAACTTGTTCATCTGATTTAATGACGGGTTCGCAAACGTAAAATCAAATACATATGGATGTTTAACATACAACGCACTTGCAATTTTTTTTATAACGTTACAGGAGCTAATACATGCTCAACGTCATCTGGACATTTTTGTGTTATTTAGAAATTCGATCAATTTCTTAAGATACATTGATAACTTTTGTTTTAAATTGATACATTTTAATTTACTGATAATATCACATTGAAGAACTTTGCAAAATAACAGCATAAAAACTCAAACACGTATTATCTAGATGCATTGTTCTTAGATCTTCAACTTGGCTGTATGTTTAAACTTTTGGCTACTGAGCTTGTTGATGTAGCTTTTCGCATAAGTATTGAAGTGAACATTTGGAAAACTAGTATAATTGTTTATGGCAACGGATTTAAAACAAAGACTGATACTTATAATTCGTATGACGGCGATTCATTCTTACCCTTCTATGATATATTCACTTGGAATAATTTCAATTCGCTAAGTTAAAACAAGCATTTTAAAGCAAAAATTGAGGAAATGTTTTCCAAGTTTTCAACAAGCGAAAAGCCATAATATCTAATTATAATAATTGCAGTCTTTAATTTCTGATCATTTTTAAGTACCAATCTTTATATCTGTAGCGGTTAGCTTGATATAAACATTAAATGCTTCCTTCGGAAGGACTCAATGTTCGACAGAAAGACCTGTAAATTCTTATAATATCTTAGTGAAAAACATCATGCAGATTTCAACTCCCTGTGGAATCAGTTTACCAGCAGTAATGACACTTATTACATTTTTCGATTGAGTTTATTCCAGTAGTACTTAGCGTTCTTTTTTCCTACCCTAAACGCAGAGGAGCATTATCAATTATGGCATCAATAGAAAAGCAGATACTTAATTTCCCTATTTATTCGAATGATGTGAGAGCTGGCGTCCGCGTATGCTTTCTTGGAGAATTGTGTTATCTTTCAGACCGTTTTCAGTACATCAACCGATTATAACTTATGATATTTTATATATGGGGGACAGTTCGTAAGGCGTTGTAATCATTTTGTTTGAGATCTGGAAGAGTATTTATGTATTTTCTCATTTTATAAGTTATTTGTACAATGATGTTATCATTAGGAGACGATATGAACACCTTTGACTTTACCCAGGCGAACTATGTGAATTATGTTTTTGATGTTCAAAGAGTTTTACACTGTACACAGGCTGGATTTTGATCAGGCTGAATTTATTCGTTTACAGGTATTGTCCGTCACTGGTTGCTGAGAAAGTGAAATTACTTTACTAGTTTATTTTTTTAGTTTTACTTTGTTCTTCATTGTTTTTATGTTGATTCGGGCTCCAATAAGCTTATGTTTTAAATGTTGATATGTGCTTGCCGAAGTGTTTTCAGCAAAATTGAAAGGGGCAGGGTGGGCCTAAAAAGGACGGAGTTCTCACTGGACATTTCAGAAAGTATTTGGAGTTGAATTTGCGGTGAATAAAGATAAAACTGCTATCTGTATACTGTTTATATGCAAATGTTTTGGCATTCTACACCAAGTCGTTAAGCTTTTACAAAACGTTATTTTCAAAAAAACGAATATTTCACTCGTGTATGACAAATTCGGACGAAAAAAATCACAATTAGGTGACTGTGACATGTTCGTATCCCCCTAATTCTACCACCTGTCAGTACCAACGAAATTTTCACTTTTCCTTTATCGCTCGTTAATTTTCCTAAGATACCAGCCGCAATATTTTTGAGTGAATATCAGTTCGCAAGTGTATTTAAAGAAAGAGGTAAACCTATATTTAATTGAGAGGTGCACATTCAAATATCAGAGGTGAACCTCAATTTTTAAAATTCAAAATAGAGGTGTACCTCTATAGTTAAAGGTGCGTCTAAATATTAAAGTGTACATTTAACAGGTTATTAATTACCCTAGATAACGATAAAATACGACGAACTGGAAATATAGACATTTCACTGAATTGTGCATATTTCTGAAAACGGTCAGTAGATTTTTTTTCGGAAATTATTCAACTCTCTAAATAATGAATCACCTTAAAATATTCTAAAATTACCCGAAGGGCCAAAATCCCTTGATGCCGCTCGATTTAAAGACTTACGATGATTGCAACCTCGACGAAAAATGCCTTTATTTTCTTGAAGCTTGGTAGAACATACATTGTTTTGTCATGCAGTAGGCTCTTATCAGCTGCCAACCTAAACGTCCTTGTAGTGTTGTTCGTTTTTAATTATGTTTTTTTTTATTTCATTGTAACTCTCGGGTAGGTAGAATGTCATTTAAATATAAGGGAAATACTGGTGGAAGATTAATGGTTCCTTCACTGTCAGTGTGTGTAACACATTGCGTCATAAGGGCTACGTCGGAAGGTTACATTTTGCTGCGAATGAAGACTTTAAACATAGATATCTTCACTATTTTTTCCACCATTTTAAATTAAACATAGCGCAGCCTACGCCTCTTACGGAGCCTCGCCTTAGGTCTTTTACCTGAGTTTGATTGAGAGTTTAGTTTCTTAAAACACTTCGTCAAACCTTTTCACAAAAGAGCCTCCTCAAAACATTATTTTGGAAACAGGTTTGTCTGAGTGTTTGATGAAACTTTTCGCCTTATTAAACTTCGGTAATAAAACGAAGGCAGTGCTCTGTAAGCGGCATGGACTTTGTTTTATTTAAAAAGGTGTAGTAATATTAAAGCTTACATTTAAGTCTTTATTTTAAGCAGAATGTTGCCTTCTGATGTAGCATACGTGACGAAAGTTATCAAGTGGTATACACACACTGACTATGCAAAAGTTGTGTTTTTATGTTAATAACTTTCTCAAATCAAATATCGGTTTAATTACCGATTTGAATCAAGGAACAAAATACAAGCATACACAGTCATGTTCGATTACAACGTAATTGGCCATGCGCCTGCAAAATTAAAAATGTGGATTTGTTTTTATCTGGGAGTTATCGGCTCTTTTCGGAATTTATTATTTATTTTTTCCAAGACTTATTCTCTTAGAATAAATGGCCTTTTGTTTCTATCGTCGCGCCAGGTTATTTGCCCTTGGTTTGGAAATAAATCCCTCTTACTAAAGCTCGCCCCCTCCCTCAGCTGGATATTTTGTTCAGAATAATCAGCAGTTAGAACTCCTGATACTCAACATCATTGAAAATTGCTTGGACATGCCAATGAAAATTATATAGAATAAGCCCCATCAATTAGACACAAAAATACGAAAACAAACTTATTTCACATTGATACAACAAACACATTATCGAGAATACTTGACCGTTAAATGATGGGATAACCGACTATGAACGGTCAAGAACACACTCGTATGGCCATAACGTCACACTTGTTCTAAGATTACACTTATTCCGCGAATATGCATTGGAACAATACAAACTACGTTGTTCTTTATTAGTAAATAAATAATTTAAGAAATGATTAAAGAAGCCAATAGTCAAACTACAATATACGAAAAAAGCCGTTGATTTTTTTTTGGGTAGGAATATCATTTTTTTAAAAAGGACTTAAGAATTGAGCGGTAACACCGATTTTGGTCAACATGTAAATGAATACGAAGCTTTATATGCATTAAATCATCTGTTACATAATTGAAGTTTGTGTCTTCGGAAGTATCTCTAAGTTAAGTCTAAATAGTAAATATCAATGTTTCAGAGCTGTCAAATGTATACATCTCCGTTCAAACACTGAGTAAATCTTTATTTATAACGCAAATGAATCACAGCTACGACTAATGACCACCATAGCAAGCTAAACTCTAAATGCGTTAACAATAATTTGAGACCGTTTTGGTACCGAGTGTTAATCAAATAGTATCAGGCCGCTACATATTTTGAATAGAGAGCTATGGGGACAGTTTGTTCGAAAATTAGAAACGAGTTTACAAAAAATTTCCGAATCATCAGCAATGATCATTAAATGCTTTTTGACAATTTGCCGACCATCGTAAAAAATCTGCTGGTATAAATATTGGGTTGCGTAGAAAATATCTTATTAAGTGTTTCACTAACTATTAAATGTTTAACACCAGGATGGTGTTTCCAGTGAAGACTGCATATTATTTGAGTTAAGCACAAGAAATACATTACCGCTCCAGTAGCCATTTTGCTATAATACAAAATATTAAGACGACAAAGGCAGTACTAAATAACACCAAATTTCTTCCAAATGTGGTTCTGATCACTGCCTATCTTGTAACTCATTCATCTCATTTCTCTCTATTCTATAAGAATGTTTATTGTTATGATAAGTTATTGCCAGGTCAAGTGCTTATCAAAGCATATGTCATTAAACGTCAGCCATGGCATATACACGTCGGCCATGTGGTGTTTTGAAATGTTTGACATTGTCCGTTTCTTGGTCCAAAACTTGTTAGAAACTGTTTTCTTTTAAGTTAACAAACTGTCACCAAGCAATATTGATAACGTAAAGCGAATGAGACATGTTTTTTACCTGGTCACTTGTCGGCGGTTCCATATTAGAGGGGGGAATCCATTGGATTATGTGGTCATCATTTATTAGTAACTAATGAGGTGTAATCCGTTAATCAATCGATTGATGAACTGAATGACAACAAGCATCTCGATATGTCCCAACAATCACGAGGTTCGGCGAAATGTCGGTAACCGATCGTCTTTGATTTTTTAACAATGATTTCCGATCAGTTACTTATGTTCGTCAACTCTATTTCATCGGCGAGTGCCGTTCACCAGCAACTTACACGTGGCCAGTCTTTGATATGTCGTTTACCCTAGGACTGTTTGGATGCAGATCAAACATCCAATAGAGGACCATTGTCATCCTTTCATAGAGTGCCAACACGAACTTTACACCCTCTTAAAAAACCGATATTTGGTTGTCAGGTGACGGCAATCGGTCGTGACATATGTATGACGTGAATGTTGAATAAACACCTTCACTTAAAGCAAATTATGAGTCGAGAGAGATTGGGCAGACTTAAATATGTATATTGTCCATTTTCCTTTCTTAATATAACTAAGATATTTATAAACTTTGTTAACGAAAATAAAAAATCATTTAGATTATGGATTTCTGTGCATCTTTAAAATGTGTATTGCTTATTTTTATTGTATCATTTAAACAACTCTGAATCCAATTTAAAGAACCAATGACCTTCAAACTATCCCTACACGCTTACCGATAGTTATTTTTCAGTTAACAGAGCAATTCCTTTTAGTATGCCCTATTTCGCTTTTTATCAGTGTACATTTTGTATCATATTTCTGACTATTGATTGAATGTGTCCTGGAATTGCATAAATAAAATTGCGTAGTGCTCATAGTTGTTTGTAAGCTCAACTAGAGCTGATAGGGACATTACAGTGACCTGCACAATAACCTCTTATGTAACAACAGTCTTGTTTAGATGCACAAGGTTCAATACCTTACAGAAATAGAATGGACACAAGAAGTTTATAGACACCTGACATTGCATTTAATTGGGACGTTAACATATTGTTTGAATAAAGCTTGAAATAACAGCCTTGAGCGGTCAGTGACAGTACTTTTTCATTCTGTGTCAAACTAAAGGCGTAGGGGAATAGAATCTCAGGACAAGCGTAACATCTTAGCATTGACAGTCTGAGATGAGACCAAACTTCATTCTTATTAATGTTTTTAATTACTTTCTATATAATGTTTTATAGGAGAATGTTTTGTATAGTTCTTAGTTAACATTTTGTGCGATAACGTTTATTGTGAAATTACTGGCATAATGATCTAGACTTTATATGAAAACAGGGGTATCGAAGGAAATTGATAAAATCCGACCAACACACTAGATTTCCTACGAATCATGTTTTATAGTGAATCGTATATCTTCCGTAAAACAAGTTTCTGCCTTGCTTACAGCTAGTCTGAATGCAATTAAAGCGTCTGATCAAAACTGTTGTAACAAGGTATTTTAAAACATTTAAACAACCCATTCTGGAAAATCAATATTGTTTTAAATGATGTTGAAAGTGTTCCAAATAAACTGTTCGTCGCATCCATTACATACATTTGCGACTTAAAAGTTATATTTTTTAACTTTCATCTATAAATATTTTGACACATCGAATCGAAAACAAATGACAAATGTGTTCACTGGTTTTGCAAACCCTTGGTCTCTAAAAAGACCATGAATTTGATAGTATGTTCATTTAATTTGAGCACGAGTTCGCAAACGGTATGTTTATCTATGGGCGCTTACCGTAATCTAAGAATGCAAAGTTTTTGTTTACTGTAACGAAAGCAATCACATGCTCCAAGACACAATCTCTGGAAATCTGGCTGTTATTTAGAAATTTGAAAAAAATAGACGCATTAATGAGCTTTTCTTAAATAAATTAATTCTTATTTACTTTTAATAACATATTGACGTACTCTATAGACTAACAGCATAAAACATGTACATCAAACATGAGTTATCAAGGTTCTTTGTTTTAAGAATTATCAAGGTGTTTTGTTTTAAGGAATGAATTGCGGGGTTGATGTCATTATCGGGGTATGGACGCAATTGGGCTGGTCAATGTGTGGAGTCCGAAGGACTCCACGCGTACTTTGACCAGCCGAATTGCGTTCATATCCCCGTTAATGACATCAATCCCGCATTTCATTACTTATATTTACACCAATATTTCATTAAATAATTGTTTAAAAAAATACTTCATTTTATTTTAGAAAATCTTTTTGTAATCTTTTCTTACCCATTCGGTAAATAGAACTGTAACCGAAACATATTTTTCAAATGACGTCACAATAACGCGGGAAAAGATTAACCACTTGAAATCATTTTTAAACGTTAAATTGAAACCTTTATGACAACAATACATTTAAAATATAATAAATTAACACTTTCTAAAATGTTGATTTATATTTTGCGGGACCTGCGGACATAGTACAAACAATAACAAGATCAATAGTGTCCATGTATATTGTTATTCGAAAAAAATGCGATCGGAACATATCCAAAGACGTTGCGTTCATCGATTGATAAACGCAATTGCCGAAAGGCAGTTCATTTAAGGAATGGAAGTTGAGGTGTAAAAATATCGCAGTCAAATTTGAGAGATTGATCATCAATTGTTAGTGACATTAGGATGACTTTTAAACCAAAATTGTCACTTATAATTCTTTGGAAGGCGATTCAATTTTATCCTCTTACGGTATATCCATTTAGCAATTGTTAGATTAGCCAGGTAAAAGCAAGTATATTCATAGCATAGTTTGAAGAAATGTTGTCAAAGTTCTTCCACAAACATAGCCACATAGTCTCTAGTACAATGGCAGACTTCAACCCCTGATCGTTTTTGAAAGTACCAATCCTGATTTCTATGGCGTTGTGATTGAATGTCTTATACAGTGCGTCCTTCAGAAAGAAAGAATCATGGGCTAAATGAACTCGAAAGTTTTTATTTGAATCATTGTCAAAACGGCGTTTTCTTCTAATATCTGACATAGAATATCTTAATGAAAAACATCATGCAGATTTCAACCCTCTGTGGAAGTAATTGCCCAGCAGTAATGACACTTATTGTGTTTTTCGATTGCGTTGAGATTTAAATTCCCCCTGGTAGCAGTCATTTTTCCTACCCTAAAAACAGTGGTGCCTTATTAGTTCTGGCTTCAATTGAAAAACAGAGACTTACTTTTTCTATGTATTAAAATGATATGAGAGCTGGCGTCCGCCTATGCTTTCTTAAGGAAGTTTGTTATCTTGCGGACCGTTTTCAGTACAGCGACAGCAAAATATCTTTAATATACTATGGATCGTTCGTTTTTTGTTTGACATCTTGAAGAATATTCGACATTTTATGTATTGAACAATGATGTTGTCATTATGAGACTATATGAACACCAAAGTTAAAACTTTGACTTTACCCGGGCAAGCTATGTGCATTATGTTTTTGATGTTTTACACTGTTGCTCCGGCTGGATTCATTCGTTTACAGGTGATGTCCGTCCCTGATTGCTGAGAACTCCGATAAGGCTTATGTTTTAAATTTTGATATATGTTGACCGTCATATTTCCGGCAGAAATTGGAAATTGCAGGGTGGGCCCAAAAGGGACAGGGTTCTTCCTCATAACCCTAACCCTAACCCAAATGTCTTGTGAGCCTATATGTAAATGAAAACAGCTACAAGAGCAGTCATAGAAAGGGATGAATTAAAGGTTCCATGTTTGATTCATTATTTCAGTGGACGTTTGTTTTATAAGGCAATAAGTGCAAACACTGACAAAAACACTACGGATTGCAAAATAAATCAGACATGAGTATAATATATCAGATACTTAATAGACAAAAACAAAAGGTCGAGTTTTGACATCTCATACTTTTTAGTAATAGAATATAACAAACAAATTGGAACATGTCTAACTGTGGAATTTCTATGATAAGTGTACAGTGTAAGTATAACAGAAAGGGAGACAAGTGATGAATGATTTCAAAAACAATTATTTTAGAATAAAAAAGAGCGGCATACATTATAAACAAATGGTGGTGTGTAAATGTTCAAGGCAAAATATGATAGCAATATACATCAGACAAACAAAACAACTATAGACTCTTTTTTACCTGAACACATTAGCATAAGTGCATGAGGTCATGCAGCTTAGAAAATAATAAAACAAAAAGAACGAAATCTGTAAAGAACATGCATTCATGCACACTATACTCAACGTAATTGTTGGGAGTAGTAGTATTGTTTGCATTTAAAATGGTTTAACCGTATTCAACTCGTCTTTATTGACCTTTCCAAAAGGCGGAAACCCAATTTTTGTATTGTTAAATGGACTAGAAACCATATGATACGATTGGAAGAAAAATGAAAAGTGTCAAGAACTGATATCGTAGTGTACAACGCATTGAATCTTACTTACCGGTGTATCCCATCGCTTACGACACATGTGTCTTTCGCAGTTTTTTTGGCGTATTTTTCCAAATCGAAATTGTCTACCTCGAAAATCCCAGTTAACTTTAAAAAAGCGTCGGTATATGTACATGTATCTGTACTAGTCACGTGACATTCACATGCTGAATATACACATTATAAACCGAGAAACCCTTATGCGCTAATTTTAAACGGGTTAACTCGGCTGAGACAGCGACATAATATTAATTGGTCATGTAATTGATTAATTATCGGCCTCATAGTTGATTGTTTTGCCAGTTCAAGGCTAGTATTTGCCAATTTCTGGACCATCTAGGGTCAAGTCCCATTATGGCTATTGTAATGGATATGATGTATGTGTTGTCTGTACATTATGTGTCACATTAGCCCTAGAATTGTGTTCTGAACAGGATGCTTGCGTTTGTATTTATGACTACTAGGCTTCGCAAAGTAGATTCATTTATATTTGAAAAAGAAGAACACGATAATTGAAAAAAAAACTCGAAATATATCATACAGCAGAAAATATTTTGCAAAATAGAGAAATACTAGTTTAATTCACTAAGGCTTTATTATGATTAACTTTAACACCATTCAAGAGTTATGCTGGTAAACTCAGAAAGATAAACAGGTATATCCGATCACTGTTAACAGCAAACTCTGTTTAACAAACGTTATCGTTTATGAAACTCTATGATAACACAGTTTAAAACCTTCCATTTATAAGGCAGACTGTGTGTGACAATGACTGCATCGTATCTTTGAACAGTTTTTGCATTAGGTGCTCTAAATTGTATTCCTCCGTCTGCAGATAGAGTTCGGATCTCTAATCATAGAAGTACTTGGGGTTTACCTATAGGTTTATTATTATTTGTTTTATTGTTGAGTTTCCTCAAGTTGATGCATACTTTGATAAGATTTACCTTTTCGTTTTATCTTTATTTAGGATTGTTGGGATAAGAGTGAGGTTTGTGCACATAAACTGGTTTAAACCCCCCGTAAATTTACATTTTACTGACCGTTCAAAGGCGGTACTTAACCATCCTTGATAAACATACCTAGTTTTTTATATATAGTATGTATGCACTGTGCTGTTTGTGGAGTTTTGTGCTGTTCTTCCGTGTTTCTTTTTTGCGATTTTATGTTCTATGTCTTTGGCGTTTACCCAGTGCCATTAAACCGGGTTTATGGTTAAACTTTTTGCTACTGAGCTTGTTTCTGTATTTTTTCGCTTAAATATTGTTAATGTCTTTGTAAACATACATATGAAAATAGTTATAGCGTCCAAAAACTGGGAAAATATCACAGCAATTACATCTGGTTTAAATAGAAAGTTACATTTAAATTGTACACTGGCAGATCAAAATATCAGAACACGTCTGTAAATCAAGAGAGGTAAGAGAGGTATGCACATTAATGAAATACCATCTGCTTATTATAGAAAGCATGTGTATTAAAGAGTTATATTGGTGTTAATTTGTAGTTATTTTTAGATATAGTCAAGCACTTGCGGAATATGTTTTATCTTCCGGCAGTCCCATAGCTTCGACGTTATCACCTACGTTTCGAAAAGATAAGCGGTAACTGACAAAGTTGGCTGTGCTTACATACTTGTGCCGCCTATGCTGACTGTATTTGGAATGTATTTGGATACGTGCAGAAAACGATATCAAACTCAATTAACGGATAAAGCAAGGGAGAAAATGCGGACGACATTTTCGTGGAAAAATTCACGAATTACATTCGCTTGTCTTTTCCATTCAGGTAAAACGGAATAATACACATCTACAGACTTTGACTTTGAAGCTGCCATGTCGACATTATATCGTTATTGCCCTTTACCCTAACAGGGAGCGGTTTCCGTATTTAATATTTGCTAATTGTATCGCCTCTTATTGTATATATTAGCGTTAAAAGTTATGGAGAACTTCTAATGACAACCATGTGTTGATTAAATACACATGCAAATTAACCCGCTCCCGTATAGAAATGGACTTGCATGTACATGTTGTTTAATAAAAAAAGTCATTCAAAGTGTGATGTAAATCTGATAAACTGGTTATCCACGATTGTTTTTCCAAACAATAAAACCCCACAAAAACGTGAAGGAAGTTGGATGTTTGCCATATTGTACCGTTTCTTGCTATACATACTTTTTACATACTTCGCAAGAAATTGAGATACATAATCATCATACATAAATCATTTCCTAATTTAGCACCCAATGGAACCATTTGATATAAGTAATACATTTTCTGACGTCTGATTTAAACCCCCTGCTGCGTTCTTGGCTACAGTTATTGCCAAAAGCTTCAATATGAATTATTCGAAGAAGCAATTCGTATACCTACGTTTAACTTATGTAATGTTTTTAACTAGTATCGAAACTGGGATGGGAGATTCTCTTTATATCCACGAATGGTGGATGAAAATGTTGAGCGTTGCACGCGAATATTAGGTTTTAAACCTAGGAAAACAAATAGTAGTGTGCTAATTAACTTTGCTTCATGTATATGTATTTCAAATTCAGTGCGTCATTATATAATAATATATGTCCTTTGTTTTACCTAGATTGTTTAGATTAACTAATTTTCCGCTGCAATATTTTTAAAATGCATTTAATATAAGGATTTGTTGAGATTGAACAAGAACTCTTATTCTTTGTCCAATATTGTGGCAAAAGGATATTCCCTCACGGAAATGGGGTCTTACACAATTTTATCGTTTCAGAGAGTTTGGCATTTTCGCCTATTTCAGGGCATTACTGAAACCTTCAATTCATAATGTTATGACATCTGTTCGTGTTTAAAGGTAGAATGTTCTATAGAAGTAGACCCAATACGTGTTTGAACATGTTTTACAACTGTTACAGTGAAAGATCCCTCGTCAGATGTACCAACCCTCACGTTGAGGCTATAACGTAAAACAAAATGCAAGCCAAATGCTCTTGTGTGTCTGCCACCATTTATTATTTGATAATTAACAAACGAGGTGTAGGTATATATCAGAACATTTTCGAAGCCGATGAACCCAACATAATGTACACCATATTGTTTATAAGATTTATACATATGTTATCAGTTTCTTTTTATATTGGCATGTTAAGTGTCTGTCGTTGATTGCCTATTAAACCTTGCACCTTGCGCCTCTAAGTCCAGTGGCTAAGACAAATTTATTCATTGCGACTTTGCTAAACGCCATTAAGATAACACAACTCTAAACTGACAAACAATAAAGGACACACAAGACAGCATATATATTAATGATTATTATACCTCACTTCTATAGAACATGTAGTAAAAACGCCAGGGCAATATTTTCGACTATCACCCCGCACTATCACCCTCTGCCGCACTGTCACCCTCTGACGTCATGAAATTGAAAATACGCTACAAATACGCCGCCATGTTGGATTTGTATGTGGAAATTATGATTAATATAAAACTGGCATTGCAACCTTAAAATGCACTAATTATAAAACCTCACTTCTATAGAACATATGAAATTGGCAATACGGTACGAATACGGGATTTACTGATAGTATTTTACTTAAAGTCTGTATCACCTGAGCGCTTTGTTTACCAGCCGACAATTCTTGCCAAAATGGCAGCAAGATTCGCAGCTGTCAGTGAAAATGGTACGTTTAGTCTTTAAAATACTACAGTTTTGTTCGGTATAATAAAATAGATATTGACTGCCTTGAGGGTGACAGTGCATATTGTCAACCTGAGGTAAATACTGTCGACCGAGGCGATATATATATTTATATAATACGACACAACCGTTAGGAAAGATCTTTTAGGGATATACCTGAATGCCACAATTTGTTCCAAGGTAAGCGCTTTTTACCAAATAGTATGATTTTAATGGTCTTACTATCCGACAAAAGTAATTAAGCAGGTTTATTTTCAATTGAGTTACCCAAACCTTAAAGAATATGGAGTAATTGAGAAAAGTAGACTTGGCCCCATGTCCGGGGGGCGGATGGACAAACAGGCGGCCAGGAAAAAGTAAAAAATATTTGTCTATACAACTATGTGGTAGGGGTTTAAAACACTTATTAAATAAGTAAATTATTGTATTTTTCTTAAATATTTACTGTAAAAGCATAAGATTTGGTATGTATAATTAAAGAAATGCAACATAAAGTGTAATACATGACTTACAGCCATCTAAGCATGATAGAGGTTTCTGTCTGTTCCTGGCAGCTCACCAAGAAGGTTTATTTATATAACTTCCTTTGCCTTGGGTCGAATGGCCTGTTTTATAAATGTTTAACAATTCATCATTGTTTTTAAATGACAATTATGTTATTGGCATACATACATATATATAGTCTTTGACAATGTATCAAATGATTCATTAGCTCAGCAATTTCAGAGCTTGAAAGTTTAACAAAAAATATTAACTTTTTCTTGGGATTTTGAGTCCCTAACATGCCCATTATAGGTAACATTTTTACTTGCTGTTTGTTTAATGAATCTACAAACCCTGTTATTAATTAATAAATCATTTATTTCTTGTAGATGCAAGTTTACTGTTTGTAAAGTATAAAGGTTAAATCAAACTTTTTAAAGATAATGTGCCAAGATTCAACTTAAGTATCAGACAAAACGTCATTAGTCTGTATGATAACCACTGAAATACCGGCAAATAAATGTACAATTACTGTAGCTTTAGAAATGATTGGATTGATACAATCATCACAACAGTGGTAACAAATTGACCATATTGGTGATATGCATGTTTTACAGTCTTTAAGACTAATACATACTCCAACTTAAATTATTGTTGCTTATCTATACGCACATGTAGCAAATCACATTTAACCAACATATTTTAAACTCACCACTAAAGTCCAGTGGCATCTTCCCTCATTTAACACTGCCAGGCACATGTCATACGAATAGATGTCTTCCTGAAGCAAAATCAAACCCATTATTTAAGAATGAAAAGAGTGTTTTTAAATATATATATATATATATATATATATATATAGAGAGAGAGAGAGAGAGAGAGAGAGAGAGAGAGAGAGAGAGAGAGATGTAGATTATTTCTTAAATACAGAATATTTTATCTTTGAATACTTCACATTGCATTCTTACATGTTCAAGATGGTTGCACACCTTTACATGATTAACCATTGAATAATGTCAATTATTATTTTTTACACAATGATACTCATTTAGAAAAAAATAGTTGAATGTATTAAGCCCATGTGCATTTGTATGTTAAGGGGTTAGTGAATGATTAGTTATTTTTGCATTGATTTAATAGTAATGTTTACTATTGTATATTAATATAGGGGCGGTTTGGGCAAACTGTTAATTCTCACATCATGACACTCAACTTATTGATATATAAAAAATAATTGACTTGAATAGTAAGAGCAGCACTATCCTTTGTTATTATTATTACCTCATCCAATAGAGTTGATTGTAAAAAACCGAAACGAGTTTCTCCTTAAAGTATATCTCCCAATCTCAAATAGCGGTGTGACATCACTGGAATGGGATTTCCACAAATCTTAAAAAAGGAAGAATGCATTGTAATGCGATTCTATGTAGAGAGTTGAAATACTCTTATTGGCTACGTTTTATTCAGTTTAAGAAGTTTTTACTTATAAGAACATTTTGGGCAATCCTCTGTCCATTTAGAGATATTATTTCCATGATTATATTTTTTTTTGAATCGGCTCTGCCTTTACATACCATTTAATGTCTGCCCACTTGATTCTCCAAGAGTCTCTGTGTCGATATTGGTTGATGTGTCATTGAATTGGCCTAAAACAATAATGAAAGTTAATTTGAAAGAGTAGCTGATGTTGGCTCTTCATTTCACTGTAGTTTATGCATAAAACAATAGTATACTCTTGGATTTTTATTTGATAAAGTGCCATCATTCATACATTCATAATGCAAACAGTAAAAATAGAACTAATAGGGCCTCTTTAAGACAGCATGAAAAAGAATTAGAGGTAATTCTGTATGGGTAAATATCGTTCATGTTGTTGTTTTTTTACATGAGAAAATGTTGTTTTTATGACATTTTAGGTGAAAAAGGAAAAAAAAGCAATAATTATTAAGGGAAGAATAGTAGGTTTTACTATAATTATGCATAATGTTTTTCATATCGTTTGTACACAAAATTGAATAAATACTTCAAGTAATGTTAATGTTATAATAATGATCAATATATGGTGCAAAACTTGGGCTGCAGCAACAGATGATGTCGATTGATATATAGGCAAAACTCATATACTCTTTGTTTAACAGTCCAGCTAGTTAGAAGTATTAACATTGAAATAAGTAAAATAAATCATACTAAATGTTTTTCTAAGCTTCTTTTTCCTCAGCGACAGGGATAGCTTCTTTTTCTTGTTTTGTCCTGAATCTACCCGTAGCGATAAGTCTTTAGGAACAGCACTTCGTGTTTTTTTCAGCTCAGATGTCAGTTCTGTTAGGCCATTTTTGTCCGCGACTTGAAAAGACACATCATTTAATGTTGACGAATATTCTCTCACTTCCTTCTGCAGCCTTTTAATTTCACACATATCTGAAATGAATTGGTGAAGTGTGGGGCACATTTTTAATTTCAATAATAGGTTCTATACTTATGGTCTATATTGAACAGGGTTAAACTGTAATTATTAACTCACAGGGTCAAACTGTAATGGTTTACTTGATAAACTTTAAGGTCTACATTCATATCTCATCTTTCTGAAGCTGTTTGATCTCAAACTGAACAATATGCCAAATCTTGTTTGAATATGGGAAGAAAATACATTGTATTTACTGTTAAAGAATAACAGAAATAAATTGTGATTTATATGTATAATTACCGTTTGCATCAGAGGTTGAATTGTCTTCTTCTACGAGTCTGTTTTCATCTGATCCAGCACAAGGCTCTCAAATTTCAATATTAGGAAGGGTTAAAACTCACTTTAAATGATGGTTCAATTATAAATTGCAGTCAAAGGTATTGCCTGTAACTCTCAAATGACCAAATGTTTTTTTTAACAGTTTTATACAAATATCATAAGATGATAAGTTTTTCATTTAATTTAAAGCTGCACTCTCACAGATTGAACGTTTGACAACTTTTTTTCTATTTTTTGTCTTGGAACAAGCCAATTTTTGCGAAAATTTATGGAAACCAGGAATATAAGACTGTTGACAAAGAATTAGATCCCAGATTTTTATATTTAAGAACAAAAAATGATGTTAAATGCACTTTTTATTAAACCGTTAATACTAGTTTAAGCCATAAACATTAATTTTCAAACAAAAATATGAGAATCTCTGATCTGATCTTTTGTCAGCAATGGTTTATCATGCAGATATTAATGCAAAAATCTGCTCTTTCCAAGACAAAAAATTAAAAAGTTGTGAAAACGATGGTAGGTTCATTAGAATTTGATGTGCATTTTAAATTTTTAACAACAACACAGCATAATTAATATAAATGCTAGCATGTTGATTTTCAGTCAAAAATTAACATAAAATAAACCTTGCGATGGTCCTTTCTTGGCATGAGGGTACTGTCACAGGCAACATGTTAATAAAAAAAATTGAACGGTAATCAAGTTATGGCTAAGTTATTATTTGCATTAAAACATCATCACACTGCTGCTAACAGCAACAAAAATGGTAACCCGATTTCATTACTTCTTCTTAAAAAAACTCAAAAGCTTTAAATAATTCTACGAATTACAAAGACTGTTCACAATCACTTAACATTAAGGATTATCACATATAGTATACCAAACTATAATAGAATCTTGATCACAGACCTTGTGATGTTTCTTCTGTTGTGTCTGGTGCTGCTGCTGAACAGGTGGTTTTCTTTGCTGAAGAACAATACAATACATAGTAATATAATAATGGTAGTTGCAAGGAAATGTCCCATAGCTTTCCTGTTAGCAGTACCTATACATAGATGAGCTCAACAAAATTTAAAAAAAAAACAACAACAAGGAGTTAGAAGTTGCTTGTATTAAATCTATATGCAGTTGAATTACAGGCATCAACATCAGTTGTGAATTGTGGTTGGTCAGTGTACATTTTGCACAACCTGTCCCACCAGAATCGTTTGCCGTCCCATATGACAGCAAATATGTGTTTGCATGGAAGTCAAGAGCGTTGAAAATCCTGGCAGCTAAAGAATGCTGGCAACTGGCCAGTGCCCAGCTCCACTGTATATTAAGGCCAGAGTTTTTTATCTTTAGATTTACGGGATTTTTTTCAAATTTCTGCACCAGGAGGAGGGAATAAAATAAAAAAGAAATCTTTAAAATTTGAGCGTAGGAAAGATAAATAAAAATAAAATGATTTTTTTTTATTTTTTTTATTTTTTCATTCATTTTTTTTTTAATAATTCGACAAATTAATGGTCTCATCTGTTCCTGAATGTCACCCTTTTACCAACAAACACTTTATACCAAGCAAATTAAATGCACATACCACTAAAAGATAATTATTTGACATGATGTTGTACATACAATGTTCTGAGTGTATTAAAATGTAGTACTTTCCTTTATATAAATAATGCATATGTTTTGTTGTTGCCGAGACTAAACATGCCCTGTATTTATTACATTTTGTGCAATACATGCCAGGCAGTCCCAAGTCTGGTAAAAATACAAGTGGTCTGTATCAAATGTTTTCAACTAGGGTGAGTTTTCGACCGGTTATGGTGTTCGTAATGACTAAAGAGGTTGTGGGTTCACCATGGTGATGACATATAATGTAAACTAGAGATCCTTAATGTGTAAACCTCATGATCGGATAGTTATATAATAGCATAAAGGTGGCACAACTTGTTCACATACTGTTCAATATGTCACACACTATTCCATGTCATAACACAGTATTAAAATATGACTGGAATGTTATAAATACACAACAATAATAACAAACATCAAAAACTATACAGGTGGCACAACTGGCTAAATACTGTTCAATGTCACTGGCAATTCAAAGTCATAATAAAATGTGACTACAAAATGATTAACACACAACAGTAACAAACATTAATATTATTAAGATGTTCAACTTGTTCACAAACATGTACAGTTCAATATGTCACAGACTAGAAAAATAATCAAAGAATATGACTAGAAAGATATTACGCACAACCAATACTATAAAGATGGCACAAATGGTTCAGTATGTCACTGGCTATTCTAGTCCTATTAATGTATGACTTAAAATTGAAAAACACTCTTTAATAGTACCAGAACACAAAATTCAAATGCATAATTATGATTAAATCACTTGACAGTAATTATCAAAACAAAAAGGATACTATGTACAGGTAAAAGTGATATTTTGGCACTTTTTAAACTGAAGAACTTAAGGATACTATTAAATTGTATCACAAATCATATGATTTACTGTTTTGATCATTTAAGTCAAATGAGTGACTCATTATAATGAATTAAAATATAAAAACATTTTTATCATAAACCTATGATTGTAGCTCTTTAATACTGTAAGGAAATATGGTCCAACTTTTTCACATAGTATTCAGGGTTTTTTTGTTTTTTTTTGTTTTTAAGGCATTTCTTGTGATTACGGGCCTATTTGCATTCAGGCAGGTCTGGCATATAGGCCTGACAATTCCAAACTGTTCCTGAAGTTCTCTTGTGTGTTCGGTTTCCACCACGTCGATATTTCCACAAAGAATACAAATCTGGTCAAAAACCATAGTCTTCCCTGTAAATATTAAAGCAGGATTGAATTATAACAAAAACATGGGCTTCCCAGATGCATTTCTTGCAAGCTTCTTCTTTTTTAACCTTTAAGGTAGCACAGTCCTATTAAATGGAATATATTTATAACCTCGAAAACATGCAATGTATATTTATTATGAATAGTAACATATGAGTGATTATTTTACAAAGTTTGAAGAAAACTTACGGACTAATCATGCATGTTTGAATGGATTTTTTTTATTTTTCCACACAGTAAGTTGACCTTCTTTCTACTAGTTTAAGTCCAATAAATCCATCACTTTTTTAACAACTAGCAGGTTGAAATAGTGTATATTTAAAGTATTAAACCTAATAAAGAAAAACAATCCAGATGTTTGTAAAAACAGGTGTAAATATTGAAATCTGAGAGTACAAAATGAACTATTTGACAACTCAATCACTAAAGTAGATGTATACTAATTGAATCTGTTTCAATGAATATAAAGTAAAATTTTGGCCTTGTAAATTTATGAATATTTAAATGATAAATGACGGGTCGGTCGGTAAAGGCCAAACAAACTTAATTTTAATTTAGGCCCAACTGTGTGAAACTAATAAGGTCATAGTATTAAATGTGTAAAAATAATTTTTAATTTTAAGTGACATTTATGATTTAGAGAACAGAATCTGGCTCTATATTTACCTGCGTAATAGGTAACTTCAATTGGTGAGCTGCAACACTGGCCCTCCTTTACAATAATTATATCCTGGTATTGGCCTCCTGGAAACAACACAGCACAACAAACAAACAGAAGCTCCTCTTGAACTCTTATCAGAGACTTTTCTTCTTGGGGGCATAACCTTTTTTCAGAGTAGACAACCCGTCGCTTTCCACATTAACAGCAATGGACAAAACCGCGCACTTTTGCTAAAATATACATGATATGACTATTAAAGTAACTTTAACTATTTTGAAAACTGTAAATTAATGATGAACAAAGTACTATATGTATATGGGCATGTACATGTATTATAAAACATTACCCAGTCCCTTGATTTCTAATCAGATGTCCTAGATCAGTCATAACGAAAGACTGAGGATCCAACTCATAAACTGACTGATGAGCTGCCAACACATATTTGGCTACTTCATTATTCTCAGTGCATATTTATCATTAAATGTATTGATACTTGGTCATAACCCCGGTAACCACATAAAAGAATGGACACTAAATTTATGTCCCAAGAATTCTAATTATTTCACAATACATAGTGTCGCAGACTCCCTGGAGTACAGCAGCTGTTAAAATTAAGATTTTGATATCATCATTAACAACTTACGCCTAGTGAGAAGTTTACGAAACTTCTTGTCTCGCCTGTTGATTGTGGCTTCAACGTCAGACTGGGTCTTCCAGAGTCATCTGTCTCCGTGCCATAAAGCTCATCAAAAGGTGTATAACCATTCGCATTGACAGTAGAATCTGGTACAAAGTAGAGCTCCTTGAACAGCTCCTCTGGGATCCTTGGTGGATTTATGGTACAGTAGGCACAATCATCCGCAACACACTTCTTAATCAAAAGAAAGATGAGGGAGTTGCTTTTAATATTCAGACTACTTGGTCCATATAACAATTAAAGAGGTTAACAAAAGTACATGCATAACAACCTTGTGTCCAGTCTCATTACTTTTGCCTGACTAGATATTATGCTGGCCTGTTTAAACTAAGTCCAAGTTAATAAATGTCAACAAAATTTAAACTCATATACTTTGCATGTTTCAACACTGGATCTGCAATTATAATTATTATTTTTTAACTTTTTATACCTGGTATATGTAATGACGGCATCTTGCATGTTTAGCCAGGAATCGATCTATATGTTCACTTTTCAGTTTTGTCAAATTTTTACCATCAAATTCAACATCTCCATCTATTACTTTCAGCAGTTCCAACAACCGGTTCATTTCTTCCGTGGTTGCAGCCTCATCCACTTCAGCTTGGCAAAGCGCTGTCTGATGACATCAATGGGACCACTGGCTGATTCAGAATACTTTTCATTAAACTTAGCATTTCTTTCAGACAATGTTTTTCCTTTATCCATCATTTCAAACTCTGGTTGCATTTTCTCTCTTTGTAGTGCAACATTCTGGAGAGCCAGATTCAACACGCTCATTGTCCTCTCAGCAGGGTTTAAGTATGACATCGCAGGAGCAGTTTTAGCGCAGACTATCATATCCAGATCTAATGCTATGAACTCTAATAATGAACATAGCTGAACTGACCTGTATGTGACACGGTGATCTGGACCACCATCTGTATATCTGATCAGAATGGGTTTTTCCATATTTATGTCATCACTTGACATCAGTTTCCTTATTATTGAGACCGACTCTGTTGAATGTCTTAATGGGTTACTTGACTTAAAAACTTTGTCCTTTACTGTGACATTCACAATACCATTGTAGAAAGAATCATTTAGATTTGAAGGAATGTCAATGTTAAAACACACTAAAGGGACAATTCCAACAATGTGGAAGTCGTGGTCCATTGCTATATTTTGGCCTGATGCTGTGACAATTCCACCATGGTGAATCCTCACTCCTGCTGAGACGGCATGACCTGGTTCACCTACTGGAACGATTGCCTTGTCGTCAAGGCACTGGAAGGAAGTGAGATCGCGAAATTTGCATGCAAATTTTTTCAACAGTCCAAATTGGTTCCTTGCAAAATCGCTGTCTTCGTGAGTGGCTCTGAGTAGCCTCTGTTGCACTTTGAATTTAACTTTAAACTTTCCAGTGTAATTGATTGCCGAGTTTTTGTAGGGATTTCTTGGATAGAAATTCAACTTCATCCAGGACACAGATGGTATCTTGGAACCTTGTGGAAGTCTGTTTGCTATTTCAGTTTGCAGATCCTCTACTGACATTGCAAAGGGCATGTAATTCACATCTGATTGCCTCCTTTCATGCACAACAGACTTTTCAGTCAAGTAATTATCAAGAGCTGACCAAAACTGATCAAACTCTTTAGACAGTGGTCGACCATTATTTTTGCGCAGGTCGATGATCAGTTCAGTCTCATTGTTTTGTAGCAAATACTCACACAATCTCAAATCAATTTCTGATTTTGTTTCATTCTGTGGCGGGTATTCACATTCAGTCAAGAATTGAAACATATTGCGCAGGACAACAGGTTTAGCAAATGAACTGTATCTGTCAACAAAATTCTTCTGCATTCGCCTTGTTTTGTACACGCTGACCTGTTTCAGTATTTCTTGCACAATACTGCGTTCTTCCTTATTCAAAGGCTCTATGTCACATAGATCAATAGGTTCATACAGCCCTACGCGTCCAAGCCGTTCTAACAGCAAGCTATATTTGTCCTCTGCAACTGTTATGGACCCTTCAATTATTTTCAAGATCCAACTGTCATTCAAATTTCTGACAGGTGTGGTGCTGTCCATATTTGCTTTTGTCCTGTGTGTCATAGACTTCAGAAAGCCTTTGTACTTTTTAAACCATCTGACAGATTTTCTATTGCTGTCTTAAATGTAGCAAATTTGGGGTTAAGGATCCATGGCATAATCAGAAGCTGTCCAAGTTTGTCAATATTTTCCTCCAGATCGCCAGCTGTTATCTGAAATAAATCAAAAAGTCCTTTAAATAAATCAAAATTACTTTCACTTTAGCAATTTTAATTTGTAGGATTTAATTTAGACTGTCACATTACAAACAATGACCAGTAGTAATAGAATGATATCTTGAACTGTTTATAAAAAGTTGTTCAATGATGATGAATTTCAAAGACGATACAAAAATTTAAAAATATTAAGGCAAGAATTTTGCCCCTTTCATGTTATACACATGCATTTTTCTGTTTGAATATGTGTACCAAGTTTCATTTGAAAGTCTTTAACAGATTTCAGTTATTGCCAAGTTTTGTTCTAACAAGTCAAAGATGATGCAGGCACCAACACCAAGGCTATCAAAATAACCCAACTTTTCTCATTCGAAAATCTATAAACGTACTATAAATCAAATATGCCAACATTGTTTATACCTCAGGTACTTTTTGGTGTTGGATTTTGTAACTTCTGAAGCCCCTTAGCGCATCAAACATTTCAGGGAGGTTGATCCCTCTGTTCTTGAAACGACTGTGGCGATCATCCATAAACCAGAGAACAGATGTCAGGTTTGTAGCTACTGTCAAGCCAGTTGTGTTTACATGTAATGGTGTAAACCCCACATTGTTGTTTTTCAGACATGCAACCACCTTGTTAAACAGAACATCTTTCTGGTTTTTCTCCTCCCTGATATAAACAATACATTGTATGAAATGGTACTTCCAGAATGGATACAAAGAAGATACTATTAAGAATGGGATGAAATTTCCTTTCATAACATTTTTGACAAATTTTTCAATGTATTAACAGTACTCATTTTAACTTTGACCTCTAAGTGTGACCTTGACCTTTGTGGAACAGACCTGGGTCTAGTGCGCAACACAACGCCCCACCATAGGGAACATTCATGGGAAAGATTTTTGAAAAACCTATAAAGCATGGTTAATATACAGCCTGGTCAAGGTTCAGACCTGACAAGTGGTCTGTATGAACAGGACCCATTTAGAAATTTAAGCTCAATGTGTGAATTTGACATTTGAGGTAAAAAAGCATTATCAAGATTTTACAGTCAGATCAACGTTTTAATAGAGTTTTGACGGACACACTTATGCTTATTCTCACAAGGAAACCAGAGCTATTCAGAGCAGCAGGCCCGACTGACAACACTGGTTATCATGAACTGACAACAGGGAATACCATGTCAAGATTTCTGACTGATAATTTAATGATAATGAGTTTAAGCTCAAATGTTTTGAATGAGTATTACAGCCACCTCTGACATAAAACTCACCTTGATTCAGGATATGACAAATACTGTCTTGCTGCATTTTTCAAGACTGTAAAGACATTTGGTTTCTCTGATGTAGGTGGATTGTTGTTTTGATCTGCCATACTGCCAGTCAGCCATACTGTAATACTATTGTACCTGTGCAGATAAAACGCAAATGTATTAAAAATATATTATGTGCTGTTCCAATCACAGGATTATTTACCCTATACATTATCTGACATGGGTTTCAAAGTGAAAATAGAATATGTAAAATTACCTGTATCAACCAAAAGACAAATATAACTTGGTGTAAAGAATTAAAATAGCATAATATATTCATTGCATGTGCATCTCTTTCTGTCGCATTCTAAACAAAAGCCAAAAATCAAATGTCAATTTTAAAAATAAAAAGAAACTTTACTTTTACATTTCTACTTTAATAAAAGCTCATTTTATCAGAAATGCAGTGTGTTCAACCCCTTGTCAATAGATTAAATATATGAGGTGACTTTAATTGAGAGAACACATATGTCATTATTTGGTTCCAAATATGTCAAAATTTAACAAAATCCTAAAATGCACAATTTTCTTTAAATACGACTTTAAACTAAATGCAATCATGCTACAATTAATGGATGCTTCTCTCTTAAGAAGTCATTCTAAAATTCCGTTTAGGCTTTCTTTTTTAATGATGTTTAGCCTGGACGGCATTTCAGAATGACTACTCTTTAACCATATTGACATAAATTGAATTGTGTTTTTATTTACCTAATTTTATTTGCAAGCATTCCCCACCCACTTTGTAGAAGATAAAACTTACAATCATAAATTTGTTAATTTTATAAAATTTAGAAAATTTAACAGATTCAACACTCGCAAATTCTGACAAAATACTTACCCAAGTTCATTCAAAACAAAAACCGGTGTCGCCAAATCACACCGATAATGATCATCGCCAGCTTCTACATAATTGATAACTTCATCCTGTACTCCTTCTATGAGTGGATGAATGGCTTCCCCGACTGTTAATGACAGGTGAAGTGCCTCAATCTTGTTTATCTCGTTCCTTTTCTTGATACTTTTCACGTCCACCTTAAAATATTTGGTGGCCGCCATCTTTTTCGCGCAATTTATCGACTGGTATTCGTCACATGTAAAGATTAAGTAAAAAATACCGATAAAAAGAGATTTTTGGTAAACCAGTCTGTGTGTGAGAAAAATACATTGTGAAATTGACTTTAGGTTAAATAGCACCAATTTTATTTTAACATAGTCGTGGTAGGATCGGACGTCGGAAAAAAAAATAATGTTAGGAAATGTTATTTTATTTTTATTTTGGTTTTGCAATATTTCGATACGGCGTAATCTAAAGATAAAAAACTCTGGCCTAAGATGACTGGTTGGAATATAGGCATGTGAAGGTAGTTTCCCCTAGCTTCTGTATCATTGAACTATATTGACAAAGAAATAATTGAATACATGGGAATGTTACTACTAGTTATCCTTACTTCCATAAAATAAATGCATTGATGAAGAAAACATGTATTAATTCTCTAGTGCACAACATTATAAATGCAAACACTAAGTGTGTTAGGAAATGCAATAAAGGAATCAGATTATTTAAAGGCAATAGTAAACACTGGAAAGAAATGTGTCAAACATGCGCAGTTTAAACAGTTACCTAGTTACTAGTCTGCAATTTAACAAGTATGAAAATGTCAAAGTCAACTTATGAACAAAACATAATTTAAGTCTGTCAATAGACTTTTCTTTATTTAATTTCTATATGCAAAGTAAATAATTATTTACAGCAGTACATACAAGTTTAGATGGTGGGCTAGTGCCATTTTTGGCAGCAGTGCCTCATGAATTTCTTTGGACGATCATGCAGGAATGTTGGAATGCTGTCATGATACTTCCTGCTACTACTTGTAGCCTTGATGTTCATTTCTAAATAGCTGTAAAGATCATTAAATGCTTAATAAACTGAAATTTCACCTTTGGAATGCCTGGAAGGAATCAATGAGGTATTATTATATCATTTTTAAAAAGTATAAATGGAAAGAGCTAGTGAATATGCTCATCAGTTTAAGTTTACTGGAGGGAAGTTGTGGTGCAAAAGCCTACAAACCTTTGATTTTAAGTTATAAAGGGGAATTTCTTAAATCTCAGTAAACAATTCAAATCAGGTCAACGAGAGCAATTTATATAATGTTGCAATAACTAGTTTCACAGTCGTAAAACAAAAGTCACATGCCTTACTATGCAAGTGCATTTTGTCACTGGTAACATTCTTTCGCATTTTTATATGAATATCATTTTTTTTTATCAAACTTTATCATCAATGAATAAATTCAGTGATGGGCATGAGCATCATGTCCAGTCACATGTGAATACAAAATCATGCAAACATTTATAAACTGCAAATATACTTTAGCATGACTTTTCCAACTATTAAGGGGCATAACTAGCATAACACTTACAGTAGCTCTTCAATTGAATTAAGAATAGAACAATGACTTGATTAGCATCAAGACAAAGTTGTGGGCCTAGCTGTACATGTGAATATTCATTCTTGCTATATATTAGTACCAAATGTTTCAAAAACAGTTTTTGATTTGTTGTCAAGTTCATAAATATTTGCACAACAATGCCATCAACAAAATGGCTTCACAATAACTCAATCATTTTTCTTCTAAACATAGGCTACGGTAACAACCAACCTTTGCCACTTTTATGTCAAATAGTTTTTGACCAGCTCCTTAATAGTTGATGTTATTGTGAGCTGGCATCTGCCTTTCAAGTATTTCAATTTGAACACGCGGTTTTGCCGCTCAAGTGGATTGGTCGTCCAAACACCAAGGAGTCCTCTATCTCTCTTACAGAACCATGCCCAGCGTTGAAATTGTAAAAAAATATTATTACTTTTAAGGAATGGAATAAGCAACTTCCCTTACACTGACACAATAAAACTAGGTATATTTAAAAATCAAAAGAGGGTATTTGTTTGTTAAAGGGTATTATCACCATGTGAGCACCAAAACCATTTAGTTTATAAAAAAGTAATGAAATTTGGTAAATTATAAACTGATAAATTAATTTACTAAAATTAATCAATAAATATACTTTTTAACCAAATTTACTCATCATCAGAAGACTATTGCATATAACTTCAAGAAATTTATCTGATTATCTTTAGGTTAATTAACATTTATTAACAGTTTTTTGTTTGATCAATAAAATATTAAAATATAATTATGATAGCTATTGATAGTAATCCTATTGATCACAATCAGTTCCATAGACAATCTTATTCTAAAAATGGCTTTTCTTAGCAAAGAAATGTTTGAAGGCTCATTAAAATGTGAAACAACAACAACAAAAAAAAGCCAATTAGCCAACTTTTTTTATTGACCTTATATGATCAGTGAAAGTAATAGTCCAGGTTAGCTACAATATCTTCTAACATTTCTTTTTTACTCTTTTCAATAATCAAGCACAATAAGATTTAAAACAAGTTCAAACATGTTTTGAAAAGTGCAATTAATATAACCAAAAGCCATGGTTCTTCTGTATATGAAACACACAATTATTTTAATAATCTAAATTAAAACCTTCTGAACGGGTAACCATCGCTTTGTTACATAGTTCTTGAATTTTGAGTTGTTCCATACTTCTGCTTCCTCGAGGTTCTGCAGCTCAACATCGAACACCTCCTCAGTCTTGGCTGAGGTGAGAGAACGAAGGCCTTTCAAGGCTTCTGCCATGTTGATGTTAGGATGTTTTTTTAGCCATCTTTGCCACGCCTGCTCTCGGTGGAAATCATGCATAAAATCAAAGTTTGATACAATGTATAAATTTAAATACTGTTTGCTTTCAATGGTTGACCTCTTAGATATTTTTCGGAAAATGCATAAGGTAAAATTATGTAAAAGTGCAACATTGAAAAAATCAGCTATTGTCTATTGGTGCATAACATTTAAAATCATAAGTAACACACTTTATGAAACTTCATAGCTTTTGTTATTTTCAACTTATACATGTACCAATATTATATCAAAAAGTGGTATTTTCATTATTTCCAATGCCATATATACCATAACTTCAGACAAAAAACCCTCCAAAATGTCATAATCGCCCAGTGTCCAGATGTCAAGTTAATCTACCTTATTTATCTAAAACATGAGCTGTAACTGCACGGTGCATTTCTTTTAACAGAAGTAAAATGGTAAACTTACGGTCCCAATCAGTGAAACAGGAAGGGGACTGGACTTATATTAAAAATACAAATCATCAACAAAACATCTTCCTCTTAAGAATCATCCCTGTTTTTTTTATTTTTGTTGTTGTTTTTTTATATTCAGCTTTAAAGGGTCAAATTTAATTCAACTACAAGAGCAAAATAATTGTTTGATATAAGTAGGAAAAAGCAACTCTTAATTTCCACTGATAAAATAAAAAACATGAATGAGTCATACAAGTGTAGATGCATATACCAATACTTTTGTTGGCTGCCAGGAGCAATATTTTGCATGTTCTTTTAATATGCTATTTTATTCCTTTACTTTACAAATTGTCTGGATGTATCAAACCGCAAATATTGTTTACAAAACCTTTAAATACAGACTTTAATGCTGTTATTTCTGATTCTGCCTGGTCTGTGATGAAATACTTAGGTTTCCAATTGATGTTGGCTGCCTGCACAACAGATAGGGCTTCTGCAATTGTGGAGGACTGTTCATCTTCATCGATGAAAGTTGCGACCACTTGTGTGTCTGTATTTGTTTTTACACACAGAAAGAATAGTGATGTTGTATATTTCGAAGTCTTGTAGGTCGAGTCTAACATGGTTACCTGGTTACCATAGCGATTGAGCAAGTATTTCATATTTGAACTCTGATAGACAAACATGAACTTGTGCTCAACCTGTAACAAAAAGCAAGCATGATCTAAGAACTAATATTGAATAGATAAAGATTAAGAAAAAAAACAACGAAAAACTTACCAACTTTTTTCAAGATTCAAAATATAACAAAAGACATTCATACACTTTTCTTTATAAGGAAATCTTATTTTTATGTTAATTTACATTGCTGTAAATGCAACAGTTCTTAACATTGAATCAGAAAACAGCAGAAATGACAAGATGATTTTTATAAGGTATTAAATCATTTCGGTATTCATGTAATTAACAGAATAATGTAACAAAAACAAACAGGCAAGAACTATTCTTTCTTAAACATAAATGATGCTTCCCCATATACCCATTCTGGCAGTATGTTGAACATATGAATATGACCTTAAACCTCCAAGTATGATGTCATCTCAATATTGTGATCATCTGTGGCAAGTTATTTCAAAATCCTTTCGGCATTTCAGATCATTTAGGTTCCCATCCCAGTCAAATTTAAAATGTGGATTATACACAAGTGACATATTTGTATAATTTCAGACTGAACATAATCATAATTATTAGAAACGACAGGGTATACCAATAAATGATGCATTATGGCCAGATTATGACATAAACTGCCAAACTGCCCCTTTCTTTATTATTTTTCAGACTCTCAAACTCTTGTCCAACAGCTCTTTTCTTCAAAGTTAAAATTTCATTTTGTCATTTTAACAAACAAAAACATATTGTGTTGTTTAAACATATTGTGTTGTTTTTACAGCCTTATCTGCAAAATAAATGTGTTATGTATCCTCATATTTAATGAATGCTCATTTCTTCGTTTAGGTCAGACTTCATTTTACTTCTGTTGGTTTCATCTCTGCTAAATTCATCCAGTGTTTCCATTTACATTTTATCCTGAATAAACTAGATACTTCAAGCAGTGATTGCATGCTGACCGGTTCTTAGAAACAATTAAAACAAAACCTACAGATCCACATCTTCACCCACATGGCCATTACAACTTCTTCCTATCCATTTTTTGAAAATATTGTCCATTTTTGTAATCCTTTCAAAAGCATGGTGCCTTCTTTTTCATCTGTATGTTTTTATTATACAAAGTAAAAAGTTCCGAGATTTATCCATAATTAAAGTTGTACCATATCAACATGGTTTCAATATCACAACTTTTTTCTTCAAACACTGAAAACTCGAAATGAAATATGAAACAAAAGGTGTATTTTCAACGTTGGACAGTTTACCTCCTTCTTTCGATAAAACACGAAATAACTCACATGATCTTTCTACCAGTCTGTAAGCTTAATGTGTAAAAAGCTGTTATTTACAGGTAGAAGTTGTCCAAATGTAGCTTTGTTGTTAAAATGATGCAGATAGATAACCATAAACAGCATCCGGTATAAGTTTGCAAATCCGGTTTACTTGCAAACTTAGTTTTTTTATTATCTTAGATATCAACTTCAAAAGCGACACATAGAAAGTTTGCCCATTAAATAAGAAATATTTTAAGTAAAATTAAAAAAAAAGTTTTAAGAAATATGAAAATTTTAATTCCAAAATTGATTTCTCCCGTTGGCCACCAATTGGATTTTAGGTCCCCCGCGGGGTTTTGGCAAACTCCAATTGGAGAATTTTCCATATGAGCCGAAACGGGGGAAAAAATCAGCAATTTGAAAAAAATCAAATATTACAATTTGGAACAGAAAATTACATTTCTATGTATAGCTGTAGTACTAGATTCATAAACATAATTAAAACAGAAGTTGGAGAAATCACCAGTTGGAGATTTCCACAGTATTACAGCTGCTGGGTTAAAAAAAAGTTTGGATATATACATGTCATCATATAATTGCTAATTAATTTAATATTGATAGAATATTCAAGAAAATAACAAATGCAAGATGTTAGTTGTTACCTGATTTCGCGTATACCATCGGCATTTTCAACTTGTGTGTAATCTAAAGCAGTTTTTTTATATACAACTGCGTCAGATGTGTAGTTTTATTATTCCTTTTCAGAAAACTGTTTTATCAAAATGCATATATTTCACTAATAAATCTAAAAAATCAAACTGTTTGCTTAATTTTGCATTTTCCAAAGATACTTCCTGGTGGTACTTGGTTATAATATTGAAATTTTAATCGACTTTAAGGTTAGAGAACACTGAATGTATTCCTTAAGACCACTCGGTCAAGGATTACCTGTGAAAGCGCAAGCACTTGCTTCAAACAGGGTCCTTTAATTATTTTTCAAAGCACCGATGAAGGGGTACAACTTTCATTGGTTAAATCTAACTAAAATAAACAAGCTCGATTTTGCTAAAGGTGATTAGCTGATAAAATCACTCTCTAGTCCGTTTCCTGGCTAGAAACTGTTACTGTGTCATTTTTGAGAGGCCATCCATGAGATAGTAGCCCTGGTAGGGATCGAACCCACATAGTCATGGGTAAGAAGCAGAAACCTACACCACTAAACCACTTTCATCCTTAAAGTACCGAGAGACAGGCATCACGCGGCAAAGGGATCGAGCTAAATGGACCATGGAATGAACCCACGACTACGAATTTGTTTTTGCATATTCAATCAAGTGTTTTCTTACACTATCAGTGTCGGCTATACCTTCTTCAAAAAGGCTATGAATTTTGGTAATCAATCTCTTATCCATTCTCTCTGAAAGGCCTGCATCCTATTAAATATGTATGTCAATGTTACTTTTCACAGTTGGATAAAATAAGAAACATTACTATATCTAGACAGAATTTCCATATTCAAGATTGAGGAAACCCGTTCCTAGTAGAACATGAAAAAGACACTTGACTTTTGACTTAAAATGTATAATTGAAAATCAATAATATATAAGAGTAATAATATGAAGAATATATATATGCTATACATACAGCCCCTACTGTGTGGTTTGCATGGTCAGAAGCACATGGAAGAGTAAATGTGAAGCCTTTCATGGGTGCAGCAGAGCCATCACAGATCTCAACCCGTAGACGCTTCGCCTGATTATCACTGGGCACAATTGTATGTATGTTTAAAGCTAAGGTAACCATAAAAATTGGCTTTGGCTTTGACTAAGATGTAGCACAAATATAAGTAATGAAACCTCTTTTGAAAATGAACTTATTTTCATTCATTCGTACAATTGTATCTTCCAAACTGGACACTTTTGGGATTGATGAATCACATAGTGTTGGTTGTGCCGATGTATAGAATACATGGTATATGTGAATGTAAATGTTGCCATTTACCATATATTGATTTTCGGTTCAATTTCGGAGTCAGGTCTTAAATTATCTGAAAAGTTTTTTATATCAAGGGAGGCCATTGGATACCTGTTGGCTGATTATCCAGAATTTTATTCAAGTAAACAACATTGAATTTTCATCTTTAGTAACTTTCATATCTTTACACACATATGATTTACAGTATTTTAATAAGAACAAGAAAAATAAGATGCTCAGGTTTTATTTTAATACTGTACAATAGCCAATATTCAAATAGTTAACCTATAAGAGTAAACAAAATATTTATGAATTATTAAACAAATTGGCCATACAATGTTGTTGTTGTTTAAATGTGCACAGGCATATAGCAACCAATTGTTAAGCAGAATCATGAGAGCCCATCAATTCTTGAAATCACTTTATTTTACATTGAAGCTAGGAAATAAAACACATGTCTGATGTCGATCTTGACCGGACAATCCAATTGTTTTGTGGGCTGGGCAAGGAATCTTTTTCCTCCTTTTGTATAAGATCCATGTGTTTCATTTTCTGTCTAGAAACACCAACAGAAATATAAACAAGCAATTATCATACTTGTTGTAAAATCATACTTAAATAACTATCATAATCAAGGCATTTACACTGATTTGTCTTAGAAATGAATACTAATGATGTAATATGTTCCTGTCCTGAGCAATAAAAGGTCAAATGAAAAAAAATGCCTTAGTAAAACAGTTTGTTAAAAAAGGTGATATCTCTTGCCCTAAAATTTAATCAGAAATATTGTGTCCTTGCCCTGTGCACTCTGACATTTAAATTTGATTTGAGAAATAGCGGCCTTCAAGACAGTGGAAAAATCAAAATGTAATTTCAATGTTTGAAAAAGTGAAATAATTTTCATTTCACTGATACGTCTCTACAAATCTGGAAAGCATATAATAACAAGAGCTATCACAGTATGTGACAAATACCCCCGAATGTGACATTGACCTATGAACAAGGTCAGTACATGAAAAGTTTACCTTGCCTTTACGTGTCAAATACATATGGCAAGTTTTTTTTAAATAAAAATAATACCACCTATATTTGATAAACTACACTGCTATGACCTTAAATTAAGCATTCCATTGTGAATAAACACTAAGTGTATCTTTTATCTTATAGGTAGGGGCATCGGTCTTGCATGTGACACGTCGTCTTGGTATGTCAAACACATGTGGCAAGTTATTTTCAAATCTGTCCATACAAGAGAAAGTTACAGACCGGACACGACAACCTATACTCTATGTCCTTATTTGCAGCACTCCATTGTGTACAAACACCTAGGTGAGACCTTGAAATTAGAGGTAGGAACATGGGTCTTCCACACGACACATCGTCTGGGTATGTGGAACACATGTGGCAAGTTATTTTCAAATCTGTCCATACAAGGGAAAGTTACAGCCCGGACACGAGTTATTGAGCCGGAAACACGGACGGACGGACGGAGCGATTTTAATATGACCACCTTCGGGGCATAAAAACAGTTATTACACAGTAATTTCTTATTATAATATTGAATATTTTTAATGATTGACAGGAAACAGAATAGCCTGAATTCATTTTAATTTGCAGATCAATACAATTTTAATTTACAAATCAACTTGAAATAACTTGTGTCACTACACTTTTTCCAATGACTTCAATAGAACTTTAAGCAAAATTATAACATTCAATGAGTAGCTTCTCACTGCAAATTGTGAATTACACCATAAGGTTTGTATTACCATCGTTTGTTTCCTCTTCATTTTGGCCACATGATGGTCTTTGCCAAGGTGGCAAACTAGTCTTTTTCCCTAGCAGGACACCAGGAGTATTTCCTTCCCACAAAACATGAAACAAGTATTTTTAAAATGGTATATTTTTTTTACTTCAGATTGATTTTCAATAGAAATCCTTTCATAATGCATGGAATAGGATTTAAATTAAGGGTTTTTTATTCCAGACCTCAGAACGTAAAGCCCTTTTTAATTCTTGCAAATCGGATTAAAATCATTGGGGCAATATTCCAGACCTCAGAACGTAAACCCTTTAAAATGCAAAAAAAATGGGATTAAAGTCCTAGGGGCATTTTTCCAGAACTCAGAACGTAAGACCCTTTAAAATGCAGGCAAATAGGATTAAAATTATGGGGGATATTTTCCAGACCAAATAGCGTAAAGTCCTTTTTAATGCATGCAAATAGGATAAAAATCATTGGGGCTATATTCCAGACATCAGAACGTAAAACCCTTTAAAATGCAAGCAAATAGGATTAGAATCATAGGGGCTATTTTTCAGACCTCAGAACGTAAGACCCTTTAAAATGCAAGCAAATAGGATTAAAGTCATGGGGGCTATATTCCAGACCTCAGAACGTAAAACGCTTTAAAATGCATGTGAATAGGATTAAAATCATAGGGGCTATTTTCCAGACCTCAGAACGTAAGACCCCTAACAATACAAGCAAATAGGATTAAATTTCATCGGGGCTATTTTCCAGACCTCATAATGTAAGACCCTTAAAAATACAAGCAAATAGGATTAAATTTCATCGGGGCCATTTTCCAGACCTCAGAATGTAAAGTCCTTTTTAATGCATGCAAATAGGATTAAAATCATGGGGGCTATTTTCCAGACCTCAGAACGTAAGACCCTTTAAAATTCCAGCAAATAGGATTAAAATCATGGGGGCTATTTTCCAGACCTCAAAACGTAAAGTCCTTTTAAATGCATGCAAATATAATTAAAATCATGGGGGCTTCATTCCAGACCTCAGAACGTTAAGCCCTTTAAAATGCAAATAAATAGAAATAAAATCATTGGGGTTATATTCCAGTCCACGGAACATAAAACCCTCTACATTGCATGTAAACAGGACTAAAATTTATGAGGTTTATATTCCAGACCTTTGAACATCATTTCCTTTTTTGATGCATTCCAAACATGTTCTGGCTATTATCCAGACCTCAGAAGAACGTAAAACATTTAAAAAATACTTGTAGGGTTTAAGGTGTTCGGTGGTGCTTTGTCCATACCTTTGAACATATAACACTATTCAGAGCATTGCAAAATGGACCTAAATTCTTTGCGAGTATTTTCAAAAGATTATAACATAAACCACTAGATTAATACAGTATACTTTAATACTGACCTGCTTATCTGAGTAGTGTGCCTGTGGTGCCTTTTACTTTATATAATGAGATTATATATAAAGTGGCTTGTAACTAGCACAGAATATGAACTTACCACGTTTACCGACGTCTTTGGTGTTAGACTCAGCTGCAAAACGAGTACAAGTTTGGAGCTCATGGTCTAGAATGGCCGAATTAAGGTCCTCTAAATTCTCTACGAACTTTCTGGAAGCGATTTGGATTCAGTGACGTCATCCGGTGATTATTTCGCTTTTTAGAGCATTGGTTTCGTTCATTGGTTATGTCATCCTGTTGTAGTTCATTTTTAGGCTTGTGTTAGCGTCCGTGTTTTGACTAAGCATTTTGAGTACTTAATCGCTTGAAATTACACTGGTTGACACTTAACTATTTAATAAATCTTCATTCAAACAATGATACATTATTTTGAAACTACCGGCATACATGAAATCCATGTAGTACTCATGTAGTACTGTATGACAGGTTAGTTGCGCGAACTAAAATACATGCATTGTTAAAAAAATGGCTTCAGAATTAGGTTTTTAAAAGCCACTAGAAAACATAACTAGAACTAGAACTTGTCCAATCTACTTCAAACAAACTGATTGTCAACAACACTCGAAGTTTTGATTTAAGTCATGCATTCAATGGATTTGGCAAAACATTGGTTACTCGTATAAAGCTGATTCAACGCATTGGTCGTGTGTCGCCTGGTTGGTATCATGCTTATACAAAACATGTGTCGTGTTGTCGGCTGGCTCGTTTTATGCTGATTCAACACAGGTCATAATGTCGTCAGGGTTGTTTAATGATGATTCAAAACATAGGTCGTGCTGTTGTCTGGTTCGTAGAATGCGGATTTAACACATGTCAACTTATTTCCGTAATTAGGCACATTCATTCTTGATTTTTAACGAATTAAATCAGAAAACATATTGCTAGAGATTCATTTCTACGGGTATTTTCAATCTTCAAATATGGTTTTTTTATCTATTCAATTAATGAAAACCGAGTTTCATGTGAAATTAATTTAGAATGTGCAACATGTCAGCATGTCAGCTACGTTTCTCTTATCAATGATGTTAACCCAACACATCAGTTAAAATTGTTCTAGCCCGGTTTAAACCGATACAATGATAAAAAATAAGCTTATGTTTATACAACTTTTTGTTTTCTTTACATAAATGGGTAAAATATAACATGGTCTTAGTAAATAATTAATGTTGTTCTAGCATCGTCCAAAGCAAGAAAAATTATGTGACTTATAAAGTTTATATGCATACAGCTTGCTGTAAGGGTTATATCGAGGGGTGAAATATAACCCGAATGCACCAAACAATAGATTACAATGTGTACGCTTTAATATTTTGTGAATACAAGGATGACAATTGCTCTCCGGAAAAAAACTCGGGCCGTTCATTGTTAGAAGACACACAGTGTCAATTATCGTTGCAGTTGCACTTTTTCCTGTCACAAAATCCTTCTGACACGAATGATATATTTATAAGGCTGTCGTTAATAATCATATCAACCTGAAAAACTGTAGTTTAGGCCCCCTGTAAACTCTGGTTTCATTGAACTCGTCTTTCACTGACCATTCCCCGCGGTAATCCCATCATTTATCCGTATAGCTCTTTTGATGAGCCTGCAGTCTATGTGCGGTGTTTGAATATATAATTGTGGTTTTCATTGTTGAGATTTAAAACTACTTGGTTCCAATTCGCATAGTTTTCACAATTTCTTTCGTGTTTTTTTCATTTTTGACTTTGAAGACAAAGCTTTAATTTTATTATTCTAATATTCATTATAACTCTTAACTCCATCACAGATTCATAACGGAAGTACTGTGACACAGATTCTATTTTGTTGAATAAGCCTACTTTTTATTTTAAAATGACAAGCCAAATCTTTCTTTACGTTAACAATTCGACTATATACACACCTCTTGTCAGCCACAAAGAATGTCCCCAAAGTCCGAAATACGCCGTTTCTTTCATCCTTTAATACATTCCTAACACAAGAAAGAAAATTAATTATCTTGAAAGTACATAATTATGCTTTTTAAAATGTATGACGCTATGACCATCGGTGTTGTTTTATACTCACAGGAAATCATGAATTCATATTTACTACATACGATCTAACCCAAATTTAAAAATATAATATGAGTGTTTTGAATTGACTGAAAAATATCTGACAAATAGTCTAAATATAATTACTGAGACACACCTAAAGATAAAGCATGATAATTTGATTTAAATGCCCCGGAGCCCTAGATTTGCTGCCTTTCTCTGTTCACTCGTGCTAGTCATTTCTATTATTATGCAAAGGAGAAGCACACAAATGTTTTTTTTAAATGTACATGTATTAAGCATCTGGCTAAGTGCGAATATATTAACCATACTAAATATGTTTATCATGCAGTTATTTTAATTATACTACTTGAAAACGGATGCAATAAAAGTTTAAAAGTACAACTAGAAACAAAAAAAAACATGTTTTTTTGCGATCGCGACCACATGTTTTCACGTCCAAGTGGTTCCGAAAATGTGATTAGAAAACGAGAAATATTTTCTCTATCAGAAATATTTGCCTGAAGAGGAACATTGCTTTAAAACAATAATTGTCTTGAAATTAGTTGTTATCGACAACTAAATGGTTATTAATTAAATAAAATAGCCGGAATAGTGTATCTGTTTTATAAAGGCGGATTTTAAATATCTACATTTGACATATCAGGATAAATTCGTATTGTAGTGGCTTAAATGCTCAATATTACTTTCGTTCAGAGCGACGGAGGTCGCTTTTGAAATTGAAGATCATAAAATCTTATTCATAGTAGTGGTAAAACTGAATACACCAATCAAATGATTAATAACCATTATAGTTTCAGATTGCACATGTTCATGGTACAACATTGACATGGTAATGGATTTTGTTTTCTATTTAAAAATCGTGCCATTACTGACAACATAATATATAAATATTCATTTCGTTGAAACAGCACGATTTTGTTTGACATGAAGGACATATTTGAAAGAATTCTGTTGAAAAGGCAATTTCGTATGTTTTGTTTGAGCATGTCCATGCGGTTAAGGGAATCATTATTTCGACCACAACCAGCCCCGGGAGGAATGTTGTATTTATCTCTTTGCTGGATCAGATCAGACTAATAATATACAATACTCTAACTGATAAACATTCAGTGAAGTGTTGAAATTCACTTTACATGCACTACATGATCAATTAGAACATTGTGGTTTAGAAAGCGTCGTGTATTTTGGCATTTGAATCTGCTTATTTTATTTTAAAAGCAGTATTAGATTTAAATAAATTTCTTTCAGAACACAATTCCGTAAACATCTTGTTTCTCAAATTTGCAAAGCTCGTTAACATAAATTGTGATTCATCATTAACATGGCAGCACATTACGATTTGATCCATTTTTATTCGGCAAGAGGCGTACTATGCAATCATTAGCTTTTTATAGCTTTTACGGATTATACAACGTAACGTTCACATTTAATAGTATGTACATGTAAGACGATTGACATGACGCGACCTGGCAATCAAACCAACTACCCGATTACCGATTGACAGACCAGCGTCAAGATACGTCGAGGCTTATCAGCCAATGTTGCTATCCGCTATGCCCTCCGACAAACTCAGATATAGCAGCAATAGTTAATGTTGTTTTAAAGCTAATTTTGCTTCGAGTTTTCTGTTAGTTTGAAGAGTAAAAATGGTGAAACAATGTCAATGTGGTCTTTATGATTCCAACTAATGATATCCTGAAAGACTAGCCGGTGGAATGAACATCATTCCATTTCGAAGCCGAAAACTAAACAGGAGAAATGCTTGAGATCGATACAAGCGTGTGTGCTTTAATAAGAAGACAATGACAACTCGAACAGTGATGGCAACCTCGACTAAGAAATACTATTGAAAATACCTTTATTTGTTAACAGTGATACATCCATTATTAAAACAAAAATACTTAAGTTTTCACCGAGAACTTCTTTACATAGATATTAAGTTATTAAAGAAATAACTGGAACATAATCATAGTTACATTTTGTTTCTTGAGCTCCCTTTTATATATCGTATCATTATAATAGTGGCGTTATGGTGTTATTCAAAACAATATAATCCATGCATACATGCAATTATGGTCAATCAATGTAAATGAAAGATAAATATAATCCGAATGTTTATAAAATGCAGCTCTATGATGTATAACAACACCCGATTAGGAAGGTTTGGCTGGAAATAATTTGTATGCAATATGAGTCCTTATATATTGTGTTTGCAGACATTATATACACGTACATATAAGTTATTAGTCTTGCAAAAGTCACTTGAATGCAACCACTGCGGTATAAGTGCCATTAAACCGGTATCATGTTTAAATCGTTTGCTACTGAGCTTGTTTGTATAGTTGTTCACATAGGTATAAGAGAGAAACATTTTTCACTAAACATTTGTGTCTGTGGACAACAACATGACTATCTGTTAAAGTCATTGACTATGGAAATTTTGATATGACACTTAATACACTTTTCACCTGAGGTTACGGTTAAATATCGAAGTCGCGCTCTCGGTCTCGAACTCTGAAAGACGATTATTCTGGCTTTAATTAAAACAGATATCAATCGACTATATTAAACTCGAATACTGAACGGATTAGCGTCCGCGTTAAAATTTGACAGGGTTTTTATCTACAAGACATTTTTAAGTACAACACTCGAAGACAGCTTATAATTTTTTTAGATTTTGTTCGTAAGGCTTGAAACATTTTTTAATACTGGGCTTGTCTCTGTAAATTCAATAGTATTCTAAAACGAATTTACAAAGCACGCAACGGTTGAACAAAACAAAATGTCTGGGAAAGTTTTCAAACCTCGGCGAACAGTTTTCATATTGATGAATACAATATATACAAACAATGTTTCATATAGCGTTATGCCTTAATAATGATCAACTTCGAAATTGTTAAAAAGAAATGCTGGTTATGTCAGGATAAATACAGGAATATTTGATCACTATTAATGGAAGAGTCTTACAATTAAACATAACCGTATGTTATTGCTATTAAAAGATGCAGATACGTAAAAGGTCTAAAAACTGGGTAAGACATCACAGCAATCAGATCTGTCAGAAGTAGAAGGAAATACAATACAAACAACTGGCCGAGCGAAATACCATAACACATTCGTCAAACAGGAGTAGTATACATATATTCAATATTATCTGCTTTTATAGAAAGCAGTAGTGAATTTTCCAGACGTCTGTCTATGAGTTCAAGAGTTATGTTGCCGTTAATTTGTAGTTATATTAAGATATATTCTAGCATTTGCGGAATATGTTTAATCTTCCAGCAGTCCCATTGTGTCGATGTTATCGCCTACGTTGTCTAAGATGTATGCGGTAAACGAAAAAGTTTCCAATATTGTTTCTCCAGACAGTTTAAGTCTATCAAATAATCAAAAAAATGATATATACATTCCACATACATCGCAAGAAAAAACAAAGCATCATGAATATAAATATATCATTCTTAATAATATAATACGCACTTTAATCATTTGATATAAGCAGCAAATTGGCTGACGTCAAATGGAAATCCCATTTCTAACGTCTTGGTTCCGTTTAGTGCCAATATTTAAAATATCAATTATGCAAAGAAGATTCTTCGATCCGCTTCGAAGAGGTTACGGCACTCCCTAGAAAGACGACTAAATGATATAGTCGGCATCTGATGTGGCCACGACAAAGACGAGTGCTGTATTCCTTGAAATAGCAGCCTTTCATACTGTCACCCCCACTATATGTGTCATGCATTGCGTATTTCACATCATTTTGGCCTCAAAATTACATCTTTGCTATGTTAAGGCAAATACCCCTTCAACTGGTCTGGGTAAATGTCCCTGTTTGGCTTCAAAACGCGTTTAAGGTAGTACGACCCTAATGTGCATTTCAAACTATGATCAGCTTGGTAATTTCTTAAAGTGTATAGTTTCCTGGATCCAAATAAAAAACTTAAAAGATTTTAACCGGCATATCAACATTTTATCTTAACTTTAATTACCTTAACACCCATTTCATTTTTATATAACAACATCACCTGAGAGACAAAAAAATTCATCTTTTATTTTTCAACATTTACCTTATATGTATGTGTAGAAATGTATTTAAATAGCCGTGGCTTTACCCTTCTTTGTTGTAGACGGTACTCGCGACGGAACCTAATTCCCCCCCCCCCCTCTAATTAGACTATAAAATTTAGAGCAAATCCCAACAGAGGTAAATACATTTTGAACAAACAAAGTCGAGTTATTTCAATTTCACTGTTTTCATATCTGTAAACAATGCGTAATAAGATCGGCAAAGTTCGTAATTTCCTGGAGACTTGCAATGGGACTTGCAGCCTCGTTCTAGAATTGACCTTTACTAGATATAACTATTGTACAACAATACAGGAAATATATCCTTAAACGCAATATTTACTGTACGAGTATAAATAAGCTTACACACCACCAAACAAGACAAACAAACTTTATACACAACAAAACAGTTGTAGGCCAAATGGTTATTATTTTATTTATTCCAGAAAAAATATCGAATATTCGAATAACGATTTGACATTCGAATATTGAAGCTTCAAGAGTCAAGATTTATTTACAGAATATCAAGAAAACCATAGCCCATGTGAACAAATATATATATATATACAATATAGTGTTTTCAGGTGATTCCATGTATACAAATTACAAGACTAAACAACCAAAAATAACATAAATATCAAATACGCAAATACATCAACTTCATATGTCCAGTAAATCAAGATATTTTATAATACAATCCATTAATTAAATTAACGTGTCAATAACGTTATATGTTTAATCACAGATAAGTGGAAATAAAGGGTATACATGTACATATATACAATAACTGTACTATGATGAGAGTTCTGTTTGCAAATATCTGTAACTCCCTATATTGTACAACCAATACAAAACGAAACTATAGGAAGCTTAAGGGAAATTACTAAAACTTTAAAGTTCAATTTTGTAATAGTCTTATCTGAATCAGGTAAGATTAGTTTATAAATGTTAACGAACATACGTCAGAGAATCATTGTACATGAACACTTTGTGCAAATATTCAGTCTAGTAACAATACAGACAGAAAGTATGTGTCGAAGTGAAAAGTTATATTTCATAAATACTTATAGATTTAAGCAATCATACGTACTTTTAAAAGCGTACCTATTTTGTTTCAGGTAGAGTTTCTTCACCAGAAGTATTTGCATACATTATTTATGAAACTATCACATTCGAATTTATTTTACTAAAAAATAAAAGCTGAACACTCACTTATGTAAAAGTAATAATATGTAAACGTATCTCATACATGTGTGTTAAACGAGTAAATATTCATAACTAACTACACAATACAAAATGTTACATGATAAATGGATATATTACAATACACATGCAATAATTAGGACGCATTCATGTCAACTGATCTAACTAAAAATGCATTGTAAACATATATACTAAGATTTCTTAATATGTCTTCTTAATCAGATGTAATTAATTGGATAAACTTTTGCATGTTTGGTTTACGTCTATAAAATAGTGGTATAAATTTACGTCTTATATCAGAGTATAGGTCACATTCCCGGACAAAGTGGTATTCGTCTTCGAAGACTTGACATGTGTTACATTTCCTCTCATCAACGGGTAAAGGATTGGCTTCGCCCGTCTTCCACTCTCGATCATAAGTCTATGTTCAGATACAGGTAACCTTGATAAATATTAAACGTTCGATCGAATATTCAAATATTCGTTTGCATCCCTAGTTAGATATGATAGTATGAGTAAAACTACAGTTTCACCACTGTTAGAAAAGTTTTAAAGTCCTGTTCCAAGGAGACCTTGATAAACACACTTATCTTTTATTAAGTATAAATGTTTTGTGCTGTTTATGGAGTTTTGAGCTTTTGTTCCATGATTCTTGTTTGTGATTTATGATCTTTGGCGTTTACATTGTGCCATTAAACGGGGTTTATGTTTAAACTTTTGGCTACTGAGCTTGTTTCTGTAGCTATTTATATAAGTAATGGATCGAATTACATAATCTTTTGGGAATGCATTAAGAGCTTTCGGGGGAATACTTCTACAAGTGTGGTTGATATGAATAGTGCTAATATATAGTGTTTAATTAAGGATTAAAATTCGACATGTTGCATTTTATTGGGGTATGGTATGCAATGGGCCATTGCATACCATACCCCAATAAAATGCAACATGTCGAATTTTAATACTTATATTTACATTCATTTAAATCTACATTTCTGCTAAAATAAATTGATTATTCAAGAGCATTTTCTCTTTTTTTCTTTCTCTCGTTGTTCTCAACGGTGGGTAAATTAGAACAGCTATCGTAACCTAATTTTATACGACAATGAATGCACAGATAAAATAGTTCCTTGTTTATATGTTTATTTTCAAGGCCAAGAATATTATAAATACGTATTATTGCATAAAATGTGTGTTTTCGGTCCGTTGTCGTGGTGTAATAAAACGCAAAAACCCGGGCGTTATCGGTAGAAAACATGCATTATTCAGTAAATTCACGTGGCGTTAATGCCCGGTTTTAGTTTTATATATGCGCTATCAGGGCCCGCATCATAACAATGAAGGCTGAGCGACCTGGTTTCTGACCGAAAGTTGGTCAACGATGCAAACTTTTGCACAAAAACATATTTTAGCATATATATAATGTAGCTGCATACAAATATCAAAACATGAAATAAACCACATATAACTTACATATTTTCTGCTGAGTTGTCTTTTCCTGGCAAGCTGATGTGTTTACTAAATAGTTTTTTCTGCAATTGTTTTTACTATTAAAAGCATTAAATTATGTCTGAAACGACAAACTCCTCCGAACTTTAGTTATTTCTGTCGATTTTATTCAGAACATACGACTTATATGGACATGATTCCATTACGTCGTATGCAATGAACAAAGAAATTTCATTTTTTTTTTCTCTGATGAGTCTGATGCTGAAGATGCTGTACATTTTATCAAAACATGTTTACAAAATTTTCAGGCTTAAATTAGTTATCAAAACAAATAATGGTTAAAGTAGGAATGTATAGGTAGTTAATTGATTACCCAAAGGTATTGTGTGTAAATAATCCCAGTAATCCAGTCAAATTTCGAAAAAACAACACTTTCAAAACGAATGAACACTGCAAAAAATGGCGTCGAAACAAAATGCAGCTGCCGAGTTATGTTGCGGCCCGAATCGAGCTTAATGTAAAACTTTTTCAATGACATCACTCATGACGTCATACAAGCACCCGTTATAAAGGTTATTTTGAACTAACTGTTTTTGCATTTCGTGACATTTAACAGCCTTTTAAAAAACACAAACGTTTCTTCAACTGTTCCATCCATCATGAAATTATCTACATAAAAACCAATCAAATTATCGTTGCTTATTTTGTTTTAACTGCTTTACTGCAGATTACAGTTGTGCATGTTGCCAATATTTTTACTACGATTTCATTGAAAAAAATAGTTTCGTAGTAAATATGCCCCGCCCCTTAGTATTATTGCGCCCAATGGCAGGACAGAAGTAACGAACAAACGCAAGCGATATCGATGGGAAATGCCATTGCACTTTATACAGAAATAAAGTGCAATTGATAAACACCAACCATCGTTAAGGAATGAAGTGTGAATGTAAATATTATTGCATGTGGATTGGCAGTAAAAATACCAGGATCAGTGAAGTTATCTGTGTACTTTTGGACAATATTTTTTTACCCTAGGAATTACTTAATTTAAATTATTTTATGTTGTACAACTTTTTTGATGTAATATTTGTAATTGTTTTTTCAGTTTTTGTTGATTAACCATATCATTCTCTATAGTATGTATGTAGACAGTTATATTAGACACTTCGACATTACTTTTCCAAGTCATACAGTTTAAACCCGTGGCAATGCTGAAATATATTGATAATTATAAGGCGAACGCGCTTACGCTTGATTCAAGTGTCGTCTTTAAAACATATTAACAGTCTATGTTCTTAATATTAGGTAGATACATATATTCCGTTTGTCGTCTGTATCATAACTTAGTGTGTATTCAACTGCGTCGTTGAAATGGTATTATCCGTTATTATCTACCTTTATCGAACAGTTATATGCATGGTGATGCTATAATACTGATATCAACTCAAGTTGCAAATAGGTAAATAATAAGGAATGTTTAGACAGACAATCGCATACGTAGTGATTTCCCCTAAAAGATATCGCGGAGGACTGACAAAAGTGTAGTAGAGTTCGGCTATAATATATGTTCGGAAGGCTTGTAGCCCCTATTCATATTTGTAATTTGTAAACAACAAACAACGAAGACGGTCTCATTTTACACAGCCCATGTACGTTTGATTACGCTAAATATGCTTTCCCTTTTGGAAGAAAAAAAATAAAGAATTGAAGTAATGGCTGTCTCATCTCAGGTCGGCATAACAGTTGGGAATGACGTATTATTGTGAAGAATAAACAGATATGGACGAAGAATAAGTTATTTATATTTATCATGAGGATGCGTTGCACACACAGCCAACATTTTCGAATACCGCACCCATCGTTCACAACGTAGGTGATAACATCGACACTATGAAACTCTCGGAAGATTTAACATTTCCATAAATGCCTGCGTTTTACTTTTATTTGGCGATCACAGAAGGCTTGATCTCATAGACAGACGTCCGGGAATTTCATTTATGTTATCTTAATATGCGGATAAGCAGGGAGTAATGTATAAATACACTTCTACTGTTTTTACTGATGAGTTCTGTAATTTCTACTGCCAGTGTTTAGTGTCGTATCTCTCTATTTCTGACAGTTCTGTTTGCTATGATGTCTTTCTCATTGCCTAGAGGTTTTAATTATCTATTGAACGACATTCGTAAACATAAGTTACATTCGCATACATTTCAAAAAGTGTTTGTCTTTAAAATGTGCAGATATTCCTTTATTTTCAAGCATACGCTTTGAATGCTTTCGATATCAGTCATTATAACACACTATGGGATCTTCTCTATATTTCACTAAACTATTATCATCATAAGACGAGCACTGTTCCCCTGAATGAAATTTCTAGGGTTTGTTTAGGTGAAATGTGGAATGTGGTATTGCTTCAATGGTGCCATCTTAACTCAATAGTGCATGCCCGTGGTCAAAACATTAGTCATTTTTAGACCACGCTCACTCTAATCCAACCATTCGCTATTTCATTGCTCCATTTCTCATATACACGTTGTACCATCATAATTATATATACAACTCCTAAAACACGATTTCCTCGAGGCAAAATGGATCACATTTAATGAAGTTAAGCGTGAAACTGTATTCATAGGCCAAGAAAAATAATCTGTAATTTATCAGGCACCTATTTCTACTTCTTTCATGGTCTAATAATAATCATTGAATATACTTTAATAGCAAACTGGAAACAATATTTCATACTGGTTACTGCTTAAAATTAGTTGTTACCTCTTGAGTTGAAGTTTAGTTACATATTCAAAAAAGGTTTAATGCTATATACTATTATCATGATTTACATTATAGTTCGTTTAGGTCACATTCCTCAATTCTATTGATTTATTTATATGATAATAATGAAAACTTTAGACAGTGTTCAAGTTTTATGGTTTGACCGTTCATCAGTTTCATAAAGAAAGTCCAAGGATGGCGTTCTCAGCCCCGAATGTGGTGTATCGTCCGATGTATAAATATCAAGTCAACTTTATCACCAAAGGACCCCCCCCCCCCTCCCACTGCACAAACCACTGTGCCATATTTATGAAAAAACACTGACTTGTGCATGATTCTGTTCTCATTTTAGATATGTTTGGCTTATCTCTATTAAGCAGGCACTAGCAATGGTAACTAGTTCAATGGCGATAAATATACATTCAAACAACAGTTAATAATACTGAAAAAAACTTAGCATATTTTCCCACAAGATACAAATCAAAAATAAGTGCATTTATTTGTAAGCCATACCATGAACAAACATGAACCCTTTTTGATGTAAGGTACAAGACCACGTTCCTCCGAAAAATATGAATGTCGGCCGATTTTAATGAAACTTGCAACAATCGATCGTCAATGACTCTATTTTAACGAGGTGTATTTATTTATTTTTTAAATTCCGTTGCTTGTTGATTTACAGAGCCACCTAGCGGACACGTGCTATTTGGCGCAATAACTGTAGTTTAGGCCCCCTGTAAACTCTGGTTACATTGAACTCGTCTTTCACTGACCACTCCATGGCGGTAATCCCATCATTTATCCGTATAGCTCTTTTGATGAGCCGGTAGTCTATGTGTGGTGTTTGTATTTATATTTGTGGTTTTCATTGTTGAGGTTTAAAACTACTTGGTTCCAATCCATATAGTTTTCACAATTTATTTCGTTTTTTTTTTTTTCATTTTTGACTTTGTAAACAAAGCTTCTATTTTATTATTCCAATAATTATCATAATCAACTTCTACCTCCATAAGAGATTCATATCAGAAGGACTGTGACACAGAGACTATAACGCGACTATTTTGTTGAATATGTCTATATTTTGTTTTAAAATGACAAGCCTTTTTTTTCGTTAACAGTTCGACTATATACACACCTCCTGTCAGCCACGAAGAAGGTCGCATGATTTTGAAATACGCCGTTTCTTTCATTCTGTAATACATTTCTAACACCAAAATGAAAACGAATCATCTTAAAAGTACATATGCTTTTAAAAATGTGTAACGCTATGACCATCGGTGTTCTTTTATACTCAAAGGAAATCATGAAGTCATATTTGCTGCAAACGACATGTTGACTATATCAGGGGCCGCATTCAATAACCAACTTAGATCTAACCCAAATTTAAAAGTATAATCTGAGTGATTTGAATGGACTGTAAAATAGCTGACCAATAGACTAAATAGAGTCACTGAGTCACACCTTAGTATAAAGCATAATAATTTGAATAAACTGCCCCGGAGCCCTCGTTTGGCTGCCTTTCTCCGTTCACTCGTGCTAATCATTTCTATTATTATGCAAAAGAGGAGCACACAACAAGACTATCTTTTTAAATGTATTGAAATAATTCTGAATGGAGTATAATAGATGCACACCTTTACACCTTGAACAGTCACCGGCTTATTGCTAATATATTTACCATACTAAAAATGTTTATCATGCAGTAATTTAAATTATACTACATGGAAACGGATGCAATACACATTTAAAAGTACAACCAGATACAAAAAAAATGAACTTTTGCGATCGCGACCACATGTTTTCACGTCCAAGTCGTTCCGAAAATGTGATATGAAAACGAAAAAAATGTCGATATCAGAAATATTTGCCTGAAGAGGAACATTGCTTTAAAACAGTAATTGTCTTGAAGTGAGTCGTTATTGACAACTTAATGGTTATTAATTAAATGAATTAGCCGGAAAAGAGAGTTTGTTTTATAAAGGCGAATTTTTAATATCTACATTTGACATATAAGGATAAATTCATAGTGTATTGGCTTAATTGTGCAGTATTACTTTCGTTCAGAGAGACGGAGGTCGCTTTTGAAATTGAAGAACATAAAACCTTATTCATAGTAGTGGTAAAACTGAATACACCAATCAAATGATTAATAACCATTATAGTTTCAGATTGCACAAAGTGTTTATGGTACAACATTGACATTGTAATGGATTTTCTTTTCTATTTAATCGTGCCATTACTGAAAAACTATATAAACATTTATTTCATTGATACAGCACGATTTTGTTTGACATATGAAGTACTTATTTGAAAGAATTCTATTGAAAAGGCAATTTCGCATGTTTTGTTTGAGCATGGCAAGGCGGTTAAGGGAATCATTGTTACGATCACGACCAGTCCCACTAGGAATGTTGTTAAACCCGTTTGGTTTCGATTTATCAATCTCTTCGCTTGATCGGATCAGTCTAATAATATACAATGCTCTAACTGATAAACATTCACTTTACATGCTCTACATGATCAGTTAAAACATTGTGGTTTAGAAAGCGTCGTGCATTTTGGCATTTGAATCTGGTTATTTTATTTAAAAGCAGTATTAGAGTTTAAATAAATTTTCTGTCCGTACACAATTCCGTAAACATCTTGTTTCTGAAAATTTGCAAAAGTCGTTAACATAAATTGTGAATCAACATTAATACGGCATCAAATTACGATTTTTTCCATTTTTATTCGGCAAGAGGCGTACTATGCTATCAGTAACTCTGTATAGCTTTTACCGATTATACAACGGAACGTTCACATTTAATAGTATGTACATGTAAGACGATTGACATGACGGGACCTGGCAATCAAACCAAACACCCGATTACCGATTGACAGACCAGCGTCAAGATACGTCGAGGCTTATCAGCCCATGTTGCTATCCGCTATGACCCCCGACAAGTTCCCTTGAGCTCCGACATAGCAGCAACAGTCAATATTGCTTTAATCTTTATTTCGCTTCGAGTTTTCTGTTTATTTGAACAGTAAAAATGGTGAAACAATGTCAATGTATCGTATTATCATAACAGCGGCGTTGTGGTTTTATTCAAAACAGTATAATCCATCTAAACATGAAATAATGGTCAATCAATGTAAATTGAAGATAAATATAATCCGAATGATAATAAAATTTAGCTTAATGATATATAACAACACCCGATTATGAAGGTTTGGCTGGTAATGTTTTCGAAGCAACATGAGTTCTCATATATTATGTTTACGGACATTGTAAAAACGCACATATAGGATAAGAGACTTGCGCTGTCCGTTTACTGCGGTATAAGAGAGAAACATTTTCTTCTAAAGATTATTATCTAGGTAAAAACATCATGAATATTTGGACTCTGTATTAGTTATTATCTAGCAACATTTGAATATGACACTCTATACATGTTTTAACCTGAGGTTTAATATCTTAGCTTCACTCTCGGTCTCGAACTCTGAAAGAAGATTATATGGGCTTTAATTAAAAACTGATATTAGCTGTTCATATTATATTCGCATGATGTGAGAGTCTGCGTCTGCGTTAATTTTAGGTAGTTTGCTATCTATCAGATCGTTTTAAGTACAACAATCGGTGACAGCTAATGATGCTTTTTTAGATTTTGTTCGTAAGGTTTGCAATATTTTTGTTCGATATCCGGAAGGATATTCCTTATTATATTTCATTTTCTGTATGTTTATCCTTATTTCAACAATGACGCATATAAACACGTAGATTTTAACTTTGAATATACTAATGCGAAAAATGTCGTGTGGCTGTCTTTTCTATGACTGCATTTTTTAAAGAATTGACGCCGTTGCTTCGGCTGCATTTATTTCCTTTGATGCGATGTTCCTATCTAGTCGTTAGTTACTAAAATTACTTTTTACCAATATATATTTTTAGGTTTACTTTGTTATTTAATTATTTCGTGCTGATGAGTAATCCGACTAAGATTATGTTGAGAATATTGATGTATGTGTGGAGTTGTTTGAAATTGTGTACGCTTAAACTACATATTTTTTAACCGCATTCGATTCGTCATAATCTTTCTTGGGCGTTAGTCCCACAAATTATTGTTTAAGCTATTTGATGGATATGCTGTCTGACCGTATCGTCATAGGCTTTAAATTTGTGCCTCTTAACAGGATGTATGTTTTATATATTAAAATTCTGGGTTTGTCTCTGTAGTTCAAATTGTATTTTAAAAAGAACGCAACAGATGAACAAAACAAAATGTCCGGAACATTTGACAAACCTTCGGAAAACAGTGTGCATATTGATAAATAAGAGATATAATAATAATATTTCATATGGCTTTATGGTTTCATGGCTTAATAATGATCAACTTCGAAACCGTTTAAAATACTGGTAAAGGATAAATACATGAATATGTGATCATTATTAATAGAATACTTTTCCAATTGAACGTATTTTTATGTTTGTTTATGTCCTTGAAAAGATACAGATGGAAATATTTATAACGTCTAATAACGCGTTAAGACATTCAGCAATTAGACTAGCCGAGCGAAATATCATAACACATACGTCAAACAGGAGGGGTATATATTTAATATCAGCTGCTTTTATAGAAAGATGTAATGAATTTCCCAGACGTTTGTCTATGAGTTCAAGATATATGTTGCCGTTTATTTGTAGTTATATTAAGATATATTCTAGCATTTGCGGAATATGTTTAATCTTCCGGCAGTCCCATAGTGTCGATGTTATCACCTACTTTGTTTAAGATGTATGCGGTAATCGACAGAGTTGGCAGTGCTCACATAATTGCGTCTCCGCCGGCCTGTAGAGTAAAGACTATCGATTGTATTTCAATAAGAATATAAAGACGGTTATAAGTTCATTTAGGGGACATAGCTATGAAGAAAATTTGTATGGCAAATATCTACGCTGATTTTCGCTTGTGCTCTCCATTGAGGTAAACTTGAATGAAACACATCTACAAACAATGAATAGTCTTACACTGCCTTGTCAACGCGATGTCGTTATATTGCCCTTTACCATAACAACGAAGGGTCTCATCATATAATATTTGCCGAAAATATCGCCTCCATGTCGCTCTTTTAAACATCAGGTTCAGAGAATGATGTGAAGAATGAACTTGTTATCAACAAGTTACAATATTGTTTTTCAAGACTGTTTAAGCCTACCAAATATTTAAGCAAATTGATATTTACATTCCACATATTTGGAAAGAAGATTCAAAGCATCATGATTATAAATATATCATTCTTAATAATAATATAACACGCACTTGGACCATTTGATATAAAGAGTAAATTGCCTGACGTCAAATGTAAATCCCATTACTTACTTCTTAGCTCCGTTAAATGCAACTATCTAAAAATCAATTATGCAAAGAAGCTTCTTCGATCCGCTGCCGAAGAGGTCACGTGTCTTCCTTGGAAGAACTCATAATCATGTAGTCGGCATTCGATGTAGCTTCGACGCAATGGTGCTTGAAATAGCAGCCTTTCATACTGCCACTGCCGTTGCACCACTCTCTGTGTCATTATTTGCGTATCTCACAGTCATTTGGCTTCAAAATGATTTCTTTGCTATAATATGGCATATACCCCGTCAACTGGAGATGGTAAAAGACCCCGTTTGGACTGGAGATGGTACTTGACCCCGTTTGGCTTCAAAACTTGTTTAAATCATACATGGCAATGTGACGGGATGAAGCCATATAAGACTCTGCGAGACTGTTATAAACTCAAAAGAAGAAGAAGAAGTTCATACGGTTAACTTATTTTATTATTCACTAGCAACGGAGCTGGGGTAGTGGAATGTCTTAATATTCACATGTGGTGTATTCATATGTTGAGCGTACAACCAAATCATTTATTGAACGTAATAGAACAACAATTATTCGGCGAATTAACATTGTTACAATCCCATGTAAATGTATTTGAAATTCAGAACTTCATTGTATAATAATCTTAATAATCTAGTTTCAATCTTTGTTGACCAAGATTCATTAAGCCTATGATATTTAAAGAATTAAGAATGTATTTATCAGGATTTGTTTGGAAATTACTATAAACATTTCATTTATTCCATGTATGGACATTTTAGAATAAACAAATGTTAAATATAATTTAGGAGAAAGTTATTTCGGAATTATGTAGTTAACTCTCAAACATTCGTAATTTGTATAAAAGTCTCTGTCTATGTTAATTTGTAAGATATGATAGATTGAGTAAAACTACAGGTTCACCACTGTTAGAACAGTTCTAAAGTCTTGGATTGAATTACAAAGACTTTGGGGTATGCATTAAGGGCTTTCTGGGAACTCCTCAAAGTGTTTTTGACATGAATAGTGGTCATATAGAGGGATAAGAGGGTATTTCGTGTGGATGTAATTCTGTGGCTGAAAAAATACCAGGGTCAGTGAAAATATTTCTTTAGTTTTGGACATTTTATATTTATTCTTGGTATTACGTATTTGAAGTTATTTTATTTTATACAACGTTTTGGTTTAATATTTGTAATTTGGTTCTCATTTTGTTAGTTACCAATATCATTCTGTATAATAAATTTGAAGACAGTTCGTTCTATTAGACGCTTTGGTATTACTTTTCCAAGTCAATTAGTTTAAAGCCTTGCTTCACGGAATAATACCAGAACGTATGGAGCAATGCTGAACTATATAGATAAATATAAAGCGAACGAGCTTACGCTTGATTCATTTGTCGTCTTTAATAACACTCTAACAGTCTAAGTTCTTGATGATACTGTTTGATACATATATTCCGTTAGTTGTCTGTATCAAAACTTAGTGTGTATTCAACTGCTTCGTTGAAATGATATTATCCTTCATTTTCTACCTTTATCAAACAGATATACGCATGGCGATGCTATACTACTTGTATGTTCTCAAGTTGTATGGAGGTAGATAATAAGGAATGTTCAGAAAAACAATCCCATACGTAGTGATCTCCCCTAAAAGATATCGCAGAGGACCGACAAAAGTGTAGTAGCGTTCGGCTATAATATATGTTCGGAAGGCTTGTAGCCCCTATTCATATTTGTAATTTGTAAAAAAACACAATGAAGACGGTCTTATTTCACACAGCCCATACACGTTTGATTACGCTAAATATTCTTCCCCTTTTGGAAGAAAAAATGAAAGAAGTAATGGCTGTCTCATCTCAGGTCGGCATTACAGTTGGGATTGACGCATTATTGTGAAGAACAAACAGGAATGGACGGAGAAGAAGTTATGTGTATTTTTATGAGGATGCGTTGTACACACAGCCAACATTTTCGAATACTGCATCCATCGTTCACAACGTAGGTGATAACATCGTCACTTTGGAACTCTCGGAAGATTAAACATGTCCATACAGTGCCGAAGCCAGACTTAAAAAATCACCGAGGCGAACGGTCTATGGGGGTCCGGGGGCACGCCCCCCCCCCTGGATTTTTTTTTGCAAGAAGCGATTTCCTGCATTCTGGAGTATCTTTGGTCGATGGTTTGTGTACATTGAGGCAAATAAAGTAAGTTGAAAAAAGTTATTTTAAGAGCTATAGAAATTGTTATATGCCCAACAAAACACCTAGGCAGGTGCCTCGGTGTGCCTCAGTGTAGCTACGGCACTGCCATAAATGCCTGCGTTTTACTTTTTTTGCGAAGATGTCTTTCCCAGTGTCGGGAGGTTTTATTTATCTATTGAGCGACATTCGTAAACGTAAGTTACATTCGCATATATGGCAAAAAGTGTTTCTCTTTAAAATGTGCAGATATTCCCTTATTTTCAGGCATAAGCTTTGAATGGTTTCGATATCAGTCATTATAACACAATATTGGATCTTTTCTATATTTCACTATTATCTTAAGACGAGCACTGTTCCCTGAATGACAATTTAAAGTGCTTGTTTAAGTGAAGTGTGGTATTGCATACAATGATGCCATCTTAAATCCATGGTCAATCCTAGTGGTAAAAACATTAACAATTATTAAACATCCTATTTAGATACACAAGGCTAGAGCGAAGGAGACACAGGACGTATATACATCATTTTCATCACGTTTTAACAATAAAAAATAGAGTAACAGCCTTTAAATGCTCAGTGAAAATTGATTTGAAACTACATTGTAGTTTTAATGAATTAATCATTATACGTCTACCAACATTTATCATTTATCATATAATTATATTATTAATTAATATTAGCCTAATTTGAGCCAGAATCAATATCAATGCAATCAATAATAACGAAAAAACTTACAACTGATACAGTTATTTCGATATCAACGACAATGCACAGACATTTAATGACAACGAAATCCATCAAAAGAAACAGCGCCAACTCCTCAAAAATAAAAAGACCCATGTTATGACAGTCATCCGACGTTACTAAGCTTGCCTTAATAAATTCAAAGTTTAAAGAACGTGTTCAAAAGGTTACAAAACTATAAAATCATTGTATAAACCAAGAGGTACAATTAGGTATAAAAAATATATTTTTATGTCGGATATTTTTGGAGTTACAAAATCTTACAAACATTTCCTTATACATGAAGTTGCATCTCGTTTCATCGGTCCTTAACTGAAGTTGGTTTGAAAGAATGCCACCATCTATAAGATAACCAAACGCGTACGCCAACTCAAAGATCATTCCAGAACGCCTTTTGGAGAAATATCTGTTTTTTATAAAGGCTAATGTGTTTTAATCTTTACCTAAATCGTACGCATTTTTTCTGTTTTCATCATTAATGCTCGTTCTCATGTTTAAACTTGTCCTTCTTTGTAAAGTCAAGTCTGTAAATTTATTTTCAGAAAATATTTCTGAGAGTAAAATACCGTCGTTTTCATCGTCTTTCGACCGACCTTAATATGAAAATCTCATGGCTTTGTTGTTTCTGATTTTCAATTAAAATTGTCATTGCATGCGTACATACATATCAATACAATTCAATTCAAATCAATATTTTATTGCCTCCAATAATGAAGGAAAATACATATACATGTATAATAGATGAAACACACACAAAGGTATTTGGTGAATAGACATGCATATAAATATATATACATAGGATGAATATAAACTATTGTCAAATGCATATATATATATGAACGAAATAATAGATAGAGCAAAACATACACTATATAACAAGTGTGTCAAATCCAGTCGATATACAATACCTAATTGAGTAAGTAAGCATACGTTGCTTGAACGCTTTGGAAATAATTTAACATTTGTGTATCGGAAAACAGCAATATATGCTAAGGGGCATCTATAAGTAGTATGAATAACGTATGCAGGGACTATAGGGATATTGTTTTTCTGTACAAAAACATCCAACATAATAAAGAATCAGAATTTATGGGTTGGAGATGTAAATAATAATAATAATAATAATAATAATAATAATAATAATTAATATTAATAACAATCTTCTCTAATGCCTTAATGACGTTTTTTTTTTAAATATTACTTACTTGTTTTGTCAGCAATGGAGACTGCGAATTGCCATGTTGTTTCCAAGAGGGTACAGGACAAGCGTATAAAACACGCGTAGATGTCGGCCTTCTCACACGGTTGGAGTTAGTGTATAGACCGCCAGCTTACTTCATAGAGACTGCTACGATAATGGACCATAGAACTTTGATGATATCAACACATCTGGAAGCTTGTACCTAATGTTTTCTTCATAAATAAGTAGTATCTTAAGGCTTTTTGAATTTATAATGTGCCGCCCGTAATGGCGTGGAGGTTGATACAGATTTAAAAAAAAATTATACCGGAGATCAAATGCATTGCACGGGATTCAAAAGTGTGTTTTTTATGTTGTAGATGAACTTTAAAAAATTGTATTACAAATATTGTTTGTGAATGTAACTGATGGTTAACAGTAAGTCGAGAGTATATCTTTAATATTTCGAATATGTGCTGTTTTAATATATTTCCGATTGTGGATTCATGGTCTGACAGGGATGTTAGAATACAATCTGACGTCGAAAGAAATATCACAAAACCCTTGATGGATTTGATATGCCTTAAAGGCCTTTTCGTTCGTCGTACCTTTCGGTGTCATATACATACCGGACCCATAATTTTCTTTAGGTGTCTCCATTTCCTACGCCATGCGACCGTCGGGGCACCAAAACGCTACTTTTAAATGGGAACTAGCATACCTTTTAATGGTAAGTAAGTAATGCTGGTCTCGGCGAGCTGCGTCCATAGCATAGGCGTTCGCGGGTCCGATCCGGCGAGCCCGACTTCGGCACGGGCTCTTACTCCCGACAAATAAAGTGTCCTATGTCACCTGTCTACACTTATATAATCGAAACAACATGGACACAATCCAGCAGCCAAAAATATAATTTTATCTTCTTTGTGGACAAAAGAATAATCGCCTACCAGACACGTTATTAGGACACTTCATACGACACTATATCAAGTTTATCTGAGAGAAATGTTTTTGCCATAGAAATTGAACTCACCTTTGAACGGTCAGCGACAGCATTTGTTAATTTGGTGTACGCTGTCTCATTCTAAATGAAACAGAAGTTTTCTTCCTCTTGTTAGTTTCTAATCATCAGAAGAATGCCCCTTTTATTAGCTTGTAAACATTTTTTTTTTCAAATTAATATTCTAAAGGTTCATAGTCAGTCACATCTGCCTAACAGATGAAACGTTCAGTTAATTAGTATAATTTTAGTTCTTAGAAAATAACGCAGATGCCTACTAGTTAAACATTCTCTTTTGTTGTTATATCTTTTGCAAAACAATTTTAAAGGCATGCTTAACAACATAGCATTGGAATCTTTGTTTTATAAAATTGGTGCGAGTTAATATTCCAAAATATTTTCTGGCACGAGTCTTCCCTGTATCGTTCATTGTAGTATAAAATTATCAGTGCTAAATTCGTTATTCGGTACCCATTATAGAAAAGTGCAGTTTCGATAACTATCGAAGAAAAACTGCTATGAGAACATCCCATTTTGGCCATTTACAAAGAGCTTAACTAGAAATAGACAAATTCGACATGGAAAATGTAATTACTTTTCGTTGATGGGGTTAATAGTAAGATCATATAGAGTCACATTTTCATGACTACGAAGGTGCGGAATAAGCGTAGTTAACGAGCCATTCTTAATCATTAAAATATTACTTCAGTTCATCTTACTGTCTTCAAATACTTCTTCAAATTGTCAACACAAAATCTGACGCAGGGGTGTGTGTATCGTATGAGTGGCAGTATTCGGACCTTTAAACACCCGCAAAAGTTGAAATTATAAATGTTAGCCTAGTACGTAATGATTACCTATCTGCAATTCCATGGGCGTAGGTTATATATTTAAAACTGGTTTGCAAACATCGAATTTGAAGGACGATATGAACCCTGGTTTTAAGCACTCACATTTTAGACACTTCACTCATTAGCAGATAAGACCTTTCTTGATTCTTGCTAGAATAAAAGGATGTGCCTTTAACTGTATACAACATAAGTAGTTTATAGTATGCTATATGTACGTATAATAACTGTGAAAATTCAGCTGTGGACACTTCAGTGACAAACATCTGGCGGACCATTTGCCTGAAGAGATTTTCAGGTAAGTCTCGAAACAATTGTTGTTTTATATTACATGAAATTTAGAATGAAATATCAATGACATAAGGACTGTGAAAATTTATTAAAATATTGTTTTTCGATTAAAAAAGTAATATTTAAGATTTATTTACATCCAACATTTTTTTCCTTGATATTTCTTTTATATGCTGTTGTATTTTTGTCAGTTTGGTACAAATGAAAGCACTGTTTTAAGCAGAGATAGTGCATTTGTTCCTAAAAGTATGTTAATGAAGAAAACAAATGATTTTATGTATTGCTCCTGAATAAGGAGGGGCTAGCCATGGCAAGATCGAACTAGAATTAGAGACAAATGATTAACCACAGTGAGCTTAAATGACATATAGTCAATGTCAAATCAAAATGCTTAATTCCTGTTCGAATTCTTCGTAATATTTGATTCACGACTTGCATATTGCGCACATTCAGACATCCGCCCATTAGTTTAAACTTATTTAATTTTACAACGGTTGTGAAACAAGCTATTGCAACTTTATTAATCACTCTCGTTGACACGGTGTTGCACGAGAGTGTTGTCTTGTGTTGTGGGGGAAACCGGAGTACCCGGAGAAAACCCACTTGGTAGGCTTGGTGACCACTAACCAAACTCACATGCACCGAGGCCTTGGTGAGAGGCGAGTGCGCTAACCATTGCGCTAACCGGAAAACAAAACCGCTTATTAAAAGAGAATCAATTTACACAAACATACACCAATACGAATGCATAGTTAAGTACGCATTCATAACGATATAGTGTAAATAGTAAATACAAATACAATCATTTTAAAGAATGGGTTGATTATAATACGTGTATTAAAGCTGCACTCTCACCGATTATGTACGTTTTGACATTTTGTTAGTCTTTGTCTTGGAACGACCCAATTTATGCTACAATGCATGGGAACCAGTGATATAAGACTGCTGACAAAAAATCAGATCAAAGATATTCAAATTCAAGTTCAAAAATAAATGTTTTATACATTTTTCTTAAACCGTTAGTAACGTTCTTAGCAATAAAACATTAATTTTCGAACTGAAATATGAGAATTTCGAATCTGAACAATTGTCAGCAGTTTTATAATACTGATTTGCAGATTTTTACGCAAACATTCGCTCATTTCAAGGCAAAAATTGAGAAAAAAAAATGTCAAAACGGTTCATCTGTGAGAGTGCAGCATTAAACATAAAAACAACCAAAGCCTTAAAATGGCATTTGCATAGTTTTGTTTGATAACAAAGGACATGGAGGTGAAGGAAAATGATGCACATATTCTGCTTTTATTCGCAAGCACTTTTCTCTTAAGAGATTCTAGAATGGATGCAGCGGATCGCTTATTATAGGCCAATGCACTCCATGTGACCAGTGGTCACTACAATGTTTTCTGACAAGCCCGGTTTAACATGCTGCTTTAGATTTGGGTGATTCATTTCAACCCACAGATACATAAATAGTTCTTGCCGATATATGAATACATTTACTGAATTCCGAGTGTCAGCTTGATGATTGATAGATAGTTACTTCATCATATATTCCAGTCTGTAATGTTCTGAGAAAACATCTGAGAATAGGTACACACAATACTTAACGAAGGAATATATATCCTTAGTATATGCATGAGGTATTATTTTAACCGTCATTTCAATTGAGCAAAAAAATGGCTAAAACGACCTGATCATTTCATTTTTTTGTATCTGAATCATGGTATATATATTTTCTATAATATATATATATATATATATATATATATATATATATATATATATATATATATATATATATATATATATATATATATATATATATATATATATATATATACGGTTTTAAAGGTCACATATGGATAAACCAAACCCAAATTGCTTCTTTATATGCAAGTACGCATATGTATCTTCGTATTAAGCAATGTTTTAATTTAAAGCTTGTCCCTAGTTTTCAGTGTATAATTTGTATATTTGACAATACAGTCAAATTTAAGATAGCATCGAAAATGATGCTCACGCGATTGATTAAAAATGGCTAACAACTAATAATACAAAAACCTACTTCATTCTGTGGAATATAAGTCCTGGTAGAATTTTTTGAAAAAATGTAAAATTAATTCTATAAGCAATGTTATATCACCAGGTTGATCAACAAAGGCCAACTAATTTAGGTATGTTTAATCCCCTATTAAATAAAAGTCAATGTACCTAGACCGTATTATTATATGTTCGTAAAGGTAGAACATTTCGCCCTCTTGCTAGTTATGTTATTTTTTAGGTTTGGTAGAAACGCTGTAGAGACATGAACAACACAACCAAAATCGCCGGGACAGATTCCGATGCCGCCGTAATGCCACTTATAGACAGCGTTCCCGCCTGGTGTCGACACTTACTGACGGCGTTTTTTGCTGTAGCCATTTTATTGGGCATACCCGGAAATTGCTTGGTGGTAAAGGTCCACTTCTACCTTAAAAAAAGATCTGTAACAGATTGGATGGTATTCTATCTGGCTGTCTCTGACTTGTGTTCGCTATCAATATGTGCGCCCTCGTTCATTATGACAAATGTTGGTGTATGGAAATTGATTATGCCTTCCTGGCTGTGCAAAATCCACTTCACTATCATGAACATGGCTTACGTTTCTTCAAATATCCTGATAGCATTGACAGCACTAGCAAGGATGAGAAAAACTGTAGGACGCTTAGATTTGTTATCTTCAAAACAAGCATGCTATTTTGGGATAAGCATTATTATCGGATCTCTTTGTCTTTCTTCCGTTGCCTTTACATTGAACGGAAACAATTTTAAGGGTCAATGCTATTTTAAGCCAGAAATGAAAAAAATCCAAATGTACATTTATATCACATTTCTGGTTATATCGCTGATATGCAGTGGAATAACATTTGTCAGTTATGGTAAAATTGTTTATTTTCTAAGAACAAGAAGACGAATCGGACCAGGTGAAGGAAACGCACACAGCGCTTTTAGCAGAAATTATCTCCAATCGATGCGAAGTAGTAGAATAATGGGAGTCGTGTCTTTTGTGTTTGTCGTTTCTGCTGTAATCCCTATGACCACTCTGTTAATTTTTATTGGTCTGAATCTGGAAGCAAATTCGTATATTACGAAGGTTCTCATATTCATTTTGTCTAGGATATATTTCATCGGCAACTTTGCTAACCCTATTTTATATATCTGTATGTCCTCAACTTTCAGGAGGAACATGTTTTCAGGTTCGTGCTTGTCGGAAAACAACCCTTCAGTTACATAGGAAAACGTTTACAAAATCGATGAACTGCATGTTCATGCTTTTTAACATTTTTATGTTTTTCTTCAATACTATAATTGAATGTCAATGAACATATATAACTGATTTTTTGTGTTGAACTAAACACGTATTTAATGTAACCAGGTGGCCTATTTCAGTGTTCAAAGTATATCAAATCGACTTTTGATTGAAAGTATAAAATTATTAACATACTTAAAATATTTTCATTAAAATAAATGTTCGTGCAGTAATTGATGTGTTTAACATACCTGCTTATAATTTCAATAACGAAAACGGTTCCTGAGTAGGTAACGTACCTCGTTTGAACCACATTGTCAAGAAATGCTTCATTAACCAGCGTGGGAAGTTAGTGATTAATGTTGACATTAATTCGCATCATAAGTTTACGAGTTTAGTCTCGGCATGCAAGTTAGCACGAAGAAAACACAATTCTTAATTATTTAAAACCTCAACTATTTCGCTTTTGCAACTAGACAACGTGTAAATGTGTTTTATATATCTTTGTTTCGGATCTTAACAGAAATGATTTTTAGAAAAGGATTTTTTTATTGCGGCTTGCCTATTAATCTTCAGAGGAACACTGTAGTAGACGTACATTCTAAGGACAGCTGGCACATTGCAGACAAAACACGATATGCATGGCAGGAACTTACTGATTTTGCCAAATGTATGTGGTTTAATTTACCACGCGGACGCAGAGATGTATAGGATCTTTGGGCTACCACGTTCTGTTCAGTACAGTTATACTTGTACTGATTAGTTTTAAGTGCGTAATATAACTTGTATGTTTATCGCTTCTGGGGGAAGAAAGTGACGTTCATATGTACATGAATAAAGGTTAATCGCAATCACTAGAACATGATTAAACGACACTTTCCGTGTGTAACCTTCATTTTCAGTTACCTTTGCACTGTGTCTTTACGAAAACGTAAGAATATTTCATCATAATATTTTTTCATAATATTTTCAGATTTTATATTTTATTAGCTCATTTTACTATTTAAACCTCAACTTCAATTTTTTAGATGAACTGCCTTCTTGCAATTTCGGTTATCATTCGATAAACGAAACATCTTCGGATATGTTCGGATCGCGAGTCATCGCATAACAATATACATGGAAATTGTTTATCTTGTTATTGTTTGTAGTGTGTTAGCAAGTCCCTTAAAAATAAATCAACGTTTTAGAAAGTATTAATTATGATATGTCATTCAATTCAATTTATTTATTTGCTTTATGTAGCCTCCGATACAAATACACAATATACAACACGAATTTAACATACTGCATGAAGTTATGATATAAACAGACAAACAACACAGTCAATTTAAACAATGTTGACGTATTATGGTTAACAGTGCATGTCGAAAGAAAATATATCTAGGTATATGTCCCTCTCTTTAAAAGAGTAGTAAAGATACTTGGCAACTTCCCGAATTAGATTCACATTTTCGTTTGACATCAAAGCATAAAACTTGAACTTAAAACAAGGCTTGGGTATTGACAATAATCCATAGATATTTATCTCGTTCGAATATCATAACATTTTGCGATTACCACACATATCCAAACCCATTACTGTATAAGTTACGCTTAGCATCGGTTACCGAGTTTTCATACCCTATATTGTCGTAATATATAAGCATCTCATAACACAATCTTGTATATCTATCTTTGGGCAAATTGAGTAACCTTAACAAATATTAAATACATCGTTTTTAGCTTAAATGTGCATAGGATATATCTCTGTATCTCCAAGTACAGCATCATTACACGCAGTGTGATAAACATTCAAAAGTTTTGTGCAAGCATACATCTGCACTGTTTCTATGCATTGTGGGTGTTTTAAGCCCCAAATTTCATAACCATATACCATAATCGATGCAATTTTCGAATCAAATACTTAAAAAAAGAGTTTTATATGGCAGGCAAGATTGATGTTGTAGAACTAAATATGAACATTAGTACCTTCTTTGCTTTCACCGACATGGCCTCTGTCATTTTATACATTGAAAAAAAAACATCCCGGCATAAGGAAATCATTGACAATTTCTATCTGTCTGCCATTATATGACGAAATTTCTCTTCTAGCAACCATTCCATCTCGTTTAAAAACAAGTACTTTTGATTTGGTGGTACTTACATCTAGTTTGCCCCTTAAACAGAAATGATACAAAACATTTAATTGTTTAAGTAACCCTACAACAGTATCTTATATCAAAGCAATACCATCAGCGAATATACGCAACTTTATTTCAACAATATCCGGAAATAATCGAATCCCTCTGATATGATGTTCACATAACATCGAATATCATTCATTTATGAACATTGCAAATAAAACGGGGCTTTGGCTACAGCCCTGACGTAAACCAACCGGACATGTAATTATGTCTTATACACCCTCTTTCAATCTTACACATGCTTTTACAGATGAATAAATACTTTGTATTGACTTTTATAAGTGACACCTAGAACAAATTCGTTTTAAAACTTCATACACAATTATCCGAACAACTAAATTAAAGGCTTTTTGAAAGTCTATAAAAGCGTCATATTCAAGTTTCCCTTTCTTACATAAATATTTATCAACAGTGGAGTATATAACAAAAGCATTATCAACTGTAGTATATCCCGCCCTAAAGCCTGCTTGGAATTTGGAGAGTGTATTGTAAACCTTAACAAAAAGGTAAGTTTCTTAGTTGTTTTTGATATATGTGCTTTCTTAAAACATTCAGTAATGCTATACCCCTGTAATTATCAGGTCTTCTATAACTACCCTTTTTTGTCGTGGTATAATGACTAATTTGGCCCAGTTATCTGGAAATTCACCTCTAGAAAACAATCGATTAAAAAGTTTACGTATAAATGGTTACACTACATGTACACCATATACTTACTGCTGGGGTATAAGACTACCTCCAAACGCTTTATTTATTTTCAACGCTTTTACTCTATGTAGTATTTATTCATCAGTAATCTCAGAGCTTGAAATCATCAATATCATCAAAATTTGTATCTATATCAACAGTGACACATATATTATTACATAGTTACATGTTTTTTCCTTCAGTATTCGAAAATAGATTACTGAAGTGATCATACCATTTTACCAATGATATAAAATTCTCTAATTTATATTTATTTAATACCCGTTAAATGCTAAATGTAATACTGTTTCAATTTAACGTTTATAAGTGAATTCAAGTGGTTGATCTTTTCCCGCGTTATTGTGATGTCATATGATAAAATCTTTTCTGTTACTGTCGGGTCGTTCTGTTTACAGAATGGGTAAGAAAGGGTTACTGAAAGGTTTTCTTAAATCAAATCAAGTATTTTTTAATAATTCTTGAATGAAATAATGAACTATTGGAGTAAATATAAGTAATGAATTTCGGGACTGATGTCATTATCGGGGATATGAACGCAATTGGGCTGGTCAAAGTACGTATGGAGTTCCTAGGACTCCTAACACTTTTAACACCCAAATTGTGTTCCAACCTCGATCACGACATCAATCCCGCCATTCATTCGCCATAACTTGTGTTTAATCGAAAGACATTCAGAGTATTACAGGATATGAAGGACCTTATATATGACCAGAATATAATTGGTTTTGAAATCTAAAATTTATAAATAACAATTTAAATCGGAAAGAAGTAAATTAAAAGTTAAAAAAGAATAATTTAGCATTGATTCACAGACAATGTTCGTATGAAAAACTGCAAAAACAAGTCAGGACGAACTAGTCGAAAAATTAAATATAAACCCCGTTCAATGGCACAGAATCAACGCCAATGACACAGATCAGAAAAAGAAACTTTAACAAAGTAGAATCACGGACCGAAAGTTATAAATGGGATAGCTAATATATATATATATATATATATATCTAAGGATGTCGGGAATGTTTTTGTTCTTTAGGTGGCACGATTCCGGACGGAACGCGAACGTCTGGCGTCTAGGACGTTATTTGGTCACCGGTTTCTAATGTCGAAAAGTCCATCCTAAACATTACTTTTCGGAAGTCGGGACCTGTTTTTGGTCTGTAGGTAGCTCGTTTCCGGACTAAACGCTACCATGGGGGCATCTGGGACGTAATTGGTTACCGGTTTTTGACGTCATGTCGATATGTGTCTCCTAAACGTTACTCTTCAGCGAGTCATCCCATACCTTATAATGGGAGTTAATGACGAAGATGTCTCAGGATCCGCGTATGCGCAGAAATCGGGAGTGGTTTTGTTAAATGGCTAGTTTCCCGACGAAATGAAATCATCAAAGCGCTTCTGACACAATTACGTCATCATTTGAGACGTCAACAAGTTTATTTTATAAGTTACAAATTGCGCCAAAAATACGTTAAAATGGGGTAGTTAAACTCGCAGATATTTTAGAAGTCGGGACCTTTTTTGTTTACAAGTTGGCTCGTCTGCCGACTGAGCGCGACCGTCAGGGCCTCTGGAACGCAATTTGGTCACTCTTTTCTGACCTCAGCAAGTGCCTCTTAATCGTTACTTTCCAACGGGGCCTCCGTATCATAATCTTATCTTGGGTAGTAAATGTCGAAAATATATCAGCATCTGAGCATACGCGGATGTCGGTACCGATTTTTGTCCTTAGATGGCTCACTTCCCATCGAAACCGCCCCCCCCCCCCGAGGCGCTTTCAGATATCTAAGGATACGCGCATATGCGGAAGTCGGGACCTGTGTTGTTTTGGGGGTAGCTAGTTTCCGGACTGGACGCGACCGTCGGGGCGTCTGGAACGTAATTGGTCATCGGGTTTTGACGTCACGTCGACAAGTCCCGCCGTAAACGAACAAACTTGGTCCCAGCTCTCTTTTCGGTCAGGAAAAGTTCGAACTTGTCGCACACATTTTTGTCCCATTGTAACCCCATGGGTAGCCCCCGTTGACCTTCAGGGACGCCCATTTGCGGCCTAGTGATGTCAACAAAAGTAGGGCTAACATGCCATTCGCCTTCTTCTTCATTTGCCACTAAGCGGCACGCAAAATGACGCCCATGGACGCCCAACGTTAAACAAAAGTCTTGCTAACATGACATTCGCCCTTCGAAGACGAACGGGACAGGTCCAATCTACTGTGTTGAAAAAAAGGGTCAAACTCGGCGCGTAAAGTCGGCCTAGTGATGTCGAACAAATTTTGTATACATGAGTTTCGCCTTCTAAGACGACCACGAGAGTTTACAAACAATCGCCACATGTTAAATGGATTTAATTCATGTTGTTATTAAATGATAAAGTGTTGGATGTTCATAACTGCATCGGCAAAGAGATATTTAATTTATGTTGAAAGTGAGATCTTGTCATTCACAACAGAAATGTAATCAACCTTCGTTAAATGCTACACATTTTTCAGCATTTGGGGATGGGGCCTCAAGGGAGAATGATTTTTGAGGTCGGTTGTTGGCGGATTATTGTTTAGATACTGAAACATGTTTTTTCTCTGATGTTATACCACCAAGATCTGCACCCGCGGCGGCTCCAGGCAAGCTCACACCCCACGCTTCCATGCATACGGCGGCGGCCCTCCTACTCGTCGCCGCGTGGCTCCCAGGGGGCCCGTATTGCGGCGATTTCTATCCAAATTATTTCGAATTTACACGGCACCTTGTTATTGGACCGATTTGAATGCAAGTGACAGGATAGGAAGGGATTATAGGGTGTAGTTTTGTCGCTCCTTATGTTGTTTTGCGTACCACTCTCCATGCAAGGCTGTATTTTCGAAAACATTTTAATTTTGTGAATTATGAATTGAAAGTAAAATTATGACTGAAGAACGCTGATTTTCTACTCAATTGATATCTATACTTGAACCCATGGTTTCTCATTATTATATGAAACAGCTGAAATTGATATTATGTTCGACATGAACATAGTAACTGCTATAAACATACTCGGTTTCGCCAGATAGTATTTCTTAATTTATACAAAAGACATTCAAATAACAGGTGATTCTCATCTTCTAACCAAGTATATGCTCTTCGTAATCGTTCTTCTTTTGGAAATTTGTTCATTTTCCGGTGTCATTAAAGATAGTCATGATAGTCGTAATTTAGTTAATGCTAGTTTATACTTTTTAATATTAACAATCTTCAGATATGCTTGTATTTCAAAATTTCAAAAAAAACAACTCCATTAAATGACGCTCTTGTTGATTTCTCTAATCTATTATGCCAATTTTGGATATAGATAGCTTTAACGCGAAGTTAATCAAAATAACATGCGCACCTTTAAAAATATATATTGATATTGTGCAAACGCGTGTCATACATAACGATGCCATACCGTAGCGCAAACACTACTTGCCTATAAAAGCTCAAAAATTAAGTGTCCCACGTTGTATGTCTACATTAATACAATCGAAACAACACAGACACTATCAAACAGCCAAAAGTATATTTTTATTATCTTTATGGACAAAAGAATCAACGCCTTCCAGACAAGACAGGACACTTCTTACGACAATAAATTAAATTTAAAATATTTTTACAAGTACAGTAGACGAAAGCTTAAACATAACCCCCGTTTAATGGCTCAAGATCAACGCAAAAAACAATGAACACAAAACATGAATATTCAATAAATATTTAATTCACCTTTGAACGGTCAGCGACGGTGGCCGTTACTGCGGATATTAATCTGGTGTACGCATTGGTAATAAATTAGTTTAGTTAAATCAAATGGGGAAATTTTAGAACTGATTAGAAAGACCATTAGAGGTTCTTTCTCTCGAAAAACGTCAAACGAATTCAAGATCGTTGTACTTCATTGTCCGGATATATACTCGGAGTTGTCATAGTTTTGCGTGCAAAATGTGTGTGCGTGCGAGGGTGCGTATGTGCGTCCGTCCGTGGATGTGTATAAAAGTTAGATATTATTAGATTGGTTTAACTTAAAACAGTTTCAAGACACGATCCTATATATCAGTCTTGTCTTTCAATAGCTATGTCCTCCGAATTTTACACAGACCAGTTGACAATTAAAATAGGAACACATTTGGAAAAGCATGAAACTTATTTGGTTGTTTACAGTTTATGAAACAACAATTTCAAGTTAAAGAGTATTAATTAATTCACATCTGCCTAAGAGGTGAAACGTTCAGTAAATTAGTATAATTTTAGTTTTAGAAAATAATGCAGAATTCTGCTAGTTAATCATTTTTTCTTGTTGCTGTTACCTTCGCAAAACAATTTTAAAGGGAGGCTATTGGACTATTTTTATTTGTGAAATTGAAACACGTTAATATTTCAAGTACTTGATATCAGAGCGCGAGTCTTCCCTGTATTTTTCAATGTGTAATTTTCATTGTAGTATACAAATATCACTGCTTAATAAGTATGCAGAAACCATTATAGAAAAGTGTTATTTCGAAAACTATCAATGAATGCTACTATATGGTCATTTTGGCATTGCATAAAGAGCTTAACAATTAAAACACTATTACTACATATGGAGATAATAAATAGAATGTATTTGAATAAAAACAAGAACAAATATTTTCGTTAGGGTTTTGAAACGGTCATCGAAAAGCAGAAAAAAAACCCATTAAGGTGGGTTATACAATGAAGTAGTTAAACGGCATGAAGTAACATCTTAATGATTAAGAATGGGGAGAGTGTGCGTAGTAGGCGATCTAGAGACGTCAAACATTAAAGTCTGGGGCAAATAAGAACCGCCTTCTAAGACGAACAGAATCAGTTCCAGCTCTTTAAATGGTCGGGAAAGGGTTTTACAAGGCGCACGAAGTTCCTACGGTAACGCAATGTTCACATGACATTCGCCTTCTACGATAAATGGAGCTGGTCCCTTTGCTATGACTTGTCGGGAAAATGTCTTACTATGCGCAAACATTTTATCCATTGTATGTCAATGGGTACCCAAAGTGACGCCCAGAGACGTTTTTAGACGGTCAAGTGACGTGACACAAAGGTCTGAGTCACATAATATTTGCCCTCTTAGACAAGTGTCTAACTAGCGCACAAAGTACCAAATGTTACCCTATGAGCGGCCTCGGTGTGGCCAAAAACGAATGCACATCGGCGGCCATCTGACATCATAAAAAACCGGATCACATGAAATTCGGCTCCTTAGAGGGACTTTAACCGGTCCCTTATCTCTAGTTGGTCGGAAAAATGTATAACTTCTCGCACAAATATTCCCTTTGTTATCTTTTTGGCGGCCCCGGTGACGCCCATAACCGCCCAAGAACGGCCGTCTGACGTCAAACAAAAGTCTGGTTCACATAACATCTGCTTTCTAAGACGGATGAAATAGGTCCAAGTTCTCTTTCTTATCGGAAAAGTGTCTAACGAGGCTCACACAGTTTCCAAATTATACTCAAAGGGCGGTCCCTGGTGACGCCTAAAGACGCCCATAGGGGCCTAGTGACGTCAATCAAAAGTCTGGTTCACATGAAATTCGCCTTCTTATACGCACGGAACTATCCCCAGCTGATTAACTTGTATGGAAAAGTGCGTAATTAGGCGCTAAATGTCTCCCATTGATATCCAATTGTTGGTCCCGGTGACGTCCAGAACCACACATTGGCGATCTAGTGACGTCAAACAAAAGATTGGCTCACATGACATACGCCTTCTAAAACGAATAAAAATCGGTACCATATCTCTACTTGGTCGTAAAAATGTCCCCAATGATGGGACGTCCCGTGTTGCCGAAAATAGTTTTGTTTCATGTCAAAAGGCCTCCCATGGGCGGCCTCCGGTGACGCAAAGAACCGCTTATGGGCAGCCTAGAGACATCAAACAAATGTCTGGTTCACATGACATCTGTGTGAAGGAATAAAGTTTGGCAAATCAATAGGAGTTTAAGTGTAAACATCTTTGTTGTTGCAAGTGGTTGATTGATATTTTTACGTGATGTAAGTAATGCATAGTAAAATTGTCAAAATAGCTTATGCATGTATAAAATTCCAGGTGGTCTAGTGGTTCAGGTGTCGATTAACTTTTATAAGTGTTTTCTTTCTTGATACCGGCGTGGGTTCGCACCCCACTAATTCGTACATACTTTATTTATATTATAACAGTATTTTTCTACAATTGTCCTTAATATAGAGTAAAATAATGATAGATAAGTGCTTTCAGATGCATAATCGCGAAACTATTTTAACTCCAAATGTCTAAGTTAAAAAATGCAAATCATTTGTGTATAAAGCAACATAGAATTACAAGTATTCAGAAAGTCACGTGATATGCAAATATCGTAATGACGTTGTGCGCGCTAAATTAAGACTAAACTAAAAGTAACTTTCGGTTTTGTTGCATTATTTTTTTAATGCATTAACTGCATTTTTGGGGGCTTAACAATGTAAAAAGGGTTATCAGAAGTCATTTAAATATACATACAAAAATATATATTTACATCAATAATACACAATGGAACATTTCAAATACATGCTTAATATAAATATGTTGATAAATGTTCATGCGGATATGCCTAACGAAGCTAACGGCTAAGATTAGTTGAATTATTATACTCAATCAGGTCTGTTCAAATCAATGAATGGTTTGGAATCTTATTTGTTAAAATGATCAGTCATTGTAAATAGCGAGATTGAACGATATATCACAATATATATATCATTTCATTTATAACAAAACCAAGTATATCCGTATATGATCATAACAGAAAGTTCAATGAAGTAACAATGCAGCTCGTATTGTGTTTGAGTACCACTTACTGCATTTCGCTTGTCTAAAATTAATACCTTAAAACTAAGTGATTATAAGATTATCAAAAAGACCACAAAACCATATAAGTTTCATTGTAAATAAATATTGAACGTGTTAAAATAATCCGATTAGCGCGTTTGTTTTGAGATCATTGAAATATAAAGAAAGTAAAGGGCAGGACGTGTTAAATAATTTAATCACCACTCTTTGTTGACTTGGTGTTTCAAGGATATAGCGGTTATAAACACAACATTAGAACATGGTGCGTACCCTATGTGTCAATAAATATATAACAATCTTTATATTTAGAGAAATATTGATTTAAATTCTGTTTTTATATGAAAAACACTTATGTTTAGGAGATATAAGTGCATCCAATATAAACATTTTTTTTTCTTTATGGTTATAAGGTTAATACCTTGAGGACGTAGAATCTGGAAATAATGAAACAAAATGAAACAAAGCAAGAATAACTTTTTTTTCAGTTTCATCTTTACATTTAAGTTAGTAAACTATATTAAAGATACCAAAACCCATGGAATGTTTTGTTTTTCTAAATAGTCAAAAGTTATAATGTCTAAAGAACGTATGGTTATCAGGCACTCATTAATATAAAAATAAAATTGCTAAATTACCATAATAAACTTTTGTTTAATATATCATGTCATAATAGTAACGTGATAATGGTGTTATTAAAAAGGAACATACACAAATAATGTAAAGCTTAATTATTTTAAATTAAACATATAAATTAGCTCTATGTTAATAACTGAAATGCACTAAAACATCTTTGCATCCGAATGAGTGATTGCTTACCTTAAAGGTGTTTTTTTTCAATTTTCAGGCAGCCAAAATGGACAAAGCTCAGTTCGAGAATGGTGAGGGATATTTGAACTCTTATTCTCTTAAGTCTGATACGTTTGAACGAATCAGTTTATTCACGACATTACCCTTCTAGTAATTTCGGCATACTCATCCTCCGAGCGGTTCTCCACCATTATATCACCTTACTTCTTAGTTGTGCCCGGGTTTGGCCAGCACTACTCAATTTAGGAGACTGAAATAAATCGGAATTTTATAAACACTATCTGTATAAAAAATGTTTACTGTTTATGAAACAAAGGTCAGTAACAGGAATCTAAACTCAATGTAAATAACATGGTGTTTTGTAGTCAGAAATTATTGATCTTTCATGTTCTACTTTATGAAAAACAATTTAAAAGCCTCTAATCAACCTTGCCCTCTTAAACGAGCACCAATAGTTGTCTCTCCCCATTGAAGGGAACTAATGTAGAATTCTATTTTTTATTTATTTTGTCATCATTTTCTAATATTGTTAAATTATTACTTCTGTTTATTCCTTTTGGAAACCACATGCAAAAATGCAAGGCAGAAAAAAATAAGCTGTTTAGAGACACCCGAGGACACAAGACAGAAGACACAGATTAAACAATAAATACAATATCATCATTATCAATACATGTTGCGGTAACCATCTTGTAACTGTCAAGTCAAATGTATATTACATCTAGAATTGCATGTGCGTCGGCTATGAAATATTTGATTTAAGTTCATTATCATAGTTTTAAGTATATCTCCGGTCCAATGGCAGTTCAACTGATACAAACAGAAGTTTTATAAACAAGAAAACGAGATAGATCAAACATTTTTTCTGCGTATATTGCGAATTCACAGTTAAGTTTCATTTCTGGTACAAGAACGTTCAGATTTATAGCATTTTGCATTCAATTAAAGGAAAATAACTTTGTTCGAAAATGATTTCATTAAATTATTATGGCAAACTGTTCCATTAAAACATTTTAGTTGCAAATGTACTACAAAGCCTTTGAGCGAGGTCGCTTTAAATGAGGAAAGAAAGTGAATCTCTTTTAATATCATTTTGAGCGGATCACACTGATCGACAATATGTTAAAAGTGCTATAATATTGTAATTGGCGGTCTTAATGCATCCTTACATTGTTATAAACCTTACCGACGTTTTAAGTATTCCAGACAAATTCTAGAGTGGTAAAGGCATCTTTATTTGAGTCATAGATTTATTATCAAATTTCATCATTGTGCATATGTAATGCCGGCGCGGTACAAAATATTATGCCGCAAAACACAGATGACATGTTGGCGAAATCCTTGAGTAAAATGATAAAGGCATTGAAGTTGAGTTTTGGCAATTTGAGAGTAAATAGTTATCGACAGCGATTGAGGTATGATTTCAATGATCATTGTCAACACGTTTGATAAAGCGTTTATAAAACATATGAAGAGCCGAGACAATAACTCTGATATTACTCTGGCCATAGCTTTTGAGCGAACGGTGTGATCCGGCAGTCCATTAACATGATAAGAAATGCTTTGGTTTGAGAGTGGTCATGAATGTGTGACGCCTTAGACGACGACGACTAACAACCAGAACCCTATATGTCTTCCATGTTAATGATGTGACAAAATATTTCTTCCGTGTATTTGTTTTCAGTGATTGTGTGTGGTATATATACTAAACAACGCAAGAAGAATTTTAAAATATTAAATAATAGTACATTGACCAATACTTAATCGTAGGTATATAGATACGAAGCATTATAAATAGTCACAGAAAGAATACATGATAGCCTCCTTTAGTATGTCTGTAAATATTTGTTAAAGGCAGTCAGTTTGTATACTTGTTTGTTTTATCTTTCTTTATTTACATTTCCTTTCTTACTATTAATATTTATTTTCAAGACATCAAAGAAATGTTCAAGGTTTTCGACAAAAATGGTGACAAGACAATCACTGTGAAAGAAATGGCGACTGGGCTTAAAGACATGGGCTTTAATATGGACAAGGGCGAACTCAAGGCAGCGGTGAAGAAGATTGATGCTAATGGTTAGTACTTGTGTATGAAATATAAGACATGGGTTAATATTCAATAACCAACTTAAGTTAATTTTATGTGCATTAAACTTTGAATTCATTCACTCTGTTTGTCTGTTATAAATAAGAAATAATCCGATTAGCTACATCGTTCTAAGATTCAATTAAGACCACTATTGAATACCAGGCATAGGCTTCATAATGAGCAAGAATGAATGCAGCAGTTTCGACAATTTATTAAAACAGTGAGTACTTGTAGATGAAATATACGACAAGGTTTTAGTATGAGCAAGAATTACCTCAATGCAACGATAAAGAAGATAGATGCTTTCAATGAATCGTTGTGTATAGAATATTAGACATGGGTTTTAGTTTGAGAGTAGAATGAACTCAATGCAGCGGTAAATGAAGAATACTCTAACGTTGAGATCTTGTGTAAATCTATTAAGATATGAAAGCTCAAAATCAGATTGTGCACCTACAGTAAAGACTTTAACCACAATGTTTTTGTCAATACAAAAGATCAGTTTGGGCTTTAATATGACCAATATGGATCTCAGGTCAGCAGTAAAGGAGATAGAGTCGTAGAATATATATTCATCTTCATTACGTGAATTTACCACTTCATATAGTTGTGGTTAAGGTGATTTCGTTTGTTGGTAAAACATTTAAAGCTGCACTCTCACTGATTGAACGTTTTGACAACTTTTTCATTTTTTGTATTGAAACGAGCCATTTTTGCGAACACCAGTGATATAAGACTGCTGACAAAAAATCAGATAGCAGATTTTTATATTTAAATTCAAAAATTGATGTTTTATGCATTCCTCTTAAACCGTTAGTAACGGTTTAAGCCATAAAACATTAATTTTCGAACGGAAATATGAAAATCTGCGATCCAATCTTTTGTCAGCAACGCTTTATCATTGGTTTGCAGATATTTACGCAAAAAAATGTTCTTTTTAAGACATAAAAATAAAACAAAGTTGTAAAAACGGTATATCTGTGAGTGTGCAGTAAAAAACACACGATGATTTTAACTTGTAAGGTAATACCCGTATCATGGTTGTATGGTTATGCCATTAAGATGCACAGTATGTGTTCAAGTAAGCACAATACATGTTCTGTCCCGTTCCTATAAAAGTATGGCCGTAAAAGTATTAATAGTGTGTGAAAACTAGTAAGTTTTAAATGGATTTATTCTTGTATAGATCTAGTTTGAAAATAAACCATTCTGTTTTGTTAAGATGATAAGAGCTAAGAACTTGTAACTTCATTACGAGTTCATGTTGTTTTTTGAATAGGTAGCTAGGTTTAGCAAACTTAGGTTAACTCTTTAAATTCCAATTTGGCATGGCCTTATTAAATCAAAAGAGTATTTGCGTTTGTAATACAATGAAGATCTGTCCAGAACACTATTAATTAAAAAGGGTTAGACACTAGAATATTAAAATATCGATAAAACGGTATTTTCTCAAAACAAGCCTACAATTGTAAGTGCAAGCCAGTAAGAGGCCGATAATACATCACTTTACATGGTCAACATAAGAACAACAATTTATTTGTTGTCTCATTTATGTTCCCCGTTTTAAATAGCGCATAATGGTTTCCCAGTTTGAATCATATCTGTTTTATGTGGGCATACACATATTCGGACGCTATTTTTAAACTTACTGGGATTTATGTGGTAACAAAGTAAATTTCAATTTAGACGAATGTGCAAGCATTTGTATCATCTGGTGTCTAGCCCCTTAAACTGCGGTAACTAGTACAATCAATTAATAATTATCCTATAATACTATATGGATCAATAGTTTTAAACTGTGACTTTGGTTACTTTCATTAGATGAATGTCCGAGTAAAACATAACATTAAGACTTACAACAGCACCCGACAGTATACCACTTCATATGAATAAACTTGAGTTAAAATGGGCTTATTTAGTTAGTAAAAACACAGTTTGTAATAAACAACGCTTGTGATATTGCATCGGCAAAACAACTTTTTTTAATTAACCATGATTTCGGGGAAGCACCCGTATATTCTCCAATTTACGTTGATGCATTTTTTTCTTTCGGTCCTTGCATATAATTTCAATAAAAGTAGGTATTTCAGTGGTTATTTTATCATTTTCTTTAGATTCTTTATTCCTTGTTTTCGCTTTAAGTATTATCTATGCTTTGTGTGGCATACTTAATCGAACATTATTGCGTATTGAGAGTTAATCAGACGTTGTCATCGTGGACTTTGTAATCGATTGAAGGTGAACTTTCAATAAGATCTGTAATTCTGTTTAACTATCCGTAATGATTATGATTGCTAGCTTGTCAAGTGGCAAAGTATGAGGGCACAACTGTTAATTGATTTTGTTAAAATGTTTAACTTACGTCATACAATCATTTTCACGTAAACGTAATTAGATCGTAGACCATAACAATTCTGCGTCTTCCATATTGTTGGCAGGCAAACATTCGCAACTATTTCGAGCTAGCTGCCTTTATGTTTATATTCATTTGAGCATTAGAAGGATCTAACAGCCAGAATGTAAAAGGTATATGGTAATAACTCTGTCTAAAAGAATCTCTCAATGACAAACCTGCTGTTGCTATGCAATTTCAGGAAACGGCTTAATCGAGTACGGCGAGTTCCGCACGTTTATGCTTAAACAGTTTAAACAGTCACAATCAAGCGGAGATAAACAGAAGGAAATCAAGCAGGCTTTCCGGTTGTTTGACAGGGATGGAAACGGCTTCATTGAAAGGGGCGAGTTTAAGTAAGTAACACTTTATTTGAATCTAATATTTACGTGAAAAACTACAGAAACAAGCTCAGTAGACAAAAATTTAAACATAAACCCCCTTTAATGGCACAGGGTAAATGCCAAAGACATATAACACAAAACAAAAAAATAATCAATCAAGAAACATTGAACAACAGCTCAAAACTCCACAAACAACACAGATAACTTTTTGAGCGAACCATGAGTGAGAGGGGATGGTTATTACTTTGAAGTCTCACACATGGTTAATATTGGGTGTCTGAAATATAGTTATAGTTAAAGCTGAAGCTGCAAGTGATAACGATACAATCTTGCGTCAGATCTGTGTTCGCTGTTCTTATTATTTGTGTGATAATTAGTGTTTACCTGATATAGCCTCGACACGCAATCAGTAGGAAGGCACTGCGTGCACCAGGAGAACCACAACCAATTACAGAGGCTGAGACTACCATACTAACGAAGGGGTGTATATAACATTAATTTTCACTCTTGAATTAAGAACATTGATGTGTATTGATGAGCCGCTGACAATGTCAAATCTGACTATTTAGGCTGACATTTACTGCTATGTTTTTTTTTTTTTATCAGACAGGCGATGAAGAAACTATTGAAACCCCTGACAGAAGCGGAATTTATCATCAAGATGGGGGAATCGGACACACATTGATTTGTTTTTATCTGGACACATTTATTGATCTTCAGTATATATTTTCAAGATGATAACAAATTGTTCTGTATTCATCAGAAAGGCGATGAAGGCCCTTGGGGAACCATTAACAGAGGCAGAGTTGACAATCATGATAAAGGAGGCTGACAAGGATGGAGACGGGAAAATTAACTATGAAGGTGAAAATATTACTCACCATTTACTGTAATGTTTAAAAGACTAATTGGTATTCATGTAAAAAGTGTTTGCTTAAATATCTCCGATTGTTCCACTAATATTTTAGTAAAAATATTTTATTTACTGTGCATAACACAGACCATCATATATTCTGGATGACTGATTCAGGGACCAATTCTTGAGTGTGTAACAACATGATATGTGTATTTCTTCATTTTAGAGTTCGTTCAGCTCTGGATGAAGAAATTAGAAGAACAGAAGAAGACGTAGTGTTAAAGTGACCTCGAGATTTCTGTTTTATTCAAGTGACATTGACATTTCTGTTCCGTTCAAGTATTATCGGCATTGCTAATACATTTAAGTCATATTGACATTTCTGTTTCCTTCAAGTGACATTGACAATTCTGTTTCTTTAAAGTGTCATTGACATTTCGGTTTCTTTCATAATGCATAGTATGTGGGTTATAACCTTATTGGAATACAGTTTTCGTTTGTGATAAGGTATGATTAGTCTATGTGTTTTAAATATATTAATACATCAAACCGTCTTCAAAGCAAACTTTTCGTTTTAGTTAAGTTAATATTCATTTCGATAAAAGCAACACACCTAGCCGGTTGAATAAGTTTCAGACAAAGAAGGTAACTGTTTAACATTTTGACAAGTTGTACATAGTAGCTATTTTTCGACGAATAAGAAACGCTGTTGTTGGTAACATCTGTACTGTGTACTTTTAAGAGTGAAATACAAATTTAGAGATGAAATATGAACACTTAAGTTATCATCGAAACAAAGATTTTAATTAACAACTAATTAAAACGTAATTGTAATCTGTGTGCATCGCATACTTGAAATTCAGCCGTTCCGGCGGGGAGTCTTTTCTGCAGATAACAGTTAAGGTTTCCGGTGTGCAGTTTTGTAAATTGTAGATGCCTTGTGGCTACACATTATGTAGTATCATTGGAAATGGTTTTTATTAGTAGAAAAAAAAACATATGTAAAGTATACGGAAACAAATATTGGAAATGGTACTTTTTGGCCTTGCGAAACAGGCCAGTTCACGTTCCGTTTCATTTGAAAAAAGGAACATAAATTTAAACTGCAATAAATGTATTCATTTTTTTACCAAAATATAATTCGCCACTCGTGAAAATATGTTTTTCTATGACACTCGTGAAACAAAATACGATCTTACACTGAAAAAAAATCACATTTTCTGTTTCTTGTATGCTTATTTTCCGAGTATAATAGAATTTTGATTTATTTTCTGAATTACCCCCTTTTTGAAAATGGTGTTATTTACGTCGTTTAATGTTTAACATACGAAATTGTAAAATAATTTTTAAGACCTCGGTCATTGGAATATTCATAGCAAAAGCCATTTGTTTATTTTACTTTATTATTCATTTCAATTAAATGACCTTTAGACTATTGTTGACATGATTTAATCTCTGGCAAATTCTAAACGAAAGTTTTTTATCCATGAAATATACAGCTGGTGTTTTTTCAATAGTGCAATGTAAATAATACATGCATAGAAATATCTATAAACTTTTAAATATAAGAAGTTATTACCATAATTATTATTATTATTATTATTATTATTATTGTTATTATTATTGTCATTATAATAATATTATTATTATTATTATTTTTATTATAATTATTATTTATATTTTTATTATTATTATTATTATTATTATTATTATTATTATTATTATTATATGAGTCAGTTTTTGAAACTAATTGCATTTAAGAAATAAGTTCCAGGTTTGGAACAAATTTACATTTTACTGACCGTTCCAAGGCGGTACCTAACAATTCTTGATATGCATACCTAGTTTTTTATATATAGTATGTGTGCACTATGCTGTATGTGGAGTTTTGTGCTGTTCTTCCATGTTTCTTGTTTGTGATTTTATGTTCTGTCTTTGGCGTTTACCCGTTGCCATTAAACCGGGTTTATGTTTAAACTTTTTGCTACTGAGCTTGTTTCTGTAGCTTTTCGCATAAATATTGTTATGAACAAATGGTTTCTATCGAACAACCAAGGCCACTTGAAATATGGTGATTATTTGATCATCTAATATGTAATATTTTCTAGTGCAAGATATAACGTTTATGTCCTTTCATTATCACAGACAAATGAGAACTTTTCAAGTGTGAGTAAAGGTATATAAGGCTTTTTGTAAACTGGAATGAATCATTTGACCCAGAAATTAGTAACAAAGCAGTGGTGTAAACCTCTCGGAGCTGTTCTCAGCGATAGAGGTTCTTTAGGCTTATCACCGTGGATCAATTATTTTCACATCACTATTAATCTTCGAACATTGTCGCTGCATGCTACCATTATTGTCTCGAATAAAAGCAATAATATTTATTTAGACGCGGGTGAATCGTTCGTCAACGTTGAATATTAACACAAGCAACTGCATAAAATGTCAAACTTACGCTATATTAGTATTCAGTTTTAAGTTGGTATTGAGTTTTCTCTCTTTAATAACAGTTACGACTGAATTGAACTCCGGATCTGTGTTTCAGGCTGTATGCTGCAGGCCTACATACTTATACACCGCAAATTAAAAAACAAATCGTCAGAATTTAACATGACATGTTAAAACAATTCATGCCACAGGGTTATAAAATGAAACGTTCGGTGTATACGCTTTAAAAATGTCCAAATTAAAAGACCACAACTTGAATTAGATTTCAACGCGCATGTAAATTGAAAAGCAAGCCGAGGAATCTTATACAGATTTTGGTGAGGAACCGAGGGGAAAAGATAGATGTAAATTATTACTTTGACAATGAAAATGTGCAGACTTAAAAGCCCTGCCTAACATTACCTACACCAATGTGTCAAAGCGTCCTCAGCCAATTTCTGGTTTTGTAACAGTACCTTTACACAAGCAATAAACTTGCGAGATGAAAGAAATACTCATATGTTCTGGTTCGGATTGCACTAGAGTCGAATATGACATCCGGATTAAAACGCAGTAGTAATAATTCTTTTTATACTTAAATGGTTTAAACAACTGAAAAGAAGAATGATTTCAAAATTAACGTGTTTTTGACGACGCACTTATATGCTTTATGACGTCATTTTAAAAACGCGCAGTGAATCTTCAGTAGAGTGGAATACGGCCGTTTTGCACTAAAGTGAAATTCGGACCACCGTTTCTAGCAATAAATTGCGGACGAATAATATAAAGGTTATCAGTTACAGAAATGAAACTAGCAAACTGTATTCGAAATTCATCAATAAACATTACCAATTCTAAGGTGATGACAGGTACTTATCGGTTACAGTTTAAGCCACTTAAAATATTTTTTGGATTCGAATTGTATTGCCGGTGAACAAAAATGTACAAATGTGAAATCATGCTTGTCGTGCCTACAATCTTTTAACTCTCTCAATAATACTAATAGCTGGTTTTTAGAATATACCATCCGCATATATTTTGAATACACCTTTCAACTAAAATTTAAAATAATGAAAAATGTTGATACAGTATAGGTTGGCGTTTCAAGTGTGAACATTATCTTGGTTATGTTTCTACCATTGTTTTTAAGGTACCTTAAGTTCAGTGTGCCTTCAAACTGGAGCCATCACAGAATACGATATGGCCTCCTTATGATATCCCGTTTGACAGAGAGCGCAATATGAGGGTGCGTTAAATTTTCAAAGGGGTGAATAAATCTTTGGCACATGGCTTTGCTGTACCGTGCTGTTTACATATCATAGACTTTTTCTTTGCAATGTTTTATTAAAGGTATTACTATTATTTCAATGTTTAAACTACACAATGAAAACTATAGGGACAAACCAAGAATCCAACCATATGTGAAATTCTATTAACCTTTAACAATACTTGCTAGGGATATTGTTAACTAATGTAAATAAAGATGTTAATTTTTCAGATCTCATCAAGAGGCATACTTCAAGCAATAGATTGTCTGAGATGTATACAGGCGCGAAGCGTGGCATACTCGTTTACTCGTTCGAGTAAACTTTTGAACTGAAAGTAAAAAAAAAATCACTTTTAAATGCAAAAAAGACAATAAAAATATTTCGAATGGATGTAGGGGGGTCTAGCATATATGAATTCTTACTTACTGTAAGTATAACACGGATACAATATACTAGTGTTTTAACTCTTATAACAAGATACGCCAATTATTTAGTTGCTCAGCAGAGCTAGCGCTGTGTCAATATTGTTTACGACCGGTAAGCTAGCTCGAGCATCTTGCCGAATGTAAAGCCACAGACAGTGCCACGCTGACCGCAGCCTTTTTGGGCAATCTGCGCACCTTGAACATTCAACTCGACAAGATGAGAGGTCAGGGCTATTACGGCGCTGCTATCATGTGCGGACGGTAATTTTACATTTAAAACCAATCGTTAAAAATATCATTAAGTATCACAGTGCCAAACCTGCAATATAAACACCATAGACACGAATAGGAGGTATGGCACATATATAACACATGCTTGAAGGTTGTTATTCAACAGCCATTGCATTTAAAACGTTCCCGTTAGCATAAAAAACGTTTCCTTTCAATTGACATGTTTGGATTTGAATCTCAATACGCGAAAGAGTCACCCCGAACTGTTCGGTGATTTTCGAAAAAGATAATTATAGCTTATATTAGTATCGATAGCTTTTCGTAAGTTTACGTAAATCTCTTTGGAAAATGTCATGTTTATGTGTAATTTAGGGCTTTAAAATGCACTGATACACATAGACAATATATGATTTGTTTATTGCTAATCCTACTTTATCTCATCTTTGATATACAGGTTCAGAGGTGTTCAAGCAAGGATAAGAGAACAGTATTCATGAGCTGTATACACACACTGTAAGGCGCACTGTTTGAATCTTGCCATTGTCTACGCACCAACTGTGGTCTACGCAAGGAATATAATGGATCTTGTGCAAAACATCGCATTTGCGTTTAACTATTCTGCTAAGCGAATGCTATGCTTTAAAAAGCAGCTAGCAGGAGATCAAGCTAGCAAGCAAGAGATGGAGAAAAGAACCAAAATCAGTCTGTCTATGCAACGCGTTGGGCTGCCAGGGCTGACGATCTATTCACGTTTGTGTCCGCATTTACAGCTTTGAATAAGCGCTAAATGAGCTCACAACTCGACATGGAGATACAAAGGCTGCATCATACAGAAGCGGGATCTTAAGCTTCGACTTCATCGATTCACTTGTAGCTGTCGATTACATCCTCAGTGACGTCGTCCCTCTGTCCAAGATGTTGCAGAAAGAAAAATGCGACCTTGTTCAAGCTTCGTTATAGGCAAGGGTTTTAACAGCCCAACTAGATACTGATAGAAACGATGATGTTACTTGGGACAATTTGTTTATAACGTCGGTTTTGGCGCAGCAAGTTGGAATGGAGCCTTCGATACCTCGTAACGCTAAAAGGCAGGAAAACAGGCCTAATGCTCCAGCAGCAACACCATCAGACTTCTGGAGACGAAACATGTATAATCCATTTGTACACAATCTCATTACAGAATTAAGGGACCGTTTTCTTGTTCCATATGGTCTTTTTTTGTGCGCAGTACCTCATTCCAAACCAGGTTGGAGAGCTGGCAAATGAGACGGTGCAGCAAATGTTTACGGAATTTGCGGCTGATATCAACGGCGACAACGATCAACTCTGCAACGAAGTTCGACGTTGGAAAACTGGATGGACAGCAGTCCCCAACTCACTTAAAACAGCTATAAAAAGAGCCCCGTTGGAAATGTATCCAAACATAAGAATGTGACTGTCAATTTTACTGGCTATGTCAGTTTCTACGGGACCAGCAGAAAGGTCGTTTTCGACGATGAAGCGCGTGAAAACGTATCTCAGAAACACCATGACAACAGAACGGCTCTTTGGGTTAGGCTTGATGAACATTTACAGAGAGCAAGAGCAGAAGACGAGCTCTTATCGTTCGTGTTTAAACAATGTAAAAGACAAATATATGTCTTATATATTATGCCTGTAGTCATTTATACTTACCAAACTATGACGACTGACAGTTATACATTTGAAGTAGATCATGAATTTGAACCTTGATATATTAGATTGTATGAAAACGTGTTTTGTTAAAAGTCTAACAAGTCATGGAAAAAATAGACAAAATATAAGCTTAAAAAAACAATACAGTTGATATCAATATATAAGCCCCTTAACCCCTGACTTTTGTCTTCTTTTAATAAAAATCCAAGGGGAGAACCCCCGGACCCCCCGCAACCAAATTCAATATTTCGAGTAATCTCAATTTTGCCCACGCTACGCCCCTGGTATCTATTGATAAACATCGTTACATGGTCATTTTCCAACAATACTTAAAATTAGTAGAACAATATTCAATGACATCAAGTTAAAGTGATGATCAAAGTTTTTATCTCAATTATAATCAAGGAACATAACTCCCGAAAAAATTGAATCGGAATGACTTGCCAGAATGTGATATACATATAGTAATCTACAATATGTAGTCTACGGTGTACCCATGTATGAAATTATATCGATCTTAAACACTTTTTGTTCAATGCCTTGTAAATAAATGCAGAATAAAGTATTTTTTCTAACTTCAGCAAGGGAAAAAACTCTGAAAATGGCTAAGTGGTACATTCAACAATCCTCGTTTGAGATATTGTAAGTTCGGTGATTCCTTTGCAAATATCATCAGTGAAACTATACACTGTATGACTTAACAAACTTTGACATCGAAAGAGGACTCAGAACATAATGAAATGTTCAAGTACAAGAGCACATTATCTTCAAAACCACACCACATTTTACCGTATGGCTGCGGCAATGTGTTGGCATTGTTAACATTATAAGTACATGCAAAATGTTTTTACCCCCAAAAGTTTAATTTTCATTTTAGAGTATATATCCGACTTTAATATTTCGTCATTTCAGACAATAACAGAGGTAGAAGTGTCTTTATATTCGTTTCAATTTTCATATTGGCAAAATATGTTTACTTCCTGACTGTTTACATAAATCTTCACATTAGCAACATGTGTTTACTTCCTTGCTGTTTGCTTAAAATTATTTTACAAAAAAAGAATATATTTTAACTTCTAACACAGGTCAATCTAGCCCAGATATATTGGTCACTTAAGCGTCACCTAAAAACTTAAAAAAATAAAGTTTGTCAGATGAACAAACGTGATGCAGGACAATTAATATCTATCTTCAACAACATGTGAGCTTTATTTTGTTAACCATGTACCTAAAATTGATAAACTTTGAATATTAGTCTTCAAAATGTTCAATACTAATGAACAGATGGGACGCAAAGGATGTGACGCGACACGACGTGACGGGACAGGACGTAATTAGCAGTAGGAAGGCACTTGACCTAATCCCTAGACAACAATTTGTGCATTATTGCTTATAGTTACTTCAGCAAACACTTCCAAGTTATCGAAATCATAAGATCAGTAGTAACACCGATTGTTATATAGGTTAACAAAACGAATTATATATCATTTCACCATTTCATGTACATGCATACGAAGTCTAAGATAATTATGAATTTATTGACTTAATCTGTGTACATATTGTTTCTGATTTGTTTGAATTGGTTATGTATTGTAAATGACTGTTTCAAAAACATTCATCATGTACATCAATCTAGTTTGAGAAAAAGAGTTTAAGGTCTTATAACGTCACATCACTCTGCGATAGGATAGATAGACTCAATGAATTACTTAGATTTTATTTTATTTAAGCCGTGGATATATAGGGAATACTTTGAAGAGTACTTGCCATCTAGTTTTTGAACATGAAGTCATAAAACAAAATAAAGGTTTGAATATGGCATCTTTACATAACTAAGCATCTAGTCTTATCTTCTGGTTATTATACTTTTGCAAATTCATGTTATCTTTAAAAACATATTTGGCTGACTACTTAGTTTTCATATTTTTGGGTTTATGAAAATTTTGCAGATTCATTTTATCTCTAAACCGTCTTTGGCTGGTTTGGAATGTATTGGCATGTGACGTCATTTTCTCCAAATTTTATATAGGTAATCATTTGGAAGAAAATATTAATTACTATATGTCGCTTTTATTTTTAACAATGTTTTCTTTATTTGTTCCTATTTTAAGTACAATGATGCTTTTTATTACGAAACTCTATGATCATACAGTTTTAAACCTTTTATTTTCTAAGGCAGACTGTGTGTTTCAAACAATGACTGCATCGTATCTTTGAAATGTTTTTGCATTAGGTACTCTGAATTGTATTCCTCCGTCTGCAGATAGAGATGGGATGTCTAATCATTGAAGTACTTGGGGATTACCTATAAGTTTTTTTTAGTTTTTTTTTTATTAAGTTTCCTCAAGTTAATGCATACTTTACCTTCACGTTTTTTTCATTATTCAGGAGTGTTTGGATAAGAGTAAGGTTTGTGCACGTAAACTGGTTTAATCCCCAGTAAATTTACAATCTACTGACGATGTTCCAAGGCGGTAACTAACAATCCTTAATAAACATACCTAGTTTTTTTGTATATATACACTGTGCTATGTGTCGAGTTTTGTGCTGTTGTTCCATGTTTCTTGTTTGATGATTTTTTGTTGTTGTTATGTTCTATGTTTTTTACCCTGTGCCATTAAATGGAGTTTATGTTTAAACTTTTGGCTACTGAGATTGTTTCTGTAGGTTTTCACATATTAAGTATTTGTTTTTCACATGAGTAATGACCTTAACTGAATCACTGCATGAGCTTGACACAGCCTTTAGATTTCTAACCAGAATTCCACAAACAATTCTTCCAAATCACGCTATGAAAAATTATGATCATAAAATCTCTGAACCGACCAGAATGGCTGTCTCAAGAAAATAAAGCTACAATTAGGCTTCGTGATAAACAAACGCAATTAAATAAAACATATTTATAGAAGCAACAAAAAATGGTACACATCACATTCGCAAAAGGGTCTATGTAACAACATAATTCTCGATCATCTTACTTTGTCAATACAAACTGATGATCACACTTACCTTAAAGACACTGTCAGCATATCTTAATTGTTACTTCACTAACATATCAAATATTGTTGTAAAAACCGAATATGACGCATGTCTTTCTTAAAAAATAAAATGCACGCTGATTTTTTTCAACGAGTTAAAAATTTAAAATTCAACTAAAAGATGCGTTTATTTAAAAAAAAAGTCCTGTCAAAAATGATTTCAATAAATATTAACCAATCTCAATTCAAGCTCCTCTTCAACTCTCTCCAGTATATTAATGCATATTGTAAAGTCAACATTCTTTAAAATCCGCCATTGTTTAGTTTGTTTAACCTCCAGTCAAACAAAGACCTAGGTTGGTTGTACTTTGATATTTATGCAAAAAGCTACAGAAAAAAGCTCAGTAGCAAAAGGTTTAAACATAAACCCGGCTTAATGGCACTGGGTAAACGCCAAAGATATAGACCATAAAATCACAAACAAGAAACATAGAAGAACAGCACACAACTCCACAAACAGCACAGTGCATACATACTATATATAAAAAACTAGGTATGTTTATCAAGAATTGTTAGGTACCGCCTTGGAACGGTCGATGGCAGATGCTAATTCAGTGTTTTGTTACTGTCTTTAGATATTTGCATTTAAGTGTAATACTTTCGTTTGCAGACTACAAAAACTACCTTTTAAGGTGCGTCACCACTCGCAAAGATAAAGGTTTTCCTTCTTATAAAAAAGCTGTTATAAGATATCAATTTCTTACTATGCCCAATTATATATAATTATTTTCCATTCTGTATTCGTGATAGCACTTCATTAAATACTCTTAAAGCTATCTAGAAAAATAACTGATAACAGACCAGAACATAATTATTGCAGTACACGCCATATTTCACTATTATTATAAATGATGAATGGTAGTATTTGTAGTATGAATGTCTATTGCACTATGAGGAGTGTTGATACTAATGTTAGTGTTAATGATTGATGGTTTGATGGTTTGTTGTTATATTGTGAAATCCATCTTGGCTGTATATCTACACTTTGTCGTTGTCAAAGACCATTTCCTGTCATGCTACTTATACCAACGACAAAAATATAAGGTAGCAAACAGTACTGCATTTCAAATCAATTGGGGGTAATTTCCCTTTAATCAAAACTGAGTAACACACTTTTGAAATGGCAAATTGTGTCAATAATAATAATTTTATATTGATAAACGATGGCATGAAATTATGTTCAGATGAAGATATGTTTGGAAATAAACATTACTTTCGTTTATAAAAGGAAATGATACATATATTTTAAAAACATTTGTTGTGCTGAAAACTCGACCATTCGTTTTTTAGTTATAACAAGCGTAAACAAATGTGCGAACTTTAATGCGATTTAAAATACATAATAATAATAATAATAATAATAATAATAATAATAATAATAATAATAATAATAATAATAATAATAATAATACTGCTATGTAGTATCTTTTAAAACTGCGTGGCTTTGTAACTTGAACAACCCGGAAAATAACAAAACAATTTCCTTATTAATTAACTATTAAAATACGAGTAATACTTTGCAACTCGAATGTCATCAACGAAGCATCTTCACTATACTGCTGTCTTCAAGAGAATCAAACAGACTACTGACAGTGATGGTGAGTGAATACCATAAAACAAACCCGAAAACTGTTGTTTTTTTCTACTGTTAATTCATATTTGATTTTTACACTTTTGACCTGATCATTCAGTAAATGGCGACAAGTTATACTTATTCATGCGCTGTTTAATTTAATTTGCTCGTACGTACATGATATTTTATTCGGAACATAATTCCATTAAAGTTTATTGATATATATATCAGCTATAATTTTTTTTTTTGGAAACGTGGACATTTCTCCACGTAGAATGAAAGTCTACGTCAACGGCGATCAAAACTGTTCGTGAGGGCGTCTTTAGGTAAAGATCGCATCTCAATTCACTCTGGATCCCAGAAAATACAGTCTTTTTTGCATTCTTGTCTTCAGTACTCGTAAATCGTGAATAACTTTCCTATGAAATAAAATACAATCTTATAGTGGAATAAAAGCATCAGCTACGTAAACAAAAGAAATGATGTACCTGAATGTCTCTCTTTCATAATTTATGTATTAGTTTAATGGTTACAACGTGCGATCAATATTTGCAAAATTAAATATATAAGTCGGGTTGGAGCAAGGAAAGAGCAAACCTGAAAAAGACTATAGTCATGCAAAACCTATAACTGATTCTATATCAAGGGCGGTATAAAATGTTTACCCGAAAATGTAATCACATCCGAGACGTTAGCTGTGGTTAACATTTACTTTCGAGGGTATGACATGCTGTTATCCTCCATGGCATCTGAGATTTATTTTATTCAACTGAAAAACTATTGTATACACCAGGTACGTCTGCATTTGTGTAAGGAGTCAACAAAATACGAAGTGGTTAAATTCTTCCGGCATTATTATGTCACAAGTACAACTAATTTCGGATTATTGGAATTCTGTCTTTTAGATTTTTGCGTCTTGATTTAACAAATTAACAGGTTCATTTAAAACAAAATTCAAAAAACATAACGAGTAGCCTTATTCATTTTAAAACAAATGAAATATCAAATAACAAGAATGTTGATCAGTTCACAGTCAGTCTTTTCCAAAGAGGGAGTCAGGTCTTGGTCCAATAGTTTATTTTCTGCAAAAGGTCGCCTCAATAGATTGGTAATTAAAGTATCAAATTTAAGACCCACGCGTGGGTAATATAAACATTTCATCCGCCGAAAAGCGTTATGTCAGGGAAACATTTCGTGTATATGCAAATTTAACATGAATAGGTCATTCGAGGCATTATAAACAAATTTATTCATCACCTGCCACCTGACCACAACTCAAACATACGACGTGGTCCTGCAAAGACAGCTATCCGGAATAATTCGTAAGAAAATATATCGTTCTTTAAAGTGGCATGATAAAAAATCCATTACAAAATGTACCAACCAAGAGGTAAAACAAATTAAAGATGAAAAGAAAACAATCTAAGACTTATGAAGGTTACTCGTCAAGCTTAAACCATAAATTCACAGTGGTAAGCTGTAGTCGCCGGTCTTCGCGTGTTAAAATCGACTCTAGGAGAAGTAAATCTGTCAATGTTATCTGTAGTCCAATATCCTAGGGTATATGTAATCTGTTTTTGTTTTTCTTGTATTTCTCTTGTTCCTTGTCAGGTTGAATGTATTCATTCAAACAAATTAAAAACATATTTGGTTACCGGATAGTCCCTTCAGTTTCCATTGGGCTATATTTCAATACAAATGATGCAAACTTTCTCGATAAAAAGATGTGGTATAATGTAACCGAATAGCGTGAATGTAAAAGCGAGGAACACACGTGAGGCAAAATCAGAGCGAATAAGCTGACCATAGTGATCTTTTTTTAGGTCGGATAGCTTATTTTAAAACCCGCTTAGGCGACTCCATCAATACGCAACGACTTTCACACAGACAAAAACAGACAATCACACATAAATAGTGGAAAAGGTCAGAAGTAGCAGATTCCATGAGCATCTGAAAAAGGCATGACTGCGTGGGGAATCTAGCGTTGACGTACACACAGTATACTATTAAACGCCTTTTTGAAAACAAGACAGCTAAAATTATATAAGAACGGATTGAGTGTAGAGCTCAAATAGGTTATCCAAAACACCGTCTCGATAATCGCTTCTGGCACCAGTCCCGGGTATACTATGCTGATATCAAACACAACACGGAAGGGGAGCCAAAGAATCACGTATCCAATTACGATGTAAGTAAGTGTTTTGAATACCCTTTTGTCTTTAACAGTCCTGTGTTTCATTCTTCTTAAAACTGCCTGTGAAGAGAAGAGTTTAAGTACCTTAAAGTATTTTCTTGGTGATTTTTACACCTTTCGCCCAAAATGGCCTTTTTTGGACATATACGCTGTAGTGTATTGTGTAAATTATAGATGTTATCTTCATGTTTGTATTGGAATGAGTGAAATAAAGGAAACTTGACTTGATTTGCAAAAGAATTTCTTTGAGCGTATATGTTACCATTTTCATTACCTCTTCATTGCTGATTTTTATGATAACGTTTGCATATTATACACGGTTAAATAATGGTGATGTATGATGGGAATCACGTCTGTACAGTCTATCTTCAATAGAAAACAAATAAGTGTATCGATCAGTTTATACAGTATAATGTAGATTGTGTCCAAGGTTCATGTTTCGTTTGAACTCGGTAGATTGTTCAATTGTATTTCATCAATACAAAATTGAATCGAAAGAATTGCGTTTTGGAACATGAGATTGAACAAAAATCTTCTGATTTATTTTAAACAATGTATGTAACATGGGTAAGGAAGAACTCTGTCTGAGCCTAATTCATTAACAAACTGAAATTAGAAGTGCTTGAATTGAACTATAAATAGAATGAAGTAATAGACAGATGAAATAAATTATACATATCTAAGGAATATAATGATAATTATATTGAATATATTAAAATTATATTCTGGACACGAGAATGGTACAATTTTGCCGTCTTTGATGAACGTATTCATAAATGAGATAACAAAAACCAAGTTGAGTCAAAGTGATGTCACAGCATGTGCGCAATATATTGCTTGCCATGTATAAATGGAAGAATTCTATCAATTTCAATTTCATTTCAATGGCAGTAATACCATCATTGCAGTTGAAGCTGTTTTGATGCATGTGTGGTCTGTTTGTAGTGGTAGTACGTTTGTATTTCTCTTTTGATATTGTTTGGGCCCTTGCCTTGTGACTCTAAGCTAAGTTTATATTTGGACGTTTGACTTCTGGGCTTGTTCATGCCGTTTACATTTTACTTTGGACTTAGGTCTCTCCAGAAGAAAATGTTGAGAGTGTTATTAACTCACTTTGTTTCTTAGTCTTTCATCTGTGACGACATAAGGTCAACACTACCTATTGTCTAAGTCAAAGACGTAAACGATAAAACGCTTATGGATTACATTTAATTATGATATAAAGTTATGAATACTCGGACCTTTGAGTTTTAATCAGTATTTCAGTCAACATACACTTGGTGATTCTTTGTTTTTATGTTCTATATCTTTGGCGTTTACCCTGTGCCATTAAACCGGGTTTATGTTTAAACGTTCTGCTACTGATGTTGTTTCTGTAGTTTTACGCATAAATATTAAGTAAATTTAAGCAATAAAACGTCTTACCACACCGCAAAAATAGACAGCAGGCAAGACCTCTTGTTATGATGTTGCCTGTAGAATTGATTCCAGGTGACGGACTAGAATCTGTCAATGGAGATCAGGGTAAGCGTGAACACTGACACAAAATCATCCCTGAAATAGGAGACACTCCCAAATGTTAAGTACCAGCGGATGAACTCGGTGATCAGGAATGATCATGCACACTGACACAAATAGGAGACAACCCAAAATTTTTAAACTCAGCGGATGCCCACGGTGACAGGATAAGTGTGAACACGGACATAAACGTCATCCCTGAACTACCCAAAATGTTAAGAACCAGCGCTATGTCATTGCTGATCAGGAGTAGCGTGAACGCGGACACAATCGTCATCCCTGTTATAGGAAACAACCCAACATGTTAAGAACCTGCGCAATGTCCTTGGTGATCAGGAAAAGCATGAACACGGACGCGAGCATCATGTACCGAATGTAATACATACCAAGACATGTAGGATCTGGACATATCCATGTGATAACCCGATGAAAACTATCGTATTACGGGTTTTAAAAGTATTCCGGAATACAAGGACGGCATACTGTCTTAGTCTTCTATGACTCAAAGTTGTTTTAACTATAATTTGTCAACGCTCACTTCGAAAGTCTCGAAGTAGAACAGCATACAAGTTTAAAGTGTTTTATTTGATTGTGATAATCAATAAAAGTGATAACAATTTATTTTCACTGATTTAAAATGTTAATATATCTTTGTTATTTTGATAGCAAATCCTAACAGTGGTGTATCCTCGACGGTTATCAAAACCAGAATGTTTTAGCAATATATTTTGGTCAGTATCTACCACGTGACTGTCATAAGGCTCAAAATTAGTTAATATTAAATAACGTTTATCCATGCTGGACCGCCGCATTCAGACATAAAACGTTTTGAAAACAAATTGCGCTTAGGTCCATAAGCATTAAAGATAGATATTATAAGAAAATACTTGCAACGTGGTAGAAATGTAACGAACAAAAGAACATTGTTAAACAAATATGCAATGCACTTTTAAATATTGCAAAATATTTATGGATTTTTATCAAACAAAATTCAGTGAATAAAATGCTTCAAGTGAATTATTGCAAATAAATGGCGTTGAAACACATGGATTTTAGGATCAGAGTAAGAAATGAACTAAAGGTGGTGTCTGAAATTTGAGATAAACTAAGACCTTACGGACCAGAATCTATGAACGAAGCAGGATCGGCATCATTTAGTAGAATTTAGTACAATTTACCATTTGAAAAGAAGAAATTTGCTAGATGGGCCTCAAACTAGCTGTCCAGAAATTAGGTACAGTAAGTATACGGCCAGACATTACGAGCCAACATCAGTCAAAAGGGAAAGAAACAGATTAAACAAATATATGCACGAATATATGCACGGAATCCATGTCATATCGAGGCGTTAAGGACCAGGATTTGTCCACGTTGATTAAGACCAGCTTTAGTACGTACACAAATGTAATCCCTGAAGGCAATGACAAAACAACGCATAACAATTTTCTCAAACTGTGCAAAATATTTTGCACATCACTAGTATACTCGTAAATTATAATGTTGATGTTAACTGACATATATTGCAATCTTGCACTGATTATTAACACTGATATCTATTCATGTTCGTTTTGCATGGGGAAACGGGTAAGAATCACAGAAACATTGATATAACATTTCAATACCTTCCTTGATTTATGCTTCATCAAGTTATAATAATTTTATTGTTTTTTTCACGTATTCATTCCGTTTGCAACATAATTGAAAGTGTTTTTGTGATTCCATTCTAATTTCAGACCGGTTATACAACACGTATCAAACTCAAAGCGAATAAAACATATCATTACATTATCAGATACCAGGAACGCGTCTAAACCTTTCACTATTTAATTGTCAATGATCATTGTTTATGTATTGTTGTGCAGTCTAATACAATAATACAAGGCACAGTTTGTTTGACGGAATAGGGAAGTTAAGCAAGGCAACATAGTCCATTGAACTTGGATTTGGATTATCAATGTATTGTATTGTCTTTCATTATAGTGTCACTATCACGGCATATGATCGATACCTTTTTTATCTGTGTATATTTGTTCTTGTAACTATACAGTAGCCATGATATTTAAAATAGCTATAATGTGTCTACTTTCAGAGCGTTCATAAAATTGTTACCTTGAATTTTCTTTTTGTTCTGTTATAAACGGACAAAAGAGATCGAATGAAACCATCCGTGAGAAACAGTATTTATATTCACTTAAATGACTGGCTTGAAAGAACTTCCATTATCACATTTATTAGTAAAGAAAACGTGCGGAGGCTAATCAATATTGGCGGAAGTGCAATACTCAGGGACCTTGCAGAATAACTTCAAATATCATGCTCGAAAGATTAATAAGGGATTTTTTTATATTTACTGTTGAACCATATTTAGTTTAAACATTATATATTTTTACAACGATTGTGAAGAAAGTTGTGAAAACTGATACTAAATCACTCTCGTGGCACTATGTTGCGTGAGAGTGTGGTCTTGTGCTGTGGGGAAACCGGAGAACCCGGAGAAAATCCACTTGTCCGGCTTGGTAACCACAAACTAAACTCACATCATAATTTTAAACAGTTTATTCCACAGCCATTCAAATTAAAACCAGATGTTTAAAAAAAATCATCCAAATCACGCTCCTATGAAAATGAAAATCGTAAAATCTCTAAACCTACCAGGATGGCTCTCTCAAGAAAATAAAGCAAGAATTAGGCTTCGTGATAAACTACAGAAAATAAATAGAACATATTTATAGAAGCAACAAAGAAATTGTACACATCACATTCGCAGCAAAAAAGGTCTATGAAACAATGTAAATCCCCGATTCCTCTTACTTTGTCAATACAAACTGATGATCACACTTACGTCAAGGATACGGTCAGCATATCCAAATTGTTACTTCACTTACATATCAAATGTCGTTGAAACAAACTGAATATTACGCATATAAGTTGCAACACATATGTCTGTCATAAGAAAACAAATGCGCACTATTTTTTCCAACCAGTTGCAAATTTCATAATCAAATAAAAGATGCGTATATTTTTCAAAAAAACAAAGCCCTGACAAAAAGGATTTCAATAAGTATTAACCTATATAAATTCTACATCCTCTTCAACTCTCTCCAGTATATTAATGCATATTGTAAAGTCAACTCTATCTTTAAAATCCGCCATTTTCTAAAGATGCACTTTTATTCCAAAATAAGATTTACCACAGTTAAAACAATTTTTTTGATTTACCAAATATTGATAAATGAATGTCGAAATCAATGGTTTTTATGAAAGATACAGGGATTAATTTAAAAGAAAAACACTGTATTTCTACCTTATGAGACGATAGTGGATCTTAGTAAATCTTTAAGCACTCACCAAACATTTAAAATATTGGGAATTCAGCTATTAAATAAACGGTTACAATTATGTTACCAGCAATTATGTTTTCCAAAAATGCATTAATAAGTAAGTAATTAGAGGTTTATCACTCAAAAACTATGGGTGTTATTCATGTATATGTATTTGTTTTGAATAAGAGTGTCACTTTAACTTGTTTAACCTCCAGTCAAACAAAGACCTAGGTTGGTTATCCTTTGATGACGGATGCTTTATCAGTGTTGTTTTTATTTTCTATTGCGTTTAATTGTCATATCTTCGTTTGCAAACAACAAAAAACGCATTTCCACACGCAAAGAAAAAGGTTTTCTTTGCTAATAAAATAACTTTAATAAGATATCAATTTCTTTCTTTGCCAAATTATCTATAATTGTTGTCATTTATGTATTCGTGATGACACTGCATTTAAAACTCTTAAAGCTACCTTAAAAACTCTTGTTGCCAGAACAGAACATAATTATTGTTGTACATGCCATATTTCACTATTATTCTAAATGATGAATGCTCGTATTTCTAGTATAAATACATATTGAAATATGAGAAGTGTTGAAATTAATGTTTGTATTAAAGATTGAAGGTTTGATGGTTTGTTGTAAAATTGTTAAATCCATTTAGGCTCTATATCTACACCTTGTCGTTGTTAAAGACTACATTTCCTTCCATGCTAAATAATAACAACAAAAATATAAGGTAGCAAAACGTTCAGAATTGTATTAAAAGTGAATTGAGGTACGTTCCCTCAAACCCAAATTTAGTAACACACGTTTGAAACAGCATTTTTGTCGTCAATAATAAAAATATATTGAAAAAGGGCATATGTTGAGATTATAATATTTTTGGACATAAACATTACTTACCGTTTATAAGGGGAGATGATAATTCTATTTCTACATTCCTTTTCTTTGAGCTGAAAATTTGACCATTTTCCTTTGTATACAGTCATAAAAAGCAATAACAATCACTAGAACCTAAATACGATTTAATATTTTATTGATGTGATATCTGTTAAAGCTGTGTGACTTTGAAATATGAACAACCCGGAAAATAAAAAAAAAAACAATTAGCTCATCAATAAACATAAAAAATATACAGTTTATACTCTGAAACTCGAATGTCAACAACGAAGCATGGTCTTCCCCTTTCAGGTCTCTTCAAGAGAATCATACAGATTTCTGACAGTAAGAGTGAGTGAATACCATAAAATAAACTCGAAAACTGTTTTAATCTACTGTTAATTCTTATTTGATTTTTTACACTTTTCACTTGTTTCATTCAGTTAATGGGGACAAGTCATATTTTTCATGCGCTGTTTTATTTTATTTTGTTTGTACATTCATGATATTTTATTTGGAACATAAATGCATTAATGAAAGTTTATTTATATACGTTGACTGAATTAAAATACAAGTGAATAATCAGCCTAAAAGAAATTTTGGAAACGTGAATATTTCTCTACGTAGAATGGAAGATTACTCGACCAAAACTTTTGTGAATGCGTCCCACCTGAAAAGGGGTATACAAAAAGTAGGTATTTTAAAAATAAATTACATTAATCTTCAAATATAAGTGTGTAATAACAAAACATAAAAATTATAGAATATTTATTGTCAGTGAAAGATTGTATTCCATTTCGATCATGATCCCAGGAAATACACACTGTATTTTCACTCTTGGTTTCACGACTCGAAAATCGTGAAATATGTTTTCCTATGAAATATTTTTTTTTAATTTAATCATTAAATAGTGCAGACGTTTGAAATAAATAAATCTTATATAAGTTTTAAAAATGCAAAACGTTTGGAAAATCTTTCAATTTGATAAATCGTCTCACTGACACATTGATGTAACATATGTTATTTAATAAATTCAAAAGAAGAGTGTATAGATTAGAACCTCATCAATAATTGTTAATTTTGCATGTAATACAGTTTATACTGCCATAATATGAATGTACTTTGTGTAACTATGATTCTCGATATGCTTTGTTAAAAGAAGGCATAATGCCCTCTTCAATCTCTTCGATCATCAGGCTGTATTCTTTGAAGAAATATTGTCCGTGCGATAAGTCTCTCAGTAAGTGATTGTAAAATACAGGGTTTGAGTTATAAGAGTTTTTTCTTTGAAAGGATATTTTTTCTCTCGCTTCATTTTTGAAAAATATTCTGATACAAACAACAAACGCAAAATCTATACTAAACATTTGTTAAATCAGAAGACATATTTTTGGTTATTAACTATTGTATAGCGATTATTACATTGTAATACACTGCTTTGAAAACGTAAATATGTTTACAGTGCATACCAAAACTGTTTCTAGTAGAAATCACTTTGACAGGTTTTTTTATATAAAATTGAAACATTACACTTATTTTATATCTTACTTTAGCCTAGATGTATCATACATTTCCGCTATAATAGACATCGTATGAGCTACAATGATTTTTAAAAAATATTAAATAGAAGAAGCACTTGTAAACTTATTTAAATAATAAGATATATGGCACTTGCCGATACATAAATCAACATTTATATGTCAATCTTTTATATCAACCGTGACTCAATATGTGTTTTGTTGTGGCTAAAATGTGATATTAAAATCATCTCATTAGTTGGTAAAATGGAAACACAAATAATATCTTTAAATGTTAGAGGTTTAGGCAAAATAAAAAAAATAAAACAATTTTTCAAATGGATGAAAAATAACCATTATGACGTTATATAAATGCAAGAAGTACACTGCTCTAAACAATTATTTTCAAAATGGAAAGGCGAATGGGATGGACCTTGTGTTTTTAGCGGTAACCGTTCAAATAGCATAGGAGTCGCAATTCTTATCAACCCCTAAACCAATATAAAATTAGTAAATCACACCGAAACTAAAAAGGGTAGACTTCTTACAGTAGACATCATATTAAACGAAAATGAAATTACCTTAATTAACATATATGGACCCAATAAGGAAGAAACTAGTACACTTTATCTGCTACAAAAATATTTGTTGGAGATTAATAATAAAACATTCATTATTGGTGGAGATTTCAATACTATTCTAAATAGCTCACTAGACAAAACGAACGGCAAAACGGACACACATTAAAAGTGTAGAGATAAAATACATAACATAATAAACTCTTGTGAAGTAGTTGATATATGGCGACTACTCCATCCCTCTAAAATGCAATATACCAGGCATTCAAATTCCAAACAACATATTCACTGTCGTCTTCATTATTTCCTTATATCAAATAATATTTTAAGTATGATTAAACCAGGTTTTAAAACAGATCATTCAATTGTATTATTAAAGATAGACGACTTAATATGCGAACAAAAGGTACGAGTTACTTCAAATTAAATAATGCTCTTTTACTAGACAATGAATATAAGTCTAAACTACGGGAATGCATACAAGAAACAAAACATTACAATGAATCTGCTAATCCAAACACTTTATGGGAAATGATAAAAGGTTCAATTAGGAACACAACGATAAAATATGCATTTCATATTGAAAGAGTGCTTTAATCAGAAGAGAAAAGTATAATAAAAGAAATTAACACTATTGAATCACAGCTTAATATAGGCAATGTCGACAATATAACTCAGATACTAAATTTAGAGAAGAAAGACTCTAAGGAGAAAACCGTTTGTAAACTGATAAAATTTTATCAGGAGTTAAAACACTCTAATTGAAGAAGGAAACTTTTATAAAAAATTCTATAGTAAAGACTTAAATGTGGAAGACAATATAAGAGATGCATTCCTAATTACAAACAACAATAGACTTCCGATCTCGATAGTACTTTATGCGAAGGTTTACTCTCAAAATATGAATGCGGAAATGCTTTAAAGGAAATGAAAAATAATAAAAGCCCTGGGTCAGATGACCTGACTACAGAATTTTATAAAATATTCTGGAAAGATATCCAGTCCGTTCTTATAAACTCATTAAATTACTCTTTTCAAAGTTGACAACTAACAACACTTCAAGGCAAGGTATAATATCACTTATTCCAAAACCTGATAAAAATTTAGAAAACCTTTCCAATTGGAGGCCGATCAGTCTATTGAATATTGATTACAAAATAGCAACGAAAGCAATAGCTAATAGAATTAAAAAATACAACCTAAAATTATTGACTTTGAGTAAACTGTTGTTTTCAAAGATAAATTGGCTAAAATGTTCGACTTATCATAGAAGGTATGCAATATCTTGAAGAAAATTAACAACCTGGTCTCCTATTTTTCGCTGACTTTCAAAAAGCTTTTCATGGTATTGATCATTCCTTTATACTTGACAGTTTGCGATCTTTCAATTTTGGCACAGAGATCATTCAATGGACTATACTCTTCTATACAGATATTCAAAATATAATAATAAGCAATGGCCATTTATCGCAGTCCTTCGAAATTGAAAAAGGGGTACGCCACTTTCTTCCATTGTATTCACCATTTGTTTACAAATGCTCTCAGGCTATATAAAACAAAACGTTGATATCAAGGGAATCAAAATCGGTGATACAGAAATAAAACAATCTCTTTTAGCTGATGATGCAACGTATTATACTGATGACTCGGAAAGGTCCTTTACATCCTTGGTTAATTCGTTGGAATCATATTCAAAATGTTCTGGTATAACCCTAAACACAAATAAATCCCTCATTCTTAGAGTGGGTACTTTAAAAACACAAATATAAAGTTCTGCAATACTAAACCATTTATTTGGACTTCAGAATGCTCAATTGCTTTAGGTTTTACATTTTATAATGACAAACAAAAGACAATAGACGAAAATATAAACGAAAGGTCGAATAATTTCATAAAGACAGAACTAAAACAATGGGAACATAGAAAACTAACCTTAATGGGTAAAATTACAGCTGTGAAAACATACACATTACCAAAAATCATCTTCCCATTTACTGTTTTCGCTAATCCAAGCAAGTATATTATTAAAAATATTAAACAATCTATCTTCAAAATCATTTGGGACAAAACGCCAGACAAAATAAAAAGAAATATTATGTACCAAAACTACGAAAACGGTTGACTAAAACTTACAAATGTCGAACACTTTTTTTACTCCATTAAAGCCGTCTGGGTAAAAAGATATTTAGACGACAAAAACAAAAGTCAAGGGAAAATATTTCTTAAACAGAAGCTTATTAATTATGGAAATGAATTGGTTCTTTAATGTGAACTAAACAATGTCCTAATAAAATACTTTCAGAAGCAGGTTCATTCATTAATGATGTCCTCAAAGCCTGGAGTAAAATTAAACAAATTTACGACTCATACTCAATGAAAACAGCTAAAACAGTGATATGGAATAAGCAAACAATTTGCAATATAGGAAACTCTCTGTTTTTTAAACAATGGTATGGAAAAGGTATTAAGTGTCTTGAACATATTTTTGACTATAGAACAAACATTTTTTATGAACTTAATAAAATGGAATACCTACACAACATAAGGAACACAGATTTTATAAAGTACCAAACACTTGTTCGATCAATTCCAATAAATATCAAGACTCAGCTGACTACAGATGGGATCATTCAAACTAATATTCAACAATTTAAAGAAAAAGTTGAAACATCAGAACAAACAAATAAACTTATGTATTCACTGTTGTTGCAAAATAGTCTTCAGCCGACTTCTGAAACAAAATGGAAAGAAACTCTGGATACAAGTGAAATTCTGGAATGGAAAACCATATATGGTAACATTCACAAATCAACGATAGATACAACATTGCGTAGCTTCAACTATAAATTCCTTATGAGAACATTACCGACGAACCAATTTCTGTTTAAACTCAAATTAGTCGACTTTAGTTTATGTACATTTTGCAATTCAAATGTAGAATCAATTGAACATTTGTATTGGGAGTGTCATAAACACAACAATTATGGAATAAATTAAACAACTTTATTGCATTGACGTCAATGAATATAACAATTTACAAACAGGAAGCTCTTTTAGGCAATTACAAGAAAAGCAAGAACAGTAATATCTGTAATTTTCTAATTATCTTAATGACATTTTATATCAAATTATCAAAATGTAATGACAGACAATTGTCTTTCGATGCATTTTTGCATTATCTAAAATTAAGAATCAAAATAGAAGAGCCAATAGCATTTAACAATCATAAGTATGAAACCGGCAGAAATAAATGGGAAGTACTCAATATTCTAAACAACTAATATACATAGGAAGACACATCTAGCCTAAACAACGAATATCACATCAAGTTTTTTTTTATTCCTGAAACAAATAAAGTAATGACATTACTTTGTGTGTGTGAGTGTGCGTGTGTGTGCGTGCGTGCATGTGTGTAGGCAAGACTGCGTGCGTGTGTGAGTGCGTGTGCGTGTGTGCGTGCGTGCTTGTGTGTGTGTGAGTGTGTTAAAAAAATTCCTATCCAACACAGTTATGTTTAAGTATATGTATATTCTTGATATATTAGGTAAATATAATATTTGTTGAAAATAAATGAGAAAAAAAAAATGAAATAAAATATGATCTGATAGTGGAATAAAAACATCAGCTTCGTAAACAAAAGAAATGATGTACTTAAATGTGTTTTTCCATAATTTATGTAGTGGTTAAATGGTGACAAACCTCAGGTTTGTCTCCACGTGTGATCAATAATTGCAAAATTAAACATATTAGTCGGATCGAAGCAACACGTCGCTTTATGATAGAGGTCAATGTTACAGTGAAACACCCAACACGGAAGTGTTTGATAATTGATTAGTTCTTTATTGATTTAATGCTTTCAATTGGATTTTCGCAAAGGCATCTGGGTCATTGTTTGTGTCTAAAATGTTGATTAATATCATTTTGGGTGTAATGTTATAAACAACATATCTGCAGATATTTAATGTCTTTGATATAAAAGAAAGAAAGATGTATGTGGATTTTCTGTGAGACTATCTGTGAATTTTTTATAGGACCTAACATAGGTGCTTTATAATGTTATGCGGCTATTATTATCACTTTTGAAAAACAAATTTTATCGATTAAGTTATCATGTTCTCGTTATTAACAGCCATAAAAAACCTTTTTTCATCAACACGTTCATACATGGATATATTGTTCTGTGTATGTAACTGATACAAGCATACAATGTACATGTATTTTAAGAGCTTTGTGTACACTAACACTCTGTTGTTTTATTTGAACAATTTATGACTGAATAAATGACATAACTTTTTATTTGTTTTCTCTGCTTGATGTGTATTTCCTATAACCTCATTTTACCAATACCTAGTAATACATGTACATAGTAAGAGTCCAAGGAATTCGACCCCTTGACCATTCACAAAACTAATCAGCACAGACTCAGTAATAAGACCACCCCACTATTAAGACCATTTTTTCAAAGTCTTCCACAGGTGGTCTGAATAGAGATATTTTTAATTTGTCTGGGGTAAATATGTCATATGATCAACTATTTTCGGTTCATTGTAATTCTGTCTTTTAGATTTTTGCGTCTTGATTTAACAAATTAACAGGTCAATTTATAGCAATATTCAACAAACACATAACGAGTAGCTTTATTCTCATTTTAAAACAAATGAAACATCAAACAGCAAGAATGTTAATCAGTGTGCAGACTGTCTCTTTTCAAAACAGGTCATACTGACAGGTCATTCGAGGTATTATAAACTAATTAAAGCACCCAACAACCGGATACATACATCACTTGCTAACGAATGCATTCATCCACAGCAACAGTGCCAACCATTCAAACATACAACGTTGTCCTGCAAAGACAGCTATATTAGCGGATAAGCTGACCTTTGTGATCGTTTTCGTGGTTGGATAGCTTATTTTAAAACATGTTGATTACTCAGGCGACTCAGACAATATAAAAAAACTATACACACAACCAAAACCTGACCGTTACACATAAATAGTTGAATACGTCAGTAGAAGCAGATTCCGTGATTATTTAAAAAGGCATGATTTCGTTGGAAATCTAGCGATGACGTACACACAGTATACTATAAAACGCCTCTTTGAAAACGGGACAGCTAAAATTATACAGAAACGGATTGAGTGTAGAGTTCAAATAGGTCATCCAAAATACCGTTTCGATAATAGCTTCCGGCACCAGTCCAGGGTACACTATGCTGATATCAAACACAACATGGAAGGGGAGCCAAAGAATCACGTATCCAATTACGATGTAAGTTAGTGTTTTGAATACCCTTTTGTCTTTAACATTCCTGTGTTTTATTCTTCTTGAAACTGTCTGTGTAGAGTTTTGGTCGATAGGATCTACTGACAACGAGGTTGTTCTAGCACTTTGGAAATGTTCTGAATGTTCGTCTCCTTTTAATGACTCGTTTGTCTTTCTTTCACAGTTGCTTGTTATGTTAGTATAATGTTTGAAATGGCTAGGTACCGTTAATAGGTTAGAAGCCTCAACAATGAATATTCCAGACTTATCTTTGCTTGTACTAGCCTGTTTTGTCATACCCGAGGCCCGTTGTTCTTGCTGTGCTGATAGATTACCAGTGTTACACTGAGAGCCTTCTGGCACAACGCTGTTCACATAACATGTATCTGAAAACTTTTCAGTCATATTTATGTTTCGAATCGATGAAGACCTGACCTTATTCGTTTTCAGCAATCCAACTCCTCTTCTCTTCATGAAAGCGTACACACGGGAGTAGCAGAATATCAAAACGAGAAATGGTCCATGATGTCCAAGAGTAGCGATAATGAAAACGAATTCCACATTTAGAGCGGGGTTCCAGTAGCATTCGCCCGGCTTGCTGTGTCTCAATCTATCCGATAGCCATGGCGGCACCCATAACGCAAGCATTAACAACCTGTAAAACATAAAGAAAGCAATTATCTATCATCAACACACGTATAAAGCATTTGGCCAAGCTATACTAATTAGGTGGCAATTATTATTAGTAAACATTGTGGAAACTATAGATGTTATCTCCATGTTTGTTTTGGAATGGGTGAAATAAAGGTAAGTTGACTTGACTTGACTTGCAAAAGAGTTTCTTTGTGCGTTTATGTTATCATATGTATTACTGTTTCATTGCTGATTTATATGATAACGTTTGCATATTATACACGTTTAATAACGGTGATGTATGGTAGAAATCACGTCTTCCCAGTTTAGCTTAAATAGCAAACTTATTATCGATCAGTTTATACAGTATAAGGTAGATTGTGTCCAAGGTTGCATGGTTCGTTTGAACTCGGGAGATTGTTATTAAAGATATCATCAACAACAAAAAATTGAAACGAAAGAACTGCGCATTGGAACATGAAATTGAACAAATATCTTCTAGTTTTAATTAAACTAATATATATTACACGAGTAAGGAAGAAGCCCAGACTCTGCCTGAGCCATATTCATTAACAAACTAAGAAGTAATTGAAATTAGAAGTACTTAGATTGTACTATAATTATAATGAATAAAAAGACTGATGAAATAAACTATACATGTCTAAGGAACATTATAATAATTATATTGAATATATTTTCTGGAAACAAGAATGGTACATTTTTGCCATCTTTGATAAAGGTATTCATAAATGAGGTAACAAAAACAATTTGACAAAGTGGCATAGCTCCTCAAAATTGTTAAGTCATTCTTTAAGAGCAATCAAGCAACTTGTTGCATGGGATGGATACTTGTGTAAACTCCATTGATATACATTTGATTTGCACATTCAAAATACATAATTATTTTTTTCTTATTTTCTCACGGGTTTATTTTGAACAACATCGGTGTCAAACAATATATGTAAAAACTGCAAATTAATTAAGCCAAAAGTATTTTCCCAGTTTATTAAGGGCTTTATCTAATTACATAGTTGAGTCAAAGTGATTTCACAGCATGTGAACAATATATTGCCTGTCATGTACACATGGAAGAATTTTGAACAATCTTTAAAAATATTATTGTCATACTATAATATTTAAAAAGTATAGAAGAAAACCCTCTTTTTGTCCCTTGTGACTATCAACTTGGTTTATATTTGAACCTTTGACTTCTGGGCTTATTCATGCCGTTTACATTATACTTTGGACTGAAGTCTTTCCAGAAGAAAATGTTAAGAGTTTTATAAACTCACTTTAATGTTTAGTCTATCATCTGTGACTTCAATAGACCTTCAACATTACCTTTTGTCTGAGTCAAAGACGTAAACGATAACACGCGTATGGATAACATTGAATACGAATGGGGAGTTTTGAATAGTAGGGCGCCTTTAATTTTTTATTTGTATTTCAGCCAATATAAAATTGGTGAATACTAAGTAAATTAAAGTAATAAAACGTCTTACCACACGGTGACAACAGAGAGAAGGCAAAACCTCTTGCTATGATGTTGTCTGTAGTGTTGAATCCAGGTAACGGACCAGAATCTGTCAAGGGATATTAGGATCAGAGTGAACACGGACACAAACGTCATCCCTGAAATAGCAGAAAACCCAAAATTATATGAACCAACAGATGCGCTTGTTGGTCAGGATTAGAGCAATACTACTATCACCAAGGATAACTCTTGGAGAGCTATATTAATATCACCAATGGTAACTCTAGGAAATATATACTACTATCACCAATGGTAACTCTGGGAAATGTATATTTCTATCACCAATGGTAACTCTACGAAATATATACTACTATCACCAATGGTAACTCTGGGAAATATATACTACTATCACCAATGGTAACTCTGGGAAATATATACTACTATCACCAATGGTAACTCTGGGAAATGTATATTTCTATCACCAATGGTAACTCTAGGAAATATATACTACTATCACCAATGGTAACTCTAGGAAATATATACTACTATCACCAATGGTAACTCTGGGAAATGTATATTTCTATCACCAATGGTAACTCAGGGAAAGCTTTACTACTATCACCAATGGTAACTCTAGGCAAAATATATTTCTATCACCAATGGTAACTCTAGGCTAAATAAATTTCTATCACCAATTGTAACCCTAGGCAAGCTATACTACTATAAGCCAATGGTACCTCTAGGAAACCTATATTACTATCACCAATGATATCCATAGGAAAGTTATATTGCTTTCACCAATGGTAACTCTAGGAAAGCTATATTACCATCACCAATATTAGCGTGAACACGGACACAAACGTCATCCCTGAAATAGGAGACAACCCAACATGTTAAGAATATGCAGATGTCCTTGGTGATCAGGAAAAGCGTGAACACGGACACAAACGCCATGCCTAAGAAGGAAACAAACCAAAATGTTAAGAACCTGCGCAATGTCCTTTTTGATCAGGATAAGCATGAACACGGACGCGAACATCATGACATGTAGGACGTGGAATTATCCATGGATATTTTGATCAGCGTTAGGAATGACACAAACGTCCTGTCTGAATTTTGAATTAAACCAACACATTGCGGACCAGCATCTGTGGACGGAGCAGGATCGGCATATTGGGGTAGTAGCAAGTACAGTTAACCATTTCAAACACGTCATAATAAAGTTTCCAAGATTGGCCTCACACTAGCGGCCCAAAACGTAGGTACAGTTAGAATACGATCAAAAATGTGTTTAAACAATGTGCCTTTATTCCAAGCATGAGACAGAAGCAAACGTCATGTCAGAAATTTGAGACACGAATCAAATCGTTACGAACCAACATCAGTCCCAAGGAGCAGAAGCAGAGTAAACATGGACACGAATATATGCACGGAATTCATGTCAGATCAAGACGTTAAGGACCAGGAATTGTCCACGTTCATGAGGATCAGCTTTAGTACTGATTTAAATGTAATCCCCGAAGGAGATGCCAAAACAACGCATAACAATTTTCTCAATATGTGTATAAGGTTTTGCACATCGCTAGAGTGTCAATATGCACATTTTTGTTTCAGTATACTCGTCAATTGTATTTTGATATTAGTTTTGTTTTAGAATCTTAGAAACATTGAAATAATATTTCAATACCTTCCTTGATTTAAAAGGTACCTTTATCAAGTCATAATCCTTCACTGTTTTTTCATATATTCATTCCGTTGGCTACATAGTTAAAAGTGTTTTTGTGATAAAAAAGAAATGCAGACTATTTATATCATGCGTATCAAACTAAAAGCAAATAATACATATCATTACCTGATAAGATACCAGAAATGCGTTTAATACTCAAGGAATACTTATGCATAGTTTATATGACTGATCTATCGTTTTATAGAAGGAAAGTATCATTTGAAGCTACGTTATAAGTTGGTAACAAAATAAAAATCCATGTGTCATCAGACTTGTATGAGTCTTAATTTAACCATAGCACCAGGCATTTTTTTAAATAAATGTTTGAAAAACATACTGTTATTATGAAACAGTAATGAAATCGTCTTAGATCAATATTGCCAGTTAACCATTTCCCAAAAGTAAAGCTTTATATAAGGGCATGTAAGTAGTAGTCTTAGAAAAATCCTATCAAATTTTAAAAAAGTGTATATAAATGATCATCAGGGCGGGTATTCAATATTGGTCATGATTGGACCTAAGAACGATGTAGCTATTCGGGATACATGCAACTTATAACCAATCAAGTGTTATGTATGACCATAAGATTAATTTTAGTTGAATAGTGAATACCAGCCCAGCATAATTTCTAGGTCAACCATTATCTGAAAGAAGTTTACCATAATCGAAGAAAATCCAGACTGCACACATAAACTCTCCGAATGGCCAATACGTTCCATAGAACGCCTGCGTTGCTTTGAAGCTCATGGCGCTGACGGCAACGGCGACGTCGGTAATTGCCAAATTCACGATGTAGTAGTTGAATGTTGTACGCAAGCACTTCCGAAATTTTATTGCCAATAATACAAGAATGTTGCCAATCACAGTGATTATGACTATGATGTACAACAAAACACCAACTAGTATTTTACCAAAGGTGATTTCAACCTTGTTAGCTTCTGTATTGCAGGTACCATTGCAGATAGTTCCATTCATCGTGAATGTCGTCTGGAGACTGTAAGAATCGTAGAGAAATCTAGCACTATACCATAGCATCTCCAATACCGCATGGTGTCCTTTATTCACAAGTTGTTTTTTTCCATTTAGTATTGAAAAATAGCTACGGGAATCAAATATATCTGTATTTGCCTAGAAATATATTTATGTCATGGACAATTTTCTTAATAGTTGATGACCGAATTAATCATTAATTTCAATACTGTGGGAAAGTATCTTTCGCGCATCAAGTAACACCAAGGATTTTTTTCCTATCAAGAACATTAATAGTAGTGTTAGTATTGGTTTGTAATGAATCTTCTGTGATAATTGGATACACGGTAATTAAAATTGTAATTATTTCAAAATTGTACAAACCATGTGAACTTAACATATTTTCAGAGATGTATAGAAAAAGCTAGATAACCACAACAACTATTACAATCAGTTTTATTCGTATTGCGAGACCCCATGTATGGGTGTGAATACAATGCTTATAACGTGTACATTTTGAGAGATCAATAAAACAATAGAAACTTCAGGGATATGCCAAGTAGTAGCCTTGAATTCCGTATTAAATGACCTCTCAATCTGAAATACTCTGTTTACTAACTAAGATATACTAGTTTCCTTTAATGGCCCTTAACTTGTTTTCTGCTGTATATTAAAAGTATTTTTTCTTTTGCTGCGAACAGCTTGACCTTACTTGAGCCTTGATAAAAAATAAAATGTTTAATATGTTTTCCTAATCATGATAGATGTACCATATATATTCACCGTCGTCTTTGAGGATGGTGAGAGTCCTTCGTTTTTGATTCCATTTTGGAGGCATCTAATGAATTATACCTGATTAACTGCTGAAATACGTCTGGCGGAAAAGTTTGCAGTCGATGCCCCGGCATTCGTTTGTTTGTTACGCTCCATTGTTGCAGAATGTGCGTTTGTAAGAGAATTATTCGCTGTGTTTCAGATGTACCTGAGTACATGTCATATTTATTTGCGGTGACTTTAATTTGCGAATCGCCGTTTTGCTTATGATTAAAAATGATTTCAACAAATACGCTGTACGTGCATGCGGTGGTATGACATTAGTTTATACGTGGCATGCACGCAATTGGCAGTGTCGTTCTTTAACGCCTTTGAATTCTGCATTGGGATGTGCTTACCGGAATGAGCAGTACCAGGATATGTTTAGAATGATATCAAAGTAAATGAATTGTTTAAGACATGCCAGATGATCGTGAAAAAGAAAACAAAAATGCGTTTACCTGACAGTGTGTTTTTGTCTGTCCGAAGCATCGTTTTTTCTATACTAAACTCTTTTTGTGAGCAGATTTAAGTGCGAAGTTTTTGTCAGTATTTGGTAAAATATTGACTTCCGGCAATCGATTCAGACCATCAAAAAGTAGATGTGTGGTGAATACGAAAAAGGCAGTAACAGCTCAAGACATGCACGGATCTTCGCAACATCACCCACAAGCAAATATCCTAGAAAAGCCAACAGCGTGCCCAGTGACAGAGACGATACTTCCAGTTCAATTGCGTCGAGAACAACATCCGGTTGTATCACATTCCCAACACGGAATTGAAAAAGTGAGCAGTCGAAGCGTAGGCCCACAACAAAAACTACTTACTTCTTCAAACCCACAAATCCAAGTACCCGCGTTATTTAGATCGTGCGACATATCGCAGAGAACCCCACATACTGAGATTCGCTCCTCTTAAAATACAACGGATAAAGCGCAACACATTGAAGTTCATGTGAGTGATAGGGCTACGAGCAGAACTAATAACCATCCAAATATATCTGTGTGTAACACCACTGGCGAACAACGACCATCGGAATTCGCGAACGTGGCAGATATCGTCAGAAGTGAACCAACAAGTACAGGCTCGAACACCCAAGGACAGTTTGACGAAGAACCTGAATAAGCGGTATTTGAAAGCGTACGTCCGGGGCGTACACAACGCTATTACGTTGGCGGGATATCAAGGAACTCAAACAGAGCCGGTATCCTTAAATTCTTAACTGACAACGGAATAACTCCTGATTCAGTTAAGTTGATTGACACACATCGCGGGGGCTTAGCTGCAAAACTGTGAAAAAACTGTGATAAAAGTGATTGCGAAACGATTGAAAATAGACGCTTTTGGCCACGTAAAATGTATTGCCGGAAGTGGTATTCGCAGACGGCGTGGTAGAACGTATTCAATGGAGACAACAATATCTATAACAATGAAGAACATTGATTACATAGTCATAACGTCACTATGCGTTACAAACTTTTTAATGGACACACCGACATCTCCACAGTGCAATATCCTCACCTGGAACGTCCGTGGCGCTATGTCTTCAGCGGGATCCCTTAGCCATTTACTTGAAACATACAACATTGACGTTAGTTGTATAAGCGAACATACACTGAAGCCGAACTGTGATGGATTTTTCAATACGTTGCATTCCTCATATAGGGCAATAACTGTTTGTGAATATGTATATATAGATACCCCCTCTGGTAAAGGCGGTGTTAGTATTTTATACAAAAATAATTTAGCATTATCTGTAAATACATTGCTTAATATAAAATCCAACCGCATAACTTGTATCAAATTGTCAAATGTTAATAATTCAATTGCAAATACATTCATATTTAGTGTATAATTACCGTCGGTGAATTATGATTATGACGCTCACGAAGAGTGTGTCGATGAACCCCAAAGCTTATATGACATATATTCGTCTACACGTGTAAAATATGTAACGCTCAAGTCTCTGAACTGGCCAGACACCTTATTGTAAGCTGTTATGGCACTGCTTGGCTAAGGGAAAAACTGTTCAGTGATTTATGTTCTGTGTTAGTCTCCAACTTTGTAAGCTTTCTTAAAAGAGCTGAAAATGAAATGTTTTTTTCGCATACTTTTTCAAGCAGAGACTCTCACTGCGTTTCATTTTAACTCAATTTTGCGGAAAACATTTCTGAATAAGACGCTCAAATTCATTTATGACACGGTCAACATGTACAACCGACTATAGAAAGCATTAGTCCTTATTATGATGTTCTCTATAAAACATGACATAATCACAAGGAGTTGCATCTAAAACATCCCAACCTGGTTTATGGTTTATATTTCTAATTTCGATAAGTCTTGACGATGGGTGAATTAGGGTTTTGTAACTCATGAAGAAATTGCTGTTACAGAAACTTATTTCATGTTATTTCTTGCTATTGTGTTTACATGTTTTATCACACACCATACTATTTTTGTTTGTTCACATATTTATATTTCATTATTCTTTGCATTTAACATGTCAATAACTTTATATGTATAATCACTGAAAAGTGGAAATAAAGAGTAGATATACAACACTTCATCCTTAAATAATGTACGTCGCAGGACGTTCGCCTCTTCAGTACCTTCAGTGCTTTGATTTGCAAATTCAAGGGCCATGATTATTGTTCAAACTAGTGGTATGTTAAGTCTCATAAGGTAGAAATACCATGTTCTTTGCACCTTTTTTCAAATTAAACTGGTATCCTTCATAAGAACCATTCTTTTCGAAATTTATTCATCCTTTTTGGTATATTAAAACGATTGTTTTAATTGTGGTAAAACCTATTTGGGAGTAAGAGTGCATCTTTAAATTATTAGAATTCACATGTACACCTGTTTAAGATAAGTAATACATTGATCGGTATGCTTTTATTTTTATATTATACTTCACCAGGGCCCCTATTTACTAACCTTTTGAGTTTGTGTTTAAAATAAAGACTCAGGAAAGCAAAAATAAATTTTATTTGTAAAAATACTTTTACCTGAGTAAATATTTTAAATCATTACAATCAGGCACATATATTTTGTCGAAATAAGTTCCATTATACGAGGTGATGATGATGTTTTAAACATTTCTCGATAGTGTATATTGGCGCTGCATTGCTAGAGCTTATCATAGTCAACATCATTACATTTGAAACATTTCGCGTAATTAGCCTGGAGACGCGAGGTAGATTTTTAACAATGATGTCGAAAGATTTATCACTATCATTTCCTGAATGGTTCCTAAAAGAGCATTCAATTAGATGTCAGTATACGTTTAAGATGTTATCTTTCAAAAAAGCTTTAAACCAATCCAAAAAAGAAAGGTTATAAAAACGCATACAAAAGAAATATCCCGAACATGGTTCTTAAGCCTTAAAAAATGCTAAATTAAAATCTTAATATAGTAAACCAGACATTTTCCATCATGATTTCTGTTTTTCTTAAGTATTAGCAGTTCACTTTAAGCAGTAACAACATGCTGGACCGTCTTATACAACCCAACCTTATAACCTTAAAATATCATCTTAAAGATAAGGTTACATAGTTATGGTGGCATACTTCTGCCACCAGATAACCATATAACTAACTAGTTAATTAAGTGGTTAACTAGTTACGTAACTAGTTAACCACTTAATTAACTAGTTAGTTATGTGGTTAATTAGTTACGTAACTAGTTATTTTATTTCAATAAATCAAAGATCATCACGGGAAATAAATACATGTTAGTGCCTACAACTGCCATTCTTGTATTATTTTACCAGCTTAAGATTAACTAGTTACGTAACTAGTTAATCACATACCAGTTAGCGATATTTTGGATAAGTGGTAAGTGATTGACTAGTTACGTAACTAGTTGACTTCATAACTAACTAGTTATTTAAGTGATTAACTAGTTACGTAACTAGTTACGTAACTAGTTAACCATTTGCCGAAAATAGCACCTCCACATTTTCACATCCTGCGAACGGCCATGCATTACGTTAAGGATAGCACACATCAAAGGCTCGCTCATTAATCTTCAATTATAATATGCAAAGAATAGCCAGGTGTGTCGGTATAGTTGTCGACCAGGTGAGGCAATTATTGACCGGGTCGTTTGTTTGAATACAAAACTTCATTGATATAAATTTCATCTTGTTTTTGTGAATTAATTTTAGAATACAATGCAGATGGATATACACCCATCAACTGAAGATGGTGGTTAATTTCCCCAAAGACTTCGTCTAATGTCTGCGACGACTAAAGTGTGACTGTGTATCAATGCAATGGAGCAAAACAATGCTATTTATAGATAAGTGATAACTGGGACAATTTAAGCGAAACCTTTTGGAGAAAGAAAGGTGAAGGTAACAGGTCCGACCTAATGATGTCCAAGGTCCGCTCCAAGCTGTCAGTGACGGACTGGGGTGCATTTGTTCGATGTGTGTCTGGTCGTTGATCCATGTTAATGGTTACAGTAATGCTGCTAAAGTGACACTTTATAGCCAGTTTTAGCTCGCCATATTCAGGATGACGGCTACATTTTTAGCACGAATGTTAGCTTGAATGTTTATGCTATAACACAAATAATACAACTTACTATAAGACGGACACGTACATGTTAATGTTTCAGCGTAACAGGTATTGTTATCTAGAATGTTAATTCAAATACGAATTGCACGTCGCCGCAGACTATTGCCCGATCAGATTGCTTTTAAAGATGTAATGGTAAGCTGAAGCATAAGTTTTCATTGAGTCTATCTTACTATGTAAAAGATAAAGTAAAATAGAATTTCCAATTTTTGATCAATAATGGAATAAATCTCACATTAAAATGTAATGGCATGTACAAACAAGCCTAACTCAAACAAAAAGCCTTATTTTTATGTAATTTATAACAAGTTTCAAAAAGGCAAAGCACACTTAAAATCAGCTCATTTTTTTTATAAAAACTCTTTGACATAAGAAAATGTTAACACTATCATAAATATAACAAAACTCCTATCCCAATTGGTTACGTTTGACGTAAAATTTGGTTTACAATGTGGCCTTTCAATTGCTGGCTATGACCTTGATTACCATTCTTTATCACGTTTAGAATCCAAAGCATTGTGGTAGAATCTACATCCGTTATATAACATCGCTAATTACTATGTTTACAATAAATGTAAAGTTTATGGAGTAAATTAAACTAACATCCCTCAGACTATCCCTCAACATCGCCAATCGAGGTTCCGATTTTATCTGGTTACATTTTAACGGAGAAGATATTTTTCTTTATCAACAATCAGGTGTAAGATACAAGCTACTATATCTCAACATTTGTTTAACGTATTTGTAATTAAAAGGATTTGGACGATCGTTCGCGCTTACTTTTCAGGCTTCATGTTGAACCAAAATAGTAAGTAACGGAGATTGACATTTACAAATTAAACAAGACCTATGGCAACAAATTTTCACAGAAATAAAGAGTTATTCACAAATAAAATATACGATAAATCGCCGTATATTCATATATTTGGATCTTTCTTCAAAACTATTTTTAAACTTGCAATTATGTATAATTAGCATTCATTGGAAAGAACCAAATGCACACGCATGTGACTCGTTATATCACACTTAATTGTTTATAGTAAAGGTTTCATGATGTTCCTTTGCGGATCTACATGGGAATATATCAAAATATGCGTACAGTTGATCACACGGCTGTAATTTATTTTTATTATTTATAATATTTCCTGAAAATGTCAAGAAATAAACAAAAGATGTAAACGAAACATAAAGGACATTAAACCATTTTGGCCACAAAGAAGAATGCATAATGGTAGACTAGATTCATTTCAGAAGTAAGGACTCACCAAATAGATGTTTCGTTCCACGAATTTACCGCTCCTATTTCTTTTAAACTGTAAAATATATTTTTTAAGGCTGAAAACCATTAAATTGTCATTCTCCTCATTATTTTTAAGTGGATATTCAAAGGGAAGTAACCGTGGCATTTCATACCGTTAATCGATCGGTTTAGCATTGGTTTCAATAAATTAAATCAAATCGGCTGCTTCCGGCATAAACACTGTGGCTCGAATTTTGGAAATTTAAACTTATTTTTTACAATAAATGTGTTGTGACCTTGCTGGAAGTCATTTGAAATGTAAATATTTGTTGATCATTGTTCACCATCCAATGCGCTAAAGAATCATTAATAATGCAATATATATACCTATATATTATAACATGAGAATAAGTCAGTTGAAATTAATAGAAACGTGTTTCATTGCTTAGTCCAAATTGATATTTAAAAGTCATTTTTGACCAAATTCTGACAAAATAACAGTTTCAAACAAAAATCTTTTCACATATAGCGATCTTACCACTAGTCCGGAAAGACCAAAGAAATAGGTTTATTGGTAATTGGTTTATTACTTTAATTTTTGTTTTGTTTTTTAGCATAATCTGGGATTTATTGAAATTAAACTTTATTTTTTTAAACAGGACCGACTATACAGCATTAGAATTTGAGCAGCCCGGGAGACATTTTACCATTGCAGGGCTTGCGGACATGCAATTGCATTTACTGTGATATTCAAAACTAAAGTCTGATGTTTGATGCTGATTATGTAAAACATCATGTTTTAAACACGCGAAATATATCCTGATAAATGTCTTGATACAGCAGAGGATGTTAATGTGATTCAGGTAGATACATATGTCGTTCAAACGTTTTTCCAAAACCAGGTTTTTTTATGAATGATCATCAAACTTTAAATATGTTTCAATTATGTTGAAGATTTGGTTTATCCGTATAATGTTTACTTAAAACGTATGAATAAATAGTATTTATACAAACGTTTTACCATTGTCCACTAGAGGCTCAGTTCAAGATTGCAATCAAAGGGTTTAATCGGCAATTATATTGAACAATCTTTCGTATTTGTATTGATTATAAGAAAAAAAAATCGCTCTTTGCTCTCTTCCGATTATATATAAACCTACAAATAGTGTTTTGTTTCAGCAAATTGCGCATGCGTGTGAACCTTATTTGCATATCTATGAATAGCTACAAGGTTTCCCTAGATTGACTTATACAAACGATGACCATTGTGTACATGTTTGTGAACACTGTTGTCGTGCTAGTTTCACACCCACATTCACTAATATGTATACAAACACCAGTTCCTATCAAATAATGAATCAACATCTCATCTTGATATTCAGTGTCTTCCTGATTTTGAAAATGAATTGACTGTCGTAGATTTTAGAGTTTATAGTTTTTGGTAAGTGCTGAAAAATTAAATAATGTTTCTTATTGTAGTATTATATTTAGTATATAAACAAACAGATAAAAACAAACACTCAATGGGCACCTAAAATCCGCCGCTTATTCGATTTGTTGGAAGCTGCTTTTCATCACCAGTTAATTAGAACAGTGTAAGTACCCTCTTCGCGCCCCTATTAGATACACTATATGTGACCTCAACACATGTGAAAAATTTATCGACAATAGCAACTTCAGCTGTAGCTTTCTAAAATGTTAACATTTTAGTAGGGATTCAAACACGTATGAATAATTAAATAAAAACTCGTTAAAACTGTCGGAAACTGCTTTTCAACCAGTATGTCGTGTTTTAATTGTCTGAATCTGCATTCCTAGAGTGTATTAACGTCAATATAATTACAGTTACAATGAAAAGCGTAGTAGTTTTTCAATCATGATTATAGAAGATTTATTTTAATCATTTCCTGCATGTTTCCTGAGGGAGCATGCAATTCGATATCATTACGTGCATAGTTGTTATCTTTTCAAAGCAATTGAATCCAATTATGGGTTGATAAATGTCCGCATCTAATGAAAAGCATACAAAAACTGTAAACGGTAAAATGATTCTAAAGTTTCAGAAATGAAAATTAAAGATCTTAAACAAAGTCTACCAGTTGAACATGTGCGTCATTTATATCTGCGTTCCTTGTATGCATGTAGGAAGTATCTGATTCAGCACAGCGATGTAAAATCATTCATTTTAAAGACTCTCTCGAACTATAACTTTCGTGGTCTAAGGTTTATAAGTTCAGTTAAATGTTGAACCAGCTTTGCTATCGCCTGTTGTTATAAGAACTGGCCCTAAGATATGTTTATATCATGGACAGTTTTCTTAATAGTTGATGACTGAATTAATCATTAATTGCAATACAGTGCGAAAGTATCTTTCGCTCATCAAGTAACACCAATGATGTTTGTCCTATCAAGAACATTAATAGTAGTGTTAGTATTGGTTTGTAATAAATCTACTGTGCTTTATGGATAGACTGTGATTGAAATTGTAATTATTCAAAATTGTACAAATAATTTGAACATAACATATTTCCAGAGATGTATAGAAAAAGCTAAATAACCACAGCAACTATTAAAGTCAGTTAGATTCGTATTGCGAGACGCCCGTATAGGGGTGTGAATGTCAATGCTTATAACGTGTACATTTTGAGAGATCAATAAAAGAATAGAAACTTCAGGGAAATGTCCAGTAGTAGCCTTGAATTCCGTATTAAATGACCACTCAATGTGAAATACCCTTTTTACCAGCTGATATATACTAGTTTTCTTTTATGGTACTTAGCTTGTTTTCTGCTGTATATTACTTTTAATACGAATTGCTTGACCTAACTTGAGCCTTGGTAAAAAAATAAAATGTGTAATATGTTTTCCTAATCATGATAGATGTACCGTATATGTTCACCGTCGTCATGCGTGAGAGTCCCTTCGTTAGATTCCGTTCTTCAGGCTTCTAATGAATTATAACTGATCGACTGCTGAATTACGTCTGATGATAAAGGTTGCAGTCAATGCCCCGGAGTTCGTCTGTTTGTTACGTTCTTATATTGCAGAGTATGCATTTGTTAGAAAGTTATTCGCTGCGTTTCAGATGTACCTGAGTACATGTCATATTTTTTGCGGTGACTTTAATCTGCGAATCGCCGTTTTGCTTATGATAAAAAAATGATTTCAACAAATACACTATAGCGGATTTAAGAGACTGATCCGGAACGTGCAAGCGGCATGACATTAGTTTATACGTGACATGCACGCACTGGGCAGTGTCGTTCTTTAACGCCTTTGAGTCCTGCATTGACATGTGCTTGACGAAATGAATAGGATCAGGGTATGTGTAGAATGATGTTATGATAAATGAATTGTTTAAGACATGCCAGATGATCGTGGAAAAGAAAAAAGTGTGTTTACCTGTCAGAAGCAGCGTTTTTTCTATACTGAACGCTTTTTGTGCCAGATATTAGTGCGAAGTTTTCGTCAGTATTTGGTAAAATATTGACTTCCTACCATCATTTAAGACCATTATTTCAGACCAAACAATGAAACATATTTCAGTGGAGGCAAGACTATTTTCATCATCATCGACTCATGATCAGCTCATAAAATGAGTATCTATTTGAGTGAAACAATACTTAAAATAGTAAATAGGTTTAAGAAACGGTTCACAGTCAAACGATAAGCTTTTCTTGAAAGAACAGTTGACTTTTAAACTTATCCCTTTAAATTAAATATTCATTTCAGTGTGAAAACATAATCTCAACTCAGTTACATGTTTACCGGAAGCCGGTTAATATATAAAACTCTGCGCAACGGTTACTTCCCTTTTCATAATAAATACTATCAAACTGCGAAGATAAATTGTAGTCAATTATATTGCGGATTTCTAAAAAAACTAGTTACCACATAAAATCTGATTCAAGGTTAAAATTAAGGTGCGGACGCACAAGAAAATATACGTATTCAAAAACATAGGTGCGGTTAATCCGCGAAACGCAACATCAATTAGGTGAGGCAATATTCTTGTAAATAATATTGTTTTACCAATGACGTGTCAGAAAAACTGGAGAGAGGCCCGACAAACAGTCACGTCCTGACATTCAGATTAATGTTAGCATTGATCTTTATCGTTTCATAGGAATTCATTAAATAGTTTTCAATGATCATGGTTTATTTATTATTGTGAAGTCTAACACAATTATTTCTTGAAACTAGACAGTAGATATGATATTTATAATAGCAAAAATGTGTCTACTTACAGAGAGTGCATTAAATTGTTACCTTGAATTTCATTTCTTTCTGCTACAAGGACAAAAATGATTGAAAGAAACCTTCGTTTTAATTGAAATGCTACAGTCGAAGAGAAGGTTAAACTTAACAAGAATATCCTTAAGGAACGGTATTTCTATTCACTTTGATGAACGACTGAGAAGAACTTCCGTTATCACACTAATTAGCACAGAAAACGTGCTGAGGCTAATTAATATTGGCGGACGTGCAACACTCAGGGACCTTGCAGATTAATTTCAAATACCATGCTCAACTGAGCACCACTGCTACATAAGGTATTTTTATATATACTTGTGTACCATATCTAGTGTAAACACTAAATGTTTTACATCGATCGAGAGTGTGGTCTTGTGCTGTGGGTGAAACCGGAGTACCTGGAGAAAACCAACTTGTCCGGCTTGGTTACCACAAACAAAACTCTATAACTATAAACAAATATTTCTTTGTTTTCGTCTATACATTGACTCCTATATGGGGCCGGTTTCAATCAGGCGGTGCTTAATGTTAAAAGGCTAGCATGCGGTTAAATTACATCGATATTCACTTTAATAGCACGATCGTTTTGATGATACTTTTAGATAATACTTTCTCAGTCTTATTTGAACCATCAAGAATCAAAAGCAACAAAAAATAAATTGCATCGTCTTTAAAATCTTTAAAGTACACATGGAGTACATATAGATCAATAAGAGTTTGTGTTCCGTTATAACACGAGAATCAATACACATTCAAAAGTAAATTTAGGTATACTGAACACATACTGCAAATAACCAAAACCCAAACGCATTGAAGGGAACATGACAGTGAAATCTGCCAACGGATAAAGCTGTTATAGCAGTGCAGCGGATTTCACAGATTCTTTACCGATTTCTACCTCAGGTTATGCTGCTACAGAGTCTCGCCTCCCTGACAGTGACCGTTTCTTAGCGGTGTAACATCCATATCAAGATTTGGTTAGTCACACTATATTGTACATAGTCAAGGCTTTGTGATGTCTTCTTACGGATCTACATGCGAATATATCAAAGTGCTTGTACAGTATATCCCACGCCTTCGATTCAAGTGGATGATGTCAATAAAGAAATAAGCAACAGGTGCAAACGATGCATAAATGAAATTATATAACTTGGGGCACAATGAAGACTGCAAAAGTGTTAACTAGACTTATTTCAAATATGCCCAGACGCGGATAGGAAACTGAACAATATTCAGCTCAATCCTCTAGAAGATAAATGCGGCACCATTATTTTTAAAAGCAGTTTTTTCTTTTTGTAATTTAAGGGACATCTTTTATCAGAACGGGTGAAATATAAATGATAAATCGCGAGTGCGCAATTATTTTGCTGCCAAATATTCGTGTCATGATTAAAGAGTTCTGATGCTACACAATATTTTTTCGATGAAATCAAATTTCATAATACCGACCTAAATTGTCCTGTACAAGAAATTGACAGATTTGCATTTACTGCTAAACGAATTAAAGTTAAAAAGTTCATGCTTTTGTGAAATTCATAATAAAGCAGTTATATACAATTAATTAGCAAATATCAAACTTAAAATGGCATTTTTTTTCCAGCATGTCCAAGCATAACAACGCTATCAAGAAAGTCTGAAAACTAGTGCAGCCGACCTCAATATCGTATGATGTTCTGTATAAAGTAAATGAAGTGATATTTTGCTCGCGTTTTTATAATTTAAGTGTTTGATACACATGTAAAGGGATAACGTCAGTTGAGCCGTGTACACACTTTGGATTTGATCAAGTTTCCAAGTGTTAAAACCGTTATTGAAGATATGTACATGAAACATATAATTTTGGTACAAATTACAGTTTATAAGCACAATTGAGGCAAACTCATAACTTTAAAAATTTAACAATAACATATTTGTTTCTAATATTTTATTACGGCTATCTTATTATTTATCAAAAATATAAACTCACCAATTTAAATCAAAAAATGAATTTTTGTTATAGTAACTGTTTGGCTACGTCTTGGTTTCTACTGACCTACGACGCTATTCCAGCCTTTCACCACTTCATAATTTACTTATATACGTTTCAAGACAATCGTTGCTCTTTACTTGCCTACCAAGTTATTCCAACCTTAAAACACTTCATCGTTTAATAATGTACGTTGCAGGGCATTCTCCTCTTCAGCACCGTCAGTGCTGTGATTTACAAATTCAAGGGACATGACTATTGTTTAACCTAGTGAAATGTCGAGTCATAGTTGCTCAATTACACATGCTGATTAATTTCTATGAAGTTGTATGAATATAGTAAGATATTGGAGCTACATGCGACACAATATATTTCAAAACTTTTGTCCCTTAGTCATGCCTATTTTTGTTTGCCCGAGTGATATGTGAAATGGATATCATGTATGCAATAATTGGTTATACGTACCAACAGTCCTATGATGTTGCATGAGTATAGGTCAAATACAAAACAAGATTTTTCAAATCGTTTCATACCATTTAATCACTAGGTCAAGAGCCATAACTTTTGTAATATGAAGTAAAATGTCAAATAAATCCAAGTAACACAGCAGCCTATGCTTGCTAATCAGAGAAGGCTGCTAAACACGCTTATGCTCTGATCATTAAATACCGAGTCACTGGACATCATTTTTATCAAATTTATTTCTTTTTAAATAATTCGTATGTTTGCAATCATATCTAAATTATAAGAATTCACATGAACACCTATTTACTTTGGTATTAAGAAAGGTAATACATTGATCGGTATACTTTTATTTTTATATTATACTTCAGCAGGGCCCCTATTTACTAAAGTCTTGAGTTTGTGTTTAAGAATTAGACTGAGGAACGTAAAATTACATTTTATTTGTAAAAATGCTTTTACCTGAGCAAATATATACAATTAATCAGTATTACAATCAGGCACATATCTTTTGTCAAAAAAAGTTACCTTACACGAGATGATGATGATGATGTTTTAAACATTTCTCGATAGTGTATATTGGCGCTGTATTTCTAGAGCTTATCATAGTCAACATCATTACATTTGAAACATTTCGCGTAATTAGCCTAGAGACGCGAGGTAGATTTTTAACAATGATGTCGGAAGATTTATCACTATCATTTCCTGAATGATTCCTGCAAGAGCGTTCAATTAGATGTCAGTATACGTTTAAGTTGTTATCTTTCAAACAATTTTAAACCAATCCAAAAAAGTTATAAAAACGCATACAAAAATAATATCTGGAACATGATTCTTAAGCTTCAAAATTGTCAATTAAAATTCTTATAATTGTTAACCAGTAAGACATTTCCATCATGATTTCTTTTTTTCTTAAGTATTAGAAGTTCACCATACGCAGTAACAACATGCTGGACCGTCTGATACAAGCAAACTTAATTAATCCAACCAATATTTATTGAGACCAACAACATGCCGTCAAACAACGATTTATTATTTCCAACCGAAGCCAGCTCACATGGCCAATATCTTTCGTATATACCAAGACACTAAATACAGCAGCCCTATAATGAACCCAAGTTCAGCAATCTTACTTTTGTTTATTGTAATTCCATCTGCAAATGCCTTTGGTGTTGTTGCCTCCACATGAATAAGACATGAGTAAGATTATAGTCCATATTTTTTAAATAAAATAAACGCCATAAGTCATATTAAATCATAAATTTACTTTGAGTACTCAAGGGCCAGATATAAACAACAATAAGTAAAAAGCCATAGCAACAGTATTTACAGCTCCACAGCTGAAAGCCATGCATTCATGATTTCTAATAATGATATAATAGTTACACAGGATTAAGAACCAATGAGGAATAACGAACAATAAAATATCATTTTTAAGATAAGGTTAAATAGTTTTGCTATTACCCTGAAAACTATACAGTACCTTTTAAAATTTTACAGCAAATCAACCAGAGACACAAATGAGAGAAAACATAGATAAAATAAAATTGTGTTTGTCAAAATATATTAGGGTTAACACATTTATAACATCTAAAACATATGAAGTAACGGGGAATGGAATCAAGGAAAAATATACAATTTGATGGATAAATAATAATCCGAGGTTAAAAGAGAAATATTCTAAAAGACATTAAATTCAGAAACAAATAGACAGAATCACCTTCTAATTTCGTTTACAAAAACAAACCCGAACAGGAAAATTCTAGACCATTCGTATATAATAACGATGTTGCGTAAATTGATGAAACATTTCGTCTGCTTTTCAAAGATACTCATCACACATGAATGAACAAAGAACACTATAGACCGACAACTATATCTTAAAAGCATTGTTGATAATAACTCAATGCCCCTTTCTCGTCATTCACAAGCAAGGACACACGGTTACTACCTGTTTATTAGAAACGTGATGTTTAATTGATACGCAGTTGACGTGACACATTAAATGTGCCCTTTAGCAAACATCGTCACCGGATAGCCTTTCTCTTTTAATTAATTATATTTCACAGACAGAAATCTCTTCTTTGCGTGTAACGATTAAACATATTGTATGTCATTAGATGATGGTTACATACTACCTCATTGGTTAACACATTATCAACGCAAAATCTGTCGCAGGGATGGGGAATCGCATGAGCGCTAGTAGGCGGAAATTTTTAACACTCGCGAAAGTTGAAATTCTTAATGATTTAGCCTACTTAATGATTGCCTATCTATGAATTCATTGGCAGAAAATGTAGGTTTTTCTAATTTTTAGGGGTAATTATATACCATCCAATTTTTGAGTGTTTCAAACTTTTTGGAAGACCACGAAGGACCATTTTGTCCATCTATTTTAGAAATAGGCACATATGGTGACGAAGTTGGTGACAGCGCAAGACAATACCAAAATTGGAAGAATTGTTAAGCATCAAGCTCGCCGACGTTACGACAACATTCATTGGGAAAAGACAAGGGGCAGTTGCTTAAAATTTTATTTTTACACAACGATGGGTTTTAAAAACGTGTTCTCCGAAAGTGAATGCTGGTTACGGATTCTAATGCGTCTTAAATGGTGACATCAATGAAAAAGGGTTATACTTTCTGATGAAAGTAAGATTGTAAAAGGACACTGTAAGCGAATCTCTTTTCGGAGAAACAAAGGTGAAGATAACAGGTCAGACTTTATGGTGTCTAAGGTCCGCCCCAAGCTGTCAGTCACGGACTGGGAAGTATTTGTTCGATGTGAGTCTGGACGTTGATCCATGTTAATGGTAACAGTAATGCTGCTAAATGCTGACAATTTATGGCCAGTTTTAGCTCGCCATATTCAGGATGGCGGCAACATTTTTCAGTACGTATGTTAGCTTGAATGTTTATGCTATAACACAAATAATACAACTTACTATACGTCAGACACCTACATGTTAATGTGTCAGCGTAATAGTTATTGTTATAAAAAATGTTAATTCAAATACGAATTACATGTCGCCGCTAACTATTGACAATCAGATTGTTGTATTTCTAATACATGAAAGAGTTAATTTTATATCTTTGTAAAGATGTAACGTTAAGCTGAAACATTATTTTTTCATTGAGTCTTCCTAACTATGTAAATGACAGAGTAAGATAGAATTTCCAATTTTTGATCAATAATGGAATAAATCTCACAGTATAATGACATGTACAAACAAGCCTTACACAAACACAAAGCCTTATTTTGGTAATTTATAACAAGTTTAAAAAAAGGCAAAGCACAATTTCAATCAGCTCAATTATTCAGTATTTTGATAAAACTCTTGGATATAAGAAAATGTTAGCACTATCATAAATATAACAAAACTCCTATCCCAGTTGGTTACGTTTGACGTAAAATTTGGTTATCAATGTGGGCTTTCAATTGCTGACTTGACCTTGATCACCATTCTTAAGCTGCTTACGTTTAGAATCCAAAGCATTGTGGTAGAATCCGTTATATAACATCGCCAATTACTATGTTTACAATAAATGTCAAGTTTGGGGAGTAAATTAAACTAACATCCCTCAGAATATCCCTCAACATCGCCAATCGAGGCAACGATTTTATCTGGTTACATTGAAAACTTTATTCAGACCATAAAGGGTCATGTGATCGTTACCATCGCAAACGCATTTTAACGGAGAAGATATTTTTCATTATTAACAAGCAGGTGTAAGATACAAGCTACTATATCTAAACATTTGTTTTACGTATTTGTAATTGCACGTATATGGGCGATCGATCGCGCTTACCTTCCTGTCGAACCTCACTGGTAGATAACGGAGATTAACATTTGCAAATTAAACGAGACCTTTTCACAGAAATAAAGAGTTATTAACAAATAAAATATACGATAATTCGCCTTATATTCATATATTCGGATCTCGTTTCAAAATGATTTCCCATCTTGAATTTAGATATGATAGGCAGACATTGGAGAGAACAAAATGCGCAGGCATTGAAGGAAACATGACGGTGACCTCTGCCACGGAGAAACGGTATAGCAGTGCAGCGAAATTCACAGATTCGTCAACGTTTTTCAGCTCTTTGACGGTGATCTTTCCTCGTCATGTGAAATCAATATCTTGACTCGTTAAATCACACTTAATTATTTATAGTCACGGTTGAATGATGTTCTTTTGCGAATTTATCAACGTATCTGTACAGTTTATAACACACCTGTAATTTCTTTTTATTATTTATCGCCTGAAAATGGCAAGGAATAAACAAAAGATGTAAACGATACATAGAAGACATTAAACCATTTTGGCTACGAAGAAGAATGCATAAGTAAAAACTTGATTTATTTCAGAAGTAAGACCACACCAAATTGATGTTTCTTTCCACGGATTTACCGCTCCTATTGTTTTGAAAATGTAAAAAAATAAATATTTTTATTGTGTGACCGCACCTATATTTTCACCGCCAGCCAGATTTTTGTGGTAATATTTTTTTATACAGGCTGAATTTTTTTTGTCATTTTCCTATGCTAGTTTAAGTGGATTTTAAAGGGAAGTAACCGTTGTGTGGCGTTTTATATTGATTGGTTTAGCATTGATTTTAATTAATTTAATCAAAACGGCTGCTTCCGGTATAAACACTGTAGCTCGAAGTTTAGAACTTTAAACTTATTTTTTTTACAATAAATGTGTTGGGACTACTCTGAAAGTCTTTGTTCACCATCCAATGCCCTAAAGAATCAATAATAATGCAATATATATCTATATATTATAACATGTGAATAAGTCCACTGAACTTAATAGGAACGTGTTTCATTCTTTGGTCCAAATTGATGTTTCAAAGTCATTTTTGACCAAATTCTGACAAAATAACTGTTTCAAACATTTAGCTATATGTGGTCCGGAAAGACCGACAAAATAGGTAAGTCTTCGCTTAGTTTATTAACTTAATTTCTGTTTTCATTTTTAGCATAATCTGGGATTTATTGAATTTAAATTTTTGGATGAACAAACCCGAATTCTTATATTATTGCTTGGCATTATTTTTTATTAACAAGCCCTACTGTATAACATCAGAATTTGAGCAAGCCCGGGAGACATTTTACCATTGCAGGGCTTGCGGGCTTGTGTTTATTTCTGCCGTATATAAAAACGACTCTCTGACCATAAAAGTACTCTGAACATTCCCTTGTATCCCTCAATTCGACAAGCACATGTAATTGCACTAACTGTGATATTCAAAACTCAAGTCTGATGTTTGATGCTGCTTATGTAAAAATCATGTTTCAAACACCCGAAATCAATCCTGATATATGTCTAAATACAGCAAAACATGTTTATGTGATTCAGGTAGATATATATGTCGTTCAAACTTTTTCCTAAAAGGAGGGTTATTTTTTATGAATTATCATCAAACTTTAAATATGTTTTAATTATTTTCGAAATTTTGGTTATCCATATAATGTTTACTTAAAACGTATGAATAAATAGTATGTATACAAACATTTTTCCATTGTCCACTAGAGGTTCAGTTCAAGATTGCAATCAAAGGTTTTAATGGACAATTATATTGAACAATCTTTCGTATTTATACTGAATATAAGGAAAAAATCGCTCTTTGCTCACTTCCGGTTTTATGATAACTGTTGTTGTTGGTTTTTGGGAAAATCCGAGGAACATTAATTTTGTGTGGCCTAATGAATACACACAGACGCGAAACTGATCAATGTTCAGCGCAATACCTTTGGAGTTAAATGCAGCATACGAGTTTTAAACGCTTTTTGTACCAATAAATGAAAAACTACGGAAACAAGTCAAGGGACGTCACTTTTATAAGAACGGGTGAAATATAAAATAAAAATCGCGGGTGCACAAATTATACACCCACAGTGTATTTGTAATTCTTATGCGACACAATATTTTTTCTGACACAATCAAATTTCATACTTTCGCCCTAAATTTTTATAACACGTAAGTAACTATCATTATTATTATTTAAAGTTAAATATTATTTTTCATTAAGTACACCTACTCGCACGTTGGGGATCGTCACACGCAGCGAATTGCGCATGCGTGTGAACCTTATTTGCATATCTATGAATAGCTACAAGGTTTTCCTACATTGACTTATATAAACGATGATCATTGTATACATGTCTGTGAACACTGTTGTCGTGCTAGTTTCACACCAACATTCACTAAAATGTATACAAACACCAGTTCCTATAAAAAATGAATCAAAATTTCATTGACATTCAGTGTCTTCCTAATTTGAGAATGAATTGACTGTCGTAAAATTTAGGGTTTTAATTTTTGTTAAGTGCTGAAAATTAAAACCTATTTCTTATTGTAGTCTTATATTTAGAATATAAAACAAACAGATAAAAACAAACACACAATAGTCACCTAAAATCCGCCACTTATTCGATTTGTTGAATGTTGCTTCTCATCACCAGTTAATTAGAACAGTGTACCCTCTTCGCGCCCCCATTAGATACACTATATGTGACTTCACACGTGTGAAAAATAATCGACAATAGCAGGTTTAGCTGTAGCTACATAAAATATGGACATTTCAGTAGAATTTTAAACATAATAATTCAATAAAAACTGTCGGAAACTGCTTCTCAACCCATATGTTGTTGTTTTTATTGTCTTCATCTGCATTCCTAGAGTGTATTAACGTCAATATCATTACAGTTACAAAGAAAAGCGTAGTAGTATTTCAATCATGATTATAGAAGATTTGTTTTAATCATTTCCTGCATGTTTCCTGAGGGAGCGTGCAATTAGATATCATTATGTGCATAGATGTTATCTTTTCAAAGAAAATTGAATCCAATTATGTGTTGATAAAAGTCCGCATCTAATGAAAAGCATACAAAAACTGTAAACCGGAAATGGTTCTGAAGTCTCAGAAATGTAAATTAAAGATCTTAAACAAAGTCAACCCGTTGAACGTTGCGTCACTTCTGCTAGTCTGTGACTCATGTTTCGACCCATCACTCCTGCCAGCTTGTTACTAGTAACTCCACCAATAACTCCTTCCAGCCAGTGACTGGCAGGTTTTTCATCAGTCCAACGTTCACTACTGTTTTTAAAATGCACAGAGTCCGACCAGCTGTCTAAGTGGAATATGTGCCTGAATACTAGTCGAGGCCAAGTTACAAAACAGCCTCAAGTCTTAGATTAAACTGCAAATATTCATTTCAATATAGCGTCTCTGCCAGCAGTGCATTGATGGTGAGCTAAGGCGAACTCAGTTACTTAATGGAAGTTAACCCATTATCCACATATATTATGGAAGACATAGTATTGTTATGTTCCGGTTAGAGCCTTTGCACTGTTTTAAAAGCATCACCCTGGAAGATGAATGTTTTTTTTGCAATTATCTAAAAAAAGAATGTATCGATGGATAAAAGCAAAATAGTATAAATTGAAATTGAATTAAGAATCAAATAGAACAGTTTCACCTTCATATCTCGATATAAAAACTAAAAGAAAAGGAACAGTTCTAATCAATTTGAATATAATAATGATATTGCGTAAACTGATGAAACATTTCGTCTGCTTAAAACTGATAAACACCACAGATAAATGAATCACAATATGGACCGAATACTATATCTTGAAGGCGGTGTGTGTATCACATGACTGCCTTTCTCCACATTCGAAAGCAAGGGCACAACTGGTACTACATGCTAATTACGTAACGCTGGATGTACTGTTGATGTGCAGTTGATGTGACGCACGAAATGTGCCTTTGAGCAAACCTTGTTCCTCTTTTAATTAATTATTCTTCAAAGACACGTGACTTTTCTTTGCGTTTTATGATTGAGCATATTTTATGTCATTTAATATTGGTAACAAATACGGTTAAAACGAAGATGCATTTTCTAAACTATGACAATTAGTTTCTCTTACTATAACCTATGTTACATCCAGGATCACCACACTTACGTTACTCAAGAATCGACATTATATTTTGTATATTAAGCATTTTTGTGTATTCCAAATGTAAAATTGGCACTCAAGCAAATGTATGTGCATTGCATGAGAATGCTCTCTACAACATAATGACACTATAAGGGGATTCGGTTCATAAACCCTCAATTTATCTTATTTGTATTGTGATACGCAGTTAAATGAAAGTCCCAATTCGCGCTCTATTTATTCACCGGCCAGCTAATCAACATGCCAGTAGTATTTATGACTTCATCATTCTATCGTTTATGTTATTTTGTGTCTTCTTTGGATAAAAGGTCAAGTCACATGAATTAAAATCTGCTGTTGAAAAGGTAATTCTAGTCTCATCAAATTTCGGATTTTGAAACCTTTTAAAGGGACTAGCCACAAGATAATACAATTGCAAGAAAAAAATATAAAAACATCATAAACTTACATAAAATTGATAAAATTGTGTACAATGCATCGACTATTACTTACCGATGTACCAAATGTTTTACGACACATGTATCTTTTGCAGTTTTTGCGTGTTTTTTTCTTTTCGAAATTTATTGTTGTGTTTGTCTACCACGTAAATTGAAGTCAATTTGAAAATAGCGTCGGTATATGAAGCTGCACTAATCAAATGCTAATGTTCATACTATAAGCTGAAAACCTTTTTTTGCCCTATTTTCAAACGGATAAACTCAGCTGAGACTGCGACGAAATATTACTTTTATCATGTAAAATGATGTATTATCGGCATAATATTAGATCTATACTATAGATACTATGGATATACTATAGATATATTAGTACTTATAATTCTAGGCTTATTTTGAGTAAATACTGTATTTGCTGATTTTGGAACCATCTGGTGTCTAGTCCCTTTAAGGAGACCACGAAGCACTATTGTATTTTATACAGCTTTTTTAATGCAGTTGTTATGTTGAAAATAAGCAAATATGGTGAGGGCCGAAGTTGGTGACAGCGCCATATTATCCCTAAATTTAGAGTATTGTTAAGAGATAAGCTAGCCAAAGTAACGAAAAGTAACATAACAATTCCATTTAGAGTTTCATATTTCATGGGGTTTAAAGATGTGTTCTCCGAAAGAAAATGGTGGTTGATGAGAATTTTTCTTGTATTATTTTATGGAAAACATTGAGAGAAAGAAAGGTGAAAGTTACAAAACTGACCTTATGATGTCTACAGTCCGCCAAAGCTGTCGGTCACGGAATGGGATGTATTTGCTCTAATTGTGTCATGACATCGATCAATGTTAATGGTAACAGTAACGCTGCTAAGATTACACTGTACGGCCAGTAAAAGCAGGCCATGTTCAGGATTGCAGCTACATTATTAGCGCGAATGTTAATGCTATTACATAAATAACAAGAACGACCATTGATGCAAAGCATCAAAGGGCGCCGTTTGATAGTTTATGCATTTGTTATATGTTGAAAAACAAGGAATGTCATGACCAACAAGCATATTATGGTGCATCGAACCGCATCCATGAAATTCTCAAAATATTTGTAGTATTCTGCTTAACAAGATAGGCTAAAGCATTGAAATTGAAGAGTTTCAAGTTGAACATTTCATTAGGGGTGTGATACATTAATGAACACGACAGAATTAGGGTGCTTGTGCTATGTATTTTTTGTCATTGCCATCTATTTATATACCAAGTTTTATTTCAATACCATAAGTAGTTTTAAAGAAATGCTCTGGCCAAGAAAAAGCGGCAAAGGGCAATAATTCTGTAATTAGCTGAAATACAGCTATAGTTATTGTGCACTGCACTTCCTCTCGTTGTACTTTACCATTGAATGATGTTTAATGAAATTCCAAAAAGTAGTTTTCTAGTTATGCTCAAAACAGGAAAAGGTACAAAGTGAATAACTCTTGCAATTCGCTGAAATAGAATTATATACAATGCAGATCTAATCATTTAGGGGGAGGGGGCAACGTCACCATGCTGGAATGACAACTTGAAGGGAAGAATAAGTTTCCTTAATTAAACTGAATTAGGGTATTAGGGTATTAGTAATACACACTTTTATAAAAGCTTTCATCGACAACATAGTTATTATCATGGTACACTATGGGACTTTTATCAAAATTTTGAAGATATTTTTCCGTGAATTAAAAAAGTTATTTAAGTTTCATTACACCCAGCCCCAAACTCCAAGGGCTACAAAGAGCGACAAGTAAATTTTTTGTTTATATTTGATTTTTTTTCACATTATCAGAGATTATGAAAAAAACACAACAGTTTCTGGTAAAATAAACTTCAGTTAACAGAAAACTTAAGTTAAGTTTAACCGAACACATTATTGATACACATGGGAAAAAGACAACCTGCTGAAATCATTTTGAATATTTTCTAAGATGTCTAATGAACAATTTAAAAGACATTTTATGATAGTTTACCGTTCAGTTTTGAAGAAAATATACATAATGTCATGTAACCATACATTTTTATAGCTAATAAAATGCTTAAAAATCAACCTTTTTCTTGTAACAATTGATAAAGTTTTATTGGACGTATTCATGAAATGTAATCATTCAAATAAATGAATTTTAACTATGATACTAACTCAGAATTCAGATTTTCTGGTATTCTAACATTTAGAATTTTTCACAATAGTTCTTCACTCTTCAACATTTGAAGTTTTGTCTGTTCCCATGCGTTTGTACTTGTAGTGTGTGAACAGATGATAATTACTCAATGCTGAGTCAATGCTGATTTGGTTTTCATGCCCCTTCAGGTACTTTACCCATCTAGAGTGTTTAGTACTGTAAAGGAAAACAAATTTACTTTAAAGCCTTTCTAACTAATTAGTATAGATAATAATACTGCCATACATATACAAAATAAGATATAAACAGTTTAATATTTCTCAACATTATTTAAAAACAACAAGCTGATACATACATGCATATAATATAAAAAAAATACTAAATTTATCAATAAAATTCATCATCATAGTATTTAATGCAGGCTGAAATTCTTCATAACGCTGATTTGTTGACTTAGTAATATTCTGTCATTTTCCTGCCTGAAAGAAATTAAACTTCTGATTATCAACCACCAGAAACTACCACCGTAAAATACAATTGCACATGTATTAAAGCGACAGTCCGCAAATCGGGCAAATTAGCCATGAAAAAAAATTAAATTCATCTATGTGTTGATAAGCATTCCTGACTGACGAATCCAAAAAAAAATTGGTTCAAATCGACCTAGAAATGAGTTTTTCGTGTCATTTTCAATATCTCTTCTTAACTATTGGCCCCCGAGAGTTAACGGTTATATAAATAGAAAAAACAGTGGGATTCCAAAGTTCTTGCGCATGCGCAGGGCGATACTATTTCCCGGTCTCTCCTCGTAAAATCCGGTCTCATCCGGTCTCATAATTCCCGGTTCATAACTTATGGCCCCAGGCAACGGATTGTGTTGCTGATGTTTATAACACGATTTTGACAATCTTATTTGTTTTTATATGTAACAAAATGGTATAAAATATATAAACATTATGTCTTAATTTATGCAATTTGTTATAGGTATACACTATTTATGCAATTCGTGTTAAAGGTGTAGAGAAAGATGCGATGCAGTACAAATGCTCATGTGTTTTGCATAAAAGATTGAGGACGGCTAGAGTATGAAGTAACTTAGAATTGCACCTTTTAAATTATGTTATGTTATGTTATTGTTCTTCCTTTTATGTTTACCCCCCCCCCCCCCGACATAAAATTTTTTAAGCATAAATGATTACAATTGAAAAATTCCATGTTTGCATATCCGACTCATATCTGATTTACATGTAGTCAAGCATTGTTATTTTTTGTATTACTATTATCAATAGTATACTTATAACTGAATTTAATATGAAAAAAACACACATTCAATGTGTTTGTTATTCATGACATTAATTTCAGTACATGTGCATATTTCATGTTTTTATCTTTGCCTAAATTTATTTTATGTTTTATTGATATAAAATTTTAAATAAATAGTGACATAATTATCATCAAATATCTAATGTTTTAATCAACTGTAATCTTTTGTAATCCTATTACCCCCCGCGGTCATTAACACCTTTTTGATCACGCCCGATAGCTACTATAAAACAGAGACCGGAGGAGACCGGGACCGGATGAGACCGGGACCGGGAAATAGTATCGCCCCCAAGAGTAGTCGGAAAAACCGTAGACCTACTTTCTCTTTTGCCGTCTAAAAATAGCAACTTTCGGCAATTTTCAATTTGTTAAATCTAAGTTATTAAAGCGATTTTTTAAAAAATAATTGCGGTTCAGTCGGTCTGAAACAATGTGGAACTTATTAAAAACTTTTGAAATACGGTTACTTTTGCGGACTGTCGCTTTAATTATACATTCTGCACTAATATCCGTTTTAGCCAAGAGTAAGGGTTGGTAGGCACAAAAGTGTAGTTGTTGTGCATACATATGGTTGATAATGATTCACAACAGTATAGAGTTTTAACGAGACCTACACCAAGCAAATGAATGTCGCTAGTGTGCAAGCTGTCGTGGCTTCCAGCCCGAAACCATGTTCATATTTTCTTACAGGTTTATTTTGAAAATATGCAATTTATAAACAAATAATGGTTATGTTCATGTATTATGGTATGTTAGAAATAGGTCACATACCAAAACACATCAATTTTAAACATTTTATTTTTATTTTAAGTCTAATAGTTTTTATAAAACAATCAAATAAAAGATTACATACTCATATCATATACATAAATAATGTACATAAGTACATTTAATAATATGTTACATGTACATAATGCATCAGTCAATTGTAACCATGGCCCCCCAGGTCCGGGGTTATGCCGGGGGAACTCCAAAGATAAATTAAAAAACATTTTTGAACACAACAACGTACAAATTACTCAAGGATACTTACATTCATAGCCCTTTGATACGAATATCCCAGTTCATGCTGATTGTTGACATTCGTTTTTCGACAGGAAATCTTCTCTTACGCGTATAATTCACTTAAAATCCATGTTTTACTGCAATGTCTCAAATTGTAAGATGTATCTTAATCAAATGTCAGTGTGCACTTTTAGTGTTTTTAAACGTATATTCATGAGAAAAACATCACGAGTTTCCAACTACTACGATGTAAAAATTCCATAATTGACCAATGAATAGCGGGGGAATACCTTCTGGTTCTAAAAATAGCAACATCCGGTATGTGTAGTGTTCTAAAAATAAAACAACTCGGGGGCAATCGTAATAACATTTTACTAATGTCACCTTCAACACATTAACAAATAAGTTTAGGTGAACATTTAATTCCAATATCGATTAAATTAAAGAAAACAGCTTACCTCGTTGTTTATCAATGCAGTAAACATAACAAAACAACATAAAACATAATTATTCCCATTCACATAATTACCGGTCCACACATTTTACATTTCCGGCACATGATATTACAGGTAACCAATCGGAAAACGTAAACGAATCGGGAACAGTTATTAAACTTATTAGTCGTTCTTCCGAAATAATGTTTTGAAGATAAATTGAAGACAATCTATTCAACCATAAATAGCATTTTTAACACCCATGCAATCGCCACCTATTTGCATTTTTTTATCATAATAAAATATAACAGTAAAACCCAACTGTCAATCAACTTAAAAACCGCTCCTACCACTAACTAAAATAAATTCCCATTCCATAATAGGAGCGCACTTCAGTGCGGCGCAAATAAAACAAACTATATGTCAGGCACCATCATGTAGATGTTTCCTTGTAACAGTAATTGTTGTCTAGAATTGTATTTCAAATATTAAAGCTTAATCATACCATTGTATCACCCAAACCTATTAGATGGCTGTATTCCAACACATGAAAGGGTTTATTATACATGTTTGTCAATGTAAAGATGCAATGTTAAGCTTAAGCGTAATTTTTAATTGAGTCTTCCTAAGTATGTAAAATAAAAATGCCAACTTTTGATCTATGGTGGAAAAAATCACACCTTACAATGACATGAACAAACAAGCTTTATACAAAACAAATCTGTAAGTTGGTAATTAGTAACAGTTAAAAAGCAGGAAAGCACAATATCAATCAGCATAAGAAAATGTCAACAAAATCATTAACATTTAAACACCGTTATTTAAAAGTCGCCGGGATCCAGATAAAAACTTCAGATTAACGATATTTCGGATTAAAAATATAAGAAAAAAACAGAGTTCACGAATTAATGGTGACGTAAAATATTCAGTCGTTGTAATTGCATTGTCGGTTACACGTTACCAACATGTTGCATCGTTCAGTAAACATGCAATGAAAATAAACTTTGTTAAATCAGTATCGTTCGGGTTATTTTTTAAAGAATGATTTAATGTATCGTTGCACTTAGTTTTCATATTTCTCCTGGTAAGTCTTTAAGTTGTTGCGCCGCTTAACACACTTCCCTATTATTTTAACAAGCGCTAAATGTGCTTCATTATCACCTCAAACCGATGCCTGATTATTCATGAAAAAAATCAATTTAACAAAGAAGAAATAAAATCGGGACCGAATTATAAATTAGATATACCGAGTATTTCGGATAAACTGTGTTCGGAGTAACGGTGTTCAAATAAATATAACAATACGCCTATCCAAAATGCTTACATTTGAAGTACAATTTGGTAACGAATGGGGGCTTTCAATATCTGGCTTAGACCTTGATCACCATTCTAAAGCTTCTAACGTTTAGAATGCAAATAATTATGGGAAGAACATTAAATTAAATTTATCCAGACCATTAAGGGTCATGAGATCGTTTTAAATTCATCGATTACTTGACGATCACAATGGCATTATAGCAGTTATTTATATAATGTGCACGTAGAATATATTTTTTCTGTACAATCAAGCAGGTGTAAGATACAAGCTACTATCTCTTAACATTTGTTTTACGTATTGGTCATTGAACAGATTTGGACGCTCGCTCGCGCTTACCTTCTTTAAGTACCACACTGGGAGTTAACCAAGATAAACAAGCACAAATAAAGCAACGTGTATTCTTACAGATTTGAACAAAAATAAAGCGTTATTCGTTAGTATTTTGGTAATGTTTTGAAAGTAATAAAAATATTAGTTTCCAAATCTACATAATATTTTTCGAAACGCGTTTCTGAAACTCGGACTACTGAAATTGTAAAGAAACGGGTTGACAGTAGAGTTCAGATAAGTCATCCAGAAAACCGTTTCTAATATTGCCTCAGGGATTAGATCCGGGTAGATAATGCTTACATCAAACACAATATGAAAAGGGAGCCAGAGAACAGCAAACCCGACGATAATGTAGGTCAGTGTCTTAAAAACTTTCTTGTCTCTATCATATTTTTCGATATTTCGTTTTGCTATCGACTGTTCTGCTGGTTTCACAGACGAACAAGCTACTGAAATTTCACCCAAATCCATTTGACGAGGAGCGGCAATTATGCTTTCCTTTTTCAATTGTCTAACAATTGGTGAATCCGACTGCTGGCTCTTTTCAATGATATTTGCTGTCCCTTTATTTTCATCTTTTCCAGTGGCCTGGCCCTGGACCGTTGATATCACAACAGCTGGTAGACCACTATATATCTTCATCGCTCTCTTCTTCATGAACAAATACACACGAGTGAAGCAAAATATCATGACGACGAACGGCAGATGGTGCCCGACAATGGCAACAATAAAGACAAATTCAAAGTTAAGAGCCGGGTTCCAGTAGCATTCGTCCGCCTTACTGTGTCGTAGTCTGTCTGTCAGCCAGGCTGGTACCCACAGCACCAACATAAACAACCTTAAACAGAAACATGTATAAAAAGAACGAAACAACACTTAGCAATGCAACTATAAGATGGATAGGAATATACAACTGATTTTTTTCTTTAGACTCGTTAGGTGTTTACTTCGGAACATATCCAATTCTTTTTTTATGATTTTGCAAAACTCTTCTCTCTTCTCCTCTAACATTGCTTTTTGTCTCTTGATCAGAATATACGTCGCTCCTCATATTTGAAAACAATTTAGTTTGTGAAAAAATGTTGTTTTTGTTTTTTATTTATTGTATGACATGCCTTTAATTCATTACGGTCTTTCACGTTAAGTTTTTATGATTAGTATTTATAAGAAAACGTAGTAATGTTTAATGGACTTCGTAAGAAGAAAATTGATATTTTATCTTTATTTCTTCTAGACTTTATATCAAAACGTTACGAATACTATCATTTATTCAGTAATAAAATCATTAGAATATTAATATAGTTTTATTACGTAAAAAGAAAACAAATGTAGCATTACAGTTGAAAGAAATCATCTAATTCCAATTATTTTCTGTTAATTTTTTACTGTCAATTACGTATAGAGATCTATTCTTTTTCTTACAAAAGATCGGATATATTATTAATTTCAAATTATTCCGGGGACTACATTCAAATTTCTGAAATGCATGCAGCGCAGTATATGGTATTGCTTTACGGTGTCCATCTTTTAAGCGGTTCAATGAAACACGATGGGTTTCTTCGTTATGTTTTCAGATCAGGCATGTGATCAAAAGCTACTAGGCACTTTGCAAAAACATATTTTCAACGGCATGTTATACATTGTAAATGCTGTCTTATAATTTGGATTGTTTTTTCAAACTTGGTATACGATTTCTTAGATACAGTTTGTGCAGCTGTTGTAAATAATTTATCGTAGTATTTACGGGGTGAACTCACCAGACGAACCAGATTGAAAACAAGCAAAGCCTCTTGCTATGATGTTGCCTGTAGTGTTGACTCCAGGTGACGGACCAGAATCTGTCAAGGGATATTAGGATCAGCGTGAACACGGACACAAACGTCATGCCTGAAATATTTGCCGAACTCGGTACAATAAAACATTCGTGAGAAGGGCCTCGTATCGAAATATAAGCAAGCCAAAACAGGTTTTATATCGCCATATCGAAAAGGCGCAGGTATATTAACGAAATATACTGTTTTCGGACGGGTGCCAGAATGCGATTTAAAGAATATGACACATTTATAGCCTTGTTAACGGTGCGTGATAAACGTTGTCATTTCATCCGGGCACTTGTATATGTTTGCGATTATTTTCTTATATTACATTTTACAACCAGAGGTAGAGACAACACAAATGCCGTCTTTTCATTCTAGCTCTAAACGAATATGGCATAAATCAGCGACCATGTATATGTTGATGATAAACATCAATCGGGACATTGTTTTTCTTCACACAATGTTCCACACGTTATCAGAAAGCATTAAAGTTGTTTGACATGTTGTTTTCCAATAGCGTCGGGGGCAAATTGAATATATTGAAGAACATATTTCCAAGCAGTCCTGCTGAACTGATAATGCCGCAGTCGAACGTTGGTGGATAAGATACCAGTTTGGTCATTGCTGTCAATATTTTATGACCAAAATCGCGATTAAAATATCCTTACATATTCAATTTACGTCGTTTCGCTCTTGACATCATTGATTAAAAAAACTCCACCGTCACCAGCTGCCCTGCTAGGCATTGATTAAAAAAACTCCACCGTCACCAGCTGCCCTGCTAGGTGCTTGATACAATGAGTATAACGGCAACTGGAGAAATAAACTTATTTAATAACGATGGATAAATTTACCGAATCAAATATATATGTGTGTTTAACGAAGAGTGATTTTCTAAAAAATAAAATACATTTCCTTTACCGTAATCAAAGAAAATCCAGACCGCACACAGAAACTCTCCGAATGGCCAATATGTCCCATAAAAGGCCTGTGTGGCTTTGAAGCTCATTGCGCTAACCGCGACGGCGAGGTCTGTAATTGCCAGGTTCACGATATAATAGTTGAACGTTGTTCGAAGATTCTTCTGCATTCTGACTGCCAAGAGCACCAACACATTCCCGAATATCGTTATAAGGACAACGATGTATAATATAATACCAACAACTAAGTTGATGAATGGTATATTAAGTCCTTCATTGTTAATAATTTCAGTATTGTTAACTAATGTTTCGTTCATAATCTCTTAGTAACAGATAGAGATTGATTGTACTTTTATTTCGTATCAATTCTTGTTCTTCAGAAATATCCGATTATAGTCTACTAACTATACGTCCGAAGTATTTCACTTGTCAACGTGTTGATATCATTATTTTCAACCAGGCTAAACATATGTCAAAATCTGCCCCTAAAGCACTCCGTATTTCAAAAACCTATATTTTTCCACACTTCTAAACTAAAGCAATGAATTGACGACGATAATTTAAATTGGTAAAAACATCATATTTAAATTAATTGACATTAAGAACAAATTAGCAACAGATATACGTTGATATCGAATCATCGTCCACTGTGTTATATGCTGCTTAGATGCTTAGTAAGATATCGTAGAATGCAGGCCTTTTATATCAGCAACCTGTCTTAAAGTAATTTCCGTTTGCTTTGCACACGGCAAGAGAAGAAAATGAAATTTACTGTAGCCTCAGAATTGTTAGCATGACGTTTGCATTTATGAACAACGTCAGACTTTGAGCAGAATGAAAAACATCTCACATGTCGTCATGGCGTAAAAAAGAAAAGAAAATCAAATTTCCCGTTTTCTCATCATAATCCGATATATATGATATTTTAGTTAATGTATATATATGCCAATCAATCAAACTGGTACGTAAACAACCGAACTTCTTGTAAACACAATTTTCGAGCAATGGCGTTACAGCTTCACCCATGAATTTCATTATACACATTGTTCCATCCAAATATGAGATATAAACTCACTGCCTAAGCACGATGTATTGTACACAAATTAGGTAATCAATACTGTTATTGCTGCACACCCATTGATGAGGTCAAAACGTTTATCGGCGTTCTGTACATTACAATTAGACAAAGTGATATATTGTCTAGTCACAGCTGCGACACCATAGTTTGGCAACACTATTTTGTTTCTCTGAGCAGTACGACTACACGTCTTGTACACAACAGTTAACAAATAGACAGTTGGTTGTATAATTCTAAAGTCAGCAGAAACTGCCATTGTTCTATTTTATACTTTTTCTAGTATGTATATACTCAGTACTTACCAGTTGTTTGCCATATATATGTACTCGGCAATGTAGTTGGGTGCATTAACACATTGTTGATAACAGAATTAAGATCGTATTTACAGAGTTTGTTACAATGTTTTGAAATAAAATCCTACTTTACGGTAGTGTTAAATAGATGACAAATATCTACGTATAAAAATACGTTGAGATGTACTTTTATAATCAGGACTCAATATCAAGTGTTAAAAACCAAAGTTGTTTTTTACAACACCGTTGCAGCTAAGCTTATGGAGTCCTACCATTGGGTCAAATATTTCAGATCTCGTAAAAATATGAAAACCTGGTAAAAAAAATATAACAACTTAGTTCATGCTTTTCGATGAAATATGGGGTTTTATCAGTGAAATAACAACAGTGAGGAGTGAAAATATCACATTTCAGAACTATTTTTAAAATCCTTTGCAGTTACTTCCCCTTGATCAAAACAGAACACTTCACTTTGAACCAGAAAGTGTTGGCAAAAAATGTTTGAAATATAAAAAAGTGTTTTATAAATTTAAATAAATATATATTAGGAAAATAGCAACTTACCGTTTATTACCGGTTATCCCGTTTTTCAAACGTTTTCTTGATCTTAAAGCTGAATGTTCCAACATTTGCTTTAATACCATACAAATTACAGACGAAAACAACTGTTCGAACATAAATAGAATTTTATAGTATCGTGCAAATGTATTTTGAACTGTTTGCCGTTGTTATATGTAAAACAAGCTTCCCGGAAAATCCACACAACAATTTACAGATATCTGATATTTTTTATCCCACCCACGCCTCAAACATTGTCTGTTTTCAAGCATAACAGACTGGTCTCTGACAGTAAGGTGACTGAATATTTATGTATCATGAAACACAGTCTAAAACTAAGAAAAATGTTTGAAATCCGAAGATTATCCGCATTTGTTTTGCTAACACATTTGACCTTCCAAATTTTATACATTAAATGATGTGCACTTATAAAACTTCATTGATTAATGTTCATGAAAGCTTTTCACTAAAAAAACGAGCGAATAATAAACTACAAGAATGAATAGCAGATAACTTTTTCTCAACAAACCGGAAATAGTTAAGTTTACAGCAATAATTTTTCGTGAGGGGCGCCCCAAGGGTAGCGGTGTAAATAACACCCTTTTCAAAAAAGGGGTTAATTAAGAAATAAAAAAAAAACTAATAATACTCCGAAAATAAGCAGAAAAGATACACACAATTTGTTTATTTCAGTGTAAGATCGTATTTTATTTCACTCGTGATCATAGAAAAACCATATCTTCACTCGTGACTTCGCCACTCGTGCAAATATGTTTTTCTATGACATTCGTGAAATAAAACACGTTCTTACACTAAATTAAACAAATATCCTCTATGGAATGTTGGGATTTGTCAATAAAATACAATTGTATGGGCAATTAAGTTACACCATAATTCGTAACCATAGATTCGTCACTGGTGAAAATATGTTTTACTATGACACTCGTGAAATAAAACAAGATCTTACACTGAAATAAGCAAATATTCTCTATGGAATGTTGGGATTTGTCAATAAAATAAAATTGTATGCGCAATTAAGTTACACCCTACTTCGCAACCATAGATACTTATCGGCTTAATTATTTTATTCCGATCAACGCTTAATAATGAGTTTACTGCATCAAAGGGGTGAACAATGCATTTCATGCATTTCTTGTCTTTTATAATCATTCCTAAATTCATTTTTTTTTTAAATTAGAACCCTGTCTTTTCCTTTATTTTGTTTTTAAATATTTGCAACGGTATATATGATTATAATACCATTATAATTTTAAAAATTCAAGCTAACGCCTTCTTTGTTAAATGTAATTGCGAACATTGCCGTATATACCGGTGCAAATTAAAAAGAAATCCCACAGTAATTCCTATATAGCAGTGCCTTCAGCGCTTTCATAGCATTAGACGTGGTATAGCATGTGAGTTGGATTGATTTGTCCCAGGTATTGCCAAGCAATTATAAAACTATCAAGATAAATCCTTTGATCATCTAAGATAATATCTTGTTTCGTCAATGAATGAAGATCTTAAATGATAAACAATCGATTTACAGATGTTTCATAACTATGCACATGAAAAGAATATATATATATATATATATATATATATATATATATATATATATATATATATATATATATATATATATATATATATATATATATATAATCATGTTTTCGCTTACAGATTCAAATAGTGTGCCTCAGTGCGCTATTTCGCTTAGTATACAGATACGGATATATTTTTTATTTATTAAAATGCTCAAGTTTGTCAGTACGAGGTCCTGCGAGTATTATTTTCTAGCAAACAAGTAACTACAAATGTGTAACTCTTTTCTATATCAACATTCAGAGTCTGATAATTGATAATGGACACATATCCCAGTCATTTGGACTATAAAAGGGCGTTCGACAGGGATGCACATTGTCGGCTACAGTGTATTTTTCTATCTAACTACATTACAGTAAACGATGACATAAAAGGAATTAGAATTAATGACAAAATCAAAAAGGAAAGTTTTTTGCAATTAATTTAACATTTTTCAACATGGTGACAAATAATCCTTTGAAACACTTGTATAAACACCTGAAATGTTCTCAAAATGCTCAGCCTAAACTTGAACATCAATAAATCAACTATTATGAAAGTGGGATTATTAAAACAACTCAAATATACAATTTTGAAATACCAAAACAAATGTATGGACATCTGATTAATTCTTCTTTTGAAATGACATTTACAAATGATAAAAATACAAATATTTCAAGAAAAATCGATAAAAAAGATCAAGAATTTATAAAAAATTTAAAACAATGGCAATGTCCGCTCTTTCGTTCAGACTGTGTTACATGTATAATACTTAGAACTTTTTATTGGATGTTATCAAGTGTGTAGTATATAGCATGAATCACTCAGGTCATAAGATTAAAGGCCACACACACACACACACACACATTCACTTTTTATTTTGTCACGGTAACATATCGTTACAACAGACATGTAATAACATATACAGGCAATTGGGTAAACAACATGACGGAAAATAACAATTGAGGCAATTTTACCACCGGGTACAGTGACAAATCGCTAACAGGCATGATTAAGGAAATCAATGTAATACAAAGTTGTACAGCTTAAAATTTGGCATGTATACTAACAGATCTGTTGTAAAAACAAGTCCCTTAAACTCGGGATATTTTATGAATGGAAATTCGCCTCGTTTCGTTGGCTAACGGTACAAAAAGCACGTGCAGAAAATTATGAATGGTGTAAGTGGTCTTGGACTACAAATTTAATATGAGATTATTTAGATTTAACTAGTTATGAATAATGGACTTAGTAGAGATAATGATCGCTGCGTGATTAGGAATATAAGCCTGGAGGTAAGAAGTAGAGTAATCAATAATTGTTAAAATTTCACGTGATTCATCAGATATCTGGCGAACTTTGACAGATTAACGAGAATTTTTTTATTACTTGTACTTAGGAGCTCGCTATATTTTATCATATTTGGATGCTGCCAATAATATCGTGAAATGAAGCTTTTTCTTTGATCCTGGAAAATTGTGCACGTTAATATGTAATGGTAGCTGTCGCCAATGTCTGACTGACAGAGCGGACACTGCCTGTGCGCGTATTCTATTCCTTGCCATGCTAAAGTTTCAACTGGAAATTTAAAATTACATGATCTAAGTTTGTATAAATTTAAAGCATGATTTAGTGGAATGATAGTTAAATTCTTCTCTTGTGTAATCGTTTGCTTAAAGCTATTATAAAATATTCCTTTATTGGACGATCTCATTTTTTCGTGCCAAAATTGTAAGTACTGGTCTTTTAATATTTTCGTTATACTATAACTTGTGAACTTAACATTTACATTTATTTGATTTTCGAACAAATTTGAATTACCAGTGGAGTCAAAAATAAACTTTATATAATTAAGCCATTTAAAATTTAGGTTACTTTGTCGCATCGAGCGGTAAACAATTGATGCATATAAGTCCTCAAATAGTACTAGTTTGCTCCAATAAGCAATCATTCTATTTTGAATTGTAATTTTAAGCGGTTCTCTGCCAAGCTCGCCATATAACATATATGCAGGTGTACTTTTCCTTGAATTTGTTATTTTCCTTAAAAAATCTAGATGAATTTTTTCATAAATTTCGGTATTCTCAAATCCTAGGATTTCACAAGAGTAAGTTAATATAGGAACAATAGTATGATCAAATAGTTTAAGTTGAAGATCAATTGGTAAATCAAGTTTATTAATTCTTCTGTATAGGAAAAGAAGAGCCTTTTTTGCTTGTTGGGCTAAATGTTCTTTGGCTTTATTAAATTTCCCAGTTGGGCTAAATACCATTCCTAAATACTTATAGTTATCAACGATTTCTAGCTCTTCGTTGTTCAGTGTAAATCTATAATGTCTCCACGATCTTCTGTTCGCCCCAAATATCATGACCTTTGTTTTGTTTATGTTGACCTCGAGCTTCCAATGCTGACAATATTCGCTAAGGCATTTCTGAAAATCATTTTGTGATCTGGCCAGTATAATTGTATCATCGGCGTACAAAAGAACGAGAATTTTTAAATAGTTCGTTAAATCTTCTACTAAATACTCAATCGTTACTCCATCATTATTCCTAGTATCCAGAAATTCGTACAAATCATTTAAATAATAGGAGAAAAGTATTGGAGAAAGATTTTCTCCTTGGCGTAAGCCTATGTTACAAGAAAAAGTTGCGGAGCTATTTCCATTTAGTTGAACGCAAGATTTGATGTTCGAGTACATATTACGCACAATTCTAAGAATCTTGCCGTCTATGCCCATTGAAATTATTTTTGGAATAATTCAATTCTAGGGATGGAGTCAAAACAACGTTTAAAATCGACGTACCCAACAAATAGCTTTTGTTTCTGTAATCTTAATAATTCTGTTAAAAAGTGTAAGGTAAAAATATGGTCCGAGGTGGAATGATTTTTCCGGAAACCTGCTTGATTTTCAGAAATAATTCTGTACTTATCCGAAAATTTAGTTAACCGTTCGTTAAGCACAGCTGTAAATAATTTTCCTAAGCAACTTAAAATTGTTATCGGACGATAGTTTTCAGGAGATTTTATTGATCCCTTTTGTTTGTAAATTGGTATAATGTAACCTTCTGCCCATGATTTCGGAAAAAATCCGGTATTAAGAATGCAATTAAGGAATTGTACATATATAGGTAAAAGTATTTGTTTAGTTGACTTTATATATTCGTTACATATATTATCAGATGGACTAGAAGCTTTGCCATTATTGCATTTATTAATCATATTTTCGATTTCTAAGGAAGTTAAAGGTGAATTTAGTGTCTCTTCGTCATTATCAATATTAATGGTTATGATATCTGGGTTTTCGGCACCGTTGGTGGTGTTAAGATTTTTGAAAAAATCTTGGAAATCCTCAATACTAGACGTTTCGCCATTAACTTTCTTTTCAATGTTTTTAAGGTAAGACCAGTATGTTTTTGGCTGGGATTTCTGCATATTCCTTAAGGTATTGGCCTTATTAAATTTGTATTGCCTAATATAGAAATTCATCGTACGTTTATAATCTTTACTTTTACGGTTGAGTAACATTCTATTATTCTCCGATTTATCAATATTATATTGCCTTTTTGCTCGGTTGTAAACAACTCGTTTGTTCCTACACTGAGGCCCGAACCATGGTTTGTTAGTCTTAGCCGTATTATTATTGCTATTATTATTATTATTATAAGAGCTTTTACGTTTGGCGGAAAAAGTATTTGTGGCTGCCTCGCTAAAAAGGTCGGCGAATGTGCTTGCTATGCTATCTATAATATTTTGCTTTTCATCACTGTTTTCGAACTGGTCTAGTTGTGATTGCAAATGTTCTATTTTTCCGTTATTTATTTTATTGACGAATTCGCGTGTGTTTTCTTCGTTCCACTTATGTTTTTGACTAGAGGATATAATTTTATCACCAGGCGGGTTATTTGCAGCAGTATATAGAGTCACAGTTAAAGATAATAGTGCATGACCATCGGAGTAAAGTGGGTCTAAATCATGTATTTCAAATTGTAGTATATTTTTCAAAAAAAGAGGCGAGCTTATGAAGTAATCTATAACGGAATTTTGCTTATAGGTACTTTTGCCTATGCCCTTATCCCTTCCAAACCTACCATTTAAGATGAATAAATTATTATTTTTGCATATTTGCAAAATAGTTGTACCGATTGTGTTTATTTTGGTATCAACAGATGAGCGATTTAGCGTTAACTTATTTAAATCAAGTGTTCGAACTTGATTAAAATAATCTAAGATTTCGTTATCAAAATTGAATAAATCTGCGATAAAATCATCGCTTTCAACAAAATGCTTTGGTTATTACACATATCAATTATTTCATTTTCAAAAATAAGCATTTCATCATGGCTAAAAAATGTAGAAGATTCAGGAGGTATGTAAATAATACCCAATATTACATCTTTATCTATGGACAGAGATCCCTTATAAGCCTTTACCCACATGATATAATCAGACTGAGTTTCTATAATTTCAAAGTGCTTGACAAGTTTGTCTTTTATAAACAATCCAATACCTCCTGATTTCTTTAAAACATTCTGTTTTCTAGGTTGTGATAGAAATTCATAATTCTCAATGCTAATGATATCTAAATCTGATAACATAGTTTCAGTACAGCAAAATATATCATGGATATTGATTAAATTTGTAAATTCCGTGTAATTCAATCTTGATTTAATTCCACACACATTTAAAGATCCTATTGACAATGTTTCATAGCTTCTTTCATTGGTCACTGAACCATGTCTGTCCTAAGCGGGACCATTTCCGGAGGGCTGGGCCGGCGGTTCTGAAGCTGTTTGGCTGTGAGGGGGCGTTTCTGCACTGTTAATTGGCGGGGGCGCCATGATCACTGGCTCTATGGTGAGGGGAGTTACGACCCCGTCGTGTTGTTGTTGTATTGAGTGAGAGGCGCCCGGTGCAGCCGCTTGGCCGGAAGTCGGTACTGTAGCCGGAACTGCTTCATTGGGTCTTGGTGGTACACTTGGGGTGAGTTTTGAACCCTCTTTTCTGTCTGGGGCTCCCTGGTGGCATGTGAATGGGAACTGGCGGGAGCTGGCGTCTCGTATAGGTCGGAGCGTCTTGTTTCGTATGCAGACATCACACGTCTTTGTAGGTTTGTGATGCGGCTTTCGGCTAGTACAGTGTTCCAGTTCGGGAACAGGCCCCGGATTGTTTGGCCATTTACCACTAGGGCAGCTGGGAATTTGATTCTTACGTTTTTGGCTCCAAATCTATCCCTGTTTGCCTTAAATTCGTGCCAAAGGGCTTTTCTCGCCTCCTGAATTTCCCTAGGGTAGTCCCTATTCAAGCTCACTTTTGAACCCTTCAACTTAAAGGCATTTTTCATAACCTGGTTTATCTGGCCTGGGTGCGAAAAAGACACAAATATGAGCCTATGTTGAAATTGTCGGGGACCTTGCTGATGTTGCCTTCTGCCAACCCGGTATGCAGATACGACATTAAAGTCCTCTTCTTTCAGTTTCAGATTTTGAGCGATGACGTTTAAGGCAAGGTCCGTGCAGTTTTCACCTAGCACTTCTAGCAGGCCACCTATATACATATTTGATTCACGTTGACGGGCCGCAAGTTCGATTGATTTATATTCCAATAGCCTTAGTCGTTCATCAACAATATCAAGTGAAGCGAGATTATATGTACAGGCATGCTCTACATTTTTTATTCTGCAGTGTCCCAAATTCAACGACACAATGTTTTCAAGAATGACATTCAGTTTTTCATCATTTGGGAGTTGCTTTAAAAGCTCAAATTCCACAGGAGTGTTATTTTGGGTCAGGGATGGATAACTATCTGGATATATTGGGTGGCTCGGGCTGGAGTTTGGGCCTCTAGGTTGAGGTGGTGGGGTCCTTACCCCACCCGTCGACGTGGAGGTCGTCTCTTCTCTGGTCCGTTTTTTCGGTGTAGGGTGGAGGTAACCGTCACTTAAGGGTAAATACTTCCCTGTATATATTGCTTGATCCATTGCAAGGTTGTTAAGGCTCTTATATGCTCTTATATGCTTATTATGCTTTTTTAATTTGAAGTTAAATGTTTACTTTTTGTCACGTTAGTTTTTAGGCGGCCAAAACCCACTTTTGGAGTAAATGTCACTTGTTCACTATTGTTTGTTTGTCTGAAATGTGTGATATATGCAAGTGATTCTCTTACATGGATTTTTTCTGTTTACATAATACCGATTGAAAAAACTGTGCCAAAAGGTTCGATTTCATTAATTTACTTCATTTAAAATTAGTTACTGTTGTTTGTTATCGCAACGAAATCCCACGTATCCGAATATACCCACTCTTGATAAACACGTGCTAGTAAATATTACAGGTATTATCGCATCTATAGATTACGATAAACCTCTAAACAGCTGATTTGGGGAAAAAATACAAAACCAATTGCGACACAATGACAGTCCTCATGGAACCTATAGTTCATGCATAGTTAGTGGGGTAATTAAATGCATTTGGCGTAGGTTAAAATTCACTATTTTATTTAATGTTTTCATAGAGTGTATATTTATCATAAAAATTATACCATTCAATCAGGGCAAATTGTGGCGAGCACTTTCGACATGGTCGGTAAAGTGAAGCCGTACTCCTATTTAAGACGTAGAGCATATGCAGGACTATTAATTTCACATCGCTAGCGGGATGATTGTGTCACAATCCGTTTCTGCTTACAACTTAATTACGGAAGAAAATAATTACAAAGCATTGTTAATAGGGGGAAATAAAAAAAGAAAAATATCCCTTTGTACATATACTTTCTGTAGGTTGTAATATTTGACTAAGAATGACAAATATCAATCATGTATTTAGAATAGTTAAAGAGCTCAAGTCAATGCCACAACTATCCCCAGTACATTGAAAGGCTATACTCCATACAGTACCTGAGTTCAAATATCTATACTCAGTAAATTGCCACCAAGAAGTTCTCAGATATAACTAAGAAGTTCTGAAAATGCTTTTAAACCGAGAAACTTGACTAACAAATAAAGAAACTCATCGATGCTTCAGACGACGGTCTTCAACAAGAGAGGTTAGTGCGTGGCCAATATTTGGATCTACTTTTCTCTCTCACTTTTAGATCCAAAACTTTCCCCATGCTGAAAATTATTATCTTGCCCACGGGCAAAGATTAAATAAGTACCAGTATGGAACTTTTTATTGCCATTACACAATTACCACCCTTGTTGAAGACCGTCGTCTGTAGCATCATGGAAACCTTGTTTTGTGGCAATAATTAATATCCAAATTAATTATAAAAATATAAACCATAACAAATGTTCACGCTGCATTTAAGAAATAATGCTGCACTTAATACTGGGCAATTAATAAGGAAGAAATTTTAGTCTTCTAACAGATGACAGTGCTTATATACATGACTTTCTGAGATATTTTAACAATTCATTGCCATGACGTTATGAAGTAGTTTACACTTAAATTGTGTGACTTTATTATCTTTTGTTTAACAACTACTTAACGAACGCAAAAGCACTCAGCGGATAAGAGAACTGAAACACAGACAAACTTTTGAAATACCTCTTCAATATAATAAACAACACTGATAAGTATGTATTTATTAGAAATTACATGTGTAAAAGCATTTGTTTTCATCGACGGAAATTGTTTACTTAAATATTTTTCTTTTTAAATAAACCGTAAGAAGAATGATGGCATAAGTAGCAAACATTACTGACAACAGACACATGATGGACATGTATTCCTCCGTTGACATTCAGAACAATTAATAGCAAAATATGTACTGTCTGCATATTTTATTGGAAAAAATAAGAGTTTTGAAAATGTTTAACATCATAGCAAAGTATACAAAATATCTAGTGCAAAGCCATATATACAAAACATGTACCACAATGATATATGAACAAACTAAGTAATATGGTATGGCAAATTCGAAGGGCAAACAAACATAGATTTTTGAGCAATCTGATATACGCATATAATATAGGTAAACGTTGCTTAGGACAAGTTTCACTTTGAGGTTGGGTTGTCATAAACCTGCTAAAGCCTCCAATGAGTTCGTACTTTGTTTTGACTGACATTACCAAGGGCGGCTACTAACAACTTAATCGGGACACTTTGGTCATCTCTGCTATGTGACGAGCCTCGGATATTTGCCGGTGCATAAGTAAAAGTAGTTAAATTAAAATGGCAGCTATGCGTACAAAGTTGATATTTGCCTCCACTTTATTTTACGTGTCGGACAGGTATCTTGTATTGCTTGTAAAATCCCAAAGCAGCACAAAGTCAGGTGTATTCTGTAATTGAATTATTGGCTTCATTTTGAATAAACTACACGATCAAATGAAAAGCATAAACATTAAATGTAAATAATTCTGAAATTGTAATCCGTCCATTTACAACCGATGTTGTTTTCAGAGGTATATGAACGTGGTGTTTCGGTTGCTTACGATTTGTTTCGATATATTGAGGTGTCTTTGTCTTATGGCGTTGAATGACTTTTGTGTTTGTTTGGCCTGGATCATTGTGCCCTTAAGCAGATTTCAGTCTACTCGGCCTGTCCCTGTAGCTTCTAGTGTTAAATTGATAACATACAAAAAAGTTATAGCTGATTAAATATACACAAGGGCAATAGTAGAAAACGGATAATATTATTTCGTTCGTAGAAACAGCAGTCCAATTAATTTATACACGTCGCTTGCAATAGCATAGAGATTTGAGTTCGCATCCGGTTACGCTGATTTGTTTAATTTTGGAATTATTGTTAATTGTTGGGACAAAAGTCAGACAAAAGGTTGTGTAGTCATAACTAGTTTAAAGTTTTTTCATTAATGTCGATTAGATATTATCGCTCTGTCAGAGTGGAAATTGCCTAAAAACTTATATTCTTAGCATTAGAGGCGATGGAAACATTAAGAAGAGATATAGAACGTTTAACATGTTCCATTTATTGCTTTAACCTTTAGTTCAACTCCTTTAATCGGGACATATTTCGAATTCCAATAACCTAGTCCTCCACTCGTCATCTTTCCATAAATGCCATTCACATTGCCAAGTTTGTAGCAGTTTTTCCACCACCATCCGCCCCCTCCATGATCCGCACAACAGTTAGCAGTGGCGTGTACATCGTTATCTCTATCGTATGTGGAGAACACCATGTTGTCGTGAAAGGTAAACAGTTCATTGATGGAACCTTGGTAACCGTAAGCGTCAACGTTCATTCTGTATTTCGTGGCTGCTCCATGAACGGTAAATGTCTGATAATGTGCAAAGTCCGTCGTGTCGTCATAGTTAGTAATGCCGAAATAGATCTGGCTGCCGCCTTGCGTTAGACGGTGAATCTTCTGAAGACCGAGCCAAAATTCGCCATCAACGTCACCGAAGCCGTGAACGTAATCATCCCAATCACGGAAGAAATTGACGTTTCCGTTTATTCGACGCTTAAAATAGATTGCGTATAAATGCTGACCACAATTACACAATATTTTGTAAAATATATTCAAAGAACTCCGCTATATGACGTTATATATTCGGTCGTATAATTAAAAAATGGTATTTGCAAAAGTCAATTGTCACGTTATATATCATTCATTAGGTGATTGAAATAGTTTCATGAAACAATAACCTTATTAATAATACCACAAAACAAAATGTCTAACTGCAAGTGGCAACTTATATCAGAACTTGCATTGATATACCTGAATGACGGTCCAGCCTCCGTTCGTCATATCACAGTGGACGAAAAACGGGCACCTGCCGTCAGGGGAGATGGCGTAAATCCCGTCAACCCGCGTACCGTTTTTGTAGATTTCCTCACAGTCTGTAAAAAAAGAGAAACGCATTTGGAAACTACAAGGGGCAAAACATCTCGAAACGTATTGTGAACTTGTTTAATCCGAATAGTTTATATTGATATCTTTACATGTGTTTCGAAAGATATTTTAATTATTTGTTCAATTAAATGATAAATATTCGGGTTTGTTTTTTGATTGATTTATAGAACTTTTTGGATAACTAAAGTCCAACCAAATAAGTTTTTTACTAACTTTGACCCAACCAAACGGGAAACAATTTAAATACAACAGGATGCATATCTTTCTCCCTTTTCATATACTTTAATATATGTGTTACTCAATTATTTGCATTTAGATATCTGGTGCCTGCTATGTATCATTTGAACGCGTTTTATGTGTTGAAAAAGAAAATAAATTGCCAATCAATCAGTTTTAGCCTTTAAGTATTGTAAATTCGAATCGGATATACAAACTGCAAGTTTCTTCATATGTTCCGTAAATTGTCATTTATTTTACATATAAGTCATCAGCGAGTAATCCTGAAACCATAACAAAATCAAACTGTTTCACCACGGTGTTTTTGAATTTTTCGCTGACATCATTAGTCGCAGACTCATAATCCCCACTTTAACCCCTACATAGACACACTTCAACCCCATTGTTCCTAGTCCCGTAAAATAAGGAATACACTCATTAATAAAGAATCAAGGTACAGAAAGTGAGTAGTTTGTGTTCAATATCTCATTGTTTTAAAGCTCTACCCGCATTCCTCTCCGCCTTTGTCAAGAATCGAAAATCTTCAAAAAACCATTCTGAGACAAGCACACTCCAAACAATTAAAACAACGTCTCACCTTCCGGATATCCCTGAACTGTTGTGTACGATGGGCGTGTTCCACCTTGAAGGAGAGACTGAACCTGTAACATCTGCTCCTCCAGTGCCCTCAGTCTGCTGGAAACCTCTTGATTATTGCTGTGCATACTGTTAACATCCGAACATTGGAAATTCAGTGCTAGAGTTAACCCCCATTGTTGGCTGAAAAAGGCCAACAAATAGAAAATATTCATAAACATTTTGAAGTACGTCATTATACAGCAAAATCCTCCTGTCCACTGACAGATAAGTGGATTTTTACCGAAGCTATTAGGAAGAAGGAAACTTAATATACAAATGATTAAGCATGCTTTAACAAACGTTCAATGGACCTTTGTATGTATTGAATAGTGTAAACCAGGCGAAAACCTCTAACACGCAATTTGTTTCAAAACTAATATAATTCATAAATGAAACTGCCTGATTCTTACCTAAGATAATCAAAACACATTCCTTCTAGCCAATTATTTGCGTTTGTTTGTTTATTAATAATACTTCTGTGTGAAAATGAACTATTGGAGTAATGAAATGAGGTATTTGAAGGTGATCGTTGACTTTTCCGCCAAAATTCATAAAGTCATTTTCGATTCAAGTGCAACATCTAAGGCCTGTCAATCGACTTAACGGATCACAATAGGCCGACTGCCATCGTCAGCAGATGAAAGTATTAAACGTGTGACCGTCAGCTAACTGTTTAGAAGCGGACTCATACACCCGCAAATGATCCATACGGGTGCAGTTTGGATCGGCTGCATTTCAACCGCCGAAGTAAACCGAATCCGTCAAAAAAAGATCTTCCAAATGAAGAAAACTTATTGTTCGTAATCGTTTTGAGGGCAATACAGATTGACAGTCTCTTCGTTGCAAAATAGGAGCAAGAAATCATGATTTTATAAGCAATTTGGCTTTATAGCTTAATTTAGGGTAGTAACTCATTTGCAAACATTTTCAAAGATCTTCAACAAGTATTAAGACATAGTCTTATTATACAAGAACAGCCTTAATTCCTCATCATTACTGGATATTACGTTCCCCGATTCCTATGTCGACGTTCTCAAAGTACTGAGAACACTTAAAATGCTACATTCAGATTAAATGACTGATCAGCTCAATGATCATTTAAACATTTATTTCAACAGAGGATATATCGGAAATATTTGACAAGGTATATGTCTATTAGTTTTTGAAAAAGAAAACTTGCCACCCGAATTCGCTGCTAAATTAGTTGCCGCACGTTCAATACTCTAATCGTAAAGATAGACATACGTGAGGGTTGGATGCCTATCGTGGCGCTTGTATACTAAGACCATGAATTCAGTGACAAGCTTCGTTTCTCTTCCGGTTAATGGTGGCTCCGATAAGTCTTCTATTTCTGAATTTTTGAACGTTGGGACAAGTTTGATGTTGCGCTGACGTATATAATTAAACATTTAGTGAGCATATATAAATGAATATACTTTGATTAACGTGTAAGCGAAATTTTTGATGGTATGAAAGTATGCGAGAAACGATGCGCTTTGCATTAAAGATTTATAAATTGGTGAGACTTAAATAGACTGTATACTGTTATGTCTAAAACTGACAAGGCATCCAAGTGTACTCGTATGTATGCGTCATGGAATGATGTATTTTATACAGAGGAGATATTTTGTAGTTTATTTGTCTGGCACCTTGACTTTAGTTGTCTACGAGAAGTATCAGGCGAAAGATACGATCTAGCCACCAAGCGCCAAATCTAATACATTCAAGACGTTCGTTCGACCTTTTGTTAATTACGCCTCATCTGTCTGGTCCCCTCACTCTATGTAACATCAACCGACTAGAAATGGTCCAACGTCGCGCTGCAATATTTGTGAAACATGACTACGCCCGAACAAGCAGCGTCACCGACATGCTTACTGACCTCAAATGGGACACCCTGCGACACCGAGGCAACAACAAGAGAACAATCATATTTTTCAAGATAATCTACAACATTGTTGATATTATACCAGATCCCCCACTCAACAATCCGAAGTTTACCAGAAGGCATAACCAACGGTTCAGCCAAATCCGAGGCCGCACTTCCATCTACCAAAACAGTCTCTTTTCTGCATCCATCGTACTTTGGAACAAGATGCCCCAAGACGTTGTTGACCAAACCAGCCTGGATGTTTTCCAATCAGCTTTGGCTAGCCAACATACAGAATATTACTTGCAGATGTATTATCCCTTTAAAAAGAAATTGTAAATAGTAGAACTTGAAAAACAGTCAGTCATGTCTGTATATACTGTTTTAGCCAATTGCTAGTATACTTCTTGCGGAGTAATGCAATCACTTGATGTAATGATGATGAACATTGTATTCATGGTACAGAAAAAACAATTAAACAAAGCCTATATAAATTAGATCTTGTTAAAATTGTGTTTCTAAAAAAGCGAGAGTGACTGTTCGTAACAGATGCTTAAAACAAGTGTGTATAATATATATACACTATTCAAGGAAAGAAACTTCAGAAATATGGTATCTTTTATAGTTACCAAAAGGCCGGCAACCGAAGTTTACTTGATATTGGACAAGAAAGGCAAGTCAGAATAGTCAGCTCATTTTTAAAAACAGTGAAATATAAAAATGTTTTGCACTGTTTCAAAACAGTAAAATATCAATTATATTTTACTAATTAATATTAATTAATTAAAACAGCATCCGGATTAAGTTTGCAAATCCGGAATTTTTGCAAACTTATTTTTTTTATTTTTCACCCAATGTTTTTTATTTTTGTATTTTTAAAATGTGTTAGGTAATACTAATAAGAGATATTTTTTGTTTCCTGAAATTTAATTTAGAAATATGTTTTTTTGGCATTTAAAGTCAACTTTTCCAATGGGAGTCCCATTGGAAAATGGCCTTCCCATTGGAAAAATGGTTTTTCCAATTGGAAAATCAGCCCAACATTTTTTGTTGGAAAATTCTCCCACATTTTCAAAAAAGGAATTAGTGATTAATAACAATCATTATCATTAATGGTTATAATGTTATCTAGAAAAAGTGCGTTTATAGTACTTTTTATCATTTTTTGTAAAAAAAAATCCCGTCGACCATTTTTTCCAATTGGATATTTCCCACAATTCAATATGGGAAAAGTCAGGAAATTGGAAAACTCCAATTGGAACATTGTCTACCTTTTGTCTACCTTTTGTCGTCTAGGGAACTTCTTTAGCCCTAAAAGGCTAGTAAATCCCTTTAAACTGCTTCGTCTGTAAGTTCTCCGCCTTCGGTATGACTTAATATACTTCAGAAGTATCAAACCGTTTGTTTTTCCAAAGTTTATCAAGACCTGCCTTGAAGGCATTCACAGATGTGGTGTTCACTAATTCATGTGGCAAATTATTCCAAGTTGAAACTATACGATTGCTGAAGGAATTTTGACGTAATGATTTCCTTGCTTTAGGTTTAAATAATTTCAAATTGTGTCCTCTGGTACCACTATTGTCAGCAAAGGTGAAAAATGTTGTCATAATAATGTCATCAATATTGTGTACTATTCTAAACACTTGAATCATGTCGAATCTTTTCCTTCTAAAGTCTAAAGATGGGAGGTTTAATTTTCGTAGGCGATCGTTGTAAGTCAATCCCCTCAAATCTGGAATTAACCTAGTTGCTCTTCTCTGAGCGTTTTCAATCATCTGTTTACACTTCTTTGTTATTGGGAAATATATCAGGTTTCCATAATCTAGATGCGATCTGACCAGTGATTTGTATAAGGTCAGGAATAGAGTATTGTCAATATGAGTAAACTTTCTTCTTATTAATCCAATAATCATGTTGGCTTTGTTCAAAGTATTGCTGATGTGCTTTTCAAAACTCAAACTTTCAGTAAAAAGTACTCCTAAATCCTTCTCAGAGTCTTCCCCTTTAAGCTGTTGTATATTTCCATCTCTGTCAGTCATATGGTAGTCGGTGTCAACTCTTTTGCGACCAAAAGAAACTACTTTACACTTCTGCACATTAAATTTTAAAAGCCAGTCCTTACTCCATTGACACAGGTTATCTATATCTTCTTGAAGATGTTGTTGATCCATTCTCGAAGAAAGAGGAGTATAAATTTTGCAGTCATCAGCAAACATCTTACATATACTTCTTACTACATCAGGTAGATCGTTTACAAAGATTATAAATAAAATTGGTCCCAGGACAGATCCTTGAGGTATTCCGGATATAACTGAATTCCAGTTTGATTTATGGCCATTCAATACAACACGTTGCAAGCGATCACTCAGGAAACTTTGAAGCCAAACTAGTATTTTTCCTGATATTCCATATGATTCCACCTTCTTCAGAAGTCTACGATGCGGTACACTATCGAACGCTTTACTAAAATCCAAATAAACTGTATCAACCTGCAATTCTTTATCTATCGCCTCTGTCCAATCTTCAAGTACCGACAGGAGCTGAAGAATAGTATTTCTGTTTTTCCTAAACCCAAACTGGCAGTCTGACAATAATCCATTTTCATTGAGATGGTCAACAATATTCTGTCTAATGATTTTTTCCAGCATTTTACAAATTACAGAAGTTAGAGATACTGGGCGATAGTTCCCAGGATTTGATCGATCTCCTTTCTTGAATATACAAGAAACATTTGCCAATTTCCAGTCTTGAGGTAAAAGACCACTCTCTATTGATTTTTGAAATATAGCACTCAATGGTTTGTACAGTTCCTCTGAGCACTGCTTCAGGAAAAAGGGGTGACAATCATCAGGACCACACGCCTTTGAAGTATTTAAACTTTTCAAATGTTTTAAAACTACTTCTGGTTGTATAACAATATCAGATATTGAGTTTTGTTGGTCAACTATGTTATCAAATGGTGGAATGTTAGAATCATCTTCTCTTGTAAAGACTGATGCGAAGAAGTCATTCAAAACATTTGCCTTTCCTTTATTCTCAGTTACTTGGTTACCATCTTTATCAACCAGGTCTCCGATACCAGTTTTACTTTTGGTTTCACCTTTCACGTAACTCCAAAAAGCCTTTGGATTTGTTTTTGAAAATTCAGCAACTCCTTTCTGATATTTTTTCTTTGAAAATCTAATTGCTTTTGTCGCACTGTTACGTAATTTACAATAGGCTTGGTAGTCTCTATAACTATGGCTATGGATAAAACGTCTCCATGCATGGTATTTCTTTTTAACTTTTTTCACACAATGGAAATCCATCCATTTTGGTCTTTGAAACTTTTTACCATTGACAGTTTTTGGTATGAACTTTTCAATACAAATATTAATATGTTTAATAAAGTATGTCCAGGACTCTTCAATATTCATATTATCTAACAGTACCCAGCTCACATTGTTCAGATAATTTCTTATATCTTCATACTTCCCTTTGAAAAAGTTTGGTCTATTTACCCTTTCACTTGTTCGTAACACAGGACAAAGTAGTTTAAATGTAAAACTAATGTGATCACTTAGACCCAATTTACCATTTATTTTCATACGCTCTATTTGAGTTAGATTGTCACTTAATAGTAAATCCAAGCAACTGGGGTCTTGGCCATCTCTATATCTTGTGTAAAAATTTACATGTTGATTTAAAAAATTATCCCTCAAGCACTCGATAAAGGAAAATGATGGATGATTTTCATTCCTATTAACCGTCCACGAATCCCAGTCAATTTCAGGGAAATTAAAATCTCCCAAAACCACAAGATGTTCATAGTTCAAAGCAGAAGCTTGGGTCAACAATGTGTTTAATTTTCTAACATTTTCTGAACTAGAGGATGGTGATTTATAAACACCACCAATTAGTAACTCTTTGCCATTACTAAGTCTTAAAACACACCATACTGACTCTTTAAATTTGTTATGTTTCAAAACACTGCAATACTCTGCTGGTATGGTGTTTCTAACATAAATAACAACCCCACGGCTACTTTCTTCTATTTCAGATTTGAAACAAGTAAATCCTTTCATGGAATATTCACAGCAATCAATGTTTGTTGCTTTTAAATTTTTTGGAAACACTTCAGTAACTACTGCCACATCCACATTATTCAATGATATGAACATTTCAAATTCGTCAAACTTATTCAACAAATTGTCAGCGTTTGTATAGTAAACATGTAAATCATCAGAAAAGTCAACATTTTCACATGATGAATCATTATCAGATTCAGAATACAGACTTGTTGATGAAGTATTTAAAGTATTAAAACTTAAACTATCAGAACATGAACTGTTAAAACTTTGGGAACTGTCAACGTATATACATGTTGAAATCTCAGACTGACCGTCACTAACGAAAGATAGACCCCCTTTCACCACCTACTGGTGAAGAAGGTTCCCTACGATCTCCACGCCCACGGGCACCGCTTGTCATGTAGGGATGGTCATGTTGTTGCTGCCTTTCTTGTTTTTGAACAATTCTCCCTTTCCTTATCATGAGACCAGATTCTCCATTTCTTTCTCTCATTCTTTTCTCTTCTCTCAACTCAAAAGCTTGTTTCCTTTGCTTTGGAGTGAGATCTGGGGTTAAGAATATAGACGAGTACTTCTCATGGTTTTTCAGGCGACGAGATGCATCAAGCACTTTCCTTTTTTCTTCAAAGTTTTCAACAGAAACTCTTAAAGGCCTTGCCTTCTCTCTATTTTCAATGTTCTTACCTAATCTAATAATATTATCAGTTTGCACATCTAAATTCAGAACATCATTCAAAATTGAAAGTACTTCCCTTTTGTCATGTGCCTTTTTGTCTTCAACTGAGGTTCCCTTACTCTCTGGCAATGAATGGATAATCACATTCAGCTTTCTCATTTCAATTTCTTTTTCCTCAACCCTTTCTTCTTGAATAATCTCCCTTATCACTTCTCTGTCACATTTGACTGCTCCGTTCTTTTCCATTTTACTGAGTCTTTCCTCTAGCGATGCCACAGAAGCCAAAAGTTTTTTAACTGATGGTAATGTGCTTCTGCAATGGTGGCATGTGAAGTTCAGGCTTGGTTCTTTCGGAATCTCATTAAAAAGAGTTTGTTTCAATTTAGAGCACTTGAAGCAGTACATGTTTTCACAAAAGCCACAAATTATAGCGCGAGCTTTCCCCGAGATCAATGAATCACAATCATTGCAAGAGTTTTCCGTTTGGATTTCTTGTCTATTGCTCGCCATGTTGAAAATCAGGAAATTTCAGCAATACATCAATGTCAGCGTCAGAAAACTTCCATAAAGTTTAATAAACACTATCTTATTATAATGGCACTAATTCCAATGTTAAATTTCCATTAGTAACACCGATTTACTCAGATTTTAACAATTAAAACCATGCACAATTTTTTTTCCAACATGTCGGACCGGAAGCGGAAGTGTATTTGTCCCATTGGAATCTTCCAATTGGTAACATTGGCAATGGGCTTAATCCAATTGGAGGTTCTGGCAATAAATTTTAATGGGAAAATATTTCAACTTTCCTAAATCCCTTAAAAGAACACCTATTTATTTATTTAGGAATATATTTGAAGTTTTGTTTTATTGTTTACCTGTGTCCTGACATTGTATCCATCCAATTCCAAGCTAATACTTCTGTGCTGATATCTTAGCGATAAGATTTAAGCATCTTTTAATGAATTTGAATGCAATAAATCATATCAAAAATTACCTGAAGTATTCTTACTCAACCAGTGACACAAATTCCATTTTTTAAATATCTTTACACTAGTTTCATCTCCTCAGACGCCATTTTTAATCGATTAAGTTGTGGTTACAAACGACTAAGAACTTATTCATTTTTTCAAAGCTATACTCACTTTTACGCTTGAAAATGTTATTTCGGTTGTCAGTACCTTTACACAGAAAATGTACCATTTTCTTGATTTTTAATGAAGATGTAATTAATTGATGGAAATCCATATGAAATGTTTTACCTAAGATAATAGTTTATTTCATACACACTGTTCTGCAGGGGAGCAGGACCTTTCAACCCCAAGAGGCTTTTTAACCCTTCTAAAAAAGAACACTTTTCAGTTTTCAACCCTTAGACTTTTAAACCCCTATTTCAAAGACTTTTCAACCCCTACCTGTTTGGACTTTTTAACTCCTATAACAAAGACTTTTCAACCCCTAGTTGAATTATTTTAATAACCATATTAAAGACTTTTTAACTCCTAAACCAAAGACTTTCCAACCCCTATTATTTGGTTTTGAGCTGGTCCAAGCTAAACACCATTAAAAATGCTGCAAGGCATTTTAGAATGTTAACATGCATCATGTGCCAATGCCTTCCTCAAACAGTATTACTAGTATATGTTTTAGAAAAAAATATCGAACTGTACAAACATGTAAGGCTGGTGAATTTTGCATTACAAAATAAACGCTATTAATTGGTAATTAATGCCATGTTGTCACTTTACTACATACCCGGTAGTAGTATATAAGCCAGTCATCCTACAAGATAGTAGTGAAGCAAAAATACACATATGATGATTACTTGTAGATCATCTTGTATATGTGGAAAAAATGAACTTGTTATCTAGCTGATTGTAAAAACACTTTGTCATTCTTAAAGGGACTCGTACCTCATTGGCACCAAATAATCATTTTCCAGGTAATGTGTCTGAAATAATTAGTTAACTCTTTGATACTGAATTTGCAGAACAAAATACAATGAAAGTATGAAAATAAAGTCTTGTTTTAATCAGGGGTGAACCTACGCTTTTTACGTCATGGACAAATAAATAGCATAACCACTCAGCAAAAGGGACTCATACATAATTTATGGATATTTTGATCATGCATACCTTGGAAGCAACACCTTTTATTTCGTATTTAAAACAAATTTGCTAAAGAACCACATTTTACAAACTACGAGCTATAACTTATACAATAAACTCATACCTGGTTGAGCATTTTTGATGTAGAAATGAGGCACCCAAACTGCCAACAAGTACATATATGCATGCATAAATATTGAAGCAATGGTTAACATCGTCGCTTAAGTATATCCCTCACGCATCAAAATTAATTTTGCAATTGCACTAGTGGCCAGAAGGGGGGGGTGACCCCCCCCCACAACGACAACGTACCGATGTCGTCCAAGTTAACTTTTCGTTTCGAGGCAGGGGATACAGGGTAATCCAGAAGAACTGGAAAAAAGGTTGTGAAATTGCGTAAATTTGTTTATTTTTTGTTTAGTGACACTGTTATTCAAAATCAATACAAACACATATATAACAAACATCAATTGTGACTGATAAACCTTTAACTACATACTAAATAATGCATTTATTGAAAATATTTATTACTGATAACAAGATTGTAACCGTGTTTTTAATAGCAGAAAGCGCAAAAAATATTTAATGATTGGTAAATGCTAAAAGATTTATTGTGGTCTACTATAGTCTCATAAGGTAGAAATACCGTGTGTAATGCTCATTTCTTTCAAATTTAACTCGATATCCTTCATAAGAACCATTGTTTTCGACATTTATTCATTCTTTTAGGAATATTGAAACAACATTATTAATTGTGGTAAACCTTATCTGGCAGTACTTAAGAGTGCATCTTTGACTTTATTACTCGAGTAAATGCACCTTCAAACCGGTTTAACACCAACATGTCACAGTAATCAATACCATCTGTGTTAAGATGTCGGGAATGTGTTAGACGAATGATTTTGTTTTATGGAGCTTTGAAGAGCGATGAATGGCACTAAAGTGGTGCCAAATGGATATCTCAAACACCCATTGGTAAGTCATTTATTTTTTTCCATTTAATTTTTTGTCTTGAGTTTTGAATATATAAACAGTCAATAAGTAGGACATCTCGTTAAGAACGTTCACTTGAAACAGTCCTCTTCTTATCCACACTTCGACAAGGAGTGGGGCTACTCTGCCTAAATAGCCGTCAACGAGTATTTTAAGAAATATCAAAATAATAAAAAATGGTGTCCCAGTGGTTGCACCAGTCAATTGTAACCATGCCCCCCACCCCCATAGTCCACCTAAATGACCGTCAATGGGTCTTTTGACGATTTTAAGACTATGGCAGTTACAGGGATACACATGAAATGTCAAAATAATAAAAAAAAGTATCCCTAATTGCTCATTATTGTAGCTACCCCCCCCCCCCCCAGTCTAAAATTATAGACGTGTAATACATTCTTCCAATCCTTACTGGTTGACGGTACATTTCCTAACAGGGCACAAATCCTGAACACCGGCTAAAACACGCGTTTGTTTACCGTGATCGATTATTCGATGATCTAGATAAATACAGAGGCTTGCCTTGGTCACACTTGCAAAGTTTCATCTTGTTTTGTTAAGCATTTTTCTAAAAAATGCCATTTATTTAATATAGCATACTTTTTAATTATAATTGTATGACCATGTATTTTCGCTTTTCAAGTGTTCGGTATTTGTGCCCTCCATAGCGTATTTTGAAGGGTGATTTACTATCCATAAAATTGAACGATTTTCGACATAATATTGACAAGATCGTGAATCTGTACTTTGACAGCTGTTTTCACATGAACCAAAGATGTTTCATACGAAAGTTTAACTTACTACAACATAAACTCTCCAAGATAATTGTAAAAAACATCAGAAAGTGTTCGGATTTGTGACCTTAGCCAGTAACGTCTAAACGGGTTTGTGCAAAAACCGGGGGTGTTTTGAAAAATATTGAAATTGTATTAAGTGAAGTATTTTATGGTTTAAATTGATCATAAAGGTTTATATTCATACTTTACCATGTAAGTGAAAAGTTATTTTGCATTAAAACACATTATTTACCTTTCCAATAAAACAAAAGTTGACTGACACAGACAACAATTATGCCAAGCGGAACAACTCGACCCAATCGTAATAACTCGGCCACCACTGACAAGCTTCTAGATAGACCTCGAAAATACAATCATAACAACTCAGCCATGGCCGAAATGTTCCAATTGTTTAAAAATTGTGCCCTGAAGCCTTGCAGGTGCCCTTCATGTATATATCGCTATGTTTTGACAGCAAGAAATGAAAAATAAACGTCAAACTCATAATTATTCATAGGATATGACATTTTTATGTATGGAACTGATATAAAATTACATAATCTGGTAATATTTCTTGTTTTATGATATTTTTGAGATATTAAATGCTTTAACCCAGAATCCCGATCGGAATAACTACCCACTTTTGATACTTAACAATTTGTATGTGAAGGATTTGCCATATCAAAAAAGATACAAAAATCCGTAAACGTACAATTCTTTGGCAGGGTTCGACACTAACAGTAGTCCGGTAGTCCGAGACTACCAGATTTATGGTCGGACTACAAGACATTTTAAGTCAATAGTCCGTCGGACTACTAGAAGAAAGTAAATATCACATCAGTTAATTGAGCATAAAATCTTTATTACGCTTAAACTTGCGTAAAACGTGATGTCAAGAAGCCGATTATCACCGGTAAACACTCATTGTAAAGCTTGCCGAAGATGGCCGGGCAGTTCCGGACAACATGGACTGTTAACCGAATTTGCGCGCATTTCGTATAGCCTTTCGATTAATGTTTAAACCAGTCAGTAGAATGTCTTTATTTAGAAAGGGAAAAAAACATTTTCACACTCTATGGTGTGTTTTAATCGTCAGACATGTGCACCTCTGCTTAAATGTCAGCAAGGTAGATTTGGGTCCAAGTGGCAGATTTTCTAAATCCCTTGCATTTTCAGTCAAAAACAATGAAAGATACGATGCAGATAAACACTTGACGGTTGTAACTATTTTTAGATTTTCTGAAAATACGTCATGATTATTATGGTTTAGGGTATTGTCAAATGTCGGTGTTTATTTAAAGCAAACAGAAGGAATATTATGTCTGGCTTATGCAATCTTTTAAACTGGCTTTAAGAAGAACAGCTGATAAATTAATCATACTGCCAAAACAGGTATAATGCAGTGTAAGTGCAGACGATGACAGAGTTGTGTGCTTTAATTTTCGCGCCAAAATGTAACATTTTATACATTGAAGCTAGGGCCAATAACAATTAACACCACGCCAATAGCGATAAGGCTACACCTACAGTGTCACATGACCTCCGACAAATACCCAGAAGCAGACGATAATAATACAAAAGTTATAAATGACAATCAGATAAAAAATGCATGGAACATGGTAAAACGTAGCAATAAAACCAAGTATAACATTAAATAAGTTCATTATTATTAATTGTATGCAATGTATAATTCAGGTAGAAAAATGTCTAGACTTTAAAATAATTTATTTCTAAATAACATCGGAATTTTGTTACAGTACAATAACAGTCTCTATTTTAAAACTCAAATAAAGGGAAACAAAACATGTATTAATTTCCTATCCGAAAATCAACAAAAAAAGATGTTTGTATAGATCCATTGTCAAAACTCAATGGATTTCGCTGTTTTTCTTCCTTTTTCGATTCAGAATCACCTGTTTTATACAAGTGTAATGCATTATTATCATTATTTATATAACTACCTTATTGTTTCTCTCAATGAATAAATTTCCGTTTTAAATGACATGCAAAACTGTTCTAACAATAAGCATAGAAATTTTGAAACGACCATAGTCATTATACATGCAAAGGTTTTTACTTTGATTTGCGTCATTTTAAAATATGATTTTGTTTTATCTATACGTATATACTTTTTGTGACCTTAAGCTATATATCAGATATTTAATTAAATTTAATAAAAAAATGTAACTCACATAAATTGAGGTGTCTTTTTCACTAATATGTCAAACAAACTTAAATGCAAATGTATATGCCTCGGTTTTAAAACTTTTCGCACAATAAGGAGACAAATTTCAAAATCAAACTAAATCGCAATATATCATCAATATTGTACACTAATTCTCATAATGATATTTCTTATTTTAAGGCTATTAAAACGGAAATATACGTATATTATGTACGTTTACATTAAGACATTTTGAGAATTGAATTAGTCTATTAAACAGTCCCTTGTTATCAATTATAATTTTAGCGGCATAAAGGGAAAATGTCAGTATTTCGGATTTCTTAAACTGTCTTTACTATCTCTCAATTATGAGACATAATTTGTGTTAAATATATATAACAGTGTAATTACACTACTGTTGATATGTGAGGATTGTCGGAGGTCATGGCGGATAGCAACGGCAACTGATAAGCCCTGCCTAATTTGGACGCTAGTTTGAGTGACAGGCAGCGTCATGTTAATTGTTATCTTACTCCCATACAAAAAATAATTAATAACACTTTCGGAATTTATTTCATCATGTTTTTTTAAGTATTATATGATATGTTGTTTAGATTAACAAAGAATACTGAATAGTAGGATGCCAATAATCAAATATTGTTTATCAGTAGGATGTCTGTCATTTGTGCCATAACTTAGCAACGATCTCAATCGAGGTGTTTTAGTGTCAAGTGATTTATTGCAACATTTTCCTGAAAGTGACAGATTATGGGGTATTTTAGCATGGTTTTTAGATTTTTAATCTGAGGTATTTTAGCATAGTTTTTAGCATTTTTTTTGGTTTTAAAATTAAATTTAATGGCCAAAAATTGTTTTGAAGAATGTGGAAATTTTAAGATTGAAACAGATAAAAATCATGACCAATCAAAGGGTTATACTGACAATGTTCTAAGAAGACTAAGTCTCACAAAACACTGAAGGAATCCGTTGCAGGCTTGCATTTTTATGGACTACCATAGTTTTTGCTGGACTACCCAGATTTGGGATCCAGTAGTCCGAGGGACTACCTTGTGAAAAATGTTAGTGTCTAACCCTGCTTTGGTCTACTAAGATTTAGCTTGTGAATGTCATTTTACAGCGAAATCAACAAGTTAAAAAAATACTCATGACCTGTTCCTTATCAATATGAAATATCTTTAAACTTTTAGGAACATTATGCAAAAAAAAGACAACAGTATGTTTTACCTTCGGTATAAGAAAATAACTATTTTCTAATAAAACTACTGTTGAAAAATGTAAGCTAATGAAATGGAAAATAAAAAGATGCTTCCAAACATGCCATATTTTCTTGAGACCATTCAGGGGGATTAATGTTCAAAAGTCTGAAAATTCAGGGGGATTTTGGTAGTATTCAGGGGTTTTTTTTAGCAGGTCTAATTTGACAAAATTTCAAAGTATTTTAAGACGCAAGTACAAAAAAACAAATTGCCATAATTTTGAAAGACTCCCGAGGGGATTATGTCCAGAATTTAAGGGGATTTGGGTCACATACCAGAGAATTTTCATCATCGCCATGTAGCATTACGGGCATGACACACGTGCCAATTTACCTTGTCTACCCCTTTTTCCAGCACTTCATCTATATTTTAATGAGACACAGCCATATTGCATAATAAAAGCACTCACTTGCAAAATAGAATACTTCACAGAAAAATATGTTTCAGAGACAATTTAATGGGCTTACCTTCCTCTAAAATTGGATACAAAATCTGCTCATTATGATCATAAATGATGACTTTCAGACTAATAGTGAGAATGGAATGATTTATCAATATTTTTCATTTCAATTCCCAAATAGTCAGATTTGTTTGCTTCTGATAAAAAGCAAATGCATAATTTATTGTTTAAGTTCATAAACATATCATCTTTTGGCATTCATCAAAAAATAAAAAACATCACCACCATAATATTAAAATAAATAAAAGTCATTTCATCCGAATTGTCTACTTTCAGTTTCTCTTCTGGAAGTTCTGTTATTTTCCGATATTTGAGATGAAGGTCATGTCATGTATGTAAACATATTAGTGGGTCATAACAAAGAACAGCATTGTCTATTAGTTATTTTAATCCTTTTCTTTACCAAATAATGTACTGTCACCTTTAAATCATAAATCATTTTGATGACAATGACACATGTTTAAACACTTTAATTTGTTACATCCTCTCTGATTGGATAAAACCTATAGTTTTAACCAATGAAAATCGTCCTTTTATCTGACCAGTCTAATTGACATTTCTTATGCAAATTCTGACAGTTTCAATCAAAACAATGCATGAAATGTGCCCTGCTGACTTATTAAGTGTCACCCAATTGGTGTTGTTAAAACACACCATCAGTTGATAATCCAATTAAGACAAGAAGGGCATTATAACTGCAAACAGGCATATATAATTAAACCCTGTGATAATTTTGCGTAATTTTAAACACACTTTTTTTAATTTTGGGGGATTTTCATCCCCCTCCGGGAGACCGGGGGATGGGTCGAAATTCCGGGGGATTTTTCCCCCTCCGGGGGATATGGCATGTATGTCAGCTTCTGGGTTGCTTTGAAGTTGAACTGCTCACATGAACCCACAAAAGATGTGTAGGTATGTGCTTAACAATAAAGGATAAAACATTAAAATGAAGCATTTCAAGTGGAGGTTTTCGTTAGGGTAGTGCTACCTTAAACACACACTTTACAATTATTTTTTTCTCTTTTTTAATCTATTTTCTTTAACCAATGGACTATACAAACAGTAGGGTCAGTCCCAGTATACAGGACAATTATTCAATAAAATGTTTATCCTTTTGATATCATAATTGGTAAAAAAATATCAAAATGTAAAGAAAAAATAACAGAGACCGGGTTCAAACTGTGGTCGCCAAAATTGCAGTCCAGTGTTGTATCCACTGCTATGAAAGTTTACATTTATTTATTTGATTTAATATATACCTAGCTTGGTAACATTAAGTGATCATAACATCGACTAGCCAATCACACATAAAAATTAATTATACTAGGTATACCCACCTAGTAATCTTTTTTATGGAAAAAAAATGTGAAAAATCAATTAATTGTAAACTATGTGGTACTTCAGTTAGTTAGTTTCAATGCATTGTACACATTGATACCAAATTCATGTCAGTTTTCGACAATTTTCTCTTCTTTCGCTATTTCATCATACGGTGTATAGCCCCTGAATAAAGTTTTACTCTGTTTCATTGAGTATATTTCTTAAAAATCCTTTCTTTGGTCTAATCTGCTAAAAGGTCACAGTCATGTGAGCATCTTTGAGGCCTCTCAGTTATTATAACCAATGCACCAGTCAATTGTACCAATGCACCAGTCAATTGTAACAGTTACTAACCACGCCCCCCCCCCCCCCCCCCCCCCCCCCCCCCGGTCCGGGGGTATACTGGGAATAGTCGGGAATTGGCCGTGTTTTTGGCCGTGTTTTTACTTTCTATGTGGCCACGCAGGGCCGGGTGACCGCAGTGGTTTTGTCTTTGAGCCAAATTTAGCCGAGATTGGGCCTTATATAGAGTCTCTGGTGTGCAGGGGCATTTGGCCGGGGTTTTACCATCAGTTCGTTCCCGCAGGGGAGGGGATTAGACCCAGGGTTGGCTGGACCGAAAGTCAAAGTCCCCGCTATTCCCTGGACCTGGGGGCGCCAGGGTTACAATTGACTGGTGCACAACATATAAGATATTTATAAAATAAATAAAAGTACAGTTAATCAATATATTTTAATTTTAATGTGGTAAATTAACAAAGAATTAGATAGATGCTTTATGCAAAATCTCACAAAGATGTAAAAAATTACTAAAGAGTTCAGGTTTGCTAGTTTGTAAAAATATTTCATGGAATCATGGTAAATTGTTATATTATATGTCCAATGACAGCCCATATATTTTTTAACTACTTGAACCTTTCTTGTTATAATTCTTATTATTTTTTTTTTTTAGTTGATGTGTGATGCTGATAATACAGAGACAGCTAGAGTGACAGAGTTTGATGAATAAACTTAAATTAAAAAACAGTGAGTACAATAATCTATTTTAACATGTCTTGTGTGTAAAGTGTGATTCCGAAGCAGTAAATATATATATATATGTATCTTTAAGTTTTGAATCACAAATTTAGATCAAAGATCTATTATCACACAAAACTTAAAGGATATATATGAAAAGTCATGTGAATTGTGCAAGTCATATAATATAAAATTTATATTGATCAAGTCAAGCCATGCCATGTAAAAAAAACTGACATCATATCAAAGATTGTATGAATCATTCTCAGAGCTATTGAAAATATTTAATTGGTTGTAAGCGGACCATGCACGGTAATTTTGAGTAACCCCACCAGCCAATACAATATGGCTAAAAAGGCTTTGATAATATTTTTTATCTAATGTTTATCTTTCCTAAAATATTTATATTTATAAATCTATTTACCAGTATAAATCTGTATTTATTTATTTATTAATGCATTTATTTGCTCACTAATATATACAATACACTTATCGTTGTATAATGTCTAGCTAATACATGTATACAAATATGCATAATATGCATAATTATTGGGGGGGGGGGGGTCATAATTACCTATGGTGTACTGTCTTGTTCTTACGAAGATATGATTTTGACTAAAATCCTTACTGAAAAGGCAGTGCAGACTGGCCTGTTTAAATAATTAATTAAATCTTAATGGGTTTAAATGTATTTTATTTTATTTTTAAAGATATTTTAGAGTTTAAAAGGAAGAGAGTCTGTTTTAAAGACTAAATGATTATATAGTCAGGATAAAAAATAATTCTTTTTCAAAATCAAGTTCAAATAATTTTCCATTATTTGGCAAATGGAAAAAAGCTTTATATATTAAGAATGTTTTACTCGATAGAAAGTAGGCCTAGTATCTTTTGCATTGCAACACTAAGAAAGTAAATATTTATTTTTTGTCTTTTACCAATTCCATCAAAGTCTGTGAGTGGCTCATGATGCTTAGGCCTGCCAATTTAATGGTTTTCGAAATCATAAATTGAGACAACTTATAACTTTCGTATAAAATCTTCAAAGCTTTCAATAACTTAACATGTCATCCACCTTATTGTCTCAATTTAAAAATAGTTTTCACTCAACAACTTACTTATTAATCAGGATAATAATTTGATAATGACTATCACTATCATTCTGTAAGATAATGTACTGGTACATAAATTTAATCCCCAATATATCAGATGAGTGTGATAGTATATGCTCTTAATAGTTGTAGCCCAGAATTATACGTAGGAAACAATAGAGTCATTGGACTGTTACACGAATTTCAATAGCTCGAAATTCGCCTTTTATTTGTACCAGCATGGGAAAACCCTGTTATGTTAATACATATAGCCCGGAAGTAACAAATAAAAGGTGAATTTCGAGCTATTGACAGTCCAATGACTCTATTGTTTCCGAAGTAATGTGTGTATATTACAACGGTTTAATTTTGTTTGTACCGGAGGATTAGGTCGGAAAAACTAGAATAGCTATAATTCCGGGCTACAACTATTCCGGGCTATATGTATTAATATATATATATATATATATATATATATATATATATAAATGCACGAAATCAGTGTGGGATTTTCATTAAGTTTTGGTTAAACCATCTTTGTAACAAATTACAGTTACTTCCAAATTACATCTTATTCTACATAATACAAACTGGAGGACAGTTCTTTTTATTTGGTAATGTTAAGAGACTTGAAGACAAAAAAAAATGTTTAAATTCAGAAAACCTTACACAAAGTAGAAACCTTCTATTAATGTCATTATCTTGAAAAAATGAACATGCCTTTTAGCAAAATCAGTCTGTGAAAATCTACATTTTGCCTTCGACATGTTATACAATTTAAGGATATTTACATGGAAATTAAGTTCAATTCTAAATTGACAGTCATGTATTTCTTCCAAAATTTTCATAGTATAAGGAACATGAATTTTTTTTTTTTTATGAATTTAAGTGCATAACTGCAGATAATGATCATTATCTTAAATCAATTACAAGCCAATTCATAGTCATGCATATAGCCGCCTTTTCAAAATATGATAGTGATTGTCTCAAATGACCAGTCTTTCTCTGTGGGGGGTGGGGGCTGTCAGTCATAAGGAAACCTTTAAAAGGCATATTCATTCAGCCAATCAGATGTCAGGTTCAGTGAAAGGGGCGATGCCAGGTCAAGTAAAAGGGGTGGAGCTAAAATAAATACTGACATTCAATGAAGATAGATCCCCCCATATCGGTATAAACTGTATAAAGACATTTTGAGTTAACAATTCTACCGATTTAAACCGTTACATCCATAGTGCTATTAGAAGTCCATGATGATTTTACATGCTATGGTGATGGTGTTGTAATATAACGCTTCTGGTCCAGGTTTATTGTTAGGAAAAACAGTTTTTGATCCTAGCCCTAATTCATTCATTCACTTAAAGATATTGAAATTTTGAAAATATACATGGTTACGACCTATTGATAAAAAAGAGAAGGCACTGGACCAGGGGCTACATACCTGTATATAGAAAGTATACTATGTTTTTTTTGGTTTTTTTATCCCGCACATACATATTAAAATGAAAAAAATCGGGCGCAGGCAAAAAAAAAAAAAGAAAAAAAAAAGAAAAAAACCTATATTATTAATCATTATTATTTAAAAAAAAAAAACAACCATAATAACCCTCTCTATATATGTACATGTACATTTAAAAAACATGTAGGCAAAGTAATGTCAACGCACTCTCTGGTCTTGAAGAATTTCCAATAAGTAAATAGTGAGGCAATGGTCGGGCATCGACAACAAAGTGGTCAGTTCATATATATATTAGAAATATTAATACATAGAGTGGGCAAAAAGTCCTGTTCTCACAACACTTTCTTGTCAATGAACTGACCGTGAGTCTTGCCCATCCTTCAAAAAAATACCATTCTTACACGTAAATGTTTTTTAAGATACAAGACTGGAGAAATGAAACCATATCCAATATTCAGAGCTGTGGGACCTCCCTAGATGTCATTCATCGCAGGTTTCGCGGCATTTTGGGTAAAAAATCACTCCTTTGACGAACATCCCATCAACCGATGGGGGTAAAACTCCCCTTTTGGCTTCAAAATTCTGTTTAAGTCACACTTGGGGATGTGACGGGGTCAAGCCATAATGCAGCCATTATAGGGCGCGGGCAGACCTTTATAAACTCAACAACAACAACAGATAGATCCCCCTTTAGCCTCACAAATATGTATCAGTCACACTAGGGGGTGTGACAGGGTCAAGCCATAATGGAGCCATAGGCAAGCAGACTTTTATTAACCCAACAACAGGTGTAATTCTTACCAACTGAGGAAAAAACTTTAGAGGTTTTATTATTGCTCATTTTTTTATACAAATTAAATATCTAACAATGAGAAATATAAAATATGATAATTCAAGCATAATATTGACACCAAACATGACACATCTTGCAAATGGTCTTGAATAAAATTCCTACACTTTTTATAATGATAATACATGGGACCAATATCAAAACCATTATCCTGTTAAATAGGACAATGGATTTGATATTGGTAATTCGCAGACAATACAATGTAATTAAGTAAAAAAATACACAGTATGCACATCTGGCTTCAAACAAAAATTGTTGCTTAGGCCAAAAAAACGTATTCATAGTTTCCATTTAAATATCAAAAAAAGGTAGGCATACGGTAACTGTTGTTTTTTTTAGGACCATGTTTCTTTGGCAAACTGACCTATATCAGGGAATTATTAAGGTCTTTACTAAAAAAGCACATATTGATCAAAACACCAAAAACAAAAAAGGATCAGAAGGATGAAAATAGGGTCAGTTGGGCGGAAACAAAGATTTTTGAATCCTTATTTTGTCAATGATGTCATGTCAGTGATCAAAATGATAACACAATTTAAGCCCTGCATTCTGGAATGTGGGGCTAAATTCTTGATTGTGTTATAGTAGGGCCAAAAATAAAATGATTCGGTTAGGGTTACATCCTTTTTAAAAACAGAAAGAGTAAAAAGTATAAAGGATTACATTTTCAAAATACATAATATATATGCGTTTTCACTTTAAAATACATGCATTGTTACAGTCTTGTTTTCAGTAAGTAACTTTTCCTTAAATGCATTCTTTGGAAAGTAATTTAAGGTTTATTATTCAAAATATATGTTAGTCAACTTGTGTATGTATTGATTTCCAACTTTTTTATTTTTTGTTTAAACTTTATGTATTAGAATTTCTTTGCGTAAATACCTGCTTATGTGATAAAAGACTGCTGACTAAAGATTAGATTTCAGATTTTGATATTTCCATTCCAAATTTAATGTTTTACAGCTTAAACTGCTACTAACAGTTTAAGAAAAATGCATAAAACATCAATTTTGGATGGAAGTATGAAAAGCTGCAATCTGATATTTTGTCAGCAGTCTTTTATCGCTGGTTTGCAGATATTTACGCAAAAATTCGCTTGTTCGAAGACAAAATTTTTAAAAAAAAGTTGTCAAAACGTTCAATCTGTGAGGTTGCAGCTTTAATATAAGACTAACATAAATATTAAAAACACATGAGGCCGCTTTAATATTAACATGTCAATATCAAAAAGAAGATGAAAACTGAAAACTATGAGAAAGTGTTTTTATAATTAAAAATAAATTGCTTAAAGCAAATATCTGAAATTAATAATTGTCATGCAAAGCAGCCTGTAATGAATATGAATATTAGATTTTGGCCTTGAACACCTTTTTATGAAGAGTGTTTTGAAGTAAGGATTATCATAATGCTGAACTTAATATTGTACTGTAGCTTTGTAGCAAATCCTTATGATTAAAGTCACTGTGTCTTCCTTATGCTGTGATAAAGATCTCCATAGTAACATTTCTAAACCTAATAAATTAAGTGAAAAAGGGTGTTTATTGGGGGTAATAAAACACATCTTGATAATGGCCAATTAGTTTTAATCTTTCAAGTGTTGGTAGGATGGGAGGGGGGTCTTAACTTTTTGAACTGCCAATATTTTCCTGGTTATTTTGTCCACCATGTCAAAATGATCTGGGTTGTTTTGTCAACCCTGTCTAAATGGGTTGGACGTGTTTTGTCCCCTTAGTCAAAAATGACATGGGATGTTTTGTCCTACATTTTTATAAAGGAGTTCAGAATAAATAACAAATTAGTTTTCGTGCTTATGTAAAATAAATGCAAATGACTTTCATTATAAGTTTAAAAAATACTCTTAACGCTGCATTCTCACAGATTTACCATTTTTACAACTTTTTTATTTTTGTCTTGGAAAGAGCAAATTTTTGCGTAAATATCTGCAACCCATTGATGTAAGATTGTTGATAAAAAAACAGATCTTAGATTTTCATATTTTCGAAAATGTTTTAGAGCTTAAAACCTTACTAACGGTTTAAGAAAAATGCATAAAACATCAATTTATGAACTTAAATATAAAAATCCGCGATCTAATTTTTTGTCAGCAGTCTTATTAACTGGTTTCCATGGATTGTAGCGAAAATTGGCTTGTTCCAAGACAAAAATTAAAAAGTTGTCGAAATGTTTAATCTGTGATAGTGCAGCTTTAATTATGGTAGCTTTTCAGTCATTTGCCTATATATGTCTATTTGATTCAGTAAATACTTCATAATATTAAAGCTAGGCTTATTAGGATATGCTTATTTTTCATTGGGTTCTATTTTTAGCACATAACAGCTTCATTACAAGAATATATTAATTATTATTAAAGCTGCATGCACTCTCACAAATTTACTGTTTTTACAACTTTTTGGGTTTAATAGTATCTGCAAACCAATGATAAAAGACTGCTGACATAGATCATATCGCAGATTTGCATATTTTCGTTTGAAAGCCAATGTTTTGTGGGTTAAACTATTACTAACAGTTAAAGAAAAATGCATGATCTAATTTTTTGTCAGCAGTTTTATATCACTGGTTTTCATGGATTCTTGAAAAAAAAAAATACTTCCTCTGTTGGCCAATTGAGAACAAAATCAAGAGGTTTTGGGTTTTGCTGTTTATATGTTCTGGAATTTTTCAAAAGCATTTATTTATAGGACTTATGAATTTTATGTACAGCATTCTGTATATTGTCAAGTGTCCTTTTTTTAAATTATATACAACATGTATAAATTTAATGTTTCAGGAAATAACCACCATCTCTCTCAGAGGTCATCTTTCTCATTATTGTGGGAAACCTCAAAGGGCATCAGGAAAACCTTCATCAACCTCTTTGTGCCCAGTGGCTTGTGCAACAGTGTTTCAGAAGTATAAATACCTTTTTAATTTGTGTATATCAATTGTATAATGACTTGTTTTTATATATTAAATATATATATATATATGATTTATTATATATATATAGATGGTTAATCTTATGACTTCCCGATAGTATTTAAGTTGTGAAATATTAAATAATCTTATCATAAAAAATGCTTGGAAATGACAATAAAAAAAAGATATTTGTCGAATAGGAAGTTTCACCTGTCCTGTTTATATTACAAATCATTTTAAATCAGACAGAAAATTCAATATACTTGTTGTATCTCACTGTTGATTTGTCTTCACATTTTGTATTGTCACATCAAGCCTGTTTGAACATCCTAGAGAAGATAAGTGTATAGAAGCGGATATGATATAATAAATATGCATATAAATGTGCTTGGGATTATTTTCAGATTATCATTAAAATGGGGATAATGGATGACTGGCCACACATATGGGGCTATGGACAAGCTTCAGAGCAGGCTGCCAGGTGGTGGTGTTAGTAGTTTATACTCCGGGTCCCGGCGTGAGCACATTGAAGGGTCCCAGAGTGACAGTTCAACCACCCACACCTATCCTGGGCAGAACCAGTACTAGGTGCCTTCACCTCTGCAAGGAACTGACAGCTTCTGTACATTCCAGGTGCAGTGGTACAGTGCGAATGGTCATAGAAAGGATTTCATAACCAATCACAACAGAGGTCACCTGGTCCGCCCGGGAATCGAACCCGGGATGTCCAATTCAGAGTCCAACGCTCTACCGATTGAGCTGACCGGGCGGACATATTAGCTACATTAGATGACAAGCCATCTATGCTGGACATTCTTCACAATAAAATGTGATGTCACAGGAGCTGTCTATCTCAACAGCTCACACTGTCCGTATTTGACTAAAGGAATGAATGAAGTCACTGCAGAAGTTAGATTGAGGAATGTCCATGTCACTACCCATCATTTGGAAGGAGTTGGATAAAAAAAGTGTGGCCTATGTATTGAAACAGGTCCGATTTCCAGTTACGGACAGTCTTGATTTGTCTGATTACATTTTTGACCAACATGATGGTCTAAAAGAACACTTACTGGTAACTGGTAAAATCATGGCCCAGTTGTTCCAAGAGGCAGGCGAGTGGGAAGTTACTAGACTCCATTTCTTTATGGGTTGATCTGAGGTTCCAGTTCAGTTAAAGTACTGATAGAACACCAAGTGTTTGCCATAATACAGCAACATTTCATTTGTAACTATGTATTTGTTTGAATTGTTGAAACAGTACTGTTTACTAAATAATGTGTATGTATATGAAGAATAATATTATAAATAATTTGTAAGAACCTTTTGATATTAAGTAAAATGTCGATAAGTCTAAATATGTATCTGCGAATCATTTTTGTATATCTGTAAAGATTACATTGCCTATATTCCTCAATTTATATTTTTCTTTTAGCCAGTCAATAACTTTGTTAAGTTCTATCTTCAAAATTGTCGGGACAGGGATTATAGCCCTTAATTAACCCAAATATGTAACATTCAATGCAAAATTGGCTGCAATTAGGCAGTTCAGATGCAGGAACAAACATCACTTGGGTCCTTAATAATAGCTTTCCATCTGACATTGAAGATCCAATAAAAGGAATTTGTCATGTGACTGTTTATTAACTCTCAATTTATTGAAAGTGAAATTACTTACATGATTTGTAAGAACTAAATTATAATGATATCAAATGATTGTTTAAATTAAATAAAATAGATGATTACATACATGAACTATTTTTATTTCTTGTTTGTCAATATGAAGAGTAATGCAATGGCTTTTGAATTTCATAAAAAAGGATGGAAAAATGTATGTTTATTGTTTAAGCTATTAATTAAGTAATAAAAGTTGTTTTTTTTCTTTTTTTCAAATTGTGCTATCTTATAATACAGATCGTTATTTGTTTAATTTTGGTACAAATGAAGTATATAAGGTATGTCTAATGTTACAAATAGCAAAAATTCAAATGCAAATCATGGTGACTTGACTAAATGTGAATGCTAATTGAATCAAAATAGTTAATAAATAATAATGTTCATTTGAAACAATTGAGAGTATAAGTTTGGTTTGTGTATGCCATATATTCCCGGGGGGGGGGGGGGAAGGGGGGGGGGGAATGAAAAAATGAAAAGTATATTACTATGCGCAGTGCTATAATAATTAATAAGTAAATGTTTTTGTGATCACAATTTGTCCGGCGTCCGTCTGTCGTCCGTCCGTCCGTAAACTTTTACTTTAAACGACATCTCCTCATAAACCGCTTAGCCAATTTCTTCCAAACTTTACAGGAATGTTCCTTGGGTGGTCCCCTTTGAAAATTGTTCAAAGAATGGAATTCCATGCAGAACTCTGGTTGCCATGGCAACGGAAAGGAAAAACTTTAAAAATCTTATTTTTCAAAACCACAAGGCCTAGAGCCTTAATATTTGGTATATAGCATCATCTAGTGGTCCTCTACCAAAATTGTTAAAACTATCCCCCTGGGGTCAAAAATGGCCCTGCCCCGGGGGTCACTTGTTTTACATAGACTTATATAGGGAAAACTTTAAAAATCTTCTTCTCAAAAACCACAAGGCCTAGAACCTTGAAAATTCTCCTGGGGTCAAAAATGGCCCCGCCCCAGGGGTCACTAGTTTCATTACATAGTGTTATATAGTAAATCTTTAAAAATCTTCTCCGAAACTGTAAGGCCCAGGGCTTAGATATTTGGTATACAGCATCATCTAGTGGACCTCTACCAGATTTGTTCAAATTATTGCCACAGGGTCAAAATTGACCCCGCCTAGGGGGTCCTTGTTTTTACGTAGTGTTATATAGTAAATCTTTAAAAATATTCTTCTCCAGAACCGTAAGGCCAGGAGAATAGATATTTGGTATACAACATCATCTTGTGGACCTCTATCAAAGTTGTTCAAATTATTGCCACAGGATCAAAATTGGCCCCGCCCTGAAAGTTATTTGTTTTTATATAGTCTTATATAATAAAACTTTAAAAATCCTCTTCTCCAAAATATAAGACCTAGAGCTTTCATATTTGGTATATAGTGTTACCTAGTGGACCTACACCAAAGGTATTCAAATTATTGTCCCGGGGTCAAATTGGCCTTGCTCAGGGGTCATTTGTTTTTACATTGTCTTGTCACTGAACATCTTTTCCTCTGAAAGTAAAGGTCAGAATGACTCCATACTTGATATGTAGCATCCTTACATGGTCCTTTCTCAACTTTGTTCAAATGGTTTTGTTTGGCCCCTTTTAGGGGTCACCAGAGCAAAAAATAGAAAAACCTTTAAACAACTTGATCTTATTAACTGCTTGATGGATCTTCAAGTCTGAAGCATCCTAGCATGGGCCTCTGTCAGGTCTTTTCAAATAATTTTGTTTGGCCCCTTTTAAGGGCCACCAGAGCTAAAATTAGTAAAAAAACATAACATTTTCTTCGCATGAACCCCTTGATAGATCTTCAGCAAATTTGGTTTGAAGTGTCCTTGCATGGACCTCTCTTAAATTTGTTCACATAATTTTGTTTGGCCCGGTTGCCATGGCAACCTAAAGGAAAATGTCAACAATTGGTTATTATCATCTTCTTCTCCTAAACCGCTTTGACAATTTTGATGAAACTTCATAGGAATGATCCTTGGTTGGTGCTTTTACAAAATTGTTCAAAGAAATTACTTCCATTTAGAACTCTGGTTGACATGGCAACCTAAAGGAAAAGTGTCAACAATTGGTTACAATCATCTTCTCCTAAACCGCTTGGGCAATTTTGATGAAACCAAGAATGATCCTTGGTTGGTGCTTTTTCAAAATTGTTAAAAAATTTTAATTCCTTGCAGAACTCTGGTTGCCATGGCAACCTGAAGGAAATTATAGGCTGTCGTGTCCGCGCTGTGACTTTCTCTTATATGGACAGATTTTAAAATGAAAATGCCATATGTTTTCAACATACCAAGACGATGTGTCGTGTGCAAGACCCATGTCCCTACCTCTAAGGTGAATGATTGTTGTTTTTTTTGCTCAGAGGCAATTTAATATAACTTGCAATATGTATTTGACACATAAAGGCAAGATAAACTTTTTATACGCCCGAAGGGTTGTATTATGTTATGGCCTCCATCGTCTGTCCGTCTGTCCGTCCGTTAGCAATTCCGTGTCCGGGCCATAACTTGGTAACTAATAAAGCGATTTTCAAATAACTTTATACAAATCATCACTACATTAAAAGGATGTGTCGCGCGCAATTTCCAGGTCCATACCTTAAAGACTAGAATCACCATGGGGGTGCGTTAGCAATTCCGTGTCCAAGCCACAACTTTGTAACTAATAAAGTCATTTTCAAATAACTTTATTCAAAGCATCATTACTTTAAAAGGATGTGTCGCGCGCACTTTCCAGGTCCACACCTCAAAGACTAGAATCACCATGGGGGGGGGGGGGGGGGGCGTTACAACTTTGTCTCTAATAAAGTCATTTTCAAATAACTTTATACAAAGCATCATTACATTAAAAGGATGTGTCGCGCGCAATTTCCAGGTCCATACCTCAAAGACTAGAATCACCATGGGGGGGGGGGTTTACAACTTTGTCACTAATAAAGTCATTTTCAAATAACTTTATACAAAGCATCATTACATTAAAAGGATGTGTCGCGCGCAATTTCCAGGTCCATACCTCAAAGACTAGAATCACCATGGGGGGGGGCGTTACAACGTTGTCACTAATAAAGTCATTTTCAAATAACTTTATACAAAGCATCATTACATTAAAAGGATGTGACGCGCGCAATTTCCAGGTCCATACCTCAAAGACTAGAATCACCATGGGGGGGCATTAGCAATTCTGTTTCCGGGCCATAACTTGGTTACTAATAAAGCGATTTTCAAATAACTTTATACAAATCATCACTACATTAAAAGGATGTGTCGCGCGCAATTTCCAGGTCCATACCTCAAAGACTAGAATCACCATGGGGGTGCGTTAGCAAATCCGTGTCCGGGCCACAACTTGGTCACTAATAAAGTCATTTTCAAATAACTTTATACAAAGCATCATTACATTAAAAGGATGTGTCGCGCGCAATTTCCAGGTCCATACCTCAAAGACTAGAATCACCATGGGGGGGGGCGTTAGCAATTCTGTGTCTGGGCCACATCTTTGTTACTAATAAAGTGATTTTCAAATAACTTTATACAAATCATCACTACATTAAAAGGATGTCACATGCAATTTCCAGGTCCATACCTCAAAGTCTAGAATCACCATGGGGGGACGTTAGCAATTCCATGTCCAGGCCATAACTCAAAGACTAGAATCACCAATGGGGGGCGTTAGCAATTCTGTGTCCTGGCCACATCTTTGTTACTCGTCCGTTAGCAATGGGGGGGGACGTTAGCAATTCCATGTCCAGGCCATAAATCAAAGACTAGAATCACCAATGGGGGCGTTAGCAATTTTGTGTCCTGGCCACATCTTTGTTACTCGTCTGTTAGCAATTCCGTGTTCAAAAGGATGTGTCACGCGCAATTTCCAGGTCCATACCTCAAAGACTAGAATCACCATTGGGAGGGGGGCGTTAGCAATTCTGTTTCCGGGCCACATCTTTGTTACTCGTCCGTTAGCAATTCCGTGTCTGGGCCATAACTTGGTAACTAATAAAGCGATTTTCAAATAGCTTTATACAAATCATCACTACATTAAAAGGATGTGTCGCGCGCAATTTCCAGGTCCATACCTCAAAGACTAGAATCACCATGGGGGGGGCGTTAGCAATTCTGTGTCTGGGCCACATCTTTGTTACTAATAAAGTGATTTTCAAATAACTTTATACAAATCATCACTACATTAAAAGGATGTCACATGCAATTTCCAGGTCCATACCTCAAAGTCTAGAATCACCATGGGGGGACGTTAGCAATTCCATGTCCAGGCCATAACTCAAAGACTAGAATCACCATGGGGGGGGGGGCGTTAGCAATTCTGTGTCCGGGCCACATCTTTGTAACTCGTCCGTTAGCAATTCCGTGTCCGGGCCATAACTTGGTAACTAATAAAGCGATTTTCAAATAACTTTATACAAATCATCACTACATTAAAAGGATGTGTTGCGCGCAATTTCCAGGTCCATACCTCAAAGACTAGAATCACCATGGGGGGCATTAGCAATTCTGTGTCCGGGCCACATCTTTGTTACTCGTCCGTTAGCAATTCCGTGTCCGGGCCATAACTTGGTAACTAATAAAGCGATTTTCAATTAACTTTATACAAATCATCACTACATTAAAAGGACCTCAAGCCGAATCTTCTTCGGGCGTATAATGCTCCGTTTCGCGGTGCTTTTGTTATGTAGTTGTTCATAGATCAATGTCACATTGGGGGGCATTTGTCACATACTTTGACAGCTCTTGTTCAATATTCTTTGAGAAACAAGCTATATTAATAACAAAGGTTAAACTCTTTTACTCAGGTGAGCGATTTAGGGCCATCATGGCCCTCTTGTTTTATGTATTATTTATTTATCATATGCATTGACAATTGATTATAATATCATAATATATTATTTATTCTTTTATTGTATGTATTCTAGATCATTAAATAAATATAAGTAAATATGCATTCAAATTTCTGTATGTAGTCTTAAATAATAAATGTTGATATTGTTAAGACCAAAATCCGCTGGACTTTAGACCAATATTCCCTGGAATTCAGACTAAAATCCACTGCAAAGCCTCTCAAAAGTATGGTAGCATGTATTTGTGTCTGTCTTTTACCTTAAAGGTTGTACCCACCAGGAATACTTTTTGTATCCTCTCAAAATTCAGACTAGGAAACTGACTTGAGGTTGAATATATAAGATTATGTTTTTCATCATCTTCAGACAAATAGAAAATAGCTCTCAGCTAAAATCTTATTCAACAATAAATGTTTGAGAATGCTAAATATTAGCAGTACACATGGTATAAATCTTGTGAAACACATAGCAATAACGTGCTAAATAATGCACGTGAATCTAGGTAACTTGTAGTAGTAGAAGTCAAGTATCATCTTGGTTTATTACAGCAGAAGCAGTGATTACGAACTTCGTAATCACAGCCCCAGAAACAGAAGCGTTTTTGTTAAATCTCCCAGGTTGCGGAAACATGGCACATCGCAGGTGCGGATCCAGGAATTGATGTTAGAGGGGTAGTAACTTAGGGGCGCAACTTTTGACATGTGCTCCTCCCTCAGAACCGAAAGTATATGGCATAAACTGTTTTACGGGAATTTGGGGTTACTCCCTCATGTATGTAGTCGGAAATGGTGCATTATGAGCTTATTTTATTACCTTTGTTTCTCCGATATTGATGAAAACAGTAAACTTCGATTATTTTAGAGGTGGCGCACGCCGGGCGCTTAAACCGCTAGCGCTTCGACCAAATTCCTTGAGCTACACAGTCGGTCCAAGGCCAATTCCCCGCTATTTTGGCGCGAACACAAAACCATCGACTGTCCCCCCGGACCTGGGGTGGGGGGATGCTTACCATTGACTGGTGCATTACTTTAGCGACAGCGATAGGTTTTCATATTACTTTTTCCCTGTTTGAATGTAATATCTTAATTGTCTGTTAATATGTTCACTGATAAAACTTTTGCGGCCTGGCACATTGCATCTCATTAGTCATGGCAGTATTCTTCAAGTTCAGGCTTCTTTTTTTCAAAATTCAAAATGTTTATTTTCTAATCCATTCATTGATTTATCAACACCATATTCACACATTCTCATTTACAAGAGGTTTGATAGTGATAAATCAAATGTGTAACGCATGGCACCATCACTCTGGTGAACGAGAATAATTTCATATAGCACAATGTACATGAAATAATGACAGTATGGCGAGTCGTTCCTTCACTATTTTTACCCATAAATACCATAAATTAAGCCTTTTCATACAATAGATCTCCATCACCTCTCCGACTCCTTTATAATTTGTGTAAATATATGAACATAATCATGTGGTCTTTAACAAAGATAGAAGTGTAAACAAGTTTATATCTTCGACTTCAAAGAACTTCATTAATGCTAATTCTTGACCAAATTTTAGTTGCCTTTAACCTTGAAAATAATCGGTTAAATGGCAAGATGTTTGTAATCAAGCTTAACGACAGCGTTTTTGTGACATTGATGAAAGATGGATTTTTTTGTTTGTCTTTTTTTCAATCGGATAAAAAATTGTACTAGTATCTGATACAGGGTTAATGAAGCAATACGATGGTTAGACGTCATGCTAACCATTGTATAGTATAACAGCGATGAGGAATATAGATAAGTCGACAGTTGACAGGTAAGGACATTGTAAGAAGTGTCATTTTGCTAATTTTTGCTTTAAATATGGCAATATTTTTCTTTATGCCCATTTCCTACATGTTCCCATTACAAAATCTTACCTGTCCTTCCAATTGGAAATTTCCCATTTTAAAACTGAACTTTATTCTCTAATTGGAATTTTCCCATTAACCAAATATTCCAATTGGAATTTTCCAATGTTCATACTTTCCCACTTTGAATGTGGGAATCCTCCAATTGGAAAGATTCACTCATGGGAAGGATTCGCAAACAAATGCCTTAAATGAATCTATCTGTTCTTCATTTTTAATGAATATATTATTTTTCATGTAGTGAGTGTAAAATATTCTTAATTAAACAGTCAATTTCAATTTTAAAAATTATGTTCCAAATTCTCCCACAATTTTAATAGAGCCAGTTTTCCAATTGGAAAAGCTTGAAAAAGCCATTTTCCAATGGGAAGGCCATTTTCCAATGGGACTCCCATTGGAAAAGTTGACTTTAAATGCCAAAAAAACATATTTCTAAATTAAATTTCAGGAAACAAAAAATATCTCTTATTAGTATTACCTAACACATTTTAAAAATACAAAAATAAAAAACATTGGGTGAAAAATAAAAAAAATAAGTTTGCAAAAATTCCGGATTTGCAAACTTAATCCGGATGCTGTTTTAATATGTAATCCATAGGAGAGCTTATTTGATAAAACTCTTATCGATGTTTCTACACGCTTGCCTTGCAAAAAAATATTCGAATTATTCATATTTAACTATTTCACCTCATTGAAAAGCGTTTCTTTGTTTGTGTTGATGCATTCATTTTATATCAGAACTCTAACCAGTAGGCAGGTATCTTGTCATGATGATAAATAAAAGCGTATTTTTATTACGAACGGTACTAATTGCACGGATCAGCTTGACAATGCAACAGAACAGTTGCTACACTACCTTCGTGACTGAAATTATATATAACCCGCACTTTATGCTTGTTGTGTATAATTCCGATGATTGTATAGCAATGGGTATTGTTATTTTAACATAACGTTTAGTGTAACGTAAAGGTGACCAATTCGTTTTACAAATGATGCTGCTACTGATAACAGTGGTTTAAGTCATTTTTCAAGTCGAAAATCTACGCATTTAAAAAAAATCTAACGAACAACTAGGTCTTCCAATAGTGGTTGTGTTCACATTAACTAACAAGACCAAAACATTGGCAAAGGTCACAGAGGTGTGATGGGAATACATTCCTGCTTTTTCATATGACCTGTAAAGTGACATGTGACCTAAATATATGCATTTTATTCAGATTTACATAATCACTACAAACAACGATCATATATACCATTTTAAGAAGATCTCGTAAGGCAGAATATAAACTTAGGAAAAATGGCATTTTCAATTCTACTAAGAACGATTCACAATACAATAAATTCAATCAGATAAACAGAAACAGCAAAGCCTTTCCTGCCTACATACAGGTAATAATCATATTTGAATTAACAATTGTTGCGTTAGGATACTTGTAGAGTTGATGCATTCAATTTATTGCTTTATCATTCCTTTCACCAATGTTAATTGGAATATAGTTTGGATCCACTTAGCACAGTCAAAAATACCATTTACATTTCACGTCGGTAGCAGCTCTTTCCACCATCATTCGCCCCTCAGTGTTCAAGACAGTAGTTGACAGGTGCCTGTATATCGTTAAGTGTCCCGATTTCAATTATCCTCACATAATTTTGTAAATTGATAGAGGTAGATTCCTTAATATAAGAAAAGAACGTAAATGGAAGATGAATGCACAGACAATCGTAAATCATTTTCTTCTTTGCTGTTCTTCAAATAAAGATTTACGTAGGAATCAAACTGGTCTAGTTTAGTTTAATTTAAGAATTTGGTATCTCGGAAACATGTCAGGGCTATCTATTAGTCTAAAGTAAAAGACGCTCAAAACGGGATTCTTCTAATTCCTAAACGTCTAAACAGGTTTGTTTAAACACGAAGCAGGGTAAAAAGTATTAATATTGTATTTTGGTATTAGAGTATTTGACGCTTGGATTAGATTATAAAAGGTAATATTTATATTTTACCAGGTAATTGCAAAGGAACAAGTATTTAACACAGCAAAAACATTAAATCTAATTAATAAAACAGGTATTATCTCTTTAATTAAATTCGCAAAACAAAGCGCCAAATGAAACAGAAAACAGTTGTCTGTTTAATGTGCATACCGTTATGGGTTTTTTACAGTACGGAATGAAAAAACACCTTAATCTCATTATTGTTCCTTGGAAACCCAGAATTCGAATCGGAACAACTGGCCGAAAATGGCGACAAATTAATTTGTAAGAATTTGCCATTTAGACAAACGACTGCAAAAGGGAATAAAGGGAGCTTTATTACATGAACTAAACTATTGCTCCAAACTACAGAAGCGAGCGAACAATACATATATTAAACACAGACAAAATATTATATGGCGAACAGTTACATGGAATGATCTGTGCATTACAATGTAAACAAAAATATAAACACTCACAAGCAAGCTCAATTGAATAGCATAGCGTAAATGTTTCAATGAGTTAAGAAAGTGGGGCGGCTGAGCATAAACTCGTGCACGTTGGGTTAAAAGCATGTAACTATGCACACCAATTAAACATTCCCTACTGATTATTTTTAGATATGGAACCAATTTAACAGCGCCAGCTGGTGACCATGGTGGCCATCTTTCAAAATGGCCGCCAAAATGGCCGACAATTTCATCTTATGTTTTTTTCTTTGTAACTATATGTTACAGACACATATTATTGGTGTCTTAATATACAGATTTCAGGCCAAGGAAGCAATTGGGCACAAAACAAAACAAATTGATACATAAAGTATTTTGTTTTAGAAATAACTTTTATATCATTTAAGATGGCTATTTTTGGCAACATTACCGACAAATATTATACGATCATAATCCGGGTATCTAAGAAATCTATAAAATTTACTGGTTCCAAAAATGTATAATATATGGTCTCATTGTGACAAAATATTATGTAGTTCTTTATTTTAAACAATGCAGGCTACTACCACAACGTATGTATTCTAGTAAGCTTGCGAACAATTGTCTTCCAGCGTGGGACAAAAGGCTGCAACGCGCTTTCTCTCAATGCGTCGTTTTGAACCATTCCATGTGTCTGATCTAAGAAAAACCCATTCGTATATCTCTGCCACCACTGTTCTTCTTCATGTTGTATTTACCCTTACCTATCTTTTGCCATCCAAATAGTGTCTGTCTCATAATCAGACCAGATCCTGTTGTTACTAAATTAAATGAACCAGTCAAGCCAGATAGTCCTATTGCAGCCTCAAAGAAAAATGTCTGGTTGGAGAAACTATGGGGACTGCTCTGTAAACAGGAGCTAAACAAGGAAGATTTTGCATGGTTTGCATGTCATGTTTCCAAAGAGCTGATTGGAACAGCTCCTAGTACAGTTGAGGCCCTTAGGTCCCTGTTTCTTGAATTCGCACATTCGAAATCCATTATAAAAATCGTTCGATGAATGAAGTTATAGCTCGAACACCTCAATATACCTGAACACATTTATAGTTCAACTAAACACTATGAATCACAACTGTTCAAACCTCATTGACCAAGGAAGTTCGCGTTAAGGTCTTAGAAGCAACTGGAAATTATTTTAAAGAGGACAGTGTTGATCTGCTTACAATAGACACAATGCTACTTCAATTGTAAAAAAGGCGTACAAAGTAGGCGGCCAGGAGCACTATGACATTTTTGTCAAAAAAGGTTCGTTACCAAACTAAATCAATCAATGACTAAATAATGAAGAAAGACTGTTTCCTGTTTTCCATATTAAAAAATTCATGCCAATGCATGAAATTATATTTTGAAGACTTTTGCAAGCTCTAAAACCAGCCATGGCCTTCAGCACTCCCGAAAGGTGTGACACTGAGATCTGATAACAGGGCAGACTTATTTGTAGAACTACTGATAGGATTGATAAAGTGCGGGATGTTAACACCAAGGCAGTGAGGGGGGAGGGGTAGGGAGGAGAGTGTGGAGCTTTCATCAAAATGCCAAATAAGTGGAAAAGTTTTCTTCGTGATAATGAGATCAAGACAAAATAGTTTCCCCTGAACAAAGTGCTTCCAGTACCAAGGCGAAAAGATAAATTGCAGATCTTACCATGTACGCATGAAGAAGCCGACATCAGATTGATCCATCATCTGCTTGATGCATCACTTGCTGGTCATAAGTAGGTATTGATAAGGACATGCGACTCTGATGTAGTCTTGAACATTCTGTCAAAACGAGCAAGTGTTCCAATGGCACATGGAGTCTGGATATCAATTTGTAAAGGAAGGCACCATAGGTACATTACAGCACATAATATTGCAGCTTCTTTGGGCCCACCTAAAGAACCAGCATTGGCAGTATTCCATGCATTCACAGGAAATAACGCAACGACCTTTATAGCAGGCATCGGCAAAAAAACAGCATGGAAAACGTGGGATGTATTTCCGGATGTCACTGATGCATTCTCGTTACTCGCTGCAGCCCTTCTAAGTATACTTATACTAAGTAAGTCAGCACATGTGAAGTATCTAAAGCAATATGTTGTTCTCTTGTACGACAAAACATGTCAACAGACGCAAGGCAGCATCTCTTTACCAGCCTAGAAAGCAGGGCATGTTTGGGGGCAAACCCTACAAAAATAACCCTAAGTACAAGTCCTGCAGACTGGGGATGCCATTAAAGTGATAGTTCATGGACACCGAAATGGACCACCGTTTCGAACTGATACACAGAACATGTCACAATGTTACCAAAAGTGAGTATAAATGTGCATATTTATAAGTGTTTTTTTCATAACAATAACTTGTAATGTGGCTCGAATTGTATTTTTATAGTATTAAATTAACATTGTTATTTGCTGTGTTAATGAATATCATTTAATAGTGTGTTACATTTATTTCGTAACATATTGTGAATATGTTGGTTGATTGGTTGATTGGCATAGTTCAGGCAGTCGTTACTAGTTTTACCACTGACAATGATTCACTGGTTGTATATAAATGGCCATTTTAAATGATATTTGAAAAAAGGCTTTATATACCAATGGCTTCCTTGGCCTAATATCTGTATATATAGACACCAAGATTATGAGTATATGACGTATAGTTACAAAGATAAAAGCTTTTGAAGAAATAATCGGCCATTTTGGCGGCCATATTTAAAAATGTCTGCTACGGTCACCATAGTGCGCTGCTGACTTGGATCCAACTAATCGTCAACTAATTAACTAATTGTCATGCACATCAGGAGAAGAAAAATTCAATAAAATAAAATAAAATAACGGTACCTAGACAAGTGGGAATGGGTGATAGGGTAATTTAACATATGCAGAGCGTCCAGTCTGATAAGCGCGCATGAAATGACCAGAATGGAGCAAGGAATTGGCCCCTAGAACCCCAACTGAGTGGTCACATGACCAGAAGGTTTGACAAAGGAGGCGCCAGCAGTAGTTTGTCTAAATACAATTAAGAAGTTTAATCAAATATAAGAAATCGTCAAAAAGTCGTTCCACGTACAATTATTTGGACTCGGCTACCTTTACACAGTATTTCAAGATTTAGTGTCGATGCAATGAAGTTCCAAGAAGAAAAAAAAGAGTAGATGCTTACTAATCTGGTTTCACTTGAATTGTTCATACATATAACATTTTTAGTTAGTATGTCAAATGATCTGTTAATAGGTATTATATTTATTTATTAGTACAATGCTCAATATCATGTTTAATCTATTTTAAACTTAAAATTAATGTTTATTACATTGTTAACGCCCGTTCATAGATCAATCATTAATCATCGTTTATTCATCACCATAATTGGTCATACTATATTCGACAACTTTGATAACTATTGCTTGAGTTACTCGTGAGTTATCGCCCTTTAATTAAAGAAATTACCTAAAATTGATATTGTCCGATTAATAAATTTAGAGGCCTTTTGATAACCAGTCATGTCGCCGCACTCCAGGGTTATGAACCTTGAAAAGACAAAAACTGTATTTACAGCGTTTGCTCTCTAAATTTGGCCAGCTTTGTGTCTTTAAATAGTACATGCATATTCTGCGACGGTTGGTGCTTTCATCATTAAATATACGTTTACGTTTTGGTCACATAACTATTTATTTCATTCATAAATGACCAAAGGCAAGAAGCTTAATGGAATCTTAGTAACCGTAAACGTCAACTTTCATCTGTATACAGTGGCTGTACAGTGAACGTTAAATGTCTGGTAATGAGGAAAGTCCGTCGTGCCGTGACTGTTAGTGACGTTGAAACAGATCCGGCTGCCAACTTGCGCCACCAATGATTCATAAGGATCATTCATTTTTATTTAATATGTTTGGACTGGCGATCAGTGTACGATTTCGAAACGGAGCTATTTGTAAGCGGGAAAATAGCAATGCGTAGCAAATATTAGATCATGTAATCGTTATTTGTATCAGATGTTCGTTCCAATATTTTTTTAAAAACGGTATTGTGAAATTAAACAGAACATTCTAGCTCAAGTCTGTAGTGTTGCGTTGTAGTAATGAAACGGAAGGAAAACGAGTTCAGAGTGAAACAGTATGTGTTGCTGTATAACAAGTTAAATAGTAACATGTTCAAGATCAAATAAAGCCAATTCGGATCTATTTTGAAAAGGTGTCGAGGCGAATAAAGCTATCGAGCGTTTACTTAAAATTTATTCTTGATAATATTTCTATCAGCACTGTATCCAAATTTCTTCAATAAATATGATAACTCATTGACTCAGAATTGATAAGTACTTCAACATTTTAACGTCATGTACAGCAGATAATACGCGATAAAACAAAAACAGAGTGCTTAGCTTGATGTGGCGACACGAACATTAAAAAGTATTGCGTATTGAAATTCATCCTGAACATGAAGCACTATATGGAAACCATAGCCACGAATGTATATGACAAAAACAACATGTATTTTTTGTGTTTTGTTGTTGTTTATTTATTATCTTTTTTGTTCATTTAAAAAAAATAATATTTTGTTTAATCATATTTTGATTTATTTGTATTATTATTATCTATTTATTAATTATTGTTTTATTTAGTTTATTTCATTTATTTGTTTTTTATTTAATTTGTTTTTTGGAGAGGGGGGTTCTTTTAATATATTCTGATATATGCATGACTCATGATTTATGCCATGTGACTGTTACTACCTTTTGGTGGTTTCGTAGGTATAATTTGACCACCAGGTAAACGGACAAGTGAAATATGGCAACGTGAGGTTAAAGGGGCACAATATAAGCTGATATTTTTTAACAAATTTGATTTTAGTGTTTAAAACGTAAAAAATCATATGATTTGTCTACAGATAAAACATATTAGCCATTATAAATGTTTATTTAATTGAAAGCTACGTGGCCACGACTTCCCCACTTTTTTTAAGAAGGTGCCGAAATACCCATTTTTTAACATATAAAGACAATTCTAAAAATTCGACTATGCCCCTTTAAGTATTCGAATAATAAAGATGATGTATGCAAAGAACTATACTTTTTGAAGGCTTTGCGTATCTTTTGCTTTTAATCAGCATTTAACATGTTCCATTTATTGCTTTTATCTTCATTTCGACAGCTTTAATCGGAATATGGCTTGAATCATAATAGTTCAATCCTCCCTCTCCCTTCTTTCCAAATATACCATTCAGATTTCCAAGAAGGCAGCACTTTTTCCACCACCATCCGCCCCCACCGCTCCCAGCACAGTTAGCAGTGGCGTGTACATAGTTGTCTCTTTCATATGTGGAGAACGCCATGTTGTCGTGATCGGCGAACAGTTCATTGATGGAGCCTTTGTAACCGTAAGCGTCAACGTTCATTCTGTATTTCGTGGCTGCTCCATGAACGGTAAATGTCTGATAATGTGCAAAGTCCGTCGTGTCGTCATAGTTAGTAATGCCGAAATAGATCTGGCTGCCGCCTTGCGTTAGACGGTGAATCTTCTGAAGACCGAGCCAAAATTCGCCATCAACGTCACCGAAGCCGTGAACGTAATCATCCCAATCACGGAAGAAATTGACGTTTCCGTTTATTCGACGCTTAAAATAGACTGCGTATAAATGCTGACCACAATTACACAATATTTTGTAAAATATATTCTAAGAACTCCGCTATATGACGTGATATATTCGGTCGTATATTTAAAGATGTAATTTGCAAAAGACAATCGTGACGTTATGTATCATTCATTAGCTGAAATAGTTTCATGAAACAATTGACCTTATACCAAAAAAACACAGAAACGTTTAACTTACAGGTGGCAACTATCAGAACCTGCATTGATATACCTGACTGACGGTCCAGCCTCCTTTCGTCATATCACAGTAGACGAAGAACGGGCACCTGCCGTCAGGGGAGATGGCGTAAATCCCGTCCAACCGCGTACCGTTTTTGTAGATCTCCTCACAGTCTGTAAATAAATAAGAAACTTATTTGGAAACTACAAGGGACAAGAAATTCTCGAAACGTATTGTAAACGAGTTTAATCGTTATATGTTATATTGTTATATTGTTATCTGACATAATTTAAAAACGCAAGACATGTGATTCGAAATTTATTTTTTATTAAAAGATCACCCTCCCATCACCGACCTGAAAAAAATGCAGCTGAAATAAATGTATTGGTAATTTTGGGGGTTTGTATATTTTGAATGTGATTCTACTGTTTGGAAAAATATTGTCCAACCAGTTAACTTTTTGGCTAACTTTGTCCAAACCAAAAGAGTTTTACCAAAACCATTAGGAAGAAGGAAAACACCTGGGTCAAGTCAAGCGTATCGGCGATGACGGACGTGTTATTTCTAGTTGTTAGTGAAAATTTTCAATTACGATGTTTTAAAGTAAATATGGGTCATGGAAATGAAGATAAAGGATAATTCAGTATTTGTGATGTAAAGTTCTAAAAGATTGTGGTAGAAATTAACGCATATGGATTACACGTTGATGAATATTTCTAGCAAGGTATTGTATTTTGAAATTTCGACTCTACTCTGCTGAACATTAAAAGTCAATCTCGGTACATTTTGGGAAAAGGATAAATCATCTCCAACTACTTCAACGCCTTTATCCCCAGTGGTCAATAAGTGTGACTTTTCTCTCACCCCATCTGATGAGTACTTGACTGCTGAATGCAAAAACGCTAGACCTGATGACCCAATTGAACAGTCTTCAATTTCCGAAAAGCAGCTTGATTCTGCATGTGTAACAAAAGTACAGTTATCGAAAGATGATGCTAGGGCGATATCGCTACAACTGAAATCATTATTCACTGTTGAGATTCAAAGCTCTATCAACAATGCTGTCGATGCACTAATGCCTAAAGTCATCGAGGGAATAAGTTTGAGATTATCAGACGAGATTGACTCGCTGAAGACTGAAAATGCTCAACTAAAAGATCGCATCAGTGTACTCGAGAAATCTGAAGACCGCCTAGAACACCTCGAACAATACAGTAGACGTAATAGCCTACGAATCTCTGGTGTTTGCGAGCGGGAAGGCGAAAGTACAGACGATATCATTATCAAACTTGTGCTTGACTTGGGTAGTACGGTGTCGCTAGATGAAATCGATCGTTCCCATCATGTTGGTCGTCCGAGGAGCAATGATCCGGCCAAGCCACTTGATACCATTGTAACATTTACGTCTTACCGTGCGAGACAGTAACTGTACTCAGTACGTTCAAGCATTACCCGAATCTCAAGAAGGTGTTTGTGAATGAAGACCTTTGCAAGGCGCGGAGTGACGTTTTCTACATTGCCCGATCTTTAGTGCCAAAGGGCCATATAAACAGTGCCTGGACCTCTGATGGAGTCATGTTGATCAGAGATAATGACTTGTGCCTTCACAGGGTTACAAATGCGAACATAGCCTTCTTCTCAGAGGTCATACGCATATGTGCTTAATAGCAATGTCCAGTAAACTTTTGTAGTACGCTCTCTTTGTTGATCAGTGTAGATTACTCTCATCTACAATGATATTGGTATTTACCACCTGTCAATCCTAGGAATTAAAGCTTTTATCCATGTTCTTTATAAATACCATACCTGTGTTTATTCACCATTTACTTAATCCCCCCATTGATTGTACTATATTAAATTGATAATCATAGATTATTACTTTATGTTTGTTTGACTATCGCTACCTAGATCATAAGGTTTCTTAAAAGATGTTACTTTTTTAATTTGAATTAAGAAATAACTCTTGTTTTACGTATAGCTTGGGAATAACTTATTGTTCACTTGTACTGATATTCAAATGGCTAACTATTTGGCTTTTTGCGCGTTTTTCCTTCCTTGTACCTGTTTTTCTGGTTCGAAACGTAATTGTTCTCATAATAGATAAGTCCATATTGCATATGATCAATTTAGCTGAAGTTAAGCCTATTTAATGGTAATTATGTACATTCATGCTTGTGTAAAAGTTATCACTTTTTTTAAGTTAAAAGTTTACACCAGTAGCACTTACTATTTATAACGATAGCAGATTGCATCATTATTCGTTTAAGAGTGTTTTTGTACTCAACTGCATACATTTGATAATAATGATGCGTTAATGCCTATATCAATGTTAATTAATTGTATTCATTGCTTGTATAACAATTACCAGTCTTAGCCGTTAACAAACAATATATTAGTGATGTTTAATATTCATAACGAAAACTAATTGCATTTCTTATTCGCTTAATCGAGTTGTGTAGTCAACTGTACAGTTTAACGGACTATATTAGATAATTATAGTAGGCTATGCCTATATCAATGTTAAATATGAGCATCGAATGCTTATGTAATAGTAAACATATTTTGAAGTTAAAATGGTTATATTAGTATTGTGTAATATGAGTAACAATACCCGTATGCATTACTAATTTGATTAATCGATTTTATAGTTACAGTAGTTGCACAGTTCTACCGAAATTATTATTTAATAATAATTTTCGAATAGTTTGAAAGCTCATTTTATACCAGCAGCCAATTGTATAAACAATGGTAAATAATTACCTCGGTAAGTAAAACCTACGGTAAATTCCGTGGTAATATTACCATGGCGGTAAATACGTTGTATAAAAAAATTACCAAGGCGGTAAATTTACCAGGGTAAATTTTACCAAAATGTCCCATAATGCAATAGAGTGACGTCATTTTCCAGCACAGCTGTCAGATTGGAGGTATCTTTTTTATAAAAAAAATGAACGTCCACATTCCAATTTATAAAAAAATAATCTAGAAGGCAGGTTAAATGACAAAATTCGTTAAATCGGTCCAACAAGTTACATGGTTAATATTCAACAAAACAGTACAAAGTATTTATAAGCAGCTACTCCCGTGCCTAATCACTAAAACACAAGCAACACTTCAAGGGGTAGGTTTATTCTGAATTCAGGGGTGTTATTTTTTACTTCATACAAAACGGTCAACGAATACCGCTGGAAAATGCGAACATTATTGCTATGATATGCAAGTTATATTGACACAATGTACCTGAATAATTTCAAAACAAAAATTACCTGACACTTAATTATACTTGCTTAACACAAAATACAAAAAAAAATATCTTTGAATAAAATTTAATGGCATCGTCCGTTTTCTCACGCTGACACCTTAGGAATTTATAGTCAGTTTCAACTTGTCATAGAAATGATGCACTTAGTTTCATAGAATTAATTCTCATTTAAAAGTGATCAATAATTCATATCTTTAATCTAATATGTACCATTGTTTCAGTATTCCATGTATTTGTTAATTAAAGCTGTGGGTCCATTGTTATATTTTTAACTGATTTATTGCTGAAATTAAGAATATATGTAAGCAAACACCACTGACTCTTTAAGTGTCAATACAGACACATATTATAAGTGTACATGATTTTATATCTCCTATGTGAAATGTCATTTCTTGAAGAATGCAATTTATTAAATGCTGCATGCAACCACGTTGCAAATTCATAAGATTATTAAACTACATGCAACATTTGTGAAATGTATCAGTTATGTTTATTATTAATGACAAAATGATCTTGAATCTTTTTCTTTGATCTTGTTTGTAACATATATATATATCTTTGTACACTTATGTTCCTACCCATAGGTTTGCATTAACCTCAACTTGGCACTAAAAGTGCAATCATGTATAGTTAACTTAATGAAATTATTTTTAGTGTCTGCTTATTTATGTCATCATTGTTTCTGTTTAAAATAGAATGAAACATGATCTCTTCAGTTATTGTCAGCACTATTTAATAATATTTTACACTATTTAAAAAGCTGTCCCATTGTGGATGTCAAATTTAAGTGTTAGAAGTACTTACTCATATAGTCACCATATTTCCATTTTACAGGAGCATAAAGTCAATATACAAGGAGTGTAACATTTATTTTTCTATTTTCATTAAACTATAAATGGTCTTAAATTCAAAATCAAAGTCAAGTCTTATGTAGATACCAATAACCAGAATCAGCAATGTTAAACAGCATATAATACACTAGCGGCTCCATGAAGTTCATTTTGTGATGTTTTCTTGACGGCACATTTGTCATATAACCTTGGTCCTCCACTGGTAACAATCTAAAGAAAAGTGAAACTATTTTGTAATCATTAAAATTATATGTTGTCTGTGAAAATCAGCTTCATATCTTAAATGGCTGATTAATGAATATTGGGCACGGATATGGAAATATACCTTTGGGGTGTGTGGGGGGGACGTCGTTCTCTAGAGGCCAATGTTTCTATAAATTTGAAAGGTTAGTTAACAAGAGCGTCGGTAAAGATGATGGCTTTCACAATAAACAAACCAGTTATTAATATTTTGCTTTCACTCAAATGACAGTATACAGATAATTTACAGTACACAAGAAAAAAAAACCATCTTATTATTACCTCACTGCTCTTGGTGTCTTGAATCATGTGCCTGTTATATGTTCTAACATCACACTGGCTCTGCTGGCTTTCGCTGATGAAAAGCCTAAAATGAATATTTATATTCATTATCATAAAATTTTATGAAATAGTTGTGAACAATTGAACATAAACGTGTTAACCACAGTACTGTATATGTAATATAGTATAATTTATATACATTTTAACAAACTCAAAAAATCATACTTGGGAATGTTGTCATACCACAGCTGTTGCTTTTATCAAATATACAGTAAACTTTTAAATTATCAAGGCACTCTACAGTATTTGGTTAGCAATCACCCCATTGTGTGTCTCTATATAAAAGAAAACTGTAGAAATAGACTATAGACTGAGGTATTTGTTTTTATAGAAAATGACGTCATAGCTGTCTTTTATTGTTCACAGGCGGTTCAATTTGATTGTAAATATTTATTTGCTAATACTCAAAATATGTGCAAAGTGGGATACATTTCAACAAAGTAAGGTCAAGACCTGCAATCAAGTGTTGGTCTCGAACCATTGCATTGAATTTTGAAAGATTTTGGAATGATTTAAACGCGAAACAAGGTAAATACATTCTTAAAATACATTCTTAAACTTCAGATTTCTTGTGTCACTGTTTGTGTACATGACATATTTGCTGGTATATTTTCAATGCATAAGTTTGTTCACACGGTGGTTATTGGCGATTTCTTACCTCTGTATTCCTGTCTTCTATTGATATGGATGTAATGGGACAGTTTTCTATTCGAGAAGTTTCAATTTGTCTTTTAAATCGACAAAATGAGTTGAGAATCGAGCGTTTTTTATGTCTGGTCGGCCATCTTGATTCTGGTAACTGAGACGGTAAATCAATTTACCCACCTCTTGGAGGAGGGTAAATATTACCGCGGTAAATAGCTTGGTAAAATCTTAATTTTGTTTTATACAATTGCTTACCGCCAATTTACCAGAAAAATTACCCTGGGTAAATCTGTTTATACAATTGGCTGCTGATGGTATAATTATATCACATATTGAAAGTGATATAATTGTAACCCACCATCTCCATTTCCTACACATTCTCTCTTGACATTGTTTTGAAAACAATATCATGTTTCATATTCTAATCAGGGTTTCTTCTTTCTTCTTTCTATTCTCAACTTTGCATGCCATTGGCTTCATGATAGATTGTGGGTACATACCAATGACATTTAATGTCGTCAATCGCAAGTTACCGGCGGTCATTTTGTTTTTGTTCCAAGAAAACATCTTGTAATATGACCCGTGCCGCTGGTTTAACACAATTAAATATCAGAGGAAACTGGAAAAACAGAATCATTTTAATATTTTCCATTCCAATCCTGTAGAGCGTATTAGCTCTGATTTCTCTTAAATCATACCATGCTCCGCACCTAATACCAATCACTGATAAAAATATCCGACCTAATGAAATTAAACGTCGTGGTAATGGGTTACATGGTTTGTGCACCTCTTTTCAAATTTTGCTTCAATTGTAGTTGATTGTTGGATTGTTGAGCTTATCTTATTTTCTGGTGATGTTCACCAAAATCCTGGCCCTGATTCAATTTCTTTTAAATCAGAGTCAAGCTCAGAGTTATCCAAACTTCTTTCGTCACAACATCATGTTTCATTAATCCATTACAATGTGCAAAGTCTACAAAGCAAATAAGATTTACTTTTCTTTGAACTGAGTGGGTTTGATATCATAGCTTTTACTGAAACATGGCTTGATGATTCAATTTCTCGCGAATATATATCCATCAACGGTTATCACACGGTTGAGCGACGCGATAAACAAGGAGACAGTCATGGTGGTGTTTGTGGCTCCATCAAAGATTCTTTTCACTTCTCGCGTCGTCCTGATTTAGACCCCGAATGTCTCGAATGCGTATGGCTCGAGATTACACTAAAGGATTGTAAAAGACTATTATTTGGTACATTTTACAGACCCCCTAACTTCTCTGCAGCATTTTGCGATTCTAAAGAGGATTCTGTGGGACTTGCCTTTGATACCGGAATTAGTGATATAATCATCACTGGTGACTTTAACTACAACACCAGCAATATAAGTTACTCTAGACGTGTTCAAACCTTATGTTCATTATATGATCTATCGCAGCTGATAACAGAGCCAACTCACTTCACTGCAAGTACCTCATCCACACTAGATCTGATTTTCATTGCCAACTCTAATAGCTTAATAACATCGGGTGTTGGAGATATTTTCCTTCAATCAAATATTTGCAATCATTGTCCAATATTTGGCATTCTTAAATTTGCAAAATGTAAGTCTACCTATTTTTCGAGAAAAGTATGGTATTACGATAGGGGTAACTACGATGAGTTGCGTGGTCTTCTCGAGGGAACTGATTGGGACTCTCTTTCTGATTTGAATATCAATATACGATGTCAAATGCACTGACAATATTACCAATACCTGGTGGCATAAGTAATCGAATCCTAAAAGAAAGTTCTCAATAGTTAGCTCGCCCGTTGTGTTCCTTTTTTAATATGTCTCCCTCAATCGTTGGATTTCCAAAACCGTGGAAAGATGCTAATGTGTGTGCAGTTTTCAAAAAGGGTGATTGCATACTTCCTGTTAACGATCGTCCTATCTCTCTACTTAATACAATGGAAAAGGTGTTCGAAAAGGAAATATATAAACCCTTATTTAACCACCTTCGTGACTTAAACTTTCTAACCCTGTTGTAGTCAGGTTTTCGGCCACGCGTTTTTACTGTTATTAGCTTGCATACCTTTACAACACATTTTGTAAGGCATTAGATGATGGCCTTGAAGTTAATCCAGTATTGTTTGATATAAGTTAGGCATTTGATAAAGTTTGACACAAAGGCTTGATTGTGAGGCTACAAGAAACTGGTGTCAATGGCAAATTACTTTCGTAGTTAAGTGACTATCATAGCAAACGTAGGCAACGTGTAGTTCTCCCTGGCTCCATGTCTGGTTGTGTCTTTCTTGACGCTGGTGTATCCCAAGGTTCTATTCTAGGTCCCCATTTATTTTTGATATTTATAAATGACATCGTTGTCAACATTGGAAGTAATGTAAGGCTAATTGCAGACGATACTAGTCTTTATATTATCGTTGACGAGCCCTTAAGGGCCACTGAATTAATCCAGAGAGACATTGATAGCATCAGTATATGGGCTGATTAATGGCTAGTCACCTTTAATCCTGCAAAAACTAAGTAAATTCTGTTCTCCAGAAAACGACTACCGCGTATTTATCCAGATTTGTCTATGTATGGTCAACAAATTTCAGAAATCAATTCGCATAAACATCTTGGTTTGGTTTTTTCTAGTGACAGTACAATGCATGAACACTTTGAGTACATCAGAAGTAAAGCCCTTAAAAGAAAATGCATTATGCGAAAGCTCAAACTTCGTCTGGACAGAAAATGTCTAGAAACTATTTACTTTTCGTGCATCCGTCCGAAAAAAAACGAACTGCAAAAGAATTAAAATGAAGCCGGTAGAATAGTCGGTGGGGCTACTAGTTAATTTCGATTGAGGTTCTCCATGCGGAGCTATGTTGGCCTACTCCGTCAGAAAGACGCACTATTCACAAAGTGTGCGTCTTTTACAAGATGAAAAACGGCCTTGCCCCAGTATATCTGTCATCCCTTACACCTTAAAATGTCAGTTCACAGAATTATCCACTACGGAATGCGTCTAACATAAGAACGGTTATGTCACGCACAGATTCTTACTTTTCCTCTGTCTTACCTATAAATGTACGTGCCTGGAATGAACTTCCGCAGAATGTACGGGATTGTCGTTCAATTGCATCCTTTAAATATGCAATTCGTAGTCGATTGCCTGTTTGCCCGCTTTACTATTATTACAGTAACCGTCGATTGCAAGTCCTTCACGCTTGATTACGTTCTAGTTGCAGTGGTCTTAACTATTACCTTTATTGTAAAAATATTATCAGCTCTCCTCTTTGCGAGTCTGGTGAAGTTGAAAGTAGTCCTCACTATTTTATGCATTGTCCTTTATATACCGACTCTCGACAAACTGTTTTTCGTGATATGTCAATTATCACAGAAATTAACATTGGTTTCATTCTCTATGGTAACTCGACCCTAAACAACTAGAATAACTCCAAAATATTTGATACTGTTCATAAATTCATACAAGACTCGGAACGTTTCTGATCATTATCTGACTGGCAAATCTTCACAAATATGGTATGAACCCAACTTCTATTCTTCCTAAATATCTTTCCACACCCTATTTATATATCCTTTATACAATAACTTGTGCTTATTTTGTATATATTGTATATCGTGTTTGAACTACCGAACCTATATCTAAACACACAATCCTTAGTTCTATTTTTTAGCATTAGAAACACTCTTTCTCGCATAAAACATATGTATCGTCTAATCGTCAATCATACGCATTTTTCTGGTAAATGAGTAATTTAATTCTTACGGAAAGGAACTATATAAGCTATGCTTTCGTTCCAATCCATTTCAATATTATAGACAACTTGCGTGTGCGCATATTATGTGTATTTTGTTTGTATATGTTGAATAAAATATGTTTAAAACAAGAAGGAAAACAAATGATTAAGCATGCTTTAACAAATGTTAAATGGACTTTTGTATGTATTGAATAATGTAAACCAGGCCAAAATCTCTAACACGCAATTTGTTTCAAAACTAATATAATTCATAAATGAAACTGTCTGATTCTTACCTAGGATAATCAAAACACATTCCTTCTAGCCATAATATAGTGAGTGTTTATTTTATAATTAACACTATGGCGTGCAAAGGAACTATTACAGTAATGAAATGAAGTATTTGTTTGTGATCGTGGCCTTTTGCGCACAAATGCAAAAAGTCATTTTCGATTAAAGTGCAACATCTATAGCCCGTCAATCGACTTACCAAATCACTGAAAGCCGACTGCTATCGTGAGCAGCTCAACATACTGTTTACGTATGAACGTGAACTGATTAGAGGCGATCTCAAACACCCATAAAGGATCCATACCTTTGCAGTTTGTATATGTTGCATATCAATCACCCAATTCATTCGAAGCGGTCTTTCAAACGCGCTATTGTTCGTCATTGTTTCGGGTGCTATACAGATTGACTGTCACTTCGTTGCGAAACAGAAGCAAGACATCGTGCTTTTATTAGCTGACTGGCTTAATCGCATTGCTAACCGTAGTAAGGCATGTTCACACATTTTCAAAGTTCTTCAAATATTATTAAGACACAGACTCATTATACAAGAACAGCCTTAATTCCTCATCATTTCTGGATATTACGCTCCCCGATTCCTATGGCGACGTTCTCAAAATACTGAGAACACTTAAAAGGCTACATTCAGATGAACTGACTGACCGGTTTAATGACCTTTTTAAATATTTATTTCAACAGAGGATATATCGGAATTATTTTGCATTATTTTAAATGGTACATGTCTATTAGTTTTTGAAAAAGAAAACATCGTGCTACCTGAATTATCTGCTACATTAATTGCCGCACATTCATTACACTATAGGTATAGACATAGGTGAGGACTAGCCTCGTTTGTCTTCCGGTTAGTGGCTCCGATAAGTCTTATATGTTCATCTTATCGTTGAATGTTGGGACACGTGTGATGTTGCACTGACGTACATAATTAAACCTCTAATGAGCCCATGTTAATTAAATATATGTCATTGTATGTGGGGTCTGTCTGTGTTATTGCGACGGGGTCTACCTCTGCGATGTCGGAAATTCGCACAATCACAGAGATAACCTAGAAATAAGATAAGTCGACACAAATGAGGAAAATAAATGTTTATAGAAATGGTGAATATATGTATACACTTTCTATATTTCCGATGATATGTAACCTTTTATAAGTGTGCAAATACAACATGATTATGAATCTCTCATGCTCCATCTTTTGGCTCGACAAAAGCATATAATGTTTGCTCTTTAATAACAGAATACCCAGAATATAACAATGAACATAAGATGCAACCGGTAAACAAACAGCTCCAGTACACTGCCAATTCAAAGTAAGAAAAAAACAACAGTATATTGTCAAACTTTACTAATATGGTTGTTTTTATGTAATACAACACTAAATTTGTAATATGGTATGTGTTTGGACGAGGAAGTTTTTGTTAAAAGAAGCTGTCGTAGGAAAAATGATTATAGTATATGAATTCGCATTGTTAGTTTGACACTTTCTAACCATTAAACATAGTATTTATTACCTAAATAATTAATTAATAATTAATAAAAACCTACCGTATATCGTGCGTGGTAATTTCTTACCATCTATAAATACGATAAAATCGTGAGATGTTATAAACTTCTATAATGTATATGATTTCCACAATAAGACAGTAACACGAAAGGAGTGTATTTAAGAAAGAATTTTCTTAATCAATGTTCCCACTTTGGAATCAACTCGGTATATGCGAAACATAGTTATTACGGTTTGATGTATATTTATCCCATACACTACGCCAGTAATATGTTTAGTTGAGTGTAACCTATATAATCATCCGATGATATGTAACCGGATATAATTTCTTCTCGTTATTTTACCTTAAGGCTTACAATAAAGTTTCTTTGTTGATTTTGTTTAATCAATCAGTGGTGCTAGGTTTTTCCTGAATGTTAGACCATAATCAATTAAATAGTTGCATAGTTGCCGTTGGTTTAACCAGTTTTTATTAAGACTAATACAATTTCACAAAACACATATACATGCATGTGCACGTTGATACAAAACAATCTGCTTAAATTCGAATTAATTAAGACATATTCTTGCAATTTAGAATAATATATTATAAGACTTAAGAAGTAAGCAAATTGCTTATTTAAAGCCTCTCTTATGTAGGCCATTATTTATCGGTATATAATACCAGTAATGCTGCATGTATACAAATAAGGAAACAAAAAAATATGTATACCTTAATAAATGTTGTTGTAGTATTTATTTAGTTTCGGTAAATAAGCGTTTGGTAATGAAAATATAATATAGGTGTAAGGAGATGTAGGTAGAGTATGTGAAAGGAATTAGAAAATATTAGAAAGATAAAAACTATAGTTAGAATAGTATTCGGGGGTAATCGCTTTGTGTTGTCAGAGACGACAGGAAGGTTCAATGTAGATGTAAAATTACAATATATTGGAAGCGTTGTATTGAGGCTATTTATCTAATTATAAACATGGTGATAAATATGCTTGTTGACACTGAGAGGAGCATGTTTATTCCCAAACAAAAGAAATAATAGAGGGTGTAAGATTATCAAGCAAAGCCCTGAGCACTATGGTTTATATACATTTGGCAGTTAACGAAAATATGTATCCTCAATTTCCCCCTCACATACATAGGACATGTACTATTTTTGGAGAAGAGGTTTCCATTCATAGAAGCACACTGCATTCGAAGACGAAGGCCCGAAACAGAAGTGTGCAGGTACACGACCAACATCTAATTCGAAATGAAAATAGTCGAGTGAAGTTATTTTTCAAAGTGAATTCCACAGCGAAACTGTCGATGGTAATTTGGTGGGACTCTCTGAGTCTGTATAATGTTTTGTCAGCAACTGGAGATAGAAACAAATTTTAAAGGTATGGGGTGATGTTGTTTTTTAATAGAAGACATAGTTGTTTTTCCCTCAACTAGAGTTAAGTTGCTAAACACAGGTTTCAGCATAGAGGTTTAAAATTATACAAGTCGAGTTGCACACGATATGATACGAGGTGCTTCATATACTACCGTTATATACTAAATCCGTTCTACGTCTTCCTGTTCTACAACCGTAATGTTATCCCATATATTATCTGCGTATTCAAGAGTTGGGCACATGAATGTGTTGTACACGATTTCGAGAGAATGTCTGTCGCGACTGAATTTATTTTGTCTATTCGATGATACTTTGCCATATTTTTTTGTTTATGCTTTCATGTATACATGCCAAGTTCGGGATAATGATAAGGTTGATGCCTATTAAACACACATTAACATGTCCGGATGGATACGTGCATTTTGGTCGCTGACAATAAAACCTTGTTGAGCCTTAACAAGAAATTATATTAAATTAGCGAAATGTTTGTGGGTTGGTTCATTAAGCCTACTGTCGTGCATTGCTTTTACTTCTAACGAGATATCGCCGAGCAGTAAACAAAATATCATGATTAACCCTTTGATCACTCAGTTTTACTTTGAATTAATCTTAAATTAATTTCAGATATTTAAAAAATTACGTGTAATTTCAAGATGCAACCAAAGGCAAAGAACCTAATTGGTCGTTTGTTTTGCAATTATATCTTTTGAAGTTTTAAGCCGGTGCTAGGGGGCATGTACCGTGTATAGTGTTGCTGTTTGAACTGCTGTTCGTTAACAGTTTTAATCAAAAAGAAACTGTTTTTCTAGCTTTTGATGGAATTCGTGCTTAAGAAGAATATCCCTTCCAGAATGAATTTGTGCATTGGTTTTTTTCGCGATACAGTAGCTCAAAAGCATTCTGTGGAAATTGAACAGGTCAACTCGATTTCGGCGATTCTGGAACGTTTCCATATAGTCAAGATCAGTGGACGTTCTGTTTACTTCACAAGCATATAGATCAATAAACGCTCAATAAAACCTGTGTGACATGCACAACCGGAAATCGCGATTTGTTTTTCAAGTTTTCAACCTTATTGTGTCAAATTGAACTAGATCCTGCTATCAGGTGATATCAGGTGATATTGCGACAAATCCCAGGCATGTCCAGTATCCATGTGGAGACTGCTCCAAGCCAATTTACGTGAAAACACTAAATTAGTAACAGATCAACAAGAAGTATGTAATGTTTTCTCAAGATTTCTTTGTCAAGGTAGCCAAAAATATAGGACTTTTTCTGTAAATGTAAATGAAAACCACCCAAATATTATACCAATTAAAAAATAACTCACTGAACACAAATTGAACTTGAATTTAAAGACGTAGATTCTAAACTTATTGATAGCCAAATTGATCAATTATGTATTACAAAAGCTACAGGCTCTGATGGTATCTCTTCTAAACTGGTAAACTTAGCTAAACCTGTCATCTCCAATCACATCAACGTTCATGGTAAATAAGTCATTTTAAACCTCAACTTTTCCTGATAGTTTAAAAATGGCACAAGTTTAAACTCCTTTTCATAAAAAGAATGGTAATCTCGAGGAGGCAATTATCGTCCAGTCTGACAGTATATTCTTCCAATTCTGTCAGACATTTTCGAACGCGCCATAAATACTCAAATAGTTGATTTTTAACAACATTTTAATGTATTCTTGTCTACATTCAGACCAAAATTCGTATGCCAAACAACACTCTTAAAAATCATTGAAGCTTGGAAGCAGGCGCTCGATGAAAATAAATATGTGGCATCAGTATTGATGGACCTGTCTAAAGCCTTTGATTACCTTCCTCATGATTTGCTGATTCTCAGTAGTATGGTGTAAGTGGAAATGTACTTAACTTAATCAAATGTTATTTAAGCAAAAGGAATCAATGTGTAAAACTAGATGAAATTACTGGTGATTCTAGACATATATGGGAGTGCCTCAGGGCTCTATCTTGGGCCTGTCGTATTTAATATGTTCATAACTTATATCTTCCATTTTGTCAATAAAAGCAACCTTTATAATTATGCTGATGATAATACTCTGTCACATTCTGATCACGTTATAAATGAAGATAAAAAACTCTAGATCAGGACAGTCTCTCTTTGATAAACTGGTTCTCAGATGCAGGCAAATCCAGATCAATTTCAGGCTAATTATATATAAGGTAGTTTCATCACAATCATGTGAAGAAGAAGTAAAATTATTAGGTGTTACAATAGACTTTAGATTAAATTTCAATACTCATGTCTCAAACACATGTAAGAAAGCATCAAGGCAATTAAATATACTAAAACGCATTGGGAAGAATCTCTGCAAATTAGGTAAACTTAATATCTATTTCTCTTTAATTATGTCAAACTTTAATTTCTGTCCCTTAACTTGGCTTTTTTTGAGGTGAAGTAAATACTGATAAGATTGAAAAGATACAAGAAAGAGCATTACGGTTTATTTACAATGACCATACATCAAATAGGTCTTCTTTATAAATTAAGTCACATCTTCCATCATTAAGAATTAGACGACTAAAAACCATTGCCATATAATTTTTAAAGATCACCAGTTTATTATCACGATTTATTTAAAATCAAAAACAATTCTTATTATTTTCGGTACAGTTACACGGCTGATGTACCCAAGGTAAGGACCACAAAGTATGTCCTCAACTCTTTCCGTTCGGCTGCGCCCAACTCCGGAACTCAGTCCTTCAGCACGTTCGTGATGAAACAAACTTCAGTCAGTTTCGAATTCAACGAATTGAATGGACAAAGTTGTAGGTGCTCTTGTTGCGCTTCTTATAGTTCAGCATTTCCTTTCATTTTAATTTGTCCCTGATTGTCCGTTTACATTTTGCAATGCTTTTCTTTTGCCATGCTTTTCAGTTTAGTGATGCTAAGTGATTCCCCCGCCTGTATTACATTCATAATATCTAGTTCTTACCATTGCTTTTTTTATAGATATCCTTTGCCTAACATATACATTTATTTTGTGTCTTATCTACCTCCATGTTTACTGCATATTTGTTTGTTGCATTTTCTGAGAGGCTGGTGCTTAGCATGTCATCTTGAATATGATTCAAGCTGATACGTGTTTTAGTATCCTTTAAAGTAATGCTCGTCTTTGCTACCTTCCCTTCAGTTTTTAACTAAATCCATCCTAAGATATTTTAAGACTACGTTCAAGATTAGCGCCAGCACGTCAGTTTTTAAATGTGTATATTGTATATGACATTTCTTAAAGGTAATAAATACTTACAATATTTAATGGTTAGACAGTGTATACGAACTGACCATGCAAATTCATACACTTCAATCATTTTTCCTACGACAAAGGACTTCCTCGTTTAACCACACGCCACTTTACAGTTTTAGTGTTGTATTACATAAAAACAACAATTTCAGTAAAGTTAACAATTTACTGATGTTTTCTTTCTTTGAATTGGCATTGTACTGGATCTGTTTGTTTGCCGGTTGCATTTTATGTCCATTGTTACATTCTGGGTATTCTGGAATTAAAAAGAATAACCTGAGATGCTAATGTCTAGTCAAAATACCAAAATACGGATCGTGAGAAATATATTATCATGTTGATTTCAATGTGTATATATTCATCAATTATGTAAACAATTTTGTTCCTAATTTGTGGCGACTTATTGTAACGGGAAACGTTGTCTGTCGGATGTTATCTTTCTCAACTGATGCTTTCTGCTTTACCTTTGTAATTTTGCAAATTTCCGACATCGCAACGGTAGACCCCCGCCGCAACAACACAGACAGACCCCACATACATTTTTTCATAAACATGAGCTCACTATATAGAGGTTTAATTATGTTCGCCAGTGTAACATCAGACTTGTCCAAACATTCAGTAATAAGATAAACATATAACAATGGTCGGAGCCATCACTAACCGGAAGATGAACGAAGCTAGTCACCAAAATCAGGGTAGGCGGATACAAGCGCCACAAGAGGAATCCAGCCCTCATCTATGTCTATATATACCATTAGTGTAATGACTGTGCGGCAAATAGAACAAATCTCAACACAGCATATTTTTTCCTTCTGTACATCGGTGTATTCTTTCTGCCCTTCTGCTATCAATTTGAAAAAAGGTGATGATCTCCCTCCCAAATGCGCCTTCTCTAACTTCGATTCCTGTGACCGCTCTCAGATTCTGAAGCATCAACTGTCCTTTTATATAATATTGCAGTCTGTCTTTCTAATGTCGATTTAAGGCAAAAATAAACCGGTTCCAATACTATAGATAATAAACAAATGCATGAAACTTAATTTAAGATGTATATACTGTATTAAACTTGTAAGTGCATTTAGCGTACACTCTATAACTACACAAACATTTTCAAAATTTGAATGAATTTTAAATAATCTCGGACATATATAGATATTACAAGTAAATTTGATATTTTAATGTAGACTTTAGAAATAGATGAATTCAATCATGATTCGAAGCCTTCAGTAATATTATATAATAAAAACAACAACAATACTGCGGTTATATTTGGAAGCTAGTAAAAAAATAAAATGTTTGAGCTTATTTTCGAAAATATATCGGTGACCGACATCAATTGCGATAATCATAAACACAAAATAGCTAATAAATGTAAAAATGTCAGGTACGCATACATAGGCGTAAACTAGGTTATTTTTGTTTGTAAACAGGTCGAAAACCGGAACAAATATTTGGAGCGAACAGGGGTATAAAGATAACATCACAAGATATATACTGTCTTACACATCTTCAACCCCTTGAATTTCGACAAAGTCATCTCGCGCTTCTACATGTATGTCATTCTAGACATCAACGTTTGAAGTTGGTAGAAAACGGCCTGCAGTTCTGACCCTACTTCACTTCTCCGCTCCATGGCGAAATTAAGGAGTGTATTGTAACCTCATTCCCCTGTGCGGCACATTTGCGATTTTGATGACCAATTATTTTCGATGCACCTTCGACGTCATTCCATAAATATCGACCGACAGGCGTGATGATGAAATATCATTCTTGATTTGTCTGGTCTTACGTTTTGGTAAGGATGGGGACAAGTGATAATTTGAGAGAAGAACTGTCTTATTCTAATGTATTTACATTTTTGTGTTCAAATTATTCACCCATTTCTTAAAATTTAATCCTAATTTATTGCGTAATTGAAAAATTATCCGGGTTCATGGATAAAACGGTGACGAGTTCTACCAGCGGTGGAAAGGGCTTTTTGAGGGCAATGATGTTCCAGCATATGCGGTGGGAGTATCTTGCAGCTGGTGTGAGCGGGGGTGTGATTTCGACACTGGCACTGCATCCGCTTGATCTAGTCAAAATCAGGTTTCAAGGTGAGAAAACAATATTGGCTCAGGTCGAAACAACGAGAATTGAAAGAAGTGCAAAATGATTGCGTTTAACCATGTCCATTCTAGCCAAAGTTGCAGTTTAGTTACATTGCCTGGATACAGTGTGACATTTTTTTATAATTTTTTATTTTTAATATTTTTTTATTTTTTTTATGTTAATTATTATTTATTTTGGTCAAAATAGTGAATAGCCGGTGTGTATCATCTATCGGTGTACTAAGACTTCCTTTGCTTACTGTTAAATCGAAGTTGATATATATATATATGTATAATTTTTAATACATATATGTTGAGGATTTAAATACCTTTCAAATTATGTGGCCATTAGGAGTATTTCAATAGTATATGTCCGACACCTGTCCTATTTGTTGACATAGGGGTCGGCCATTTTGTTTTGTGACGTATGTACAATCAACCGGTCTATATGACATTTTTAGTAGATAAACATAGTAGTACATTTGAATGTTTTTCCAATTACGTCATTAAAACAAGGAAAATCGATGGTAGCTGTCCAATGAAAACGCTTTGTGTATTTAAGTCATAGCCGAGTTGCACGGTCAAGGTCAAAATTTCAAGGTGATTCGAAGTGAAAGTAGTAATACTGCAACATAAAATGTTCGATTTGGATAAATAAGCGTCTTACTCAACAAGTTTTTAATGGTAGGAATGATATTTTAAGCTTCTCTTTGTAATGCACACGGAAAGTTTGCATGTCAGTCTAATTTTAACGTGTTTAAGGGGGGAAAAATCAGTTGTTTTTCAACCTCCCGGTTCTTTCGTAATGGCAAATTTCAGCATCTGGTCGGTGCATTTTGTTTGAATATGCTGTAAAGGTCAATCTTACTAGCATAAAAGTTATATTTTTCATGTAGATGGGAATCTTACCTTATCAGAACAGTAAAAATTATTAGATTATCTCAATTATTTTAGGAACTATGCTCTATTGATTAGGTCTGTTTGGAATTGAATAATTTTTGCACATGTTCACCTTATATTTAATTATATATATATTATAATATACTTATTTTATTTAATGAAAAATTGTGGAATAATTTTTTTAATGACTTGTATTCACTATCTTGACCGAAATAAATAAATAATAAAAATAAAATAAATAAAAAAAAAATATGAAAAAAAAGAATGTATTAATTACTGTATCCAGGCAATGTGACAAGCACCTGTGAAGAATTTTAAAAATCCGGGAATCTATTCATAATTCTTTCCCTGATAATGTTGATTTTTGTTGTTCTTCACATTGCTCTCTCAGGCTCTAATTGCTGGACTTTTTTTACCAGCCTATTGAAGGATTCATTATGATCTTTAATTAAATAGTGATAATGCACCAGTCAATTGTAACCACGGCCCCCCAAGATGCCCCCCAAGATGCAGGGGGTATACCAGGGATAGCCGGGGAAATGGGCCGTGTTTTTACCTTCCCGGTGGCCCCGCATAACGGGGAATGTGCCTTACTTAGCGTCCCTGGGATGCTGGGGCATTTGGCGGGGATTTTACCATCAGTTTGTATCCACAGAGCAGGGGTTTTACCCGGGCTTGGTTGGACCGAAAGTCAAAGTCCCCGCTATTCAGGAGGAGCCGTGGTTACAATTGACTGGTGCATAAGTACTGTCAATATCCTACCACCTCAAAATCAATATGGTAATTTAATCTGAAAGTTTAAAAAGCTGTTATAAATAAAGGCAATAATTGTTGATTTATTATGTACATTTTAATGATCTCAATGTCAATGTTTTTTCAGTTCATGAAGGGTACGGAGTTGCGTTGACTCGACGGCCACAATATCAGGGCCTGATCCATGCCCTCAAATCCATCTTCTCCACCGGGGGATTCCAGGGTCTCTATCAAGGAGTCACGCCCAATTTTGTGGGGGCAGGGATGTCATGGGGTCTCTATTTCTTTTTGTAAGTTTGAGAAAGCCTACATGATAGTATATTTTTGTTTTGTTTTTAAATTGTACAATTGATGTATAAGACAGAATAAAGGGATGTTAATGTTCAGTTTTTATCCTGAAAAAAAAATGACCTAAAGCTTCCAATTTCAGGCTATTCGCCATGGAAGCAATTTTAACAGCTTGTCTAGCCCCGTTCTCAACAACATCATTGCAGAATAACAAATATTTGTTTGGTAAATTTCAGCTCGTTTATTTATTGAAATACCTAGAGCCACCAATTATGTAAAACATTTCCACTTCCAGTTAAAAATGAGAGAATGAATGATGATACAATATATATGAATGATCTCATTCAGTTACAACTCTATCAAGACATGGATGCAGGAAGGGAACACTAAGAAGGCCTTGGCTGCAAAGGAACATATGCTCATAGCCGCAGAAGCAGGTACGTTACCCTTATCTTTTGTAGCCAAATGGCCAAACTTCACAAGTATATTTCCCTTAAGAGGTGGAAGTAAAGAGGTATCAACATCAATACTAGGCACAATTTTGGAGCTTTGTATACATTGAACTGTACATGTATGTCTGACAGAGAATATGATTAACTCTTCATGTTTAGTTCTTGATTCTGAATTATTATGCCCCCAAAGGTGGGCATATTAAAATCGCACCGTCCGTCCGGCTCTGTAACTTTCCCTTCTATGGACAGATTTTAAAATAACTTGCCACATGTGTTCCACATACCAAGACGACGTGTGGCGTGCAAGACTCGTGACCTACCTCAAAGGTCAAGGTCACACTTAGTGTTTATTCACAATGAAGTGCTGCATATAAGGACATAGAGTATAGGTTGTCGTGTCCAGGCTGTAACTTTCTCTTGTATGGACATATTTTAAAATAACTTGCCACATGTGTACCACATACCAAGACAACGTGTTGCGTGCAAGACCCATGTCCCTACCTCAAAGGTCAAGGTCACACTTAGTGTTTATTCACAATGGAGTGCTGCATATAAGGACATAGAGTATAGGTTGTCGTGTCCGGGCTGTAACTTTCTCTTGTATGGGCAGATTTTAAAATAACTTGCTACATGTGTTCCACATACCAAGACGACATGTCACGTGCAAGACCCGTGTCCCTGCCTCAAAGGTCAAGGTCACACTTAGTGTTTATTCACAATGGAGTGCTGCATATAAGGACATAGAGTACAGGTTGTCGTGTCCGGGCTGTAACTTTCACTTGTATGGACAGATTTTAAAATAACTTGCCACATGTGTTCCACATACCAAGACGACGTGTGGCGTGCAAGACTCGTGACCTACCTCAAAGGTCAAGGTCACACTTAGTGTTTATTCACAATGAAGTGCTGCATATAAGGACATAGAGTATAGGTTGTCGTGTCCGGGCTGTAACTTTCTCTTGTATGGAAAGATTTTAAAATAACTTGCCACATGCGTTCCACATACCAAGACGACGTGTCACTTGCAAGACCCGTGTCCCTGCCTCGAAGGTCAAGGTCACACATAGTGTTTATTCACAATGGAGTGCTGCATATAAGGACATACAGTATAGGTTGTTGTGTCAGGGCTGTTACATTCCCTTGTATGGACAGATTTCAAAATCATTTGCTACATGTGTTCCACATACGAAGACGACATGTCGTGTGCAAGACCCATGTCCCTACCTCTAAGGTGAAAGATACACTAAGTGTTTATTCACAAGGGAATTCTTAATATAAGGACATAACAGTGTAGGTTGTCAAGTATGGGTGGTATTTTTTATGTTCAGAGGCAGTTTAAAATAACTTGCCACAAGTATTTGACACGTAAAGGCAAGATCAATTTTTTATGTACTGACCTTGTTCGTAGGTCAATGTCGCAATCGGGGGGCATTCGTCACATACTGTGACAGCTCTTGTTTTTTGCAATGTTTATACCTTTTCATCCTCATGTAAAATGCCAACGTAGAGTTAAGTTATGGGTTTGGTTATGTTTCAGTTTGTGAGAAACCAGATGTTAGTTTCTTTATCTATGTTTATTTATAAGCAATTTGTAAGGTTTTACATTAAAGGACACATGTATGCAAGGCTGTTATATGTCTAGTTGTTCAATGCTAAACTAAAACGCTTCAGACTTTATTAACATATAAATTTGAAAATCACAAACTTGCATTTTACAACATTTAACATACTCTTATCATATTGAGTATTAATACTTTTTTATCTATGTTTAGTATGATAACTTTTTAACAGTTATCTATTAAGAATGCAGAAGTCCAAATTCTTACACTCAAGTTAAACATAAAATGTTTCTTTAATAGCTTTGTTATAAAATCCAGAATTTGATCCAGGAAAGCAATGTACCAGTGCATGACTTGTCATTATTTCGCACAATGTTGTATTAAGTAATAATCTTCATGTCTTTTTTCATGACTGAGTTATCATTAGAAATGTTATGCATTGAAGTTTCATTTTATAATTTTTTACAGGTCTTCTGACGCTGGCCCTGACCAATCCTATATGGGTCACAAAGACACGTATGTGCCTTCAGTATGAGGCGGGAGCTGCAAGCAGCACCCAGTATAAGGGCATGCTAGATGCCCTCGTAAAACTATGGAAATATGAGGGCATTCGAGGATATTACAAGGTAGGTAAAAACAAATATTTATGGCATTCAATATATATTATAAATAACTGTAAATTCTTAATCTCACTTACTTCTATGGATAGAAGTTGGACACATTTACCGTATATACATTATACCTCTTTTTTAAGAAATGTGGTGATTTTCCTGGGAAGATTTATATATAATGCAGATTATTTTTTTCCCAATTGAACTTAAATTTAATATAGAAAAGTTAATACAATAATCATTGAGTGAGAAAGTGAAAATAATAATTACATTTAACCATAGTTTTATATCATCTCCAACTTTCCAGAATCTGATAACTCATCTGTTTATTTTTTCAAATTTCACTGAGAGACCTTTATTTTTCTAGGGGTTTGTCCCAGGCATTCTTGGCATTGCCCATGGAGCGATCCAGTTTACGTTGTATGAAGAGATGAAGAATAGGTATAATCAACATAAAGGACGATCCATCGATTATAGGCTGGTAGGTTTACAGACATTCTATTCTTACATTTGAATTCTTTGATTATAAAGTGACTGTCTAAGTTGTCTGTCAGACCGGTAACACATATATTTTCTGAACTGGCAGGAGCTGAGTTGTAAGTGAATTCAATCCAAATTTGGATCAGAAAGCCCAAGGTTCAATTTGACTCTAGTGGTTATTGCGTAGGAATTTAAGTGGTTCTTGATGACATATACATGACGGATTTAAAGAACAAAATGTTCATTATTTGTCTTAGTTCTGCAACGAACTTTGCCTATAAAATAGACCATTATTGTTGCGCAGTATGAGAGGCTAAACACGAAAAACCCTTAAAGGTTATGTAAGGTACAGTAATGTAAAATAAAACAAAAGACTGCCTCTTTTTCAAAATGCCATGGCCATGATATCTTTCTGCTTGTTCACTGCATTTTCATCAACTTACTAGAGCATAGCTGATAAAGGCACAGCACTTAAACATTTCCACTTCATTTGATAATTTCAGGCTCAATTTTATAAATACATGTAACAGCTTTTCACTTTTTTTTGTGACCCTGTTGCGCATTGAGTGAGATATGTCATGATGTGTTATCAATCAATCATAGACTTTGTCGATCAATATCTATTGGTCTCTTATTCAGGGCACCCTGGAGTACCTGGGGATGTCAGCTGTCTCGAAGATAATAGCTGCGACATGCACATATCCCTATCAGGTGCTCCGATCACGTCTACAGGAACAACACAGCACGTACACGGGCGTTATTGATGTCGTCAGGAAAATATTCAAGTAAGAAATCTTAACCTTGTCTGATATATAGTTAGGCCTAAAAAAAAAATTTGTTTGGTTAGGGTTACATCCTTTTCAAAAATAGGTAGGGTAGGTAGGCTTTTTTTTTATTTTTTTTATTTTTCTTTTTTATTAGGCTTTATATAAGAATGACATTTTCATCATTGGAGAATGGTGTTAAAGTTATCTCCTGTATAAGCCTTTAAGGTTTTAAACTCCATATTTAAAAAACAAAACAAAAAAAAGATTTTTTTTGATTTTAAGTTTTTCAATATTTTTTTTAAAACTGACTATAAAAACGGTAGGGTCGGCGCCTATTCCGTAGGTAGGGTCGGGTAACCCAAACCAAAAGTATTTTTTTTTAGGCCTTATTTAAAGAGCTAGGGTTCATTTCGTCAAGCAATCTTTGGTGCAATGTTGTTCCTAGGTTCGATTGTTCATATCAGTAATTAATGCACTGGTATTATAAATCCTCCTAGGATCAAAACGACTCTTAAGATATTGATGAAATGGCCCCCAGAATATTATATCTACATATGTTGGTTAAGAAATGTTTGGTTCTGTTCTATTCTTTGTTTGTTTTTACCGCACACAAACAGCATTATTTATATGATAGGGTTTGACAAGCAAAACTAGATCGAGAAAATTGTAAAAAAAAACAAGTTAAGATCTATACATCAAAATTGAATGTTTGTAGCATTGCATATACATATGCTAATAAGTGATTTAAAATATTAGGATTTTTTTTCCTTAAGCAAAATGGTTTGTTTATTATTTAAACACATAATTTTACCAAAGATTATGAAAATGTTTGAATAGAATACAAGTCTGTGGAAATGTGTATTATATATAACGGGCAGAACAGTGAACAAAATTTCCACAAGCCCTGAGTTACAATATAAGAATTCGGGCTCCTTCATCCAAAAGTCTAAATTTCCATTACTGCAACTACGTTTTAATACTTGCAAACTATCTGAGAAAAATAATAATAATTTAAAGAGCACAACGACACACCATTTTGCAGTGCACATATACTTGCTGAATGAAGTATTATGGGCACGCCATTACCATGTTGTATACATGTGTCAAATGGTAACCAACAATGTTGGGAGATATCTATTTGTTTAGGTATGAGGGTGTCCGAGGGTTCTATAAGGGCATCCCTGTCTACCTCGTCCACGTCACTCCCAACATTTGCATCGTGTTCATGATCTACGAATATGTGATAAATTGGAAAACGTGGCAAAATAAGGACGCATGGACTGATGATAGCTGAAGAAAAGAGATGACAACTGAATTGTGAGTGGAAATGTGGTGGTAGTTTAATCTCATCAACTACCCTAGATGTATGTGGAAACTTTCAACTGAAACTGAGCGCTCTCATCAGACCAACTACGTTCATCACTCAACTGCGATGTTTTTACCATGTTATAATTGTATTGGTAATAAGCCTCAGTAATCCTTTCATTTGAATAACACATGTTATGTGTGTACAAGAGGGAAAACAACTCTTGCCTTTAAAAATATACAGTTGTACAGTTGGTAAATGTTTTTGCAATTAACATACATGTGTATTCTGTTATTGTCCATATACATGTACATGCACTAAAGATATCATTTATGTTTTCCGTCACTTTTTAATGTTATAACAATGATATACCTACAAGTCTCTTTTTAATGGTACCTTTTTTAGAACTCACTGATTAAGTTTGATATGTTTGCACAATTTGATTCATAAAAGTGTTAGTTTAAGCCCTAGTTTTGAATATTTTGGTAGTAAATCTACAGGATACATGTACAAGAAATTTTCCCAGGATTACCCCTAAACGCTAAATTCTATTGAGACAATTTAAAAATCTTTTAAGGCTTTGGTCTTATTGAATGGTAATTTTGTTATTGGCATGATTTAAGAAACTTGTATGAAAATGCATGCAGTTATAACTGTGGCAGTGCGGGTTGGAAATTTGAAATCTCAAGACAGATGTGATCTCATGCTAGTCCTTGTGTATCACAAGGAATGTCACCTTTACATCAAGTACAATTTGTATGGTTATTTTGATGGTTCTATTTTATGATCCTTTGTGGTTTTACTCTACATAGGTCAGCATTAAAAGTACAAACATGTGTTCTGTCACCATTTAGTGTTTTATTATTCCTTCAAATTCTAATAGTGATTGTCTTAAATGAAATGGTGCTTTTTGTGCAGTTAAACACACTTTTTTCAAGTACCGTCCTACATTTAAGACACTTAAAAGATACTAGTAACCTGTTGTTTATTTGTAAACAGACTGCTGTTGACAATTGAAGGTGAGTTACGTGCACATTCTGATACTGCTAAGCTGCCTTCAGAATTAAAGGGACACAATATAGATTCACACTTGACTTAGGAATTTGTGACCACATACCTACATGTTGAAAACCCCATTTACATACTAAATATGGCTGAATGTTTGCCTCATCTGACAAATGTTTAATCTTTTAGTGACGGAAGCCAAACACATAATAATGCTCTTTGTATTACATGTAGTTATAGCTATATGTTGAAAATCCCATTTATAAATATATGTAATGGAAAATATTTTTTATCTGATCACAAATCACATGCCTGTTTTGCTTTGATCATTCAAGTCAAATGAGAAAAAAAATCATATTTGTCTTCTGTGAATGTATCAAGTCTATACCTCTATCGTGCCCCTTTAAGCATTTATTTATTCAAATCTTTAACCTGTGATACGAGTTCAGTATTGGTGGTTGAGTTCAGTATTGGTGGTTCATATGTACTAATTTTGTATATTGAAGACAGGATTTATTCACATGTGTTCAAGAAGTTTTTGTTTAAATGTTTACTGAATGTGCGTTATCTTAAACACTTTCAGCACATTTCTGATGAAGCATGGTGATCTGTGATACCGAAACTATTGAACTGTTTGTAATCCTCATGTTGTTGTTTCGTAATCATGATTAACTTAAGGAGTCGTGACCTCGAAAATTCGAATACTCCGATTAAAGGGACATTCCTTCATATTAAATTGGCTTTGCAAATGTTAATGGAACATAGCTATTTTGTATGCCATTTTATTCATTAAAGCTGCACTCTCACAGATTTACCGTTTTGACAACTTTTTTTTATATTGTCTTACAATGAGGTGTAAATATCTGCAAACCAGTGATATAAGATCTGATTTTTTGTCAGCAATCTTATATCACTGGTTTCCATGCAGTTTCGAATAATTAAGCTAGTTCCAAGACAAAAGTTGTCAAAACGTTAAGTATGTGAAAGTGCAGCTTTAAGACTGTAATTGCATTCCTTTGACTTTTTATAAAACATGTGTTCATTTTTATACCAAAAGGACACAGTATTAAATTATTAACAATTAATATATATGTACATTCTTCTGTCACAGCGATTGGCATTTGACTCATATGCATCTCTGTGAAAATCATTTCCCATAAGAATCAAAGTCAACAAAAATAACCTTGTGGTCAAAAGAAACACAAGCCCAATATGGTTCAAGGCTTTCGGGCTTACTCAAATTCTGGCTTGTTGAAAATATTGTTGCCAAGCATTTAAGTGTAAGAATTTGGGCCTGCTCACCCACATATCACATGATTATGAATGTATACCCGCATTGTATCTTTAATGGAAGCTTTTATTGGTAACTACATTTATTGTAAATATAGCTGAACGTTTGCCTCATCTGGCAAATGTTTAATATTTTAGTGCTGGAAGCCAACACATAATAATGCTCGTTGTATTAATATGAACTGATGCACAGAGTTCTGTATATCATTTTCTAATATTTGTGTGATTTTTTCCCTCAAATATTATTTTTATGTTTTAACGAGTTTTGATAACTCATTGTTATCATGTATTTTATTTTATTTTTATGGTAAAATGATGTTTGTAAATGATGGTTTCACATTACATTACTATGACGGCTGTACCCATGGCTGTACCTATACTGTCATTCGATGTTTAATATTATAGAGTACAGTCATGACTTGTGTTGATATTATGATGATGTTGTGTATTGCGTTTTTATTCTATACTTGTGATGCAATGCCAAATACAGTAAACATCTATCCTCTGGTATCTAGTTTTGCTTGTCAAACCAATAACGCGCGCATAAGGTTAACACGTAGAAGAAATGAATATATAGAAGGTATGATGAAATTGCATTACCAGTGCGAACCAGTTAGCGTATCAATCAGCCTTGGACTCTCTTTTCACAATATTGATATTGACAAGTAAATGAGTGAAAGTTCTAAGTATTTATACTGAATTCAAATATTTTTCCTTCACAATGTTTAACTTTTCCCATGGAAGTATAACTTGATGTGTTACTTAGCTGTAAAAATAACAACACTGCTGTCATTTCCTAAAAAGGTATGGTAGCACTAATTGGTTATATTGGTAGAATCCAATCGCCCATATGGTCTTACATGCTGTATATATCTTCTGGGTTGATCAAAGCTGTGTGACCGAGGTTTTAATTTGGTGACGTTTAGGTAATCGTTATATGACATGAAGTAACATTTTAATGATTAAGAATGTGAGGAGTAAGCGTAATCATCAAACTATTACTTCAGGTCATCTGATTGTCTAAGAATACTACCTCATTGGCTGACACAGTGTGAACGCAAAATCTGACGCAGGAAAAGTTGAAAGTCTTATGGATTATAATGATTAAGCATAATACGTTATTTCATTTGCAAAATATGTAGGTTGTATTCTAAACATGCATAATGTACGCATCTACTCTTCTGCAACTTACTGTTGGGCTATGGTTGTATATACAGTATTGAATAAAAGGTCACCGAATCTATGTCACATCCAGCACATACTGTGGTTTAATGTCAGTCGATCAAAGTCACGATTTCTTTAAATTGTACGCTCGAACGACTTCTTAAGACCTTCAAAATTGAATGTGAGTGAATCGCCTTATAAGTATTGCACATAAATGAGTGCCACTCACCCCAAAAGATACGCGAGTCTGCCACTAATCCCAAAAGATACGCGAGTCTGCCACTTATCCCAAAAGATACGCGAGTCTCCCACTTATCCCAAAAGATATGCGAGTCTGCCACTAATCCCAAAAGATACGCGAGTCTGCCACTAATCCCAAAAGATACGCGAGTCTGCCACTAATCCCAAAAGATATGCGAGTCTGCCACTAAGTCCAAAAGATATGCGAGTCTGCCACTAATCCTGAAAAGATACGCGAGTCTGCCACTAATCCCAAAAGAAACGCGAGTCTGCCACTTATCCAAAAAGATACGCGAGTCTGCCACTTATCCCAAAAGATATGCGAGTCTGCCACTAATCCCAAAAGATATGCGAGTCTGCCACTAATCCCAAAACCAAAAGATATGCGAGTCTGCCACTAATCCCAAAAGATACGCGAGTCTGCCACTAATCCTAAAAAGATACGCGAGTCTGCCACTAATCCCAAAAGATACGCGAGTCTCCCACTTATCCCAAAAGATATGCGAGTCTGCCACTAATCCTAAAAAGATATGCGAGTCTGCCACTAATCCCAAAAGATACGCGAGTCTCCCACTTATCCCAAAAGATATGCGAGTCTGCCACTAATCCTAAAAAGATACGCGAGTCTGCCACTAATCCCAAAAGAAACGCGAGTCTGCCACTAATCCCAAAATATACTCGAGTCTGCCACTAATTCCAAAAGATACGCGAGTCCGCCACTAATCCCAAAAGATACGAAAATCTGTCACTCGCCCAAAAGTACTACGGCATGTTTCCATACAGAAAGCATAGCCTGATGAACGAGCCCTAGGGCTGCAAATACCTCGCTCCGGTTGGTAAGGACTTCCGTACTGGTTTCTACTCTAGGAAACGTCTACGTTAGCGTACAGATACGGACAGAAGCTTTATAAAAAGTCCGTGGTCATGTCACAAGCGTCAGCACATACAAATAACGGTAGGTCGAAGGTTAAACGTCTAGATTTCATTACGTAATTGTTCTCAATTGATATATAACAGTTAATTAATGTACATGTACACCTATTGCAGGCATGAGGGAATGCACGGGTTTTATAAGGGACTCGTGCCAGGGCTGTTACGTGTCACTCCCGCGTGTTGTATCACTTTTGTGGTGTATGAGAGCATGATCACTTCGCTCATGCACAGCGACAACAACAACAACAGCAGTACGGATATTAAGGATGTTGGAGCTGAACAAACACAGGGTGTTGGACATGAAATGACTCGTATGGACTCGCTTAAAACTAAACTCCGAGAGGTGGAAAACATTGGGGAAATTGACGAGGAGACGAACTTGGAAGAAAGTGTAGTTGGGGAAGGTGTTAAGACTTGATGTTGAACTATTTAGGCAATAAAGAAATATATAAATTACTATTTTAGAATGGTGTTTTACGGAAATAACATGTGGTCATTATTTTCATTACAGTTTTTTATGTTATGTATTTTTTAAGTGTTTTATGATTTTACAACTGAAAGGTGTTGCAATGTTTAGACATACACAAGTACATCCGTTTTATTTCAACATAAATACTTACATTATGTTTTATTTCACCCGTTTTGGCGACCACGATATTAGTTTATATAATGCTATGATTGAGATTTGTTGCATTGAGAACACATGCTTACACTTATTTTATGTTACCCGTATTACCGAGAGAATAGGGTTGATATCATTCATTATATTATGATAAAGAACTGTTGCTATGGGGTGTAAAAATCAATAAATAAGGGATTGAATTATGCCTCAAGTCTTGAGAGCTTCACATTATCCAACTACCTCAATAGCAGAAAGTGCCGACTTTACTTCTGATGTAACTTCCAACAACCCACAGTTGAAAGATACAATAACAATAATCATTCAAATGTTGGTATCTTCTGTTTTAATGTTGACAGATTTTAAATTGTGTTTGTGCTTAACATAAAACCCTCTCCGAGTCGCCGTGTATAATGGAACTCCGTGTAGCATGGTAGAATGGACTGGACCCGAGGACCCGGCAAAGAATGCTGCTGCTGGCAAACTTGTTCTCCGTTGTTGTTGTTTTTTTCTTTTATATTCAATTTAACCCTTTTATCAGCATAGTTATAAAACAAACATAACTTAGCTTAACTTATCACAATTACACTGTTTTTTGAAATGTGCATATTTTATTCCATTGAATACAAAAAACAGCTTGAAATTCTTTTCGGTTTTTTTTCAGGTTAACATTCTAAACTGTGTTGCTGATGTTACTGATTGAGAACTGTTAATGTTTTGGTACCAATTATTATCCCGGGCTCCTTTTCAATAGAGATGATACGTTGACCCGTTTTTGGCGTAAACTGTGTATCAATGGACATCTATCGCGTAATTCTGCCGGTGTACTTGAGCTTGCTTCAGAAGCGTAAGGTTAACGATATAATATTGAAACCGGACTCAGCGCGATATTCTAGCATTGCCAAGTGCTAAGACATACACATATGTTCGTAATTTAACCAGATATGATATTCCCAATATTACTCAGATTATAGTAAATGGATGAACAATGATTTATAAATCATTATAAAACACGTTGGTGCCAGTACGCTCATAATTTAAACGTAAGACGCATACGCAATGACTTCAAAAAATGTGTTACATGATTTTAAGTTCTTGATTTTTAGATAATGACTTCAACTTAATTTTATATCTAAAATGTATGAAAAAGAAATGATTCTAAATAAGTGAAGTAATTATTTGCCGAGGCGATGGTGTGTCATCGTCTCAGCTTACAACAAAATGACGGAAAATCAAGAATTTCAGTTCAAACGTTTTCGAGTGTCACAAATCAAGTTGAAAAGTTTACTTGCAAAGTCCAATGCACTGGGCTTAAAGGTCTGAACAAGCTCTTAGTTTCGAAATAAATTTGATAAACACTTAAACATAACAGTTCAAAATAGCGATTAGTACGATGAAATGATGGCATCAGAGTGCGTTGTGTCTTCTGAGGAAGGTTCATGGCCACGCAATGCATACTGCAATGAGGAGAGAAATAAAAAAAAAATGAAATTACAGTTTCGTTGTTGAACAATATCGTAATATGAAAGTTTGATGTGTAACAGCGAATGTTAAACCATTTGACCTTATAAGTAGTGGTCGTGGTAAATGCCGATGTTAATTTTTTCAACGTCGCCATTCGTCTGTCATCTACTTGTTTTTAACTCGACTTTTCAAAGAATAAGGAGGGCTAATCTACTCGCCCCAGCGTCGGTGTCGGCGTCCGGTTAAAGTTTTAGGGCAAGTTGGATTTTCACTTATAAGTCGAATACCCTTCATTCAATTGACTTAATACTTCACACAGTTGTTCAGGGCCATCACATAATTAGGTGAGATAACTCCATATTATCCTTTTTACAAATTATGGCCCCTGATTGACTGGAACTTCGGTTAAAGTTTTAGGACAGGTTAGGATATTTATTAATAACTTCTATACCCTTCGTTCAATTGACTTAATACTTCACACAGTTGTTCAGGACCATCACACAATGAGGTTACATAACTCCATTTTATCCTTAATACACGTTATGGCCCCTTATTGACTTTGGTTAAAGTTTTAGGGCAGGTTAAAGTTTTTGGACAAGTTGGGATTTTAATAAAAACTTTTATACCGTTCATTCAATGCACTTAATAAAATTCAAAATTATTTACGACCATCTTACAACAAGAAACATAACTCCACTTAAACCCTAAATACAAATAATGGCCCTTGATTTTTTTTTTAAATTTCTTTTGAAAGGCATATTTGTATATTCTTAACCACATAATTGGAAATCAAGTTATTTGAATGACTTGCGTCATTGTTCGGGCGGGCTGGTGGGAAGTGGAAGTCACCTTATGTATCGAATAATTTTAGTTAGGTTTGACATAAAGAGACCAAACTTGGTAGTATTACATCGTTATTGTATTCACTCCTAAGTCAAAGCGGCGTAGTCGAGCGCGCTGTCTTACGACGGCTCTTGGTATATTCTTAACCACATTTTCATAAAGGGAAAACACGTTATTTGAATGACTTGCGTCATTGTTCGGGTGGGCTGGTGGGAGGGCAGCGTCAAAGTCACCTTATGTATTGAATAATTTTAGCTAGGTTTGACAAAAAGAGACCAAACTTGATATATATGAAAGATTTATGGAGACCTTTTATGGGAATGCGTTTGATGCCCCTAGGATCAAGGTCAAGGTTACTATTAATAGAAAAGGGTTGGTATTGAATAACTTAAGTAAGGGTCTACATATTGTGACAAGACTTGGTATATAAGAAGAGTTTATAGAGACCTTTCCTGAGATTGTGTTTTGGGCCCCGAGAGTTATGGTCTAGGTCAAGGTCACTGTTGTTTTAAATAGAAATATGGTTAGTACTGAATAACTCAAGTTAGGGTTGACATAGTGTGACCAAACTTGGTATATAGGACAAGTTTATGCAGAGCTTTCATGGATTGCCTTTTGGCCCCCTTGGGTCAAGGTCACTGTTGTTTAAAATAAATTACTGTTTCCATTATGGTTGACATACTGTGACCAAACTTGATATATAGGAAGAGTTTATGGAGGACTTCCGTGGGATTGTGTTTGGGGCCCTTAGAATCAAGGTCACTGCATGTTACAAAAAAATGGAAGAAAGCAGTTGAAACTGAATCTCTTCTGCCAATCATTAAAAACCTGGTTTTGTCACATTGCGATTCTTGCTCATTTTGTTTTAATTTGATTGTTTTATTGCTTTTGACAGGCACATATTACATCATTATTGTATTCACTTCTAAGTCTTCTTACGACAGCTCTTGTTTCATGGTCTTGTAGCCTCGTGACCGTACTATGCAGGGGTGACAAGGGCGCGAATCTAAGAAATTGTTAATTTATGAAGCTTTAAATGTGCTTAGTGATTCAACTTTAGTCAAGTAGGTAACTACTGCTGCTTGTCTGGGAGGTTAAAAGAGAGGTAACAATCAGTTGTCACTGAATGCCTTCTTTCCTCCATTCCACGATGGGGTCGGTGTGTAGGAAGGATTTACACAATCTATGAATATCTCAATAATTATAAGTTTGCGTGGTCTTCTTTGCAGAATAGCACATTATACCTTTTATGGATGCAGGTATTACATTTACACATATTGAGTGCGCCCTATAAGATATCTTAGTCGAAAACCTTACGCTGCTTAAGATTGCTCGAGGACCTTCGCGAAGTTCAAGAATAATGTATACGATAAATGCTCTTTTATGAGTACTCGTCCCATGTGTTTAACCCGATGGCGAAGACAAATACCGCACCACCCCCCCCCCCCCCCCAAAAAAAAAATAATAAATAAAATAAAATATTGATGTATATGTACGGTTTAAAATGTCAGAAATCTTTACATTTAACTACGATGCAAGTAGATTGCGTAGTAATTTAAATTAATCAGTTTAACGTTTAACTTAATACTTTACTCTTGGGATTCTGAATTATTTATGCAAACAAAGATATAATAAATACACGTGAAAACACCACAATCAATTAATACTATTATTTATAATTTTATGAACTACTTCTTCTGATGTACCGGAATACATCCGAGTTTGTTTCGGATGGAAAAAGGCTGAGGAGTTCCAAATGGTGATATAAGACGCTACATTGTTACTTGTGTAAAATGTGATTATTCTATACCGTTTTAGAATAGGCTAACATAGATAAGGAACTTGTCCTGACACAGTTTTATGTATAGTAGGTGTAGAAAAGTGTTCTATTAAGCAGTTTAAGCCTGTTTTCAAACGAATAGTAAGAATGAAAGGAGAGATACTTATTATCGGACTATTTCTGGTCTCGCTTCCAGGTAAACAAGTACATACGGGTATTGAAACACTTATATTATAAAACGATACCACATTTGAAGACTAATATATTTTAATCGACATATTACCCATATATTCAGCGATCTGAACAGATGCTTTTCGCCATATTGTCTCCACCATTGTAAACTGAACATATTTAATTTATTTTACATCCTGAACGTGACACCATGACATCAGCATTTTAATGGCGTACCTTTGACTGAAACTGATATGCACCAATTCTACAAATAAGTTACTCACGCTTGTGAACAGTTAATAACTTTAAAAAGTCAGTATAATTTGATTGTAATAACGTTTGGGTGAACCGTGCTTACACATGTCTCACACATCGGCTTTGTTCGTACTATGCAGAACGACACTATGGTGTTTTGTACCTCAACATTAACACTATAACGCTCACATGATATTGTCACAAGTATGATTCCCACATCACAAACTTTGCCTCGCACGTTTTTTCTAGACATATTTTTATTGAACCTTCATTATGTATTTCTTCTCGAATATTTGGTTATGATGTTCATAACTATGATTGTACTGTTGTTGATGTTCTATTCTAACAATAAACAACAACACAAAGATGGCAATGCACCTATATGCACATACCACACTGTTCTCATTGGACGACCATGAAGTTTTATTTTCATTACAATGACTAAGGCTTTATATGCGCATGTGCAGTCGATAATCGAATTATTGGTCCATCGTTACTGTTTTTTTTCTCACAACAATGACTATTTCCCTCAGACACCAGCCTGGCCACTGACTGTCCGGATGGCTGGATGGCGTACAACGCTTCATGCTACCTGTTCGCACACGACAGTATGCACTACGTCGAGGCAGAGGTGAGGATACTTTATATTTGGCAATTGTCTTTTTACGGTATTATGACCCTTTAAAATGAGAAAAAGGTGGTATATGAGTTTGCAAATGTGTGTCGGTTTGTCCGATGGTCTGTTGGTTGATAGACAAATTAAATCCCCACAATAACTCGAGAAAGTTTTGATAAAGGACTATAAGCTTTACGTAACCAGTAGATGACTCATTCATCTCCGTGTAAGAAAGTCAAAGATCAAAGCCACAATTTTGAAATTGACATATGTTTGACCTTGTCCTTCCAGTAGTGTGTTGTGAACGAATATAGTGTTCAATACTGAAGGAAGGAACACGAAAATACAGTACTTAGGGCATCTGTTTACCCACTAAGACTTGTAATAGTCTTGTGTCTATCTGTTTAAGGTAGCATTCTAAATGAAAACAACATCTTAATGCTACAGGACAAAAATGCCGCATTTATAAATAAGCGAAGTTGACAATGCGCAAATATGCCGTTTGTTCGTTTTGTCGTCCATGACATGACACTACAATTTAGGGCAGCTGAGAGACATACGAAACAAAATCAATGTCGTTTGTTTTCGTCCCGATATCATGTTGTGGTTGACAGAATACTGACATTTATAACCGTATTATTTGTCAATTGTGATCGATGTCTTGTTTATGGAACGTTTCAGAAATTCTGCGAGCATCTTCATTCCCACCTGGTGCGTATCGACACCCAGGAAGAAAGCATATTTCTGTCCAGCTTTCTAGCCGACATCAAAGGTCGGTTTTATCGTGCACTTTCCTGCCGGTTGTATTCTTATCTGTATCATGTCTATTTGGGTGTTGTTCGTGTTGATGTGGATTCGGACATGAATGTGTTGTTTAGTACTCGTAAACCAGGTTAACCATTCACTGACAGTTTAAATATGTTTTGATAACGATATCGTAATGTCTATTTAATCTGTGTTTATGGTCTGATGAAGTTTCAAGCTGATAGAAGCATTTAAGCGACAAATCTTGCACTTATTTACACGCACTAGATGTGCAATTGCTCTTGGCGGATTTCCCCAGTGTTAACATTGTAAAAAGGCGTTGATTGCTGATTACTAATATTAATGGTATTATATGTTAACTGGAATCACAATTCATAATAAAAAAATTCAATAATATACCCCGTTCACACAAGGCTGCCGCTTCTAACACGCTTTAAACTTGGTACCGAATCGTGACCAATCGTGGTATCATCGTGGCAGATCGAGAAATGGTCTTCATGAACGTGGTAGGGTCGTAGTAGAATCGTGCACTATCGAAATAACATCGTAGTCGTAGTGCAATCGGCGAAAAAGTCTACGTTTATACGCGTTGTGTCTGCCAATCTTAACTCACTGACCAGTATATCGTTATGTCCAAACTGAAGTGTTTTCTCTGTAGCTAGCCATGGTCGGACCCAGTATCTTCTTTTCCTTGCCTTCTTCTACTATTCCGAATAATATTTTCCATCTGATATTCGACAAGCATCATTCTGTTCTTGCCGAAAGATAACAAGTTGTAACATTCTGGCCCGTTCATTTTTCAACGTTTTTGCGAGAACTGAAAAGCTGTTTCAAATCCCTCAATTTATATATAAGCATCGAATCAAATGGTGCAATGATCGTGGCGAAAACGTAGTTTGGTCGGAAAGAGCGCGGCGACATCGTGGGGCAGTCTTTTAAGTATGTCTACCTACTTAGTAGGGTCATGTACATCGTGGTAACAACGTAGTAGAAGCGGCACACGATCGGTGATGTTCGTGGTCGAAACGTGGTACAAGCTCAAAAGCAACGTATCGGAAGTGCGGTAGTCGTGGAGAAATCGTAGTATAAGCGTAGATTAGGCAATCCGCGGACGATACTCATCGATGTTCAAGGGTTTTGACGCCGTTCTCGCCCCGATCTGATAAATTCTTTAGGTCGGGATAAGCGGCATGAGCGTGGTGAGATTGTAGCTCTATTTGAACCGGGCATTGGCGATGTATTGAACAGGCGCACTCTGGTTTGTGATAAATACAACTGCTTAAATAGAAGGAGACCCCCACCAGCCAAACAAAGACCCTGTAAAAAGTACTCTGAACGAGAGACATACAAAATACAAACAACACAGACATACAACACATGCACCAACATATCTTTATATATAAATGTTGGCGTTAACAAAACAGAAACACACCAAGGGTACTGTCTCATGGCCTATCAAAAAGGACAGAAAAACTAGTTTCTGCCCAGGAAAAAGACTCGAGAGTGATCTTAAAAGCTATCAGCGTTCGTCAAAATCGAGCTTAAATAAATTAATATAAACCAATGTACACTTTTAGGTTTGTATTATGTAACATATTAAGTCATTTCCTATCTTAAGTTGGTTTCATATCATATTCAGAGTCAAATTTATATAAGGTATAAATAGGTATCATGAATACAATTATAAATGTTTGGTAAAGGAAACGTCAATATGTTGACCTTATATGACATATATTGTAAGTTTTCCTCAAAAAACAAAAAAGTGTCGTCGAAGAACGGTTAAGCTGGGCGCGAATAGTAAGCGTTAATATGTGACATAAATTTATTTTTAATTCACGTTTAGAAACACTCCCTGAAGGCAGGGTGTAACGGGAAGCTTAGCTTTGATTAGATTAAAAATTAAAGAACCGATACGACATGAAAATTTATTTAAGTTAAGTTTAGTTCCTTTTAGGTAAATTTTGACACTATCAAAATATGGCCAATGCCAAGTGAGATGCATGCATTAGAACAATGACTAACATTAGGAAATAGACATATGATTACCAATCCAGATCCTTACCACTGGATTGGACTGACCGATGACGTCATTGAGGGTCAGTGGAAGTGGCACGATACGGACCAGGTCGCGACGTTTACGAACTGGTGGACCGGGCAGCCGGACGGACTTAGGAACGCCAACTGTGTCATCATTCACGCCGCATTGCAGTACAAATGGACCGACCAGGGCTGCCAGGAGAGCTTTAAACCACTCTGCGAGATCGCGTCAGTATATTAAGCCTTTGATAGATACACGAAACTGTCAGTACATTTAGCCTTTGACGGATACACGAGACCGTCAGTATAGTTAGCCTTTGATAGAAGTCAGTATATTGAACATTTTAAATATGCGATAAGCGGCAATATATTAAGCCTTTGATAGATTCACGAAACCGTCAGTATATAAGGCCTTTGATAGATGCCAGGAACCGTCAGTATATAAAGACAGTCAGTAACTGAATCCCTCGCTATATGACAGAAAGAGCTAGTATATGAATCATTTGATAGATGCGTAAAGCCGTCAGTGTATTTAATTCTTGGTAGATGTGTGAAACCGTCAGTATATACAGCCTTTGATAATTGCTTGAAACCGCCAGTATAATAGGCCTTTCAGTGTTTGTTTTGTATTATTATTGTCCTTACACAGTTAGCCACAAAGTTGTATGTACCACGCAGCATGAACCTTGCGGCTGTATTAATCAACGTGGATCAGTATACAACTATACATATATGATATACATATAGATCTATATAACACCGAAATCATTACCTTTTCGTATTATACCTTAATATCGATAACATTCTTGTTATATTTTATACAAACTCTCACAATATTTATATCAAACTTATGATTAATTTACTAATAGAACTAAAGTGATAATTGTCACATGCCATGTCTTATGTTTCTATACATATTGTTGTGAAGATAAGCTTTTTATGGTTAAGTCGAATAAAAGTTCTGTTCTGTTCTGATAGAAACCGTCATTATAGTATTAACCCTTTTAAAGATTCCAAAAGCCATCAGCTAATTTAGCCATTGGATAAAATCGAGAAACCATCAGTATGTCAAACCCTTAATAGATGCGAGAATATATCAGTACATTGAAGTCCTAACAAGATGTTAGAAACCGTTACTATATTAAGCTTTGGGCCTATGCTGGAATCGTCGGTATACTAAGCATTTGATAGATGCCAGAAAGCATCACTATCGATGCCAGTAACTGTCAGTACATAAAACCTGTGATAAATGCGAAATTAGATTTAGCCGTTGAACGAGATGAATTGTTCGTGAGAATAATCGATCATAATATTACCTATTTATAGATTTAAATTTAATGCACTTAAAGCGAGAAGATGACGGCATAAATGTTTGACATAATGAAGCTTTAGGAAAACAGTGAGTTAATTTGTATGTGTTAAAACATCAGTAAGATTTGAAGCCAATCTGTGATAAAGCTTCAGTATAGCTTTGAATAGCGTTTTCGTTGTTTTCGTTGTTTTCGTTGATACATTCATGTAAGACAGATAACCAGTAGGCAGTGCTCTTACTGTGTTTTAAGTAGCGTGTCGCTAAATTACAACTTTTTCAATATTCGCACCCTACATTTTCAGTGTAAAGGTTGCCATTATTTTACCTAACAGATAAATACTACACCCATCTGACATTAATTATTTTAATAACCTATGTATTGGGTGCAACTAGTAATACTTGGGCGGGTCTATTTTATGACGTATTAGCAAATTGCTGTGACCCTCTGACGTTGGTACCTACTAAATGTAGTTGTAGACTAGCCTTCGTTTTGATAACATTACATTCATTTGACATATCATTGTGTCGGACAGTATTGGGTGGAATCCGCACCGTCCACTTTAAAGGCCTAGTTTAAGGAATGTTTGACATGATAATCCCCTGCTGTGCATCTTCTGCTTATTGCACTGGTGTCACAGTAGGGGCCAATTTCCTGGGTATTCGTTTATTGGCTCAGGGCCATTTAGGGTCCATTTCTATAATAAAACTTCCAAAACTGCACAGCAGGATACTCAGATCGGAGATCTGATAAGAGGGATCAAGGAAAGTAGATTAAGATCAATAAACAGAGGTTGTGTACTGTTCACAGTTTTTTTGTTGTTGTTTTTTTGTTGTTGTTTTTGGGGGGAGGGGGTCACTTATAGAAGGCTTAAACTAGGCCTTTAATGCTTAGTGTGTATGTGCATATCACCCTCCCCAATTCTCAATTATACAGTTTCTACTTTCATTTTATGAGAAGACTTTCGGCCCATCATATCACAGAACGTATCACAATTTTGTTTTGTTTTTTCGAATCGTTTATTCATGTTAACTTTGATATTATTTGAAATGTAAATGCCGAAAATGTTATACTTGTTTCTTTTAACTTACACCTTCATTTGATTTTTGGCACTTGTTAAGTTTTCGACTAGATTTACGCACGTTGACCAGACCTATGTTCTTCACAATGACTATCGTACAGCCATTGTTATATCATGTTTTGAGCCAAATGCTGTGAATGGAACAGATGCAAATCTCGTGCTTCATATACGGTAGCACGGCCATATTCCTTTCACACGATGTCTGAGTCGAACATATAACTTTTCTTTATGAAGAAACATGTTGATAGTATTGTATAAAAAACATACATATTTTTTATAAAATGTTCCAAAACAGGTCTTGGGATCGATCCGCACATTTGTGCATTTTCGAGTGGACTTTCATGAAAGACACTGGGATGGGTTCTATTCATGAGAGACACAGTTGAGCTCATCAAACCAAAAAGTGAAGTAATATGATCAAAGGTTCAGCTCAATCACTGTTTGTATTTCCTTTCAGCGGTGCTGTCATTGGTCACGAAGTTGAAGTTTTCGGTTAACAGAATGCATGGACTGTAATGAATAACCGTCGGTTTAAGTGTAATGATATTGCTTGTCAGAAATAAAAAAAACGAAATAAAAAGAGCTGTTCAATCTTATTAAATTGCACAAGGTACCGTTTGTACGCTTAATAATGTTCCTCACTTGAATATATATATTTGTACTGAGGATTCGACAATCATATCTTCGGCTCATCCGATAAATTCCTACTCCTTGCCAGATAAACTTGGCCAGAATCCTCTAGCCTCACTAACCAATTATACTCTATCTACACTAGACGCAGTTATTAATTATTATATATAGACATTTGAGAGTTTTAATGATGACCCGAATGACAGCAAAGTCCAAAATTAAGGAGCAAGAGACAGCCGCAATCATTCCAAAGTAAATGGTGCCGGTACTCAGTTCTTACCAAAAACGTAAACTATAAAAAAAATACATCAGTTTCTTTGGAATCGTATAAATGTAATTCCAGTTAATTCCAAATCTGTCGCTAATCTTGTACTAGTGACTGTCCAGTTCAGACCCTTAGGGGACTCCATTGGACTACTCAACATCACAATTCATGCGAGTAAAATACTTATTATGTTGCTTTACTTGTACTGGTTCAGATTCTCAGCTACAGCATATAATATCTTCCACTGCACTAATTATCCTCAAACATTACAGAGTGGTTGGGAGTGACCAGTAGATGGCCACTTTTGAGGTCATGAGGTCAAGGTCACAGCGACATTGAATGCGAAAACTTTGTATAATTGATAACTCGAGAATGCCTTGCTCTCTTCATGCCTACCACAATGGTATGGCATGAAGAGACGGGACTTTTACATCTCTATTTCCCTGCTGCCTGTAGGATACATGTTTCTCTGCAAATATTAGTCCTCTTCTCAGCGTTATTAAACACTGTACCTACTAGCCTCAAACATTAAATGAATATTGATCATAATCTTAAAACTTAAAACATTTCGGTCCTTGTATAACTTATTAAATTGTCTGAATATTCCTGACATTATTGCGTTCAGGGGGGGGGGGGGGGGGGGGGGGGGGGGCAATGTTTGACAAAAATCTTTTTTTTTAATTTAAAAGAGTGCTTAATAATTTGACCTGTACTTTAATTAGTCTGCAAAATATTGTCCGTAATTTAGGTCTACTAAATATGTGGAGATATCATAAGACAATTAGGCAATAAGATTAATATCAATTAACAGAGGTTGTGAACGAATGTTTTTGGGGGGTTTATTTTTTTAATTTTTTTTTTTTTTTTTTTTTTTTTGGGGGGGGGGGGGGGGGGGGTCACTTATAGAAGGCTTAAACTAGGCCTTTATGATCGATGCAATACCTTTAGACGTACATGACCCATTAGTTAAATGTCAGATTTCCATACCATTTAAGAAGTGGTCAACATAGATAAGGTTAATGGTAAGTGTTCGGTGTTCTAGATGATAAGTTTTGATACATGTTTATGTATGGTAGCTGCAGAGAAGTTTACAATTTAGCAGTTAACGTGCCTTTTATAAACGAACAGTAAGAATGAAAGGACGGACAGCTATTCTCGGACTTATTCTGGTCATGCTTCCAGGTAAACAAGTACATACGGGTATTGACAACCATCTAGAAACACGTATACTATAAGGATATATCACATTTGAAATATATACTGTATGTTTTGCCGATTAAGCCCTAATTTTAGCGATTTAAACAGAAAACACTGACACATCAGGTTTCCGTCATTATCTACAGCACTGTAAGCTTAAGTTTTCATCCCGAAAATGACACAACGGTATTAGCATTGAAATAGCGTACCTTCGACTCGTATCTGATGTGCGCCAATTATGCAGGTACATGTAAGTTGCACAAGGTCGTAAGCAGTTTATGACTTGTAATAATTTTATTTGGGGGAACCGATAATTTTCGACTTGTCTCACACATTAGCCTTGACACGTATCAGGTATTGCTTTCAGTTTTGTTTTCACAACACAACCTATGCGCTCATATGTGATGTGGTCAAGGCTATAATAATAATAATAATAATAATAATAATAATAATAATAATAATACGTTATAATAATAATAATAATAATAATAATAATAATAATAATAATAATAATAATAATAATATCTTTATTTAGAGAAGGTATAAACACATTATGACATAATTACAGGTTCAACCATAACAACATCATATTTACAATGTGGCCTTCTATGAAGAAAAAAAAATGCATTTGGTAAATCATAAAACATCTGCATCGCGCTTATACATTCCTATACAAGAACTTTTGATGTTTTGAATATAATTATTTTATACAAATCATGTTTAATTAACATAACAATTATTTCAATATACATCATGTACACGCCGACAGACACTCAATAAAACACAACAATTTATAAAACAACAGTTATTTCAATCTTTAAGATAATGAAAAGATGATATACGTTTTTGAAACTAATGATATGCACATTTCAAGAGGTGCACTTTATAATTATGCTTAAATGTGTTTAACTTTTTTGCATTTCGTATTTTACATCCGGAATAGTATTCCAAACCTTCATACTGTAGTACGAAAAGGAATCCATGAAATAGTTAGTTCGCGGTGTTTGTATCAAAACTAAATCTTGTTTTGAAGTTGATCTTAGAGAATAGTGTTCATTATTTGCAAAGATTAGCAATTCAGACATATACCTCGGAGCCTTTCCATTAAGGGTATTATAGACAAGGGTTGCACAGTGATATTTACACCTGTCTGTAAACGTTAGTCACTGAAGTTCTAACAATCCGTTTGAAGATGATCGTTTAGGAATTTTAAGAATAATTTTTGCAGCCCTATTTTGCAAGGATTTAACTTTATGTAAGTAACCTGAGTTTCCTTTGCCCCAAATATGACAACAATAATCTAAAATTGGAAGGATATATGCATTGTAAAACAAACGTTTCATCTCATCATTGAGGTAGAACAATAGACGTTTCAAAAGTGAGATTTTACAGTTGATTTATTTGCAAACAGTTATTTCTATTTGCGGACGCCATTTTAGGTTATTATCAATATAGATTCCAAGTAGTTTTTGCACAGTCACATTTTCCAATGCTGTTCCATCGATTGTAAGATTTAATTTACTAACTTGTTTTGTTTTATATATAGTTTCGATAACCATACATTTGGATTTAGTTGGATGCAATGACATGTTATTTATTTGGCACCAATCGACATTGAGCTTTTGTCATGCTTCTTTTTTTGAAAAAAGCGGTAATTATGTCCATTTCTATGATTATACCTTCTTTTATGTCTTATCTTAACAAAACTTATACAATTGATAATGCCCTTACGTGCCCCATACCATTTGCTCTCATTGGACAACCATTAAAGTCGTATTCTCACAACAATTACCAAGACCCTATGCGCGTTAGTCGATATTCGAAATCTCTGGTCCGTTGTGACTGTTCTGTCGCCACAAAAATGACTATGCCTCTATTTCCCTTAGACCTCAGTCTGGCCACTGACTGTCCGGATGGCTGGATGGCGTACAACGCTTCATGCTACCTGTTCGCACACGACAGTATGCACTACGTCGAGGCAGAGGTGAGAATGTTTAATAATTGGTAATTTCTCGCACTATCTTTTACGGTATATTAATCCTTTAAAATGGAGAAAAGGGGGCATATTAGTTTGCAAATGTCTGTCGGATTGTCGGATACTCGGTCCGCCGATAGGAAAAAAATACCAACACACTAACTCGAGAAAGGTTTGATATTGGATAACCAGTAGATGACTCGTACAGTCCCCGTGTCAAAAGATCGAAGCCATACACGATTTTGAATTCGAGATCTATTTACCTGTAACGATAACATTCCAGTGGTATGTTGTGTACGAATATGTAGTGTTCATAACTGAAGAAAGGAAGAAGAACATACAGCATTGAGTGCATCTCTTAACTCATGACCACGATTTTTGTCTTTCTGTTCAAGTCAAACATTTTTTTCAACAAAAATGTTATTGCAACATTACGAACATACTTAAAAAGCGACGTTAACAACGCGTTAACTATGCCGTTTTTTCGTTTGCCTTCCGTGGTACAACAATTTATCACCCGCGATAAAAAGCAAGAAATGAACATACGAATCCACACCAATGTCGTTTATTTTCGTGCCGGGGCCATGGTGCCGTTTACAGAATACTTCCATACATCGGTAGAGTTTGCCAATTATGAAGTCTGGCTTTTTAAATGTTTCAGAAATTCTGCGAGCATCTTTATTCTCACCTGGTACGTATCGACACACAGGAAGAAAGCATTTTTCTGTCCAACTTTCTTTCCGACATCAAAGGTAGGTTTTATTATCGTTTACTATTTTGTTATTTGTATTTTTGGTGATAACATGATTCTCGGACAGTATGCTTTTTTACTTTACACTGTACACTACATGAGAGCAGTTTGTAATGGGTACCTTATATATGGATTCAATTCCCGAATAAAGTATATCCGCCTGATACAATTATCTTAGATTAGAATGAACGTATCTAAATTAATAATATTTTTCAATATAGTATTTCAACTAGTTTAAGTCCCTTTCAAGTCAATAAAAATGAAGAATGTCGTCTGTCAAAAATATTATATAATTAACCAGTGAGATGTATACATTTGGGAAATGACTTAAGTTTGAAAGAACACTATGATTAACGACCCAGATCCCTACCACTGGATTGGACTGACCGATGACGTCATTGAGGGTCTGTGGAAGTGGCACGATACGGACCAGGTCGCGACGTTTACGAACTGGTATCCCGGGCAACCGGATGGGCATAGGAACGCGAACTGTGCCAGCATTCGCGCCGCTTTAAAGTACAAATGGACCGACCAGGGCTGCCAGGAGAGCTACAAACCTCTCTGCGAGAAAGCGTCAGTATATTAAGTCTTTGATAGATTCGTAAACGCGAAAGTATTTTAATCATATAAGCACTAAGTTCATTACACAGTTTTGAACTAATCATGAAGTGTCATAATATACAACTTTCAAGCACCACCCGGGATAGTGTCAGTATATTAAGCATCCAAGCACCACCCGGGATAGTGTCAGTATATTTAGCATCCAAGCACCACCCGGGATAGTGTCAGTATATTAAGCATCCAAGCACCAACCGGGATATTGTCAGTATATTAAGCATCCAAGCACCACCTGGGATAGTGTCAGTGTATTAAGCATTGGAGTACCAACCGGGATAGTATCAGTGTATCAAGCATTTAAGCACAAACCGGGATAGTGTCAGTATATTAAGCCTTCAAGTACCAACCAGGATAGTATCAGTGTATCAAGCATTCAAGCACCATCCGGGATACCGTCAGTATATTAAACATCAAAGCCCCAACCGCGATACTGTCAGTATATCAAACATCAAAGCACCAACCGGGATTCTGTCAGTATATTAAGCATTCAAGTACCAACCGGGATAGTATCAGTGTATCAAGCAGTCAAGCTCCAACCGGGATAGTGTCAGTATATTAAGCATTTATGTATCAACCGGGATAGTATCAGTGTATTAAGCAGTCAAACACCAACCGGGATAGTGTCAGTATATTAAACATGTATGTATCAACCGGGATAGTATCAGTGTATCAAGAAGTCAAGCACCAACCGGGATAGTGTCAGTATATTAAGCATTTATGTATCAACCGGGATAGTATCAGTGTATCGAGCAGTCAAACACCAACCGGGATAGTGTCAGTATATTAAGCATTCAAGTACCAACAGGGATAGTATTATTATATAAAGTATCAGGCACCAAGCAGGATAGTGCTATTATATTTAACATCAAAAGACTAACCGTGATAGTATCAGCATATTAAACGTTCAACTACCAACTGGTATAGTGTCAGTATATTAAACATCCAAGCACAAGCCGAGATGGTGTCAGTGTGTTAAGCATTCAAGTACCAACCGGGAACTGACATGTTATTATGTCTAACTGATATGCTATTATGTCTAACTGACATGCTATTATGTCTAACTGACATGCTATTATGTCTAACTGACATGCTATTATGTCTAACTGACATGCTATAATGTCTAACTGATATGCTATTATGTCTAACTGACATGCTATTATGTCTAACTGACATGCTATTATGTCTAACTGACATGCTATTATGTCTAACTGACATGCTATAATGTCTAACTGACATGCTATTATGTCCAACTGACATGTTATTTTGTCTAACTGACATGTTATTTTGTCTAACTGACATGTTATTATGTCTAACTGACATGTTATTGTGTCTAACTGACATGTTATTGTGATAGACTGACATGTTATTATGTCTAACTGACATGCTATTATGTCTAACTGACATGCTATTATGTCTAACTGACATGTTATTATGTCTAACTGACATGCTATTATGTCTAACTGACATGGTATTATGTCTAACTGACATGGTATTATGTCTAACTGACATGTTATTATGTCTAACTGACATGTTATTATGTCTAACTGACATGTTTGTGTGATAGACTGACATGTTATTATGTCTAACTGACATGTTATTATGTCTAACTGACATGTTATTATGTCTAACTGACATGGTATTATGTCTAACTGACATGATATTATGTCTAACTGACATGTTATTGTGATAGACTGACATGTTATTATGTCTAACTGACATGTTATTATGTCTAACTGACATGCTATTTTGTCTAACTGACATGTTTTTATGTCTAACTGACATGCTATTTTGTCTAATTGACATGCTATTTTGTCTAACTGACATGTTATTGTGTCTAACTGATATGCTATTATGTCTAACTGACATGCTATTATGTCTAACTGACATGCTATTATGTCTAACTGACATGCTATTATGTCTAACTGACATGCTATAATGTCTAACTGACATGCTATTATGTCCAACTGACATGTTATTTTGTCTAACTGACATGTTATTTTGTCTAACTGACATGTTATTATGTCTAACTGACATGTTATTGTGTCTAACTGACATGTTATTGTGATAGACTGACATGTTATTATGTCTAACTGACATGCTATTATGTCTAACTGACATGTTATTGTGTCTAACTGACATGTTATTGTGATAGACTGACATGTTATTATGTCTAACTGACATGCTATTATGTCTAACTGACATGCTATTATGTCTAACTGACATGTTATTATGTCTAACTGACATGCTATTATGTCTAACTGACATGGTATTATGTCTAACTGACATGGTATTATGTCTAACTGACATGTTATTATGTCTAACTGACATGTTATTATGTCTAACTGACATGTTTGTGTGATAGACTGACATGTTATTATGTCTAACTGACATGTTATTATGTCTAACTGACATGTTATTATGTCTAACTGACATGGTATTATGTCTAACTGACATGATATTATGTCTAACTGACATGTTATTGTGATAGACTGACATGTTATTATGTCTAACTGACATGTTATTATGTCTAACTGACATGCTATTTTGTCTAACTGACATGTTTTTATGTCTAACTGACATGCTATTTTGTCTAATTGACATGCTATTTTGTCTAACTGACATGTTATTGTGTCTAACTGACATGCTATTATGTCTAACGGACATGCTATTGTGTCTAACTGACATGTTATTTTGTCTAACTGACATGCTATTGTGTCTAACTGACATGCTATTGTGTCTAACTGACATGTTATTTTGTCTAACTGACATGCTATTGTGTCTAACTGACATGCTATTATGTCTAACTGACATGTTATTGTGTCTAACTGACATGTTATTTTGTCTAACTGACATGCTATTGTGTCTAACTGACATGCTATTGTGTCTAATTGACATGTTATTTTGTCTAACTGACATGCTATTGTGTCTAACTGACATGCTATTATGTCTAACTGACATGTTATTATGTCTAACTGACATGCTATTATGTCTAACTGACATGGTATTATGTCTAACTGACATGGTATTATGTCTAACTGACATGTTATTATGTCTAACTGACATGTAATTTTATCTAACTGACATGTTATTATGTCTAACTGACATGCTATTATGTCTAACTGACATGCTATTATGTCTAACTGACATGGTATTATGTCTAACTGACATGTTATTATGTCTAACTGACATGTTATTATGTCTAACTGACATGTTTCTGTGATAGACTGACATGTTATTATGTCTAACTGACATGTTATTATGTCTAACTGACATGTTATTATGTCTAACTGACATGGTATTATGTCTAACTGACATGATATTATGTCTAACTGACATGTTATTGTGATAGACTGACATGTTATTATGTCTAACTGACATGCTATTTTGTCTAATTGACATGCTATTTTGTCTAACTGACATGTTATTGTGTCTAACTGACATGCTATTATGTCTAACGGACATGCTATTGTGTCTAACTGACATGTTATTTTGTCTAACTGACATGCTATTGTGTCTAACTGACATGCTATTGTGTCTAACTGACATGTTATTTTGTCTAACTGACATGCTATTGTGTCTAACTGACATGCTATTGTGTCTAACTGACATGTTATTGTGTCTAACTGACATGCTATTATGTCTAACTGACATGTTATTATGGTTAACTGACATGTTATTATGTCTAACTGACATGCTATTATGTCTAACTGACATGTTATTATGTCTAACTGACATGTTATTGTGATAGACTGACATGTTATTATGTCTAACTGACATGTGATTATGTCTAACTGACATGCTATTTTGTCTAACTGACATGTTATTATGTCTAACTGACATGCTATTTTGTCTAACTGACATGTTATTATGTCTAACTGACATGTTATTATGTCTAACTGACATGTTTGTGTGATAGATTGACATGTTATTATGTCTAACTGACATGTTATTATGTCTAACTGACATGTTATTATGTCTAACTGACATGCTATTTTGTCTAACTGACATGTTATTATGTCTAACTGACATGTAATTATGTCTAACTGACATGTTTGTGTGATAGATTGACATGTTATTATGTCTAACTGACATGTTATTATGTCTAACTGACATGGTATTATGTCTAACTGACATGGTATTATGTCTAACTGACATGATATTATGTCTAACTGACATGTTATTGTGATAGACTGACATGCTATTATGTCTAACTGACATGTTATTATGTCCAACTGACATGTTATTTTGTCTAACTGACATGTTATTATGTCCAACTGACATGTTATTATGTCCAACTGACGTGTTATTATGTCCAACTGACATGTTAATATGTCTAACTGACATGTTATTATGTTTAACTGACATGTTATTATGTCTAACTGACGTGCTATTATGTCTAACTGACATGTTATTTTGTCTAACTGACATGTTATTTTGTCTAACTGACATGTTATTATGTCTAACTGATATGTTATTATGTCCAACTGACGTGTTATTATGTCCAACTGACATGTTATTATGTCTAACTGACATGTTATTATGTTTAACTGACATGTTATTATGTCTAACTGACGTGCTATTATGTCTAACTGACATGTTATTTTGCCTAACTGACATGTTATTATGTCCAACTGACATGTTATTTTGGCCAATTGACGTGTTATTATGTCCAACTGACATGTTATTATGTCTAACTGACATGTTATTATGTTTAACTGACATGTGATTATGCCTAACTGACGTGCTATTTTGTCTAACTGACATGTTATTTTGTCTTACTGACATGTTATTATGTCTAACTGACATGTTATTATGTCTAACTGACATGCTATTATGTCTAACTGACATGTTATTATGTCTAACTGACATGTTATTATGCTTAACTGACATGTTATTATGTCTAACTGACATGCTATTTTGTCTAACTGACATGTTATTATGTTTAACTGACATGTTATTATGTTTAACTGACATGTTATTATGTCTAACTGACATGCTATTTTGTCTAACTAACATGTTATAATGTCTTACTGACATGTTATTATGTCTAACTGACATGTTATTGTGTCTAACTGACATGTTATTATGTTTAACTGACATGTTATTATGTTTAACTGACATGTTATAATGTCTTACTGACATGTTATTATGTCTAGCTGACATGTTATTATGTTTAACTGACATGTTATTATGTCTAACTGACATGCTATTATGTCTAACTGACATGTTATTATGTCCAACTGACATGTTATTATGTCTAACTGACATGTTATTATGTTTAACTGACATGCTATTTTGTTTAACTGACATGTTATTATGTCTAACTGACATGTTATTATGTTTAACTGACATGCTATTTTGTCTAACTGACATGTTATTTTGTCTAACTGACATGCTATTATGTCCAACTGACATGTTATTTTGTCTAACTGACATGTTATTTTGTCTAACTGACATGTTATTTTGTCTAACTGACATGCTATTATGTCTAACTGACATGTTATTGTGATAGACTGACATGTTATTTTGTCTAACTGACATGTTATTTTGTCTAACTGACATGTTATTATGTCTAACTGACATGCTATTATGTCCAACTGACATGTTATTATGTCTAACTGACATGTTATTGTGTCTAACTGACATGTTATTGTGTCTAACTGACATGTTATTATGTCTAACTGACATGTTATTGTGATAGACTGACATGTTATTATGTCTAACTGACATGTTATTGTGTCTAACTGACATGTTATTGTGTCTAACTGACATGTTATTATGTCTAACTGACATGTTATTGTGATAGACTGACATGCTATTATGTCTAACTGACATGTTATTGTGTCTAACTGACATGTTATTGTGATAAACTGACATGTTATTTTGTCTAACTGACATGTTATTTTGTCTAACTGACATGTTATTATGTCTAACTGACATGTTATTGTGATAGACTGACATGCTATTATGTCTAACTGACATGTTATTGTGTCTAACTGACATGTTATTGTGATAGACTGACATGTTATTTTGTCTAACTGACATGTTATTATGTCTTACTGACATGTTATTGTGATAGACTGATATGTTATTTTGTCTAACTGACATGTAATTATGTCTTACTGACATGTTATTGTGATAGACTGATATGTTATTTTGTCTAACTGACATGTTATTATGTCTTACTGACATGTTATTGTGATAGACTGATATGTTATTTTGTCTAACTGACATGTTATTATGTCTTACTGACATGTTATTGTGATAGACTGATATGTTATTTTGTCTAACTGACATGTTATTATGTCTAACTGACATGTTATTATGTCCAACTGACATGCTATTATGTCTAACTGATATGTTATTATGTCTAACTGACATGCTATTATGTCTAACTGACATGCTGTTATGTCCAACTGACATGTTATTATGTCTAACTGACATCCTATTATGTCTAACTGACATGTTATTATGTCCAACTGACATGTTATTATGTCCAACTGACGTGTTATTATGTCCAACTGACATGTTATTATGTCTAACTGACATGTTATTATGTTTAACTGACATGTTATTATGTCTAACTGACGTGCTATTATGTCTAACTGACATGTTATTTTGTCTAACTGACATGTTATTTTGTCTAACTGACATGTTATTATGTCTAACTGATATGTTATTATGTCCAACTGACGTGTTATTATGTCCAACTGACATGTTATTATGTCTAACTGACATGTTATTATGTTTAACTGACATGTTATTTTGCCTAACTGACATGTTATTATGTCCAACTGACATGTTATTTTGGCCAATTGACGTGTTATTATGTCCAACTGACATGTTATTATGTCTAACTGACATGTTATTATGTTTAACTGACATGTGATTATGCCTAACTGACGTGCTATTTTGTCTAACTGACATGTTATTTTGTCTTACTGACATGTTATTATGTCTAACTGACATGTTATTATGTCTAACTGACATGCTATTATGTCTAACTGACATGTTATTATGTCTAACTGACATGTTATTATGCTTAACTGACATGTTATTATGTCTAACTGACATGCTATTTTGTCTAACTGACATGTTATTATGTTTAACTGACATGTTATTATGTTTAACTGACATGTTATTTTGTCTAACTGACATGTTATTTTGTCTAACTGACATGTTATTTTGTCTAACTGACATGCTATTATGTCTAACTGACATGTTATTGTGATAGACTGACATGTTATTTTGTCTAACTGACATGTTATTTTGTCTAACTGACATGTTATTATGTCTAACTGACATGCTATTATGTCCAACTGACATGTTATTATGTCTAACTGACATGTTATTGTGTCTAACTGACATGTTATTGTGTCTAACTGACATGTTATTATGTCTAACTGACATGTTATTGTGATAGACTGACATGCTATTATGTCTAACTGACATGGTATTGTGTCTAACTGACATGTTATTGTGATAGACTGACATGTTATTTTGTCTAACTGACATGTTATTTTGTCTAACTGACATGTTATTATGTCTAACTGACATGTTATTGTGATAGACTGACATGCTATTATGTCTAACTGACATGTTATTGTGTCTAACTGACATGTTATTGTGATAGACTGACATGTTATTTTGTCTAACTGACATGTTATTATGTCTTACTGACATGTTATTGTGATAGACTGATATGTTATTTTGTCTAACTGACATGTTATTATGTCTTACTGACATGTTATTGTGATAGACTGATATGTTATTTTGTCTAACTGACATGTTATTATGTCTAACTGACATGTTATTATGTCCAACTGACATGCTATTATGTCTAACTGATATGTTATTATGTCTAACTGACATGCTATTATGTCTAACTGACATGCTATTATGTCCAACTGACATGTTATTATGTCTAACTGACATCCTATTATGTCTAACTGACATGTTATTATGTCTAACTGACATGTTATTATGTCCAACTGACATGTTATTTTGTCTAACTGACATGCTTTTATGTCTAACTGACATGTTATTATGTCTAACTGACATGCTATTGTGTCTAACTGACATCCTATTATGTCTAACTGACATGTTATTATGTCTAACTGAACATGCTATTATGTCTAACTGACATGCTATTATGTCTAACTGACATGCTATTATGTCTAACTGAACATGCTATTATGTCTAACTGACATGCTATTATGTCTAACTGACATGTTATTATGTCTAACTGACATGTTATTATGTCCAACTGACATGTTATTATGTCTAACTGACATGCTATTTTGTCTAACTGACATGTTATTATGTCCAACTGACATGTTATTATGTCTAACTGACATGCTATTTTGTCCAACTGACATGCTATTATGTCTAACTGACATGTTATTATGTCCAACTGACATGCTATTATGTCTAACTGACATGTTATTATGTCTAACTGACATGTTATTATGTCCAACTGACATGTTATTTTGTCTAACTGACATGTTATTTTGTCTAACTGACATGTTATTATGTCTAACTGACATGCTATTATGTCTAACTGATATGTTATTATGTCTAACTGACATGCTATTTTGTCTAACTGACATGCTATTATGTCCAACTGACATGTTATTTTGTCTAACTGACATGTTATTATGTCTAACTGACATGCTATTATGTCTAACTGACATGCTATTATGTCTAACTGACATGTTATTTTGTCTAACTGACATGTTATTATGTCTAACTGACATGCTATTATGTCCAACTGACATGTTATTTTGTCTAACTGACATGTTATTATGTCTAACTGACATGTTATTATGTCTAACTGATATGCTATTATGTCTAACTGACATGCTATTATGTCTAACTGACATGTTATTTTGTCTAACTGACATGATATTGTGATAGACTGACATGCTATTAGATGGTTTTGAAAATAAACCTCATTTTGTCATGTAATTAATCATAGTTCCGTTAGTTCCGTGATTATTTGGAATGATAGCAAAATAATGCGAATTATGCATCAAGCGCAACTGAGTCCTTTTAAATGCTGGGGAAGTAGGCATTTTACAAGATGCGATGTCTATATAAATTCAGCAATTTTTGGACTAGGGCACATATGCAATAGTTCATAGTAGTCAAATTCTCCAGGCCGAATACAGGGGTTCACTGACGTAATGTATCCCTACACTGTATTTTGATTGGATGTCCGTCGGCATGGCCGAGGAGTTCCGAATGCGAATTTAAATGATCAAAGTAGTACCAGGTCTGAGCACTATCATTCAATGTTCTGGAACGTGAGAAATAGTCCTAAAGCAGCCTTTGATATTGGATACTAAGCTTCAACTTTTGACAGACACAAAATGCGATTACTGATGAAATTAATGAAGAAAATATGTACTTTGAAATGTGGAACTTATATGCTCAAAGCGTATGATTTTTATCCAATCGACTCATGCAGAAAGGCACCAGATTTATGACTATGGGAGATCATTATTCAATCACTTTCCAAAATGCACTTTACCCGACACTCGTGGATGTACGTATCTATACCGCACGTCGAGTTTTTGTTTATAACTGCAGTAACTTGGGAAGTTCATGCAACTAGTCCTACTTGTGTGTGGTTCTATGTCAAAGACCACTAAATATATTTCCCATATATTCTAGACTGAATTACACACGAAATAACACAGATTTCTTGCGTTTCACGACCACCAACACTTATATTGGATAAAAATTCTACTTGTGTACTATACATTAAACAACGTTAAAAAAAATGTTACTTCACTTTTGAGAAAAATGGTTGAACGTTACCACTTTGTATTCGATAAAGTTACAAAATACCGCGCAGAAATACAAACAATGTGGCGGAAATGTGAACAATAAAAAGTAGATCAAGATCATGTTAAGCAAGTTATTTTTAACCACAAACCATTCAGGTTCCAAACCTACAAACAAAGTAGCCAACAGTCTGATGTGGTATAACCATGATGCTTTGACTCGCTGCTAAGTGGTCATGAAAACACATGTATTTCTTAGTACTCACTTTCAAATTGGTGTAATTTGTCCAAATTGCTCAATCGGACCTCCTCGCCATTTTCCATCTTAGACAACCTCGGATGTATTTTCAATTTAGGAGTAAATCCTAAGGACTTGACATTTAGGAAGATTATTTATGCAATAAATAATACACTTCACTTGGAATCAATCAGAATTTAGTTATACCGGCTTACATCCGGGGTTGTTTTTGATGGAAAATGACGGAGGAGTTAGGATTGTAAATTGCTGTGGCGTAGCTTTAGATACCAGTCGAAACTTACTAATGTACTAGTATATTAGCCTGCTACTTCTTAGTTATTTAGAAACATGTTTATAGTGTTTTCTAATGAATACATACATTTTTGTAGTATCACTTAAGATTTCTGACACAATTTTGAATGGCTTTCCAATATTTACTCTTCATGATTGAAACCGGAATTTGTTCGGGCGCAATTACATTATTTAGATTAATATCAACAAAGGTTCAGTACAAACACTCTCTCTGTATTTTTTTCAGTGGGGCCGTCATTGGAAACGCGATTGGAGTAGTTGGCTGACGACAAGCATGGACATTGAATAATTATTATCGCTTAAATTGTTGTAATATTGCATACGACAAATAAAAACTTGAGGAAAACTTTTGATGATGATGATGATGATGATGATGATGATGATGATGATGATGATGATGATGATGATGATGATGATGATGATAATGATGATGATGATGATGATGATGATGATGATGATGATGATGATGATGATGATGATGATGATGATGATGATGATGATGATGATGATGATGATGATGATGATGATGATGACGATGATGATGATGATAATGATGATGATGATGATAATGATGATGATAACACTGTATACAAAATGTGATTTCCATTTAGAAATATGATTGTTGGTACTTAATTATATTTTAACTAGTAAAGGGGCACAATATATATTCATGCACGTTTTTTTTTTAAATTTAATTGCATGTCTATGCACCAGTCAATTGCAACCACGCCCCCCACCCCCCCCACCCCCAGATCCGGGGGTATACCGGGGATAGCCGGGGAAATGGGCCGTATTTTTACCTTCCAGGTGGCCCCGCAGTGCCAGGTGAATGCAGTGGTTTTGTCTTCTTGCCAAATATAGCGGGAAATCGGCCTTATTTTACCAGCAGTTCGTCCCCGCAGTGCGGAGATTTTGCCCGGGCTTGGCTGGACCGAAAGTCAAAGTCCCCGCTATTTCCCGGACCTGGGGGCCGTGGTTACAATTGAGTGGTGCATTATGTTTAACTCATTTTAATGATAAAAAAGCAAATGATCATTCTCCCAATGAAGCTTAAAGTTTTAACTTTGTACTTTTTAGGCTTGAGCTTTAGCTTTTGGAGTTAAAAACATACTCGTATGTACCAGATTTTGATAGAAAACATACTCGTATGTACCAGATGTTGATAGAAAACATACTCGTATGTACCAGATGTTGATAGAAAACATACTCGTATGTACCAGATGTTGATAGAAAACATACTCGTATGTACCAGATGTTGATAGAAAACATACTCGTACGTACCAGATGTTGATAGAAAACATACTCGTACGTACCAGATGTTGATAGAAAACATACTCGTACGTACCAGATGTTGATAGAAAACATACTCGTATGTACCAGATGTTGATAGAAAACATACTCGTATGTACCAGATGTTGATAGAAATCAGTTTGTGATAATGATTAATTAACAAAATATTTTCAAGATTGTTCAGAAGTACGAATAAGTAACAGTTAGCGTATATTCACAATAAATAAACTTATAAAAACGGCTATGAAAGAGAAAACTCGTTTAACCTGAAAAGTTCCTGGAAGCTCTGCTTGTAAACTCAATTGAAATATGGGTAATCAGATACGCAATACATAATACTTAATGTGGGGTTCTCCCTTTGCTACTGCTCTAGCATTGAATAAGCTAAATTGACGAAATGTACCCAGTAACATTGAGTCCACCTCTTGGTACGCTATGTTATTTCCCTCTGCATTGATATGTTTTATAATTGTTGCGACAAGTGTGAAATTATATGCTTATAAACTTACCTGAAATAAACTCGTGTTTTCACTGACCGTTCTAAGGCGGCGATGCCATCATTTATTAATGACGCTATTCTGCCGCGTGCGTGGCCTGTTTCTGGCGAATGTACGCTTGTGTCTCTCGTTAAGTGTCGTATGGACCCTTGCCTCGTGCATCTAAACATAGTTTATTTTTACAATTGATATCGCAGAACCTTTAGAGGTGATTGCAAGATGTGTACACAGTCAATGTCGTCATTCGTCCGTCGTTTACTTTTTCTAGGTACGACTTGATAACGTGTTGACCATATAACCACTGTATACAGGTAAACCATTGCGCGGATATCAGAACCTGTTATTTCTTATGTTTGAAATGAGTATACTCCGTAAATGATGGGCAAGTGATTATGGATTGTCACACAAGTAACCTTTGTAAAAATTGAGAATTCTTTTCCAAATCAACTGGCGAACTCAGATAAGATACGTGTTCTAGATGATAAGTCGTAATGATGTATATATCGTAACTGTTAGTTATTTTCACTGTCTAAGCTTTAACGTGTGCGAAAACATAATGCTTGGAGGCACATTTATTCTCGGAGTACTTCTGGTCCTTATACCAGGTAAAAGGCAGACATACATTAGATTCAATAAAATATAAAATCACACTAGCTTGTATTGGTAATTATAGGCTTGTTTTGAGGTAATATTTTATATGCCGATTTTATGCCGATTCTAGGACCATCTGGCGTGGATTATCGCCACAATATCCAGTTTAATTTTGTAAATTTATATGTTATAGTCTTGTTTTTGACATCCAGAAACTGCCAATAATGTCAGCAGACAATGTTACTCAAATGCATGGTGTGCAGCGGTTCTACAGTCGCTCGACATTTTGAACAGTCAATATATTAAATCTGATTGAAATTAAATTTCCGATTATTTCTGTGTCAAGATTGACCCAAATGTCCCACACATATTTATGTGTAATGGTTCAAAGTTTACGAACAGGCCGGTATAACATCAATTGTATGCTTTGTACTTCAGACATTTCAGGGTTGATCGTATTTTACATGCTTTTAAACTGGCAAATGCCTTGATTAAAAGTGAGTTTATTATTCTCGATTATTGATTATTAAGGTTATCGCCAAGATATCGTTTCTGTTAAAGAATAAAGTCGATATTTATAACATCGTATCCCACGGTTAAGTGACGTCATGACTATTCCATCAGGGGCAGTGTTACTAACAGTCTCAAGTTTGAGTCCTGGGGCAATGATTACTAACAGTCTCAAGTCTGAGTCCTGGGGCAATGATTACTGACAGTCTCAAGTATAAGTTCTAGGGCAATGATTACTAATAGTCTCAAGTCTGAGTTCTGGGGCAGTGATTACTAACAGTCTCAAGTCTGAGTCCTGGGGCAGTGATTACTGACAGTCTCAAGTCTGAGTCCTGGGGCAGTGATTACTAACAGTCTCAAGTCTGAGTCCTGGGGCAGTGATTACTGACAGTCTCAAGTCTGAGTCCTGGGGCAGTGATTACTGACAGTCTCAAGTCTGAGTCCTGGGGCAGTGATTACTGACAGTCTCAAGTCTGAGTCCTGCGGCAATGATTACTAATAGTCTCAAGTCTGAGTCCTGGGGCAATGACTACTAACGGTCTCAAGTCTGAGTCCTGGGGCAATGATTACTAATAGTCTGAAGTCTGAGTCCTAGGGCAATGATTACTAACAGTCTCAAGTCTGAGTCCTGGGGCAGTGATTACTGACAGTCTCAAGTCTGAGTCCTGGGGCAGTGATTACTGACAGTCTCAAGTCTGAGTCCTGCGGCAATGATTACTAATAGTCTCAAGTCTGAGTCCTGGGGCAATGACTACTAACGGTCTCAAGTCTGAGTCCTGGGGCAATGCTTACTAATAGTCTGAAGTCTGAGTCCTAGGGCAATGATTACTAACAGTCTCAAGTCTGAGTCCTGGGGCAATGATTACTAACAGTCTCAAGTCTGAGTCCTGGGGCAATGATTACTAACAGTCTCAAGTCTGAGTCCTGGGGCAATGATTACTAACAGTCTCAAGTCTGAGTCCTAGGGCAATGATTACTAACAGTCTCAAGTCTGAGTCCTGGGGCAATGATTACTAACAGTCTCAAGTCTGAGTCCTAGGGCAATGATTACTAACAGTCTCAAGCCTGAGTCCTGGGGCAGTGATTACTAACAGTCTCAAGTCTGAGTCCTGGGGCAATGATTACTAATAGTCTCAAGTCTGAGTCCTGGGGCAATGATTACTAACAGTCTCAAGTCTGAGTCCTGGGGCAATGATTATTAACAGTCTCAAGTCTGAGTCCTAGGGCAATGATTACTAACAGTCTCAAGTCTGAGTCCTGGGGCAATGATTACTAACAGTCTCAAGTCTGAGTCCTGGGGCAATGATTACAAGTCTGAGTCATGGGGCAGTGATTACTAACAGTCTCAAGTCTGAGTCCTAGGGCAATGATTACTAACAGTCTCAAGTCTGAGTCCTGGGGCAATGATTACTAATAGTCTCAAGTTTGAGTCCTGGGGCAATGATTACTAACGGTCTCAAGTCTGAGTCCTGGGGCAATGATTACTAACAGTCTCAAGTCTGAGTCCTGGGGCAATGATTACTAACAGTCTCAAGTCTGAGTCCTGGGCCAATGATTACTAATAGTCTCAAGTCTGAGTCCTAGGGCAATGATTACTAATAGTCTCAAGTCTGAGTCCTGGGGCAATGATTACTAATAGTCTCAAGTCTGAGTCCTAGGGCAATGATTACTAATAGTCTCAAGTCTGAGTCCTGGGGCAATGATTACTAACAGTCTCAAGTCTGAGTCCTGGGGCAATGATTACTAATAGTCTCAAGTCTGAGCCCTGGGGCAATGATTACTAATAGTCTCAAGTCTGAGTCCTAGGGCAGTGATTACTCATAGTCTCAAGTCTGAGTCTTGGGGCAATGATTACTAATAGTCTCAAGTCTGAGTCCTAGGGCAGTGATTACTAACAGTCTCAAGTCTGAGTCCTAGGGCAGTGATTACTAACAGTCTCAAGTCTGAGTCCTGGGGCAATGATTACTAACAGTCTCAAGTCTGAGTCCTATGGCAATGATTACTAACAGTCTCAAGTCTGAGTCCTGGGGCAATGATTACTAACAGTCTCAAGTCTGAGTCCTAGGGAAATGATTACAAACAGTCTCAAGTCTGAGTCCTGGGGCAATGATTACTTACAGTCTCAAGTCTGAGTCCTGGGGCAATGATTACTAACAGTCTCAAGTCTGAGTCCTAGGGCAATGATTACTAACAGTCTCAAGTCTGAGTCCTCGGGCAGTGATTACTAACAGTCTCAAGTCTGAGTCCTGGGGCAGTGATCACTAACAGTCTCAAGTGTGAGTCCTGGGGCAGTGATTACTAATAGTCTCTAGTCTGAGTCCTAGGGCAATGATTACTGACAGTCTCAAGTCTGAGTCCTAGGGCAATGATTACTGACAGTCTCAAGTCTGAGTCCTAGGGCAATGATTACTGACAGTCTCAAGTCTGAGTCCTGGAGCAATGAGTACTAACAGTCTCAAGTCTGAGTCCTGGGGCAGTGATTACTAACAGTCGCAAGTCCAAGTCTAGACTCAGACTCACAAAAGTATTTTATAAGGGAGGAAAAAAAACATATTCTTTTTTTTTATTCCATCTCTTTTACATAAATGTATGTAAATAATAGAAAAAAATTCAAACAGTAATAAATTTCAGCACATTTTACCATTAATGCTCTGATAAAAGGAAATTTGCAATGAAATGAAGTTTTGTCAAAATGGGTATAGAGTCTGAACTCAGACTTGAGACTGTTCGTAATCACTGCCCCAGACTCAAGACCCAATATGCCAAAACTTCATTTCGTTGTAACTTTCCTTCTAGCAAAGCATTGATGGTGAAATTTGCTGAAATTTGTAACCATTTGAATGTTGTTTTATTAGTGACATATATCTTTGTAAAATAAATCAAATAAAAATGTTTTTTGAGTCTGAGTCTAGACTTGGACTTTCAATCTTGAAGAGACTGTTCGTAATCATGGCCACAGAACACGGTATTAAAATAGGCAATGACGTCATTACCTCTTGCGGTTCATGCAATATGAATGCCTAGTGTTTTCTTTAAAATAGCATTACGAGTAAACATACTTTTAAACTGGCAAATTCCATGATTTAAAATCCGAGCGCAGATATGTACATTTGAGATTAAGCAACTGCTGATTAATGCAAAACGCCCTTAGTTACACACATGTTTATAAATTAAAGTATCAGTCTAAGAATGACTATGCCCCTATATCTCCCAGATCCCAGCCTGGCCACTGACTGTCCGGATGGCTGGATGGCGTTCAACGCTTCATGCTACTTGTTTGCACACGACAATATGCACTACGTAGAAGCAGAGGTAAGAATACTTTATAATTTGTAATTTCTCACCCAGGAAGATTCTTGAAAAAATACTAGGCCGTAGTAAACCAGCGGGATAACTAGTGTCCAAATGGTTGGAAATTTCGCCATATAGTAGAGATTGTTTTTGTTTTAATTGTCGTTGGGTTAATCCTGAGTCAGTGCAGATTTTCGAAGGGAATATTATAGCCATACACAGTATTACGTTAGAGGGGGCGTAACTTAATTAGGGGCGTCATCTTTTGACAATCGAAATTTATTTGGTTGAAAGTGTTGGAAGTAAACAAATATGCCCGAAATGCACAATTTCGGATTAGAAATTGGGGGTGGGGGTGGGGGGTGGGGGGTCATAAGTACAATGATTTGGGTCCATATACATAATTTCGAGGTCACAGCAAACGGCATCATGACGTTACGGCGTTCTTCCAACACCTTCAATGAAACATCATGAGGCTCACAAAGGAACTCAAAGACGACAGTTGGATGACTACTTTATGCACCAGTCAATTGTTACCACGACATCCAAGGTCTGGGGGTATACCGGGGATAGCCGGGTAAATGGGCCGCGTTTTTACCATCCCGGTGGCCCCGCAGTGCCGGGTGAATGCGGTGGTTTTGTATTCGCGCCAAATATAGCGGAGAGTGTGCCTGACTAAGAGTCCCTGGGGGCATTTGGCGGGGAAATGACCATCAGTTAGTTCCCGCCGGGCGGGGGTTTCACCTTGGCTTGGCTAGAGCGAAAGTCAAAGTCCCCGCTATTTCCCGGACCTGGAGGGGCCTTGGTTACAATTGACTGGTGCATTAACAACGAGATCAATTGTCATGCAGATAATAACAACCTTTGTGCCTGTGCGATCGAAGAAGTTCTGCATTTTGGTTTAATAAGATGGCGTTGAGGTGTCATGCGTATTTATAGTTTTATCTTCGTTTAATTTAACTTGTTACGTATCGCGTTTGAACGACTCGGTAACTAGTTCAATCTGCTGACGTAACGTTTGAACGACTCGGTAACTGGTTCAATCTACTGACGTAACGTTTGAACGGCTCGGTAACTGGTCCAATCTACTGACGTAACGTTTGAACGGCTCGGTAACTAGTTCAATCTACTGACGTAACGTTTGAACGGCTCGGTAACTAGTTCAATCTACTGACGTAACGTTTGAACGACTCGGTAACTAGTTCAATCTACTGACGTAACGTTTGAACGACTCGGTAACTAGTTCAATCTACTGACGTAACGTTTGAACGGCTCGGTAACTAGTTCAATCTACTGACGTAACGTTTTGCTATTTTTGATATAGTAAAAAAAAACTTGATGATGATATTTGAAGACTGATACAATTCAGCCCAACGTAACACAGACTCTTAAAAAATATAATTACAAATCGATTTAAATCAACTTAACAAAGCGCTATTTGAAGAGATAAAAACAATATTAGCGATAATTTGGCCCTTTATAAACTGTAGAATTTGTAGCCACGTAGGTATTAATTGAAAAAAAACAAAACCATGTCCATGGCATGTATAAAGGTAAATATCAAATTAATAGCTAGGTGGCTATAACTCCCTCAGTTTAAAGAGCGCAAAACTATCGCTAATATTGTTTTATTTGGCTTCGCTCACTCCGCCCATTCTTAATCATTAAGATTTTAACTCGTGTTATCTAACTATAACTTATAAGAGTAGGCGGATTCAGCGCAGCATATATTGTATTCTTATACCGTTATTCGTTATTTTTTATCGCCCGTATCAGAAATACTGCGAGCACCTTCACTCCCACCCCGTGCGTATCGATTCACAGGAGGAGAGTATATTTCTGACCAGCTTTCTGGCCGACATCAAAGGTAACTTTAAATGGAAACTTTTAGCATTTGTCACATAATCAAAATAGTTTATAGAAAACTCATCTCGAAGACGAAATGATCGTAATTTGAAAAAAGTAAAACAGAAAATTACGAAATTCGATCGGTTGAGTTGATATTATCCGAACTCGTATGATAGTAATCAGACTTTGTATCTTCAAATTCCAAATGTATTGAATACACTGAGGTGTTCGTAGTCACAATTAATTACTGGATATATAATCTCCCTTTAAATCATATATAATAAATGTAATGCTGAAGTTGTTTTTGTAAGGTGTTCTTTAATATGATCTTGACCATAAAAAGGGTATTTGAAGTGCCAGTAAAAAAACGTTATTTTGTGAGAGAGGTGGTGAGAAAATTTGACAACGAAATTAGCGAAACTTTATAATCTTTTCCGAAGTATTGATCTTTCATCGTATTTGACAAACTTTTTATTTTACACTAAGACTTGCTTTTATACTGTTTTCATGTTTATGAAAATGTCAAATCCTCTTTCACATCTGTTATTTTCATTGTTTGTGATAAAGGTCCTTAATGCCCTTAATAAGGCTACCGGATGGTAAGCCGGGGCCCTTATGGACGTTGATGTAACAATCATATAACAGGTGTACATGCTTCAGATCCCTACCACTGGATTGGACTGAACGATGACGTCATTGAGGGTCTGTGGAAGTGGCACGACACGGACAAGGTCCCGACGTTTACGAACTGGTATCCCGGGCAACCGGACGGGCATAGAAACGCGAACTGTGCCATTATCCACGCCTCACTGCATTATAAGTGGAGCGACCAGGGCTGCCAGGAGAGCTACAAACCTCTCTGCGAGAAAGTGTCAGTATATACAGATTTCCATCGACACGAGAATGTGTCAGTTTATTGTTCAGAACCTTGTTTGGTATTTGCACTTATTTGAGGGTCAATGAACGTCTAGGATTTGCCAAATTATCTTTAGTGTATTTTCATATAGATCATTATTGATCAACTATTACGTATTTGACGAAATACAGAGACAATCGTGGTATCAATACCAGACAATTGAAGACAATATATGCCAGAATTCGATCAATATCAACAAAACTTGCCTAATATGAGTTTCGTCCGTTTTGATTGGTTAAAAAACCCGCCTAATGTAGGATTTGAGAAATGAGTCATTTTCATTGACAGTGAAACTCGCCTTATATGAGAAGTACGCTGGAAATTAATTTTAAAGGTAGCCATTTTGTTTTCCGTTTCCGACTATTTGAAAATGTTGGGCAGACACCATGAATTTGATTTTGTCCTCGGTCAGCTGTATTTGCATTCGCCCTTTTGGGCTCAGGCAAATACAGCCAACCTCGGAAAAATAACTAGGCCAATATGAAAACACCTAATTAATAACATTATAATAATGACGGTGGGGTCATTCATATTTTTGTCGCAAACTGTGAGTCAATATCCGGATCGTCACTGTGATGTCTGCTCATACTTCGGAAATCTTTAATAGATAGTTGGGCTGCGGTAAAATCAGGGTGATTTATGTGTCATCAGTGTGTGTATACCACGTGATAAATTGCTACATCGGAAGGCAACATTTTACTTCGAATGAAGACTTTAATTAACAAAGTTTACTTCACTGTTTCTTCACCATTGTAAATGAAATATAGCGCAGTCTACTCTCCATACGGAGCCCCGCCTTCGGTCCTTTACTAGTATTTGATTGAGCGTATAGTTTCATAAAACACTTCGACAAGTTTTCGACAAACCTTTCTATAAAACTGCCGTCCAGAAGGAGAACGGTTCCACAAATCAGAATTTTGTGAATGTTATAGGACGTTACGCCTTGTAACGCTTCCTTCTGTAACGGTTCCACAAATCAGAATTATGTGAATGTTATAGGGCGTTACGCCTTGTAACGCTTCCTACTGTAACGGCTCCACAAATCAGAATTATGTGAATGTTATAGGGCGTTACGCCTAGTTACTCTTCCTACTGTAACGGTTCCACAAATCAGAATTATGTGAATGTAATAGGGCGTTACGCTTTGTTGCTCTTCCTACTGTAACGGTTCCACAAATCAGAATTATGTGAATGTTATAGGGCGTTACGCCTTGTTACTCTTCCTACTGTAACGGTTTCACAAATCAGAATTATGTGAATGTAATAGGGCGTTACGCCTTGTTACTCTTCCTACTGTAACGGTTCCACAAATCAGAATTATGTGAATGTTATAGGGCGTTACGCCTTGTTACTCTTCCTACTGTAACGGTTCCACAAATCAGAATTATGTGAATGTTATAGGGCGTTACGCCTTGTTACGCTTCCTACTGTAACGGTTCCACAAATCAGAGTTATGTGAATGTTATAGGGCGTTGCGCAGTGTTACACTTTTTTTAAAGTAACTGTTCCAAAACTTTACACACATTTTCTTCATGTATTCATATGGCAATATACCGTGTTACACAACTGTTAAGTTGACATTGCATATGTCACAGAAGGCAGAAAGAAATAGATATTTATAAAAAAACAAAAATACATTTTCTTCCATTTTTTTTACCTTTTCCTAAACATCCATACATCGGAATTCCATGCATGTTACAACGCGATATACCTTGTTACACCAGGGTCATGATGTTACATGATTAACATTAAACAGAAGAAAACGATTCGATTTAATAGCATCATTTGCACCAAGTTACGTTTTGTACTGTTTTATTTTAAAAAGGTTCGACAAATCGAAATTCCATGCATGCTACAGGGCGTTACATATTGTTTGAACCCTTGTTACGTTGACGTACCATTAGTGACAGAAGGCACAAAAAGAACGTCCGATGTTTCAAATCACTTGGTTATGCTTGGTACTGAAACATAAATCCGCAAATCAGATATCAGACTGATCAGATTTTTGTCATACACGTATAATGAATATATCGTTATAGTAATTTTCCGAGTTATGCACCAGTCAATTGTAACCACGGCCCCTCCAGGTCCAGGGAATAGCGGGGACTCTGATTTTCGGTCCAGCCAACCCCGGGGACGAACAAATGGTAAAATCCCCGCAAAATGCCCCCACACCCCAGGGACTTAGGTAAGGCCTATTCCCTGTCATATTTAAAGCGAAGACAAATCCACCGCATTCACCCGGCACTGCGGGCCACCTGAAAGGTAAAAACACGGCCCATTTTCCCGGTGTACCCCCGGACCTGGTGGGGGGGGGGGCGTGGTTACAATTGACTGGTGCATTACTTTATCAAATATCTTCCACTGATTTCAACACTGTTACATGCTTGCTTATCTCGTAATATAAACATAGTGTCAGTACAACCACATTTTCTGTATTTTAAAAAAACTATTTTTTCAGCGGACTTGGTCACGAGGTTGAAGTAGTCGGCTAGCAGAATGCATGGATATTAACTAAGTACTGTCGACTGAAGTGTAATTTCAATGCCCATGAGAAATAAAAAATAATCTGGAAAAATACTTTTGCTCTACATTTGATTGTGACCCTCAATTTACGTTGTTTTACCTGTGACAAGATTTAGCAATACCATTCATGAACTGAGTATAGTTGTGATGAGGAAACAACAATCAACATTTACATTTCCTTAACATCGAATATACGAAACAATAATTAGTATTTTACAAACAGTAAATACTCCTTACTTATGAAAGAATGTGTAGGTTATGAGTTTTGAAGTCATAGGGTCATATATTATAATTATTATACATATAAATGTATACGTACGCTATAAAAAAATATGTACATCGTTTGTTTCATATTTGACATGAATCTATTGTTCATGCGTCTTCAATAGAAGGCACGTCGTTAATGTTTGTAATAATGCCTCGTCTTTGGAACTCGGTCAGTGCCTTCATTCTGCAGAAGTTGATCAGCGCTCTCTGCGTAACAAACCCGAGACTTTTGGGCTCAAGCCAGCTCCGCCGGTCTGTTCCGGCATTTATGCCCAGGATTCGCTTCTTCCTTTTCTTTTCAACTCGAACCCGCGCGACAGCAAAATCCAAAGTATAGAGGCATGAAACGGCTTCTAAACTAGCGCTTTCCTTTGAAATCGCGATCATTCCGAAGTGGATCGTGCCGGAACTTAGTTCTTCCCCAAATGTGAACTCGAAGATATTTACATCAATTTCTTTTGCAAACCGAATTCCGCTGATTTTAGCGTAAATGTTTTTCCCATTTATCGTAAATCTCTCACTAATTTTGTGCAAGAGACTGTCCAGCTCAGACGAGGCGATTCCGTTAAAATCCTGAACATCACAGGTTTCATTCCACCGGGTAAAATACTCGTTCTGAAGCTTTTCTTGTAGCTGTTCAGCCTCGGTCTTGCAGATCTTCACAGCTTCCATTGCTGAACTGATGTGAGCTCTCGCCGAACCAGTGCTCGGAGTTTCGGTGCCGTTTTCAATGGAGTGGAAATAGATCGGGGAATGGGTGGGATCAATTTGAAAGCCTGCAATATTTAATAAATACATGTTTTTGCAAAGGCTGCCTGGTAGAGAACCTTGCACTGGCGTAGCTCGACGAAGGCACTTTATAGGCCCGAGTAAAAGTTAAACAAATGCAATTAAACCAGTAAGTTACTTTTTTAAAATTTCAATATATATGATGGAAAAGCACCTGAGCATATCCTTTATTGAAAATCGCGGGGAGCATGTCCCCAAAACCACCCTAGTCAACCGGCCCTGCACATCAATTCTGGTCTAGCTACGCCCTTGCCTTGTGTCACGTACGTAAATATCAGAAAAGAAATTTGTGATTGCGATAAAGCAGAAATTCGCAAATAGCCACTTTTTTATGCTTTCTTATCATATAAAAATCTATGACTATTTCTCTATAGTATGTTTGATGCGTTTTGGGAACAACAAATTCTTCACTGTGATGTCCGCTCATGCTGTGGATACCTTACATTTTCAGTTGGGGTGCGGTAAAATCATTGTGATTCAGAGGTTTTTGTAATGCAGCGTATTGTTTATTAAATTATTAAATTAGTTATTTTCTCAGGCACCGCCGCATCCGTTTCTTTATACCGCTCTAGTTTTTCCGATTCGATCTTTTTTTCTAATTTTACAAATCACATTTTTTTCATTCTTAAATCAACTGATTTTTAGTGAAGTGTAACCTCAAAATCAGTCTGGACTATTGAAGCGCAGTCAGCTGTTTTATGGCGGTCAAGATCGATATTGCAAGATAGTGATTTAAAGTGAAAGTAGAAATACCGCAACAACAAAAGTTCGTTTTTGGATAAATACACGTCTTACTCAACGAGTTCACAACGGTAGGGAAGATATTTCAAGCTACTCTGTGTAATGCATGGGCATGTTTGCATGTCGGTCTGTATTTAACGTGTTTTAGCGGGGGAATTTTCGTAGTTATTGAACCTCTTCATTGTTTCGTAATTGGCGTTTTCAGTGTTGAGTCTGCGCATTTCGTCTGATTATGTTAGAATTGTATCAATATCTGGCATAAAAGTTGCATTTTTCTTGTAGCTTAGTCTTTTACCTTTTTGGAAGTGTAAAAATAAAGCATTTTGTCTATATTGAAATATTTTACATTGTTAAGGGCAACTGTGGTTTTGGGGATTTCTGGGGACGTGGGGACCTTGTCTTTTATATATATAATGATATTTTTCAAGTTATACTCTTAGAAATTTATTGAAATGTCTTATTATCAATTTTAATTATTTTTGTTGAATTGTTGAAACCGGACACTGGGTTTTATACACACTTACCCTCGAAACCGGACACTGGGTTTTATACACACTGACACTTGGATCACGTTACAAGAGTACTTGTTCAGTTCAAACTTTAAGTACTGGTTCGACTTTTAACAAATACATGAAACCTAGTCATTAATTCGTTTCTTTCGATAAATGAAAGCTTAAATGAAGTGTTAAAATGTAGTTCAGATTACTTCATTTTATTGATCTTCAGCCTGTTAATAATACGTACAAACATTCAGTCTTTCATTTTCGTTTAACAATATTTCACCATATTTAATTTTAACCTGAGGCAGCAGTAAATACTAATATCATTTATATTTAACTCATGAAAAACGCCAGTTAAAACGACTAACTTAAACGGGTTTCTTTAATAGGTAAAGCTGTATGTGAGGCCGCATTGGTTTTAAATCCAATTATTTTTGTTCTATAAAGTCGACAAATAACATGCATGTGTAGATCATTAATCTTTGCATTAGAATATATGGCGCTGTTAGAGTTTTTGTTGTCGATACCTTTCACTTGCCGTAGTAATCTTCTTGTCTCTAGTGCGCTAGAAGTCTCCCCGTATGTATTCTCTTAGGAAATAGAGTCCATCTATTTCATATTTCAAACGTAAAAAGTAGGTTTGAGTAATAATGTGTTATCAGATCTAAATACTCAAACAGAAAGTTACGAATCAGGTTAGTATGAGACCGTGTGCACAACACTCGTATCAAGAACAGATAAATCATCGAAGCTAAGTCTAAGAAGATGCAGGAAGAAATACATTCATATTCACGATTGTCTACATACCAGCTTCTCTGCTTCTATCATATCTTGTCGATGAAGTACCCATTTCGATATCCTTCAATTTAATACTGAGATATGCACAATAAAACTTTTATCTGTTTTTTTTTTTAAATTCTTTCTGAAAGAATAATTATAAAGTTCGTATAAATAATTTTCGAAAGTCGAAAATCCCAAGCTTACTTATTATAGCTACAGAAAACCAGTTATATAATATTCCTATTTTAAGACAACTTTTCAAATTTTCTATTAAAAGTCAAGCTTATTCCGTTCGATAGTAGAAAACTCCACGCTTACTAATTATAGCTATGGAAAACCAGTTATATAATGTAACATACCTATTTTAAGACAACTTTTCCAATTTTCTATTAATATTCAAGCTTGTTCCGCACGAAACTTTATGAAACACAGGTTACAGCACTTCGGATAACATTCTAAAGGCTCCAGGTTAGATTTATTTCTACACTAATTTATATTTATCTTCATTTATATCTGCGAATGTTAACGACTTATTATCTCGTTCCCCCACGCTAAGTTATCACACACAGTCGTGGGAACGAGTTTGTAAGTCGTGGCCAAGAGATAAAAAACATTAAATCCACAAATGTCACCTCTAGACTCTAGTGAATGTATCTTAAGGTGAATTGCTTCCATGAAAATATTGCTACTAGCTACATTTAATTGACTGAGTGTTGCGTTTCTTTTTTAAGGTACTCGCTCATGTTTTGTAAATATGCAAGTTTTTTAGGCCGTATTTGAATTAGGATACCAAAAGCTGTAACCCTTCAGCAAATTTTGATATTCGCCCAAACTTCGTCTTTGAGAAGCACATTTTGAGGAAGTATTTCAAAAAGGACTTTTTACAAGCGATAGATACCCTGCATGTTTACATAATGAAAATTATTTTGCTGCGAAATTGTGAAGTTACTATATCGACAACTTTACAGCACTACCGGTTTAATTACTAGTATATTTGAATTACAACATATTCACGCGTTAAATCCGGTTTGCACCCGGTGCGCCCATCCCCCTAAAATCGTTTGAATTTCAATATCGAAGAAAAAAGGACTAAAAATTATTACACTCTTCTTGGTACACCCAGCCGCCAACAATTTAATCTACTTCAATTTCTGCATGTCGAGGGAGGGGCTAATGTCAAAACGTTGTGCACATAAAATACGCCCCCTCTAACGTCAATTACTGGATCCACCCCTGCTATACACTCGGTTACCTGTATTGTCTCACCGTTGCCATTTTTATAAATAATGTATTACTAGTAAACAACCTACAACTATAATACAATTGTCTTACATATGATAACAGATCAATAAGTAAATAAAAATAGCATGTTAATGGTGAAAAGTCTTTATTATAAACTATACACATGGGTTTAAGAGATTTCAAAATGTAAAATCATACAAAATGTAGATGTCCATGTTTATTGCGATATGTTTTAGGGCGTGTCGTTATAACCTTAATTAACACTAGCGGATTTAGAGGAGGGAGGGGTGGCTAGAGAGTAATATGTTACGCTAAATGCACCATTTCTCAAACGATAAGTTACACCCCCTCTTATGTCGATTCCTGGACCCGCCCCTGGTTAACACATTGATGTAGGATTGCAGGCACGTGGCGGTGAATTGAAACCTATAAAAAAAATAGTTAAAAAGAGTATCTCAAAAATGACCGCCGTGTTAGAACATTGGGGTTCGGAAGGTCCCAATATACCATCAGAATACGTTTTAGTTGTATCGTTTAACACTTTAAACACTGTACACATTGACTTGAACAACAGCCGCCATGAGGGGTTTAATTGAAACCGATAAAATAATTCTTCACTTTATTAAATTTTGTTTGTCTTCTATTTTTCATCAAATTTTGTTAATTTTACTAACTAATTCAAGGCGCCTTCAATGGTCTTTATGTAAGTGGGTATTTGATGTGAATATAGCGGCAATTATACTCACTCGCTATTATATAGAGCTATATTGTATAGCGACGCGGTAGAGTGTCCGCATGCAGAGCGACAGGTCGTGGGTTCGAACCCCGACAGGTGCAGAGAGCAATTTGTGCAGTATGTTAAATTTGTCATTGCAAACTGACCTTTCTCTTCGAAATTGGAGAACGAAATTCTAAATAGACTGGGTATGTGTAACTGGGTATTTGATGTGAATATAGCGGCAATTATACTATCTCGCTTTAGGGCAAGTTTTTATTGCGACACGGTATAGTGTACGCATGTAAAGCGAAACCCCGACAGGTGCACATAGCAGTTTGTGCAGTGTGTTACATTTATCAACTGCAATGTCTGTTTCTATGTTACCTTGTTCTTTGATAAAGTACCGATTTGTGATTTCGCAATATACATGTACAAAAATAACAACATTTAACCTCGATGTTTTTAGTAACGACCAAAATCTCAGAATTGTTATTTATAGCATGTAAAAACCCATATGTACATGTGTTACTATAACTAGACAAATTTTCCATTTCTCTATAAATAGTCTATTAAGCCCTGTCACCACGGTCGTTGGAATTACCGAAACCCGAAATTATGGAAAAAACCGAAACACCCTTTCATTTTCCTAAGTATATATCGTATAAGTATTTCGGTATTTTGGTATTCCACCGACCACACCACGGCCACTTAAATTGGATTTCATTTCAACATAGTCGAGGTTTCAGGTACGATTAACTTCTAAATTATCTGATTTCAATAATATTGTAATTCATTTTAAATGTACGTAGTGAAGAATAGATGAATCGAAGTGTTAACCTGCGACCACTTAAATTAATGTAGGTCAAATTTAGCTGACCAGTGAAAGGTCGGCCATTTTGATTCGTATCGATTGGCTTTAAGCATTTTGTTCTCGTTGGTAAGTGCTTTAATTTTATCATTAGTAAAACAGTATTATTTTTGTAAATGATATTTACTTTAAAAAAGTCAATGTTGCAGATTTAAATGTCTTAAATAAAATGCTGAAAGACATATGAAGAGTTTCAAAGTTTATTTCAAATTAATTCGGCAATATCTCATGCGGACCGTGGTATATAGAGTCACAGTTGAATTTAGACAAACTGTATTAATATGATCATTTCATTTATGGCAGTAGATCTTGATATGAATTTGTTTATACATGTCGATCAGAAGTTTAATGATAAAAAAAAAAATTCGTTTGAATGTTCGTTAAAACTCTTAAAGCATAAAGTAGAAAGGATCGACCTATATGTTTTTCATGTTGTTGTTTTCTTTTAACTAAAATAAACTTATTTTGACGTGTGTTATATCATTGTTAACGAATGCCTCTGTTGCTTAGGAACAATAAGCAACGTTTTCCGCTCCGCGAGGGTAGCGGCGGGCACAAATAGGGGTTTTCCTGTTCATGAAAATTGTTGAGCAATTCTCTGAGGGCGTTTTATTTTTCATTAAACAGTGGCGCGTGTTACTGAATGTTAGGAACCCTGAACAAGCGATCTAGGGGGATTCCAAACAACCAGTTAGAGTGTTGTATCCAGGCGACGAAAGGTCATGGAATTCCAATATTGCATCACGACGTATCAGTAAGCCGTCGTTCACTTGAAACATGGCTTCAAATGAAGAACATTTTACCAAACTGGTTTTATACTTACAAAAACCGTGTTTAAAATTATTTCGAGCACTACTTAATAAACGTGTTGAGACGTTATACCCTGGACAAACTGTTTACCAGATTCTGTTAACTAAAAAGTCGCTATTGTTGAATACGAGACATGGACACAACAACAAAAACAGATATTTTCCCGTGGACGCGACTGGCGCAGACCAACCAACCAATCTCGATACATGGGATATTGGAATGTATGTCACTATTCTTACACGTTACTGCAAATGGCTGGGAAGCCGGGGACACGTCATAGACATTAAGACGCTCAGAGACGCAGTTTGTCATCTTGGTTTCCCACAAATATCTTCGTCAGATTATGAGCAGCATTTCGAAACAATTAAAAAGTTCATTCGTGACATGCTGTTATTTATTGGCAATGATTCACTGACCAAGAAATAAACCTCGATGTGACCAATTTAGAAAGACCTCTGACAAAAGATTTAATTGAGTATGCCCAGATCTGCCACAAGCTTTACCAGGGCGATCAACGACTTATGGAAATCGTTCAAGGTAACTTATCTGTTAATTGATGTCATGTTTTTCACTGATAAATTAAATCACTTCGTACAGTATATACCACTTTTATTCGTTAAACTACTTATGACAGCATTTTCATCATTCATAAAATAACTAAAATTAAATGTAAGAATCCATTTGCAGTTATTCTTTGTTTGATTATATGCTAATTTATAGTGCTAAATACACAGGAAAATAGATGAACTCTATTTGACCGTGTTTTGACTTAATTCGTATCCTCTAAACTATAGATCACAAGAGTGTAACGGAATCACACGGGCAGATGTTTCAGATGTTATTCACAGAATTACAAGAGGTCAAATCGAGGCTGCCACAGAATGTACTTACGCAAGCTACTCCTCCAGGTATCTATGATATGTGAACGTTTCTGATGCCACAGAATGTAGGTATGGTGAAATGATACTTCATTGTTTTCAATTCATGCATGCTAAGGATATATTCATCAATACTTTTTTTGAAACTGAATTGCACTACATAGTTAGGTGTAAAAATGTTTGAGAATGGCAGACTCCTTAACGGCAATGGAATACTTCTATTAAGACTATTGCCAATTTCCCGTATATCCTTAGTGAATGATTGACTTACAAATCATCGATTATCTGCACAATTTTATCAATCCGAAGATAGTCTTAAAATGATATGCAAATCAATGATCATCTGGCCTTGTTTATATCATAATGCATGATAGTAAATATAGTAACAGCTCCATGTAACGATATGTCAAAAACTCTATATAAATTTAAAAGCTTTAAATTTTCTTTCTATTTACACGACCGCATGAGTTAACAATACCATTATTTTGTCTGCATAATTGATTTGCAGACAACGCATCTGTTCTCATGCGTTTGAAGAACTGCACCCCAGAGGAGGAAGACGAAGTGTCAGCTCTGCTGGTTGGTTGTTTTTTTGACGTTATTCATCAAACTGAGGAGTTCCAGGTGTCAGCAGTAGACTGTGAAAAACTTAAGTCTGCTGTCCGACAGGCTTTTCAGGAGTTGTGTCATGGTATGATTTTTTTTTAATTATTATGTTTTGCGTATGATTTTATTACATCGCCATTAACTCTCCAAAACCGAAAATTCTAACATTAATGCTTAAACGTATATAAGCCCATATTTGTGGCGAACCCCGATTATTCGAAATCACAATCAATTTGTTCCTTATTAATTTTCAGGGCGAGTGAGTAATGCAGAACAGGGATGCCTCATACTTTACTTGACTTTCAATTCATTTGAATCGTTCCTGGATTTCATTGATGGTGTTTTCTCCGGAGCGATTACCGATATGTTCAGAGCGCTCCAGACAGCCATAAGAGATACCTTCAACAAACCAAATTTAGAAGTTGATGTTGTTATGAACACGAACCAGTTTACATACTGTTTCCAGTATATCAGTAAGTACGGCGTCAATGCGGCAAGCAGATCTTTCATTATTTCATTAAGTAATTTGTTGGAACTAAGATCAGAACATCACGACTGCATATTCCGATTTTTTTTTGATTTTTTTAATATATTTTGATGTACTGTAAAACATAACGATACAAAATAGGCTCTTTTGAGTGTGTGCTAGACTTTGAAAAGGGTAACAACATATTAGCCTTTCAGCTGTTCATTGATGAACATGATATTTGTTATGAAAGTACAACATCAACTTTTTTATATTTCAGTGGAGTGCCTCAAAAGGCTACTTCCTTCCAAACAAGCGGACGTGAACGATATGGAAACAGCTGCTCATTCAAACCAAGGAGAAGCAAAAGACATGGAAACAGCTGCTCCTTCCAGCCAGGGAGAAGCGAACGACATGGAAACAGCTACTCCTTCCAGCCAGGGAGAATCGAGCGACATGGAAACAGCTGCTCCTTCCAGCCAGGGAGAATCGAGCGACATGGAAACAGCTACTCCTTCCAGCCAGGGAGAATCGAGCGACATGGAAACAGCTGCTCCTTCCAGCCAGGGAGAAAAGAACAACACCGAAACAGCTGCCATCGGCGGATTAGACAGAACACTGGAAAATACTACACTACCAGAGGATTCAAGTATGCCAATTAATTTGCCAGAAAAAGACACAAACTCGTCAAAGAAGTTTGCCATTGTAACCCCCTTTATTTCCTTAGATCCTTCTTCTATGATTGCGGAAAGCTTAAGAACAGAGTCACAGGGGCCTGAAATGCTTGAATCTGATCGGAGACCCATTGAAGGGGATGGTGAATTTGAAGTTATTGAGTTTGAGCACTCGCCCAGCAATGCAAATGAAGGTCTTCAACTGATGGGTGCGCCATTACAGCCTCCTGAAGAAACAACCAAGCCTCGTGACGCCGAGGGTCGACCTGCTGATGGTAATGCATCTTTAGCTAAACATGAAGATAGACCGCAGCCATCCCATTCAGGTTGGAAGTCTCCTTCTGATGTTGATACAGCTAATTCTACCAAACACACAATTAGCCAATGTCTTCAAAAAGTGAAGGTAAATGATATTTTTACTATGTTCTTGAATGTCAGTTTTCTTTAGCATATTCGTATTGGCTGAGAAGATATATATGTTTCTTACACACGTACGTAAAGACAGCAACCACTTATACTGAACTGGTCACCTCTTTGATTTATCCAAATTAGCCAAAATATTAATTGATATTTATATTTATCCATAAATACGATTAGCCAATCAAATCATTTAAATATGCAAAATAGCCTAAAGTATCAAAGATTTATACAAATGGCTGCTGGTGACTATTTTATAAAAGAAATGTTCGCCTATTACAGCGGAACAATGTATAAAAAAAAATGTCTACATGTAAATAGTATCTCGCTTTTCACAATAGATTACTCGTTATTCGTCTTTACCATTAGACAAATAAATGTCACGAAGGGACAGACCTATATGCCCTTTGCCTTTTTTTTTAAATAAACAACTTTTGTATCCAGTATGCATTGTCTACACATTTACTTTATTTTTCCTGTATTTATATACGTTCAATGTGAGCTTTATGTATATTGTAGGTGTCTCGAGTTGACGCAGATGAGCTGCAGAGGCAGTTACAAGGTGAACTAATGGACACATGGAGTGAGTCGTGTGAACTGGTAAAGGGGACGAGGATAAGAGCTGACAATCTCGGTGCATATTTGGATCATCTCGTCGATGCATATGAAGGTAGTAAATTATTAATATGTGTCAATGTAGAAATTGTTTCTTTGTGGACATCCAAAAGGACTAAATTTTCTTTTTGATCATATATAATCGTTTAATTTGGTGATGCCGTCGTCGTTGTTGTTGTAGTGTTCTTGTTTTTGTTGTTGCCGTTGTTGGTGTTGTTGTTGTTGTTCTGGGCTTTTCGATGTATTGACCACCAATAATACATTTGAAGTCAATAGTATAGCATTTCTTTTGCATATATCATAGTAATTTAGTTGGCGATTTGCATTTTTGCAATATAAAAAGATCTTGTCTGGTTTAAACAGCTTTTGCATATTGTTTATATTAACCGTTGTTTCAGGCATTGACATGGCAACTAGAAGGAAGATGGAGGGCATTTTGTTCTCCAAAGAGGCTTGGAAACATGAACTTATTGAATGGAAAATCAACACTGGAAATGAAAGCGGGTCTCGATACGGCATGATAGCATTTTGTAAAAGCCCTGATTGCCTTTTCTTGGATTGCATGTGTGTTCTTTACAAAATGAATTTCAAGGTTTCACCGCAACGATTAATTAAGACACGCGACAAATCGGCACTTTTTGGCTTGATCACATGGACGACGACTGAAGAACAAGTCCAAGAAAGAACACTGGGAGCGTATTCCATCAAAAGATTGAAGAACTTTTTTCGTCTGAAGGCATTGAAGGGCTTTTACCACGAGGGCATTATTGATTCAATTGACTATGTCAGATCATTAAATGACGTACCATAGTTTACATGTAACTTGTAGATTAACATCTACAAGATGTAGCACTGACAGTTCATCAAATTATCTTGATAAAAGACTGAAACACAACGATTTTTACGTCAACTTTCTGTGTTGATATATGCATGCGTGTGAAAGTGCTTAATGTGATGATGTATGACAGTGTTTATAGTTGATCAATATAACTTATTAAAATAAAATCCAGAAAATGTGCATGTAAACTATTTCATTTAACACCAAGTTATAAGTCATTACTTTATTCTATTGATATCTCTCGTTGGCACGGCGTAACTCGAGAGTTAGGTCTTGTGTTGTGGGAGAAACTGGTCGTGATGACCACGAACCAAACTTTTCCTCAAACCTACTGGTGGGCTTTATTAGGGAATTACTCTATGGATATATAAATCCACTGATGGGCTTCACTGTGATCACAATGGGTCAACCCGAAACAATTCAGGAAATGCTCACACCCTTAAAAGCCATTTGGTTTCGTATAGTAGAAATGATTAATCATAACTTTATTTTATTTAAATATGATACGCAGTAACCGATGACACAGTAACCGATGACGTACAATTTACTCAATTCCGATTTACAAAACAACAAGCAGAAGACCAGATGCATATTGTTAGATTAGAAATCGATGACTACTTCATGACAATTTTCGAGACCAGTGCAATAGGCAGTGACAGTTTGTGAGCAAAGTTCTTTCAATACTTCCAGCCAATAAGCTTAGAAAATGTCATCGATAAACACGGAGAGCAGTTTACAACGAACGTCCGATGAAGACAGACGCGAACGCGTGCCAGCACGTGATGACGGCTATGTGCGTGTACGTATATATTTCCCGCTTAAGTTCTAGTTTTAGAGACAGTGTGTGTATACCACGTGATAAACTGCGTCATAAATGCTACGTCGGAAGGCAATATTTTGCTTCGAATGAAGACTTTAAACAAAGATAACTTCACTATTTCTTCACCATTTTGAATAAATCATGGCGCAGTCTACGTGGCTTAGGGAGCCCCTCCTTCGGTCATTTACCACAGTTTGATTGAGAGTTAAGTTTCTTAAAACACTTCGACAAACCTTTTCACAATACAGCCGTCTGACGGGGCACTGCCAAATATAATTTCGTAAACAGGATAGTCGAAGTGTATGTCAAAACAAATCACCTTACCAAACTCCGGTAATCAAACGAAGGCGGGGCTCTGTAAGCGACATATATTGCCCTTTGTTTTATTTAAAATGGTTTAATAAAAGAAAAGTTATCTTTGATTTAAGTCTTCATTGAAAGCAAAATGCTGCGTTCAAACGTAACATATGTGACGTCATTTATCACGTGGTATACACACACTGAGAGAGAATGCAATATATGTTTGGAGCAAATCTCGAGCGAGCTTTCTCTTACTTGTGGCCATTTGGTCATCTTTAAAGATGCAAACAATTGAACAAAACTAGTCTGAACATTAGTTTTCCTACAGTAATGGCGTTTCATACCAAGTGATAAATCTATTAGTACTTACTGTAATGTTGTTAATGCTCTTGTCATTTGATAGTATGAAAGCATAAATAATGAATCCGTCCTTATTTCAGGGAGCACCAAATCAACACATGTACGGACAGGCACCGGGAAGGCAGAATGACGGTCAGTACGGGTATGCAGCAACAAATTACCCATACTGTCAAGTAAGCCATTGTCATGTTATAATACTTTATTTGAAAAGACAATTCTGAAGGCGAACGCCACGTATTTGATATTTTCTGTTGGAATTCGTAATGTATTTAATTGATGTTCACATTTCTTGAAGACTATAAAATTCCTACGAGATTAATCAAGGGTATGCAACATACTTAAATAACTGGAATATAAACATTTATTAAACTACAACCCGATATCGGCGGTGAGTGGGTTTAGTCCCACGAGGGTGAAAATGAAAATGACGAATGTGAAAATTGAGAATGAAAATTGAGAATGAAAATTGAGAATGAAAATTGAGAATGAAAATCGAGAATGAAAATTGAAAATGAAAATTGAAAATGAAAATTGAAAATCATCAGAGAAAAAAAATGAGCGTCTTGGTATCAGATACAAAAACAAAGTAATTTATTTCAAGTTTTTATTTTTTATTTTGTGAAACAAGATAATTGTCACAATCAATCGAAAACTTTCTTCAACCACGTCAGGGTTAGCCGGCCAAGATTGCAAGATTTTCAAATCGGTGGAAGAAACATGACAAACAATAGTTTCTCATTCGCACTTTTGGTGGCGTTCCATCAGCCTTACAATCATTACAGTACCACACATATCGAAAACAGTTTTGGCAGTAGCCAGCTGGAGGGAAAATGTTCAAAAGATCATGTCGTTGACAAGGTTCTAACGTAAAGACTCCAGCACAACACAATTGGCATTCCCAACAGAATGTTTTGAAATAATCATTGTACTGTAGTCCAGCAAACCCAACGATGTCAGTATATCGTTTTGCCATAGTAAGTGAAGTGTGAATAGTACAGTCACCGCTGTATGTTTTATATTGGTTTCAAATGCTCAAAAAGCATGTACATTATATCTCGAACTTGCATTCGTCAACTTTGCTAACCAATGTTAGAAATTTGAGCTAACTAGCGTATTGCGGTTGTCTACAGCATAGCTGTGTAAATAACGGGTAGTGTTTGAATGATTAACACAGTTCACCTTTCTATGTAAATGAAATAAACAGAAAGCAAAAATACAAATAATTGTTTATGATTTATTCATAAGATATTTTCCAACAATAGCCGATCCACAAATGTGACATTCGCTGCTGGTAATGGAGCATGACTGACAAGATAAATGTCCACATGGGATAAACACAATACACTTTTTGTTTGTAACACAACTTGTACAAATGTTTTTTTCGTCGATTTGTCGTTGCAACTCTGCTTCCCTGCTGAGAAGATTGCGCAAAAGGGATGTTAGTGGGTTTGTTTTACGCAAGATCTTGGATACCGATCGGATTTTGGATAAAATGTCAATTTCTTTCTCCCTGCCACAACGTTCTGATATTTTGTTCAACTCAATTTTGTAGTTTTTGAAGTCACGTTTAATTTCTCTGGCTAGTGGTAAAACTCTATTTGTTTTGTCTTGCTCGCTCATCTTGCTAGGAGGTTTTTCTGAAGAAGCTATCTTATGAAGTGATTTTACACTTTTACGAATTAATGGCAAAAGTTTTCTTAAGACGCCAGATACGTGTTTGCTGTTATTTACTACGATAGTTTTCATGTACAACACCTGAGTTTCACTGTGTTCCATACGATCTGCCAAATTGCTTATTAAGCTTAAAGTTGTGTTTGACATGTTTGATATCAACTGAATGAATGGATTAAATAATTGATGAATGAAACTCGAGTAATAAGAGCTTGAAATTATAATGCAATGAAAACACTGATTCGTTTTGTTTTCAACAATGATCATCATAATCTCATTTCATTGGATAAACACTTGTGCATTATAAAAGTTTAATCGTATGATATAAAAGCTCATATTCTACATTATGGGTATTCCTTAGCTGCAATACGTAGAGAGATGGCTAACGAATATAGATATAGCACATCTATTCCCCAGTATGAGAACAAGACAAACACACTACTTCAGAAATATCTCAAGTACTGTTCGAAAAATGTACCAACTCATGTTCGTACAAGTTTGACAAAGGAACTCGAATACCTTGAACAATGTTCGAAAGTACAGACAATCAACAATATGAATATGGTCGTTATGGCACATAGAAGGCAGAAAATAACATTAGAAAGAGAAATCAAATTTCTAAAACAAGAAGGCCAGCATTCTTCTAAAGCGATTCGAAAAACACAGCATCTGCTTAGAGAGCACAAGCGACACATACGGAAACTAAAGGGAATTCTTCAACGAGTCACAAATGAAGTAGTCAAAAGCGATTTGAGCATCCCAGTTTGCAGAAGGGATTTGAACACCCCAGTTTGCAAGAAGGATTCGAACATCCCAGTTTGTAGAAGGGATTTGAGTTACCATTCCGATACTGATGATACTGGTGATAATGATGAGACACTGTCTGTGGCAATGAATTGGGGTGACGAACTTTTTGACCAGCCACCGAACGAAGAAACCCCCAGCGTATAACTTTTGAAAAATGTTCTGTTTCAATGAAACGCAAATTATGTAACGATTTCAAAATAAAACCTTTCATACCACTTATTTTTGCTTCTCGTTCTTTGATTATTATTTTGTCATACAAATTGTTGAATAACACATCGATAAATGGAAAATACCCGAAGACTAAAATCACAGCCTTTGATTTGAAAATAAAATAAAATCTGAACATGAAGTTATGTATCAGCAACTAAACAAATTTTCCAATATACTTAAGTTACAGTTATCATACGTTCCCAAATTGTTTATTTTGAAAACAATAACGTTTTACGAGATATTTTTCATCTACTAAAAAACAGTATCTCATTCTTCTTAAAGGGAGGTAATAGCATTAATAACACCGTGAAGAAACAAAATTGAAAACAAGTACAGAGGAATATATTTTACAATTTATTCATAAATTTGATATTTTCCGATAACAACAGTTCGGCAAAAATAGCATTTACTAGTTTTGATTGAACATGCATGACAAGTCAAATGGCCACAAGGCGTAAACACAATACACTTTTTGTCCGTAACACAAATTTGACAAATGTTTTTTTCATCGTTTTGTAGTTGCAACTCTTGTCGCGTTTCTTCTTTCATGCTGAGGTGATGCCAGAGAAGGTCTCCTAGTGTGGTGGTCTTTCGAAATATCTTGGATACTAATCGCATGTCAGCCAAAATGTTAACTTCTTTCTCCCTACCACAGCGCTGTGAAATGTTGTTCAAGTCTGTTTTTAAATTTTTCAAGTCATTTTTTAGCTTTTGAACCTGTGACAATAGGTCTCCGGTCTTCTGTTTCGGTTTACACATCTTGTTTGGAGGTTTAATGGAAATCGCTGTATTTTGCAATATTTTCACACATTTGTGAAGTAGTGAAAGAAATTTTCTTAGCACGTCCAAAGTGCGCTTGCTACTTCGCGTACTAATGAATATCTTTATTTGCTGCAAGTCAGATTCACAGTGTTTTACACGATCTGCCAAATTGCTAATTAAGCATAACGTTGTATCTGACATGTTTGACTTCAACTCAAGAATGAATAAATGACTGAGAAGTGAAGATTATAAGAGCTTGAAATTATAATGCAAAGGAAACATGAGTTTTTTTCTTATGTTTGAAGATTTTGAAAAATATGAGATGAAATTTAAAAATTGCTTTCACGTGAAAGTGAAGTGAGCTTTGCAGTTTGAAGCATTTCAAAAGACGAAAGTCTTCATGATGCTTAAATTTTGTTTCACTCAATCGTTGCATAACTATTGAAAATTTCTCATATACAACTAATGCTTCTAATTTCAGTTTATGTTTTAATCAAAATGTAAGCAGATAACAAAGTACAAACATGCATAGTATTCATAACATTGCAAACATATCAATATACATAATTATACACAATTGTTTTCATGAAATCAAACACAAGCAAATGTTTACAATTTTTATAATGTCAAACATTCAATGTGAAAAGTATTTTTGTTATGCAATGTGGTCACTCCCTGTTTTTTCATCCAGACTTGTGACTGGCATTGGTCAGGTTACCCACGGCATCAGCGAGATCGGAAAATGGTAACTCTGAGCCAGAAACCTATTTTCCTAGTGTCATACACTACGCAAAATCAGCACCCATTAGAGGCCTTCCAGGCGACCTTCTACAATTTGTTACACCTATAATGTAGAGTGCTGGACTACTCGGGTGTAACAAACGGGGTATTGCTGACTCGTTGTAGGCACAACGCCGAACTTATGGTCTCAGATACATGAATGGCTATACTGAAGCAAGAATCGAGTGCTACAGCCGCATAGATCGATCAGTGAACGATTGGAAATATGCGATCAACTTCAAGTACCCAAAACCACAAGCTAGGCTCGAAAACTCGTAGACTTATTTCTCTTTTGATCTAAGAGAATGCTACAGAGTTCACTTTCAAACACACCTCTTAAGCACATAGAGGCATATTTGCTCGCTTTACTTGCAGGCAGGAAATGCTAACTTTAATCTCAGAAAGCATTTCCTTTTATGTATCGCAACTCATGAGCAAAGAAGCGATTGAAATTTGAATTTTGAATTTTGAAAAAAACTGAGGCAACGCTAAAGGCAGTTACTCGACAGGGCACACTTAGGAATAAGCATCCGATTGCTTGTGTTTTCCTCTCTCTTTGTAAAGACTGTGTGGAGTGTCGGACCACAGCGATACATCGAGGTTGCCACTCCCTATTTTTCATTGCCTGTAGCGCGACATGATGACCATGAGCGGTTCCTAGTATTGGTACTGTACATCACCTTACACCAATACTAAGCTGGTCTAACGACACCTCCATACTCATGGTAGCCTCTCAAATTTTACTTTTACCAAAATGTTTTTGCGAAGTTGACAAAATCATTGCATTGCATCCAAGACCGTAGCATATTGAGCAATGAGAAACAAATCTCGTCGAAGCTATACTTCTATGCTCATGCTACCAGACGCAAATAACAAATCACTTGCCAAAATCGCTTTTTGTATATGATCTAATGGCTATCACAGAGAATGATCGTATTCGTCAGGCGATGTCAAAGTGATCGACAACATGAGCTGGCCAGACTCAAGAGCGAAAAACTATGAGGTATCGCGACATACGGTTCTCATGTTCAAACCAGAAGGTCAAAAAACCTCTCAGATATTTTCTCTGTATCTCTGATGCACCAAGTTCATAGTGCGAGGAGAAATCTGAGAAGTTCAAACCCACTTTGGGCTCCCAGCAGACTAACAGCACTTCTGAGCTAAGAGCTTGCTACTGGAATGACGAATATTGAAAAATGTGGAGCTTATATACCCGATGGCCAAAATTAATGCGCATCGCATTATAATTGTGCATAAATGGTGAGGACTATTTTTTTTACCGTTTTTATTTATACGCTCATATGAAATAGTTCCAGAATTATCACTTGATTCCGCATTATTATTGTACAAATGGCTCGAGATTTTGAAATCTGTGAATGAAGTAGTTTTTCTATGAAGATTATGTGAAATCAGTTTCAGCAAAATATCATTTTTTTCAAGTTTCATGGACTTGGTGGAATTTGTGCATATAGCTTATGATTGTGAGATCTGTGAGATTTGCTTCAAATGTCGATTTGTTGAATTTGAACATTTTGAAGATTTCATTTTTTTCATGAAATCTTGTGTGAACGCCAGTTTCAGTAAGATATCAATTTTTCAAGTTTCATGGACTTGGTGTTTTTTGTGCATATAGCTTATGATTGTGAGATTTGAGAGATTTGCTGCAAATGTCGATTTGTTGAATTTGAACATTATGAAGATTTTATTTTTTTCATGAAATCTTGTGTGAACGCCAGTTTCAGTAAGATATCAATTTTTCAAGTTTCATGGACTTGGTGTTTTTTGTGCATATAGCTTATGATTGTGAGATCTGTGAGATTTGCTGCAAATGTTGATTTGTTGAATTTGAACATTATGAAGATTTTATTTTTTTCATGAAATCTTGTGTGAACGCCAGTTTCAGTAAAATATCAATTTTTCAAGTTTCATGGACTTGGTGTTTTTTTGTGCATATAGCTTATGATTGTGAGATCTGTGAGATTTGCTGCAAATGTCGATTTGTTGAATTTGAACACTTTGAAGATTTGATTTTTTTCATGAAATCTTGTGTGAACGCCAGCCTCAGAAAGATATCAATTTTTCATGTTTCATCGACTTAGCTGCATTTTTTGTGCATATGGCTTATGATTGTGAGATTTGTAATTTTTTGAGAGATTTGCATGAGCCTATAATTTTTTGAATAAATGAAACCTATAATTTTCAACACTATGAAGATTTGATTTTTTTTTCATGAGATCTTGTGTGAACGCCAGTTTCAGTAAGATATCAATTTTTTCAAGTTTCATGGACTTGGTGTTTTTTGTGCATATAGCTTATGATTGTGAGATTTGTAATTTTTTGAGAGATTTGTATGAGCCTATAATTTTTCAACAATATGAAGATTTGATTTTTTTCATGAGACATTGTGTGAACGCCAGTCTCAGAAAGATATCAATTTTTCATGTTTCATGGGCTTAGCTGCATGTTTTGTGCATATGGCTTATGATTGTGAGATCTGTGAGATTTGCATGTGCCTATAATTTTTTGAAAGATTTGCATGAGCCTATAATTTTTTGGGTAAATGAAGCCTATAATTTTTTTTTGAAATCTTGAGATCACGCGTTAATTTCTAGATTTTGAACAATATGAAGATTTTAATTTTTTTCTCATGAAAACTGGTGGGAACGCTAGTTTCAGAGCACAAATGTTGAAGGTTTTGAAATCTGAGTGTTTGAGTGAGTTTTATGAAGCCTATAATTTTTGAAGAATGTAGCCTATAGTTCGATTTTTGAAATCTTGAGATCCAACGTTAATTTCTGGATTTTCAAAATATTCGAATGTTCAGACCATAGAATTGTCATTCAGAGTTCTTATGATGTATGATTGTTGATATCATGAAGATTTTAACTTTTTCGTGAAATCTTGTGTGAAAGCCAGTGTCAGTAAATTATCAATTTTTCAGGTTTCATGGACGTGGGTCCACATTATTGAAATTTGTTATTTTTTTGAAGGAGTTGCATGAGCCTATAATTTTGAATAAATGGAGCCTATAATTTTTTTATGAAATCTTGAGATACCTCGTTAATTCCTAGATTATGAACATTATGAAGATTTGATTTTTTTTTCATGAAGTATTGTGTGAAATAAAGCCTATAGTTCGTTTTTTTTGAAATCTTGAGATCCTCGTCAACTTTTAGATTTTCACAATTTTTCACAATTTTTCACAATTTTCGATGCATATTTTTTGTTGAGAGCATGAAATTATAATTCAGAGTTGCATTATTTTTGTACATATGGCTTATGATTGTGATATCTCAATTGTTTGAAAATAAAAAAGAAGCTTTTTCATACAATCTCATGGTTGATTTTTTTAAATTTCAACACAGCAGAATTTGTGAATTTGCTGTTCATGTTTTGCATTATTTTTGTACATCTGAGTATTTTTTTGAAAAATGAAAAATGTTGCAGATAAAATGTTGAAATGTTGAATGTTTGTGTGATATGTGTATTTCGAGCCATTTTTTGAAGTATAACGCCAGTGGCTGTTATCTTCAAACATTAAAAGGGAAACCTAATTTTCATCGTAACCCTATTATGTGGTCCTAACCTAGTTTTATTTGTTCACAAATTTGAAAATAAAGGCAACGCCAAAGGCAGTTACTCGACAAGGCACACTTAGGAAGAAGCATCCGATTGCCTATATTTCCCCTCTCATTGTAAAGACTGTGTGGAGTGTCGGACCACGGCAATACAAAGAGGTTGCCACTCCCTATTTTTCATTGCCTGTAGCGTGACATGGTGAACATGAGCGGTTCCTAGTATTGGCACTGTACACCACCTTACACCAATACTAAGCTGGTCTAACGACACCTCCATACTCATGCTAGCCTTTAAATTACTTTTGCCAAATCATTTTGCTGAACGAAAACATTGCCACATATCAATGTTCGGTCGTTCAAGAGGAATGTTTGTGATGAATGAAGTTTTGCACTTCGAAACCAAACTAAGAATGCAATGAGCCTAGTACATTTCACTTGTATTTCACAACGCATCTACATTCTAACATTTTTTTTTTAAAAATTGCTTGATCTTGCAATTTTGATTTCAATTTTCATTCAAGCTGAACTTTATAGACATTGACAAAACAACAGGTTCGCATCTTAAACCGCCGCATAAAGGACAGTGAGAAACGAATCTCGTCGACCCATGCTGGCACGAGCAAACAAATCATTTTGTCAACAGCATTTCACAAAAATGAAACATTTTAGAATACAGTGCAAATTTTGCTCTTGTGCACACTATCAAAATGTTTACCATTTTACCAATTTATGTTCCAACCAATATCGTAATCAATATGACAAGACCAAAGCTTAATAAATTTATGAATTACAAGCAGCATTACTGCTAAAATTTTGTTCAATCACAAATGTTCCTCGGTTTCAGCCGTGACCAAGTCTGGCTGTTTCTCATAAAAAAATATAGTGAAAAACCGTTTGACTGTGGTTTCAATGAAAAAAATCGACAGACCAAAATGTAACCAATTTTATGAAAAAAATGTGTTATCTTTCGTGAACAATACTTTGGATGGCCAAAAAAAATAACAACAGTACTCACAATAGCAAACAAGACCCGCGTTACTGGGGTAAGCAAGACAGCACAAACATTAAAAGCAAACAGATAAATCAGTATTTCTCCATTTGATTTTTATTTTTTGAAATGATTTACTGTATGATAAATTTTCAATGTTCATGTAAAACACGAAATACAAGTGTTGGAGAATTACTGATAAACAAAAAGCAACGGTACAAAGCACATATAATACAAACAATATTTTAAAACGAACAAGTGTGGATAGGTATCTTTTTTCAAATAAACAATGACATTTCAAATAGATCGACGAATTCTGTCTGCTGTCTTCTGTCGGATCCCCTGTGTATGGCATCTCATCTGAAAAAATGAAATGAAACGTGTAAAAGACGAAACATTCTTACATACAATAGCACATTAATGTTTACTCTGGTAAATTTTGGTTTCATTTATAACATTGGATTTTTACAAAAATGATAAATGCTTAATTTCAAAACATATTAACCATTCTCTCAGTTTTGATTTACAAATGACAGAGCAGTACACTAACAACGTGCTTAAAATTATGATTTATTTGACAACTTTTCAATTTTTTCAAAATTTTTGACTTTGGATTTTCACCATAGCGCATTCGTTTTTTAGCTATATACTTACCAAAGCGCATTTGCGTTTAAGCGATGTAGTTTTTTCACACTGAGTACCCCCCTTATGAAACTTTTTTTTACATTGAATTTAGAACGATTTATTTGAATCTCAAAATTAAGCACACAAAGTGACGATGTACAAATATTTTGGGATGACGAGATTTTGGCTCGCTCGCCCGACCAAACTAAAAGACTTATAGATATACTTTAAGTCTTTCAGTTGGGCTGGGCGAGGTAACCAAAAAGCTCGTCACCCTAAATTATTTGTACATCGTCACCTGGTTTGCTTAAATTTGTGAGTCGATTTGTCATAAAAAGAGTAAAATGTATGATAAGATGCTTAGCATCTTCAAATAATTTGACATTCATCTTTTGGTTTGACAAATAATAAAGTGAAATGTATGATAAACTGCTTAGCATCTGTAAATAATTTGACGTTCATCTTTTGGTTTGACAAATAATAGAGTGAAATGTTTGATAAATGCTCAGTGTCATGAATCGATTTGACACTTAGCATTTGGTTTGACAACTGAAAGAATTATTTATTTGCGATTGTGTACTAGAAGAATTTGCATTGTATGACTATTTCTAAATGTCATGAACAAATAATGTCATATGGTTTGACAAAAAAGTAGATTGAAATACCATTCATTTGTGATGTTTTACACTTGTGAAATGCAGATCGAATGCATTATTTTTGTGCATATTTAATATGTAACGCATACTTAATATCATTACAAAACTTGAAAACTACAGCAATTTATGATCTGTACAATGGAGAGACTTAATCGCAAAATTAAGAGAATTGCCATTCTTGAGGCTAGACTTGCTGTACTCAAAACAGAGTTACAGTCAGAACTGGAGCAGCTGAACAACTCCAATGACATGACAATGAACTATGGTTCAAAAACATTATCACCTGTACAAACTGAGGTTGAAGACTGGGGTGACTGCGTAAGGACTTCAGAAATCATCAGCGAGGAGGACTGGGAATCTGAAGCAAACAGGCAGCCCTTCACTCTTGGTGGGACATTCTGCAAAACGAGAAAATCTACAAACTGGGAAAACAGATGCCCTGTTTGTTTCTCAAAAAACTGTGGACATAAAGTGAACAGATGTTTGTTCAGAGAAGCCGCAACTCAGTGATTTAATATTCTACATTATTGTTGTATGTACCATATAATACTGGATGAACAAGTTCAAAAACTGTTTATCATATACTACTGGATAAACAAGTTAAAAAATAAATAAGCACTTTGTATTTTACCTCGTGTTGTTTTACTTCAATGTCCCGAAACCATTTAAACGAACAACTTCCACTGAGGTCAGACCAGCCATACAGAGCTGAAAAAACAAAACATTTCTGTTGAAAAATGAAAACATCAATGAGTAAAATAAGAACAATACTTGTTCAATTTGTTTGCCACCAAAAACATGAATCTTAAATGATCTTGTTTTCCCTGCCAGATGATATACAATAAAACTTAACAATATAAGCTTCAACTCACTAATTTTCATTTACTAAATATGAACACTGGCTAATTAACTTCTATTAAGTCTTTGACCACCAAAGAATATTTGCAGTGAGTTGTAAATGCTTAGTCTCAAAACATATTAACCATTCTCTCAGTTTTGATTTACAAATGACAGAGCAGTACACTAACAACGTGCTTAAAATTATGATTTTTTTGACAACTTTTCAATTTTTTCAAAATTTTTGACTTTGGATTTTCACCATAGCGCATTCGCTTTTTAGCTATATACCTACCAAAGCGCATTTGCGTTTAAGCGATGTAGTTTTTTCACGCTGAGTACCCCCCTTATGAAACTTTTTTTTACATTGAATTTAGAACGATTTATTTGAATCTCAAAATTAAGCACACAAAGTGACGATGTACAAATATTTTGGGATGACGAGATTTTGGCTCGCTCGCCCGACCAAACTAAAAGACTTATAGATATACTTTAAGTCTTTCAGTTGGGCTGGGCGAGGTAACCAAAAAGCTCGTCACCCTAAATTATTTGTACATCGTCACCTGGTTTGCTTAAATTTGTGAGTCGATTTGTCATAATAAGAGTGAAATGTATGATAAACTGCTTAGCATCTTCAAATAATTTGACATTCATCTTTTGGTTTGACAAATAATAAAGTGAAATGTATGATAAACTGCTAAGCATGTGTAAATAATTAGACATTCATCTTTCGGTTTGACAAATAATAGAGTGAAATGTATGACACATGCTAAATATCATGAATCGATTTGACACTTAGCATTTGGTTTGACAACTGAATGAGTGAAATGTATGACAAATGCTAAATGTCACGAATCTGACACATAGCTGTAATTTTGCTACCATAATGTGAAATAAGTTAAAAGAGCAAAATCAAATCATGTTGGTTCAGTGTTTCAGTATTTAAAGTACCAAGATGAGTTAACTTTACTGTTCATTGTAAATTTGAGATTTGTTTCTGATGAAATTTGGTGAAATTACTTACTTGTTATTGACAGAGCAGAACACACTGCATATTGGGTGAGCTTCAGGTTATATAGGCTAGGTTACTCCTCACAACTCTGAAACAAAACATTTTATTAACAAAACTGCACATATTGCTTGTTAGTTTTTTACTTTTTTCATTCCATTAAAAGCATGGCTAAGTGCACATTTCATCCACATCAACAATGTTGAAATAATCCTGAAAACAAAATACTTCCTACATACAAACAGAAACAGAAAAACTGTTCACATGCAGAAGGTATTATGTTCCCAACATTTCTTATCATTCACAACAGGAACAAAATTATGCATTTATGGCATTGGTAGATATCAAACACAAACTGAAAATTTATCTAATAGCAGTTCAATGTAATAAATCAAACACAGTGTCTGTTATTAGATAAATTATCAGTTTATAAAAAAATATTCCAAGCAGACTAAGCACTGAGATTATGATATGACAGTTCATTTCATGGAATTAATTTTCAGTGATTTTACTTACTTGTAAATGTACTTTCTTGGGTACTGCCTTCAACCATTTTGATCACCAGCTTTCTGACACACAGGACGACTGCATCTGAACTGCCGTCTCTGGTTTAAAAAAAATAATTTTCAACATATTTTTCAAACAAAGAAATAGAAGAAGATATTTATCAATCTTGCATGATTTGTCATTTCTTATTTCTGTCAGTTTGGTCCCTAAACAAAGTTAAAATCATTCAAAATATGACATAAACAAGACAAGAGATATGAATTAACACTGCTTACTATGTTTTTCAACATATCTAGCCGAGAATTAAAGTTTCTAAAATCGGCTTCGAGAATGTTCGAAACATTCTAAAACGAACTGGGAACAATTTCTTTTGACAGAAGTTTTTATGGAATTCAATAGATACATCGACAAAACTTGCTGGTAATATGATACATCATATATTTAGACACAATTTCTCATAAAACTTTTAAGCATGCATGTCATACTTACCGCAGGAAAGCTGAAAATACGACCTTCACAATTTATTTTTCAAGATGGCCGACCAGCGCACAGCGAGAACTCTGCAATATGACGTCATACATATCACGTCATATCATTCCATGAATTGCATTATTTATTTATTTTTTAAACTTTTACGAAAATAAAGAAAATACACTCATTAAAAATAATTTAAAATTATCTTAATCATGTATTATGAATCGTTTTTATGAAATTAAACAATAGGGAAAAAAAAGTTTGTTCATTTTCAGAAAAACGAAATCGAAAGTAGAAATATTTTCTGAAATTGGAAATGTTTAAAACCTCGTAAAATCATTTATATCTCTTGTATATGCATAAACCCGGCTTGATTCAATCGCGAACACATTATAGAAACTATAACTACCAAGGTCGTACCTTCAAACACAGAAAATATCCCAAATTTTACACACAAAGAGTATTGTTTACATGGTTCAACCGTATCCAAGTGAATACGACAGACAACACTTTCCCTTATAATAATCAGCTCAGTATAGCTTGTACCGAAAATCGTAACATTATTCTGTGATTGTTTTACTTTATTTCATGTTTTATTTTGCTTAAGTATCGTACTTTGTAGCATTTTACGATACATTCTGTGTATCTTTGAGGAGTTATGCATAGCGATTTGCACATATATATATATGACTATATGACCATTACTCGTTTGATAACTATGAGCAAGCATAGTTGTTCTTGAAGCTTAAGTGATTCCAACTAGATTACTATAGATAAACACAATAAAACACGAACAGTTCATACATTTTATTTTGTTACTATTCATTGTCTGTTCATCACTCAATTTATTGTTAACACTGTTTTGGCACAAATTGCCTCCCACGCCTGGCGAAGAACTGGCGAAGTGCTTCGTGATTCTCATTTCTCTCTAAGTCTCTGCTACTGAGCTTTTCAACAACTTTGTAAGTTTTGTCAACACTCGACGAGTCTTCTTGCACCAAACACACCAAACAGGGGTACAGTTCAGGGCACTGATGGCTTGGGGCTTTCTGTTCTGTTTTCTCAGCATCCCCCTTGTTGAAACAAATCAAACATGGATATAGTTTCGGGCACGTGTGGATTTCAGTTGCCATATTGATGTTCGCATTCAATTGCACACTGTCCATATTTTTCTGTTTTGCACCAGACCTTCTTAGCAACTTCTTTAAACACGTTTTTATTGTTTTCTTGAAACCCATAATTTGTATATACTAGATCAGTAGGTTTTGACAAGTATGACATGAGAAGAAAATATAAGTTTTATATATGAACTATATTCGTTCCACTCATAGCATTATTTTAAGCCATGTACCATGCATTTACCTAATCGTGTCTTAAGGGCGGCTATATCAAATGTCTTTTCAAGCATGGCTAAGTATGACCATATACTGAAAGCTATTTACTGTAATCAAAAAATGTTTCGTGAACATATGCAATATTTTTGAAATTAAATGAAACAACACATGATCTGCTTATTATCATTGTATTTCGATGTTAAAATTCCATATACATTTTGAAACAACAAGATTCTGGCATCGCGTGCTAAAGCAATGGCAATACAAAAAACATCGAACGGATTTATTTGACTCGTTCTGTTTGATTCTGATGTAATAGGTACACGGGTAGCCGACTGGGTTTTTGTGTTCCGAGATAGCGCAAAATTTCAATCCTGATACCCAGTTGTAAACATCTCTTGTTCCACTTGTCTGAATAGGAGTTGTTTGCAAATGTTTCAGGTGGCGAGTGTTCCGTTTTCTCGTTAATCTTCCTTCAGAGAAAATATCAATAGCTTTTATTAGTTTTTCCTTGTGTCGTTCGGTGAACTGAAATTGATTTACTTGAATGCTTGGTTCAATTTCGTCAATTTTTACTTCCTCGTCTACGTTCTCAATGTCTTCAAAATTATCACTATCATAACAGTATCCGTCACAAACGCAGCAATTTCTCATATAACAAGCTGCCCCGTCTGGGTTGTCAACTTGCATGGATTCGATTTCGCTCGATTTTTGTTCTTCAGCATCTCGCAAATAATCTTCTGCCATCTCCATCATTTTTTCATATTCCTTGATATCATCCATGGGTTGCTGAGAAGAAGATTCGCTTTTTTGCTCGTTTTCACTTGTATTCTCACAAGGCGTTGTTTGCTGTGTCGATGCTTGACTTGACATAATTGTTTGAGAATGTGTATGACAAGTAACAAATTTCAAGCCTTATAATATGAAAAAAATAATTCACTAGTAAATCGCATTCCATGATATAAATCGAAAATAAAACTGACATTGAACTCGCTCACCATAGAAATATGACGGACATAAGCAACCTTAATTTACAAATTACCGGCTTCGTAGCGAGACTATGTATGGGTGATAACAAGCACGAGTCTACGTTCAAAGAAATCGTCTCGATACTTGACAATATCGAAAAAACATTTCTGCAAAACAAACTGGAAACGACCGAGTATCGCAAGAAATGTGGCGCACTACAGCAAAAGGTGTTCAGGTTGATCAGAGAGAACGATCGGTATAAGCAAACTCATGTGCACAACTCGAATACGGACGATAGTCAACTATTGCAGGACGAAGTTACACGCTTGACATTGAATCTGTCACAGCTGACTGCGGAAAACAATCAGCTTAAGCAAAATAACACGGCATTGGAAGACGAAGTTTTGCGCTTGAAATCTCAAACAGACAACCTGCAATCCTTAGACGAAGCTGCCTGTATGGAACTATTCAACGAAAACACTCAAGATTTTTCATGAATTACTTTACTTCTGCCACTTACAAGTGAATATTACGAAGTTCAATAAAAAGCAATTTCAAAGCATTCGTTTTTTATGTTAATATTTTGTTATCCTAAGTCTTAGAAACGCAAATCTCAGTACGTTTTGCTTAAACTGTTCTCTTGCGCTTTGCTTGATTCTGGCCAGATAATCTTTTCCTTCTGAGTTACCCAATCTTTTGTAGTAACGTTTAATGTTTCTTCTATTCATTTTTCGTGCCGGGTGGTTTATCCAACAAGCGGGACAAAAGCCGTTGTATTTATCAAAACAGCTTGGACACGCGGAATGTTCGAATGCACATTGTTTCATAACGAGCAAGCGATAGTCAATGTTACTGTAGCCACCGCACCAATGACAAGCTCTGAAACGTTTTCCGAGTCTCTTATCATACGAAATACATTTTGAGTTTTTTTTACCGTTGTTGTGAGCCATACTTTATTTAAAAGGTTCAAAAATATTTCACTAATATAGTGTCAAGTCAATTTCATTCAGTTTATGTAATTCAAATGTTTTGACAACAGTAACATGGCAAGTCTTAACCGTTGGTGACACAATAAACTATTGTCTATATTTGCTGCGTTTACCACATTTACGAAAACACAAGACAAAGAATATTTCATTTTTTCATGTTTATTTTACAATTGAATCGTTATCTACAAAAACTTGAAACATCATAACACACTAAATGTCTCCAAAGTCCTGATACTCAGAGTCCCCAGGTTCATTGTTCATAAGTATGGTTTTATCGTTTCCCACATATAGCCTATGTGCTTCAACAGAAAATCGTTTAGAATCTCAGGTTCAGCATAATCGTTTGAACTGTGTCTCAGTGCTGTCCTCGCTTCTTCCGTCTCACAATACTTGATCTCTCTGTACATTTCAACGCACCTCCTGATCTGGTCTGCCTCATATTTTGACTCCTGAATATTGTATATTTGTTCAAGTATTTTCGCAACTTTATCATGATCCAAAGGGGAAGCCGGCGAAGAATTTTCAAGATCATCGCTAAAATTCCCATTCTCGATATCGTCATCATCTGAAAGGACAAGATCCATACAGTCATTGTCCTTGTCAAACATACCAACTCTCATCGATTCGGTTTGCTGAGGGGAGGTATTGCTGTATTCTATTTTCTGTCTTTTTACAATGTTATCCATCTCACCATTTTCCACTTTTCTTTTCATTCCCGCATTGGAACTGGAATCGTTTAAATCCATCTGCGGTTTGAACATTTCATAATAATTCATGAACATTTCCTTATCCAACATATCAACACTCATCGATTCGGTTTGTTGCGGTAAGGTATTGCTGTTGTCTGATTTCTGTGTTTTTACGGTGTTAGCCATCTCATCCATCTCACAGTTCATGGCATTGGAATCATTCAAATCCATCTTCTGTCTGTACAATTTACAGTCGTCGCACTGGCAGTTATCGATACAGTCATAATAATTCAATCTGAAAAGGATACAGTCATAATAATTCAATCTGAAAAACTTACAGTCGTCACACTGGCAGTTGTTTGTCATGATCTCTTTGCAGTTTGGTTTTGCCATGATCTCTTTGCAGTTTGGCTTTGCAGTATTTTGCAATGTTTTGCAGTCTTTTGCTTTTATACCCTTTTGAACTTTGCATTACAAAAAGGCGAACATCAACACGTCACTTTTGAACTTTTCCCTTGTGCTTTTCTTAATGGTGGCGAGGTAATCATGCCTCATCTCTCTCAATAACCAGTCGTTAGTTTCTATTTTACCCAATTTCTTGTAGTATCGTTTCCTTTCCTTAATGTGTGCTAACGCAACTGGATGGTTCAACCAACAAGCAGGACAAGAGCCATTGTATTTATCGAAACAGCTTGGACACGCGGAATGTTCGAACACACAGTTTTTCATAACGAGTAGGAGATAGTCAATGTTACTGTAACCACCACACCACTCACAACATCGAAAACGTTTTCCGAATCTCTTATCATACGAATAGTTTGACGTGTTTAACATGTTTGACATGTTTGACATGTTTGACATGTTTGGATCTGTATCGGCTGTATCGGCTGTCATAATGTATGTTTGTGTGTTTGTATGTGTGCATGAGTTCTTTGTAGCCACCACAAATAATGGAATACAGAAAACGGGGGTGAAAATAAGGGGGGGGGGATTTTCAACAAGGGGGGGGGGCCTTTTCTATCAGCCTATTTCCCCAAGTCCATTCCATTTCCATTTTCATTTTTCAAACATCAAAACAAAACTTCCCAGTTTGCTCTGTGTAAACGCGCAGTTGACTGTGGTTTGGTCCCATCCGATGTAACCATTTAATGCCATCACAATAGAGCCTGTACTCTGCCTGTGATTTTCTTCCGACACATGGAACAATTTGACAGGATGTTGGCACACACTCTGCAGCAAAACAGATGCCCACAAGGCAAAAGTACCATGTCTACGAGACCGTCAAAACAAATTTTGCACTGTCTTCGTTCATCAAGGTTTTTGTCTTGCTCATGGTTTTCAGATGGTTCGTGCTTTACATTCGTTTCGAGCAAAATGTTACAAATGTCATTGATTTCATAACCCTTATCACTGCCGTATGTTCTGCGAAAGATCAGTTTGGCGTTACTAATATCCTCGATGCGAAACCCAAATTCAAGTAGGATTTTGTCAATATTTTGTTGTTCTGAAATACATACCAGAGGTACATTTCTTGTTTCAAATCCAGCAGCAAAGGGACATTCGGGGCTGAAACGATAATGAACATTTGGGATTCGGTCTTCTGGCTTCCAGTCAGAAAAACATTTTCGACAAAACACACACTGAACGCGATCCCCAGTGTGTTGGTAAATGAATCCATTTTTTGCCAACTCTTCTTGACTTATCACAGATTTCCAATCTCTATACGTTTCGAGTCGTGCTGACTCGCTGAAAAATTGTCTGTAAAAGGGATCAGGATCATATGCATCGTCATCTTCTTCGTTAATAAGATCTTCAGATTTCATGTTATGTGTTAACTTACAATTGGGGAAAAAACGTGCATGTTCATTTTCTGGGACTTCTCCTCGCTCCCACGAGTGTAAATGATTTCCGCAAAAATAACAAGTTACTTCATCACGAAAACCGGTAAAAAACAATCCTGCTTTTGCCAAGTCAACTGGATCAATGAAATCGATCGACCAAGCACTATATGTTGCTAATCGAGCAGTGAAATTATCATATTCTTGATGTTTTGGAATCGATACTTGTTTGAAAGAATACTCCATTGTAACAAATGATACGTTCTGTTTAAAGCCATATATATATATAGTGTTATTTTTCTCTCTTCATCATCTGATAATGAGACAAAACCGAAATATCAGGTTTATTGGTTTATTATGTTTGAAAATCACAAACAATGGAAAAACAACAGATTTGTGAATAATATCAAAGCCATGGAAATTTATCAGGGTATGAACCTCCTACTTTGCGTAGAGCAATGTGCTCTGCGAGTTGACTGATTGATTGAGGATAGTCAGGTTGTTGAGCCTTAAGCTTCCGTGATTCTTTATATGCTTTTTTCATATCGAGATATTGGTACAGATACTTCAATTGACACATACGATTGACAATCCATTCTGGAGTTTGTTCTTTGATTTCCCCTCTGATATACCTCTGACAGAGAGTACTGTCGTCTCGGAGCTCGAGGCCACTCTGAGATAAAAGATATCTCAGATGTGAATGTCTCTGTTCTTGTCTCTGTTGTGATTTAGCTTGGCGGATAGCGATGCGTTTTTCTCGTTTATGCTTTAATATTTTCAAGATCTCGGTCGGGTCATCAGAACCATATTTCTTACTCACTATTCCCTGTATATCATCTCGATTGTATAGTTTTTGTGTCGCGAACTTGACGAATGGTACTTTTAAAAGGTCTGTCACAGAAAGGAAAAAGTCTTGTTTAGCTTTGGTAGCACACACATATTTATCATCATCGAACTTAGGCTTCAACGATTTTACATTTGTTTTCACCTCGGACGTGCGAACTTCATTTTGTCTCTTTTCCCTTTGAGGTAATTTACTATTTTCAAATATCACTAATCCTCCATTGCTACAATGCATTTTGCTCTTCACTGGTGTTTCCTCCGCTGGTTCGATATGTGCTTTATCTCCTACATCTCTTTTGACGCCAGTGAAGGTTTTTCCGCTTCCCTGGTAGTAAATATAACCTCGTAACCGTACTTCATTATCTCCAATTACTTTGCAAATGATGATATATTTACATTTAATATCTTTTAGTTTTTTTAAATCATCTTCGTTGTAATCGTTCATTGTAAAGCAATATCCTCTTTTTTGTGTCATTCTGATTACAATTGACAATCAAAAGCAATTGCACTAGCCTTACATACCATTTCTGTTAAATACTTTTTGAAAAACAAACATAATTCATATCATAATTTATTTCACACCAATGTGACACTTTAGCATTTGTCATACATTTCACTCTATTATTTGTCATTCCAAATGATGAATGTAAAATCGAATAATGACACTGAACATATATCATTTATTGCTCTTTATTTATTGTCTAACCAAATACTAAGTGACAAATCGATTCATGACACTGAGCATTTGTCATACATTTCACTCTATTATTTGTCAAAACAAAAGATGAATGTCAAATTATTTACAGATGCTAAGCAGTTTATCATACATTTCACTATTATTATTTGTCAAACCAAAAGATGAACGTCAAATTATTTGAAGATGCTAAGCATCTTATCATACATTTTACTCTTTTTATGACAAATCGACTCACAAATTTAAGCAAACCAGGTGACGATGTACAAATAATTTAGGGTGACGAGCTTTTTGGTTACCTCGCCCAGCCCAACTGAAAGACTTAAAGTATATCTATAAGTCTTTTAGTTTGGTCGGGCGAGCGAGCCAAAATCTCGTCATCCCAAAATATTTGTACATCGTCACTTTGTGTGCTTAATTTTGAGATTCAAATAAATCGTTCTAAATTCAATGTAAAAAAAAGTTTCATAAGGGGGGTACTCAGCGTGAAAAAACTACATCGCTTAAACGCAAATGCGCTTTGGTAAGTATATAGCTAAAAAACGAATGCGCTATGGTGAAAATCCAAAGTCAAAAATTTTGAAAAAATTGAAAAGTTGTCAAATAAATCATAATTTTAAGCACTGTGTTCGTGTTGTGCTCTATCATTTGTAAATCAAAACTGAGAGAATGGTTAATATGTTTTGAGACTAAGTATTTACAACACACTGCAAGTAAATCATCCAATATGAATAGAGTATTCGTCCATTTGTAGATCAACTTGAAAAAATGTCCAAATGTAAACCATCACAACTCATTGATGTTTCACTTTATTTTTTGTCATGCCAAATAGCCACAGATTGTCTCATAATTATCAATATGAAGATTTTATTTGTTTTCAAATCTTGTGTGAACGCCAGTTTCATTATTTTTGTACACAATGAGTAAAATCTTTGAGAATAAAAATTGAATATGAACATTTTGCATTTCATGAAATTTTCATCTCCTGGAAAAAACATGCAGATCATCAAGGTTTATTTGACAGAAAATAGAATGAGATCCCATTCATTTGTGAAAATTAAGAAATCGTCGCGAATGAATAAATCATTTTTTCATTTGTCAAACCAAATGCTAAGTGTCAAATCGATTCATGACATTTAGCATTTCTCATACATTTCACTCTATTATTTGTCAAACCAAAAGATGAACGTCAAATTATTTGAAGATGCTAAGCAATTTATCATACATTTCACTCTTATTATTTGTCAAACCAAAAGATGAATGTCAAATTATTTGAAGATGCTAAGCATCTTATCATACATTTTACTCTTTTTATGACAAATCGACTCACAAATTTAAGCAAACCAGGTGACGATGTACAAATAATTTAGGGTGACGAGCTTTTTGGTTACCTCGCCCAGCCCAACTGAAAGACTTAAAGTATATCTATAAGTCTTTTAGTTTGGTCGGGCGAGCGAGCCAAAATCTCGTCATCCCAAAATATTTGTACATCGTCACTTTGTGTGCTTAATTTTGAGATTCAAATAAATCGTTCTAAATTCAATGTAAAAAAAAGTTTCATAAGGGGGGTACTCAGCGTGAAAAAACTACATCGCTTAAACGCAAATGCGCTTTGGTAAGTATATAGCTAAAAAACGAATGCGCTATGGTGAAAATCCAAAGTCAAAAATTTTGAAAAAATTGAAAAGTTGTCAAATAAATCATAATTTTAAGCACTGTGTTCGTGTTGTGCTCTGTCATTTGCAAATCAAAACTGAGAGAATGGTTATATGTTTTGAGAACCCAACAACTCCTCAGTCAAAAATGTAGCTTGAGTCCTTTGTAATTGATGTTACTATTGCAACAAAAACCATCCTTGCAGAAGCGGTTGGTCGTGTAGGTTTGTAGTCCATATTTTGATTGAAATAAAACACATAATTGGTGTTTCGAAGTGTCAATGTAGCAATCTCGGTAAGTCCATGTATCATTTGCAATATCTTTTATAACTGTGTTCAATTCAGCACACTTTAGAAGTCTGTTTGATTGATCAGATCTATACAAATTATCTCTCTGAGATTTTATCGCAAGAAGTGCTTGTTCATGAATGTCCTGTATTCGTCGATCTAAAAAGTGTACCATATTTGTAGGGTAGAGTTCACTTCCAAACCGCTGCAGTAAATGTTGGGCAATTTTCAATCTTGAGAAGACGCTGAATTTTGTAAGGAAGTCGAGTTTGATTACCGAATAATAGGCTGTGGCTGCCATGTCAGCTGTACATCTATCGGAAAAAAATATCTTGTTTGCGTATCCCTTATGTAAATGATCCCGCTCACTAACATATTCCTCAGCTAGGAGAAAATCTGAATCGTATCCATCGTTATGAAATTTGATTCTGACAATTTTCTGTGTCAACGCACTGTCAAGCGTAATTTCGATGGATTTCACATGTGTTGGTGTAAATTCTATGGGTACAAAGTGTTCCTGGCGCATTTCAACCAGAAATTCATATCGCATATCACCGTGTTCGTTTACGATATTGGCAATCTCAGAAGATTGAATTTCCTTAGGTAAGGTATAATCGCTAAATATGTGATATACCATATCTTCGATAGGAATGTGTCGTTCTTGATTAAAGTGTCTGGCTAACATAATGTCAATAAAAGTAACGATACAAAGTAATTCTGCAAGCATTTATTTTTTCAAAAATAATACAATAATCTTATCGAAATAGTAGCTCTGGGCAAGTTAATTCAATTGCCATAGCAAGAATGTCTACAGTTGATTTTCCGTCTAAGGATTCATCAAATAAGTCTAACCACCATTTGTTGTCATCATCCCGGTTACCACAATATTGTGTGTCATTGTCGTTTAAGTCATTTTCGGAATGTTCCACGCACTCCTTCTTTATGTGTGTGTGGTTCGCAGTATCCGACGAATACTCTGCTAACATCTGAATTACCGATTGTTCAAGAGGAATTTCTGTGTTTAGCGAGGTAGCGTTATTTAGCCATTTCTTCTCCTGGGTACCACAATCTTGTATGTCATTGTCATTTGAGTCATTTTCGCAATGTTCCACGCACTCATTCTTTATGTTTGTTTTAGTCGCAGAATTCGACGAATCTTCTGCTAACATCTCAATCACCGATTGTTCAACAGGAATTTCTGTTTCTAGCGTGATAGCATTTTTTCGCCATCTCTTTGGTAGTTTGGATTGATCTCGTGGCGCTTCCACATGCTTTCGTTTTCTGTTGGGTTTAGCATTCGATAATATTCCTTTGCCGTCATTTATAAGTTGCGTTTCCAGAGTAAGCGCATCTTGGAACTGTGCAAACATTGGGTGTAGTGCAAACAAACACTCAAGTGCTTGGCAAAGGTTTGAGTGAAGACATCCAAACAAAGGCTTCACAACCATGCCACTATTTTCTATAACCTGAAGGCGAATTCCTATCCGACTTAGTATTCCACTAGTTTGAATCTTCCTGAATGCATATGTTAGCTCTTTCTGTGTACATACAAGATGAAAATTTTTACTGGGTAAAATGTTTTTTCGATGCATAACATCTATGATGTCCGATTCTGTACAGTTCAGTGTCCTTATCAGAGCGACGAAATATGTGTTTAGGCGAAGTCTGATCTGAGTTCTCTCCAGAGATTGGTTGTTTGATTTAACTCCATAAATCCTACTGTAGTCTTCAAGGGCTGCGAACTCGGTTACTGGTATGATGCAAATTGGAATGCTCGTTCGCACCTCTTTGTCTACCCTTCTGCTCAGATTTGTATTTTCCAGAGTGTCTGTGAGTTTGCTGAAATCCATTGGAGAAAGCTTCTTCAAAATGTTGAAATACGACCAGTCACTTTGTTCGTTCTTGAATATTTCATCTATGTATTTTTCAAAGGCTTCCAAGGTAGGTTCTGTCAAAAAGAGATGCTGGGCTGTTGGGATGTAATCCAAAAAATCATATGGACTGTTCGTGATCGACGTGAATCGAAAACCTTCGATATCGGTGAAAGGACATGTTACATTGAACATGTTTTTTCGTTGATGGCCAGCCCCTTCAAAGTTTCTTTTCTTTCGTATAAATGTTTCACACAAAGCATGTAGGTCTGGGTTGACAAGTTGAAAAGTCATCGTGAAATGAACAAAAATAATGAATGTGTCGCCCTTATATACTCAAAAATGCATGCGCGCGCACCAATCAAATGTTATACATATAGTCGTACAAACAAATCAACCTATCAAAATGATGTCATTTGCTACTCATACTTCAATCGTCACGCTTGACAACAAAACCAAACAATCTTTAATTGACGAAATTGATTATCTTAATTTAGGTAAAAGCATATCAGCTAAAAAATGGATCTGTGTTTTATGTAAGAAAAGTGAAGTCAACGTATTCTGTAAGAAATGTCGTTATAGATTCGCCTGCCGATATTGTTTTATAAGTTCTATGTTGAAGGGTGAGACATTTACTTGTAACACATGTAAGGATCCATCAGGGCTTTTTATAATGTAACACGGAATGATTCTGAAGAATATATTTATGAAGGTACAAGATACAATCTAGCAAAGATAAAAATGTCAGCAGAAAGCCAAATTGATCTAGCTTATTTTTGTAACCAATCATTTGAAAATGCTGAAAACTTCAAGTTTGAAATGTCGAATGAACAACAACCACAATATGTTGCTGTACCGATTCCTGATGAAAGCCATTCCGTTAGTCAACAAACAGTTGAACAGACAAAGCGTAAGAAAAAAACAACCACTGGACGGGCCATTAAGAAACCTAAGACCGATGATATCTCAGCACATTTTACACCCGAAATCGGCAATCCAGAGTCGATGCAATCTCAACAGTTTGCTCAAGATCAACAACTGTATCAACTACATAACGAATATTTGAAAAAAATACAGTCCTTGACGCCGGAGAACAATCAACTGACATCGGAAATCATAAAGATGATAAAAGAATTGCGAGATAAACTTAAATTTTCATGCTGTCAGATTTGTAAGAAAACACCAGATACGAATCCACTAAGACTCATGGGTGAAAAATGTGGACACAAGTTTTGTTGTGGTCCGTGTGCGAGTGAATATCTGAAACAAATGCTTTCTGAAAAGGATCATATATGTATTGTTTGTAGACAGGAAAGCAAAATAGTATGTTGTAAATGATTTCCAGTTTACAATTTCAAATACGATGTGTAAATAAATTGAGTTTAACAGTTTTATGCTTTGTTATCAATATCTGTAATTTGAATGGCCTGAAGGTTCTTGTTCAAAGTACTTGTTTGTGTAAGCGCGTACAGACAAAGTTGTCCCGCAGATGGAACAATATAGTGAGCTTCTAAATCTTCTGCATACTGGATAATCTGACTCTCTCTCCATTGGTTTGTCGCGTCGAAATAAAGTTGATTTTCGGCTAATCGTTTAGTGACTTTAAAGTCTCGAACTGTCCGATTTATATCATACTGAAATTTCAAACGACCGTTAGCTGTTGTTTGATATAAATGACTCGCTTGCGGGGTATTATTGTGACTTAAAACGACAAAAATCTTTTCATCACCATTTTCGGTCTGAAGGGAAATTGCGACATGTTCTAAAGAAGTTGTTCTTAGTGTTGTTACCATGCTTTGAACCTTTAGCCATCGGTTTTCTCTTACACTATAAACTTGAGATGTATCAACATCAACAAGGTAGCAATGCTGTTTTTGATCGAGAACAATAGTAGGTTTCTTTAGTGATTTTGATGGTTTAGAAAGTGCTTTGTAATGAATAAACTGAGTGTAGTCAAACACATTCATTAGATAAGCAATTTGATGGTTTCCATCTCTTAGTCCAGAGTAAAAAAATATTGTTTTTCCCACAAACAACATTTGTTCCGCACATGACAGTTCATCTTTTAGTCGATTGTTGAGTTCTAGTGGGATCCATCTAGATTTATCAGGTTTAGGACCTGTAAAATATTTGAAACTTTTACTTTTCTTACAAAAGCTTATCACTGACAATGGAAATATGTCCTTGAAAGCAAAACGATCTTCTTGTTCACTCTCCCCTTTCAGTTTAACAGTCAAATCCTCAGTTACCAGAACGTATTTTGTTTTGGATTCGATCACATTCTCTATTATTTCCCCGAGCTTAATATCGTATGATTTGAGATTCAAAAGTTTCTGATCTGGCTGCATATGACATACATTAATGAAGTGACGAAATAACTCGTTGCGGAATCTCGCAGTGTCCTCGCTAAGCTCTTCTAGAAACTTTAAAAGGATATCACAATCTTTGCATTCCTTAACCTTACTAATCATCATCTCTGTTAACCAATAGGCGTTGTATTTGCATGCAAAGTTAAACAGATAAACATCAATGTCACAAATCTCTAGATCATATGCCTTTTCAGTTACAAACATCGATAGTTTGTTGAAAGTATTTTCATCTAGCTTACATTGAAAGTGTTCTTGGGTCACAACATCGCGACAAAATTCAGCAGAAAATGTGTCTAATTCATCAATGGTGCATGTAAAACTAAATCCATCTTCGCTGTGGACGGTCGTGTTATTTTCATTTAGAATACATTTGTGCTTAAAGTTGACACCGTCAAATTTTGTCACCGGTCTAATGTATCCTCCATCCTTGAACAAAACAAACCCCCGAGCATTTTTGTTTGTTCTCGGTTCAAATACATTAGGCGGGGATGTAACGGGATATGTAAAGAGGTAAATAGGAACACCAAAGTACAGCGCCAAAGCTTTCATCTCTAGAAACCCATTGGATGTTCTGTCATACTCGTTTGAGTGTGTTTCATTTATGTAACTAGTCACGTCTGAGTATGTTTGTGTCGTAGAAAAACAATCTTTATCAAGTATATCCTTAAACCGTAACATAGCTTTGAATGTTACATCCCGTATCCTCATGTGATAATTTTGATGCTCAAACAATAGGTAAGAGATACTTCTGTACAGTGTATTTCCGTCCCTTTTCATTGGAACAGGATAAAACAAATTACTCTCCATGTCTGTAACATGTGATTGTAAGAGATTTATTTCGTCTTGCATTTTGAGTTCTTTCTGAAGTTTAGTGACAAGTTTCTTTCTTGTTTCGTAATCCACCAAGCCAACTTGATTACTCTTTGCCTGTTTACTGGTCGAAGGACCTTCAACTATATCGTCCGGTCCTTCATTGACATTGTTCTGCATCCGTTCATCGTTTGTACGTTTACGTTTTGTAATTTTAGTATTGGCCATTTTTTTTGAACATTGCAAATAATTGAATGTAAATAATAAAATTTCATTATTTATTACCATAAAAGTGGATAAAAGAAACTCGCTTTAGAGAATATTAATTATTTCGTTATGGATCACCAACTAAAAAGAACAAGAAAAATGTCTGAAACGGAGGCACCTCCAGCAAAGAAAGTAAAATATGATTTTCAAGCAGCAGCTGAAAGAAGAAGAGAATTCCTATGTAAGAAACATAGCAAAAGTGTTTTTATACAAAACGCTAAACAATTCGGCCTCGACGAGTGGTGTGAACGAGTCGGAATCCCAAGAAAGGAAAATTTCGTGACATTTTCCAAAACAGAATCAATGATCGGATGTATCGAATTCCTATTCGAGCAATGGTACAGCGTCACATCGGAAGCGGTTAAAGATCATGAATGGACAACAACTGAGTTTTTGTATTTTGCTGAAATTTCACACGATGGAAGCAACCTGGAAACGGATATGGTTTGCGAAGAACATATGACAGTTTTTCTATATTTGAAAAATAAAATATATGCAATTTTGAGAAGAAGTAATTGCTTTTGCGAAAATGAATAATATACTGTTTCGTAAAATTTGTTTGATGTGTTTTCTTTGTAAGATATTATGTACAAATGAACATTCCTGGCGTTTCAAAAGCACAGACTTTAGCAAATGTGTATGCAGTGTTTGCGATGTAAACACCTCAGTAGGCAGAGTGCTAAATGACAAATGTTTTTATATTTCCATTTTCGATAGAGTTTTTTACAACAATGATTATGTACCGAGTTTATCGAAGTCCTTAATAAATGATGTTGATATACTGGATGGACTTATATCATGTCTAAGAAATGACTTCGTAAAGGCGTTTCCAAAATCGTCGCTATCTGTCAACTTAAAACCATACTCTGGGAGTAATTTGTACCAATCGCCTTCAGGTAACATAAGATGTACAAAGTTAAATATGTCGTCGAATGCACTGTTCGACGATTCGCAAAGAAATTGCAAACCGGAGCCTAATATTATATTCACTAGTGCCTTTGAAATATTACCTACGATTAAGAATGCGAAACCTTAAACAACTCTTTGGAAAACGAAGTTTTATCAGTACCATCGAGACCTAGTTTTAATGCAGCTAACCTAAAAGAGTGTAGAAATAAGAAAGACGGGTTTTTGACAAACAGAGATATATGCATATTCTTTAGTCAGTCTGACAGTACAAGTTGTATATTAGCCGAGATCCTAGATACCGACACATATGTAAAATTTGAGTCATTTGTGGTAAACTTAGTTGAAGAAAAGACACTTCATGAGTGTTCTTCATCAGGAGATGATGCTGAGTTGATGCAATGTAAGATAAATTCATTTAGAAAAGTGTATAGGTCGTTCATTGTTTATTTTAATCCGCAATGCACCAAGTCGCTAAACAGTACATACTTCAATATAAATGGAACTATCGAAGGCTATTACTTTGTTGATGTACCAAGAAAACGAATGAATTATCTCAATTCATACTTTGAAGGTATCACGTATTTAATCAATACATATGGATCCAAATCAACGAAACACTTTTGCCAAGAAGAAAATATTCCAATTGTCACAACACCTGAACACACAACAACAGTCCAATTCACACAAGATTTTACAATTAACACGGATTCAACTTCAAAATTGTCTGTTAACAAAACTGACAGTGGACCTGTGCAATATCATCAAAAAGCAAACCACACAGTGATCTATGTTTGTTTAGGTGTATTTACATTAATTGTACTTTGTATTGTGTTGTATATTCAATTTGGTCGAGCTACTTGTTCATTTCGGGAATAAATAAATTGATGAAAAAACTCTCTCTTGCTTTTCTCACTAGCCTATCGGTCTGTATTTCTAGAATGAAAATTTCAAATCTTGATTTTACGTCTGGTAAATGAGATCCACATGATACGAGGTGATCGGTTGCCCTGCATAACAAACTCTTTGTTCTTATATGAGACGCGTGTGTGTTCATTCTCTGTCTGAAGTTTTTTGTTTCACCAATATATTCACCATGACATGTCGTACATCGTAGAACATATATAACATTTAACGACGTACAGTTCAAATCTTGATCTTTATTTACAAAGACAAAACCACACTTGAATTTATATGCATCAGACTCTATCATCTGCGAACAAAGGGTACAGTTAGATCTATTACACTTTTTCGTCATTGATATTACTATATCGTATTGAAAAAGTGGCTTGTTTTCGACAAATACCACAAAACTTTGATGCTACGTATACAAGAATAAAAATAAGGATAGGAAAAACAAAGATAGAAAACACACATATAAGAATGATTTCAAATGAGACTTTGTCGCTATGTTGTTCTTTGTTGCGAGTTTCAGTCGTGTTAGTAGATGACACATGCGTTTGGTTTGTTACATAGTCGAGTTTCGCAAATTTCTTTCTTGGAGCATTTTTTGTAATAAGACACAAATTGCTTGTGTTTAAAGCACAACCATTAAGAAAATCTGATTTCCCTTGAATGTCGAAATACAAGCATTTTCCTTCCATAGTCTGTATATTCACATTATCGATACGATATGTACTTTTGAGGTAACCTATTTGATGTGAATATGGCTGAGAAATATCACGAAGGTAATCCATCATATTGGCAGCGTCCATGGTGTTCATGAGATAGAAGAAATTTACACGTTCTGTTCGCCTTACATCGCATTCATCATCAGACGCCTTAAGACAAAACCAGGGTTTCCGTGTTTTTATCGCATTCGTATCGAAATCACATTCCAATTTAGATCTGTTTTCGTATTGCCCATATTCGATGAATGTTGATTTTTCCACAAGTAAAACGTTCGTTTCTGTTGAACAATCATCAAAGATGTCATAGGGAACGAGCATACTGTCAGAACTGACAAAGCGCACACAACGAGTGCTTTTACCGTTTGGAGGTGGGTATATCATATTGTTTAAATTGGCGGATCCATTCATATAAAAGAATATATTCTCTTCTTCAAGGTTTACACTTGCTTCAAAACTCAGTTGTTGAACAAGTTTGATCTCTGCACGATTTGTGATATAAGCAATATCATAAGTACCATTTCTTATTTGTTGTTCAACATCCTCAGGACGACCACGTGATATTGCTGATATGAAGTAACACTTTCCATCTAATACCTTACCGACCGTATCATGTTTGCTACAGTCACTACATATACAGTCTCGAAGTCCAGAAGATGAAGCTATGTCTGAAATATTGTCTGCTTTTTGCTCTATTTCACAAATATATTTTGTTTTTAGAGAACACGATTCTCGAAGAATTGTTTTCCCTTGCGTATCGATAAAGTGGCATGATTTTTTATCGGAATTCCTTGTTACATAATCATTTACATAATGGTTGAAAGAATTAGTACTAACCCTGAAATAACTTTTGTGATATTGTAAGTTGTAAGCGTCCTCCTGCGTTTGGTTTTCCAGATATCTAAACACATTATTATAATTTCGAGTTAAAATACGTGCCAAGTTACTTTCACATGGGATATTTGATATTTTCATGCATGTCCTTGGTCGACCGTTCATTTGTACAGCATTTGAATCAAATGAGCATTGTTCATACGGAATTTCATCCAATTTACCTAACATAGTGTAAAATGTACTTGTCTTAAGAAATATCGGGTTCCTATAGAAGCACCATTTCTTCACATTACCTTTTACAATATTGAATATTAAGCATTTTTCATTGTTTTTTGACATACTGGCACTGATCATTTTAGATACCATTTCAACATCCGATGTGTAGAAACCGACGATATCCTCAAGCGTGTTCGTATTAAAATCACTACTAACCTGTTGAAATAAAAGTGCTTCTTCCTCCGTTGTGATGATGGCTCTTTCGTACCTATCTAAAATTAATTCGTTCTTGGACCTTAGGCTGCTTCTGTCCCGAAAATCTTCGGAGATGAAATAGCAGGTATCGTTGTATATTTTGCCGGCAGAAGTAAAAGAATCACAGTCCGCACAGTAGCAGCTCCTTAATCCTGGGGAAGATATTTTGGTTTCATCGACCTTTGGCCAAGAACTTAGCTCTTCATTTAAGTTTATATTTTCATCAAAGCGGAAATTTCCATTCAAGGTATTATTTAAAATTAATGTACTTACATTTCTTAAAATATGCACAAATAAGTTCTCACTGACGTTTCTAAATTCACTAGACTCATCTTCGATTGATGATGGATACTTGCATATTCTTAAACTTGAAAGAGAGCAGTTATCATATAATATCCGTTTTCCTTGCACATCCAAAAACAGGCACTGGCTTTCATTTGTTTTGGTATTGGGATAAATTGCAAGCTTCTTAAACTTACTTGTCAACTTTTCATTCACGTGTGCAATTCTATAGTATGTTTTATACTCGGCAAGTTCAACAGTATTCTTTTGATATTCCGAAACCGTGTAATTGTAAACAGCATCCATATCAAAAGTACTTGAAATAGAGAACAAGTCACATTCAGAGTCGTTGGATACTTTGACACACGAGTCACGTTGATACTGGGCTGCTTGGTTATCAAATGAACATGTTTGTATCTTTGGTTGAACAAATGGATGCTTCTTCGTATAAAACCCAGATGTTGCTGTAAGTAGCCCAATACCGGGTAACATTCCATTGTCGTATTTTATCCCAAAACGGCCATCTCCTATTACCAGTACTGGATGTTTAAAGGTATTGTAATTGGATTGCCCGTCATCATAGTAAATTATTTTCAATGGGTCGAAAATTTGGGTTCGTTTAGATGCATAAAGCTCGTTTGCCATTTGTATCAACAACAGCCTTTCATTTGTGCTTTGTAGCAATGGTGGGTGGTAATATGACTTAACGACTTGGTGCTTGCCCATGTATGCATAGGACAAATAAAAGTCCTCTTCAAGAGTGATGAAATAACAAAGCCCATTGTACAATTTTCCTACGGTTCTGTTTGGATCACATGTCGAACAGTAGCAACTGGGTAAGCCGTATGATGATGCCGAGTCATCTACATTACGGGTTGAACCAAACGCATTTTTGATTCTGTCCCAAAAGGGTCCATCACTCAAACCGCTGATAAACGCAGTACAAAACACAACCATGAATAACCATTTAGCTACCATTGTAAATTATAAACAAATGTATGGTAGTTTGTTTATTTTATATACAAAAATCTACAATATTAATGAAAATGTACACACTGCGTTAACGAATGCATTATATTAGGGATTATCTGTTTGTAAAATCCGTCTCACTATTGTTTTCGTTTTGTTTGTTTTTGTGCAAATATCAAAACAGTTAACCACGCATCCCACACACATGTTGTTTTTAACAAAAGAACACTTCTCAGCATATGTCAAATCGTCAGATATAAGATCTTGCAAAACTTCTACACACGTAGCTTTCTTTTGATTGTGTTCAGAAGAGCATTTTGCTACAACCAGCTGACCGACTTTACTCTCAAACGTCAGGACATTTGAACAATGTCTGTCCGTTGCACATACCGTGGTTATGTATCGTTTGTGATTTTCTATTCGCAACAGACCTTTAAAATGACAAGATATATTGCCACTTGGTTCTACACAACACTTATACAAATCCACAGCTTCAAAATCGGAACACCCATCCGAACACGAAATGTAATTATCAACATCGTGAATTCCATTCCTTACGAAAACTTTGTTATACAGTTTTTTGAACCTATAATTCACTGGACGGTTGCAGGTTTTGCAGATAATGATTAGACACTTATCGTACAGCCTTTCCAGCTCTGGTTCCGTCTGTGTACACTTTGTGAAGCAATAACAACCCGGAACTGTCAAATCTATAACCTTATTTTTAAGGTGATTAGATAAGCAGCAAAGAATGTCACCGATATACTGTGCGAACGATAAGTTATAAAATTCCTCTGGTGAACATAAGGTATTTTTAACAAATTCAAACACAAAACGTCTAGTTGAAGGATGTGTTAACATCCTTTGCTTTAAGTAAAAAGCAAAATCTAACCATTGTTTAGGATAAAACAACTCCTCTGTCAAAAATGTAGCTTGAGACTTTTGCAATACTCGGTTGCTAATATCGTACCGATACACAAAGTTGCACAGAGAATTCATAATTTGTATTGATTTACAGTTAGGTATCCATTCAAGATTTTTGACCTGGTTCATTTGCTTCTGCAGTTTGTTGTATCTATAATACGGCTTGGTTTCGAGATCATCTGTTAATTTTTTGATTGTTATCAATGCTTGTCCATTGATGGATATGAGATTAGGTTTTTTCTTCGGAAAGTAGACATTAAGCTCTGCGATGGAACACCGAGAAGCAACTCCCAGGATAATGTGTAAAATTTTGATGATTTTTCTTGATGCTTCATGTTGAGTTCTCTTGAAGTATATGACGCAAAGAAATGCGATTAGAAAGAAAACAGATACATTATCTGTTTTGGAATACACTTTCTGCAACAAAGTTCCGATTTCAAGATTACTTAAACCAAATTTCTCAATTATTAGTCTTGTAAATCTATAACAATGCATTGTTGTGAGTTCATCTTTGAATTTTGATAAAGAAGCTGCGTTGATACGCCTAAGATCAAACAAGCTCCTTGGAAAAAAACAAATTGCAGCAAAAACATTTTTCCTCAATACACGTGCGATCTCTTGTTCATTCATTATGACCATTGTTTGTTTGTGTTCGTCAATATCAAAGAGCAAAGAGCATTTTTAAGTTTGCATTATTTTATTCACCATATAATACCAGTATATTGAGATCATGTATCATTTGCTTTCAAAATATTGCAACCATGAGTATTCAAAAAAAGAAATTCCAGCTTAAGAGAATTCAAGAATCATATTTTATCATCGGGTGTTACAATGGTGACAGACACACTTATAACTTTGATAAGAAAATTCAAGAGGCGAACAAACGCAGAAAACAAAATCTTGTATCAAATCAAATTGTACAGAGACAATTTCGCATTCACCAAGAACGCTTTCCATCATGGTTTCAAGTGGAAGATGGCAGTGGTGAATTTTGTGCCAGTAACCTGTTGAACACCACATCGGTTCGTGTACCATCTAAGTGCTACCGACTACCAGTTGCGTTTGAACAGTTGTCAGATTTGTGTTCAATTGCAAAGAAACTGATTGAGCGTGCAGTTTCCATTGACAAGATGGACGTTAGTTTGAGTTTTGACAGTTCGACACTATTTTGTCCACAGAAGATGGTGCTTCTAAAACATGAACAATCGGGAAGTGTATTTCCAGAAGCGATCAAGCACCAAGTGCGAGAACTAAGTCCTTTCACGATTCGAGACGTGGTAGGTGGGATTTTTAATGACGATGAAAAAGCCATTTTCATCACAAAGGACAAAGTTTCACACTCACGGTATCTTCACAGTAGCTTTGCAAGATATCAGTTTCACTCTTCCATCCCAACATTTAACAAAGAAGTGAGAACCTGCTATGGCGTACTACCCGAAACCGTGGATGGAGTTACACTGATCGTCGGTGATTTGAAGATCGTGATTCACTACTCATTACGCGAGGAATGGACAATCAGTGCAGATTCTGTTGTGGGTGCTGTTGAATCAATTATTCAGTTTGGTTAACATGATGAAAAAATAAAACAATAGAATATTTTGCAACTCTGTTTATTTCTCTATATTTGATCAAACATATTAAGTTTTCGATAAAAAGTAATTAATTTTCTCCCTCATAGTACTTGCTAACAGCATAATGTATTTCGTATCGTTACTTCTAGGAAGTTCTGGAAATATAACTTTTATCTTATTCATATCTGAAATGACGGTATATTCGTTTTTTGTTGATCTGATGTCAAACTCGTGTACTTTTGGAACGAACGACCCTTGCGGTGAAAACGAATCAATAAGAACGGTTGATTTGGTCCTGTCATTCTTCTTGCCTATAAATGTTATTTCACGAGCGCCATCCGATTCAAATATGAGCTGACTACATTTTAGCTTCGGAACTTGAAATTGAGTCATTTCTGTCAACTTAATCCAGGGTGTGAGGCCTCTATTCCCAACTATTGAAACCCTTTTCTTTTTTAAATCGATAGCGTAAATCTTCTCTTGATTTGTCCTGGCTAGAACAATCTCGTTCATATTATTATTTTCTGGAATATCAAACCACTTTATAGGGCTGTTTTCAAAAATAAGCGTATGTGCAACTCTTCCTTCCCATAACACATACAGTGATTTATTGTCGGTCACATACTTGTTGGCTGTAAGAAAGGGCTTTAAGTTCAGAATTTCCTCATTGATTGCAATTTTACACCATGCATTGTCCTTAGTACCATTGTGATAATAACCTACGTGTCGGTTAACAGCTCCATCTGCATTTGGTACTGCCAAGCAGGCAAACTGGAGATTATCGTTATGGTTTAATTCAATATCACGAAAGAAAACAGAGTTTAACTCTGTCAGCGATACTCGCATGTCTATTATTTCTGCCTTGTGATCAGATGCTTGTTCGATTTTAATTCTAGCGTCAAATAAGTCTATGAGACTGGCGTCTATCATGCTGTTGATAAAGTGCCGAACAACGTCTTCATTTTCATAAAGGTTTTCATCTTCATTTAGCATCCATACAAGATTTGTAAATTCTTGTTCTTTCAAAAATTCATCTATCTGAGTACGAGTCTGAACAGAACTGGTAAAGGACTTTTGGACTTTTAGTTTTGGTTTTGGAAGTGTTCTCGTGGATTCTTTTAGAGCATTATTTACAGCCCATGTTATATTTTCTACCATGGACTTTTCCTCAAAAGGTCTGACATACAGCACCAGTTTTGTAGGAGCATTAGGCTGTTGATTTGCATAAAAACAGATGGATTCATCTTCCTCGAGTTCTTCGTCTGTTTGTTCGTCTTCAGATGAAGAAATGTTAGTACTTAAAATATCCGTATTCAAGGATTCTATTGATCCACTTATGGTAGGTTGCAAAATATCCGTATTCAAAGATTCCATTGATCCACTTGTGGTAGGTTGCATTAAAAATGCTGGTAGATGTTCGTCATCCGAGGAGTCTGTGTCACTCAGTGATAGATCTTTAGCCAGTTGAATGCTGGAAGAACATTCTTGGTTTGATTTTGAAGAACAAGACTGTTTATTTCGATCGATAAGTCTTTGAAGTTTTTCACGACTTTTCTCTACATCCCAAGACATATTTTGGATACTTGACAGGGTATCGATATTTGAAATCGATGCCCGAATCGACGATTCATTTTCGATACTTGACAGGGCATCGATATTTGAAATTGATGCCCGAATCGACGATTCATTTTCAAATTCTGCTTTGTCCTGGATTGTTATACTTGATTTATGATACTGGAGTATAGGGTTTATGTGCCAGCCTTGCGTTCTCTGAATTACTAGTCCTCTTTCGTGATAATTGGTATCTGTTGGTAAATACGTTTTTGTGTATGTTTCACCATCAAAGAGGTGGATGGGGACATTTAACATATATACCGTGGATGCAATGGCCATAGCATCAGCCTCTTTCCCGTAGGATTTAATATCGTTTTGTTTCAGATAACTAGTAACACTATTTTGTCCTGTAAGTTTTAGGTAAAGTTTGCTTAAAATATAGTTGTTATCATCATTTGTCATATACCGATGAAGACAGTCCCGTATTTTCTTATGAAATGATTCATGACCAAAAATGAGATATGAGACACTTCTAAAAAAGCTATTGCCATCATCTGTCACCTCCTGGACTGTAAATGTTTTGCTTTTGCTCGATCTTTTTGGAAGTTTTTTCACTTTAATGTTTTCTCCAATGATCAGAGCTGCAAGTCGAGATCTATCATCCTCGTTAATTTGTTCTCCAGCCTGATCAAGTTCATGTGTTTTTTCGCCACCTTTCAGTGTTATCTCCACTGGATTTTCGTACTTATGAAAAGACTGTTCGTCCAGTTTTATCCCAACGCTATATGTCCCAGGTTCTGTAACACGTAATACAGCAGCATCGATTCCACTGTAAATTTCTTGTCCATTTCTACTCCAATGATACGTGTGACCTTGATTGTGATATTTCGAAAGAACTCCTAAGACTATGGAATCATCGGTGTCAGCTTCTTGCCCAAATACTTCGTCCGGTCCATGAAAAAACACTCCATTGTTCTCATAACTAGATTCGTTGAAATTGTATTGAAATGGTGCATATTCAGACAGAAATGTTTTATCCCCTTTCTTAATTTCAGTGACTTTAAAAGAATCATCAATCGGGTTGTATGTTTTTGGAATTTCTGGTTTGGTGTGAAAACTGCTTCTGTAGCATTCCTTTGCTAATTTACAAGAGATGACCGACAAACTGTTATCGTATCGTGAATGTCTAGACCGTTTGTATATCAAATGTATATCCCCTGCTGGTTTTCCATTTACGAGATATGTTTTCCTGCTTTTTTTCACTTTCAATGGTTTATCTGCATTACGAAAATGTGTGGACAATGGTGTAGATGATGCGTTCATTGTAGGTGCAGTTCTTACTTTAGGTTGTAATATCAGATGTGTATCACATAGCTCCATTGTAGATGATGATTTACTATATTTAACGTCGCTATGTTCTATTTCATCATTTTCACCATGTTGTCTTTTTGTAGGCCTCTTCATATTGCGATTACATTTATCTGTAGAATTTATTTTGACCGGTTTATCGGGTGTGAAAAGGTTGTCGTTCAGTGATGGTCTCTCCCTAAAGGTGCTTCTCTTTGCCTTTTTGGGCAATGAAAGTTTATTGGTTTGTTCTTTATTGAGAAGTTTAGTGACACCCTCAGTTGATGTGTTATACGATTGCGGTAACGATTCCTCGTATCTTCTTTTTATTGCTTTTCTAGGCGGTGATGAAGAAGCCTTAGAATCATAGTAGCTCATGTAATCTTTACAAATTTCTTTAGAACAATTTTCATTGTTTTGATTTTGGACGCCACAAAATGTGTTTGTTTTAGGGTTTTCACAATTGGATGAAGAATAAGATAGAATAGCATTGTTATACGCGTCATGTTTCACGTTTGTAGACGGATCATACTTGTCCTTAAGTTCTAAAAATGATTTACTTTTAGGATGATCTTTGGATGGCACTACCCAAAAGTCGTACGGTGAAGCACTCATTACACTTCTATCAACTACAGGCAGAAGTTTATTCATCTTAACAACGGGCTGAATGCGCTCAGTATCAATAGAGTGAAGATGCATTCTACATCTTTCCTGCATTGTTCTGAACATATGAGGGTTTGAACCATTTAACAAACAGTCGTCATTTAACAAGAAAATCGTCATTTTAAAGGTCTTCCCAATGAAAAATATGTCCATGTAGGTCATTTCAATGGAGCAAACATTGGCACCTTCGGAGTGATATGTTTTAAAAAAATCGGATGCGTTCGCAAAGTTATTATCAGATATTATTTTGAACAAAGCAAAGTCGTTATCTTGATTTTCTTCAGTGAAAAATGCAACGGCATCCAAAATTTGTTTCCAAAGGTTTTCTGTACCAAACAAAAGGTAGGAAATACATCTGTAAACATTTGAATGATCCGAGTCATCAACATAACATGTCTTATACTCTTTCACACTTTCCTGAATAAAGTCTGGCTTTAGACAATCTATCAGTTCCTCGCAACGTTTTCTCATAAACGTTAGCTGTTCTTTCCATTTGGTGTTTTTGAGTAAAGAAAATAAAACATCGGTAAGCGATCGTCTAACAACGTTTGTAAGCGGACTCTTGACCAGTGTAATGGTATCACATTTTCCTAATCGTGTCTTAAGAGCGGCTATATCAAATGTCTTTTCAAGCATGGTTAAGTATGAAATTATACTGAAAGCTATTTACTGTAATAAAAAAATGTTTCGTGAACATATGCAATATTTTTGAAATAAAATGAAACAACACATGATCTGCTTATTATCATTGTATTTCGATGTTAGAATTCCATATACATTTTGAAACAACAAGATTCTGGCATCGCGTGCTAAAGCAATGGCAATACAAAAAACATCGAACGGATTTATTTGACTCGTTCTGTTTGATTCTGATGTAATAGGTACACGGGTTGCCGACTGGGTTTTTGTGTTCCGAGATAGCGCAAAATTTCAATCCTGATACCCAGTTGTAAACATCTCTTGTTCCACTTGTCTGAATAGGAGTTGTTTGCAAACGTTTCAGGTGGCCAGCGTTCCATTTTCTCGTTAATCTTCCTTCAGAGAAAAAATCAATAGCTTTTATTAGTTTTTCCTTGTGTCGTTCGGTGAACTGAAATTGATTTACTTGAATAGTTGATCTGTCCACATATGTTTTACTCTTCACAACGAACATGTCCTTTATAACATTGTCGAGGTTAAACCTTTGTAGAATCTGTTCAGATGGATCTTGCAGCTCATGAATGTAATGTATGTTGGTCAAATCATCCGTGTTATTTCTGGAGTGTGCAAATGAAGTAGTCATTTTCAAGGCGGTAAGAACGTTTTTCTCTTGACCTCTGAAAAACACTGGTAGCAAAGCCTTCGAACCATCCGATTTCATGTTCAATGGTAGTCGTATGCTGTGCGCAGGCTGCCCATATACATTTGTATCAAATATTTCTTCATCGGTTATCTCCGCTAAAATTGATATCATTCCTCTGAACATTTCCAAAGTCTTTAGAAATGAACAGACAACAGAGCTGTTCTTCAAAGCAAGCGTTGTAAATTTAACAACTAATCTTATTCCGAGTTTAAATTTTGAACTCGATACTTGATCAAGATCGTCACGAATTGACTCGTACATAAGGAATATTGTGTTTGTATCATCTATCGGAGGAAGCACTTTTAGCACATCATTTGCCACAATTTTCACAAGCAGTTTCAAACCATCGAATAGGTTTTGCTTCATTTCCCACTGATTTTCACCAAAATAGTACGATTGCACAAATTCATTATCGTAAATATCGACATCCGCGGCAATGGTATATATTGGTAAAAACGGATTAATGATTTCATGATAATAGTACTCGTGTTGTCTCACGTGTGAAAGAAGTTCTATGCAGTACTTAACATAGCTTGAGATCGATGGGTATATGAAATGCCGCTTAACTGTTTCCACAATTGATTTTGTTATAGGTCTATCAATGTTTAAACTAGTGAGTGTTACAATCTTGTGTTCTCTTTCCTTCCACTTCGATAATACTGGTTTGAATGGCTTATGTTTTAGTATTTCCACAGATCCAAACTGTACATCACTTGTACACCCACCAGACATAAGCTCACATAATAAGCGGATTGGATGCTTTTCAATTTGTAGCTCAAGCATGGATCTTTGTTGTTGTAATAGGGCAGTTCTCAGCACTTCTTTCAGGTTTATGGTATTGGTAGAAAAAGAAAATAAATGTTCGTCGTACTTCTTTAGAAAATATCGTGTAAGGTCACCACTTTTCTCTTGATAAACAACTAATCCTCGCTGAATATCTGTAGTCATTTCATCATACCTTTCCTTATTGTAGTATTGGATAGTAGTTTTAAATGTGTTCAGTATGCCGCTTCTACATTCGTCAAACCTCTGTGAAAACAATTCTGATGAAATATTGTCAAAACTTTTTGTTAACGCATAACTACACACGACTCCTGCAGATTCTTCGTGTGTGTATGTTTTTGATTCACTTTTTATGTCTTGAAATAACATAAATGTGCTGTGCCGAAACTTCTGAACAAAAGTCAGAAATTGTCTCATTCTCTTATATAATAGTGAACACTCATGATGAGAATACAATCCGGTGAGGTAGTTGAGTAGATAGAATTTATCTTTCATGTCCTCTTCAATGCCAGGTTTAAAACCTTGGTTATACATGTCGAACATCTGCTTCATTTCAAACAGTGGATACTCTTGTCTCCCTAAGAAAAAGTAGATGTATCCAACCAGAAACATTTTGTAAGCATCCAAGTCGACGTTTCTGTACAGATTGTGGAAAAAACTATTTAGCTCTGTATACAATCTAATATGGTTATGCGAAAACACCGGCTTTCCTTTTTTGTTGAGTAACCATACGGAGTTCTTGATATCCTTTAACAGATTGGTATTTAAACGATTAACCGACAAAACACAACTGTTTTCATTCACTATTTGAACAAATTCTTTTTTCGTAAATTGCAATAATCGTATTGCTGTTGATATTTGCGGTATCATTCCATTCGTGAGAAGGTGGATGTAGAGATAAACATTTCCAGAAGTCATTAGATTTAAATCAGTCTCTGGTATGGTTTCAGATTTAACTGGACAAAGGTACAGCAGCTGGATAGGTCTATCATTTGGATAAACATATTGCGATTGCTCATCTGATTTCAGAATTGGAAATATAAGAGCTTTGAGCACCATGTGGTCCGCTTGTAAATCGTGTTGTTTACTCATGATGCCTTTTCAATTCAACGTTAAAAATCGAAAGTCAAACCCTTTAGTAACTATAAACATGTACAACGATGACAGTAATGATGATACTACTGACGATGTCTGTACTGAATCAAAACAACTCTTACCAAATGGTAAGAATTATGTTTCGCCGTTATCGGAATTTGAATCTCAGTTGTTGTACGAAGATATAGATTCGGCCGGCTTGAAGATGGTATGTCTCGAGCGAATCAAGATGATTGAGGAAGATTTAAAAGATCCAGATTTAACCAGTACAGAGCGAGTTATCAACCAACTCAATATCAAGGCTTTGAAGACTGTAGTCGAAAATGCCCGTTTGAATGAAAAAATCAACTTAGGATCTCTTCAATGTTCCCAATATACGGACGCAGTTATTCTCCAGAAACAAGTAGCATGTAATTTCGCCGGCCAAAGAGAATACAGTGATGTGATAAGACCAGTGATTTTGACGCAGCCACTCAATGACACATCTATAACAACTGAAGAAAATAATGAATCTTCCACTTCTTCACCAATCAATATTCGTAACAAAAATAATATAAATGAATGTGTGTTGGCTGTGTAATATTTATACAGTTTCGAATTTTTATATCAGCAAAACTATAAACATGACAAGTGAGCAAGAACGAAAACATATTGAGTCAACATTATCCACAAAGTCAGTCTGCATAAATGAAGGGACGTTCATGCTTAGAGTTAGCAAGAATAACATCCAGTACAATGACTTTCAAAAGCAATGTTTGTTTGGAGATTCGTTTAATTCGGTATACTCACGGAATATTTCGCTCATCCCATCGGGAATATTTCTACCGCAGATGTTCGTTGGAAATAATGTACTGATTGAGCAGAAAATATCAGCAGCCAAAGTTCCATTTTTGGATAGTTTTTTACCGTTTGCTTTTTTAGTTCATGAGAAAGACAACAAGCCGACCCATGATATGTACGACAGAATTTTTCCCGGATACACTGAAAGGTATGGTGAAATGCAAACCTCTGTGAAACACCACATCGAAAAATGTTGCCAAAAGATTTCATTTGATGAAAATGAATTTGGGACTGAGGATCCAGACACAGAATTATTCTGTCAAGAAAATGAAGAAACGTACAACATTATATTTTTCACCCAGGCTTCTTCGGTGAAATTTCAAAACTCGTCGGAAAAGCAGTTGCGATTTGGTGACAAAGGTTTGAGACAAGTTGTAAATGTACAGAACAATATTCCAGCCTTATTTGATGGTTACACGAATTCGGCAACTAGCAATGTTAATATTTCTGAAACGGCTACAAAGGCAATCAGGAGGGAACTGTTAACACTAACCCAGTTTTATGTCGGCTTTGAGAAATCTCATGAAGGTGACATTTCTCAATATATTGAAAACATTTTCAATTTGATGAGAGACCAACATAAACATGTTGTGTGTAAAAACGACAACAACATCGAAAGCTATATAGTATCTGCATTGATGCTCTACCTATCCAGAAGTTTAGAGACCGAAGATTTCAATTGTTCATCGTCAATCCTCTCAGATCACGATTGTGATGAAAGTATCAGGAAAAAGATCCTTTTTCAAAACCTAATGCTTCTTGAACCAGGATCATGTTTCAATTCCCGCAATTTGTCGAAACGAGAAATGGACCGTGGCAAAGCAGCGGTCGTTACGTGTGAACATTATACTAGTCCTTTTGATCAATTATTCAATGCAGTATACGAGAATATCAGCTTGTTGACGCACATTTTGACAACCGTTACTTATTTTTCCAAAGTGAAAAGTAGACATGCGTGCCAGTCATGTGAACAAAAAACATGTGCGGTAAATGCACCAGCTTTGTTTGTACATATATCGGCCGGAGGTAGAGATATGAAAAAGGAAAGATCAGAGGCTGTTACATGCTTCTTTACTGCTAACAACTTCAATAAAACGGGTCCAGTTGGAAATCTTGCCAGTAAGGAATCGTCCGATAGCACTACAGTTTACTGGGAAAAGCATCAAAGAGATCTTTTGAAAAATTTGCTTGAAAATTATCAGCTTGATTTATCTCTTTATGCTGACGAAGGAAAAACGAGCGAAAAGAATATAGATGAAAGAGCAGAGAAAATTATGGAAGTAATATGTACACACATTGACAATGCACTTAGTGCATGCGAACAGTATTTTCGTGAATTGGATGAGGATGCTGATAATTTAACTAAATCAAATGTGGAGGCCGAGATAAGAAATGTGTTTAGAATGGCTTCCATGTATGACAAAGGATTTACAAACATGCTTCTTTCAGAAAGTTTAATGTACATTCTGAGAAGCATGCTACTTTATGAACACTCAAACCTGAAAGACACAACTGTCAACGACGTATTTCTTAGCATGAAGCCGCTTTTCATTGACAACAAATCAGGAATTGCTGTATCTCAGCACAAAAACCTCAAAAACATCACTATTAAAAAAATAGCTGTCAAAAGTTACACTTCAGACGATATGATTGTGAATGCGCAGAGCAATATTGTCGAAAATTATAACCTGGATGAAATTTTGAGCCAGGCATCGTATAAAACAAAGATCAATCTGTTTGGGAAGTACGAGGAATTAAAGAATAATGGTGGACGAAAAAAACAGAACGCGTTTCAAAACTTTTCGAACAAAAAGCTTTCAGCTGCCTCCACATCTACCAATAACAGTTTTAATCTCTTTAAATCGTTTTGTTCAAGGCAAGCCAGTAGCGTCTTGGGAATTGAAACTGACGACTTTTGCAGATTTGTTTTGAATGAAGTGCGAGACAAATGCTTGGACACGAGACATTATGAGTTATTCACATATGTGAATCAGTTTAAGGTAGATACTTGGCAAGACATTTTGTTGCTTATCAGTATCATGAAACTTCTTGAACATCTCAATTGGGTTCCTGCATACGACAGAGTAAACTTTCTCGCGTTTAATGCTCTAGAGAAAAATCCAACGAACAACAAATACGAGTTTAAACAGAACTTTTTATGCGAGGACTTTAATCAAGCGGAAACGCTATATGCGATAAATACTTCCATACAGGAATTTACAGCAGACATACAAGGAAAATCGCTAAAGTTTAAAAAATGTGCTGGCAAATTCATGGATCGGCAAAACAAATTAATACAGACATTTACTAACGGATTGATGACTCCAGGACCACCAATTTTCTATGTTCCTTTTGGGCTAAAATCGAGCAAAATCAAAGATTCAACATCCTCAAGCATTCTTACAAAGTTTATCAATGAGGAACAGTTTAAGCTTGAGGACGATGCAGCGTATACCAACTTTATTAAGAAACACAAGAAACAAATCTACGATGATATTTTTGAATCGACATTTTCTAGCGATGGTCAATATATGGAAAACCGTTACACACCTGAGGTTTTAGAAGAAATGCTTTCAGAATTTGACGAAAGATTTCCATCTTCACTTTTTGCAAGTGAAAGCATTTACGAGTTTCTAAAGCTTGTACTCTTAGAGTATTTTAATACCGATCAAAGTCGTGTGAACATTATGGCTAAACGATTGAAGGAAATGTACACAAAGGTGAAATGCAGGAAAAGGGCTCGCGAAGAGGAACCAATTACAGAATCGATGGGAGTTGCAAGCGACGATGACGATCAAGAAGATCAGTTTCTCACAAAAAGACCAAGGCTGTAATTTTCGTTTCGTACTGAAAAAGACTATGTTGTAATATATGTTAACATTTAGTGATTTTATAGAATGTTAACCGTTCCATTGGAATTTTGAATGCAAAAATATTGATGTTTGTTTTGGTAAATTGTCAAATAAATACTTGGTGCAAGCTTATAACTTGTTGTTGATCGTAACATACAAAAAATCTATATATGTGTTATGTAAACTAAGGTTGGTATTACTGCAACCATGGTGTACCAAACTACTGACTTACTCCCCATTCCATTTTTACAGAGACATAATTTGGCAAAGAAAATACTGAAGCAGGCAAAATCTAATGAGATATTTACAGGTCTACAGGATTTTATCGAAGTTTTGCCCGGGTCTGAGTTCACTACATATCCGTTAGAAACGAGTGAAGATACGTTTTACAAATCTCTATCCATTGTAATTTTTGCTGATGAAATACATGCTAGGGTAATTAAAAAAGCTGTAGAAGAATATGCTAAGGTGAACGAAACTCGGTTTCATTCTATGTTTCGAGAGGAAGCTCCATATGGGGAAAGTTTTAAAGGTGTTTGTGATTATTTGCAACGATCATCGGCAAACAGATCTCAAGCGTCATACATAGATGTTTATGTCGCCGCAGACTTACTAAATACAACCATTTTTCTTTTTGAGACAGATAATTGGTCAACGCCTCATTCATTTAGACCCTTATCACTGAATCAATGGGAAAATCGAGGCATCATGTTATCCATTGAGCCAACGGGCGATGGTCATACATTTTTGTTTTCTCCTGTTGTTACGTATATAAGACAGTTAGAAACCGGCATGTTTCACAGTTTACAGAATTTGGATATATTTGACGACGATTGCGAAGCAGATCTTAAGTACCACATAACGCTTCTTTCCACAGATAAATGTAACAGTATAAGCATTCCTTTCCTCATCTTGAAACGTTTTTCGCCAAGTCTTTCTGAATTTATTGGCGAATGCATTGAGACAGCATTGTCAATAGAAGCTTTAAAAAGATTTAAAAGGTTTTTGCTTAGTTTTGGTGCAAATATAAAGTTGGGACTCGACTTTGAGCTTTATGAATTTGCAAAGAAATGGAATATACAACTCATAACTGACGATATCTCAGAGGTTATCGAACAGCGTAGTATCGAAGATGTTGTGGATTTCGTTAATCACATCTCACTCTGGCATGACTCCGATTTATATCGACACATAAAAAAACGACTTTACCAGGCAAAACCTCATGAATTAAAGTCCATACGGATTAATTCAAATTCAGATACCCATAACAATTTGAGTGAATTTCTCATGACATTAAGCGATTATAAGGAATGCTCAAAACCACTAACACAAGACTATGAATTTCCGCACGTTGTTCTTAACTTCAACAAAAGTGACAAATTCACAAAGTATTTCAATGGAGAAAAATGGTGTCCTCTTTATACGTCTGAACAAGCAAAATCTCTGATTCCAATGATGGATACTAATAGATGTTGTATATTAGACGACACCCTATTTTTGCTCAACAAACAGAATGACATATTGGAAATTCAGTTGATAAACTCTGTTGAAACCGTTCTAAAAAAGACAGTATTATCAAATGAGATAAAACAGCCGAGGTTGGCTCTATGCAACGATAATGCCACAATTATGGTCATGAGTGATGAGAACCTAAAACTGGTATGTGAAATAACAACATCAAATGATCACGAAACGTTAGTTACTGACTTAAAACATGTGTCTACAGAAGACTTCAAATTTCGTTTCATAACCGATGAAGTAATTTTGTACAGTATCGAGAACAAACAGTGTGGTATGACCACATGCGACTCTTCATCTCAAAATCTGATTGGGATAGATGAAGACAGATGTTATTTGTACCACATTAGCGACAGAGAACTAACAGTAGACCATCTTAAGTCAAACTGCCGGGTAGCAGAAATTCCGCAGTTACAGTCGGGAAAATATTTACTTTTATCTAGAAATACATTCGAACAACATTTTTCGGAGTTCTACTGAAAAATTTATTAAGTCTTTGAAAAGGACAACATATACAGAAAACTTATCATGTCGAAGCTTATGTACTTTAAGGATAATTTCGTCTACTTGAACAACGCGCAAATCTCAGTATTTTCTTTAATATTTCTGCTATACGGTTTAATAAAAACAAAGAAATTCTTAAAGTTTTACAAACTGAAGTTTTTTATTGTTTTTGTGTTACATTACTACTCTTTAATTTTAAATGGAATTCACAGCATGATATTATACCACAACGTTTACAACGCATCGATAGCGACAGAAATATGCATGTTTTGTCTGATGCTCATAAGTTTTACCACATCATTAGTCATCACATATCGGTATTATCTGAAATACATGTATTCAATGATAACAAGGATGCATTTTAAAACAGTTTCTAGACTGATATTACCGCTGTTGTGTTGTAAAAAGAAGAACAGAGATTATTATGACTATGATACATTAAACGAAAATGAGGATGAGGAAAATAACGAAACTCCCTGTGATCAAGAAGATGATGAATGGTTTCGATACATAAATTATCAAATACTTGGAAATTACCTCTTTGCTCAAGTGTTTGTTCTTTTTTCGTTGTCAGTAACATACCTCGTACGAGCGGTTGCAATCTCAAGTAATTTGATTCCTAATGCGCAATTAGCTCTTGTATCACTGGGTATGCTAGTATTTTGCGCAATTTGTTGCTTCTTTGACTGTAGCTACCGTAGATTCACAAAATCTCTTATATTACCGCATCTATCAATGTTACAGTTATTAGGGACTTGGATGTTCGAACATTACACGAATTATGACAAAAGACCAGAACCTTTGTCTCTGATCACAGTTATTCTTATTTTTATGTACATTGTTGTTAAATTTGCTTTTCTGACAGATGTTTCTTACGAAGAACGATTGGCAAAAAGACAGTAAGATTGGCTAAGTACCAACCTTTGAAACTTCTGAAATGATCAAACCATTTAAATGTTCTGACGCAAATGCTATTTCATCGTTGCTTTCTTGTAAACTGTAAACTCTCTCATTAGCATATTTCAACCAATTATTGAACGTTAAACAATTGGATGTTACAACTTGTATTAATGTATCCATAGCAGTTTTCATTGCTCTTTTTGTTTGTTGAATTTGATCCCTTTTATTCCCCAACTTTTGATGATCGAAGAAATCTAAATGCTGTTTGAAATAAAATATGTTTTGGGCTAAATTGTCTTTATCTTCTGAATACACATCTAATGGCAGGAGTGCCGTGTTCACCTTTTCCTTCAACTTATCAATACACTCACGAAAATCTTGATTTGGCAAATGTGCTCTGAAAAAGTCTTGGATAGCGCAGTCAAACATTTGGAATCGCGTCTCTAGCTCAGTTCTAAGATTATTCAGAAACTTTAGATGGACAACACTTGTCTGGCGTATGAAATGAAGGTATTTTTGAATCAGTTCAAATTTCTTTAAGACAATTGAACATAAGCATTGAAATTGCTGAAAATTGACGTCGGTCTTATCAACGAACGCAGTTTCAGTCGCAAAAAGATCTTCAAGAATTTTTTGAAGGTTTGTTTTGCTTTCGATATTTGTTTCTTTACATACAAGTAGAGGTTCATCAAACGATGTTTTTGGTATGACTCTTGACTGATTGGTAAGAAACTCGTTCTTGTGAACTATAAAATGCGTTTGACCATTTAGCAGTTTGGTTAAAAGAGCAGACAGTGATTTATCTTTACTGTCACATTGTATTGTGTGCATTTTCATGTTTGTGACATCAAACACATATACAATATCACCATCTAATTTTGTAGTTCGCGCTTTTTCAAAGTATTCACTGAATTTTATATCCTTTCGCATGAGTGATATAAGAAGTGGTTCAAAAACATCCTTTAAGAATTGATTCTCCATTCTGTTGTATCCATCGAGGGTGATATGGTACTCTGCTGTGTTGTCAGGATTTAGTTTCATCCAAAGACAACCATCTGGTCTTTCTTGTGCAAGTCCTATCCAATTAAGTTTTGACCGAACGGGTTTGTAAGGATGCCTCCCTGTTGCTGAAAAGAAGAATGTTAAGGCCAATGACCAGAGATCTGTGTGGATGCTTTGTTTTACACCGTTTGATTTATGTGATTGTAATTGTTCTATTAAATCTGGACGCATAAAATCAATAGTCCCGGCTATTGGCTCTTCTATCGTTAACGATTCTCTGTCAAACGTGTTGGCCATTCCAAAATCAGTTAGAATAAACATCTCTTGTAAATCATCAAACATAATATTTGATGGCTTTATGTCACGATGAACTACAGCTCGTTCGTTTACGAGGTACACTAGAGCTCGCGTCATGTCTCGGATTAATGACATGACGCGGATCTGTGAGAGTCCAAGATGATTTTCGACATTCCTTGTTACTAGCTCTTCCAAATTTATGGTATATACTTTCAAGATTATCGTTAAAGTATCACTCAGAGAATGAACGCATTCAATGACGTTCTCATGATGGAACATTTTGAGCAAGGAAAGTTCTTTCGTATATTCTGTTTCATTTTTAAAGAGTTTTCCAGCATACAGGTGACCTTTTGTGTGATGGTAAAACAACTGAACATTCCCAAACGAACCTCTACCGAGTAGAGCAATGTGATCAAATGGCCAATATAATTGGTTTGTTTCTAAAACTGTGCCGTGATCTTTGATAATGACTTTTTTCGTTATAGGATCTATATCATTTGATGGTGCTTTTCTTTTTCGATTGGGCATTGTAAGATTGTTAATCAACAACAAAGAACAAGTACACTTATATCATTTTATTTTCATTCACGACATCATAGATATAATTTTCTGCCAGAAATTTGAGTCCAACATGTAAGACCTAGCCAATTTCTTAATTCAACAGAGGGAGTAAATACCTTTGCCATATAGACACTCATAACAAGTGCCACTATAAGATCATCCGTCGTTGTATGACTTTTACCACTGAATTTCTTTTCTTCAGGAGAAAATTTAAATTCAATCATGTTTTGTCTTAGGTACTCTATTTCGTTTTTCTCGCCCTCATTCAGGTAATGAGAGTGAAGCAATTTTGAAAACCATATCAACTTTTCGTTTAAAAGCACTATCGTTTGTGAAAAAATTGTCAATTTGTTGATCAAACTATAACCTGCACGCTTAATCATTCGTTTCGTTGATCGATCTTCAACTGGAGTATAGTATAGAAAAACATTGCTTTCAGCATTCATCAAACACTCTTTCAGTTTTTCGTAGATTATAACAACACTGTTCCTTTGTGAATTGTTCTCAACTGCAACAAAAATATTTCGCTGTGTTATTTTTCTGTTTCCATCGAATGTTCTCTTTTTTGACGCAACCAACGAAACATGCTGTATACATCGCAACAACATTTTTACCATGATTTCGTTTACTTTTCCTAATTCTTCAGACTGAATGAATTTGTGATCGAGATACAAAATACATGGGGATTCTTCTTTTGTCATGCCACTGGCCAGAAGACCTATGCCACTTTGCAAGGAGTCGCAATAGTTTGGATCTAAGTAAATAAATACGTTTTCTATGCAGTTAGAGTCGTCGATAGTATTTATGTTGCTTTTCATGTACGATAGCAATCGTTCGGAAAAAGGACACATTTTAGCCGTCCCAAATCTGTTCAGAGTACCAGCAAGAGATACAATGCCAAGTTCATCATCGTAGCTTGTGCTAGATTGTGCCAACAGATTGGTTAAATACCTGTTCGTTTCATTGATGTTGATATGATCCGGCTTATAAAAGATCAAACGTGGACATGCAGGATATTTGGAAGAATACTGTAAATGACTAGCATTGTTACAAAAGTAGTAGATATGATAGAAATTAATATCTGTTCTCAAACTCAAACCTCTTGTCACTTCGCACATTGTCTCCACTTTATGATTCACCGGCGATGTCAGAAAAATGATTTTATTGTCAGTCTTCTGTCCATGTGCTAAGATTGTCCCGAAGCGGTTCTTATTGATAGAAAATGATTCATCAACAATGAGCAGATGGAGATCGTCCCCTCTCAAAGCATTGTCATTTCTGGCACTTTTGAACTTAGCAAGACAATTGAAATCATCGTCTTTCGCGTTCGCGTTTGTAAATACTGTCGTGTTCTGCCCGTTTAAGATTTTCACGAGAATCGAATCTGTAGGAGTCATTATATCATATCTTGACTGAGTGAGCTTAGTGCTCCATTCGTTACACTTTGAAATCACATAATTTTTCACAGTTTGGGACAAATCTTTCGTATGGGAATAATATCCTATTCGTAAACCACTAGCCATGTAAGTGAACAACAGGGCGACGAAGGCCGATCCAGTCATGAAGGTTTTTCCATGCCTCCTCGGAATAATCATATACGCGTACTTACGAGTATAATAGCTTAAAATACCGTCCAAAAAGGACTCTGAAATATCAAGTCCCATGTAGGAACGACAAATGGCAAGGAAAACGGGTTTACAAACAAGTGCCTCTTTTGACAGTAAGTGAAAGAAAATTTCAAAGAAAAAAGACTTCTGAAACATTTCATAGTGTATGTCCTCAGCTTTTGCCATTTTATGATATAAACTAATAAAATCCAGGAAATTGGGCTTGTGCCTCAAAACTTGATTTATAAACGAGCACGTTGATGCTTCGTTTTGAGACCTTTTCACAAATGAATATGTTCTATCTTTGAGGGAATTTTGGTTAAAACAATTAACTGGTTCCATAAAGTCATAGGAGTGTTTCACAAACAGTCGTTCCCATAGAAAGACTTCTTCCCTTAGCAAGAGATTTCCAACGATATTGGAGTGGAAAGGAATCTGACCCCAAAGAATGGTGTTAACAGAACTATCCACGGAAAACATTGGTGAACTATTCAATGTGTTTATCCATTCATAAGAATTGAAATCAACAATACGATTATGACAGTCAACAATATACATTGTTTTATCTTACAACGATAAACATTTCCAACAAATACAATTTTCTGATATCGTTTTCAAAGTGGTCACTCCTTGTTTTTCAACCAGACTTGTGACTGGCTTAGGTCAAGTTACCCACCTCGAAAACAAACACGCGGTATAGTGGGTATGCCAATGGGTTGTCATTTTAACTTGATTTCCCATTGACATTTTTAAAGAAAAACACGCCACGACCCTCATTAAGACCAAATAATTATGCCACCATCATTCACTTTGCAGAATCAAAGACCAGCTAAAAAGTTGCAAGTGCAAGCAGTACCTACCAAGCGAAGACCGGGTAATAAATACCCCGCTCGAAGTAGATAGACTATCTTTCCACTATCAGTCAGCTTGTGAAATTGTTAGACTGCAAGGAATTAATAAATGACAAGATCATTTAGTCTCGAGGTTATTAAACAAAAAAAATAACAGCGCGATATTCGAAGCGGATACAATTTCATTTTTTTACGGAATAATTTAGATATCTACCGAGCGAAGACCGGGTAGTAAACACCCCGCTCGAAGTAGACAGACAAATCTTACACCAACTTATCAGTTGGCTTGTGAATTTGTTAGACTGCAAGGGACTACCTAATGACAAGGTCATTTGGTTTGAGGCTATTTTAACAAAAAAAACGACGCGAAGTTCGATGCGGATGAAATGCTCAAGGCTTAAATTGATGTTGGTGATATCTGCTACCTTCCTCGGATCTCAAGATATAGATACGATTATAAGTGAATCCCTCCGTAGATGCAAGTATAAACTTCCCTGAGTCCCAACTGAAACTCTGGGGTGTGCGCAATCTACCTACAATCAGTGACTATCGATGGTGGGATTGTATAAAGTCGTATCAGGTTATTGAGATCTTTGAAAAGTAACAAATGGGAATAGAAATTAAGAGAGTTCATGCCATTCTCACTCACTATGCAGAATCAACCACCAGCTGTCCGCGTTTTCTACTCGATGATGACCTTTGGTAACAATATTATAGCCTACCGGGTAGTAAACACCCGTTTGCCGTAGACAAACCAGTTAGTCATCATCATGGTACACTTTCAACAAGGTTGTTAGACTGCGGAGCGTTCTTGAATGACACAAATCATCTTATTTCGAGGACATGTTCAAATCCACTTTTCAGAAACAAAGACCAGCTAAAAGTTGCAGGTGCAATATGCTTTTTATATCTACCGAGCGAAGACCGGGTAGTAAACACCCCGCTCGAAGTAGATAGGCATTTCCTTACACCACCTTCAGTTAGCTTGTGAATTTGTTAGACTGCAAGGGATTACCTAATGACACGGTCATTTGGTTTGAGGCTATTTTAACAAAAAAAACGACGCGAAGTTCGATGCGGATGAAATGCTCAAGGCTTAAATTGATGTTGGTGATATCTGCTACCTTCCTCGGATCTCAAGATATAGATACGATTATAAGTGAATCCCTCCGTAGATGCAAGTATAAACTTCCCTGAGTCCCAACTGAAACTCTGGGGTGTGCGCAATCTACCTACAATCAGTGACTATCGATGGTGGGATTGTATAAAGTCGTATCAGGTTATTGAGATCTTTGAAAAGTAACAAATGGGAATAGAAATTAAGAGAGTTCATGCCATTCTCACTCACTATGCAGAATCAACCACCAGCTGTCCGCGTTTTCTACTCGATGATGACCTTTGGTAACAATATTATAGCCTACCGGGTAGTAAACACCCGTTTGCCGTAGACAAACCAGTTAGTCATCATCATGGTACACTTTCAACAAGGTTGTTAGACTGCGGAGTATTCTTGAATGACACAAATCATCTTATTTCGAGGACATGTTCAAATCCACTTTTCAGAAACAAAGACCAGCTAAAAGTTGCAGGTGCAATATGCTTTTTATATCTACCGAGCGAAGACCGGGTAGTAAACACCCCGCTCGAAGTAGATAGGCATTTCCTTACACCACCTTCAGTTAGCTTGTGAATTTGTTAGACTGCAAGGGATTACCTAACGACGCGATATTCGACGCGGATATAATTTAAATTTTATGGCGTGGTTCTCTAACCGCGTGTTAAAAAAATAAACGGTAAAAAAAATGAGGAAAGTTGATTTAAATTATTCGTTCAAAAGTTCCAACAATCCTGATATGTTTTGTAAAACAAGACCCTTAAATACTTTTTTTTGCCAAAATATAATTAAAACAATTAAATTAAATCTCTGGACAAAAAATATGAGAAATATACATTTCTGTTTTCATTAACAAATCGATTTAAATAAACGGTAAAAAATAGTTTCAACTTTCCTGATATATTTTGTAAAATGATATCTTTTAATACTTTTTTTCTTCTAATGTTACTGAAAAAAATGTTGATTCCTTTTGACAAAAAATACGAGGAATATACATTCCTTCTGAATAATTTCGAATGAAATGGGTTAAAAAAAATGCTATTATAGATATCACTCAATGATATAAAAGAAGTCATACAACATGTATCTTGACATTGAAGAATCTGTTTCAGATCATGAAAATGTAAATTTGTTCTCTACGTTCTACAGCAAGCAAGATCATGATTGCCAGCTATGTATTTTTCAGTGCCTTACAGAGTATAAATTTCAAATTGAACGATTTCAATTTCTATTGTCAGAAAAAAACTCAAAATCGGGTTGTGGAATCAAGACTTGTGTTGATCTTATTCTTGGTGAAATTAAGGACGATGCCACGATGTCATTATTTCACAAATTACATCCTAACATCATCACTGATCACTTTGATATTGTGTTCGGTAGCCCTTTATGTGGATATAATCGTTTGAAACAATACAACTTTCATACGCTTTTCAATCAAACTAATGTGAAAAACATTACTTTTGTGAATTTTGTGTATCAAACGTATAAATTTTCAAGAAGAACATCGCTGTGTCCGTATTCATTATTGTGTGTTTTCATTTACATCATAATGAGAAATTCAGTTGGAGGAGCAAGTGATTTCAAGAAGAAGCATGACTTCATCTGGATGTTTAACTCCTTGTTCAATCACAAACTACGACTAGGGAAATTACAATAACATATATCTTTCGGCAAATTACAATTTTATTTACAACAAAATATATGGTCACATGGCGACAAGAACAAAATTTATTTGTGATCAAATCAGTTTCACCATCATGTCAACCAACCATACAGAAGACTTATTACTTTGGAGGAATAGTTTTACTTTTTCGTATAATATTTTGCTTCTGAGCGACCGACATTGCTGTTGTAAAGTTTCGCTGTCACTCCGGATTGATTCCAGTTGTTCCCTAAACGATGAAATATCTGTATGAATATCACTTGAGACACCTTCATACAATAGTTCTCTGTTTTTTTGACATTCGGGAAAAATTGACAACAGCACTGTTATCGCATGTTGTGTATTCCGGCAAACAGTTCCGGCATCTCTGACCAAAATATTTCGTTGTTCAGGAACAATTTCCTCAGATTTGAATCTCTTTAACAAATTGTTTGATTTGACGAGTACATTTTGCATGTCATTAAACAGGGAACAAGCCAAATCTTGCAAAGCTTGATTATTTCTTAGTTTAGTTTTCGCCGCAGAAGGTATACCGTTTTTGCGTTTTCTTTTTTCTGAAGCCAATTTCTGTGGCATAATAAGCACATGATGATTTTTCTGAATGGTATCTTCGCAGATTCCAAATGCGCGTTGTATGATTTGTATGATATTTTCTGCCTTTATTTGCTTTTGTACAATCATTTTCAAGTTCTCGAACACCGCTTTGTTATCACCAAATGCAGAGTAAAGGTACACAAGCTTTTCTCCAAAGTCTATTGTTGATGATATCTCGTTGGCGATTGTCAAAGCCATAGTATTCCTGTCATAGTTGTTAAACTCGACTAAAGAAAACCATTTATCTTTTTTATATTGTGCAAAACTAGAATTTCTCAAAAGAATGTCGAGCGATTCGTTTTGACATTTACTTAGTACTTTGGCTGGTTTATTCAGCTCAGGGAACAAGAATTTCTTTCTTAGATATTTTTTCAACTTTTTACATTTGAGTTTGGTCTCATGAATTTTTGTAATAAACTCGGGTAGAAGAGAAAAGAATTTGGTCGAGTGATTCTGTTCCATGATTTGAAGTGTTTAATCGACACTGAAGATATTCACCTTTATTAGGTGCAGAAAATAATGAAACTAAAAACTGTGTGTGTTTCATTTCAACATTTTATTTCAAGAACAAATTTTTTCATCACATTTCATATATCTTCAATTTTTTTGAGTAATAAAAGACAACATGTATGCTTGTTAATTATGCGTTCAAACATTTGAAACACAACGCTATCACTGACAGAACAGCATTCGTGTTGTAAAGCTTCAGCAGCACTTTTGTTACGTTCCAGTTGGTATCTCAACGATAAAATTTGTGACTGTATATTTGTTGAGGTTTCTTTTTCGAACTCTATTCTGTTCTTCTGACAATCCGGAAAAATCTTTAAAAGAAATTTTTTCACATCTTGATTGCGCCAGCAAATTTTGCTCGCATTCTTTATAAGTTTCTTTTGTTTGGGATCGTCGGTTTTGAATCGTTTCTGCAAACCATTTGCTTTATAAAGTGCATATTTAATGTCATTCATCAGATTACAAGACATTTCTTGTAAGGTGTGACTCTTTTGAAGTTTCGTTTTCACCTCAGACGATATATTCATATTCTTGTTATATCTTATCTTCGTGGAGGCCAGTTTTTGAGGCACTACAAGCCCAATATTTGGCTTCTTAGCGATATCCTTACTCATTCCAAGTTTGCCTTGAATGATGGTGATGATTCGCCTGGAATGTTGTTGATTCCGTACGCTGAGTTTCAAACTTTTGAAAATGTTCTTATCCTTACCAAACGCAGCATAGTGACACAAAAGTTCTCTTCCTATGTCTAAATTTGATGATATCTCGTTTGCGATTGTCAAAGCCGCCATATTCTTATCATAGGTGCAAAACTCCACCAAACTAATCTGTTTATCAGTTTTATGTTCTGCAAAATGTTCGATAAGTTCGTCACACGAGAATTTTTGACATTTACATAGCCTTTTGACATGACAGAACAACCATTTGACACCGTTTTCCTGCAGAAGAGATTTAAACATTGCACAATGCTCTCTTGTTTCCTCAATCATTTCGATAAATTTGGGCAATAAAGAAAAGTATTTGGCAGAATGACCTTGTTCCATGGTGAAGATACAAATGTATAGTTAATACGAAAGATTTTCACATTTATATCGTACCAATTATAATGAAATTAAAACTTAAAACTCAAACGTTTATTTTCAAATTTACTAGTCCATACACATGTTCAAAATCGATTCAACCTTATTAATAAACTGAATACAACATTCATGTTTATGGATAAATGTCCTCATCTTTGTGTAAACCACTTTACAGCGAACTGAACGACATTCTTGGTACAAAGTTTTGCTATTATTCCGGATTGATTCAAGTTGTTTCATAAACGATGATATAGCTGTACGAGTATCACTTGAGACAACTTCATTGAATACGACTCTCTTTTTTTGACATTCGGGAAAAATTGACAAAAGCACTTTTTGGGCATTTTGTATATGCCAGCAAATTGTTTTGGTATCCGTTATTATTTCTTTGCGTTCAGGAATTTTTTCGTAGGATTTGAATCGCTTTAACAAATTGTTTGCGTTGGCGATCGCTTGTTTTAATTCATCGAACAGCGAGTTTGATAACTTCTGCAAAATTGGATTATTTTGTATTTTTACTTTTACATCAGAAGGTATATCCTTTTTACATCTTTTTACTTCTGGAAACAGGTTCTCTGGCACTGCAGCAGGTATATCCTTTTCGCTTTGTTTCTCTGGCATAATAATTCCTTCACATTGATTCGTGCTTTCGCTGACACCAAATATTCGATCCTTTTTTCCAAAACATTTCAAGTGTGTTTCAATTTTATCAATCGACCGAATAGAACACTTGTGCTTATAGATAAATAATTTCATCCGATTAAACACTAATTTGCTGTCGATGGAATGAGATTGATCTTTCAAAATTTGGCTACTTATCGTTATTGATTCTAATTCTTGTTTCAGCGACGAAATGTCTGTATGAATGTCACTTGAGCTAGTTTCGTCAATCTGCGTACTTTTTGCACATTCGGGAAAAATCGCCAAAAGTCCTGTTTGTACAAATTGAATGTTCCAGCAGATCTTTTTGACATATCTTGTCAACATCTTTGGGTTAGGAATCATATCTTCCAGATTAATTCGCATCCACAAATTGTCCGCTTTGACATGCGCATGTTTTAATCCATTGAACAGAGAACAAGCCAAATCCCGCATAGCTGGATTATTTTCTATCTTTATTTTCACCTCAGATGGTATTCCTTTTATTTTTTTGTTAATTTTTTGATTCATTTCTGAGGCTAGTGACTGTGGCATGTTAAGCACATCATTTGACTTCTGAGTGGTAATTTCGCTGATTCCAAATGAGCTTTGAATGGAGCTTATGATTTGTTCTGCCTTTTGCTGCCTTTGTACCATAGCCTTTAGGATCAAGAACACCCCTTTGTCATCTCCAAACGTAGAGTAAAGGCAAACGAGCCTACTTCCAAAGTCTATTATTGACGAGATATCGTTGGCAATTGTCAAAACCATAGTATTTTTGTCATAGTCGCTAAACTCGACTAAACTAAACCATTTATCCCGTTTATATGTGGCAAATCTACAACGTTTCAAAAGCATCCCCAGCGATTTTTTTTGACATTTTCTGAGTTCCTTGGCAGGTTTCCGCAGTTCAGGATACTCAAATGTTTCATCATCAAGTCTTTTACACAACTTATTACATTTGAGTTTTGTCTCTCGAATTCTTCCAATCATCTCTGGCAGTAGAGAAAAAAAGTCAACTTTACTCTGTTCCATATTGTAATTTGTGTTAATGATACTGAAAATTCTCACATTTATATTACTAATAATGTCATTATGTACAAAAATAATGCGGAGTCAAGTCCATGAAACTGGCGTTCACACAAGATTTGAAAACAAGTAAAATCGTCATATTGCTTTCAGTCCTTTGATTTTTTTTATGTGCTGAAAATTTCATGAAATGCAAAATGTTCATGTTCAATTTTTATTTTCAAAGATTTTACTCATTGTGTCACGTCCATGAAACTGGCGTTCACACAAGATTTGAAAACAAATAAAATCTTCATTTTGATAATGATGAGACAATCTGTGGCTATTTGGCATGACAAAAAATAAAGTGAAACATCAATGAGTTGTGATGGTTTACATTTGGACATTTTTTCAAGTTGATCTACAAATGGACGAATACTCTATTCATATTGGATGATTTACTTGCAGTGTGTTGTAATACTTAGTCTCAAAACATATTAACCATTCTCTCAGTTTTGATTTACAAATGATAGAGCACAACACGAACACAGTGCTTAAATTATGATTTATTTGACAACTTTTCAATTTTTCAAAATTTTTGACTTTGGATTTTCACCATAGCGCATTCGTTTTTAGCTATATACTTACCAAAGCGCATTTGCGTTTAAGCGATGTAGTTTTTTCACGCTGAGTACCCCCCTTATGAAACTTTTTTTTACATTGAATTTAGAACGATTTATTTGAATCTCAAAATTAAGCACACAAAGTAACGATGTACAAATATTTTGGGATGACGAGATTTTGGCTCGCTCGCCCGACCAAACTAAAAGACTTATAGATATACTTTAAGTCTTTCAGTTGGGCTGGGCGAGGTAACCAAAAAGCTCGTCACCCTAAATTATTTGTACATCGTCACCTGGTTTGCTTAAATTTGTGAGTCGATTTGTCATAAAAAGAGTAAAATGTATGATAAGATGCTTAGCATCTTCAAATAATTTGACATTCATCTTTTGGTTTGACAAATAATAAGAGTGAAATGTATGATAAATTGCTTAGCATCTTCAAATAATTTGACGTTCATCTTTTGGTTTGACAAATAATAGAGTGAAATGTATGAAAATGCTAAATGTCATGAATCGATTTGACACTTAGCATTTGGTTTGACAAATGAAAAAATGATTTATTCATTCGCGACGATTTCTTAATTTTCACAAATGAATGGTATCTCATTCTATTTTCTGTCAAATAAACCTTAATGATCTGCATGTTTTTTCCAGGAGATGAAAATTTCATGAAATGCAAAATGTTCATATTCAATTTTTATTCTCAAAGATTTTACTCATTGTGTACAAAAATAATGAAACTGGCGTTCACACAAGATTTGAAAACAAGTAAAATCGTCATATTGCTTTTATTCATTTGATGTTTTTATGAAGAATTTGCATGTTTTTTCTAGGAGATGAAAATTTCATGAAATGCAAAATGTTCATATTCCATTTTTATTTTCAAAGATTTGACTCATTGTGTCAAGTCCATGAAACTGGCGTTCACACAAGATTTGAAAACAAATAAAATCTTCATATTGATAATTATGAGACAATCTGTGGCTATTTGGCATGACAAAAAATAAAGTGAAACATCAATGAGTTGTGATGGTTTACATTTGGACATTTTTTCAAGTTGATCTACAAATGGACGAATACTCTATTCATATTGGATGATTTACTTGCAGTGTGTTGTAAATACTTAGTCTCAAAACATATTAACCATTCTCTCAGTTTTGATTTACAAATGATAGAGCACAACACGAACACAGTGCTTAAAATTATGATTTATTTGACAACTTTTCAATTTTTCAAAATTTTTGACTTTGGATTTTCACCATAGCGCATTCGTTTTTTAGCTATATACTTACCAAAGCGCATTTGCGTTTAAGCGATGTAGTTTTTTCACGCTGAGTACCCCCCTTATGAAACTTTTTTTTACATTGAATTTAGAACGATTTATTTGAATCTCAAAATTAAGCACACAAAGTAACGATGTACAAATATTTTGGGATGACGAGATTTTGGCTCGCTCGCCCGACCAAACTAAAAGACTTATAGATATACTTTAAGTCTTTCAGTTGGGCTGGGCGAGGTAACCAAAAAGCTCGTCACCCTAAATTATTTGTACATCGTCACCTGGTTTGCTTAAATTTGTGAGTCGATTTGTCATAAAAAGAGTAAAATGTATGATAAGATGCTTAGCATCTTCAAATAATTTGACATTCATCTTTTGGTTTGACAAATAATAAGAGTGAAATGTATGATAAATTGCTTAGCATCTTCAAATAATTTGACGTTCATCTTTTGGTTTGACAAATAATAGAGTGAAATGTATGAAAAATGCTAAATGTCATGAATCGATTTGACACTTAGCATTTGGTTTGACAAATGAAAAAATGATTTATTCATTCGCGACGATTTCTTAATTTTCACAAATGAATGGTATCTCATTCTATTTTCTGTCAAATAAACCTTAATGATCTGCATGTTTTTTCCAGGAGATGAAAATTTCATGAAATGCAAAATGTTCATATTCAATTTTTATTCTCAAAGATTTTACTCATTGTGTACAAAAATAATGAAACTGGCGTTCACACAAGATTTGAAAACAAGTAAAATCGTCATATTGCTTTCATTCATTTGATGTTTTTATGAAGAATTTGCATGTTTTTTCTAGGAGATGAAAATTTCATGAAATGCAAAATGTTCATATTCCATTTTTATTTTCAAAGATTTGACTCATTGTGTCAAGTCCATGAAACTGGCGTTCACACAAGATTTGAAAACAAATAAAATCTTCATATTGATAATTATGAGACAATCTGTGGCTATTTGGCATGACAAAAAATAAAGTGAAACATCAATGAGTTGTGATGGTTTACATTTGGACATTTTTTCAAGTTGATCTACAAATGGACGAATACTCTATTCATATTGGATGATTTACTTGCAGTGTGTTGTAAATACTTAGTCTCAAAACATATTAACCATTCTCTCAGTTTTGATTTACAAATGATAGAGCACAACACGAACACAGTGCTTAAAATTATGATTTATTTGACAACTTTTCAAATTTTTCAAAATTTTTGACTTTGGATTTTCACCATAGCGCATTCGTTTTTAGCTATATACTTACCAAAGCGCATTTGCGTTTAAGCGATGTAGTTTTTTCACGCTGAGTACCCCCCTTATGAAACTTTTTTTACATTGAATTTAGAACGATTTATTTGAATCTCAAAATTAAGCACACAAAGTAACGATGTACAAATATTTTGGGATGACGAGATTTTGGCTCGCTCGCCCGACCAAACTAAAAGACTTATAGATATACTTTAAGTCTTTCAGTTGGGCTGGGCGAGGTAACCAAAAAGCTCGTCACCCTAAATTATTTGTACATCGTCACCTGGTTTGCTTAAATTTGTGAGTCGATTTGTCATAAAAAGAGTAAAATGTATGATAAGATGCTTAGCATCTTCAAATAATTTGACATTCATTTTGGTTTGAAATAATAAGAGTGAAATGTATGATAAATTGCTTAGCATCTTCAAATAATTTGACGTTCATCTTTTGGTTTGACAAATAATAGAGTGAAATGTATGAAAAATGCTAAATGTCATGAATCGATTTGACACTTAGCATTTGGTTTGACAAATGAAAAAATGATTTATTCATTCGCGACGATTTCTTAATTTTCACAAATGAATGGTATCTCATTCTATTTTCTGTCAAATAAACCTTAATGATCTGCATGTTTTTTCCAGGAGATGAAAATTTCATGAAATGCAAAATGTTCATATTCAATTTTTATTCTCAAAGATTTTACTCATTGTGTACAAAAATAATGAAACTGGCGTTCACACAAGATTTGAAAACAAGTAAAATCGTCATATTGCTTTCATTCATTTGATGTTTTTATGAAGAATTTGCATGTTTTTTCTAGGAGATGAAAATTTCATGAAATGCAAAATGTTCATATTCCATTTTTATTTTCAAAGAGTTGACTCATTGTGTCAAGTCCATGAAACTGGCGTTCACACAAGATTTGAAAACAAATAAAATCTTCATATTGATAATTATGAGACAATCTGTGGCTATTTGACATGACAAAAAATAAAGTGAAACATCAATGAGTTGTGATGGTTTACATTTGGACATTTTTTCAAGTTGATCTACAAATGGACGAATACTCTATTCATATTGGATGATTTACTTGCAGTGTGTTGTAAATACTTAGTCTCAAAACATATTAACCATTCTCTCAGTTTTGATTTACAAATGATAGAGCACAACACGAACACAGTGCTTAAAATTATGATTTATTTGACAACTTTTCAATTTTTTCAAAATTTTTGACTTTGGATTTTCACCATAGCGCATTCGTTTTTTAGCTATATACTTACCAAAGCGCATTTGCGTTTAAGCGATGTAGTTTTTTCACGCTGAGTACCCCCTTATGAAACTTTTTTTTACATTGAATTTAGAACGATTTATTTGAATCTCAAAATTAAGCACACAAAGTAACGATGTACAAATATTTTGGGATGACGAGATTTTGGCTCGCTCGCCCGACCAAACTAAAAGACTTATAGATATACTTTAAGTCTTTCAGTTGGGCTGGGCGAGGTAACCAAAAAGCTCGTCACCCTAAATTATTTGTACATCGTCACCTGGTTTGCTTAAATTTGTGAGTCGATTTGTCATAAAAAGAGTAAAATGTATGATAAGATGCTTAGCATCTTCAAATAATTTGACATTCATCTTTTGGTTTGACAAATAATAAGAGTGAAATGTATGATAAATTGCTTAGCATCTTCAAATAATTTGACGTTCATCTTTTGGTTTGACAAATAATAGAGTGAAATGTATGAAAATGCTAAATGTCATGAATCGATTTGACACTTAGCATTTGGTTTGACAAATGAAAAATGATTTATTCATTCGCGACGATTTCTTAATTTTCACAAATGAATGGTATCTCATTCTATTTTCTGTCAAATAAACCTTGATGATCTGCATGTTTTTTCCAGGAGATGAAAATTTCATGAAATGCAAAATGTTCATATTCAATTTTTATTCTCAAAGATTTTACTCATTGTGTACAAAAATAATGAAACTGGCGTTCACACAAGATTTGAAAACAAGTAAAATCGTCATATTGCTTTCATTCATTTGATGTTTTTATGAAGAATTTGCATGTTTTTTCTAGGAGATGAAAATTTCATGAAATGCAAAATGTTCATATTCCATTTTTATTTTCAAAGATTTGACTCATTGTGTCAAGTCCATGAAACTGGCGTTCACACAAGATTTGAAAACAAATAAAATCTTCATATTGATAATTATGAGACAATCTGTGGCTATTTGGCATGACAAAAAATAAAGTGAAACATCAATGAGTTGTGATGGTTTACATTTGGACATTTTTTCAAGTTGATCTACAAATGGACGAATACTCTATTCATATTGGATGATTTACTTGCAGTGTGTTGTAAATACTTAGTCTCAAAACATATTAACCATTCTCTCAGTTTTGATTTACAAATGATAGAGCACAACACGAACACAGTGCTTAAAATTATGATTTATTTGACAACTTTTCAATTTTTTCAAAATTTTTGACTTTGGATTTTCACCATAGCGCATTCGTTTTTTAGCTATATACTTACCAAAGCGCATTTGCGTTTAAGCGATGTAGTTTTTTCACGCTGAGTACCCCCCTTATGAAACTTTTTTTTACATTGAATTTAGAACGATTTATTTGAATCTCAAAATTAAGCACACAAAGTAACGATGTACAAATATTTTGGGATGACGAGATTTTGGCTCGCTCGCCCGACCAAACTAAAAGACTTATAGATATACTTTAAGTCTTTCAGTTGGGCTGGGCGAGGTAACCAAAAAGCTCGTCACCCTAAATTATTTGTACATCGTCACCTGGTTTGCTTAAATTTGTGAGTCGATTTGTCATAAAAAGAGTAAAATGTATGATAAGATGCTTAGCATCTTCAAATAATTTGACATTCATCTTTTGGTTTGACAAATAATAAGAGTGAAATGTATGATAAATTGCTTAGCATCTTCAAATAATTTGACGTTCATCTTTTGGTTTGACAAATAATAGAGTGAAATGTATGAAAAATGCTAAATGTCATGAATCGATTTGACACTTAGCATTTGGTTTGACAAATAATAGAGTGAAATGTATGAGAAATGCTAAATGTCATGAATCGATTTGATATTCATCAATTCGTTTTACTAATGAAAAAATGATTTATTCATTCGCGACGATTTCTTAATTTTCACAAATGAATGGTATCTCATTCTATTTTCTGTCAAATAAACCTTGATGATCTGCATGTTTTTTCCAGGAGATGAAAATTTCATGAAATGCAAAATGTTCATATTCAATTTTTATTCTCAAAGATTTTACTCATTGTGTACAAAAATAATGAAACTGGCGTTCACACAAGATTTGAAAACAAATAAAATCGTCATATTGCTTTCAGTCCTTTGACTTTTTTCTAGGAGATGAAAATTTCATGAAATACAAAATGTTCATGTTCAATTTTTATTTTCAAAGATTTTACTCATTGTGTCTAGTCCATGAAACTGGCGTTCACACAAGATTTGAAAACAAATAAAAACGTCATATTGCTTTCATTCCTTTGATGTTTTTATGAAGATTTTGCATCTTTTTTCTAGGAGATGAAATTTTTATGAAATACAAAATGTTCATGTTCAATTTTTATTTTCAAAGATTTAACTCATTGTGTACAAAAATAATGCAAATATAGACATACATATAAATGAATGCATATCCTGATTCTTTTTATTGACAAAGATGTCTTTTAGCGCAATGAACGCCAAACTGTCCTCAAAATATAACAGGCTTAAATCTGCCGGTCTCATCGAAAAAGCCGAACATCTGATACTTCAGCTTGACAGTATCATCCAGTGTAATGCATGTGAAACACAGAGTGAGCACATAGGTGGTTGTCCAAAGCAGTTGCCCATGAAAACAAAGCTAGATCTTTACGACGATGAAATCAAAATGTTATGTACGGACGACGACATCGCAGAAATAATAAGTACAGCACGGTTTCTGTACTCATACGACAAGGATCTTCCAGTAGATGATGGTAAGTCAAGATTTGTGATTTTTTTCAACAAAATCTGAAACTAACTTTTGGCTACTGTAAAAATTGTGGAAAAAGAACAAAAATAAAACATGATTTTTTTCACAGTAACCAATTTATATTTTCAGCCAGGATTGTGCGACTTTCGAGGCGACAACGACCATATACCAACTTGAGGCGGTCACAGCGTCCTACTAGTCCATGCCGGAGACAAGTGTCAGAGACGCCTGGCCAACTAACATCGACAATGGATGGTTTTTTTTCATGGCTTCACAACGGATACAAAATGTTGGTTGATAGTGAAATAAATGAAACGTGCAAGGTTGTCGTACGACAAACAATAAGCAAACTTCAAAAGGTTAGAACATTACATTCAACACTCACTACGATGGTCAAAGCTGAAGAGAAAATGAAAACGAAGGAACGTGAATGGATTCAACGCGAGAAAAAACTTCTTGATGTAATGGAAAGATCAATAAAAGAAGCTGAGGATGAAGCGTGCAACAACATCAAAACATGCAGCATCTGCATTCAAGTTGAAAAGGATACCGTGCTAATTCCTTGCTCTCACACCTTTTGTCATACATGTGTGGAAAAGATGATCAAAATCAATGGACTTTGTTCCTACTGCCGGGGAAAAATCAATGGCAGTCACGCCATGCATTTAACATATTGAGTTTCATTGACTTAACACAATGAGTAAAATCTTTGAGAATAAAAAATTGAATATGAACATTTTGCATTTCATGAAATTTTCATCTCCTACAAAAAAATCAAAGGACTGAAAGCAATATGACGATTTTATTTGGTTTTCAAATCTTGTGTGAACGCCAGTTTCATTGACTTGATACAATGAGTAAAATCCTTGAAAATGAAAATTGAACATGAACATTTTATATTTCATGAAATTTTCATCTCCTAGAAAAAAATCAAAGGACTGAAAGCAATATGACGATTTTATTTGTATTTTCAATTCTTGTGTGAACGCCAGTTTCATTGACTTGACACAATGAGTAAAATCTTTGAGAATAAAAATTGAATATGAACATTTTGCATTTCATGAAATTTTCATCTCCTAGAAAAAACATGCAAAATCTTCATAAAAACATCAAAGGAATGAAAGCAATATGACGATTTTGTTTGTTTCCAAATCTTGTGTGAACGCCAGTTTCATTATTTTTGTACACAATGAGTAAAATCTTTGAGAATAAAAATTGAATATGAACATTTTGCATTTCATGAAATTTTCATCTCCTGGAAAAAAACATGCAGATCATCAAGGTTTATTTGACAGAAAATAGAATGAGATACCATTCATTTGTGAAAATTAAGAAATCGTCGCGAATGAATAAATCATTTTTTCATTTGTCAAACCAAATGCTAAGTGTCAAATCGATTCATGACATTTAGCATTTCTCATACATTTCACTCTATTATTTGTCAAACCAAAAGATGAACGTCAAATTATTTGAAGATGCTAAGCAATTTATCATACATTTCCACTCTTATTATTTGTCAAACCAAAAGATGAATGTCAAATTATTTGAAGATGCTAAGCATCTTATCATACATTTTACTCTTTTTATGACAAATCGACTCACAAATTTAAGCAACCAGGTGACGATGTACAAATAATTTAGGGTGACGAGCTTTTTGGTTACCTCGCCCAGCCCAACTGAAAGACTTAAAGTATATCTATAAGTCTTTTAGTTTGGTCGGGCGAGCGAGCCAAAATCTCGTCATCCCAAAATATTTGTACATCGTTACTTTGTGTGCTTAATTTTGAGATTCAAATAAATCGTTCTAAATTCAATGTAAAAAAAAGTTTCATAAGGGGGGTACTCAGCGTGAAAAAACTACATCGCTTAAACGCAAATGCGCTTTGGTAAGTATATAGCTAAAAAACGAATGCGCTATGGTGAAAATCCAAAGTCAAAAATTTTGAAAAAATTGAAAAGTTGTCAAATAAATCATAATTTTAAGCACTGTGTTCGTGTTGTGCTCTATCATTTGTAAATCAAAACTGAGAGAATGGTTAATATGTTTTGAGACTAAGTATTTACAACACTGCAAGTAAATCATCCAATTGAATATGAATAGAGTATTCGTCCATTTGTAGATCAACTTGAAAAAATGTCCAAATGTAAACCATCACAACTCATTGATGTTTCACTTTATTTTTGTCATGCCAAATAGCCACAGATTGTCTCATAATTATCAATATGAAGATTTTATTTGTTTTCAAATCTTGTGTGAACGCCAGTTTCATGGACTTGACACAATGAGTCAACTCTTTGAAAATAAAAATGGAATATGAACATTTTGCATTTCATGAAATTTTCATCTCCTAGAAAAAACATGCAAATTCTTCATAAAAACATCAAATGAATGAAAGCAATATGACGATTTTACTTGTTTTCAAATCTTGTGTGAACGCCAGTTTCATTATTTTTGTACACAATGAGTAAAATCTTTGAGAATAAAAATTGAATATGAACATTTGCATTTCATGAAATTTTCATCTCCTGGAAAAAACATGCAGATCATTAAGGTTTATTTGACAGAAAATAGAATGAGATACCATTCATTTGTGAAAATTAAGAAATCGTCGCGAATGAATAAATCATTTTTTCATTTGTCAAACCAAATGCTAAGTGTCAAATCGATTCATGACATTTAGCATTTTCATACATTTCACTCTATTATTTGTCAAACCAAAAGATGAACGTCAAATTATTTGAAGATGCTAAGCAATTTATCATACATTTCACTCTTATTATTTGTCAAACCAAAAGATGAATGTCAAATTATTTGAAGATGCTAAGCATCTTATCATACATTTTACTCTTTTATGACAAATCGACTCACAAATTTAAGCAAACCAGGTGACGATGTACAAATAATTTAGGGTGACGAGCTTTTTGGTTACCTCGCCCAGCCCAACTGAAAGACTTAAAGTATATCTATAAGTCTTTTAGTTTGTCGGGCGAGCGAGCCAAAATCTCGTCATCCCAAAATATTTGTACATCGTTACTTTGTGTGCTTAATTTTGAGATTCAAATAAATCGTTCTAAATTCAATGTAAAAAAAGTTTCATAAGGGGGGTACTCAGCGTGAAAAAACTACATCGCTTAACGCAAATGCGCTTTGGTAAGTATATAGCTAAAAAACGAATGCGCTATGGTGAAAATCCAAAGTCAAAAATTTTGAAAAATTTGAAAAGTTGTCAAATAAATCATAATTTAAGCACTGTGTTCGTGTTGTGCTCTATCATTTGTAAATCAAAACTGAGAGAATGGTTAATATGTTTTGAGACTAAGTATTTACAACACACTGCAAGTAAATCATCCAATATGAATAGAGTATTCGTCCATTTGTAGATCAACTTGAAAAAATGTCCAAATGTAAACCATCACAACTCATTGATGTTTCACTTTATTTTTTGTCATGCCAAATAGCCACAGATTGTCTCATAATTATCAATATGAAGATTTTATTTGTTTTCAAATCTTGTGTGAACGCCAGTTTCATGGACTTGACACAATGAGTCAAATCTTTGAAAATAAAAATGGAATATGAACATTTTGCATTTCATGAAATTTTCATCTCCTAGAAAAAACATGCAAATTCTTCATAAAAACATCAAATGAATGAAAGCAATATGACGATTTTACTTGTTTCAAATCTTGTGTGAACGCCAGTTTCATTATTTTTGTACACAATGAGTAAAATCTTTGAGAATAAAAATTGAATATGAACATTTTGCATTTCATGAAATTTTCATCTCCTGGAAAAAACATGCAGATCATCAAGGTTTATTTGACAGAAAATAGAATGAGATACCATTCATTTGTGAAAATTAAGAAATCGTCGCGAATGAATAAATCATTTTTTCATTTGTCAAACCAAATGCTAAGTGTCAAATCGATTCATGACATTTAGCATTTCTCATACATTTCACTCTATTATTTGTCAAACCAAAAGATGAACGTCAAATTATTTGAAGATGCTAAGCAATTTATATCATTTCACTCTTATTATTTGTCAAACCAAAAGATGAATGTCAAATTATTTGAAGATGCTAAGCATCTTATCATACATTTTACTCTTTTATGACAAATCGACTCACAAATTTAAGCAAACCAGGTGACGATGTACAAATAATTTAGGGTGACGAGCTTTTTGGTTACCTCGCCCAGCCCAACTGAAAGACTTAAAGTATATCTATAAGTCTTTAGTTTGGTCGGGCGAGCGAGCCAAAATCTCGTCATCCCAAAATATTTGTACATCGTCACTTTGTGTGCTTAATTTGAGATTCAAATAAATCGTTCTAAATTCAATGTAAAAAAAAGTTTCATAAGGGGGGTACTCAGCGTGAAAAAACTACATCGCTTAAACGCAAATGCGCTTTGGTAAGTATATAGCTAAAAAACGAATGCGCTATGGTGAAAATCCAAAGTCAAAAATTTGAAAAAATTGAAAAGTTGTCAAATAAATCATAATTTTAAGCACTGTGTTCGTGTTGTGCTCTATCATTTGTAAATCAAAACTGAGAGAATGGTTAATATGTTTTGAGACTAAGTATTTACAACACACTGCAAGTAAATCATCCAATTGAATATGAATAGAGTATTCGTCCATTTGTAGATCAACTTGAAAAAATGTCCAAATGTAAACCATCACAACTCATTGATGTTTCACTTTATTTTTTGTCATGCCAAATAGCCACAGATTGTCTCATAATTATCAATATGAAGATTTTATTTGTTTTCAAATCTTGTGTGAACGCCAGTTTCATGGACTTGACACAATGAGTCAACTCTTTGAAAATAAAAATGGAATATGAACATTTTGCATTTCATGAAATTTTCATCTCCTAGAAAAAACATGCAAATTCTTCATAAAAACATCAAATGAATGAAAGCAATATGACGATTTTACTTGTTTCAAATCTTGTGTGAACGCCAGTTCATTATTTTTGTACACAATGAGTAAAATCTTTGAGAATAAAAATTGAATATGAACATTTTGCATTTCATGAAATTTTCATCTCCTGGAAAAAACATGCAGATCATTAAGGTTTATTTGACAGAAATAGAATGAGATACCATTCATTTGTGAAAATTAAGAAATCGTCGCGAATGAATAAATCATTTTTCATTTGTCAAACCAAATGCTAAGTGTCAAATCGATTCATGACATTTAGCATTTTTCATACATTTCACTCTATTATTTGTCAAACCAAAAGATGAACGTCAAATTATTTGAAGATGCTAAGCAATTTATCATACATTTCACTCTTATTATTTGTCAAACCAAAAGATGAATGTCAAATTATTTGAAGATGCTAAGCATCTTATCATACATTTACTCTTTTTATGACAAATCGACTCACAAATTTAAGCAAACCAGGTGACGATGTACAAATAATTTAGGGTGACGAGCTTTTTGGTTACCTCGCCCAGCCCAACTGAAAGACTTAAAGTATATCTATAAGTCTTTTAGTTTGGTCGGGCGAGCGAGCCAAAATCTCGTCATCCCAAAATATTTGTACATCGTTACTTTGTGTGCTTAATTTTGAGATTCAAATAAATCGTTCTAAATTCAATGTAAAAAAAAGTTTCATAAGGGGGGTACTCAGCGTGAAAAAACTACATCGCTTAAACGCAAATGCGCTTTGGTAAGTATATAGCTAAAAACGAATGCGCTATGGTGAAAATCCAAAGTCAAAATTTTGAAAAATTGAAAAGTTGTCAAATAAATCATAATTTTAAGCACTGTGCGTGTTGTGCTATCATTTGTAAATCAAAACTGAGAGAATGGTTAATATGTTTTGAGACAAGTATTTACAACACACTGCAAGTAAATCATCCAATATGAATAGAGTATTCGTCCATTTGTAGATCAACTTGAAAAATGTCCAAATGTAAACCATCACAACTCATTGATGTTTCACTTTATTTTTTGTCATGCCAAATAGCCACAGATTGTCTCATAATTATCAATATGAAGATTTTATTTGTTTTCAAATCTTGTGTGAACGCCAGTTTCATTATTTTTGTACACAATGAGTCAAATCTTGAAAATAAAAATGGAATATGAACATTTTGCATTTCATGAAATTTTCATCTCCTAGAAAAAACATGCAAATTCTTCATAAAAACATCAAATGAATGAAAGCAATATGACGATTTTACTTGTTTTCAAATCTTGTGTGAACGCCAGTTTCATTATTTTTGTACACAATGAGTAAATCTTTGAGAATAAAAATTGAATATGAACATTTTGCATTTCATGAAATTTCATCTCCTGGAAAAAAACATGCAGATCATCAAGGTTTATTTGACAGAAAATAGAATGAGATACCATTCATTTGTGAAAATTAAGAAATCGTCGCGAATGAATAAATCATTTTTTCATTTGTCAAACCAAATGCTAAGTATCAAATCGATTCATGACATTTAGCATTTCTCATACATTTCACTCTATTATTTGTCAAACCAAAAGATGAACGTCAAATTATTTGAAGATGCTAAGCAATTTATCATACATTTCACTCTTATTATTTGTCAAACCAAAAGATGAATGTCAAATTATTTGAAGATGCTAAGCATCTTATCATACATTTTACTCTTTTTATGACAAATCGACTCACAAAGGACAACGTACGTTAATGGGCATATACGGCCTCTATATTTCAAAAATATTAAGTTATTAACTGCTGTTACTGACAGTTTTTAATAAATAGAGTAACATGAAACTGCATTTTATTACGAATAGTTTTCCGCTATGCCAACAGATGACGTCAGAAACGGCACGCAAAGCACGTGGTTTCGCGCCAAAAGCGTTGATTCTGCCGATTTTTGCGTTTTTAATGTAAAAATAAACACAGAGCGCATGCAAGTGTCACTGAGATCTTTCACATAGGATTCAGTATTATCTTATTTACTTCTATGCACAGTTTGGTCGTGACACTTATCTGCGCTCTACCCTTAAACACCAAAAAAAGCTTCTTAATTTGTACGTAATTTAAAAATAATACTTTTGTTTTTTTCCTAGTAATGTTAATTCAGACCTTAAATGTGACCAAAAAGTGTCTAGTCTGCCATATGTGTTCGTGTGTTTTGGTTTAATACATCGTCTGAAACTTGAGATCACTCATAAATATTTTTACTAAAAATAATCGATTCAATATTCCAAAAATCGGTTGGAGTACCGCCATGATTTAATCAAATATCCGTTTCTAAGCAGGACGCTCCGAGACTTGATTGTTCGTGTCGAGTATATTTCAACGTTTGAAATAGAATTGAAAGGTGTAAGTGATTTTTTTAATCAAAGCTTCAAGATCCGGATCAACCCAACAGCCAACCGCAGTTTATAAGGTGATGTATTTTTATCTTCATTTGATATCTGACTCTGAGTGAAACGAAGTGAACTAGAAATGAAAAGAACAATAATAAGAATAAAGCTGATATGTTATACTACAGACTTGCTAAATGATGTTTTTAATATTCTGCTCGAGAAAAGTCGTCTGTGAAATGGCGCCAAATTACAGCTAAGGGCACTAATTCCTGTGTGTGCGTGCGTGCGTGCGTGCGTGCGTGCGTGCGTGCGTGCGTGTGAGAGAGAGGGAGAGAGAGAGTGAGAGTGTGTGTGTGTGAGAGAGAGAGAGAGAGAGAGAGAGAGAGAGAAGATGAGCTCCTGGTACCGATTGTTAATTTAGCTAAATCGTTGGGTAGTCTTAACAAAACGTTGAACTTCAGTATATATCAGGACTTTGCAGTTTATTTGTACTAAGCCGGTGGATTTTTCGAGTATTTCGGAAAAGATTGTATCGCTGGTCAGCGAAGAGTTTACACCGAAATAAGAAATGTTCAACCTATTTGTCAACACTGCAATTAATACAAAGTGGAGGTCTCAAAGGTGTTTGTCAAACAAGTCGGAATTTAGGTCACTGCAAAAGTATTGTTACTATATAAAGTGAATTCCACAATGGCTAGGATGACGGTATCTTTGAAAGATTGCATATTATTAGGCGTCTATTTATTTATTAATTTTTTCATTGTTTCTTAGATTAAAACGATTAGAATCCTTGATTGTTTGCGGAAAGTGTGCTGATAAATGCGAAGTCAGTTCACTGTGGATATGTTTGAATACTAAAATTAACCTTTGCATTTCTCTTCTATCCGGCAATTCAACCGACTTCCTTAATTACTCTAGCGACTGAAACCGAACGTGAGAGAGCGGTAACACTTATTGCTGCTTCGGTTTGCAGTTTTCCAACGTTCCCTTTTCGTAAATTATATAACTATTCCAGACAATCCTAAAATTGGTCTTAAATATGATGTTAAATTTATTCTAGAATTATAGAGCAAAGTTTATATTTTAGGGCTTGTGTAAAACATAAAATAATCCTGGCAGAACTAACGATTGAATCTATATAATGGTGCCATGTACCATCACGGCTCAGCGTGAAATGTTTGTGACGATTACAAAGTAATTGCAGCGTAGTATCAAACAAGAAAGATGGTCGTTGCTGGTTAGAAAGTGATCAAAGTATAGCTCTTGATTTTGAAAGGTTGAATAGTTCCTGCCATTGACCAGAGCAGTCGGAGATTTTCTAAAGATCAGTATTAATTGTAGTTTCTATTACATTGGAGCTAGCGAGAGAGCTATCATCCGCAAAAAGCCTTGTTATGCTCGCTAGGGTATTAGCTTTATCGTTCACGTAAAGAAGAAAGGAAAGTGGACCTAAAAACGAGCCCTGTGTGACCCTAACTGTGACTGGCTTAAACTTAGAGAAGGATGTACCTATAGGCACTCTTTTAAACCTATTCGGTAGATAATTTATCTTAGAATATCTCCAGAAATTCCATATTCTTTGACTAACAAAATAAGGCCTCTGTGTCAAACCCTGTCAAAGGCCTTCGATATGTCGCAAAATACAATGCTTTTCATTGTTTGTCGTTGAAAAACATACACATTTCGGTTATATTTATAATGTATAAAGATTGGTCGCTTGGTCGATACATCCATCAATCAAATGGTTTCATTTTGTATTTCCAACTAGTTCGTTCATTTATTATTTAAAATTCTGCTCGTTTGTAGTTCCATACCTTTCTTGTTATAACAGAGCTTGACAAGCCACTGGCTTTTATATAAGCATGAACACAAAAACATAGTTGGGGTGTTTATATCATTTCGCAAATTATAAATTAGCATTATTTCTCGAAATTTATGATTTCATTGGTTAAGTTGGTCTTCATTTATATCGCCAATAATAAAACCTTAAACCGGGAGACTTGTTGCAAACGTCTTTGTATTGAGTGTCAATCTAGGTATGAACACAAACATATATTGTACCTATCAATTAATTGCCTGCAGTTGCATTTACGGACCAATTTAACATTTGATTAATTAAAAGGGAAAGGAGTATGTGGTCGTATTACTGGGATGCCCGTTTTTTCGGGGTTTACGACCGTTGAATTCTAGAGAAAAACGATCGGGTCTGAAAAAAGTCTTATTAGCGGGTTAGTCGTGAAAACGAAGTGGTCGCATATAGGGGTTTTACTGTACACTTTAAACCATTATTCGCATTTGAAGTGAACGTGAACTAAGATGCCTGCTAGTATTTTCATGAAGGCTGGAAAGCGAAAAATTATTGATCAATTTAAGTAGCATATAATGTATCGTTGTGGGAAAAAATAAGTGTATGATCTAGCAGAAAAATTAAAACTGTTCAGAATGAATTAAAATACTAACATAATAAACTATTATCCAAGGGAAGCAACTGATAAGATTGACCAAAACTATTCTAAAGAATTGTCTCCCATCGTCATCTAATTGTCTGATGAAAAAGAACGATGTATAATAAAATGTTATAATGGTGTGAAAGTGCTAAAATAAGGTGCAGAGAAAAGTCGAACTATGTACTGACAACAAATGTAATTGACAAAAAAAACAACAACAACAATAGCTTTAGGGATTATCTACGATTAGTAACACTACACCGGTTAGTTATCATGTCTATTTCACTTCAAAAGCTAATCCATTCATCACTAATAAAATAATGATACTGGTAAGGTTTCATTTTAAAATAGCAATTTTTTTAGTTTGAATATTTATATTTTATACCGAGAACTTTAATTATATGTGCATTATATTATATAAGAAGCATATTAATATCAAAGCTATACAATCTTAGCAATACTTTGTTGTGTTACCTCCCTTTACAATATCACATCATAATACTTGCGTTATTATTGTGTTATTCAAAAAATTTATGCATGCATTAATGATATTATGATTACTTTATATCAATTAAATGTCAAAATAGTTTAAAATGCCCTATAACATCTTCGCATCCCAATGGTGTATGACTTACCTTAAATCAGTTGTACTAAAATGTCATGATATTGATCGATTTATAGAGAGGAACAGTATTTAAACGGGGTTGTAAATTTAGGTCAGTAAACAATTATAAATAACAGCATCCGGATTAAGTTTGCAAATCCGGATTTTTTGCATACTTATTTTTTTATACGGCCCTGAAATTTATGTAACAGTTATTATAGTAAATATCTTAATGCAATCATCTCCGTTTCCTCTTATGACCGAGACCATCCTAACTTGCGACCAGGGGTAGATCGCGGATGGCTTCGATCTGATCCCTAGACCTGACATCCCGGCCCGGGAATCTTGCAAGAAATTGTCTTACGCTACGTTTTGTTGATAAGCGGGTTTATTTAGAGATTGATAGCTTACTAATGATTTTTGATTCAACAGTGTTGCAAAAGGGCAAAGACGATTATTTAGGGCTAGATTATCATATCGGCCCGTTTCCTCTCGAATAGTGTCTACCCCGCATCTTAATTTACTTAACGCTGCCCTATGTTTTGGCGGAATTATCAATTTTGAACAGAATAGTTAAATTTATACTTGCAATAGTTTCTTAACTTATTTCCACCCCTTCCCCGTATAACTTTTGGTCTATTTATAGAATCGTGCCAATCACTGACATCATTTTATCTTATAATTGGCTAACAACGGTGGACTTTGTCACATTGTCATTCATATTAGTATATATGTAAGTCAATGCTTAACATTTTTTCATTTACACAATAAAACCAAGATTTGTATGTGTTACATGCCTTGCCGTTTGCCCTAAGTGCTATTCGTTTATTGATACGTGACACAGGTGTATTACACAACCTAGACCAATGTCCGACTATAGACTTCCACTGACGGACAATCGGTGGTACCCATGCCATTTCGCCTGAAACAGCATCAATAGGTGTGTATTTTCCAACGCCGAGAAAACGCAGGGCACTATTATGCACGGCGTTGATGCAGGAAAACGAGTTTACACCCCAGATAGATGCACCGTAACTTATAATCGTCCAAACAATAGAGTCATATAATTTAGTGTATGCAGCATACGGCATACCACCAATGATTTTACATTGAGCAATAAGAAGCCCGAGCGCACGGCTAGCACTCTGAGCAACGGCTTTAGCAGTCACATTATAATCAAGAAATTCATTGAAACACAATGCGTAGGAACGTATACTTAACAACTGCAAATGAACTGCCACTGTCACATATAAAGTTGAAAATTTGTACGTTGTACAGATTGAGGAAGAAAGTAAACTATATTACTCTTTGTTGTATTAAAAGTCATGTCGTTACACCAATCAGCTAAAGCATTTAAACGTTCTTGTGATTCAGCTTCGCTTGGAACTAGGAGAACAATGTCATCTGCATATACTAAAACACACATTTTCTCATCTTCAATAGAAATCCCAACATTTAAACATTTAATGTACTTAACTTGGTCATCTAAAAATAGATTAAACAATAATGGAGACAGGATGCAACTTTGCCGGCATTCGGAGCTCCTCGGCCATTTTTTTTTAAAACAACCTCGGATGTATTTGGACGGTTTATAAACTCAAGAAGTGGTACGTTTAAGTCCGCTGCAAATAGATCGCGTAGTAATTTAATTTAGCAGTTAAACTTTATGACTTAACTCTTGGGAATCTTAATTATGATTGCAATAAAACACTTCACTGGCAATCAATTTAAACTGAGATCAATAAATACAACTCTTAAACACTACATTTAATTAATGATATTATTCAAAAATGTACGAACTACTTCAACTGATGTACCGGCATACATCCGAGGTTGTTTTCGATAAAATGGCCGAAGAGTTCCGAATGCCTTGCCGTAGGCCACTAGAAAGTTAACAAGTAAACAGGAAATGACGGTGGAATAGAGCGACATAACAGCCTTAAGTATTTTACCAGATGAACCCAGTCCAAATAATCTTGCACACAACAAATCCCAATTACTAAAATTACAAGCTTTTTTAAAATCATCAAAAGCTGTAAATGTCAACAGATTGCGTTTTTTCCTTGTATCAATAATGCTGTAAGACTAGAGATTTGGTGTATTGTATATCTGTTTTTGCGAAAACCGCCCAATTCGTTCTCTAATAAAATGTACTTTATTATGATGACGGATCTCTAGGGTCCATACTTGATGACTTCGGAATTGGGTTAACTATACACTTATTCCAAATATTTTTTTGAGAATCAGTTATTTATTGATACTTAAAACGTTGTAGAAAATGTAAAAAACAAACATTATGCAGACCCGTGGTCTAGTTGCTACACACTTGACTGTCACTCCAGGGATCGCTGGTTCGAATTTCCCGCCGCACCACTAAACAAACTAATCGTCTTTCGAGAGGCACGTTGAATAGGGGGTCCCGTGCGACAGTGCTATACACTAGTGCATATTATAGAATCAGGGTAGCTCTAGCAAGGGTAAACATATGTCTGCACTTTGCTCAAGAAATATAATATGACTATCAATCTTATCGGAGCACTCGCCTAATGGGCATTGCCCGTATGCGAGTATCAACTTAAATACACACAGTGATAAGATAAGACATTCTCCTATTTCAATAAAACTTAAACTGATCATTCATTTCGTTTCTACAAAGTGGGAAGTCAGTTTCATATCCGTGGATAACATCACTTAAATACTGTAAGTTTAAGTTTATATTGTATTAAATAAGCATATCGATAAAATACGACGTGCTATTGTAACACATGTGTACTCATATTGTTATAAATTTCGTTCTATAAATTATACATTCGCATTAATAAATATATTGTATGAAACTATTCAAATTTCCATTTAGTGAAGTTTTCAAAATTAATTTGCACTCAATATTGGATGGTATTTTAAGAATATTTTAGGGAATTAACCTTGTTATTTAAGTTATATAATACAGCAAAGTAGCGCGTATACTGCAAATTATAAGATGAAAACAGACAACTCGATTTTACCTGTACTGATCTTGATTTTACCTGTAACGAGCTGCATTTTACCTGACTGTATTGCAACTTACGTGTGTTTAAAACGAAAGTAGATCACTGAAATCATAACATTGTGAATTGTAAATCCTGTCAAAGTTTTATGCCTAGGTTTGATATACACTAGACAAGTACGGAACATTAAATACATATGCTTTGAAGGAAATGTGGCTTTGTTATGAGGATAACCTGTTTCTGTTGCAAAATAAGAGAGCTGAAAGCAATGGTGTGTGCTAAGCTGTAAGGTCGGTATTCCATGAAAACGCATCTGTATTCCGTATCTGTTTAATGTATTTTCATTATAAAACAGAAACCGTACGTATCAACAAACAGAACATTGTATTTCTCGTCAGAAATGTCAATCGATAATAATTCATTGGTCTCAATACATTCCACAATTTCGGTTATCAATGTTTGATATGCAATATAACATTGGTATTGCTAAAAAATTTCATGTAAAAGACGTTGAAATTCATTATCTGTATGCTTTGCTGTACGATTATGCTTTTCTGCATTTTTTGTTCATTACTCAATTCGTAAAATGGAGTATTCCCATCGTATGTTACATCTTGGTTTTACAAGCTATACCCGGTATGGCGTTGGTCCACATCCGGAACATATTTGCGCAAATATAGATCGAATACGAATGTTGGGATGATCTCAGAATTTGACCGCTTAAATTCCTAGAATTTTAACCGGAAGCAGACTGATGATGAAGCTCCGGATAGACAGTTTGCAGTTCACCATTCAGAACGCGTTTTTAAATTCCAATAAACAGTTTAATAACATCATGTGATATTTCAACCTTAGATGACAAGAATAAAATAATAATAATGGCTTTCATCACTAAAGGGGCTTTTTAATTAAGAGTTTCAGTGACGTAAAATTTAGCTAGGACAAGCCCTTTTGGCAGATCTTTTTTGTAAACAATGCAATTTAACCATTTTCTGGACGGTTCTTAATTCAGCCATAAGCAGTTGACTTTGGTTGAAGTATTTTATTTTCTACTTTAAGTATATCATGTGCAGTATGAGTTAACCAAAAGGGGTTAAGCCTCACTATTTATTATTCAAGACTTGGAGCCAACGCAAACTGATGTAAAAGCGATTGACTGTTGCATTTATTGTCATTTTGTCCTACTGACACCTGCCAATAACCATAATGAAGTTTGTTTTATGAACATAAACAACATGGCAGTTTGACAAATGTGTACTTAGATAGAAACGACATAGATTAATTGATATTGGCGAGAGGCCATGGTGTTACATTTCTCCGTTTTCTGTATAAAATAGTTCCTAAAATAGTTTAAATCCAATAACATGAACGTAGATGCACTATACATAATATTCATTTGTGGTTATGCAAATTTAAATGTGGACAGAAGTCATAATACATACACAAATAATGAGAATATACATGGCGAACCAATACAAAGTACACCACACACACACACACGCACGCACGCACGCACGCACACACACACACACACACACACACAAATATAGTAGAATAAACACCGGTTAGCGCACTCGCGTCTCTTCAAGGCTTGCCCGGCTTCGATATTTAAGCTAGACACCTCATAATCGTTTCCTGTCCTTGAAATGTCCATTGTGTTTCACTTTGTTTGTACAAAAAAGAGTTCTTTAACTCTGTCACTGATATATGAGCTAAGATTTAAGCTTCTTACAACATTCAAATTAGTAGGGTTTAACATACCTTTTAATGTTTTGAAGACAAGGTAGCTTCCAAAAACGGAACCGGGAATTGAACCACTGACCATCGCCATCCGAAGCGAATGCTTAACCGCTCAGTTACCGGGATGTACAAATAGTTAAAAAAAGCATATATCGTTAATGCTAAGGCAATATATTGTATTGTAATTTGACGAAAGAAGCAAACGTGTACGAATCTTTAAAACCTCGTTAATAATGAAATCGGAGGCCGCGTCTAAAACATTTCAAAAAATAAATTAAAAAAGAAGCAGGGTTGAGCTTTATTTGACGTGGCTATATATCACGTTTTGACTGATAAGTTGTTATTTATTTTCAGGGAAATGGCGTCCAGTGATGCGGAACTTCAGTATAGCTCTACGCCTGCGTTCTCTAAACTTGAGATATACGACACAATAGACGTTGGCGAGGATTGCAGAACAAATATTCAGAAACATTATATAGAAATTATTTGTGTCTTCGGACAAGATAAATTAGCAGGAATTGTGCGTTCTGAATACCAACGTCAAATATTCTGCTACGAAAATGTCAGCGATGTCCAAAAGAGATGCTTTAAAATTGGAATAGATGTAGAAGTACATTCTCTACCTGCAGACAGCGTGGCGCTGGACGGAAATCGTTTTGCAGTTTCATTTCCAGAAAGTTCTGTTATAAAAGTGTACAACGAACGTCTGCAGGAAGATAGAGATCTGAACGTGGATGGTAAATGCTACGGTATGGATTTCATGAATGGAAAATTAGCGGTTTGTTTCCAAGATCCTGCAAAGATATGCGTTTTAGATATGGACACTGGATTCATCCATCACATAGTGAACCAGCCGAGTGGACACCAGCTTTTGACCGCACCAAATTACGTTGCATTCGACACTGACGACGGCAGGGATGTTCTTTATGTATCCGACAGAGCAAGCTGGGGCATCCGCCGTCTGACCAAGATTGATATGAATGGCAACATGCTAGCGTCATTTCTCAGTCTCTCAAAAGATGACACAAGCCGCGTTGTGTCTGTTACAGACGGAGGTGTTCTCTTGGTGCATGACGGAATCAAGCTGATGTCGGAAAGGTGTCAGCAGGTTGCAACGCTTTTGGATCAAAAAAATACTGGGCCCATAGTTAGCGTAAAGTATTCAAAACAACAAAGCTTGGTCTTTATCTTGACAATGTTCCAGAAAGATTTTACACGGATGGATGTTTTCAAATTGAGCTAATAAGATTTATTTGTACTGCAACTTAAGTTTATGGTTTGGCATTACCATTTTAGCTCAACGTTTTACAAAATCCACTGTCTGCTTTGAATTGCTTTTGCCCTTCTGAATTTTTATGCGCCACTATTATATAATTTGATAAAACATTCACACTATTTGACTGACAGGTAAAACGATACGAGATTAGTACCTTGAAAATATTAAGTTATTCACATAAGTAAATCCCGTTTTAATCTCATATGACGTTGCCTCTTTCCAAACCCTGCTAAAGATGTACGTACTTATAAAGTTAGAATTATAGTATGTTAAGGCTCGATATATTTTCGTTTCAATTGCTTAAGCGAATACACAAGTATACTTTGTTTCTTGTTTAAGACAATCCTATAAAATCTTGTGATATTAAAAGGTGCAAAATATTTGACTTTTAAGTTAATGATCAAACAAAAAGAAACAACAACATAATTATGTTTTGTGAACAGATTCACAACTATTACCAGAATATGTCGGCACTTTTTCAACTGGAAACTGTTTTGCTACAAAGCTATAAAATTAAAAAAAAACAACACACACACTTGAGAGTGGCTTAATACAGTATAATATATGAAGTTATAATTCAGAATCATAATTAATCGAGTGTTAAAGATTTTTAATATATATAAATATATATATATGTATATATATATATATATCTATTCCTGTCATGTACTCAGACTCTTTATTCCGATCTTTGGATTTATTCATGTTGCTTATACTTTCCGTATTTTGATATAGTTTATTAACTCTTTGTCTTCAGTATTGTTTAATATTTAGTTTTGTATGCGGGGTTTGAACCTGCCATCTATAGATGTATGCACATGTATTCTGTCTCTCATTTGTATACCCCGTATACAATATAATAGCGAGTGTTCTTTCTTTTACAAAAATAATTGAAGAAAATATCAACCCATACGTTATTATGCGGTAAAACATGCAATCAACAATCGACTTACAAGTGCCAACCTGATAGTTAATCTGTGAGTTTTGTCATGCTACTCTGACATTTCTTGGTCATGTTGTGGGACATGGTCAGGTTAAACCTATAGATGCTAAAGTCCTAGCTATCTCTTAATTTCCTTTGCCTACTTGTAAAAGACAACTGATGCGTTTTTTCGGTATGGCTGGTTATTACATAAACTTTTAACTTTCCTGAAATCACAGAACCTTAAACGAATTGACTAAGAGGGAAAAGGACAGATGTGGAATTTGATTCAGTGGAAGCCATACTAATGAACACACCAATTCTCTTAGTACCAGATTTCGACAAACCTTTCAAATTGCCAGCCGACGCCAGTGACATTGGTGCAGGAGCTGTATAAGTGCAAGGGGACAACATTGGTGTTGAACATCCAGTTTGTTACTTTTCTAGAAAGATTAACAAACACCAGAAAAAAAATATTCAACAATAAAAAAAGAGTGTCTTGCTCTCATTCTTGCAATTCTGCAGGACTTTAAAGTTTATCTATTACCTATTGGTGTCTTCAGTGACCACAATCCACTTAATTTTCTACACAAACTGAAAAAAAATTCAATGATTACTGAGGTGGAGTTTATTGTTACAAGAATATGATATTGAAATTATGTCACCCGATTAGAGTAAGTACCAAGGTAGGTGTATAGCTTAATTATGTCACCCGATTAGAGTAAGCCTTAATAGCTCAGTGAGTAAGACACTAGACTTCAATTTTGGTGATCCCGGTTCAAACCCGGTCTCCGACACACTTTTGTTTACATTTTGGTACTTTTTTTTACAATTATGATATCAAAGCGTAACACATTCTATATTGTCCTGAGATTCGATACAGAAAAAAACTTTTTTTGGTGCTGATCTGTGACACGGTCCCTTGAACCATTTAGGCCGACATGTAGGCACTCCTGATCTTTTACTGCTGCCACGATTGTGGGAATCCTGAGTGTAATTATGCCCAGTGCAGTGATTAAACACACCACCGCGGCCGGAACACTATACAGCTACTCAGAGCTAACTGGGCGGCTGGTCCGAACCAAAACACGCTTCAATTATTTCAGCATATATATATATATTGACACATGAATAATGACCCAGTTTAAAAATTAAAAATGTTTATTGAATTAATATTTTTGTCATGGCGGAGTGGGGCAGATGACTCGCGAATACTCTAAGCGATAAAGATGTATGAATGAAATTACAGAAAAAAACACTTCAGCACAAATAATGAAATCAAATGTTTAGTAATTCATAATTTGTTGTACAGGGGAGGGTTCGGGAGGGGTTTGCATCAAATTTGGCATGTTTGACCTGGTTTCAACAAGCATTATTAATGTGAGTATTATAGATTATGAACCCGGGGGAGGTTTAAGCATAAAAGGCAGTGTTTCTTTTTGGCAGAATTACATGATAACACTAGAGCTACGCCTACAGTGTCTTACTGGTGATTTTTTTTTACCAAGGTTTTCAGAAGGATACCTTTAGGCGAGATGAAATGTATTGACATGTCTCACTTAAACTGGTACATATTTCCGCACAGAATTTCTTTAAGTTAACCTCTTTTCAAAATTATTCAGCTAAAGGCATGATTAAACATGCAAGACAGTTTTATACAAACTCTTTTCTACAAAGTAAAAAATGACATTTAAGTAATTAATTATTTAAATAGGGTGAGTTCGGGCCCTTCCGACAAGTAATGTTAATAATACCTTTTTTCTCCTGCATATAATCAGAAAATGCGGGGTCATCAGTATAGCACAAAAACAGTGGTGGTTTTCGCAATATTTTTCAGAAGTTTTTAACATGCTTGTAGGTATGCAATTTACTCTTCCTATTACAGCTGTTTCGACATGAGATAGAATATGGTCGAGAAATATTATCTTCTCAATTTGTTCCTAAAACACAGTCTACATGTATATCAATTACTTAAAAAGCGATATATATTGTTCATGTAAAATTAATTAACAAGACATTTACAATGCCAGCTCTAATATAGTAAAGCATAGACATAGCAAAATTCAAAACATTTTTATTATATATATATATTATATATATATATATATATATATATATATTTATATATATATATATATATATATATATATATATATATATATATATATATATATATATATATATATATAATAAAAATGTTTTGAATTTTGCTATGTCTATGCTTTACTATATTAGAGCTGGCATTGTAAATGTCTTGTTAATTAATTTTATTATATATATATATATATATGTTTTGTGGCGGTTTATAGACATTTATAGACAATAAAAACAATCTTTCACTGTTTCAAACATATTGATATATTTTTTACTGTTTGAAATTTCAGCCAGCTCTCAAATAAATATTGAATCCCATCAATTTAAACTGGTATGCCAGAGATGTGTTAATTGAGTATCTTGTATAGGCTATAAGGGTGTCAATGATTGCATGTTTGGGTAGACTTTTATGCATTTATTTATTTTCCTTTCTTATTATTTTAAACAGACCCAGAAGGAAATGATGATGAACCAGACAGACACCCCGCCCGCCACCCGGCCGAGCTGTACTTGGTGTATGCCAACATGCTGACATGCTAAAATTTGTTAGCACTTCAAGATCATATAATGGAAAATTGTATCCAAACTGAAGTATAAAGTGAGTAAGTTTGGTCATATAAGCCCATTGATACTGTTTGTTCCATTCCTAAATGAATTTATTTCATGTTGTTTGTCAATCATTTCTGGTGCGGCTTTGATAATAATATTATTTTCTAATGAAACTGCTGACTTGTATTTGTCTTCGGTCTGTATTGTGCATCTATTCGCGCATTTTGTTTGCTCCTTTAAGCAAACATTACATTAATTGCATATTCTATAAGCAATTAATCAAAACATATTACACATTTGATGCAGAATGATGTTTATTTATGCACCAGTCAATTGTAACCACAGCCCCCATAGGTCCGGGGAATAGCCGGGACTTTGACTTTCGGTCCAGCCAACCCTGGGTAAAATCCCCGCCCTGCGTATACGAACTGATGGTTAAACCCCGCCCAAATACCCCCGCACCTCCACTAAATTTGGCGCTATGACAAAACCACCGCGGTCACCCGGCCCTGCGGGGCCACCTGGAAAGTAAAAACACGGCCCTTTTCCCCGTTATACCCCCGGACCTGGGGGGGGGGGTACAATTGACTAGTGCATTAGTGTGCATATGATTTTCAGCTTATGGACAAGAAAACATTTACTTCAACAATCACAGCAACACAATGAGATCCCTATTTTAAAGAAATAATGTCAATTTTCATTAATTCATTAATTAATTCTATCAATCATTCATATATATTCATTAATTCATTCATTTATTCACTTTATACATTGAAAAACTTGACATTTCTCAAGGCAAAAGAAATGTGAAAAGTGAGCCGCTTTCATAAAGATTAGAGCCTTATCCCTTCATGCATTAAAAAACACAACCTTAATACATTATAAAGAACCAGTGCTGGTCAAAATGTGGTCTCGTATGGTTTTCCATACCGGCTCTCTGCAAGGATTTCTGTCTCCAAGTGAGAAGAAATTCTAAGCATGTCTGGTTTTAATGCTTTCAAAATGCACCTGGGTACTTCATAAGATGAGATTAACCTTTGAGTTGTTAAAAGCTGATTGCAAAATGTCCAAAAGACTACAATGTATATATTTCATAAAATTTGTCCTGAAAGTCCTTGAATTCATGAACTTTTCTGCATATTTATCACATTTATGACTATATAAAAGGTTGTGTATGCCTCAAATGAGTGTTTACAGGCCTTTTTCAATTTTAACAGTAGTGGCAGATAGTTTTATTAGTGTAAAACATTGATTTTGTGTCTTGCTTGCAGATCATGATGTGCCAATAAGCTCCAGTTAGCTTTGGCTCCCCCCCCCCCCCGGCGGTAGTCCTGCAATCTGAATCAAGGAGATGCAGCTCTGAATCCAATATTTCAGAAGAATGAAGATGTTAGTCAATTCTGTAATACTGTTTTGTGTGTAAATGATTCCAAAGAGTGAGATTTATAGCAAATCAGGTGTAAATAAGCAACTTATAGACAATGGTGAAGTGCTGTACTCTGAATTTAATGCCAAATCTAGCCCTCAAAACAGATACCTAAAGTAAAAAAAATAAAAAAAAATGGGCATAATAATGCTATCTCTGCATGTTCTACATCATGTAGCCACCTCATACATGAAAACACTAGCAGTTGTCATGAATCTTTCAGTTTTGGTGTTGTTTTTTTGCCATTTGTCCCAGAAGCAAACAATTTGGCATATAGTTGTGTTTAGAATGTCTATAAACACATGATCACTAAATTTCTTTTGTTCAACTGAACAGTTCTGTTACCTTTGTATATAAGTGGACCAGAAAAGCAAAATTTTGACAAGTGGAAGCATTTCAGTTTGGCTCTATGTCATTTTTTACATAAAACACTTATTAAAGCTGTTGAAGTGGAAAATCCTTATTTTGCTTAGAAAAAAAATCTTAAAGGAGTAGACAGGCCATTTTTTGTGGACTGTTCTATAGACACTATTGAAAGCTACAAGGAAAACTTTACTTGGTTAAATAATTCCAATGCATAAGGAAATAATGGCTCTTCAAAGGTGTTTCTGCTTTTTTTATGAAAATACCACAGGTGCTAATACTTGTCTCATTCATTTAGTGGTTAATATATCATTGACAAACTCAGTATGTGTTGCATATAGTTTTGAAGTCTGTTTCTGAATAAAATGTTGCTTAAATAGGCTCAAGACCACAGTTATCTGCCCCTGTTGACCAAGATCCGGATGTGAATACAGAAACAAGAGTGCTTGTGTTCAAGTATCAATATTTTATTTATGTTGAATGAAAGAGAAGAAACAGGTGGCCTTTTTGCATAGAGCTTAACATAATTTGACACTGTATTGCAAAAACTGATAGTTTTCAGTGTAAAAATTGGAAAAATCGTTGCCTGTAGAACTATGTAAATTGGTTGTTTGTAGCCTTATTCGGTCTTGACCTCAGGGTCATGTATTACTACTCAATTTTGTGAGAAAACGCAATGGTCAACCCTATGTTGTTTGGATTGTTCTACAGCAGCCAGTTACTTGTTTTTCAATTGGGACTGTTTTAAAGTGAGAAGCCAGGTTAGTGTCTAAATGAAACATATAGTAAAAATAACTGTGGTCTCACGCCACATAGCACGTGCATCTAGAAATAGGCATTTTTTGGTTTCCCCAATTCTGAGGTGGTAAGCGCTTATTAAAATGTATTGTGAATCTGGTTACCACCGGTGTTTGCCTTATTTCTAAACGACATTGGCAACAAAATGACAGCTAATGTAAACAAACAATAATTACAGAATGAATTGATTACACTTGAACGTTGTGTTATGGTAAAAATCTTATATATGTATATAAATGTAACTGTGTTCGGTATAATAATAAAATAAATAAATATGGCATGGCTTCCAGTGTGACAGTACATATTGTCAACATTCGGGTAAATACTGTATTTCCCTCATGTTGACAATATGTACTGTCACACTGGAAGCCATGCAATATTTATATAATGTCATGTTTTGGGATATTACTCAGGACAAAAACATTGTACATATATGCTTAAGAAGACTTTATATCAAAATAATAGCACTGTTTTTGTCATAGTTTAGGGATAGAGTTTCTATCCTATTTTTATCAGAAATTAAACAGCTTTTTTGTAATTTATTTTCTGACATGTGTGATACCTGTTTTTGTTCCATTAATTGTGATATCTGATGTTAAAGCAGCACTCTCACAGATTGAACATTTTGACAACTTTTTTATTATTTGTCTTCGAACGAACATGTTTTTGCGTAAATATCTGCAAACCAATGAAAAAAGACTTCTGACAAAAGATCAGATCGCAGTTTTTCATATTTCCGTCCCAAAAACGATGTTTTATGGATTTTTATTAAACCGTTAGTAACGGTTTAAGCCATAAAACATTAAATTTGGAATGGAAATATGAAAATCTGCGATCTGATCTTTTCTCAGCAGTCTTTCATCACTGGTAAGCAGATATTAACACAAAAAAATCTAATTCCAAGACAAAAAAATATATAAAAAGTTGTCAAAACTGTAAATCTTTGAGAGTGCAGCTTTAAGTAACAGCAAAACTTTTATGGCATTTTGATATTTTCCTCCATAATCAAGTGTGTGCAGAAATGACAACCTCAAATTAGTGGATTTTTCTTTATTTTATATCAATGCTTTAAAGGAAAACAATCAAAAGCAAAAAGTACTTGCTTTAGTTCATGTACAAGCAGGAAAGTTATTAACAACTTCTAAGCTTGACAAACATGTACATTACACTGCTTAGTTAAGACCATGTAGTTACTTTCAATCCATTCTTTTTCAATATGTAGTGTGGGTGTACTAAGACAAACCACTCAACTTCGGAGTTCGAATATTTATTTATATGTTGTCGAATGAAACCTAAAACATATAAAAGAATATGCTAACATAATCATATTATTAATAACACAAAATACAAAGACAATGGACAGTGATCGGTAAATATATCAAGGGAGACTTCGCGGTTAAATACATAAAACATTCTAAGAACTATGAGCAATAAACTTACCAGGCACGTCTAAATAATAATTAAATATGAATGAATATTTGAGCTCAAAGATAAGAGCGAATATTAAATAAGTAAGAATATAGTAACAACTGTTACAATTGAAATCTTGACTTGCGTCGATGATGATTCAGAACGGAATGATTTATGTTTATATATAAATAAGGGCGTGTGCAATGAAGCGGGAAAAAGGGGAAAAGGCATTATGAACCAATCAATCACTCTATAAATTTAGACAAACTCGCATAACCAGTATTCACGCTCTGACGCACTCGGACATAGACGGACATTGACGGACATAGACGGACAGTAACGCACAGAGGACAATAACCACGTAGCCAAACACTAAACACGAAGATACACAAACAATACAAAACAATATACGATATAGAACCATACCAAACACACAAACTGATAACATACTGAAATATGCACCTTGCTACAAATAGGTTATCAGTTATTCTTATTATAAGCCTTAAATATATTTTAGCATTAACTTATTCATTCACTTATGTTGCCCCCCACATTCAAATGATAAAACATTTTTGTTGAAAATTGTAAGGCTCACTTTTGTTTTTTTCAATTAAAAAAATCATGCGTTTTGTCTGTTACTTTTTATATATTTATTTTCTAATTACAGACTTATTATACAATTATACTTACTATAAACGAAACACTTATGTGATGGAAATATATTGCAGATATTGAAATGTGCTTTAAAAATATACTAGTTACTAGTTTTTGAAAATGAAAGTAAACCACTTTAATCTTTTGGTTTGAAAAATGAAGTTTTAATAAAAGTTGAGTAATGTTCTTATGTTTGACCCTTACCTCAATTGGCAATTTATTGCATTCATATTTTTTATAAAAAAACTTCCTTAACCATTATTATATTTGTATTTTTTTCTGTGTAAACAATATAGTTTTTTTTCAAATGTGATGCTTTTGACATGTGATACTAAAAATAATTGTTTTATTTACTGTTAATCAGGGATTATACTCATGCATTTGGTCAAAGGAATGTTTTACTGATGTTGCAGTTAAATCGACATATTTTATGAAATGGATAGTGTTGAAGTTAAATCTTTAAATATGAGTATTGAATGTTATTGTAACAAGAATATATACTCGTCTTTTACTTTTTTTAAAAATGTCTTTAGTATCAGCTGAATGCTCATGTTTTATCCTTATTATCATTATATGCTACCTACTTCTTGTTTATAATAATTAACAATTTGTCTACTGCAACATAACTATGAATTTCACATTACTCGTTTACAATGGCCATGTGCATATTTATCTCATATTTTATAGCTTTAGTTCATGTAGATAGTGTATCTACAATGCATGTAAATTAAGGACTCATAAATAAACTGTGAAATACTTACTGCTTGCTTTATGGAAGGTGTGAAAGACCAATACTTATAAGGATTTACATCTGGTAATAGGAACGATTTCCTTCACACTACTTAGCCGATTTCTTTCAGTATGGTCTTAATTACTAATCAAAATACTGAGAGATCATGCAAAGTATGGACTGTACTGGACTGTAGACCCGATATCAAAATAATTATACAGCTGAAAAGCACATTCAAAAAGGCCTCTTCGTCCTTGCCATATGAGTATTCATAAATTAAGGCTATGTGCTTAACTTTAAAGAACATGTATTGAAAAGTTTGCAACCTGTCTATATAAAACAGCTAGTTGTTTTTTATGGCCCGAGAGGCCAAAAATGCTGGCCGCGATGTATAGTAGAACACTTGTTTCATAAAAAAAACTACGATTTCGGCAATAACACTTCAAGCCCGTAGAGGCAGCGCCTTACTTCATATTATTCAAGACTTGGAGCCAACGTAAACTGATGTAAAAGCGATTGACTGTTGCATTTATTGTCATTTTGTCCTACTGACACCTGCCAGTAACCATAATGAAGTTTGTTTTATGAACATAAACAACATGGCAGTTTGACAAATGTGTACTTAGATAGAAACGACATATATTAATTGATATTGGCGAAAGGCCATGGTGTTACATTTCTCCTTTTTCTATATAAGATAGTTCCTAAAATAGTTTAAATCCAATAACATGAACGTAGATGCACTATACATAATATTCATTTGTGGTTATGCAAATTTAAATGTGGACAGAAGTCATAATACATACACAAATAATGAGAAAATACATGGCGAACCAATACAAAGCACACACACGCACGCACGCACGCACGCACGCACGCACGCTCGCACGCACGCACGCACGCACGCACACACACAAATATAGGAGAATAAACACCGGTTAGCGCACTCGCGTCTCTTCAAGGATCGCCCGGCTTCGATATTTAAACTAGACACCTCATAATCGTTTCCTGTCCTTGAAATGTCCATTGTGTTTCACTTTGTTTGTACAAAAAAAGAGTTCTTTTATTCTGTCACTGATATATGAGCTAAGATTTAAGCTTCTTACAACATTCAAATTAGTAGGGTTTAACATACCTTTTCAATGTTTTGAAGAAAAATGTAGCTTCCAAAAATGGCACCGGGAATTGAACCACTGACCATCGCCATGCGAAGCGAATGCTTAACAGCTTAGTTACCGGGATGTTCATATATAAGTTCAATGTAAAAAGATTCCTCGTAAATATTGTATTCCATGCGGATACAAATAGTTAAAAAAAGCATATATCGTTAATGCAAAGGCAATATATTGTATTGTAATTTCATGAAAGAAGCAAACGCGTACGAATCTTTAAAACCTCGTTAATAATGAAATCGGAGGCCGCGTCTAAAACATTTCAAAACATAAAATAAAAAAACAGGGTTGAGCTTTATTCGACGTGTCTACATATCACGTTTTGACTGATAAGTTGTTATTTATTTTCAGGGAAATGGCGTCCAGTGATGCGGAACTTCAGTATAGCTCTACGCCTGCGTTCTCTAAACTTGAGGGATACGACACAATAGACATTGCCAAGGATTGCAAAAATTATTTTCTTTTGATAACTCAATATACAGAAATTATTTGTGTCTTCGGACAAGATAAATTAGCAGGAATTGTGCGTTCTGAATATCAACGTCAAATATTCTGCTACGAAAATGTCAGCGATGTCCAAAAAAGATGCTTAAAAATGGGAATAAATGTAGAACCACATTCTCTACCTGCCGACAGCGTGGCGCTGGACGGAAATCATTTTGCAGTTTCATTTCCAGAAAGTTCTGTTATAAAAGTGTACAACGAACGTCTGCAGGAAGATAGAGATCTGAACGTGGATGGTAAATGCTACGGTATGGATTTCATGAATGGAAAATTAGCGGTTTGTTTCCAAGATCCTGCAAAGATATGCGTTTTAGATATGGACACTGGATTCATCAATCACATAGTGAACCAGCCGAGTGGACACCAGCTTTTGACATCCCCAAATTACGTTGCATTCGACACTGACGACGGCAGGGATGTTCTTTATGTATCCGACAGAGCAAGCTGGGGCATCCGCCGTCTGACCAAGATTGATATGAATGGCAACATGCTAGCGTCATTTCTCAGTCTCTCAAAAGATGACACAAGCCGCGTTGTGTCTGTTACAGACGGAGGTGTTCTCTTGGTGCATGACGGAATCAAGCTGATGTCGGAAAGGTGTCAGCAGGTTGCAACGCTTTTGGATCAAAAAAATACTGGGCCCATAGTTAGCGTAAAGTATTCAAAACAACAAAGCTTGGTCTTTATCTTGACAATGTTTCAGAAAGATTTTACACGCATGGATGTTTTCAAATTGAGCTAATAAGATTTATTTGTACTGCAACTTAAGTTTATGGTTTGGCATTACCATTTTAGCTCAACGTTTTACAAAATCCACTGTCTGCTTTGAATTGCTTTTGCCCTTCTGAATTTTTATGCGCCACTATTATATAATTTGATAAAACATTCACACTATTTGACTGACAGGTAAAACGATACGAGATTAGTACCTTGAAAATATTAAGTTATTCACATAAGTAAATCCCGTTTTAATCTCATATGACGTTGCCTCTTTCCAAACCCTGCTAAAGATGTACGTACTTATAAAATTAGAATTATTGTATGTTAAGGCTCGATATATTTTCGTTTCAATTGCTTAAGCGAATACACAAGTATACTTTGTTTCTTGTTTAAGACAATCCTATAAAATCTTGTGATATTAAAAGGTGCAAAATATTTGACTTTTAAGTTAATGATCAAACAAAAAGAAACAACAACATAATTATGTTTTGTGAACAGATTCACAACTATTACCAGAATATGTCGGCACTTTTTCAACTGGAAACTGTTTTGCTACAAAGCTATAAAATTGAAAAACCCACACTTGAGAGTGGCTTAATACAGTATAATATATGAAGTTATAATTCAGAATCATAATTAATCGAGTGTTAAAGATTTTTAATATATATAAATATATATATGTATATATATATATATATCTATTCCTGTCATGTACTCAGACTCTTTATTCCGATCTTTGGACTTATTCATGTTGCTAATACTTTCCGTATTTTGATATAGTTTATTAACTCTTTGTCTTCAGTATTGTTTAATATTTAGTTTTGTATGCGGGGTTTGAACTTGCCATTTATAGATGTATGTACATGTATTCTGTCTCTCATTTGTATACCCCGTACACAATATAATAGCGAGTGTTCTTTCTCTTAAAAAAAGAAGAAAATATCAACCCTTACGTCATTACACGGTAAAACATGCAATCAACAATCGACTTACAGGTGCCAACCTGATAGTTAATCTGTGAGTTTTGTCATGCTACTCTGACATTTCTTGGTCATGTTGTGGGACATGGTCAGGTTAAACCTATAGATGCTAAAGTCCTAGCTATCTCTTAATTTCCTTTGCCTACTTGTAAAAGACAACTGATGCGTTTTTTCGGTATGGCTGGTTATTACATAAACTTTTAACTTTCCTGAAATCACAGAACCTTAAACGAATTGACTAAGAGGGAAAAGGACAGATGTGGAATTTGATTCAGTGGAAGCCATACTAATGAACACACCAATTCTCTTAGTACCAGATTTCGACAAACCTTTCAAATTGCCATCCGACGCCAGTGACATTGGTGCAGGAGCTGTATAAGTGCAAGGGGACAACATTGGTGTTGAACATCCGGTTTGTTACTTTTCTAGAAAGATTAACAAACACCAGAAAAAAAAAATTCAACAATAAAAAAAGAGTGTCTTGCTCTCATTCTTGCAATTCTGCAGGACTTTAAAGTTTATCTATTACCTATTGGTGTCTTCAGTGACCACAATCCACTTAATTTTCTACACAAACTGAAAAAAAAATCAATGATTACTGAGGTGGAGTTTATTGTTACAAGAATATGATATTGAACTTAAACATGTTAAAGGGAAAGACAATGTGATTCCAGATGCTATTTCTCGAGATATAAAGGCTACATATGGTGTTAAATTTTTAGTGAAAATATTGTTGATTATACATGTATGTATTCTAGTGACTGATGCACATTTAGCTGCTTGAATTTTGTACATGTTGTTGTACTATTGTAAATGTAATATTTTATTAGTATTGACTAAAGAAACATTTATAACATAAATATTTCATTTTCTGGAGGAGGGGAAGTGATATGTAGGCGGCTTATTTATGTATTATGCACTTGCTTTGTATTTAGACTAATGTTTATTATTACAAATTATACATGTATTTACATTTGGAACATTCTGGAACATTGTGGATACTTTAAGAAAGTTATAGAATAGTATGGAAACTTCTGGAATGTTTGTTACTTATCAAGTATATTCTAGAAGAAGATAATTCTAGAAAGTTCTTTGACTATATATATATATATATATATATATATATATATATATATATATATATATATATATATATATAAGGTATAGCAGAGTTAGAGAGAGATCTTTGTTTATCTTTTGTGACATTCATAAATTTTAAAATACAGATTTACATTTAGATTATTTTTTGGGGAGTTTACTGTGTGGACTATAAAATTATAAGTGCTCAAAAACATTCAGCTTTTTGGACTTTAAAATTGGAAATATGACATAAACCAGGATTGGAATTATTTAAGCTATTTGGAAGTGTAAACAGGTATTTAAATTGTATTTCAACATTGTAACTTTAACATAATACACTTTGTAAAGTTTGTTGCTGCCTTTGTTTTTTCTCGTTACGCCTGTCTCGTAACAGGAGTCAAACTTCTACTTTTAGATACTGGCAATTTACACCCGTTGTGGTCAAGGACACAAAAAGAAGTGCCTTTTGTGCCAAAAAGTTGTTCGGACTGATATTTTGTATACGACTGATGATTATTAATGCGAAATGGCTAGGATCATCTAGTGAAACTCCTTCTATTCCTGATCGATTCTAGCCGAATTCACAATATGCACTGAATATAAAATAGCCTTTCTGTTACGTTTGTTTTTATCGGACTACTCTAAAATAGTGTTTAGTCAATTATTTCGCCAATATACATTTATTTGTGTTTTTGCAAGCTGATTCAGTGAACACTAGACAACGCCCTTCTTCCAAAGGCAATTATTCTGTTACGTTATGTTTTTTTAGTTATTTTTGCAAACATTTGCAATAATGTAAACAGATTCAAAGATGATGAGCAAAAGTTATACAAAGTCTATATTGATAATGTTATTGATTTCTGACATCATGTCACGTTTTTAAATATCGCTAGGAAGGGATAGGTCTAGTGGTATCCACTACTGACCGAAGAGGCTGTGGTTTCGATCCCAATTAGGGCTACTTCCTTATAACCTCTCCAGATGGACACCTGAGTACTGGTTTCTACCCTGTAAACGGGGCTCGAGGGTGATTTCTATCAGCTATCAGATTGCATCACAATAGAGCTAAAACGTAAAGGTAACGTTTAAGTAAAGAAATAACCTGAATCTCGCTATGGGAACGCGACACATTTTGCATGAAGCGAGCTTAGATCATAATACTTTACTATATTCGAGACCAAACCATTGAAAAGGTATATGTCGCGTGACGCGTGCCTATATCATCATGTTATACCGTTTTCGAGACCAAACCATTTGAAAGGTATATGTCGCGCGACGCGTGCCTATATCATCATGTTATACTGTATTCGAGACCAAACCATTTGAAAGGTATATGTCGCGTGACGCGTGCCTATATCATCATGTTATACTGTATTCGAGACCAAACCATTTGAAAGGTATATGTCGCGCGACGCGTGCCTATATCATCATGTTATACTGTATTCGAGACAAATCCATTTGAAAGGTATATGTCGCGCGACGCGTGCCTATATCATCATGTTATACTGTATTCGAGACAAATCCATTTGAAAGGTATATGTCGCGCGACGCGTGCCTATATCATCATGTTATACTGTATTCGAGACAGATCCATATGAAAGGTATATGTCGCGTGACGCGTGCCTATATCATCATGTTATACTGTATTCGAGACAAATCCATATGAAAGGTATATGTCGCGCGACGCGTGCCTATATCATCATGTTATACTGTATTCGAGACAAATCCATATGAAAGGTATATGTCGCGTGACGCGTGCCTATATCATCATGTTATACTGTATTCGAGACAAATCCATATGAAAGGTATATGTCGCGCGACGCGTGCCTATATCATCATGTTATACTGTATTCGAGACAAATCCATATGAAAGGTATATGTCGCGTGACGCGTGCCTATATCATCATGTTATACTGTATTCGTGACAGATCCATTTGAAAGGTATATGTCGCGTGACGCGTGCCTATATCATCATGTTATACTGTATTCGAGACAGATCCATATGAAAGGTATATGTCGCGCGACGCGTGCCTATATCATCATTTCATACTGTATTCGAGACAAACCCATTTGAAAGGTATATGTCGCGTGACGCGTGCCTATATCATCATGTTATACTGTATTCGAGACAGATCCATATGAAAGGTATATGTCGCGTGACGCGTGCCTATATCATCATGTTATACTGTATTCGAGACAGATCCATATGAAAGGTATATGTCGAGCGACGCGTGCCTATATCATCATGTTATACTGTATTCGAGACAAATCCATATGAAAGGTATATGTCGCGTGACGCGTGCCTATATCATCATGTTATACTGTATTCGAGACAAATCCATTTGAAAGGTATATGTCGCGCGACGCGTGCCTATATCATCATGTTATACTGTATTCGAGACAAACCCATTTGAAAGGTATATGTCGCGTGACGCGTGCCTATATCATCATGTTATACTGTATTCGAGACAAACCCATTTGAAAGGTATATGTCGAGCGACGCGTGCCTATATCATCATGTTATACTGTATTCGGGACAAATCCATTTGAAAGGTATATGTCGCGCGACGCGTGCCTATATCATCATGTTATACTGTATTCGAGACAAATCCATTTGAAAGGTATATGTCGCGTGACGCGTGCCTATATCATCATGTTATACTGTATTCGAGACCAAACCATTTGAAAGGTATATGTCGATTGACGCGTGCCTATATCATCATGTTATACTGTATTCGAGACCAAACCCATTTGAAAGGTATATGTCGCGTGACGCGTGCCTATATCATCATGTTATACTGTATTCGAGACAGATCCATATGAAAGGTATATGTCGCGCGACGCGTGCCTATATCATCATTTCATACTGTATTCGATACAAACCATTTGAAAGGTATATGTCGCGTGACGCGTGCCTATATCATCATGTTATACTGTATTCGAGACAGATCCATATGAAAGGTATATGTCGCGTGACGCGTGCCTATATCATCATGTTATACTGTATTCGAGACAGATCCATTTGAAAGGTATATGTCGCGCGACGCGTGCCTATATCATCATTTCATACTGTATTCGAGACAAACCCATTTGAAAGGTATATGTCGCGTGACGCGTGCCTATATCATCATGTTATACTGTATTCGAGACAGATCCATATGAAAGGTATATGTCGCGTGACGCGTGCCTATATCATCATGTTATACTGTATTCGAGACAGATCCATATGAAAGGTATATGTCGCGCGACGCGTGCCTATATCATCATTTCATACTGTATTCGAGACAAACCATTTGAAAGGTATATGTCGCGTGACGCGTGCCTATATCATCATGTTATACTGTATTCGAGACAGATCCATATGAAAGGTATATGTCGCGTGACGCGTGCCTATATCATCATGTTATACTGTATTCGAGACAGATCCATTTGAAAGGTATATGTCGCGCGACGCGTGCCTATATCATCATTTCATACTGTATTCGAGACAAACCCATTTGAAAGGTATATGTCGCGTGACGCGTGCCTATATCATCATGTTATACTGTATTCGAGACAGATCCATATGAAAGGTATATGTCGCGTGACGCGTGCCTATATCATCATTTCATACTGTATTCGAGACAGATCCATTTGAAAGGTATATGTCGCGCGACGCGTGCCTATATCATCATGTTATACTGTATTCGGGACAAACCCATTTGAAAGGTATATGTCGCGTGACGCGTGCCTATATCATCATGTTATACTGTATTCGAGACAAACCCATTTGAAAGGTATATGTCGCGCGACGCGTGCTTATATCATCATGTTATACTGTATTCGGGACAAATCCATTTGAAAGGTATATGTCGCGCGACGCGTGCTTATATCATCATGTTATACTGTATTCGAGACAAATCCATCTGAAAGGTATATGTCGCGTGACGCGTGCTTATATCATCATGTTATACTGTATTCGAGACCAAACCATTTGAAAGGTATATGTCGATTGACGCGTGCCTATATCATCATGTTATACTGTATTCGAGACCAAACCCATTTGAAAGGTATATGTCGATTGACGCGTGCCTATATCATCATGTTATACTGTATTCGAGACAAATCCATTTAAAAGGTATATGTCGCGTGACGCGTGCCTATATCATCATGTTATACTGTATTCGAGACAAACCCATTTGAAAGGTATATGTCGCGTGACGCGTGCCTATATCATCATGTTATACTGTATTCGAGACAAATCCATTTGAAAGGTATATGTCGCGTGACGCGTGCCTATATCATCATGTTATACTGTATTCGAGACAAACCCATTTGAAAGGTATATGTCGCGTGACGCGTGCCTATATCATCATGTTATACTGTATTCGAGACAAATCCATTTGAAAGGTATATGTCGCGCGACGCGTGCCTATATCATCATGTTATACTGTATTCGAGACAAATCCATTTGAAAGGTATATGTCGCGCGACGCGTGCTTATATCATCATGTTATACTGTATTCGAGACAAATCCATTTGAAAGGTATATGTCGCGCGACGCGTGCTTATATCATCATGTTATACTGTATTCGAGACCAAACCATTTGAAAGGTATAAGTCGCGTGACGCGTGCCTATATCATCATGTTATACTGTATTCGTGACAGATCCATTTGAAAGGTATATGTCGCGTGACGCGTGCCTATATCATCATGTTATACTGTATTCGAGACAAACCCATTTGAAAGGTATATGTCGCGTGACGCGTGCCTATATCATCATGTTATACTGTATTCGAGACAAATCCATTTGAAAGGTATATGTCGCGCGACGCGTGCTTATATCATCATGTTATACTGTATTCGAGACAAATCCATTTGAAAGGTATATGTCGCGCGACGCGTGCTTATATCATCATGTTATACTGTATTCGAGACAAATCCATTTGAAAGGTATATGTCGCGCGACGCGTGCTTATATCATCATGTTATACTGTATTCGAGACAAATCCATTTGAAAGGTATATGTCGCGCGACGCGTGCTTATATCATCATGTTATACTGTATTCGAGACAAATCCATTTGAAAGGTATATGTCGCGCGACGCGTGCCTATATCATCATGTTATACTGTATTCGAGACAAATCCATTTGAAAGGTATATGTCGCGTGACGCGTGCCTATATCATCATGTTATACTGTATTCGAGACAAATCCATTTGAAAGGTATATGTCGCGTGACGCGTGCCTATATCATCATGTTATACTGTATTCGAGACCAAACCATTTGAAAGGTATATGTCGCGTGACGCGTGCCTATATCATCATGTTATACTGTATTCGTGACAGATCCATTTGAAAGGTATATGTCGCGTGACGCGTGCCTATATCATCATGTTATACTGTATTCGAGACAAACCCATTTGAAAGGTATATGTCGCGCGACGCGTGCCTATATCATCATGTTATACTGTATTCGAGACAAATCCATATGAAAGGTATATGTCGCGTGACGCGTGCCTATATCATCATGTTATACTGTATTCGAGACAAATCCATTTGAAAGGTATATGTCGCGCGACGCTTGCCTATATCATCATGTTAGACTGTATTCGAGACAAATCCATTTGAAAGGTATATGTCGCGCGACGCGTGCCTATATCATCATGTTATACTGTATTCGAGACCAAACCATTTGAAAGGTAAAAGTCGCGTGACGCGTGCCTATATCATCATGTTATACTGTATTCGTGACAGATCCATTTGAAAGGTATATGTCGCGTGACGCGTGCCTATATCATCATGTTATACTGTATTCGAGACAAATCCATTTGAAAGGTATATGTCGCGCGACGCGTGCCTATATCATCATGTTATACTGTATTCGAGACCAAACCATTTGAAAGGTATATGTCGCGCGACGCGTGCCTATATCATCATGTTATACTGTATTCGAGACAAATCCATTTGAAAGGTATATGTCGCGCGACGCGTGCCTATATCATCATGTTATACTGTATTCGTGAAAGATCCATTTGAAAGGTATATGTCGCGCGACGCGTGCCTATATCATCATGTTATACTGTATTCGAGACAAATCCATTTGAAAAGTATATGTCGCGCGACGCGTGCTTATATCATCATGTTATACTGTATTCGAGACAAATCCATTTGAAAGGTATATGTCGCGCGACGCGTGCCTATATCATCATGTTATACTGTATTCGAGACAAATCCATTTGAAAGGTATATGTCGCGCGACGCGTGCCTATATCATCATGTTATACTGTATTCGAGACAAATCCATTTGAAAGGTATATGTCGCGCGACGCGTGCCTATATCATCATGTAAGACTGTATTCGAGCAAAACCCTTTTGAAAGGTATATGTCGCGCGACGCGTGCCTATATCATCATGTTATACTGTATTCGAGACAAACCCATTTGAAAGGTATATGTCGCGTGACGCGTGCCTATATCATCATGTTAGACTGTATTCGAGACAAATCCATTTGAAAGGTATATGTCGCGCGACGCGTGCCTATATCATCATGTTAGAGTGTATTCGAGACAAACCCATTTGAAAGGTATATGTCGCGCGACGCGTGCATATATCATCATGTTATACTGTATTCGAGACAAACCCATTTGAAAGGTATATGTCGCGCGACGCGTGCCTATTTCATCATGTTATACTGTATTCGAGACAAATCCATTTGAAAGGTATTTGTCGCGTGACGCGTTCCTATATCATCATGTTATACTGTATTCGAGACAAATCCATTTGAAAGGTATATGTCGCGCGACGCGTGCCTATATCATCATGTTATACTGTATTCGAGACAAACCCATTTGAAAGGTATATGTCGCGCGACGCGTGCCTATATCATCATGTTATACTGTATTCGAGACAAACCCATTTGAAAGGTATATGTCGCGCGACGCGTGCCTATATCATCATTTTAGTCAGAACTCGAGACCAAACCATAAACCGAAACCATAAAATAACCTTTTTCGAGACCAAACGGTTAAGAAGATATATGTCGCGTGTGGCTAGCCGATACCATAATGGTATACCGTATTCGATACCGTAACCGTATATTGTTGCATGAAGCGAGCTGGATCCGAAGTGTGATACATTATTCTAGTCATCATACTCTAGAGTAATTAAATTTGACACAAATTAAACCTGCGAGTAATTCACATGTTTGGTTTTTCATTCCTTTTATGTTTTACTCATATGTCATTTGTTTGTTCATATTAAACCACATTACATCCTACTTAACTACCATTCTTGTTTAAAATAAAGAATGTACATTCGAACAGTTGTTGGTTATTAACTTAAAGAGTTATAACAAAAGTGCAAGTGTACAGCAACAGTAGTATTACGCTACAATGTTGCGTTCCATCATGCAGCTACTCAACGCCAAGTAGACGTATATTGGTGTTGCAGTGAAACTATAATTACCGGCCTGTCGGTGCGGACGCTGACGAGGATGACCCCGGTGTACCAAAGCGTTTGGACACGGACCATACAGGAGCTCAAACTTCCAACCAGTGGACCAGTTTTATCATCCGTGCTTCCGGTGTGGCCGCTATAAGTCATCTGCGACCGGTTTTCTAGTAATCGTCAAAGGTCGCCGTCCACCGACAACATCACAGATGTCAACAGTGTGTATTAAACTGATGGACTTTTTCAGGAGAGCAGTGTGTGGTGTATACGAGTATTGTACAGTTTGTTGTGTTTCGTAGTGTGTTTTGAATCTAAAATGACAAATGACCTTTGTTCATACCTCTTATTTTGCTCCATCGTTATTAAACACATTTGGTGTTGTGTTTGTTATTGTATTATTCACGTTTGGTTCCAGGGTTTAGTATTTCACAGCTTTGATTTTTCATGTGTTTTATGTTTTCCTCATATGTCATTTGTTTGTTCATATTAAATCAAAGTATTAACTACCTTTCTTGTTTCAACAAACTTACTACTGGATTGATCAATTTTATTCAACGCTTTTTTTATTACAGGCTTGAATAACGAGTAGTATATCTTCCTAATTATGGGACCAATTAACACCATTTCTGGTGATGACAGGCCATTATGAAGAGTCATCATACTCAAGAGTAATTAAATTTAACACCAATTTACCCTGCAGAATTAAGTAAGCATATTGTCTCCGGATAAAAAATCTCTGATAATTATGGCAAGCACATTGTGCCAGTAAAATATAATAATTAATAGTTTCTTATTTTAAAAGCAAACAAATATAAATGAGCTAAAATAAAATAACTTATTAGCAAAATTTTTGAAAGCATGGCAACATAATAAAACATAGTGAAGATGCTGATAAAAGCGTAACTATATTTACAAAGTAAAAAAACGACGCCTATTGTAAAATACTGTAACAGGTTTTGGCACAGGTCCTTATCATTGTTGGATCTATGCTGGAAAACAGGTAATTATATTTATCACTATCTTGCATATCATTAAATATGTTATTTTTCATTAAAGCCTTAGTATATAAGTCTTCCCTAAGATCATTGTAAACATTACAGTGATATGAAATCATTAAATTTAAGTAAGGTTATAGTCGTGTAAATAATGAAAGTGCTTTGTCAATATATCATTCAATATAATATTTAGTTAATTGGTGATGATTTTAAAGTTTCAAAAATCATATAAATAAATCATTGTTTAGATTATAGTAAAGTCTGAGAGAGAAAGCGTGCAAAATGAAAAGTATTTTCTTAGATGTAATAATTTAGGGCAAGTAATATTCAATTTCAATTGGAGCATCATTGTTTGGGGTTTAAGCACAGACTTTCTTTGAGTTTTTGTCGGTATTACAAATATTTATATTGTAATTGTTTGGGGTTGAGAAACATATTTTCTTACGACATTATTTATCTATTCAATTTTCACCATTGTTTGGGGATGAAGCGAAGATTTTTTTTTAAATCTTAATAAAAAAAGAAACGAAAGTAACATAATGATAACCATTGTTTTGGGTTGAAGCAACAATTTTCTTAAAAATCTTGATAAAAAGAGAAAGAGACGAATGCAACATAATGATAACCATTGTTTGGGCTTGATTTGTATTCTATGTCTTTGGCGTTTGCCCAGTGCAACTAAACTGGGTTTATGTTTAAACTTTTTGCTACTGAGCTTGTTTCTGTAGCATTTTGCATACATTTTGAAGCAAAGATTTTCTTTAAAATCTTGATAAAAAAAAGAAAGAGACGAATGTAAAATAATGATATTATTCACGTTATTTCTATGATATAATTTGCTTTTAATTAAATGGATATTTGTCTTCATACTGAATGTTTAGTAATTTTTGTAGGGCATATTTGATTGTCAATGAATGCGTAAATGATTGATAGCCGATTGGTACAAATGCACATTTATACATAAATTGTAATGTTTATTACTAAAATGTATATGCTTTGGATTGTTAAGCCTCATATTCATAGTATTAAAGTTGGATCTTTTTCTATGTGAAGCAGAGAGAGTCGGTGAGTTCACCTGGTTGAGTCCTTTTTGGACTAGAGTTAGGTTTAAGGATGCGCTTTGAAAATAACTCTGTTTTTTGAACTGTGTAATCATATTTAGAAATAACGTTTAAAAATAAAGAATGAACATTTGAACAATTGTTGTTTAATAACTTAAGTTTAAGTGGACACTAATAAACCTTTTAGCGATATTGTGTAAAGTGGTCATCGGTGTTTCATAAAGGATGATATTGTGTATGTTTGATGTACTAACCAGTTGGTTACACTTCGGAAAATCACGAGGAGCTAAGCACACACTCTCTTATGACATTTGCTCGTCTGGACGTCACATGAATAAGTCTTTAGGAATGTGATGATTCCTTTGTGAGGGACAACACCAACTTCGGATCGTTTGGTACTTATCACCAGTGTGCATGAACACTTGCACACATCTATCTTATTATACTTCACGACTAACCAGTCGTATACTGGCAGAACATTTCGAAACGAGGTCAGATGTGGTGGGGATATACCACAATCAAACAGCCAATGGCTATAAACTCTACAACAACAACAACGATGATTCCATGTTTTCAGGATGATGAAGAAGCAGCTCTACATAAATCATTGACTGAATACAAAAGTGACAACAATATTGTCAGTGTTAAGTATTTGTACTCAAATGCACTGTTCTTTTCTATTTATTAACTATTTACTCAAGACGTTTCATAATTACCTGAGGGCTAATTACCAACACTTCTATAACAACATATCACAATCTGTCAGCAAATGGAAGTTACATATATTCTGTCAGACATTTGGACAAATATTATGTTACTAGTTTAATTTCTGTTGCTAACGAAAATAAAATCTTGCATTAAAAAGGAACGGTATTATGTACATTAATACAATTTGAGAATCATTGTTTGGGGTTAAGGCACAGATTTTCTTTGCGTTTTTTGTCGGTGTTACAAATATTTACATTATAATTGTTTGGGGTTGATAAACATATTTGAACAATTGTTGTTTAATAACTTAAAGAGTTCTAACAAGTTAAAGTGGACACTTATAGAAAGTTCTCGGTAGTATTAAGCTACAAAGTTCATTGTGTGTCTCATATATGAGAAACACAAAACGTTTTTATCAAGATTTCATCTACTGTCTTGGTATTCTGCATAGAGTAGCATTGCAGTCATCTCCATTTTTGCAACATCTGTAATGAGAAACGTTACGTGAAAAAACGTTTAAGGCTTTATTTTTTAAATAAATAAATAATTGCAACACTATTTTCTTGCTTCTGTAAGAATATTTTTCCAAAGTGAAGGGGCTGAAAAATACTCCAATTAAATTAAATGTTTTCGACATTTTGAATTCTTTGACCCCTGACATTCTGTGGTTGTTCCTTTGTGCTCCGTCATTCATTTAAGAAAAGCAAGATTTCCCCCATGTATGCTTGTCCTATAAAACGGTTTTCATGTTGGTGACATATTGATATTCACAAAAATATTAAGAAGTTTCTTTTTCAATATTTTTATAAAACTACTTTGGAAATGTTCCTACTCCTAGCACACACTTTAATCTCTTTAAATGTTGCAACCCCGAGTTTTTAAGCGTACTAACCATAAGATAAGCATCATATTTCATTTGGCAAATGTATTACTTTATCTTGAATTTACTAAATAATAGTCAGTTAATCTTGATTTGTTTAAAGTTTATTATCCCTTAGATATGTTAGCATTATACTTATTAATCTAATTTAAAAACAAAAACTCAAATATTAATCCTGTCATAAGGTATATAAGATGTTTAATGAGAGTTAGCAATTGCGAGCATACATAAAATTGGCAAAGAACAGCAATTCAATGGAGGTATAATGTTTTTTTTCAACAAGTATTTCCCAATTGAATTCCATCTTCTATTCTAAAAGGAAATATGATAAGCTATTAAAGAGTGGAAATAAATAATAGACCATATCTCATATTACATAAAGATTTAGGAATTATCCTTTCCAGTAAAGGGCAGCAAGACAAAGGTCAGTCGGTTTATCTCTGGAAAGATAATTCAAAATACATACTGCGAGCATGAAATCAATTCACCCTGACGTTTTCCAATGATCGATGAACCTGTACATTGCTGAAAGAAACAGATAATAGATAATAAAACCAATGTTTTTTGTTGGCCTAACCGACTCATAAAAATGTATCAACATAAAATTTGAGTCAGTATTCAACCTCATGCCTCCAACAATGCGATCGCTTACTGGATTAGCGTGCGCTTATTTTAAATGGAGCTCTTACAACCAAAAACATTAGGCAGACCATTGTTGCCAGAGTTGATGACATTAAAAGTAAGTATAAGTTGCAGAGAAGTTGCGATAGACAATAACTACCAGAACGTTTTATACCAATTCATAAGAACATATAAAAGCGTAAAACGTAGTCGAGTACCAGGTTCGATGGAGTGTAGAGCGTCATCGAGTACCAGGTCGGACCAAGCGTAGAGCGTCACCAAGGACTAGGTTCGACAATGCGCAGACCGTAGTCGAGTACCTGATTCGACAAAGCGCAGAGCGAAGTGGAGTACCAGGTTCGACAAAGCATAGAGCGTAGTGGAGTAACAGGTTCGACAAAGCACAGAGCGTAGTGGAGTGACAGGTTCGACAAAGCGCAGAGCGTAGTGGAGTACCAGGTTCAACAAAGCGGAGAGCGTAGTGGAGTACCAGGTTGTACAAAGCAGAAAGCGTAGATGAGAACCGGGTTCAATAAAGCGCAAAGCGCTGTCGAGTATCGGGTTCGACAAAGCGCAGAACATAGTCGAGTACCAGGTTCGACAGAGCGCAGAGCATAGTCGACTACCTACTTCGACAAAGTGCAGAGCGTAGTCGAGTACCAGGTTCGACAGAGCGCAGAGCATAGTTGAGTACCTACTTCGACAAAGTGCAGAGCGTAGTCGAGTACCAGGTTCAACAAAGCGCAGAGCGTAGTCGAGTACCAGGTTCGACAAAGTGCAGAGCGTAGTCGAGTACCAGGTTCGACAAAGTGCAGAGCGTAGACGAGTACCTGGTTCGACAAAGCGCAGAGCTTAGTCGAGTACCAGATTTGATAAAGCGCCGTGGGTCGTCGAGTACTGTGTTCGACAAAGTGTAGTCGAGTACCAGGCTCGACAAACTGTAGAGCCTAGTAGAGCATCGGGTTCAACAAAGTGCAGAGCATCCGACAATGCGCAGAACGTAGCCGAGTACCGGGCACGACGTAGCGCACAGTGTAATCATGTTCGAGAAAAGGTAGAGTTTAAAGCAATGTTACAATACATTGCATGTTTTATGAGATGAAATAGTTAATTAACCTGTCCTGTGAACAGAATTTGAGTGTTAAAGTAAACTGGGACACATACGCGTATTGCACGACAACCGGCTCTGTAGACAATGTTAGTGGGCGTGGTAATCATTTCATCCATGTAGCATTCCTTCCAATGAAAAAGAACACATTTCGATTATAAACATAACAAAAACATGGGCTGACTAATTTCACCAGACATATGCGGGAAAAAACAGACACAAGCCAACCAATTAACGATAACTCTGTTAAGCAACACAATGTGACTTTCCACGAGAGTAACATGGCGTCAAATACAACAAGGACAAAATTAGTATCATATATTTTAAAGTATAAAGCAGAAGTTTAATAGGAATAAGTAGCAAAAGTAGCTAATTTTGGCGCTATATGGCGGGGTCTGCTTCATGTATTGCCATAGGCCCTCGCACCCTCGCAGTAGGCGCTATACGCCTACGCCTGCTCCAAGTCAACACTTAAGGCCTGCTCTGCTAAGGCGCTTTTGGCCTTGGCCTGCTACAAGTAGGCGCTATATGCATGGGCTTGATCCAAGTATGCGCCATTAGTCTTGTCGCACTCAAATTAGGAAATATAGGCCCGTAGGCCTTCGCCTTCTCAATGTAGGCAGTTTAAACCTGAGCCTAGACCGTTTATAAGTCTTCTTAACGTAGGTGCTTTACACCCGCGCCATGTACATTTTTTCTAATCTTGCTACGCCACTGACTAGGTTAAATCCGACATGGAATTGTGTGTATTTAAGTGTGGACTGTATTACACATGGCCACAAATACTTAATGTCTTGGCGGTATAACAATATTTGCTGGTTATCCAAACCTAGAGGCATGTTAGGAATACGATGACCTTTGGAAGAACAGACACCACCCACAGTTACATGGTAGTAGTTCCTGATAATTGAACGAAACTGTTCATTAGCAGCAAATGTCAACGCCCCTAGGACTCGTAAGCGGTTTCCTATTTGCAACTAACTAACTAACAATAATGTGTTGTGATGCGTGGTGATGCGTGGTGATCGTACGAGGATAGAAGGAAGCGCATTCACTATCGCCTGTACTTTTTTGTTCTGTTCTCACCACAAAATTGACCCGGATTCGATTTCCGGCCTGGGTTATATCGGTTTGGTAAATGATAACTAAACCGGACAATTGAGGTTCCCTCTGATTATCCTGGTTCCCCACATCCCGTTGACATTCTCATGCGTAACATAGTACCACCAGGTGTCATTTATTCAATATCGGCGACTTGGTTTATGAATATGAACCATAACTTACAAACACGATGCTAAATGAACATATTCACCTCTATTTGATTGTTACAAATAGTGAGCATCGAACAGTCGGCTAAAGTCCTGGCATCTCGGCATAATCGACATTTCAATTGATTATGTGTTGGTATTTGGGCAAACACTGCAAAAGGAATCAAATCGTACACAGTTCAACAACGACATTACATATCGTGAATATGGAACTGTTGTTTGCATGGTAAGTGCACTTGCTTCTGTACAAGAGCATCGGTTTTGGCTTCCGGCCTTGGTTAATGTGAGTTAAGTTTTTGGTTTTCAAACTTGACAATTAGTTTACCGCCGTGTTCTACGTGTTTCAAATATCCGGCGCTGTATTATGCAATTGTTATAAAACACACATAACTGAATCATTGAAATCGGAAGTGTGTACTTGAATAATGACTACTAGGTGGTGTATAAACAAACACTGTTTCCACATCATCGTGCAATGTTGCTTTTAAAAGTGCGGTTGCATTGTAAGACTCAAAAGTCTTTCTGACAATGTTTTATTTTTTTACCACTTTTGGGGTTCATTCAGAATAAGTCTTTTGATTTTTATATATTGAATTGTTAAATTTCTTGTAAAGGAATGATATTAACACTTTAATTACATTGAAAACCGAAAACAGTAAGGACGAGGTGAAAACATAAACTATAATATAAAAGAACTCATTAAACTCTTACCGCCAGGCAGGACGACACAGATTAGCGATAAAACCAATGTTTCTGAAAAGATCGAAACACTTTCTCAATTGATCTATAAACACACACACACATGAAAGCACGCACGCAAGCAAGCACGCACACACGCACGCAAACTCGCGCGCACACATCCACACACACACACACACACACACACACACACACATGCAAATACAAATACTGAAAACACACATGCATTATACATACAATACCTTTTGGTGCGTTCAACAAAGTGTTCAAGAAAGAGGTAAAATTGAGACCCTGGCCCAGGGTTATTTGTCAAAATTGTATTTATTACCTACTTTTGTTTCGCGAAACGACCTATTCATAAAAATTATTACTGAACACAAATGTTTATTTTGAAACATATTAATAGAACAATTGTACAATAAAAATATCATTTAGTATTACCCCGTTCGGCACAGAATAATTTCTTTTTAGCAAAATCTATTAAAATTATCAACTTTTGATTAACATAAAGAACCATTCAAATACAGTCGTTCTACTTCTATTAAAACATTCCAAATTGAATATTTTCTCATTTATATATCTCTTATCTCTTATAATCAGAATAGTAATTGTTTTGTATTTTTGGTTTATTCACTTGTAAAATAGATCTTGCAGTGACTCTTTGCACTAGTCTTTTTGGAGCTTATTTAGCGCTACTGTGAAGTCCATCCATATTTAGGAGGACAATCACAAACAGACACGAAACTCTGAAAGCAATCGTTTTTTTTATTTCTCGATCTGATGAATGAGACCCAGAAAAGAATCCTTAGAGACCCACTTACAAAGTTACGGGGAAAAGAGATGATACGATATGAGATATACGGGGCAAAATAGTCCATATAGATTGAAAATGGTTTCTTGCGCCCCGTATATCTCAAAAAGGGCCACGAACTAATCACGTAACGTATATATCATGTACAAAACCTGCTAACATTGATTAATTTATATACAAAACTTAATTGATTGAAATATCAAAATAGACACCATTTTAGTTTTTTTATAATTGTCACGGTACCGATACCTATACAGGTGGTGAGGAGTCGAAGCGGTCCGGTAGCTCAGTCGGTAGAGCAATCGCCCTGTCAGTGAGGGTTCCCGGGTTTGAGACCCGGTCTGGCGGCACATTTTCCTCCCCCCCCCCCCTGTGCCATAATTAAGTGACCCAAATAGGTAATATATGTGCTAACCACATGACCAGTCCTAGACCACTAGGGTTCTGTCGTTCATGTTTAAGGCGCGCTTCATTCCATTGTCTATCTGATGATTGTAACTTAAGCCTATATACCAATCTTTTGTGTCTTGAACGGTACCAACATTCATATTACAAACAGGGATGTATGGCATTATCGATAACATCAAGAAACAGAAACCATAGTCGGGTTCGCTCGCTCTCATCATTTATTCCTACTAATCCTTAATCAGATAACATTTATTTGATGACGACAAACTTTTAACAATATATGTAATCAATTTATGTAAAATGTTTCATCTTTCATCAGAATCGTAATTTTGAATATTGATGACATTCGGCATGATTTTAAGATTCAAAATATGAAGTCAAACCGTGACGAAGTCTTAGATCAATGCCGTTGCGTCGTTCATGTTGGAGGCATGATATACTGAGAAACGGAACAGACGCAATAATTATGGATACGCGTTTGCGCAATATCTATACATCTATGATACAGTACAAAATGCATAGACAAGACCTTTAGTTGAAAAATAAACTATGTTTAGAGGCACATGTCAAGCGACAACAAACTCAATACACAAACGTATCAATACCACATACAAAACATTCAATACCAAAAACAGCTTGTTTCTAATTGTTTTTGTATAACATGCAATAATAACGAAATACATATAAAAATGATAAAAGGTCATTTTAATTAGTATTATCATTATTATAATAATCAGTTGTTAAACATGAACGAAGATGGCATAGACAGAGTCAATATTGAATATAAGTTAGCATTCTTATATAAGCTTTTCACAAGGTCTTTGTTCTTGGTTTCATATGATATACCCCGTTTCGTTTTTCCAACAATACCCGACCCTAATTGCATTTTTTGTAACAAAATGTCACCTTTCTGAGTCTCATCAATCACGTCTAGTGCTTTAAAGTTGATGCTTGCCTGATGAGGCTTATGCGTTTACTCGTGATATATAGTTTTTGTCAATATATATCAAACAATGATCCATTTAAAAAATAATAGATCTACTTACTCATTTTCAATCCGTTTTTGTGGCTGAGCTGCAGCAAACTGTTCTAAAACTAGTCCATCCTTATCTCATCTCACATAATTTCAGCTAAATCTAGGCCAACTTAACTGAAAGACGTCTTTAATTGAATTTAAGTGTAACCTTAGATAAGGATTTTGTGAATTCATCAATAAATGCTTAATTAGGACTGATCGTACGACGGCCCTGAAATGTTCGGAGCCATTTGAATGATAAAATTACAAATTCCGATTCGCAATAAATACCTTTTTTATTTCATTATTACGATATACCATTTTGTTATATTGACACATTTGATAATCCAATTCGTTATAACGGAGTATTATTTCATTTAGATGGAAAACCGTTTTCGTTATGTCATAGACATCAACACAATAAATAACACACAACCGCATTTTTTTTCGGTTCTGTGAAGGATGGCACTATCTGAGGTTACGTTCCCGCTTACTCCAAATCTCTGAGCCACAATTAGGCTAATATATACCTAAAGAGGCATATATTAAGAACAAAGATACGGTTAACATGTATTTCTTTACATAGAGAATAATATGGTATCTTAAATAGGGGGCCACTTTAGTTTTAAATAAGACAACATATTTGAATAAATAACCTGTGTCCATTGTGAACCCTTAAAAGCAACTTTGCGTAATCTAAGATCATAAAATAAGTCACAAGTAATACAATTTTATTTGAAACTGGGTCTTCACGAAATGCGTATCTTAAAAGCTAATATATACTTTTGCTAGAAGAAATCGTGAACAATCAAATAATGAACAACACTTCCGACACCAGTTGCACAAGTGTTAGTTCTGTTAAGTACAAATCACACAACCACACATTTCGTTGTTTCCAGTTCGCCGCGGTCGTTCTCATTTCAGTGACATCACATAACTTGCTAGCTTACTGTGGCTGTGTTTGTTTCATACACTTTTAATCAGTGTTGTGTAATCACAAGATAGTTCACTGCAATATGAAGATAAACTACCGCTTACATGAACTAATTTAAGTTATTCCCCTTTGTTTGGCTCTGTTATTGTCAAGTGATTGGCAAGATCCCTGACGCGAAAGGTTTAAGTGACTGTTCTGTCAGAATTCACGGGGACTGCAGGATTTCCATATCCAAACCATCTGTGAAAACACGACAGAGTAAGCAGTAGATATGTGGCTCCCTTTTGAGATGCTAATTGCTAGTGTGTTAAAAGAAATAAATGTTTACTCGACATCTCATAACGTAAATTGATTGGTTAAAACAGTATTTATTTCAATCATGATCATTAAATCAGATAACTAACATAAAGTATAATATAATTAATTCAAAAATGCCAGAGCGCAGAGGATTGTACAAAATTGAGAATTGGCCAAACTTTATTGATGAAAAAGGAAGAGATTTCATGGTATCTTTTCTGTTTTCATTAAATCAACTTTGATGTAAACGAAAATTGTACATTCCGAACGAGGTAGATTCAGCCCGAGTCGGAAAGTTTTTTAGCCAATAAAATCTGGAATTTTATTTCGTTGTTTTTTAGCCAATTCAAAGTATCTATGCTTACAAAGTCTGATGTTAACACTCGTTCGTTAGGTTCGTCTATCGCGTAATTTTCTTCTGATTTCTTATCGCTTTTCCACACTGGGATGGTTCTACTGGGGCGGCATCGTTCGGTGGCACCATAAGTTGTTTTTTTCCAAGCTTACTTTACCTACACATGCCTTCCGAGCTACCCCTTGATCACTTCGGCGAATAAGGACCTTTCACCCTACGGTCCAATACACACCTGCAGAGACAATAGCCTGTTCCCTCCTTAAGAAATCCGCCCCAATAGCTTTTCATCTTTAATAGGAGGAACATAAATAGTTTCATGGAGCCAGTGCCCCCTCCAATACAGAGTCTTTAGGGGCCCGCTATAAACCCCTTCAAAACGGAGTCCCTCCCAGCATTGAGCAGACGTACATGTTTGAGTATAGGGGGTGTTTACTGATTATCCTATACGACATGTCACTTTTGCCGCCGTATCAACAATTGCAGAAACGTCCAAACTACTAAACAAACCCTGAAATATGCTAAGGTAAGTTGCCCTTACCCTCAGCACCACTGGCTCCGACTCTCCAAAAGTTGGATCAGTGCTCATTGCCGGAAGGGACGGTTCAGAAACTAAATCAGCCCCTAGAGGAGGCACCCCACATCTACCTACTAGAGGTTAATCCAACAACGAGACCGTATCTTTCTCAAAGACAGGCACATCCACGCCCCCAGAACATTTTATTTCAATTTGGAATACCCGGTTTTTATCAATTTTGGACACCCCGACTAACTTATCTTGAAACCCCCTTAAACAGACCCCGCAATATACGCTAGTCAGAACAGTTTTACCTTTAGAGGCTTCCCAAAGCTTGACTTGTCATCTTGGGACTTGTTAGACTCCACAAAGGTAACAGATTTTCTTGTCCTTGGGGCAATCCCTTTTAAAGTGGGAGTTACACCACATGCAAAACACACATCCCTTCCCCTAGGAGGACTTCGGCTCCGGTACCCAAAACGCGCTACCCTATTATCTGGCCTACTCATGTACGGAGCGTTGTTCCCTGCCCTTTCCAGAAAGTTTAATAGCATGTCGCACAAGCAATTTATTTCCCCGCTAATTCCTGCCAATGTTTACTATCTACAGGACTCCTAGGATGGCATTGTTGGAGGTATGAGGTTGAAAACTGACTCAAAATATATGTTTATACATTTTTATGAGTCGGTTAGGCAAACGAAACATATTGGTTTTATTATCTAGTATCTGTTTCTTTTAGCAATGTACAGGTTAATCGACAATCTTTGGAAAACGACAGGGTGGATTCGTTTTATGCTCGCAGTATGTTTTTTGAATTCTCTTTCCAGAGATAAACAAATTGACCTTTGTTTTGCTGCATTTTATTTGAAAGGATGATTTCTAAATATTTAGGTAAAATGAGATATAGTCAATTATAAATATCCAGTCTTAAACAGCTTATTGCATATAATAGAAGATGCGAATTCAAATAGGAAATACGTGCTTAAAACAACATTTTTAAATTATATGATACCCCTACACTTTGAAAAAAATTGCGTTCAGAAGCGTGAACATATTGTTGCAAATATTTCTTTCTTAAAAAATGACAACCTTAAACGTTTATATATCATTTTTAATTCTTTGCTTGTTTTGCTGTTAATTTTGTGTGCATACCATTCATGTATTTTTCATGTTCTGTTTTATGCTTTGCCATGTGTTTTGTTATCTAGCACGTGGTCCATGAGAACAATACAATTCGAAAACTTAAAATTTGACCAATCTGCGGCATGAGCTTCTGTCCACTTACTGATATTTATAAAACCAATTAGTTTATTTAAATATTCTCTCATTACAGATGTTGACAAATGGAGAAGACTGCAATGCTACGATATGCGGAATAAAAAGACAGTAGATAATATTTTGATAAAACGTTTTTTGTTGATCATATTTGAGACATACAAAGAACATTAAACGCGGAATCAGCTCATGGGTGATTATGATAAATTGTTATGGCTTTAATAAATAAATATGGTGATATAACGGACTATGACATCTGATCTATTGCTTTTGTTGATTAAGGGAATTTCGTCATATGTATTCATGGAAATTAAACAACGTCTGTAGACTTTGAAAGGCGTATCAAATGATAAAAAGAGTGTAAACATGTGTTCAACAACAAGCACAGTTCAATATTTGGTCCTTGACGTTTGTTCTTTGTTAACAAGCATGTACAATTAAGCGGTGATTGCCATACACAAGAATAAATATATAACATGATATACGTTACAGATGCGTTTGATGAAAATATGTATACAGTGAAAACACGCATCAGATGTGAATGTTTTGATTGAGCCTGTTTGACTACGAAATTCAACTGCTGAAGTTTTCTAACCCAGAAGTGTGTACATATCTGTCAATATGATGATGTCTTACTAAAACTGGTAAATCAGACAAAAATAGTTATTACGACATGTATATATATAGAGTACATTGTCAATAAGCATATACATATTTTATGAAATATACAAAAAAACATTCAACGATACTTAATTAAGAAAATCCACAACAAGTCTATCCGAATTTGTTCTGTTCAAATCACTGACACTCTTTCTTCTCAATTCTTGAATTTTACAACTCAATTAATTAAACCATGAACTCGTATAAAAAAACAATTTTCTTTTCTACAATGTGCCAATATCTTGTATTCTTGATACATTAACAATGTTCAAAAAGTACGCAAATACAAGTTTGCCGCATTATCTGTATTGTTTGTCAATGTCAACATCCAATAACCAACGCCTCCGTATTAGTCTTCACTGGTTATAGCATACTTGTATTATTTCCTTAACTATATTCGCTTTTGCCTCCCTTTAAAATTTTAAAATCCATGCTGTAACGTAACAATAAAGTGCAATTACGTAATTGATACTGCACTGCGTCCATTTTGATTAAAAGCGAAAGTTGAATACAATTCGGAACGTTCCATGGGCCGCAAAAAGATAATTGGCCCTGGCTGCAAAACTGATAAACGATGATTCATGCAAATAACCGCGGTACAAATGTGCTACTGTATATAGAAACATACAATTTTGTTAAATATATGATATTTCTAAAATTACCTATTGTTATGCTGTTTTGTATTATTTTGAGCATACAGTATTTTATGTTCTCATTTATGTTCTCCATATGCTTTCCACATGCAAATGTGGTTCACGAATCGTATACAATTCGAAAATATAAAAACAAACCTTGGGCATGAGCTTCTGTACCCTTACTTCTGAAACCTATCAGTATAATAAATCCCAGTTTCCCTGCTATTCTGTCTGTAAGATTTTGATGAAAATTTCCAGTACAATATTAAAGACTTTTAGAGTGTTTATTTATTATATTGTCTTATTTATTTTCATAGATACTGTTATCTCGTTGCTTGATTGCATTATTATTGCATTGTTTTAGAATTTGAAAGTATTTCGAAAATGTTGATTACTTTTAATATACAGCAGCAGACAGTTATTTAATAAACTGAATAACAAATAAATCCCTTCAAGGCAAACCACGACACACTGCACAACAATACAAAAAACACGACACACTGCCCCGAGGAAAAATGAATAATATTTTCGTTTAGAAATATAAAACAAAAATATCATATTATCTAGTGAATCAACTATAAGAACTCAACTATCAGAAACATATTTTACATGCAAATATATGGATTTAGTCAGAGCAACACTCCTCCGTGCTAGGATAGAAATCATATACTTGCTAATGTTCGTATGAAATCAGGTTAAAAACTTAGTCAACGTATACCATGAATGAACGTTGGATAATGTGTAAATATTACTTCGACCTTCGTTTTATGCACACTAATCAGGGTCTAAGTCACTCACTGAGACACACAACGTACACCTCTTTAAGTTTTGAATAATGGACAATTTGGAGCACACTGTTAGTATACATTTAGTCCTAGTTGTTGGAATGACTTTTTTACTGCATCATTATGATGTGACACGAGGGTAAATTGAAACTGATGTTTTCGGACGCAAAATCGTACATGTACCTGACCATCTTGTCCCCTTCTATGTACCGGGGATAGTCGTTGAATTTCCATGCGCGTTACAACTTTTCTAATCCAAGTGTTTATATTTTATATTGATTGCCAAAGGTTACAAGTTACAGGAAGTATATGCACCAAATATTGTGATTTTTGTTCGTTATTGTTCCATATTAACAGTGCTTTGCGATTAATTTGTTCCGTAATTAAGTAATCAATAGCAACGAATTGTAGCACAAACAGCACGCTTCTGCACTGCTTTACGTCTAAAATAAGAGTACGGCTTAACTTTCCTGGCCATGTCTAAGGTCCTCGCCACCATTTGCCCTGAGTGGATGATAAATACACTTAACATGAAAACATTATTTAACAATAGTGAATTTCAAACTGCGCAAAATGCATATTACTTCCCCACTTACTATGCACGAACTATAGGTTCCATGTACACTGCCATTTTGGTGACATTTTGAATTGTTTTCCAAATAAGCTGTATAGACATTTACATGTTTTACGTCATCTATAAATGCGATAATACCTGTAATATTTATTAGCACACGTGGTTATCAAGAGTGTGTATTCTCGGACATGTCGAATTTCAACGCGGTAATACAGTAATATATCAATGAACTTTTGGCACTGTTGGTTTATCAAACCAATATTACTTTAACAAAATAGTCTGTGTATGCCACTTGCATATATCACAAAAATCGAAGAAAAAACAATTGTGAACAAGTTTCAAAGTTTCATTTGCACAGCATCCAAAAGGTCATGGCCCATGTGGACAAATGTGAACAAGTGTCATATTCTATAAAAGTATGGTTTTTCACTTTTAGGCTGATGACCTGAGTGATTTAAGCTTTATGTTTAAACACTTGAGTAACATCTAGTGAACGAAAGGGAGGCTAATCAGATGATTGGAGAGGCAATGCATTGTATTATGTTTCTGATTTGTGGGAACGCCGTCAGTCGATTGCGATGAAACCGAGGAATGCACTGGTTATGGAGCCCGTGTAGATTCTGTATGGACTCACGACGCCTATACTTGACCAGAGCTGTCAAAAATGCATTAAAACCTAACAAAACCAAAATGAAAACGCTGAAAGAGTGATTCTATTGTTTTACAATTCTGTTCACAGACAATGAAAATTAATCGAAATAATTTTTGAGTGGCCCCAAACTGTACAGTTATAATTGATAAGTGCCTGTCATTACCTACGAAAAGGTGATGTAGATTGACCATTTTTTAATTCAATTAGCTAAGTGATAAACCTATTTTGTAGGATATATAAACATTCCTTTCATTTATCTCGCGAAATAATTGTAAGTGTAAAGTAAATTTTATTAAACCCGATATAGGATGAGGACGTTTTTAGTTTATTTGTAGTCCGTAAAGAAAAGCAGTGTGAACACCTTTCCATTTTATGCGTAATAAGTTATAGTTATCTAGTCCTCTTGGTGCTTCGCCAATATTCATTTACGATTAGTCTGCTTGCTTTCAAATTCACGTTGATATCTTATAACGAATTTAGATAACGTGGTATTTTAGTTTGCAATATGTAAACCGCATAACGCCATGTTCCATAATTCGTAACCCCGGCGCAATAATTATTTTAACACGCCATGTCAAAAAGTACAGTTTGTAGACCTGCAACGTACAGTCTAAAAGCAACAAAACAATTCATATTTGCACCCACTTAAAGCATAAAATATTTGATAATAAAAGAGATAATATCTGACACGATTCGTTTAATAACGTTTATTTTTGATCGACATCTTGTTCCAAAAATTAAAATCTTTTTAACGTTTTAAAGCAACTGTGCTCCAGATGACCAATTTGCAAGAAAAAAAAATGTCGAAAACTGAAATAAACTTTGGTATTTATGAGTACAATGTATTGAAACTTACTAACTGAAGTACCACATAGTTTACAATTTATTTAAGTTTAGCAGTTATTTCGTATTTTTTCAATTTTTTTTTACTGGGTATGCGTGATTGGCTAGTCGATGTTATCACGTGATATTACCAAGTTAGGTATATAGCTTAAATATACCACTCGTTTAGTGTAAGTCTTCGTAGCTCAGTGGATACAGCGCGTGTCTGCAATTTTGGCGACACGGGTTCGAACCCGGTCTCCGACACATTTTTTTTTTTACATTTTGGTACTTTTTTTAAGCAACTGTGCTCCAGATGACCAATTTGCAAGAAAAAAAGAAAATTGTCGAAAACTGAAATAAACTTGGTATTTATGAGTACAATGTATTGAAACTTACTAACTGAAGTACCACATAGTTTACAATTTATTTAAGTTTAGCAGTTATTTCGTATTTTTCCATTTCCTTTACCCAGTAAACAAAAATACTATACCCAGACCATATAGTGTAAACATATCAAGGCTATATCTTGATAAGGACCTTATTTTCACAGGCAACATTTGGCATATTACTTTTGAGAAAATGAATGAATCGCACAGTTCAGAAATTTATGTTATTGCATAAAATGTGTGTTTTCGGTCCGTTATCGTGGTGTTTAAAAACGCAAAAACCCGGGCGTTATCGGTAGAAAACGTACATTATTCAGTAAATTCACGTGCTGTTAATGACCTGCTTTTTGTTTTATATAAGCGCTATCAGGGCCCGCATTATAACAATGGCAGCTGAGCGACCTGGTTTCTGACGGTCAACGATGCCAACTTTAGCACAAACACCAATTTCGGCATATATAGCTGTATACAAATATCAACAAATTAAATAATACGCATCTAACTTACATATTTTCTTCTGAGTTGTCTTTTCCTGGCAAGCTGATGTTTGTTTACTAGATAGTACTTTCTGCAGTTGTTTTGACTATTTGTTTCCCTTAAAAGCACTAAATAAGGTCTAAAACGTTCAACTCCTCCGAACTTTAGTTATTTCTGTCGATGTTATTCATAACAAACGACTTATATGGACATGATTCCATTACGTCGTATGCAATGAGCAAAGAAATTTCAAATATATTTTTTTCTCTGATGCTGAAAATGCTTTACATTTTATCAAGAACATGATTGTTTACAAAATGTTCAGGCTTAAATTAGTTGTCTAAACAAATAATAGTTAAAGTAGGACTATATCGGTAATTAATCGATTACCCAATAGGTATTGTGTGTAAATATTGCGGCCAGAATCGTGCTTAATGTAAAACTTTTTCAATGACATCACTCATGACGTCACAAAAGCACCTGTTTTGAAGGTTATTTTGAACTAACTGTTTTTGCATTTTCGCGACATTTAACAGCCTTTTTTAACACAAACGTTTCTCATGGTGTGTATTTATGCAATTAAAAACCATTTTGCGGGCCTTTGCAGATGGCAACGATCTCAAAAATGTGTATTAACCCTATATTATTGTACAGTTAAACTTTAAATCAAAGATGTATTGAACATATGTGTAAACTTTGAGCGAGCTTTCTACGTTTCCAAAACGTTTTGTACTGCTTACAAACAAATCTTAGTCTTATCGCATGTTTACTGGTTGGATAAGGCATCTGACGATTACAATCAATGTTTATTATCATTGGGAAGTAACAATTTGCAGAAATATCATGTAAAATCTTACTTGTCGTACACATAACTATTGCCATATCGTGTTGTTTACGGCTCGCTAGGGCTACTGTATCCGGTGTACCGTGTTCCACCGTGGTAAAATTGAGTCCATAAACTCATTCCGCATTCGAGCAAAACGCGCTTCTCTGTATTCTACTGTAGTCTGCCGGACATTATGAAACGGTTATAATGTCAAACACATTAATGATTGGAGAGGGGATTCTTGAAAATAAAAATGCACTCGAAAGAAAGCGATAGCTTATATAAGCAATCGGTAGATCGCGATACATTATATTTACGATCCGAAGATTTCTCTCGTCTCAGATAAGTGTTTCCAAGTTATCCGTATGGAACTCATTTTTGGTTGTCATAACACAATTACCTTCCTTGTTGAAGACCGTCGTCTATAGCATCATGGAAAACTTGTCTAATGTCGCAATATCTTAAATCAAGGTAAATTATGTCTGGCTTTAAATGGCACCAAAAAATGTTTTCACGCTGCATTCAAGAAATAATGCTGCACTCTCCTCACACCTATTTGAAGAACGATTTGACTATTTACATAATCTGAATCACTGCGAATATCCATGAAAAACACGAATTATAGCATATATTTACGTAAAATATTTCACTACGAACAAAAGAATCCCAGCGAAAAAAAAGTATCTACCAGAGCCGCGCGTGTAAGGTAGGTCCATCCTAACACCGCGCGCAGGGCTTCTACGGAAACCCGGTAAACCTCGTTCTGCAAACCAACCTGCGCTCGGGTAAGGATGAACATTTCTTACACTCTCGACCTTAACAGATACTTATAAGCTATTGTATGCAGTCGGTAGTTAGCGATATTTTATTGATTCAATCCGTAGATAGTGATATGTTATATCTCAGCAATATTCTCATTGGCTAATAATTGAAGTTATTATCGGGTAGCTTAGTTAACCAAATGCGTCTATCATTTAAAACATGGTTTGGGGGTCCGTAAACGATGCGGGAGATTGATAATTCGAGCCTTACTGAGGGCTTGTTTGGATAAGGCCGCTTGCTGACCCAGTAGCTTGTGAAATCATGGGTACCGATAGCCTTTCTGCAAGGCAGTGTACATTTAGGATTTGAATCGGGAGTAAATATGTTCATCAATTAAGGTTCGTCATAAGTCCAGTGGACTGGCCCTTGATTTGCATGAGTTACACCATATAATACATAAACAAACAAACACTTTACACTTTACCTATCACCGTTGGCAAACACTTAAGCCCCGGTAAATAATTGAAAATTGCTTTCCTGCCCTTTCCTTTTTTATCCGAAAGCAAATAAAACATTTATAAGCGCCAAGATCGACAAAAATGTTGTGCTATGTTTCCTATTTTTCGTATGTCAATTGCGACATTGAACTGTTGGCAATTCTTTAGTTATCAGCGTCCCCGTTGTTAAATGTAATAAGAACCATAACCTGCTAGGATAGCACAGCAAAGATATTTATTTGATAACGTCTATAATTACAAACCAACAATAAAACAGCAAAATTAAGAATATATACAACATGCCACAATGTGTTTTTAATAATCTCTAATATAGGGATAACAATCTTTGTAATGAATAAATATTTCTTCAACATGCACATCATTACAGTAGCTTTGTCATCTTGCGATATTACATTGATGACAGTAAATTGAGCCGTGATATTTAAGAATAAAAAATATTATGTAATAACTAACCACTGCTCCAACATTTCTCATTTCTAAAGATCGAGGTCTCAATTAATCCTTATTAAAACACATTGCACCATTTTGAGGACGACCTGAATAGAAGAAATGAAAATATAAATGAATGTTGTGTTACGTATATATCAGGTCGATAACCTGTTTACATTTATCAATTTATGCGAAATGTTTCTTTTATTCACCAGAATTGGAAAATGAGACGCCATTTTTGTACGATAAAATTAATGACAAAATTAGAAAATACGGAGTCACCGCCTGACCAGTCCTGGATCAATGGGACTGTATCGTTCATGTTGGATGCGTCACCTATTCCTTTCAAACCAAACATTTATTAAATGTGTGGTGGGGCCGTGGTTTAGCAGTAATACACTTGACTGTCAATACAGGGGTCGCAGGTTCGATTTCCCGCCGCACTTCTAAAATAATATTAATCTCATACGGGAGGGACGTGTGACAATGCTTTACACCGTTGCACGTTAAAGATTTTTGCGCTATGCTACATTCCACACGTTTGAAAGCAAATATAATGGAAGCAATATTTTTCTCAGAAAAACTTAAAGCTGTATCAACGTTGTAACAATAGTTCCGCTAACGTTGTCTTAACGTGTATCTGACGTACTTTTAGCAATTAGCAACCAATATACAAAATTCATCAAACGTTAGCACAATGTTAAGACAACCGTGCATTATAACTTTGAAACAACGTTGTATGAAGGTTGTGCATTAGCTGCCTAATAAACATTGTCGCAACACTCAGATCACCTTTACATTCATAACGTCATGCCAACGCACGTCATGTCATGCCACAGCAAGGTGGAATATTAAAGGATAAACAATGTATATGTCAAGTATATACAAAAACCAAATCCTAGTTAACCCTGCTATTCTGTATGTTAGTTTTTGATGGAAATTTCCAGTAAAATATTGAAGACTATTAGAGTGTTTATTTATCATAATGCTTTACTTTCATAGGTACTGTTCTCTGGTTGTTTGTTTGCATTATTAATTGTATTTCTTTAACATCTGAAAGTATTTCGAAAACCTTAAGATTTTTTTTAGATTGAGCAGTAGCAAGTTAACTAAAAAATGAAAAAGTTTATAACAAATTAATCACTTCAAAGCAAACCACGGCACATTGCAAAGTAATCCAAAACCACGAGGCACTGCCCCTGGGAAAAATGAATGACAGTTTACCTTAACTTGTTTTGTAAACAATACAAAAATCAAACAGGAACAAAAACAATGATAATCATGCTATATACTTTCGTTTCAGAAATAAAACACAAAAACTTCATATTAACTAGTAAATTAACTTCAAGAACTCAACTATCAGAAACATATTCCACATACAAATATATGGATTTAGTCGGAGCAACACTCCACCATAATAGGATAGAAATCATTCACTTGCTCATGTCTGAAACAGGTTCAAAACTTAGTCAACGTTTACCATGAACGTAAATTGTATAAGGTGTAAATATAAGTGGTTGGAATGATTTTTTTTACTGCATCAGTATGATGTAACATGAAGGTCCATTGAAATAATGTTACACGAGCAGTTGGTAGAAAACTGATATTTTCGGATGCAAAATCGTTTATGTAATTGTCCATCTTGTGGCCGATCTCATTTAAGTTTAATTCTCAATATGTTTAATCATGGCTTCCAGTTATACCAACCACATTCACTTGTTAGTGCACGTAACTGCCTAAGGCTTCGTAGATTTGAGTCCAAAAGCAACACCTTTTTTCTTTGGGTAATCATCGCCAAACCCGCGTCCTCCACTTCCATCAAAGTTCACCTCGTAGTACGGTGTAAAGTATTCATCTGGTATGATCTTGAGAGATTCAACTGCCTGTAAAAATACAAACAAAATTGTGTAAAACCAAACGCTTACGCTCATCTCCTTCTTCAGTTAAAACAATGCGATAATTCAAAAGCAAAAGCAGGGACGTTGTCTTACGTTAGCGAGGTTGTCGCTTGATGCGTATACACCAAGTTTCTTTTAAACCAACGTATACACCAGGCTTCCTAAGGTCCAACGTTTACACCAAGTTACCTTTAAAACAATGTATACACCAATTTACCTTTGAACCAACGTACACACCAACTTTCCTCTGGGTCAACGTATACCCGGGTTCCTTTAGAACAACGTATGCACCAAGTTGCCTTTGCTCCAACGTATACATCAAGTTCCCTTTGAACCAACGTATAGAACAAGTTTCCTTTGCACCAACGTATACACCTAGTTTCCTTTGAATCAACGCATATATCAAGTTTCCTTTGGACCAACGTATACACCTAGTTTCCTTTGGGCCAACGCATACATCAAGTTTTCTTTAGACCAACGTATACACCTAGTTTCCTTTGGACCAACGTATACACCTAGTTTCCTTTGGACCAACGCATACATCAAATTTTCTTTGGGCCAACGTATACACGTAGTTTCCTTTGGACCAACGCATACACCTAGTTTCCTTTGGACCAACGCATACACGTAGTTTCCTTTGGACCAACGCATACACGTAGTTTCCTTTGGACCAACGCATACACGTAGTTTCCTTTGGACCAACGTATACACCTAGTTTCCTTTGGACCAACGCATACACGTAGTTTCCTTTGGACCAATGCATACACCTAGTTTCCTTTGGACCAACGCATACACGTAGTTTCCTTTGGACCAACGTATACACCTAGTTTCCTTTGGACCAACGCATACACGTAGTTTCCTTTGGACCAACGTATAAACCAAGTTTCATTTGGACCAACGCATACACGTAGTTTCCTTTGGACCAACGTATACACCTAGTTTCCTTTGGACCAACGCATACACGTAGTTTCCTTTGGACCAACGCATACACCTAGTTTCCTTTGGACCAACGCATACACGTAGTTTCCTTTGGACCAACGTACACACCTAGTTTCTTTTGGACAAACGCATACATTAAGGTTCCTTTGGACCAACGTATAAACCATGTTTCATTTGGAACAACATATACAGCTAGTTTCTTTTGTACCAACTTATACACCGTATATCTTTTGGATCCACCTATACACCAAGTTTCCTTCGGATCAACATCTAGACCTAGTTTCCTTTGTATCAACTTATACACCGCATTTTATTTTGATAAACCTATACACCAAGTATTCTTTGGAACAAAGTATACAGCAAGTGCCCTTTGGTCATGTATACACCGAGATTCCTTTGGCTAAACGTTAGAGTGTCAACATTACTTATCATGAAAACGTTTTAAATCGTGTATGTATACAAGCTGAAAAAGAATGGAACGTGACCAGATTCGGTAATAATTTACGTGGATATAGGAATCCATAAAGTTCTTATTAAAACTAATCATTAGCGATTGCACATACCAATTTAATCCAAGCATACATCAATTGGGAAAATGCGGCATCGCTATTTACAATATAGCCATTTCGCGCAGAGTTGAACAGTAGAACAAAATAGTTTTGCGTTGTGTTCGCCGTCAACGTGTAGATGAATTCGCTTCCTTCTACAACCCATCCTGTAAAATGGAGTAAAATACTGTTATAATCAAACAATAAAGTCCGTATCCTACGTAAACATTTCTCGTCCATGAAATATGGAAGTAGGCTCACCAGGGGGTCGCTTACTAGCAAATTACCTGAACTTGTAGAATAAAAATGTGTATTAAATGACAACACATGAGAGATCCTATATACTATGCATACAAACGAAGTTACACAAACCTGCAATTTTTTTCGTTTAAAAGTACAAATTATGCACAAGTCAATTGTAACCACGCCCCCCAACCATGGTCCGGGGAAAACCGGAGACTTTGACTCGGTCCAGCCAATCCCAAGTAAAATCCCCGCCCTGCGGGAACAAACGCCTGGTAAAATACCCGCCAAATGTCCCCGCATGCTAGGGACATTCTAGGCTAGGCCCATTCTCCGATATTGTCGGCGCGAAAACAAAACCACCGCATTGATTCGGCACTTCGGGGAAACCTAGAAGGTAAAAACACGGCCAATTCCCCCCGCTATTCTCGGTATACCCCCGGACTTTGGGGGCGGGGGATGGTCGTGGTTACAATTGTTTGGAGCATTACATTGTATTGATAGGGACTAGAAGCCTAATTACTCTTTAGCTTTAGTTCGAATAATCAATTTATGCGCACGTTGCTACAGTGGCTCATTTAGACATGTACATATTTGCCCTTTACCATGCTCCTTTTAAACTTTCTGCCATGTTAAAGAACAACTATTTCCGTAGAATGTTTGGACATGACAGATGTCAGTGAAAGGCAAAACATGGTTTTAAATCCTTGTTGCATTTATAGTTGTCAATATTTAGGGAAGGTCAAATCAAGTAGTTGCCATCTAGTAAGTAAAAGAGCATGCAGTTTTAACTTATTGTTTACATAAATAAAATCAAGTAGAAGCAACAGTAAGTTTAGTTTAGTTTCATCATAATATGTAGAAGTTGAATAATTTCATTTGGTTGATTTGGCACTGTCAATAGATTTACATATAGGATTTTTTCTCGTGAGATTCTTTGTAAAATTCCCATTCAGTACAATATTCTATTTGCATATCTAACATCTAATATCAAAGCCTGTTCATTCACTAGCTCAGCGTGTTTGTTGTAACCAGGCTACGGGATGATGGCAGAGCGAGTCTTTGTATCCCATAGATAGCAAGAATGTATGTTAGTACGGCTGCTCACGCATATGAATATCTTATATAGTTTAACTACATAAAGGATCGAAACTGTGTGAATTTAACTTTCTCAATTTGTTTGGCAAAGTTAGTATTCGTGCTTAGCTGCAAAGCCTATTGTATGCTTGGATAAAGTGGCAGTTGGTGGATATCTTAGTAACATCCAGTGACTAACATATCATATTAAGTTTAAAGTTTCAAAGTTTATTGGCAGATCGGCAAAAATAGCCTTTGGCCATCAACAACATAAGATTAAGAATTACATGTAATATCAATTAGCTATAATTAGTTCTGGATGTTGGTGATTTACAAACTACTTAAGATAGGAAACATGATTAACTGATATGTAATAGCTTTGGGAAATGAGGTATAAATCAACTGTAGTGAGTTTATTTCCTTATTTCGGGACCGGTTACGTAAGTTACAATAGAAAAGAGTTCATTTAAGAGTCAAAAATCAAATATGTATTGAAAATGTATGCCAATATAAAACTCGTGTTAAATTGGACAGACATCACACCGTACCACTAGTTTACAGTATTTCCGCATTATGTTTTATTGTATGCATTATATTTGTGCATGAACTGATCACATAACCTTCTTACTATCGCTGCCATGTTTGTCATTTCTCAGAAAACACAACTATATGGCACACGATTACATACATAAACAAACTAGCAAAGGACGAAACAAAATGAATGTTGGAGTTGGTAGAATCCCACTGCATATGCATGTTTATTTAACAAATGCTTTATACGTGTCGTCGCTGGGTAAATGTTGCATATATCTCAATACATGTGTTTGCACCAAAAGTAATGCTAGATTTTGAATGAACAGGTGACCAGTAAAAGTAATCGCATGTAAAGACTCTGGAATTGTTGAGATATGTGTTCAAAAATTGTTACTGTCACCATACTCGACAAACTGTTACAAACTGTTTAAGGTATTCACATATAATATAGTACCTATTGTAACGTGCCGGCTGTATGTTCAATCGGTGTTGTAGAGCCTATATGGATCGCTCTTTTTTCCTCAGGCTACTTTGCCTTATGATTAAAACAAATGATTGTCAGCGCGCAGATCGCAATGCTCTGTGGCAAACGCAGATGTCAGATAATTTATGAGGCTTATTAGAGTTTCTAGCCGCCAGCTCCGTTCACCAGACTAGATCGCAATGCTCTATGTATCTGGTTACTTGAACTGGAACGATAGATAACTCTATAGATGTTAAGTTCCTGGTGCCTTTTTATCCCACAGATTGCAATGCTCTGTGTTCAATAATAAACAGCCAGAAGGTCAAGACTCTAATTATTTGCATTCAAAAGACTATTTCCGGTTACTGTTTGATGTTATCTTGACGGAGGTCAAACACAGAATGAATCTTTTAGCTGAGCGACGCGCTTATATACTCACCGGGCGGACGAGTTCATTATTAAGATGGGTAAAACGGGTATATTCCACTTTGCGAAAACATGAATGGAGACAGCTTTATTTTTACTAATACTCTTTATGAAAACAACTCCCGTTTAATTAATAATGTTTAACATGATTTCTTTAATTATTATTGTCGCTAATAGAATATTTGTATGGAATAAATAAGTATAAAATGTAAAACTAACCTTTGAAATACACAGCCAGATATTTAACTTTGTAAGCGCAAATGGCTTATTTATAACAAAGGGTGGTAATCGTGCAACTATGCGGTTACGCTACACTATGTTACAACTGACAATACGGCAAAGCTCATGCCTCTCGCCTAGTTGTGAGTCTCGTTTGTTTGATAAAATCTGAATGCCCTATTCCTGGTAACATGCATGTGATCCTAACAAATATTTTTACAGCCCGTGGTGGATATTTTAAATGCATCACATGTTCGCATGACTGCTGGCGTATACGTACTTGTTTAACATGTTATTATAACGAGTCATTTTAAAATTCTTAGGGAAGGAGCAAGTGAATGTCGTTTGTAATATATACTAATCTGAGTATATTTCTTGAACCCATTGAATGCAAAGCCTAATTTCATATTTTAATTACTGTTGAAACAATAAAAATACCGAGGCCCAAAATAAGTTGGTTGGAAGCAAATACTTGTAGAATACAACAATATTTATGCAAAAGCTGCAGAAACAAGCTCAGTAGCAAAAAGTTTAAACATAAACCCAGTTTAATGGCACTGGGTTAACGCAAAAGACATAGAACATAAAATCACAAACAAGAAACATAGAAAAACAGCACAAAACTCCACAAACAGCACAGTGCATACATACTATATATAAATAACTAGGTATGTTTATCAAGAATTGTTAAGTACCGCCTTGGAACGGTCAGTAAAATGTAAATTTACTGGGGGTTTAAACCAGTTTATGTGCACAAACCTCACTCTTATCCCAACAATCCTTAATAAAGATAAAACGCAAAAGATAAATCTTATCAAAGTATGCATTAACATGAGGAAACTTAACAATAAATCAAATAATAATAAACTTATAGATAACCCCCAAGTACTTCTATGATTAGAGATCCCAACACTATCTGCAGACGGAGGAATACATTTCAGAGCAGCTAATGCAAAAACTTTTCAAAGATACCATGCAGTTATTGTTTGAAACTAATAACATCACACACAGACTGCCTTATAAAATTAAAGGTTTAAAACTGTGTGATCATAGAGTTTCATAATAAAAAGCATCATTGTACTAAAACTGGGAACAAATAAGGAAAACATTATTAAAAATAAAAGCGACATGTATTAGCTAATCTTTCCTTCCAAAGGACAAGTTGATTTGTTCTCCTTTTTCAACTTAAATTATGGCTTATTTAATTTTCACAACTATATCTGCGTAAGCGAACGTGTCAAACTTACATCATCTCAATTAATGACTTCAATCTTGTTTGAAACGGGCCCTAGGTTATACAAGAGCTTACCTCCTTTTCCACTGCCGGCCATTTCTTGTGGAGTATTAATTCCAAGGTAAAGGAACGGGCCCATATCTGTATGAATTATCGGTCCGTATCCGACATGCTGGTTCATCTTTATAGAGAAAAATATGTATTGATTAACAAATAAATAATTGTATTTGAATGCATCATTTAGTGTAACCTATTTAAATTGAATGGCCAAAACAAAAGAAAAACATTTGATTTATGTACAATTAAAATATTAGCAATATGTAAGCGATTTGTTTTAAAACTGGACAATTTGGTGTCGCGTAGCAGTACTGATAACCCTATTCTATCACAAACATACATTTTGAGTAATAAACCTTCAACTGCTTACTAAATAATGCATTTATGGAAATATCAATTACTGATAATTATCAATATTAATTAACAAGATTGTAACTGTATATTTAATAGCTGTAAACATAATAAAAACACAAAAATATTGATCTACTATCGTTTCATAAGGTAGAAAGATCGTGTTTTCTGCACCTTTTTTTGAAATTAAACTTTGTATCCTTCCTAAGAACCATTGTTTTCGACATTAATTCATCATTTTTGATATATTAAAACAATTTCATTAATTTTGGTCAATCATACTTGGGAGTAAGAGTGCATCTAAACATGTTTGAAATACCACCTTGAAACGGTCGTAGAGCAGGATTTAATTTGTATAGAAACGATTGGTAAAAAATAAATAGGTACAACCATTTATGAAGGAACATGAATGTTCCTACTTGTCCCAACATTTGTCGTTTGTTTATTTCTTTTATTTAAGCATTTTTTGTTATGGAGTGATGAATATTTTTTTAATATGGTTATTGAACATTACAGTAGAATGTTTAATAATGTGAGGAATGTCCAATTACCTGAACTGATAGTGGAATGCCAGCAAACAGTGCAGGTTTTGTAATTCTAGCAACAAACTGTTGACCGCCACTTATCTTGTGTCTAATGATGACCTCATCCGTGACGTCAAACAGTGGCGCGAGATCAAAACTGTCATTTCCGGCGAATGGAAGAACGTACGTATACATGAAGAGGGCATCCGAATCAAAGTCACAGTAAACTGGAATGTTTCTGTCTGCAGGGCGGATTGTGTACGCTCCGCTCGTTGTGGTAAGGTTGTAAACTGACTGGCATGTCCCTGTCAATATGTGAAGACATCAATAAATTAACTCATATATTTACACTAGGATTGCTACGTAGAAATGCATTATATAATAATAATTATAGAATATATTTCGTGGATAACTGCTTAATTTTGATCTATACTTAAGTATACCATATTATTATGTGAGTACATTCCAGCAAAAAGCAACATAATTAGCAAAATAACTGACCATTATCAAAATAACTGACCATTATCATAACAATAACAATTATTTAGCTAACTTAACGCTTTTGTCGGCAAGGTAATAATTAATCAATGGATTAGCGTAAATAAACATTTATGTATAAATGTTCTTGGGGAACTGTTGCCGGGGGGAGGGGATGTCACGTGATTTAACGCCATATGTTCACAGAATGAGGAGTTCGGACATTTTAACGGACCTGAGTGTATTAGGTATGCGTACGCTAAATTTAATTAAGAACTTGTCGGTGGTTCAAAACAGATAGCGGTCCAAAAACAAAAAAAGACTCCCATGGAGTAAAGGGCGCTTATGGGCAACAATGACAAAACCCTTCTGCTATGTCATGTTCATTCAGTTGGAAACTGACAACTATGCAGAAAACATTTGAAACCGCTGTTTCTATAATGTTTTGAGATGATTGTGCTACAATCATCTGACAAGTCTATACCGTGCCACTGTTTAAATGTTTCGCGGAGAGGATTGTTATCATCCTAACAAGAGGCAGGCGAAAACAAGGTCATTGTTAGATCTCCGTACACAGATGTCCTAGTGGTGCGAACGATGTCCCTCAGTTTTATTTAATACTTTTGTAGATAACAGGCTGCGAATTCTCCATGTTCATAATATTTTTCAAAACGAAAAGAAGAAATTACTGAGTAGTACCAAACATTTATATCTTCACAAGGTGTGATTCAACACGTCGATCTGTTAGGACAAAGGAAGTGGCTCCCCTTTTACTCCTTGAAAAGAATAAATATCAAAAAATATTGCTACACTGTCTAAACTAGGTCACCTGCTTGAAGGAATCGAACGCTTTGTCAACTGTATGATAAACCAAAATAAGCACAGGTGAATACATCGAGAAATGACACATTCTACACAGAAGAACCAAGGTCAAAGTAACATATGTCATGTAAGCCATGCCTTGAAATGCATATTTTCCGGGTTAACTCAAGGCATGGCTTACATGACATGTTTCCCTTCCATGAAAATTACTCACCACGACTTCGAGATGTAGAATGTTATGGTTAGACAAAAGCAACTATTGGTTGTGATGGGCCGATGATCGCCGATAATCGATTATATCGGCAGACATTCGTAACTCCGCAATCGGCGACCTCATCGTTCCATAATCGAATAATCGAAAAAGAAAAGTTGCTTGAATCTAGTAAATTTCTAGCTTTATATATCGCAATAACATCGATCTCAAAATATTCTAATACCCTGGTAATCGGTCGTCCAGTTACTTGAAAAGTGCAAATTATTCCAGCGAAATGGTAAGGGCCATTCAAGCTCAGATTCTTTAATGAACGTCAAGATCAGTCGATGTAAACACAAGAAATATTTGAAGAATTGAAATGTTTGTTTAATTTTTAAAACCGGTTCAAGTCATTGACAAAATCGTCCAAATGACAAAACATATGTATCTTTTGGTTGATAATTGCCCCAGTGAAAACAAAGTACCCTCGGGCAATTATTCTTCGCACTGGGGCAATTATCAACAAAAACTGGCAAAATCCATGTTCGACCTTGTATTATTTTATGCATAACATAATAAAATAATAATATAACATAATTATATAGTATTTTAAAAATATTAATTTATTAGTCAACTTAAGTATCCCTCACCATGAAATGTTTCCTTACTTCATAAACCTTATTTTTTTGATTATTTTTTTAATTATTCAATACGCCAGAAATAATACGTGTTTTCCGACTGAAGCATTAGAAATGAAATATACATGAAAAATAAGATCCTTATTGATATATATACATTAGAAAATGATGCTTTTGTGAACTGTCCGATTACAGCCGATTAATTCGATAATCCGTCGATCAGGGTCTCCGATCAATCGATTATGAAAATCCTAGCCGATTGCCCATCACTTCCTGGTATCAACTACTAGATGACAAGTGATAACTATGTTTTTTCATAAGCACTTGTAGACATATTGTGTACTAGTAAAGATGTAAATTCAAGTGACTTTGAAGAAAACGATGACGAAGTGGAGCTTGATAATAATATGATTGTCCTCGTGTTTGAAGAAGAATCTGATACAAGCTCGAGTGCGAGCATATCGAGTTTAAAAGTGTAAAGAGAGATAAATTCACCTCATTGAAGATGCCGGTGCTTTATTTCAAAAATGAAACATGAAATATATTCTTTTCAGGTCTTAAAATGTTTATAAGGTGATGCACTTTCATAAAATCATTGTGTATAAAATTGGTCCGGAGGGGGCTGTGGGGGAGTTGTGGGCAGCAAAACCATTTCTCCCTCATAGTCTAAAACATAAAGGATGCATACCTGACACCCACTTAGCAATTAGTGAAAAAACTATGATGTGCAGGTGAGGAAATTCAAAAAATACTAATCACTATCCAATTTACAAAATGTTACTAGGAAACTTGTTACACGGTAGCAAGGGTATGTTAAATTACCCAAGGTGATGCATGTTGCATTCTGGTTCTTTATTTTACATACACATGCCGGATTGTCGCAGGATTCCTCGCACGCAGATGACTTCTGCAATACAAAGAAAGTATTGAAACAAATTACTTAATAGATGATGATGACAATGATGATGATGATGATGATGATGATGATGATGATGATGATGATGATGATGATGATGATGATGATGATGATGATGATAGAACAGAATATTATGGAACGCCGTCACTGTCTCTTGTAGTCCTACAACTTTAGTATTATGTTTGTATTTTATAACATTATTTACCAAGTGCTTTACATGTAGTGCAAGCATATTTGTGTTATGTCAGTATATCGTTATATGTTGTGGTTTTGTTCTTATGTTATGACATTATTTATTTTAGTTTTCGAATATATCTTTATATCATGTAGATATTTGATTACGTTATGTCAATACTTTATTATATTGTTTGCACACTTTATTACATGATGTCAATACCTTATCATATTGTGTAGTTTATTACTTTTAGTATGTACTTCCTTATTTGTATTCTGTACAATGGTGCTTATTGGATTATTATTATATTCTGTAGATTTATTTTCACATCTTGTGCTTGTTGAATGCTTTGCCCGGTACTATTTCACAATGGCTCTTTTCTTAAACACTCAACGGTAAAATGCAAGTGTTTTTGAGATTGAATACCAAGTGAAAATGGAGCCGATTCTTCAAAAGTTGAGACTTAGTAAGAATATCCCGTGTTTTGTAAATGAAACAAATACACCAGATATTGTCTGTAAGTTATCATCTTACAAATGAAATGTTTAAGCATATCAAACGTCTCATACTCCGAATCACACGAGCGCCTTCATTTCTTCGGTGTCGCGGCAGAATACCACCCCGCGAAAATGATCCACTTCATAATAATAAAGTTACCACTACATAACAAAGTTTGCACAAGATATAATAAAGTTACCACTACATAACTTGGTACATTAAAAACAAACATAATAGTAAAGTTTTGGAACTACGAAAGACATTGCAGGCGTTCCATAGAATGTAACATAAATTGTTAACTTGATCACCTACAGTTCATCGTTGTTATAATACATCAACACATGACATGACATGGCAAGAGCTGACAATTTTTTAATTATGTGAAACGAGGAGATAGCATTTAACAAAGTTTTTATTGCATTATCTAATCATAAAATCGTTTAAACTGAAAACTTGCATTTGGGCGGCGAAATATGAAAATATGTAATGCACTCAAGAGACGTTCTATGTTTATTCACAACAATCAAATTTCTAGAATCAGTTTAAGCTAAAGGGAGCAGTAACCCTATTTTTCGGTGAATAAATGGTACTTATAAATGAAAAGCATAAGCATGCGACGCTTAACAGTTTCGAAATAACGGATACGCATTTGCCGCGTTGACCTCGTGATTAATTTAGTCGCGCACCGGGTTCATGTACTGATTTATTTTAAACATACATAGCTTTGTTATTTTTGAGAGTTTTATATAAAGTGTTGCCCCTGATTAAAGATCTTGTACGGACTTTACAAACTGTGAAATATCCGGTCATAACTCGTGTTGCAGAAGCATTTTTGAGTTTTTGAATGTTAGTATTTTAGCCCCGCCACCCGTGGCGGGTTTTCGTATATAGTATCTTTGTTCTTTCGGCCGCGCGCGTTTTAGTATTTTCGTGTATTTTAATTTTATCTCACCACCCCTGGTGCTAATTTTCTTTTGTTGCTGTTTGTATTAACCCAGCCATCTATTGCACTTACGGCATTTTATTATCTTTGTTATTTTAGACCATCTTTGTATTTGTACCCTATTGGTATCTTCGTATTTGAGCCACACCACCCTTGGCGGGTATTCGTATGTTGGCATCTTTGTTTTTGAGCCCCACCATCATTGGCGGTATTTGTATGTTTGTATGTTCGTATTTGAGCCCCACCATCCTTGGTGGGTATTCGTATGTTGGTATGTTCGTATTTGAGCCCCACCATCCTTGGTGGGTATTCGTATGTTTGTATGTTCGTATTTGAGCCCCTTCATCCTTGGTGGGTATTCGTATGTCGGTATGTTCGTATTTGAGCCCCTTCATCCTTGGCGGGTATTCGTATGTCGGTATGTTCGTATTTGAGCCCCTTCATCCTTGGCGGGTATTCGTATGTTGGTATGTTCGTATTTGAGCCCCACCATCCTTGGCGGGTATTCGTATGTTGGTATCTAGGTATTTTAGCCTTATCAGCATTGGCTGGTATTCGTATGTATTTAATCAAAACCACATGTTGCGTGTTTTTGTTTTTTGAGTTATTCGTTTGTGTTAACCCTTGGCGAAGTTTTGTACGTTTTTTTATGATCGTATAAATGTTGTTGTTTTTCTATCCCAGTCGCAAAATTATGAAATAAAATCGAAGCGATGAATATGAGCAACTATTGTATTGTCTATATGTGAAATGAAACGTACCTTTATGAATAACGGCCATTCTGGATCAGATGCTAAGAAAGTTGATGACACGCTTATCAACTCACAAGTCTTTGTCGCTGCCCTGTACCGTAGTGCTAGACACCATTCCATTCGGGAACACATATCCGCACATTTGAGTTTTCTTGAATCGGTTATTACTTCATTAATGTGCCCCAAAACAGAGGAATCATATCTCTGAAAGCATGCGTCTGTAATTGAGGAAACACAAGCGGCCCCAATCAGTAGAAATAAAGATATAACGACTGATATTAAACTGTAAGTTAAGCTATGAGATGCCATTGCTGTCGATTTTCTTATCCGTTTAATGGTGAAAATAGCGTAAGTATGATATACCGCACAAATTATAGTATGAGATTAAGAACATTATAAATTATTGTAATTGCTTTGAAGCTTTATTTTGTAATTAAAAGTTATCTATCATTCAATAGTTCCGTCATTTAAATGCGGCTGCTCCCAATACGACTGTCTTTATATAGATTACGATCGATTGTAGTAAATTCACTCAATATTAGCTTCCTATGGAAACCTTGTACCGCCATAATTTTCCTGCATGTGTTTGCGTTTATTTTGTAAATGACACCCCATCCGTCGATTAATATGATGGAGACATAAGGGAAGCGTTTGATTGGCCGAACATGAGTGTGATGCCCAGTTCTGCGTGTGCAATCTTGATTTAAATTTTAACAAAGTTAATTTGCCGCATCTATCTTTTAATTCCACTCGAAAAAAACACCATGTGTCCTTAATAGCAAAATATGAAAATCGTGTCGTTTTATTTTACGTCGTCGTCTTATGCGCCGTCTTCATTTAAAAATCATAAGACGATCAATTGCGATTGTTCCGTGGTGGTCGTGGATACTTCAAATTCAAAACATACACATGTATAACAAACATACATTTGACTGATAAAATTTAAACTACTTACTAAATAATGCATTTATGGAAAATATTCATTACTGATAACGAGATTGTAACCGTGTATTTAATAGCTGAAAACGCAAAAACATTATATGATTGGTGAATGCCAAAAGATTAACTGTGATCTTCCATAGTCTCATAAGGTAGAACTACTGTGTTTTATGCACATTTCATTCAATTTAAACTCGGTATCCTTCATAAGATCCATTGTTTTCGATAATTATTTATCCTTTTTGTATTATATTAAAACAATAGTATTAATTGTGGTAAATCGTATTTGGGAGTAAGAGTGCATCTTTTAAAACGCTTAGTAATGCATAAATACGCATGAAAAACGGGCCGATTGTTCAAATTTTGTTATAGTTAACAACTTTCGTAACGGCATCTTTGTTTTTACTTCAAAAGGTGATATTTTAGATGGTCTGTTTATCTATTTAAAGTAGACTGTACAGATAAAAATGCCAACGGAAAAAAGTCAAGTAACCAAAGCCTCAAACATAAACACCGTTCAATGGCACAGAGTCAACGCTAATAACAGAGCACAACAGACATTTACAAACCAGAAACACTTTATAATAACACAGAACCCCACAAACAACACACAACATGAAGAATATGTAGCAAAAGTAGAAGTCTTTTAAATCATGTGATAAATACTGCAGGTCACAAATGTTCCCATTAAGCATCAAGAGCAGTAAAGATTTTAAATTTAACAACGATAATATTAAAGGTAACTGCAGTGTTAACTTAAATACAATTGTGATCATTCACACTATTGTGTTTAATTAACCAATGCATTTTATGTGTATTCTGATGTTATCTTGTTTTGTTGCTGCTTTCGGCTTAATTGTTAACGATAACAACTGAACGCTTCCGTATATGTAATTGGACTTAAAAATTGGCGGAAATTAACCAAATGCAAATAACGAGAGAAAAGAAGAAAAAAACATCTCGATGAATCAGTGATCGATAATGACAAATCACAATCGATTGTCGCCCAATTCATTTTCGATTATAATCGATGATAGGAACATCACTAGTAAATTTACGAAAATTCAAAGGACAACATCGTAAGAAACGTAAGACTTTTGTAGACAAAAACTAATTGCCTATCATGATAGCATGTGATTTTACTATAGAGTTAATAAAAAGGGTGGCTGAAATCATTGAACGCATTGCCAAGTTCTTTCCAATTGATTTGTAGATATTTAGTCTAGTTCAAATTTCAGTATTCTTTCTGTTTGAAGTGCAATACAAATATTGTTCAAGCAAAGGCCCCGGTACGGCTGTATTTGCGATCATTTAAAAAATTGAATAGAGATATGTCATGTATAAGACTTTTCAAAGGAAACTACATTTACTTGGTCGAGTGACATCTTAGGGTCCATATTATTTAGAACATGCTTTGTTTCTTACAAATGAAACCCGCATGATATTGGAAAAACTTTGATAATTAAACAAAGCCTTTTCAAAACACTTTACAAAAATAATGAGTTGCTTATGCATAATTGATGATTTATAATTGCAATTGAAACTACGGGCCTAATAGAAACTATTTCCACTATTACCTCCACTCCACCTATACTATGGGCTCACCTCCATGGACATGCCGATAAAACAAATGTTGACTAAGTGACAGGCAAATTAAAAAAAAAAAACCTGTCTCAGTAGGTGAAGAATGCCCCAACGTGCCATTCAGCTATTACTAATATGCATTCATTCAGGAAGAGATATATGCAATGGACATGTCACTGAAACAGATGTTGACTGAGTGACAGGCAATTTCCAAAAAAACAAGGAACGTCACAGTTGGCGACGAATGTCCACCTCGTGCCATCCAGCAATTACTAATAAGTCTACTTTCCGGAAGAGATATCTTTAACTTTATATATGCAATGGACAGTCGACGATTGTCCACTACGTGCCATCCAGCAATTACTAATATGTCTACATTCAGGAAGAGATATCTCGAACTGTATATATGCAATGGACAGTCGACGAATGTCCACTGCATGTCATCCAGAAATTACTGACTAAATTTATTTCAGAAGGACAACATGCCAGTGGAGCACTCATGTCTTCATTCCTTTCCGCATGACCTATAGAAACATTTGTTTTAAGATATCTCTTCTTGAATGTAGAAATATAAGTAATCACGTTCTCGTGAATAACCAGTGTCAAATTTTGTTCATAGAAAAATATATCATATTCTAATTTGGTTTACATGTCAGGACAAAGAAAACATTTTAAGAAATTATCAAATAATAACAATATTTTAAAATATTGACAAAGTGTTACAGTTTTTAATCAAAGATCGTGACTGGTGAGAAACAGACACACGGGACTCCCTTTATGGTCCTTCTTAGTATACTGAATTTAAGTGTTTATGGTAGGGGTCGAACCAAGGATGATAGTCAAGTGTCTTAAAAATTGACAGCTAGACTATGGAACGCAACAAAAAAATTCACGCAATTTCTTTGATTAATATAGTTTACAAAATAATTTATAGGATACATACACTGGAAGGGGCCGACGCATGTTGGTATTTTAAATGAATTAAATAATGAATTCGATACATTAGAAATAAATCGTGACGTTATGACTTTTGTGCACAATCGGAGTACATCAGTAGCACACTGAATAAGACATTTTGTGAGCTGATCATGTAAACACATTGATCTCATAATGTAAACACATTGAGTACCACACAGCGGGGTTTACCGCTCGTACAAAGATGCCTAGATAATGCCTTTGTAATTGTCAGACTGTCCTACAATGCGCGTCTGTCAACATTACACAATTAGGAGATCGAGTAAAACACCTTTAGTGACCTTTTTTAGATTAATAAACATTTACAGTATTGACATTTTTGGAAGCCAAATTAACTGTAAGAAAAATAAATATAACAAGACTATGTAAATAAACTTAGGCGTTTACCCGGGGCCTTAATAAAAATAGTCAGACCACTACAATAGGTATTTAGCCCTGTCATTTCCATGAGACTTCGGGTCCTGATTTGTGGAAACTCATTGAAAACGATGTAATTAGACTTAATTAAACTTGATTCGTTATAAGTAACCATTGAATTCATACCAAAACTGAAAGAGATTTACATTCAATTGTCTTATTCCGTGACCATATCAAAATTGATCATATTTCGACTTGCAATTACACAATGTAACGTTAATGTTAGTATTACAAGTCTAGTAGCAAATTTCAAGAACCTTTTCAAGGAGGAATCCACAAAATGTATTTAGATTCATTAGTACTTTGATTTTGTACTTTTGTGTCGTTGCATTTCTCGTCATATGCTTGTAAGATCTGGACAATTTGCCTCTGGACATGAACATCGTTCAAAGTTTGACTGCTTGTCTTGTCTTAATTTATTGTATTATTAAATGATTGACTTATTTCGGTTATTGTTATGACATCGAAAAATAAGCATTACCTGTACTTTATGTTTATTATATTAAAAACAAACAAAGAAGGATTTATGCTTCAAATTCCTAAAATAGATTAAAAGAACCAATATTGTTATCTGTGTTATAAAACGTCATACTGGTCGATGAAGCTCTGGGTGGAGTTCGAACTATGGACCCTCTAATAATCCACAGTTCAATACACCTCAAATATTGAAACCGCGCGAACTAACTTCATGTTTAAACTGCAATTTTTAAATAAATACGTCAATGTTTACACTGAACAAGTAAAGATTCAGCCAAATCAATCTATTTGGTTTCGTTCAAAAACAAATGCAGTATTTCAACATAAAACCCGATCAAAGTAAAGTGGTTATTAATCTTTTGTTCTCATTTATTTTCCACACATATATATATCAGTAGAGTTTTAAATTATCAAAATATACAACATATCTATGCATTTTGATAGGATATACATATATTCAGAAACAATAATGCTCACCCACATTCACACGCACATACACTCGCTCACACACACATTGCATACACAACCGATCGTATGATGTCTATACGATCGATCGATGTCGCCTACAGCGGACCATTACACTTCAACCAACAGGAAAGCAGAGCTTTCTCTGAACGATTGTTGAAGTTCCAACTTACTATGCCTCACAGGATAGCTGAGCTTTCTAGCAAGAGCATAGAAGTGGAGACTATGGACGCACACCCGCCGCCTACAGCGGACCGTTACGTTATTACTATTTTTTGTATTTTTTAAGTCTAAGATTTCTTTGTATGGCTAATTGTGTCTTTTATTTTTAAGTTATATTGTATGTTTAAGAACTTCCCATTTTTTGTTGTGGGTTTCAAGTTTATCGTTGTTCAACGCAATTTGTTCTTCTATTTTAATCCTTAATTTCAAATACGTCAAGTATGCATCAAAGGATAGTGTTCTATTATTATACTATGTTGAATATGTATAAAATTTCATTAGAATAATAAGAAAGTTGCATATGTTGTTGTGTTTGTTTTTTGTCCCTGTTCCCAATAAGGCTTCACGTTTACCTATAATTATATTAATTGTTTGTTGAATCTAAGTAAATGTTTAATTTATTCCATAATTGTTGTGTCTTGTAACACTCCCAGTACAAATGTTCAATAGATTCAATACCTGAATTACAGAATGTACATACGCTACAAGTTTCAATTTAAAAAAGCAGTTTGTTGGTTGGTATTGTTCTTAAAACTTTCAAAGTCTGCCTTGCATCTCTCTCAAAAGCATCTTCGGGCACATCCTCGACATTTCATCTGTGGTCTTCGTAAACACACCGGAACGTGACATTTAACTTTGATAGATATTAATCTAATTCGCTGTCTCAAAAATAAAACATCATTCGGCTGCACTGAGCATGTATTCATCCCGAAAAAATACCGTAAGATCCAGAGTCTGAGAGCGGCAGTGACTAGTTATACACTACGAAAAACAATAAACACAGACTTCCGTTGCTTTTACGAATACACACTTGTATAAGTCCATCATTGTTAATTTAAATCCGTTGAAATTGTTTTTGAATGTACAAAAATGTCATATGCTCAAGTTTCATTGATTTGTATTTCTACGCGATACATTTTTCCGCAATGCTTTTGTTTAAATACTTTTTTTTTCCTCATTAAATGTTAAAAATGATAGGTTTCGTTGATGGAAGTAGGGTTTTATCTAAAACAAAAATCAATTCCAACAACCATTTCCATAAAGTGTGGAACTTTTTTTTAGTGGAAGGACTGCTCGCGCGAAAAGGAGGAAACTTTGACTTGGCGATTAAGCCGCAGTTACTTCCCTTCGCAAAGAGGCCACAGAAATTTACTCTAGCTGGGAAAAACACAATATATGCATGAAATAAAAAGAAAATATGTTGAATTCAGTGAAAGATCTAATTTTATTTCACTCGTGGTCACAGAAAAATAATATTTTCACTCGTGGCTATGCCACTCGTAAAAATGTTTTTTTTTCTGTGACCACTCTTGAAATAAAATACGATCTTACACTGAATTCAACAAATATATCCTCTATATCTTTGCCCGTGCCAAAATTTAAGGTCTACTTATCTGATGTGGAAGAAAGTAGAATCTCAGGCAGATCATATCAAACGTATTGTTTATTAATTAATCGTTATGTTATTTGATTACTTATCTGTGATTTTATCTGATTATCTGTGATCGCTTTTATTGTCAATCATTTTATTCAATGAATAAAACTAATCTAAGATATACAGTTATAGAATAAATGAAGAACATTTCAATCATGATGTCTTTATTTCTTTAAAATAGCACATATACAAAAAGTTCACAGATACTTTTCAGTGATATAAACATTGTTCTAGGTAGAGTAATACATTGCCATTGTATCATCACAATATCATTTTATGGTTATCATTATCACAATATCTGTCATTAACAATCACCATGACAGTATTACCCTCACAACATGAAGAATGGTTAAATAAAAGGTTCATTGAACATGTTTAAATTATGTTCAAATTAAACGTTTATAACCATGTGGTCTGTTACAAGCATCTTAGAATCGTTGCGTCTGGCCCGCTCCCAGCGCACATCGAGGGTCTGCTTCTGTAATGCATTTCTGTTCATCAAAACAGTCCCGTACTGTACTGTACTGTACTGTACTGTACTCCGACTCTTTGTATCAAACGTGTGGTTCCTGGAAAGTGACATTACAACAGCAATTATTAATGTTGTAGATAAACATTGAACAAGCATTGTTAAGTTACTTAGTTATTGGACTCTCTGTATACCACCGGTATGGCCGGATGTGAGTTTGTTCGTGACCGCATATTTCCCGCAACACTCATGCACAATATCGTGCCAATGTTTGTTACGTATCATAAATTTATATAACTTCCATTGTAATGCATATTTAATAATTAAGCTGATGAATATCTTCAATATCTTGAACACATTTCCAGTTTTTAAAGTCTAACGTATTATACCTTAGCTCCTTATTATAAGATGCCTACGTGCGTTTGCAATTTTAGGTAGACTACGTACGTTTGGCTCATGAAAACTCCAACGTGCGTTTGCCAAATTTGAAATACTTCAGAAAATGCATTTTTGTACAAATTGCATCGCACAAAATATTCGTAAAACAAATAAAAAAAACATTATTGAACAATTGAAAGTCACACAATTGAAGAAAATGTGGCTTTTTATCTAAATATGTGACAATTTAACACTACCTACGTGCGTTTGCATTCCTGGACAATATTTTTATCAAAGTGTTCCCGGAAACTATGCAGACATAAAAAACATTGCATCCTTTTTTGCGCTATGTCACTTGAACAAACTCTCGCGTACAACAAAAAAATCGATAAGAAACCTACCTGGATTGACGATCAATCGAGCCAAAATACTACTGGCGTTTGCATTTGTGGTCACGTGACTTTTTTGCTCACCACCGGTGATTTAGAAAAGGACTCTAATGATTTGATCAAGGATTCGAAAGATTTCTCAGAACCATCAACAAAGTAAGATGCATCATCAGCAAAAAGCGATTGTTTGATTTCCTTATTACCAACTTTAACTCCCTTAATAGTGGTATTTTGTTTTATACAGCTAGACAGTAATTGTAGGCATTTTGATAAATAAAATCGATGTGAGTGGACATCCTTGTCTTACCCCTTTTTCAATTTGGAATGCTTCAGACAAATGACCATTGTTCGTTATTATGCTTTGTATATCGTTGTAGAAGAGTTTCGTCCATTGTATAATATCCGAACCAAAATTTAAAAGTTTCAGACTGCCTAATATAAAAGAGTGGTCAACGCTGTCAAAGGCTATTTGAAAGTCGGCAAAAAACCGGAGTCCGGGCATGTTATTCTCTTCAAGATATTGCATGACCTCAACTATGAGACGAACGTTTTCACCGATATATCTGCCTTTGATAAAGCCTGTTTGTTGTTTATCAATTAGTTCAGGTAAAACTCTCTTTATTCTGTTCGAAATTGCCCTCGTTGCTATTTTATAGTCAGTATTTAACAAGCTGATTGGTCTCCAGTTTGAAAGATTTTATAAATCTTTTTCTCGTTTTGGAATAAGAGAGCTTATACCTTGTTTTTGAAGTGGTTTTAAATGACCATTTCTAAAGGAGTAATTTAAATAGTTTATTAAAATATTCTGAATATCGTTCCAAACAATCTTATAGAATTCTGCAGTGAGACCATACGAACCGGGGCTTTTATTATTTGTCATGTCTTTTATTGGTGGTTATTAATCTCATTATTTTATCGAATTCGTTTACATTACTAAACGTTCACACATCTACCTTAAACATAAAACCAACTCATCACATTATAACTCCCTGTTCGGCTCTGCTTTAAAAACCACACGTACTGTAGATAAAATAACCTCAAACTTTATAAAACGTACGGAACCAGTCACAAAACCAATGATTGGATAAATAATTATTATGGTTCAAGAATCAGTGTTTAATTATTCCAAAACCAAGAACGCACAAACAGAAACCCTACAGCACCTATGATATAACTTCGACAGGACCAACATACAAAACGCTTATAAACCAATCTCACAATATATCAGTGAAACCCGCAGTCCTAATTGAATAGCGTACGGGGAATCAAACCATTGACCCTGTTCAGTCTGTATTGCAATGATTCAGGCTTACTAAGAGGCAAAAAAGACACCCCACGGATGTCCGAACCTGGAAACTAGAAGCTGTAGCGCAATGCTTCACTTTTGATTCTCCTAGCCTCCAATAGTTCAGAACCTGCCCTAAACGGTACAAAAAGATACTTTAAAGCTTCCCTATATATTAACTTGATGTTCTCACATCGGCGTCGAGACACGAACTAACTATTTTTGTTGTTGTTGTTGGGTTTATAAAGGTCTGTCCGCGCCCCATGGCTGCATTATGGCTTGACCCCGTCACATCCCCCAGTGTGACTGAAACATATTTTTGAGGCCAAAGGAGGAGTTTTATTCCCACCGTTTTGTGGGATATTCGCCAAACGAGTAATTTTAATCCCAAAATGCCGCGGGCCATACGATGAATGACACCTAGAGTGGTCCCACAGCTCTGACGATTGGATATGCTTTTATTTCTTTGGTCTTAACTTGTTATATAGAAACTACTGTAAATTTGGTATCTTTTTTGAAGGATGAGCAAGACTTGCGGACATTTCATTGGCAAGAAAGTGTTCTGAGAACCGGACGTTACGTCCAGTCAGCATACATATATAATTATGTAATCTGACCTTTTAGTTGTCGAATTCCGAGTTGCTCCACTATTTAAATTTTAAAACTTCTTCAAGACCAAAGAGTGCAGTGATATTCTTTTTTTAACTATTTTTGCCTATCTAGACATGAACATGTAGCCCCTGGTCCAGTGTATGCTATATTCACGTATATATAAGTTATTTTCTCAATTTGAACATCTTTTTTTAATAACCTAGGCGTGGGTCAAAAGCGTTTTTCATTAAATGTACCTGGACCTGAGGCGTTATAACACCACCACCTTGCATAGCATAACACATTTATCATCCTGAACTTCTTCTGGTACTATGGTTGTGTACGAGTTTTTATTTATAAGAATTTATAATTCGTTGAGCCTTTATAATTTTGATTTTTTTTCCGATACTGGTTTCTTTCTTGACTATTCCGGGCGCAAAATAGTTTGGTTTCGTTTGGCGTTATTTTGTTGTTGTGACCTACATTTAATAATTTATGGTTGGATCGATGTGTACCATCATACTCTGTAATACCTCGTTCTTTCATGTGAAATGAAAGAAGAAAGGAAAAGAAATGTTTTGTCACCTCAACGTAGATTATACATCATTGAAATAGTTTATAACTTCTTAAAGTATTGGAAACCCAAATAATACGCGTTCTTCTCGTACCTCCGGAGATGAAGTGTTTGTTTACCGGGCTCGTAAATGTTGAAAAGTCAATTAATATATCGTTCTTGATACAATGCATAAGTCCATGAAGTTATTTTCGTATTATTCGATAATTTCAAACAGTTAAATATGTGAAACAATAAATCTTTATATACATCTGGCTGTTCACTCTCGTGTTTGACGCTTATGGTATCAAGCAGTTTTGTATTACCACCACCATTTGACATATTAATTCATGGTCTTGCTAACATATATTAGTTTTTATTTTAGTTTGATAAGGCAGTCAATGTATAACCACCCTTTTGTAAAGTGTCCAGATGAGTGGTTCTCGGCGTATACAATGATCGTGCTCGTTATTTTAAGTTTACCTTAAGTCCATTTCTTCAGTATTGTTTTACATTGACCGAACCTGCTCCAAGCCTGTTGTTGTTCTTTATTGACTATTTCTATGCCTTTCGCTTCCTATATACCCATAACACCACGTGACCAAAATTGAATGATCCATTTCAACAAACCCTATGGGCGAAACTATTATAAATAACTTACATTACAGAGTAGGGGTGTCAAGTTCATTAATCTTTAGAAAAAGTAGAACACCATTTCGAATATAACTTCTTTCGTATTATTTATGATTTACTAGCTTAGTTTAGACATTTAATACTAAAACCATAACATTAATATTAAATACACAAAAATTTCTAAAGAAGTATTAAGAAAACAGCTGAACTCTTAAAAAATCAAATGCTTTATAAATGTCACTAAAATAGGAATGTTTATTTTCCGGGCTCCGGACTACATGATTCAAGGAACATTACAGTACTACCATATGTTGCTGTTAACATCTATGAAAGTCAGTTTTTCGCCACTGCTTTATTTTTAGCCTTTTATGTGTTGTTTTTTTCGCGTTGGTGAAATTACCGTTACTAAAACAAAGCTAGAAAGAGTTATCGCAATCGATGACGTAGTTATCGATTCTTCAGACAACTCTATCCTTGTTCACCTAAGGGGTTCTTAAACAGACAAATATTCCAGCGGTCATAGAATCAAACTTCCAAAAAGTAACAAGATGCCATCAAGCAGTTCATTTATAGAAGACCCGACATTGGGGGCCATTGTTTTGACACCTTGGTGACAGATCGCTGTCACTTTTTTAATTCACTGTTGTTTTAAGAAAGTGTCTGTTTTAAACATCGAATTCTCAAAATGCAATGCGCATTCATCTAGGTTAGGCGCAAAAACAACCGCCGCTTTGGTAGACTGCCCTTCAAAACATACATTGTGGAAATATTGCTACAAAAATCACGGAGTTTATTAAATACCTTCAGGCATTTATTGCATGCATGCCTAACTTTTTTTCCTGGAACGTTGCTAGTAAACACACTGATTTTACCAGGCTTGACATAGAAATATTCGAATTATCAAATTGTAATATATAATGCTGTACGGCGGTTGAATAGTTTCTGCAAAAAAACTCATTTTAAACGAAGGGGTTACTTTTTTAGTTCAGGGACTTTCAACGAAGCATCTCCTGGCAGATGGTGCTCACATTACTGACGAAGGAAACTCTCTATTCAATCATATTATGGCCGTTTGCATAAAGCTCATCCTCTGCTGAAAGCATTTAAATACGTATTGCGTTAAGATTTATGAAATGTTGAGCATAATAAGCTAC